>NC_083426.1:29025921-30448421 GCF_020745735.1 Hemiscyllium ocellatum | reverse complement strand
AAGAGCTAGGTCTACCCACTTGATTGCTCACAATCAATTTCTGAGTAAAACATGAATTGCCATATTTCTCCCCCAGAGCTCTAATGCGTTGTCTTTCATTTCCACCTTCTATTAAGACAGGATGATCCATGGGGCACTGCATGGTTCCTGATGCCATTTCCCCATTGAATTTTCTTCATGTGGCTTGTATATTAATGGGGAAAGTTTCAGTATTCACACATGGGTATTTCTCCTTACCTGGAATATGACTGAGATCATCTAACCAATTAGACTTTTAGTCTTTTCCAGGTCACTTGAGAACTGAGTAATCTTGAGTTTTGCAAAATTTTAATATGAAGATTTCACTGCAGAGGTTGTCAGTATTACAATTTGGAACTTAAGATTTGTTTCCACTGCTGGTGTAGTATGATTGTATAACAGTACACAAAGGCTGCTCTTTGGTGACATTCTCTAAATTGACTTTGTTTAAATCAGAATTCCATAGATGTTCATTTTGTTGGTGAATTGCTTGCAACTTTCACAGTATAGTCCATTGTATCCCCAGAGCACTTGCTCAGTCACAGGCAGAACTTGCAGAAGCAATTTGCTGAACTGGATGAAAAGTTTTAAGTGAGATAGAGAAACATTTTTGTTTTGTCCTGTTCTTTGTTGGATATAATTCAGCAATATAGTACTCAAGTAATGCTGAATGAGTTCTATTAATCTGTTCCATGACTGAAATATAATGTGTTGACAGCATCAGTTTATGTTTAAACATTTGACTGACTAATTATATAAAGTCTGTTCTCGTAACCTGTAAAATATTTGTATGATGCTTGATATAGGACGTAAAGAGGTTTCAAGGATCAAATTCAATAAATAATTAAATGGAGAGTGCATTCACTGAGCTCAAAGCAAGTTTATCTAAATGTTGAAGTCTAGCATATTTGCATAAACTTTGATTTAAATTGTGGGCCTCAAGGTTAGCATAAACTTCTTAGATACTGCATCATAAAACAGTACTTTGCACTGATCAAACTCCATGGATGTCCGTGTTTATTTGGAAAAATTTGACAAACCTTGTCAAAAGAAGGTTGGGTCAAATTATTTCTGTAGTGCATAGCAATAAGACAACATATCTTTGGAATTAATGCTTTGTATTTAAAAATTCTCAAAGTTGGAACTTGTCAGCTTAAAATGTATTTGAATCATAGGTTGATAACAATAAAGGATGAATCCATTTGATTCAACAAAAGTGTGTACAGGGTGTATGGAATTTTTACAAGCAGTGCGGCAATCTGTTTTTACTTTGCTTGAACATTTTAGACCTGCACTGTATGGAATTTAGAAGAATGAGGGGAGATCAAATTGAGGTATTCAAGATGATAAAAGGTATGCATAAAGTAGAAGCAGAGCGGATACTTTTTGTGCATTCTCGGGCAAGAGATCATAGTCTTAGGATAACAGGTAGCAAATTTAAAAGAGTTGAGCAGAAACCGCATTGTGAATCTGCAATTGGCTACCCCAAAGTGAGGTGGATATGGGACAGTGAGTAAATTTGAGAAGTTACAGATTTTTAATTGATAATGGGTTGAAGGGTTATGGGGAGGAGGCAGGAAAATGGAGGTGAGGAGCATATCAGCCATGATTGAATGGCGAACAGATTGGATGGGCTGAATTCTGTACCATATCTTGTGAACTTGTAAAAAAAAATTCCAAAAAAGGAGGATGACTGTTGGAGTTAATGAACAGAGCAATTAATAGAAAGAGGCCAGTTTCAGGAAGGATGTTATCAAGCTGGAGAGGGTTCAGAAGAGATTTACCAAAATGCTGCTGGATATGGAAAGTTTAAGTTATAAAGAAAGGCTAGAACTTGTTTTCACTGGACTGTAGGCAGTTGAGAGGCAATAGACGTTTAAAAGATAATGAGAAGTATACATAAAGTTAATCGTATTTGTCTTTTCCCTAGATTGGGGTATTTCAAGACTGGGGGCACATTCTTAAGGTGAGAGGGGAGAGATTTAAAGAAGACAGTGAGGGTCAGTTTTTTTTTAAGCAGTGGTTCGTGTGCAGAATGAACTTCCTGAGAAAGTGGTGGATACGTGTACGGTTACAATGTTTAAAAGGGCATATGATACATGAATAGGAAAGGTTTGGAGGGATTTAGGCTAGGAGCAAGCAGGTAGGACTAGTTTAGTTTGGGATTATGTTGGGCATGGACTAGTTGGATTGAAGGGTCTGTTTCCATGCTGTGTGACTCCATGTCTGTGCTGACTCTTTAACAGCAACTGAACTAATTCCTATCTTCCCTGTTTTCCCTGTAACTCTGCAAAGTTTATCTCTTCAGATAATTATCTAGTTGCCTTTTAAAAGCTTCAGTTAATTTACCATTAATATTTTCTGTGTTGCAGATCCTAAAGACACAACGTTTAAAAAAAAAGAATCCTTGCATTCTATCTCGTTCTTCTGTCAATCATTGTAAATATCGTGTTTTGGATTTAGAGCTATTGATATCTGCAGCACAGAAAAGCATCTTTGGCACATCAAATCTGTGCCAGTCAAAAACATGCACATTAAGTATTCAAATCCTAATTTCTAACATTTGGCCCAGAGCCCTATATGCCTTGGCATTACAATCGATATCTAAGTGCTGCTTAAATGTTTGAGGGTTTCTACCTTGACCACCGTTATCTGAATGAAAAATGTTTTCCTCATGTCAACTCTAAGCTTCCTGCCCTTATTTTGAATCTATACCCCTAGTCGTTAATTCCTACACCAAGGGAATAGTTTGTTCTGCCTACTTCGTCTAGGGCCCTGTCCCATAACACAATATATGTATAATCATGTCCCCCTCACTCTCCTCTGCTCTGAGAAAAACAGCCCCAGTCTATCCAATTTCTCTTCCTAAGCAAAACTCTCCAGCCCTGGTAACATCCTGGTTAATCTTTACAATAGAGATGGTGTTGCAATCACATCCTTTCTATAATGTGAATTCCAGAACTGTGCGCAATACTTGAAGTGACCTGAACAACGTTTTATGCAGTTCTTCCGTAACTCTCTGCTCTTAAACTGTGTGCCTTGGTTCATAAAGGTAAGTATCCCATAATTATCATTAACCACTTTAATTATCTACCCAACTTCCTTAAGGGATCAATGGACAAACACACAATGGCTCCACTGAACCATGATGCTCCCCAACATCCTACCATTCAACATGTATTTTCTTAGCTTGTTTGCCCAAGTGCATTACCTTGTATTTATTGGGATTGAAGTCCATTTACTACTGGCAGCCCATCCGACCAGACTATTTTATATCGTCCTGTATTGGGGTTTCAACAAATGGACTCAAGAACAGAACAGTTTCACAATTTGGAGACTGCCTGTAATGACATTTCAAGATGACTTTGTGTCTGTTGTAACCCAAGCCTTTTTTGCATCTTGCCTAATTCTGCATCAGCCCCTGGACCCTTTGATGAATGTGAAATTTATTAAGTTTTAAATTGCCTTAATCATTGTAAAAACTTCCTTCAAATCATCTATTAGAACTACTTCCAGTTTAGATTTTGAGTTTATTCTGTTGACTGTGTGAAATGCTAGAATTAAGTTCCTATTTTTTACCAAAAAAATTGAATAACTATACCAGAATGTTGTAAGCTGTATTAGTTAGTGAACTTGCTGGAGGTGCATGCAGTTTTTTTTCGTAATCAAATGGACATCACATTTAACAGCACATTGTCCTAGAATTTTCATCGTGATACATTTTAATGCGGGCCTTTGTGTATGGTTGTCCGACAGAGGTGAAGAGCTGTTCCTGAGCAATATTATCATTTGTTTAGTCATAGACAAAAACTGCTGCAAGTGTAGCAGACTGGTCAGTGGAAAAAATGAGCATGTCTGGGACTGCCTTTCAGAACAGAAAAAAAAATGAAGATAAGTTGTTTTAATAAGGCAAAAACAAAAGGAAATAAACAACATGAAAGAAATGGCAGTTGAAAGACTGTTCGAACCACTTAGGAAATCACAGCTAAAAGTATGTGTACAAATTGTTACTCATGTCAAGTTGATAAAATTGAATAAATTGAAAGCCAGAATGCACATCACACAAAAGTTGAAGATGTAGGTGCTGGATTAGAATCCGATATAGTTTCCATATCTGACGTACGTCATCACTGTGTGTCAGATCAGGTCTGCCAGTCTCAAAAGGAAAGAAAAGCAAGCAACCTCCCTTTAGTGGTGTGTTCTAATTTAAAATAACTCCCCCAAACATGAGCACCTAAAGTCCCTAGGTACCAAAAACTACCTCAACTTCCGTTGCAAAGAAACTCAGAATATAAAGAAATAGTTTGAAGTCCATGTTTATAAAAGACTGCAGCATACTTGCAAAATGGAAGTTCACTCTGAAAGCACAGTGGGCAAGGCATTTTAAAATGATGAATCCCAGAAACCTCAGATTCGTAGATGCAGTTAGCATTGAGACATTCTGCAAAATGAATGCCTGATCATCACTATTTGCCCTCCCAACCGCCACAGGTCAAAATCAGGCAACACCAGGTTATAATCCAACAGGTTTATTTGGAAGTACAAGCTTTCAGAATGCTGCTCCTTCATCAGGTAACTAGTGGGGCAAGATCATAGGAATTTATTGTAAAAACTAAAGGTGTCATACAACTCAACACACTGGCATCTCCACATCATAACCTCCGAAGATACTGTATTGTTAGCAGACGGTGTAGTAAAATCAAATTAATGGCAAAAACTTTCTGTCTCTCAGAGTATCTTTGGAACTCTGAGAATAAGAGGTCATCAGGCAAGTGATTTATTTACTAAGTTGCACAGTATGGTGCGATGCTGAAAGATAGCTGGAATAAAATTGGTAAAAAAAAGTTTGTTGCAATGGTAATAATCCACTGAGTTGAGGTTGGTGGAAAGATAGAATTTAATCACGAAGGTGTTTAGTTTATTTGTATGTATGGTTGAAGTTACCTGTTAGCATCTCATTTGACTTAAGAGGTCTCATAATCTGAGCCATTTTTCATATTCAAATGAGAATTTTTGGCACAAATTCTTGCTGTTATTGCATTTTTTTAAATATGTAAACTTGATGGTTGGTGTTTCTAACATCATTATGCAGGATTTAGAGAGATATTTAACATGGCACTGTAGGAACATAAAATTATGCAAGTTGTTTTTGGAAATTGGTCAGTGAATTATTTCCTGCTATTGAGGTAAATGGCTTTGACATAATATGGTGCACTTTATATTGACTTTAAGTGTTTTTTGTTTTGTGCAAATGGTGAATGGTTTATCATTTGCTATCAATCAACTTTTGTGTTAACTGTATGAAAGCATAATGGGTATTTTTGTCCCTCAAAACAGCCGGTGAATGCACGAGCTGGTGTTGAAAGCAATTGATGGATAGTGTTAATGCACCAAAGTAATGTTCATATTTCCCAGCAGTATCTATTTGTGAATGAACTGGATGATTTAATATTATTGTCCATGAAGTTTTGGAAATGCTGGTTCCCAAAGTGCAGATCTCATGCAGCCAGTGGCAAATCAAAAATAAATTTGCTGGACTTGCAAAATGCAGCCATGTGGAAGAGAGACGGTTTTAAAAAAAAATCTGGTATTCCTGGCAGCTGGGTTTCACAAACCTGATAGGTTTACATTTCGGCTGCAACTGGCCACTTGATACCTACACTTTAGGAAGGGTAATGCTAATCCTCATGGCACCAGTTAATATATTTCTCTTGCTTTGAGAGAGACCCAAGCGAGTACAGTACACAGACTTGATACCTTCAAGTTCATTAAATCTGTTTGTTTGGGGTACCCAGTGTCCTGATTTAGTTAATCTGTTAGTCTTATGATGGAATTTCAGTTAGCTATGCAAGAGCTGTAGCAAGCATTCCAGTTGCTGCAATAAGTAAAAACTAAGTTAATCTGCGTAAGTAGTTTCACATCAAAATAAGTGCAACATAGCTAAGTATTTTATTTTTCATTTAAGTAACTTTAAATTGATCATCACGTAAGACATTTCTTTCTTTCAAAAAGCCAATTATTTAGAGATTGCGCCCTACACTGAGTTAATTGTAGTTGGGAGAAAGAAAAAAACGAAGTTGAAAACATTTAGTTTGAACACTTGTTTCTGCAGAAGTAACTTTGATCTTGGAAACCACCTTTAAAAAATTGTGAATGTATAAAAAGAATTTGAAAATTGGAACTGTGAAAGAAAAGGAAAATGGAGAGATTTAAAATAAAATACATGTCCATGCAACCAGAGCCAGTCTGAAAATTATAAATCATATAAATGTAGTGTTAGAATTTTGTTTTTTGTTGACAACCAGTAAATAAAGTTTGCATTTTGCATGGTGACCTTTTCAAGCAAAATATTATATCATGAGTGAAGTTTATTGCATAATTAAAGTTGGATAAATGGTGTAACTGCAAGTTAAATTTCAACGGAAGCAAAACGGTTACAACTATTGCAATACTTTTCTCAATGTGGCCATTTACTTTCCTGTGAAAAATGTACCTTATTTGATGGTATGTGCCAGAGCATACCAAATAGCACTTTAGCAGTTACGATAACAGTTGTATTAGAAACACCTCTGATGTTAGTATAATTATCTCTATGAATATTGTTGTTATCTCATTTCATCTCCCACACGAGGCAATTGGTTTAATCCCTTCTAACTTGAAGTTGATTCTTGATAGGATGTGTTTTACATGAACAGGCAAAGCTAGATTCCCTTAACACTAATCTTTTGTGAGGCTAGTCAGTCATCACCCTCCATAATTTGTTGCTGAGTCTGATTCTGTATGGAATCAGCACTCTTGAATGATACCTTCCACTGGAAGATGCTACATTAGTGTCTAGGAATAGGAACTCAGCTGGATTATTTTGTTCCTTGCCCAGGCTACCTATAATGCTATGTTTTCTGTACCTTGAATGAACGCAGGAAACGTGACACAAACTGGAACATTGTTATATTTCTGTTTGATATTGTTCAGCATAGCATATTAAACTCTTGAGCCATTATAGGAGCCCTTACTGTTGATGGCTTTGTAGTCAGTTGCAAAATAAAAGGTAATTTGTTCAGTTTTTATTTTGCTCTGCAGAAGTTTGGGATTTGGATGAATGCTTTAATTGGACATGTTAACAGCAAATATTAGCATGCTTTCGACATGTTGAGTTTCCTGTTTTGTTAACATGATGAAATATATCATCTTTATCTGCAATGTGTGGCACTGTTCAACTCTGTTACATTTTAGTTGTCATTTGTGTACCTACCCCAGTATATAGTATTCTTTAATTAGTACAAACACAGTTTACTTTGGTATCAAATTCGAGGCTTCCAACCATTTTTTTCCAGACTCTACTGCCTTCATTCTCTATCTATTCTGGGAACTGCAAGCAGTGTTTTAAGCAGTAGCCACATGGGAGAGGATTATGTATTTAAATGCTGATGTGTTATGGAGTGCTGTACACATGAGATGTCAGTTTTGAATAACAAGTTTTTTTTAAATTTGCTGATCTCAACTAGTTTCAGCACACTTAAAACTATGATTCAAGATCAGAATGGAGGCTGAATGAATTTACTGTAAGCCATTAGAAACTAATTAGTGTGTCTATTTATCTATCTCTCTCTCTCACTCTCTTCTCTACCTTCCTGTCTCCCCCAATCTCTCTGCCTGTTTTTCTCCCATGATGTAACGGTAAAGTTGCCATGTTCTCAGAAGAACATAGGGCTGCTTATATAACTATTCTAGTTTTGAAATTGTTCACTGTAATTGAAATAACTTAATTTTGATTAGGTTAAGTTAGTTGGTTGTTTTCATAGAATCCCTACAGTGTGGAAGCAGGCCGTCATTTTGGTTCATGACAATCTTGAAATATTTGCGGTTGTGTATTGATATGGTGTCCCAAAGCTGATCCATAAAACATGGTATTATTTATTCCTCCTTGTTGTCAGTAGGGAATGTAGGTGTCATATATGACAGTCTTATGCAATTGGTGCTCCTCACTAATGGAAATAACTTGTTCCTCCTCTGTCATGAGACATTGGTTTTAAACTGTTATTGTTGTGAGCTAGTTAGACAAACTTTTGACATAAATGTAAGATTGGCACTTTCAAATCCAATAAAGCATGCAGGACAAATCAGAGATTGGACAAAATGTAGAACCCACAAGCACATGGAGTAATTAAAAAGCGTAGTGTCCCTAAATTTCCTTGAGACGAGACTGTTTGTTTGTTTGTTTGTTTGTTTTGACCCTGCTAACTGATTAAATCAGTGCTGGTGCATTTTAATTCCCCTCTGTTTATTTTTCCCTCAAACTTTCAAGTCTTCCGAATGTTTGTTCATTTTCAGATTTTGAATGACCAAACAAATATTTTTCCTCATCATAAGACCATAAGATATAAAAGCCCATTGATTCTTCTCCATCATTTGACCATGGCTGATATATTTCTCGACAGCATTCTCCCGTCTTCCTGTGACTCCTCACTAATCAAGACCCTAGCTATCACTGTCTTAAAGAAGTTCAATGATTTGGCACTGAGTTCCACAGACTTAGCACCCTCTGGCTACTTTCTCCGTTCAGTTGAAAAGGGTCATCCCTTCACTCTGAAGCTGTACCTTCCAGTCCTACTCTCTCCTCCTAGTGGGAGCATGCTCCAAGCCCCTCAGTATTCTCTAAATTTCAGTAAGATCCCACTTCATTCTTCAAAACTCCGTTGACTACAGATCCAGAGTCCTCAGCTGCTCCTCATATGACAAGTCCTTCATTTCTGAGATCAGTCCTGTGATCTGGACCCTCTCAGGACCCTCTCAAATGCCAGCACAGCCAGATACAGGTCCTAAAACAGCTTTTAATTTTCCACAAATGCAGTCTGATCAGAGCCTTATGCAGCCTCAGTAGTGCATCTCTGTTTTTGTATTCATCTCAAAATGAATGCTAATGTTGCATTGCCTTCCTAACTGCCAACTGAACTTGCATGTTAACCTCAAGAGAATCCTGAACTAGGACTCATAGACTCTGATTTCTGAAGACTTATTCCATTTTGAAAATAGTCTGCCTTTTATTTTTCCCACAGAAGTGCGTAACCTCACACTTTCCCACGTGGTATTCCATCTCTCAGTAGTTTTCCCAATCTCCTCGTCTGTCCAAGTCCTTCTGCAGACTGCCTGCTGCCTCAACACTACTTTTCCCTCCACTTATCTTTGTATCATTTGCAAACTTGGCAATAATACCTTCAGTTCCTTTGTCCAGATGTTAAGGAGTAACATAATTTGTTGTGGTCCCACAGTGACCCCTATGCAAGTCCAGTAGTCACCAGCTGCCATCCTGAAAAAGACCCCTTTTATCCTCACTCTGTCTGTCAGCAAATCCTCCATCCACACCACTAACACCAGAGCAGCTTCCTGTCTGGAAATCCAAATAGACCTTCTGGAAATCCAAATAGATCATGACGGCTGGCTCTACTTCATCTAACTTGCTTATTTACCTCCTCCAAAGAATTGTCACAGATAGTGCTGTCCCAATCTTATTTTACCATACACTTCAAATGACTTCATAATTTCATCCTGCATAATGGACTCTCAAATCTTATCATTGACTATACTCAACCAATTTCATCATCCAGCCACCAATATCCACTGTAAACCAAACCACTCCCACATTATCTTGACTATTTCACATTGTTTCCTGTAAAGAATATATTCCATTCTCCCAGTTCCTCTGCCTCCAAGCATCTGTTCTGATGATGCATCCTTTGACAAGCAGCCTCTGAAATGTCCACCTCTTTTCTCAACCTTGGATTTCACAGCACCAAAGTTGATGATGCCCTCAGCTGGGTCTGACCCATCTCCCACACTTCAACTCTCATCCCCTCCCTTTCCTCCCACAGTAGCAGTTGGGTCCTTCCTGTCTTCACCTAACATCCCACCAGCATCCACATCCAGGGAATCATTAGCTGCTATTTCTGCCACCTCCAGCAAAATGCCACCATCAGACGGCCAATCCTGTCCATGCCCTTGTCGGCCTTCTGCAAGGACCCTCTGGGACGCCGTGGTACAGTCCTCTTTCGTTTCCAAGACCACTTCTCTTCCACCCCTCCATCCACCACCCCCTATCCCACCCCACCGGGCTGCAGAAAGTGTAACAAGTGACTGTTCACTTCCTCCCTCCTCACCATCCCACAGCCTTTGACACATCCTCCAGGTGAAGCAGTGCTTTACCTGCGCCTCACTCAATCTAGTTAACTGCATTTGCTGCTCACAATGTGGTCTCCGTTGACGAAACTAAGTGTAGACTGGGGGACCACTTCGCAGAACACCTCTTTAAATTACTGACAACACAGTCTTTTGAAAAGAATATTGCTCAGTACTGGGGTGAGGGTTAGATGATTAGGATTAGCTTGGGTACCAATATTTTCATTTATGCACTGAAAGCATCAAGTAAGGGGTAGGAAGATTTTGTTTTCCCCAACAAAAAAGATAATTAAGATATTGTATGCAATGATTTCTTCAATAATCTTTACTGGCAATCACAGCATTTAAAGGCTAAGAGTAGAAAAATAGGGTTTGAGCAGACATTAGAACTTGTGAAAGGAAAATGACAGGTGTAATGACCAAATTTTTTTTAACTGAAACATTCATAATTAATAACAATATCTGGACCTACAAGAAAGGTATCCCCATGTTGCTCAGATACTGGTATTAAAAATTGTAACATTGCTGTGAATACAAAACTGTATGGCACCAAAGAATGAAAACCTGTCAATCCCAAATAGTAGGGAGCAATGACACTAAACTCATTTCCTGATTTGAATTTTTATATCCCTCTTTCTTTCTACATTCTAGAGTTAAAATTCCTTGTTTTAAAAGGTAATCGTTTGAGTAGTTTGTTCCAGGTTAGACTAAATGTAAATGGTATTGCCTTTCTTTATTTGAACTCTACCTGCAACACGTTTGTCCTGTTTTTGTGTTCTTCGTGAGGACATGTTTGATTCATTTTAAGTTATATTGACGATGGTAGAAAGTCAGAGTAGTTTTATTCTTAAGTCAAATACTTGTTTTTGCTTTAGGTTCTGTTGGTCAGCAGCAGTCGGTATCCAGACAGATGGATCGTTCCAGGTGGTGGAATGGAGCCTGATGAAGAACCAAGTGTGGCTGCTGTCCGAGAAGTCTGTGAAGAAGTATGTACAGAGCAACTATTTGTTGTGTTCTGAAACTTCGCTTAGCTAATTCTTGAAAATATTTAATTGTTATTCAGACCTCTGCTAATTAAGTAATTTATACTAGTTAGCTGATTTGTTCTTTCAGTGCAGATCTGCTTAATTGAAATGACTTTTGTGCAAATTTATCTAAAGTATAGTAATTTTTCCAGTTATTTTGAGATGTATTTGTTAACAAACATTTTATTTCTTAATTACAGCTGCATTTCACTTACTACTCCTAATGACGTCCTGGGGAATGTTGCTAAACAAAGAGACCCTGGAGTACAGATTCATAGTTCCTTGAAAGTGGAGTCACAGGTGGATAGTATAGTGAAGAAGGTGTTTGGTATGCTTTCCTTTATTGGTCAAAGCATCAACTATAGGAGTTGGGAGATCATGTTGCAGACGTTGGTTAGGCCATTTTTGGAATATTGCATGCAGTTCTGGTCTTCCTTCTATAGGAAGAATGTTGTGAAACTTGAAAGGGTTCAGAAAAGATTTACAAGGATGTTGCCAGGGTCGGAGGATTTGAGCTAGGGAGAGGCTGAATAGGCTGGGGCTGTTTTCCTAGGAGCGTCAGAGGCTGAGGGGTGACTTTTAAAGAGGTTTACAAAATTGAGAGGCCTGATGGGTAAATAGATAAGGTGTTTTCCCTGGGGTGGGGGAGTCTAGAATTTGAGGGCATAGATTTATAGTGAAAGAGGAAAAATTTAAAAGGTTCCTAAGGGGCAACTTTTTCATGTAGAGGGTGGTGCACGCATGGAATGAGATGCCAGAGGAAGTGATGGAGGCTGGTACAATTACAACATTGAAAAGGCATTTAAAAGGGTGTATGAATAGGAAGGGCTCAGTGTGATCTGGGCCAATTGCTGACAAATGGGACTAGATTAGTTAGGGTGTCTGATTGGCATGGACAACTTGGACCGAAGGGTCTGTTTCCATGCTATACATCTCTGTGACCCCAGTCTAAAGAATTGCAAGAATAGTTATCCTTTAAATTGACTTCAGCATGTAATTCTCCTAACTTTGAATGTCAAGGACACTCCTGATGGCTAATATCCCTTTACTAAAGCCCCAATTGCTCCTGTAAATCTTTTTGTACTTGTCACATTTTCTTTTCTAATTTTGTGTTCATCACAATGTCACTTATGTTTTTAAACATACGCTGTAGACCATGGCACTCAAATTTAATTCAAAGTTGCAAAAGTCATTTGGAAAATGTCCTGATGGTGCATCGGGTTTTTACTACTGAAATACGTTGCTATGCACTACACTAACTGAATTATCTATTGAGATCAACTGAGTTAGACTGTGCACACTGTGTTTACTGTCTCAGGCAAGGAGTTAACATTTCTCTCCCAGAACATCTTGCACGGTTTCCATGCTTGATATTGAAAATGATAGCGAATCATTGCAACAAGATTTCTTTTCAGTTGGTTCAAGCAGAATGTTTTGCATGCTTTTCAAAATACTTACATTCTAGTTCGATATAGATATTGTCACAGACTTCTATAGGATTTCCACTTCACTTGTTTTATTCTGTCTGGTGCATGCTATTTTCTATTCTTCCTCTTACTGAATAGGGTTACACTGATATTAGATTATACAGCTACAAATATCTAAAGTAACCCTTTGTGTCTACATGACTTGCTGAAAAGCACGCTGGTGAAATCAGTATCACTTAACTTATTGGACTTGATACCTCTTTTCAGGCTCGAAATAAACCATGTCTAGTGTAACTCCACTGGCTACTACCTCACTTGTCTACAAAGTTCCATGCAAATTTGGATAAATGGCTCTGCATGGCAAGTTTATTTATCAGGAAAATGAAGAATTAGAAGTCGTTACTTCGAGGCAAAAGATACTTTCTAGAAACTAGCAAGGGCATAATATTACAGGTGCTTGCCTTGAAGTAACGATCAATCTGGGCTATCTATAAAACTTTGAATTGGATTTCCCAAATCTCGTGTCCCCTTTGTTCTGGTTAAGCTAATTTTTAAATTTAAGATCAAATTTGCTGACAAACCTTTCAGCCAAAGTTTACATTTTACGTCCTTTTTAAGGATTTGTGGTTCTACATTCGTGGTATTTAAGGTTAGGCAGCATCTCAGGAATAGAGAATTCGACGTTTCGAGCATAAGCCCTTCATCTGATGAAGGGCTTATGCTCGAAACGTCGAATTCTCTATTCCTGAGATGCTGCCTAACCTGCTGTGCTTTGACCAGCAACACATTTGCAGCTGTGATCTCCAGCATCTGCAGACCTCATTTTTTATTCGTGGTATTTAACCTGATATAAATTTCAAATGATCACTATTGTACATTATCTGTTTAACTTTTTTTCAATGTTGAAGAAAAATATTTCCCTATATTTATTTGTTCATGGCGTGGAAGTTTTTTTTGGTTAGAATACTTAAAAAATCTGTCAAACTAGCATACTCCCATTTGAAATTTTATATTGACATTCAGGAATTTTACAAACTTAGTTTATGTTTTTGTTTCTTCCTTAATGCTTAACATCTGAGTGTGACCTGAAGTTAGTTAGAATTTTCATTTTATCTAGGAAAATCCTGAGCAGATGCTTTATAGGAAATATCCTTCAAGTTCACAGTCATCTGTGACACAACGAACATGATGTCACCATGGTGACAGATAAACGTTTGCATTTGTTGTCATTCATTGCAGTCATTACTGATCACAATGTTCATGGTGAAAAGACTTAACTTGAAAAATAAAAGAATGACGTAATCTGGTTTGGACAAGACTTACGGTCCTCATATAGTTGTCAACCTCAGAAGCTACCAACGGGATTAGTAAAGATCTTCAACCTTGAAAGATTCTTTTGTTTCTCTTTGTATGACTGTTTTCCCGTGACTTCTTTTTCTACATGAAATCTTGTAAATGTCCGCAGGCAATTCATTTCAGAATCCATTGCCGGTCCCCTGTACCAAAAAAGAGAAAATGATTTCAAAAATGACTATTCATTGGAGTCACTTTGTTCATGATGACTTTGAAGAAAATCAAAGCGCAGGTATGATGCTTGAGGACCTTGCCTGACTAAATCAAAATTGCTATTAGTGCGAACAAGGATCCAACTTGCTTTGAACCAGTGTTGGAGGAGCTGTGATTGGACGATGCAATAGGCCAACTCGTCAGAAAAAGAAAGCTCCCATAAGATCTAAAGTGTCTTGTCAACATCTAATTGCTTACAAGCAAAGCCTTAGCAGTAACCAAGGCACTGAGGATCTACATTCAACGCTGGGTGATTGCTCTTCAGCATGGTAACAACTTCACTAAATGCAACATGCCTTTTGTACAGCAGAGATGGGATCATCAGTTCAGCATTCAAAGGGTCAATGATGTTTAGCTGTTCATGCCCACCTCTTTATCACCTAGCTAATGGAATCTTCAGGAGCTGGATTTGTAGGTACTCCACCATATTCTTATTTCCAAAGTTAAACCCTTTCTCTGTACTCTCTTAGAACAGATCTGTGGAAGAGAAAATATCAACATTGGAAATTACATTACATACACTTTTAACCACCTTTTTATTTGGACAGAATTAACTGTTAAATGTGATTCAATTCTCTCTGAATTATGACATCTAGTGGCTCGTTATATAGGGATAAACTGGCTGCCGTGTGAGTGCAGTTCTTAATTTGTCATTACTCATTGTGTTATAATCTGGGTTTTCTGTTGAATTTTGCTTTAGTTATTTTGGGAGATAAATGGGTGAAAATATCGCATTGACAGCGCAAGTTTCACATCATGTCATCCATTTAAATTCAAGCATAGTATTGTAATATTAAACTAACGAAAACATGATTTTCAGACATTCACCCCGCACGATTACACTGAGTTAATTGCCAATTTTGTCATCACACTGACTAACATGAACTTTTATGAACTATTGGGGAAAAAAAAACTTTTCTTTCAGTATTAAATCAATGCCTTTGTTAGAAATGGAAAACCATTTCAACCAGCATATAGCAGTAAGTGGAGAACTTTATATAGTTAAAAATCGCACAACACCAGGTTATAGTCCAACAGGTTTAATTGGAAGCACAGTAGCTTTGAGTGCCGCTCCTTTATCAAGTGGTTGTCCACCTGATGAAGGAGCGGTGCTCCAAAAGCTAGTGTGCTTCCAATTAAACCTGTTGGACTATAACCTGGTGTTGTGATTTTTAAATTTGTACACCCCAGTCCAACACCGGCAATCGTAACTTTATATAGTGTTGCTCACTGTACTTAAGGATGAATATAAATGTATTTGGAAGAGTCCAGAGAAGATTTAATAGACTAGTACAGAACTTGGAATGAGCGGATTACCTTATGAGAAAAGCATAGATTGGCTAGGCCTGGAATTTAGAAGACTGAGTTGACTTAATTGAAACATGGGATGTCTAAAGAACATTTCCGCTTGTCGGAGAATCTATACAGGAATCAAAAGTTAAAAATAAAGTAATCAACTTAAGACAGATTAAGGGGGAAAACACATCTGAGAATTGAGTCTTTAGAATTCCCTTCCTCAAAATGCAATGGCTGCAGACTCTTTAAATATATTTAAGGCAGTGATAGATTCTTGATTACTAAGAGAGTGAAAGGTTATTGGGGTATTCAGGAAATAGGATTGAGATTAAAATTGGACCAGCCATGATCTTATTGAATAGCAGAACAAACTTGAAGGGCTGAATGGCCTTCTCTTTCTTATTTCTTTGTTCATTTGGTTTGATGTGGAAACAGTCCTGACAACTGATTAGTTGATAGTGTTTCTAAACCTTGAGTTAGAAACTGATTTTTATACGTTAATTAACAGCTACTTGTCTACCTTAGATAGGAGAATCTTGAGAGGTTTCCAATTTATTAAAAGGTTTGAACTTCTTATCCAGCTTGTCTCTTTGGTTCTTCCTAAATATGGACATAAAATCTCATTCAGTATGTCTATCCCATGTATCCATTCATCCCTTTTTCTGCACCCATCAATCTAGCCTATTCCTAAGTGTTGAAATGGTTTAACTTTGCTAGCTGTATTGATTCAATCCACAGTTCTGAAACTCGAAAAAAAACTTTCATTTATTATCTGTCCTTATTTCTTACAATTATTCTCATTTTCCTCTTGATTCTAGTTTTTTGAGTTACTGGAAATCTCTCTTTATCTACAGGGGCGCTCAGCTCCAGACATAATTACAACTTTGGTTTAAGCATGGACAAAAAAGCTGAATTCCAGAGGTAAGATGAGAGTGATTGCCTTTGATGTCAAAGCAGCATTTGACTGAATGTGGTGTTAAGGAACCCTATTAAAATTGAAGTAAATGGGAATTAGAGGGAAACTGCTCCACTGGTTGGACTTACATCTAGTGGAAAGGAATATGATTGTGATGTTGGGCCAATCATCACAGCTCTAGGACATATCTAAAAATGTTTTGGATGTCCTAGACCCAATCATCTTCAACTGCTTTGTCAATGAGCTCCCTCCAACATTACTTCAGAACCGGAGATGTTTGCACAATGGTCAGCACCATTCACAATTTGTCAGATGGTGAATTTGTGCTCATATGCAGTAAAACCTGGGCAACATTCAGTCTTGCGTTGATAAGTTGCAAGTGAGATTTGTGTCACCCGATAACCATCTCCATTTTGCTTGAAGATTGCAACACTAACACTGGAGATACTTGACACCATTCAAGAGTAAGTAGCCCACTTGGTCAACGCTGCCTTAAACATTTATTTTCTCCCTTATTGATGCACAGTGGCACCAAATAGTACCATCTTCAAAGTACAGTCCTGAAATTCACCAAGCTCCTTCAACAATATCTTCCATCCATTACTTCCACCTTACAGAAGTACAAGGGCTGCATACACATGGGAACACCGCCATGGACAAGTTCCCTCCAAGCCATACACCATTCTTACTTGGGACTACATCTTCATTGTGGCTGGGCCTAAATTTTGGAACTCTATTCCTGAACAGCACCTTTTTTGATTCTACACCCCCGGACAGTAGCAATTCGAGAAGCCAGCTCACCACCACTTTCTTGAGTACAGTTAGAGATGGGCAACAAAAGATGACCTTGATGGCGACACTCTCATCGCAAGAACAAATACTTAAAAATCTCTGCTCCATTACTTTTCATGCCTTTATCGAATCTCTTCTAATTAAAATGATCTAATTTTTCAAGCTTTTATTCATATCCATTTTCCTGGTATTATCTGGCATGGGAGTAAATTCTCTATTGTATTCTTTTAGATCTAAAATGTCTTCTGTCCCATAATCTACCTTGATATCTGTATCCATCTAGCATGATGAGCATCCCTGAATTTTATCTCTTGCAATTTCAGTAACTGCACTTGAGTTCAAAAGGTCCTGAAGCTCTGGATTTCCCTCTTTGAATCCATCCTCCTCATTTCCTCTTTCCTCATTTCAAAATGGTCCTTAAGACATACTTCTACCCAGTTATGTGGCTTGGTGACAGGTTTTGTTTGCTATCATTCTGTTTTTGTTATGTGAAGTGCACTAGAAGCTGTTGTTATCAGTCAAGCATCTTCCTATGATACAAATTCTAAAATTGCATAAGCTGCTTTTATCTGTTGTCTTCAGGTTTTGAATAGATTTACAACTGATGGACATTGTATACCATGACACTAATTATTCCACTAAATCTAATGGATGTGTTCTATTATCTGGTCCCTTGCATAATAACTAAAATATTCACTTTCACAATGCATTTAAAACCTTATTTAATCAAAAACTAAATCTACCTAATTCAGCCCAGGATTTTGCTTTCAGTTTTTCCTTTTAAAGGGAAATGTATTGTAAATTCTAATGGACTTGTTAGCTTCAGCATCCTTAAGTTGTTGGTTGTTACTTTCCAAGTCCACGCTTATCTTTGCAACAGTGCCAAGTTAGAACTTAAATGTTTGTCCCTGCCTCCCCACAGAAATGTGCATATCGGGAATTCAGCGTGTCCAAAATGACTCCTCGCAATTTTTAAATGTGCACCACAGAAAGCATACTGTCTGGATGCATCATAGCCTGGTGTGGCAACTGCTTTGCGCAAGACCACAAGAGATAAGAGCATTCTGAACGCAGCCCAGTCCATCCCGAAAATCAGCCTTCCTTTGACCCCATTTACACTTCCTACTACCTTGGGAAAGCAGCCGACATAATCAAAGACTCCTACCATCCTGGTAATGTACTCTTCCACCCTCTTAAATTGGGCAGAAGATACAAGGGTTTGAAAAAATGGATCAACAGGTTGAAGAGGTTTTAACGAGGCGACCTTATTAAAACATACAAGATCCTTCAAGGAGTTGGTTTTGAAAGCATTTCACATTACAGGAGAGGAAGTGCTGGAGTTCTTAGAAAACATAAAGGTGGATAAATCTCCAGGATCTGATCAAGTGTATCCAAATTTTGTTCCCTTAGCAGAAATATTTGTATCATCTATAACCACTGGGTGAGATGTCAGAGGATTGGAGGGTGGTTAATTTAGTTTTATTTAAGATGGGCTGTTGGAGAAGTCTGGGAACTATAAACCTGAGAGTCTAATATGGTGATGGGTAAGTTGTAGGTCATTCTGAAAGACGGGATTTACTTTCATTTGGAGGTGTAAGGAATGATTAGGGATAGTGAGCATGTTTTTGTGCAAGGGAAATTGTGTCTCAAATTAAGTGAATTTTTTGAGGTAGTAACCACTAAGATTGAGAGCAGAGCAGTAAAAGTTGTTCTAGTAAAGCCATTTAAGGTTCTTCATGGTAAACTAATTAATTAGTAAAGTTAGATCACATGGGATTCAGGGTAAGTTTGCCAATTGCTTACAAAATTGGCTTTTTGGTAGGAAACAGAGGGTGATAGTGGAGGGTTGCTATTAGGAGTGGATGCCTGTGGTCAGCAGTATTCCACAGGGATCAGTACTGGGTCCGCTTTTGTTTCATTCATATAAATGATTTGGATGAGAACATAGGAAACATGGTCCATAAGTTTGGACATGACACCAAAATTGATATCATAGTGGACAGTAAAGAATATTATCTAATATTACCAAGAGATATTATCGATTGGGTCAGTGGTCTGAGGAGTGACAGATGGAGTTTAATTTGGATAAATGTGCGAGGTCTTGCAATTTGGTAAAAACAAAGGCAAGACTTTTCAGTTAATGGTAAGGTACTGGATGGTGTGGAACAGAAAGACCTAGGGGTTCAGATACATAATTCTTTGAAATTTGTATCACAGGCTAATTAAGGTGTTTAGCACACTTGCCTTCATTGCTCAGACCTTTGAGTAAACGAGTTGGGCATTATGTTGACGTTGTACAGGACCATGGTGAGGCTTCTTCTGGAGTACTGTGACCAATTCTGACCACCCTATTATTGGAAGGATATTATTAAACTGGAGACAGTCCTGAAAAGATTGTTATCTATTCAGTAGTAAGATTTTTTAAAAAATCATTTGCAGGATGTGGGTGCTTCTGGCTGGGCTGGTATTTAATGCCTGTTCCTAGTTGCTGTAGAGAAGATGGTGGTGAGCTGCCTTGTGAAACTGGCGCAGTCTGTTTACCAATTAGAATGGTTAACTGAAGTGGTCATTTAATTTTATTTTATTAAAGCCATTCCACTATCTAATTTTCTTAATATGGCATTGTATAGGATTACCTCAGGCTGAAAATTGGGAAAGATGATGAGATGAATCAAACAGTGTTTGCAACTACTTCCAAAACTAAGACGAAAGAAAGGCAGAGATTAGGAATTCCATTTTTGAGTCTGGTCAAGGATGAGTTAGAGCAGGAGTTGATAGTAGGTCCAGATACATGTGATGACTTAACTGTGTCAAAAATGAAGGCAGGAAATTGGAGGAGTTCTGATAGCATGTTCATAAAATAGAATAATAAGACAATGGGAAGAGAAACATGAGCATATAGATGATTCCTTAATAAACAGTAAATGTTTGAAGATGTCTTTAATTTGTCGAGCATTTTCAACAGATTTTTCCTTTTGCAAACAGTTAAAATGTCAATTAGCAAAGTCCTTAGTTGTCTGAAAAAAAAACCTTTGAAAGAAGTGGTAGTAAGGCAGCAGATTGGAACTTCATAATTTGAGACCAGGAAACAGGAAAATCATAAATTTCAGGAAGTCTAGTGATGACAAAATTCAATATGATGGCTTTTCATTGAACTTTTAAAGATAAGCAGGTTTTCAATCTTCTCCAATTACTTCTTTTGAATAAATGTGTAATCTATCTGTTCCTGTTGGACTTCAGAAAATATATACTATTTTGGTGTGTTGGCAGAATCTGGGGTGTTAACATTGAAAGATTCAGCCCTGGATTTTTTAAAAAATGTCATTTTTGTAAATAACATAGAAAGAGACAAAAAACAGTTTTGGCCTTGTTTTAAACAGGACTCCAAGAAATCATCCTGGCATCTTGGTTGTGAGCACAAATGAAGAAAATCTCAGAATTCAATCACTTAGACATCACAACACTTATTTCCAATGCAATCAAACTGATGTTAGAACATAAAACTAGTTGAGGCCAGTGCAGATTATTCATGTGGTTCATTGATGTTAAAAGAATTTTGATTACAGTTTCTGTAGACAACAAGCATATTTTAAACTATTAAACTTTGCACGTATGGTTTCTTTTCTACCATTGTTTAACCCATTCACTAGTGTAAGTGAGAAAATTATTTGACATTGATCTATATGGGTTGACCTGGTACAATTTATCTTTAAGATCTCTGACATTTTCCATATATGATTTTAAAACAGACTAATAGAATAATGAACTTAAAAAACACTGCTAAATCAGTAGCTGTACAGACCTCTGAAGTTCCATTAGCCTTTTAGGGTCATAGAGCCTTTTAGAGTACAGCACGGAAACAGACCCTTTTAATCCAACTCGTCCATGCTGACCAGATATTGCCATTGTGTAAAAGTTTTTTGACTTCACCCACCCCATGCTAATTATCCGATTTTCATGAATTGAAGTTCTGTTGCGGACTGCCTGTGCACAATGGAACAGAGAGCTTCTATGTAAATACAATCCCTGGAGTGTCAGAGGCTGAGGGGTGACCATATAGAGGTTTATAAAATCATGAGGGGCATGGATAGGATAAATAGACAATGTCTTTTACCTGGGGTGGGGGAGTCCACAACTAGAGGGCATAGGTTTAGAATGAGAGGGGAAAGTTATAAAAGAGACCTAAGGGGAACTTTTTCACGCAGGGGGTGGTACGTGTATGGAATGCCAGAGGAAGTGGTGGAGGCTAGTACAATTGCAGCATTTAAAAGGCATCTGGATGGGTTTATGATTAGGCAAGGTTTGGAGGGACATGGGCTGTGTGCTGGAGGTGGGACTAGATTGGGTTGGGTTGGGGATATCTGGTCGGCACGGACGAGTTGGACTGAAGGGTCTGTTTCCGTGCTGTACTGTAAAAGGCTCTATGACTCTAAAAGGCTAATGGAATTTCAGAGGTCTGTAAAGTTACTGATTTATCAGTGTTTTTGTTAACATGTAAATAGTGTGCAGATGGAAGCAAAGAAAAACTCAAAAGGTTTAGATTGCACATGCATAAAATACATACAAAATTAACTTTTTACTGAATATCTGAGATCTGACAACTAGTTAGTACCTGACAACTAAGCCTGAATCGTTGTATATATTTTGCTGAATGCTTCAGTATCTGAGGAGTTGTAAGTACTGGAAAACATAGTGTAACTATCAATAACTGCTCCTGCTTCTGACTATGGTGGAAGGAAAGTAATTGAAGCAGTTAATGATGGTTGGTCCAAGGAGACTGACTTTAGAGGTGTGTCATAATATCTCTGAATAGATTGGTTAGAAAAAATCTACCCCATGACCCTCTTGCAGTGATATCCTGCAGCTGAGATGATTGATTTTCAAAAAAACACAATCACCTTCATTTGTGCTAGAGGAGGTTCATGAGAATGATCCCAGAAATGAAAGGCTTAACATTTGAGGAATGTTTGAGGATTCTGGGACGATACTCAATGGAGTTTAGAAGGATCGTGGGAATCTAACTCAAACTAACAGAATCCTGAAAGGCCTGGATGGAGTGGACATTGGGAAGATGTTTCCATTGACAGGAGAGTTGAGAACCTGAGGGCACAGCCTAAGAGTAAAGGGGAAGACCCTTTAGAATGGAGATAAGGAGAAACTTCTTCAGCCAAAGAGTGGTGAATCTGTGGAATTCATTGCCACAAAGGCTGTTGTAATCAGGTCTTTGAGTATATTTAAAACCGAGATAGATAAGATCTTGATTGCCAAGGAGACCATGATAGAATGGCAGAGCAGACTTGGTGGGCCAAATGGCCTAATTTCTGCTCCTATTTCTTATGGTGTAATAATATGATTTCCATGACCAAGGAGTTGTCCCGATTCCTATTGACTCCATTTTAGCTTGGGCACCTTGATGTGCACTGTTAAGTGCTGCCTTGATGTCAAGGCCAGTCACCCTCACTTCCCAGCTAGTGTACTGAATCAACTCAGGGAGGCATACAGCAAGTTTTATAGTCTGTATCTTCGGTACTGCTGCTCAAATGTTGAATGGGGTTTATGACATTTCTTGTGGTATGCAATACTTTCAGCCATTTTGTGATACCATGTAGAATCCATTGAATGGCTGAAGGCTAGCAGTTGTGATGCTGAGGCCTTCAGGAGAAGGTTGAGATGAAGTGTTATGGCTGAAAATCCTTCAACCTTAGCTTTTGCACTGTGCAGGGTCCCCCGTCATTGAAGGTGGTGATCTTTGTGCAGTCTTTTCCTTCAATGAGTTGTTTGTGTCCTGCACAATTTATGACTGGACATGACATGGCAGAACTTAGATCTGACCTGTTAGTTATGGGATTGCTCTTCTCTGTCTATTGCATGCAGGTAGGCCTGAGTTGTACTTCATCACGTTGTCACGTCATTTTTATGATGTCAGCAATAGGTAGTACTGCAAAACATAACAAAAGTCACACATCAGATTCTGTATTACGGTCAGTTAGTCTACACACACACATGATTTCCTTTACATTGTATTGTTGGAACAATTGAAATTAATTCATTTTTGAGAGAGAACCTTCTAGACAAAGGATTTCCTTAACAGATGATCTGATGGAAGTCTTCAAGTTATCAACAGTAAAAGATAAGATAGAGAAAAATGAACTCTTTCCGCCGGTTGGAGATTCTATAACCTGGGTACATAGTCTAAGATGAGGGTCATACCCTAAGCAGAGATGTTAAGAAGCACTTTTGCACAGAGGGTGGTAGAGGTTTGGAACTCTTCCACAAATGGCAATTATTACTGTATCACTTGTTAATTTTAGATCTGAAATAATATTTTGTAAAGATATTAAGGTATACGAATTAGGCCACAGATCAGCCATGAACTCATCGAATGGTGGGCCAGGCTCAAGTGGCTGAATGCCCTACTCCTCTTCCTATGTTTGTCTTAAGTAATTTGACTACCATTTACCTTTGAGTTGGGAGGAGGTATATTGAGGAATTGGTGCTTTCCTCAGTGGAAACAGTAATATTTCATTACATTTTAATTATGCTGCTGTAGCTAGTACTGCTCTGATTTTTTTTTAATCCTGTATGTATAAATGCTCTTTTAACATTTGCTAAACATTGCTAGCAAATTGAAATCAAAATTTATCCACGCTGTCCTTTGCTCTAATTAATTCTTTCTCCACAACTCAGGACAACGTTTCAGTCTTCCCTTTGTATAACATTCAGATTTTAAAGTTCTAATCTTGAAATCTTGGATTTCCAAGTTCAGAATAAATTTTAAATATCAGCCTGTATGTTAAAAATTGTACTCAGTTACTGCATGCCACCCAATGCCTGGTATCTGGTACTGCAGTAAAATATTTTAATGATCTATACGTAAGGGTCTGGATTTTCTGATAGCTGGATAATTTATTTTTCCAGCAGAGATGGTAATTGTGCATTTGGGTCCCTGTGGAATTATTATTGTCACATACTAAGATACATTAAATACTGTTTTGTGTACTATCCCAACAAGCTATACCTTAAGTACATCATGGTATAAGAAGTCTGTTCATATGTCTTTAATCGTGGGGAAGAAGCTCCTCTTGAATCTGTTGGGATAAGTTTTCAAACTTTTGTCTCTTCTGCCCAACATGAGGGTGGAAGAGGGTATAACTGGGGTGGTGGGGCCTTTGATTATGTTGGCTGCTTTCCTGAGGCAGCAGGAAGTATAGAGGGAGTCAATGGAAGGGAGGCTTATTTTCATGATGGACTAGGCTGGGTTCACAACTCTATAATTTCCTGCAGTCTTAGGCAGAGCAGTTGCCATACCAAGTTGTGATGCATCTAGATAGGATGCTTTCTATGGTGCATCTATAAAATTGCTAAGTGTCATTGTGGACATGCCAAATTTCCTTAGCCTTCTGAAGAAGTAGAGGCCTGGATGTGCATTCTTGACTGTAGCATCAATGTGGATGGACCAGGCCAGATTGGTTATATTTACTCCAAGGAACTTGAAGTTCTTGACCACCTCCATCTCAGCACCATTGATATTAGGTATGTCCTCCACTCTGCTTTCATAGCAGACTCTGAAAGAATTGCCTAGGAAATTGAAGATTATGCTGTGCAGTTTCCCTATGTTTGGAATTCTCTGAAGTATTTCATTTAAATCTGAGAACTCAGTGTAAAATACTGAAGTTAAATACAGTCCAATGTTTTGAGTAACTTTTAAGTATGAGTTCAACTTCTGAGTAACCATTTGACAGGCTCACAATTGAATGACATCCTCATCCTCATTCTTGGACCTCCACCACCACCCAAAAGAACGGCCATAATTCAGGACCTGACCATTCCTCCTCTCACTATGGATCTGACCCGATCGTCCCCAAATTCACCGTACCTCCATGCCAATTTCTGCACTCCTTTCCCCCACACCTCTTTTTTCCCATCACAGGATTCAATCTTTCCTCCTCCGGACAATACCTCGCCCCACTGCTGGAGCTCTGTGTTAGGTGTGAAAAGCCACTTCACCCCACTTTACTATCCACCTATCCTAAATACTCATTCCACTGAATGCCTTGGCTCCTACTGATTTGGCATCCTAACCTCACATTTACCTACCATTTGACCGTGTCTGTCTGTGGGACTGTTTAGTTTCAGAATACTATAGCTGACTTCTGAGCAAAATAAGTATGGTTTGTCTTCCATGAGAGTTTGTCACCAGAAAGAAGAATCATAACTCCAGAACCTCATAAACTATATTTGGATGTATTTGAATTTTGGAGCACTGCCACTTCATATTGAAGGAGAGACGGAGCGAAAGAGGACAAATTGTATGCAATGAAGATATGTGAGCAATGCTTCTAATGTTCAATTGGAGCTTTTACTTAGGAATTTGACAAAGGTTAGTGGATGCTCTTCGCCTGTTCCAAGACAGGAGTTTGCCAACTTAGTACAGGTGCTACACCCCTTTATATTTTATTGTGAATGAGAAAATTGTTTGTGTGCTCCTTTGTTCATATTTCTTACAGTTCAACTTGTATGATACACATCTAGAATGGTAATTGCATCATTACTGAGCATAATATACAATTGTACTTGTATACATCCATTTAGCATGCCAAAGTAGACAGAACACTTACAGCTGAGATGGAGGAGTAGTGGACAGGTGTTCTGACTTAGTTCTTCTGTAATGGTTTTTAATTAAATCAAGAACTGTAGCAGAGGTTAGGTCTTAGTAATTGTGAGTTAACTCAGAGCTGGAAGGTTTGTTTTCAGACATTTCATCACCATACTAGGTAACATTATCAGTGAGAGTCTCCAGTGAAGCGTTGGTGAAATGTCCTGCCTCTCTCTTTATAGGTCTTGGTTTCTTAAGGTGGGTGATGTCATTTCCAGTTCTTTTTTCCAACAGAAGGTAGATGAGATCTAAATCAATATGTTTATTGATGGAGTTCTGGTTAGAATGCCATGTCTCTAAGAATTCTCGTGCATGTCTTTGTTTCACCTGTCCTAGGATGTGTGTTGTCCTAGTCACAGTGGCGTCTTTCTTTGTCTGTATGTATAGAAATTAGTGATAGTGGGTCGTGTCATTTGGTGACCAACTGGTACAATTGCAACGTTTAAAAGGCATTTGGATGGGTATTTGAATAGGAAGGGTTTGGAGAGATATGTGCCGGGTGCTGGCAGGTGGAACTAGATTGGGTTGGGATATCTGGTTGGCATGGACGAGTTGGACCGAAGGGTCTGTTTCCATGCTGTACATCTCTATGACTCTGTGTATCCTTGTGGCAACTTTCCTGCTAATTTGTCCGATATCATGTTTTTTACAGTTCTTGCATGGTATCTTGTGAATGATGTTTGTTTTGCTGGTGGTATCTAATGGCTCCTTTAGGTTAATTAGTCGCTGTTTAAGAATGTTGGTAGGTTTGTGGGCTACCATGATGCCAAGAGGTCTGAGTAGTGTGGAAGTCATTTCTGATCCGTTTTTGATGTAAGGTAATGTGGATATAGTTTCTGGTTGTATTGTCTGCTTGTTTGGGTTTAGTTTCTGAGGAATTGGGTACTCTTCTGCTTTCTGTAGTTCTAGGATGCTGCAGTGTGATATAGCTCATGGAAGTAATGTCTTGATGCAGCTTCATTTGTGGGTGTTGGGATGACTGCTTCTAAAGTTAAGTATTTGGTCTGTATTTGTTTTTCTGTAGACGCTGGTTTGAAGCTCTCTGTTAACTGTACATTCAACTGTCACATCTAGGAATGGGAATCTGTTGTCACTCTCCTCTTGTGAATTTTTATGCCTGTCAGGATATTGTTGATGGTGTTGTATGTTTTGTCTAATTTGTTCCGTTTTGTGATGACAAAGGTGTCATCTACGTAGCGGACCCAAAGTTTGCGTTGGATAAATGGGAGGGCAGCTTGCTTAAGTCTCTGCATTCTGCTTCTTAGGCCTTGGTCACAAAGAGCCACTCCACCCTAGCACTTACTTTTTAGGCATTGTTTGACTGCATAATCAGGATATCATAACTGCTATGTGAATAATGGCTGTTAATGTACATTATTTTTCTGGGGTCTAAACAGTAGATGTACATTAATCTGGCCTATTAATAAGATGAGCCCTAATTCTATATTGTCAACAATGTGAAGATTTACAGCACAGAGGTCGTTTGACTGATGGTGTTTGTACCAATCAATAAAATGCTTTCTAGTGTTATCCAACCTTTCAGCTCTTGGTGAACAACCTTCTAGGATGCGGTACTTCAGTTGCATATCTCAGCACTTTTCACTTGTAGTTGAAGGTTTCTACTTCTATCATTCTTTAGTTTGTGCATTACAGACACCCATCATCACCTGTGTAATAAAAATTCCTCAATTTCAGTCCCTCTACCATTTACTTTAAATGTATGCTCTGATTATTGAGCTTTCTGCAAATAGAGTTCTTTGAAATCAACTGTATTGAGGCCCCTTATAATTTTATGCATTCAAATTAAATCTGCATCATTTTCTCTGTTCCAAAGGCAATGAATCCGCTATGTAGACTGCCTGTTGTGATGAGTCCTAGAATAGCTTGAAAGTATGCACAGAAATGAAAACTGTTTATTAACTGTCCCTTCAGTAGAAGGAATTGTCCCGTTTGTTGTGCAGCAGGTGGTAGACAAGCAACAGCCTGTCTTGTGTACCATAGATGGCAAAGACAAGTCTACTGTCTCAGGGAAGAGTTTGTAAGTGGTGGTGATGGTTGCAAACAAATGTTGTTTGTTGTTGCGCCTATATCAATTTATTCATCAACTTGTCTTCCTTTTTTTTGTAAGTTGTGCAGCACTATGGCACCCTCGATAAATCTTCATTTATTTAGAATGGTAGAACAAGAATATTGGACTAAAGCTGGAAAATTAACTAAGCAAGCATTCAGAAAAATGTAATTGTGTTCCAGTTTTTTGCATTCTTCTGTACTGTAATGTGCAACTAGACATTATTTGTTCTTCAGTATATAATGGAAAATGCTATTGATTGGATTTAAGACTTAAGTACTGTAACCTCCAAGGTGACAAAAAATGGGGTTTTAAAAAATGGGGTTAGCAGAATAGCATTTTTCTTGGTGAACACTGACACAACAAAATTTATTTGCTGTAAATTTCATTGCTATGAGACATTATTATGCTTTGTGGAATCAAATAATTTTTGACCTTCTGCCTGCTTCACTACTTGAGTTGTCATCTTCATCTTCACATAAGGCAGTAACACTCAGTAAGTTTGACACCTGCTGAGTTCTTGAATCTTCAAGGTTCTTTTGGTGACATTGTTTTGTTGCTTGTCAGAATTTTTTGCTGTATTTGTGTTAAATGTAATTCTAACTATTTAAAGGCTAAAATAACTTATGTTTGTTATTGTTCTGAAGTATGTAGCAAAGATCCTTTTGCATGTCTTTACAGAGGAAAATTGGTTTTAGGTAATACATCAGAAAGGGCTAGAAGCCTCTTGTGAAATAAGTAAACGTGAAATTTCTAAACTGTAAAATGCTTTTTTTTATTTTGCAGGCTGGAGTCAAAGGGACATTAGGAAGATTAGTAGGAATATTTGAGGTAAGCTCCTGTCTTAAAGTGAACAGTTGATATTGTCCCAATAGACCATTATTTTAAATTATTTAATAAGTATTCTATTCTAGACTAGTAAATTTGATCTCGACAACACTGCTCACAATAGACCAGAAGAAAACTGATCAGGGTTCAGAGAAAAATGGTGAAGGCGCAGGTAATTAAAAGTAGTCAGTTCATAATCAAAAATTTCCCTCATAGATCCATTAGAATTTTACAAGGTGATCTCTAGATAATTATAAATTTCTAACAGGATTACACAGGAAAGATGCAGGAAGAATGTTCTCTGACTGGGATCCAGAACCAGGGGTCACAGTCTCAGGATAAAGGGTAAGCCTTTTAGGGCAGCAATGAGAATTCTTTTTCACCCAGACAGTGGTGAACCTGTGAAATTCTATGCCAAAAAGCTGTTGATGCCAAAACACAATGTTTTCAAGAAGGAAATAGATATATTTGTCAGGGCTAAAGAGATCAAAGGATGTGGCAAGAAAGTGGGAACTGGTACTGACTTGGATCCTGTTGAATGGCAGAGCAGGCTCAAAGAACCAAATAGCTTACTCCTCCTTTATCCCACGTTTCTATGATATGGGAAATACGCCATGCACTTCTGGATTACACTGAAATGTGCACTAGCCATTTGAGATGGCAGGTTCATGATTTTTAGAATTGTTGGGCAAGTCACTGTCAAACCTTAAAATGGTATATACAAGTTGAAAATAATATCAACTGTATCCACCTGGTGAAGGCGTCACAATTTACAATCCTCTGGAAGGAAAGTCTGTTGGTTAAAAATGCTGATTTGAAACACCTCTGAAAGAACATACACAGACCAGTATTAGATTGGGCATGTACTGTCTTTGATGTGAACATTCATATGGTAGAATTTTTGAAGGCTAATCCATGGAACAGATTAGATGGATAAAGTGAGTCATGGAGAGACTTTGTGTAGTATAGTAACAAATTCAAGCATCCCCACTTTGTCCCCAGGATGATTCCTTCCTTCTGAAGGAGCAATTGAATTTATTGAAAAATAGAACTGAATCTAACACAAATAATGTCCCAAGAACAGCACAGGAATTCACGAGTAGCACTAGACATAGTCCAGGTTGTACCAGTCTTAACATATAAAACAAAATGCATAGAATCGAAAAAGAGTATACTACAAAGGAAGGCCTTTCGGTCCATGGTATCAACAGTGTCTCTTTCAAAGAATAAACCCCTCCCAATATTTGCCCATGTCTCTGCAATTTTGCTCTCTTTCAAACATTTATTCAGGTTGCCTTTGAAAAAAGCTACTGTGGAATCTGCATCCACCAGCCTGTGCATCCAAATCCTAATCACTTGTTAACTTTTTTAAAATCCTCTTGTTACCTCTGCTTCTTTTGAAAAATACTTTAATTCTGTGTCCCTTAATTATTAGTCCTCCAGCCACTGAAAATAGATTTTACTTAATTTCTCTAACCTCTTGATTATTATAAATGCCTCCATCAAATCCCACCTTTAGCCTCCTATTCTCCAAGGAAAACTTCCAGGTTCTCTAGTTTTATTCCCACTGCTACAAATCCTGTAATGCTGGGTCTGTTACAGCAACTGTCTTCTGTAGACACTTCAACATTCAAGTCCTTTCTACTCTAGTTATAGGGTCAACAATATTTTGTCATGTTTGACATAACATCAAATGTGCAGCATTTCTGTTGATAAAGCCTACAGTATTAAATGCTCCTCAGACTGTTTTAATAACCTGTCCAGCCACCTTCAAAGATTTGGCCACCACTTGATGCAATTACTGTGTCTAATTATCTTAAATTTGTTCTTAAAATGTGTTACAGGATTTTTTTACAACTGTGTGTGATAAAGATGCATGAATACCAAGACTCAGCAATCATTTGGCATTGGGGTCACTTCTTTATATAGATAAAGTGTAAACATTTGTTTTGTATATTACAAAGATCTGATCATTAAAATATAATCCAGGCTTTATCCCATCTCATCCCATTCCCATCCCAACTCAAAAAATGAAAATCTTAGCTCTGAATGTACGGATCATTCAAGATACAGAAACAAGAGTATGTTTTAATTCTTAGTGCTTTCAATGGTTTTATTTCTACTAAGTAGAAATAATCCTAGAAAACAGTCCAGAAACATTTTGGCTATCATCACTTTTGTTATAAAGTTGAACCTGTTGATGTCCAGCAGGTAAATAGGTATGTAGAATAATGAACAGTTTCAGTTTCAAACAAATTGATACTGCCATAATTGTTGCAGAAATTGAATCTTTCAACATGATTGCCAATATTTAACATTGTTCTCTTGTATTTATTTTAGAATACATTATTTGTGTTTATTTATTTTGTAATGAGGTACAAATAAATGCCTATCCAAAGTATAGATTGAGTTCATCATTCAATTTATCATTTCTGCTTGTCTCTCATGATATAGAAACACCAATCTACATAGAGTTGACTATGGTCAGACACATGCTGTTCTAAAGGTTTCTTTCTCATTTAACTCCGGAAACATCAGAATTAATCAGGTCATACTTGTACGTGTGTCTTTTTGGTTTAAATGGAAAAGAAATCTTTAAAGCACATTTTTAGCCACATAAGGTCCAACTTTAGAGACCTAATAAGGCTCAATAGATTAACCTTGGTATTTCATTTTTAGGATAAATAATTTGTTTCTGGCCAGCTTTTGTGTAAAATAATTTGTAAAATGTGCTAGATATTGTCCACTGTGCAAGAACGCATAAAACCTTAGACTCTAATTAGTGGCCTATTTTAGAAACTGCAGGTCTTCAGGAAAATCTGTGCAGTGATCACTAAGAGTGGATGTTTCATAATCAGATGCAGCTATGGCATATAAAGGGGGAACATGGCGGTTCAGTGGTCAGCACTGCTGCCTCTCAGTGCCAGGGACCCAGGTTTGATTCCACCCTCTGGTTATTCTGTGGAGTTTGAACATTCTCCCTGTTTTCTGCACGTATTTCCTCCAGGTGCTCCAGTTTCCTCCCACGGTCCAAAGATGTACAGGTTAAGTAGATCAGCCATGCTAAGTTGCCCATGGTATCCAGAGATATGCAGGCTAGATGGATTAACTGTGGGAAATGCAGAGTTACAGTGAGGGGGTGAATCTGGGAGGGACACTCTTAGCAGGGTCAGTGTGGACTTGATGGGCTGAATGGCCTGCTTCCACACTAGCTTTTTTGCAATTCTCAGTTGGTCTTGGTATTTTAAAGCAAAGAAGAGGGGCCATTTCGCTCAATAAAGAATTGCTGTAGCTGATCTGAAGAGAATCCTGATGCACTGGATGCCAAAAATGGAAAGTATACTAGTCTCCAGTATTAACCTCTCTCAAATTTAGTGAAGTAATTTTAAACATAGTGCTAATGTTTTCTCACTTCCAGAACAGATAGTGGCAGGAACACAAAAGTAAAACCCAAGCTAAACATTCCAAGCTTAATTTTATTTTGGAGAAAATGTTAGGATAGGAAATGTGTGTGAAATAAATATGAAATAACAAATTAAAAAGCCAGATAGGGAGGCTATTGAGTGAATGTTCTGATTGGTGGAAAAAAGGCTGAATGTTCAATTAAACCAAGTGTTTAGAAATGCAATAGACACTTCCACTTAGGAGAGAAAAGCGGACTATTAGATAGTATATGGGTGGAAAGCAACAAATGTTTAATGTAGAACTCCTAATTACTACATTAGTTAATGTCTGCCTTGTGTTCTGTGGACGCATTTTTGAAAAATGGGGAAAAAAATATTGGATAAGTTACAAATCCTGTGCAACTTTGTTTCTGTAGAATAGGCCCACTTACACTGTGCTATGAGCAATGAAAATAGTTAAAAATGGAGAAAGTACAGTTAAATAGATGTCTCCCACTGAATAGCTGTTGGAATTCCAGGCACGAGTATGTTAATAAGGAAATAAACAGTTGCTGCATTTGGTGAATTTCTAAGAAAGAGTAATGATCTGGATGTGATGAAGAAGTGAAGTGTTACAAATCTTAAGCTTTCTCATTATTTAGAGTACAGATGACAGTTTCTGATTTTAAGTTGTGAATAAAGACATCAGTGTTAATTGCACAGATTCCATGTCAATTGAACGACCATTAGTTTCTATTTTGTGAACGTTTAGCATCTTGGGAATTGGGTTAATGTTTGCAAATGAAAGAAATGTCTGTGGGGGAATGTTGAAATTTATGCTTCTCATCCTTTTGAATGTGTATATGTTTGTGTGAGCCAGTGCAGTCTCTAAAGAAAGCAGGTCATTCTTTGATGTGGCCTGGGAAAGTTGAGCAGTGGAGGTTTTATCAAAATGTCTAGCACAATTGCCATTGGGTTAAACGCAAGATTGCTGTAAAAGTATGAAAATTCTTTTTAAAGAAATAAAGATCTGAAGATGCTGGAAATCTAAAATCAAAAGAAAAATTGCTAGAGAAATTTTGCATGTCTGGCAGCATCTATAGAGAGAAAGCAGTATTGACATTTTGGGTCCAGTTACCCTTTTTCAAAACTAATATATGCTGAAGAGGGGGAGGAGGAAGAGTAGAAGTAGAGTAGCAGAATTTCTTCAAGGTAGCTGTATCTGGAAGTGATGTGGCAGTGAATTAAATACTAAATGCCACATTTCTTTCAAGTATGACCATCTTGAAGTTCTCTGCTTCTACTCTTCTCCAACCTCATCTTCAGTATATATCGGTTCTAAAAAAAACGATCACTGGATCTGAAACATTAATTCTATTTTCTGTCCACAAATGCTACCAGACCTGCTGAGTTTCTCCAGCAATTTGTTTTTATACTAAAATTCTTACATGGGTAAAGAATTTCACGACTCAGACCTATAGATACTTATGTAAGCAGAAGTATGTTCATAGAGTCTATGTTGTTCAACCAAGATCTTACTATTGCTAATTCCATTTGCCAGCTTTTGACCCATAGTCCAGGAGGCTATGGCAACACAGGTGAATATTTAAATGCTGCTTAAAACTGACACAAAAATAGGTGGGAAAGCAGGTTTTTTTTTGGTTTCTCTAGAGTAGGTGTTGAGGATGACACTAAGTTTGCAAAGGGATATATACAGATTAAGTGAGTAGGCAACAACTTATCAGTTGGAATAAAGTGTGGAGAAATGTGAGGTTATGAACTTTAGTAGACAGAACAGAGGAACTGAACATTACTTAAATGGAGAAAGACTGCAGTAAGCTGCAAATCAGAAGGATTTGGGAGTTCTCATTGATGAATCACAGGAAGCTAGCAAATTAAATGTTGGCCTTCATTTCAAAAGGAATGGAATATAAAAGTGGAGTGGTTTTGCAAACATTTTGCATATACCCCTAGATTCATAGTCATTGAGATGTACAGCGCGGAAACAGACCCTTCAGTCCAATTCATCCATGCCAGTCAGATATCCTAAATTAATCCAGTCCCATTTGCCAGTACTTGGTCCATATCCCTCTAAACCCTTCCTATTCATATTCCTATCCAGATGCCTTCTAAATGTTGTAATTGTACCAGTCTCCACCACTTCCCACTAGTTAGATTATAGCTGGAAAACAGAACAGTTTTGAGTCCCTCATCTCAGAAAAGATATACAGGCATGGAGAAGGCAGGTCAAAGAAGGTTCGGTTGGCTGATAGAGGGTATCATATGAGGAGAGCTTGGACAATAGTCATTGGAGTATAGAAGAATGAAGCAACCTTATTGAAACATAAAAGATTTATTCAAGGAGTTGGTTTTGCAAACAGCTCACATTATGGAGAGAAAGAGCTGGAGGTCTTAGAAAACATAAAGGTGGATAAATCTCCAGGATCTGATCAAAGAGACCTTGGAGTGCAAATTCATAGCTTCTTGAAAGTGGAGTCGCAGGTAGATAGGATAGTGAAGAAGGCGTTTTGTATGCTTTCTTTTATTGGTCAGAGTATTGAGTACAGGAGTTGCCTCGGAACACTTCAACCCTAGGGCATCAATGTGGACTTCAACAGTTTCCTCATTTCCCCTTCCCCCACCTCACCAAGTTCCAAACTTCCAACTCAGCACTGTCCCCATGACTTGTCCTACCTGCCTGCCTACCTTTTCCACCTATCCACTCCATCCTACCCCCTGACCTATCACCTTCATTCCCTCCCCCACTCGTTTATTGTACTCTATGCTACTTTCTCCCCACCTCCACCCTTTTCTCATTTATCTCTCCACCCTTCAGGCACTCTGCCTGTATTCCTGATGAAGGGCTTTTGCCCAAAACGTCGATTTTACTGCTCCTCGGATGCTGTCTGAACTGCTGTGCTTTTCCAACACAACTCTAATCTAGACTACAGGGCTTGGGAGGTCATGTTGCAGCTGTATCAGACATTGGTTAGGCCACTTTTGGAATATTGTGTGCAGGTCTCCTTCCCATCGGAAAGATGTTGTGAAACTTGAAAGGGTTCAGAAAAGATTTACAAAGATGTTGCCAAGATTGGAGGATTTGAGCCAAGTAAAGAGGCTGAACAGGCTGGGGCTGTTTTCCCTGGAGCGTCAGAGACTGAGGGGTGACTGTATAGAGGTTTACAAAATTGAGGGGCACGGATAGGAAAAATAGGCCAAGTCTTTTTCCCTGGGGTGTGGGAGTTCAGAACTAGAGGGCATAGGTTTAGGGTGAGGGGGGAAAGATATAAAAGGGGCAACTTTTTCACACAGAGGGTCGTACGTGTATGGAATGACCTGCCAAAGGAAGTGGTGGAGGCTGGTACAATTGCAACATTGAAAAGGCATTTGGAAGGGTATATGAATAGAGGAAAGGTTTGGAGGGATATATGCCGGGTGCTGGCAGGTGGGACTAGATTGGGTTGAGATATCTGGTTGGCATGGATGGGTTGGACCGAAGGGTCTGTTTCCATGCTGTACATCTATATGATTCTATGACTCTAAGTGTATCCCAGGACATTGTGTGAAGTTAAGGAGGAAATTGCAAGTCCTCTAGCAGACTTATTTGTATCATCTTTAACCACGGGTGAAATGCTAGAGGACTGGAGGGTGGCTAATTTAAGGAAGCTTGAGAACTGTAGGCCTGTGAGTCTGACATCACTGGTGAGTGGCTTTAGGAGGTCATACTGAAAGACAGCATTTACATGCATTTGGGGTTGCAAGGAATGCTTAGGGATAGTCAGCATAGTTTTGTGCAAAGGAAATAGAATCTCTCAAACTTAAAAGATTGAATTTTTTGAGGAAGTAACCAAAATGACCTGAGTACAGAGTGGGAAATGCTGTTTACTTGGACTTTAGTAAAGCCTTTGATAAGCAAGTTTTGAGAAGATTTGTAGCTCATGTTGAGGTTCTGGATATAGGTTTGCTCACTGAGCTGGAAAGTTCATGTTTAGACATTTTGTCACCATACTAGGTTACATCTTTAGTGAGCCTCCGGGTGAAACATTGCTGATGATTCCTGCTTTCTATGTATATGTTTGGGTTTCTTTGGGTTGGTGATGTTATTTCCTGTTCTTTTTCTCAGGGGGTGGTAAATTGGGTCCAAGTGTTTGTCGAATAGAGTTCCAGTTGGAATGCCATCACCACAGGAAATTACATCACCAACCCAAAGAAACCCAAGCATATAAATAGAAAGCAGGAATTGTCAGCAATGCTTCACCTGGAGGCTTACTGAAGATGTTACATAGTATGGTGATGAAACGTCTGAGCATGAATCTTCCAGCTCAGTGAGCAAACCACATCCAGAGCTTTTGAAAAGATTCTGCATGGTAGACTAATTAGTAAAGTTAGATCACATGGGATTCAGGATAAGCTTGCCAATTGCATATGAAAATTGGCGTTACAGTAGGAAACAGAGGGTGATGATGGAGGGTTGTTTTTCAAACTGGAGGCCTGTGACTGGTGGTGTTCCACAGGGATCAGTACTGGGTCCACTTTTGCCATTCATATGAATAATTTGGATGAGAATGAAGTTTGTGGACAACACCAAAAATGGTAGTATAGTGGACTGTGAAGTTATCTAACATTACAAAGAGATCTTGATCAGTTAGGTCATTAGTCTGAGGAGTGACAGATGGCGTTTACTTTGAATAAATATATAAGGTATTGCATTTTGGTGAAATGAACAAGGTTATCAAATTATAAGCAGGACTTATACATGTAATAGTAGAGCCCTGGGTGGTGGTGTGGAACAGAGAGACCTAGTGGTTCAGATGCATAATTCTTTGAAATTTGCCTCTCAGGTAGACAGGATGGTTAAGGCATTTAGCACATTTACTCAAAAGGTCTGAACAGTGAATGCAAATGAGATGAGACATCATGTTAAGGATGTACATGATGTTGGTGAAGCCTCTTCTGGAGTACTGTATGCAGTTCTGGTCACCTTGTTATAGGAATGATATTATTAAACTGGAGTGGGTTTAGGAAAGATTTACCAGGATGTTTCCCCAAATGGAGGGTTTGAAATGTTAAAAATATGACAGATGGCAGGGACCTTTTCTTCACTGGAGCGTAGGAGGTTGAGGGGTGACCTTATAAAAGTTTATAAAATCATGAGGGGCATTGATAAGATGAACAGCAAAGTTATTTTTTCTAGAGTGGGGGAGTTCAAAATTATGGAGCATATTTTTAAGATGAGAGGAGAAAGATTTGAAAAGGACATGTGGGGAAACTTTTCTTCAGAGTGGTTAGTGTGTGGTATCGACTGCCAGAGGCAGTGTTGGATGCAGGTACAGTTAGAACATATAAAAGACATTTTAATAAGTACATGAATAGGAAAGGTTTGGAGAGAAATGGGCCCTCTCAAACAGGTGGAATTAATTTAGTTTGGAAACATGGTTGGTGTTGACCAGTTGGACTGAAGGGTCTGCTTCCTTGTTATATGACTCCATGATAGATGTGAAAAGATTGTTTCCCTTTATGAGAGGATCTGTGACCAGAAGGCATAATCTTAATATAAGGAGTGGCACAGAGATGAGGAATTTAAGATAGATGGGGAAGAATTTGTTCTCTCTGGAAATCTTTACCACAGAGGATGGTTGAGGCTAGGAGACAGATTTAATCAGAATGGGAATCAAGGGTTAATGGGGAAAAGGCAAGAAATTGGAGTTAACAGTTATGAAATCAACCAGGATCTCATTGAATGGCAGAGCACACTGATTGGATTGAATGGCCTATTTCTCTTAAGTCTTATGGTCATGTGCCTAGGTTTTGAGTTTATAACTCAACAACATTTTAAGACCGTAAATTCCAAATTCCTACCAGTGTCTGAATTGAATGGAAAATTCTCGATTCTATTCTTCGCTTTCTGTGTCATAGATTGACACAGCATTCATTAGTTGTATTATTACTTGTAATTGAACCACCAATTTCATTATGTAGGGTAGCATAGATTAAAATCTCACTTAATCTGGGCAAGTATTGAAATCATGGAGATAAATGTAAAATGAGAATGAAAGAGATGCAGATTGTCTCCAAAAGCAAAGAAAGATATCCTGGGTGTTGAAATCAGTGTTGATGGTATCATGGTAGCCCACAAATCCACCAACATACAACTTGAAAGATCCTTTACAGACAACAAGCAACACTAATGTCATTCAAAAACTACCTTGCAAGAACTGTAACAAACACTACATTGGACAAACAGGCAGAAAACTAGCCAGCAGGATACATGAACATCAACGAGCCACAAAAAGACATGACCCACTCTCACTACTATCCTCACATACGGATGAGAAAGGACACCATTTCAACTGGGACAACAAATCCTTCCTAGGACAAGCCAAACTAAGACATGCACGAGCATTCCTCCAAGCATGGCATTCCAACCAGAACTCTATCAACAAACACCTTGACTTGGATCCCATTTACCACAGCCTGAGAAAATTAACAGGAAATGACATCATCATAGGAAAAGGTGTTACCACTGGAAATGGCATCACTAACCCAAGGAAACTCAAACATATAAATAGAAAACGGGCTACACCACCAGTGCTTCATCCAGAGGATCTCTGAAGATGTTACCGAGTATGGTGCCGAAACATCTGAAAACAAATCTTCCAGCTCAGCAAGCAAACCTACATCCAGTATTGATGGCAGTCTGAAAGCCAGTAGAGTGGGAGCAAAGCTGAGAGCTTCAGATGTGGAATGAGAGAAAATGTGAGTAGAGGCACAGGAAAATATGTTGCACTTTGAATTCAGTACAAAAAGAACGCCAAAGTAAATAGAGGACATTTTCCAGAAGCGCTATTGAAAAGTAATGGTAAATGAAATGCAATTGGTGACAGAGATAAAAATCTTTCCAGAAAGATAGCTGGGGTGAAAAATAATACAAACGATTGTGGTTGTCTGTGTATTAAAATATGTACCTGGGAAAGTCCATTGACAATGATAGCCAATAGAATTGGGAGGAACTATCCAAATAGTTCAAGCAAAGGTAAGAAATGGGTGAAAGACCAGAACATAGACTTTTCTGACAAACTAATGTCCAATGCTGTTGTAATATCTAAATCATCCAGTAAACTCTAACAAAGAATTGTGGGGCTGATTTTGTGCAGCTCCACAATTTGCAGTTTCTCACCTTTAACCTTGTCAATAATGATTAATCACTTTTCCATAAGAAATGAACATTTGGAAATGTAGAGGGTTATTCCTTTGGATGGCAAATTGAAGAAGCTGTTTACTGTATGACTCCACATTTTTCAACTCCACCTTCTATAGTAGTTGTTCATACATTTTAAAAGTGAAAAGTTACTATTTCCTCGGCTTAAATTCTATAGATCTTCTAGTTAGTGCATGCTATTTGTAAAGTTACAATAAGACGGTGTTGTTTTTCAGAATCGAGACAGGAAGCATAGAACATATGTATATGTTCTGGTAATAACAGAGGTGTTAGAAGACTGGGAAGATTCAGTTAATATTGGTAAGATTAAACTTTGTTTATTATCTATATGATCCTTTGTCTATTTAGGACAGGAACTAAAATTCACCTATTAATTTTGTATTGCATTGATTCTATAGCATTACCCAAAGACTCAGTTGTATATATATTGATTGGGAGTGCTTTTGTATCACTTGGACTAGATTACAAACTGAACATAAACTAGGTTTGTATGTGCAGTTGTTAAGTTCTGCATTTTTACTGTGTGCCTCATGATCATTATGGTTTAATGGATCTGTATAGTTCAGATCAAGAATGGCCAGAATAATTGGATCTCCGTGTCTCTCAATATTGTTTGGATTATTATAGGAGGTATCTCTGCTTCATAGAGCACAAAAAAAATCTCTTAAACATACCTATGGAGCCAGTCTTGTTACCATGTTGTTCCAATGTTTGTGTTTTTCAGTTTTTCCCATTCTCCTCTACCATATAAACATAACTTAAATGGGCAACCTAAATGCAAGAGACAATGAAGTAAACTTTCTAGTCTTGTACCTTGGGGTGTTTTTTTTTGTTTTTCTTAGCAGCTATGGTCCCCTTTATTACTCCAATTCAGAGTCATAGCAACTTCACTTGAATGAAGTTAAAAATCACACAACACCAGGTTATAATTCAACAGGTTTAATGAGAAGCACACTAGCTTTCAGAGCGACGCTCCATCAGGTGATAGTGGAGGGCTCGATCGTAACACACAATTTATAGCAAAAATTTACAGTGTGATGTAACTGAAATTATACATTGTCTGTAATAGACAATTTTTCAATGTATAATTTCAGTTACATCACACTGTAAATATTTGCTATAAATTCTGTTACAATCGAGCCCTCCACTATCACCTGATGAAGGAGCGTCGCTCCGAAAGCTAGTGTGCTTCCAGTTAAACCTGTTGGACTATAACCTGGTGTTGTGATTTTTGACTTTGTACACCCCAGTCCAACACCGGCATCTCCAAATCATCACTTGAATTAAGGTTGATTTGTGTGTTTTGCGTTAGCAAGTTTTTCAGTTTGTTTTTTTATATTTCTTTGTGTTCCAGTTAATCATATTTAGATATGAAGTTTTGTACTTAACTGATTTAATAGAGTTCAAAGGGATCTGTCTGCTCGAAGTTTCCAGGTCTCAGACATTACATGTATTGTGTATTACAGATTTGTTGAGCCATTTTAATCCTTCAAAGTTATGCTTAAGAAATGTTTGTGTTAATTTGAACAAAGGCTACAGCATCTATGCACATGCACACCCCTGGATTGGGAGGATGGGGGAAGAGACAAAGTACTCAATCATCTAAGTTTAATCTTTCTCATTTTATTTAGGGAGGAAAAGGGAATGGTTTAAAATAGATGATGCCATTAAAGTTCTTCAGTGTCATAAACCTGTACAGGCGTCGTATTTTGAAACCTTCAAACAAGGCTATTTGGCAAATAACGGAACTCCTGTTGTTGCAACATTATCTGAAGAAAAGGCCTCAACATATGCCAATCAGAGTTCAGTATCGAGTATTAGATGACTGAGAGGAGCTCCACAGTAATTGTCTTATCATACATCGAGTCCCAAAGGCATGGACTTGAAACATGTTCAGTGAAAGAATGTTTGATCTAGTTTGCTTCTATACATTGTACATGTATAAATAAATTTTGCATGAAGATCTGCGCAATGTTGATAACGATACTTTATATTGTGATGTAAGATATAGTGCTGAAGATCAAAGCCATAACTAGTAAGTTTTTTTTGTTAGATATTGTATATTTTTGATAGGATTGTGAAATTAAGGTACCAGTGTTACATCCAGTTGTCCCCAAGGTGTTATCCTATAGAATTGCTAATTGTGAGGTGACTTGGATTTCAACCTAGGGATATTGTTTGGGTGCCAAATGGGTATTGATTTTAGTTCTCTGCAACTTTTTATATATAGCTTTTGTAAATTTTTTTGCCAGCTTTATCACCTGCACAACTGCTGTTTACGTTTTTAAAAAGATGGAAGCAATGGAACTGTTGATCACTGACCTGATGTTTTTGGAATAACATTCGTGACAAAATTTCATCACAGTACTTTTGCTAGCTTGTACAAAAACTGCTGAATAAGGCCTTTAAAGCATTTTACATTACGTAAGACAAGTTCAAGCCATGCATATTGGGTCTTACTGTCTGTGGAGCTTTGGATTTTATTCAGTTTATCAATACACTTTTGTGTCTTGGCTTAATTTTTCCTAATCTCCACTATTCTCCCTATTCCATCCTACACTGGAGTTAAAGGATGTTCTTTGCAGGCAATTCAAGGTCTTAACAGAGCTGAGAATTTAGTGTTTTGAATTTTCTGACTGTGTTTTTGTTCTTGCAATTTAAAAATGACACTGTATACTATTTAAGCACTTCAACTGCATAACCTGTTTTTTTTATTCCAATTTTGGATTAGTAAAATGTGGAACAAGAATTACCAGTACATTACACTTGCCTCTTTTTTTTAAAATATTTCTTTTTTTTTACTGAGACACAAAAATATAACACTGTTTCTTTTGAAATGAGTGTTGTTGATCATCAATATAATTTCAGCCTATTTAATTGATTTAGTTTTATTTTTAATCAATACAGAAATCTCATCGCCGTAGAATATTGTTCTCAAATCTTGTACAGTCTGTGAGCTAACAACAGATTGTACCTCATATTCTCAATGGAGAAAGAAACATTGCTGGAGGTAAAAACCCTTTTCTCAATAGAGAGATTCGTTTAATTTTTTTTGAAACTCGTCACAACCAGACAGATATCCCTTTATCTAGTTCAGTCAGTTTAAAAGTAGTGTAAATAAATGTTGACTAGTGTAGTACTGTGGAAGACTAACATCATTGTACAAATTATTTTTTGCAACTTTTCCCAATCTCATTTTTTTAAGATGTTTGAAAATTTGAAAGTCTAGAACAATTGCTGTGCACAGGTGAAGAAGACTTGAATCCCTGGCTCAGTTGTGAGGGTTTAAAGCAAACTGGAGCAACGTCAGAAAACTACGTTTCCACTAAAACATTACCCTATTCTCTAGTGATATTTAAAAATGACAGCTATTATTTAGTTGTTTACTCGCACTCTAGCAGATTTTCAGGTATGTACTTATGTGACAAATGAAGTTTCAGTCAATGTAAAGTTGAGTACTCAATCTTAAAGCTGCATTGTAATTTTGAAGATCAAATATGAAAATCTTATGCAGAAGTGAAGCCAATGGAATCTGTCGATTATGACCACTTAATGCTTTCAACTTTTATCTGCAATTAATGCACTGTGTATACATGCCATTTTTGGTGCTTTCCTGTGTAAAGCCTTAGATGGAAGGGATAATTGCTAGATTTTACAATGGTCAATATTGTTAGGGATATAAGACAATTATCCTGCCCTTCACATTTTAATACAACCTTTATACAACAATTGAAGAGATTCGGTCACTGGAGGAAGTATCTTATTTTCCCTGACTTGAGTGTGATGCAAACAAGGCAAGAGATTGAAGATTGTAATAAACCTGTGCCAACAAATAAAAACTCACCAGTATTTCAGAAACCAAGTGCTGTTTTATTTTCTTTGTCATGTTATTTATGAAGTGCAATCGTATTATTATAATTTAGATAGGGGATGTCTTATCAAAATATTTAGTTTGTGCCAGTGAAGAAAATGTTTATTAATTTTTTTTTTGCTGGTTCTTTTGTTTTACATCTTAAATCTGAAGTCTGAAGCTAAACTTCAAGGTGAGATTTCAAGGTTACAATCAAAACCTTGCATGTCAAACTGCTATGGTGTGCTGTACTCAATGCCCACACTTAAACACCTACATCATACCTCAATTAGTGACTTGATAAATAAAGATATATTGTTCTTAACTATGCTTACTATTATTGTAACATTCTGAGAAAAGCTGCCACTGATTAGGAACTAGTACCGATCCCTGGCATCCTTGATCAAGTGGCAGTGAAAAAATTGCTTAATGCCCACTCCAGAATCCTTGAATTATACACCGTGGTAGGAGACCATTCAGCCAGTGGCTTATTTTTAGTTTAGCTATCCAGTTCATCCTGTTCGTAGTGTCCCAGCCCCATTTTGTTTCCCTTCAAGAATACATTTTTAAATGTTATTGGTAAATTTGTTTTCCCCATCCTTTTTTAGATCCAAGATGCAACTTCTTAAAAAGAAATGTCTTTATCTTTCCTTTGGTTCTTCTGTAGTCACCATAAATCTGTGTCCTCAAGTTATTGCCCCCTTTGTCATGTGAACAGGTGCACCTTATTTATTCCATCAAAGCCATTCAAGTATCTCTCCAATTGCCTCTTCAACTCTTCTGCTCCGAGGAGAATAGTTCCAAATCTCTGCACATAACTCTGACCCTTTAGCCCTGGTAATAAAATAGCAAAACTGAAATCAATGGATATTGGTGACAAACCCTCCTCTGGTTGAAGTCATACATGGCATATAGGAAGATGGTTATGGTTATTGGAGGTCAATTATCTGAACTCCAGGACATCTCTACGGGGTTCCCTCGGGGGAAGTGTCCTAGGCCCAACCATCTTCAGCTGATTTATTTCTGTCCTTATAATAGAGGGAAATTATCAATGTTCAGCACCATTTGTGGCGACTCATACTGAAGCAGACTTTAATACATGCAATAAGACTTCTAATATATACATATCTCTATAATGGATAGTTCTAGGAGTCTGGTTGAAGCTTTATATTTGTGTATTTTATGTTTAGCTTGCTTTTTCTAAAATTTGGGGGTAATAAACTTCTGTTAAATAAAATCTGCAGCCTTGTGTGAATATTCATAGTGGCTGTCCTTCATATTAACTCGCTAAATCAAAGAGGTATCAAAGTTTCATTCTTGGATCTGACTTATCCAGTAGTACCAACAGGTTGGATCATAAATAGGGATACCATTAGATCAGTCAGACCCCATATTTCAAACCATATTTGTACCAGTGTCCCAGCCAATTATTTAACCAGGGTGGTAGGGCTTTAAAAACTAAATAGTGGGGTAAAGGAAAATGGGAAGCCTTCAGAAATAAGATAATGAGAATCCAGAGAAAGTATATTCCTGTTAGGGTGAAAGGAAAAACTGGTAGGTATAGGGAATGCTGGATGACTAAAGAAATTGAGGGCTTGGTTAAGATAAAGAATGAAGCATATGTAAGGTATAGACAGGATAGATTGAGTGAATCCTTAGAATATAAAGGCAGTAGGAGTATACTTAAGAGGGAACTCGGGAGGGCAAATAGGGGACATGAGATAAGTTTGGCAAATAGAATTAAGGAGAATCCAAAGGGTTTTTACAAATACATTAAGGACAAAAGGGTAATGAGGGAGAGAATAGGACCCCTCAAAGATCAGCAAGGATGCCTTTGTGTGGAGCTGCAGAAAAATGGGGGAGATACTAAATGAGTATTTTCCATCAGTATTTACTGTGGAAAAGACATGGAAGATATAGACTGTAGGGAAATAGATGGTGACATCTTGCAAAATGTCCATATTACAGAGGTGGTGGTGCTGAATGTCTTGAAACGCATAAACGTGAATATATCATCAGGACCTGATTAGGTGTACCCTGCAACACTGGGAAGCTAGAGAAGTGATTGCTGGGCCTCTTGTTGAGATATTTGTATCATTGATAGTTACAGGTGAGGTGCTGGAAGACTGGAGGTTGGCTAAAGAGATGCCACTGTTTAAGAAAGGTGGTAAGGACAAGCCAGGGAACTATAGATGATTGAGCCACACATCAATGGTGGGCAAGTTAGTGGGGAGAATCACGAGGGACAGGATATGCATTTATTTGGAAAGGCAAGGACTGATTAGAGATAGTCAACATGGCTTTAAGTGTGGGATGTCATGTCTCTGAAACTCGATTTAAGTTTTTTGAAGTATCTAACTAAGAGGATTGATGAGGGCAGAGCGGTGGATGTGATCTATATGGACTTCAGTAAGGCGTTCGACAAGGTTCCCCATGGGAAACTGGTTAGCAAGGTTAGATCTCTCGGAATACAGGGAGAACTAACCATTTGGATACAGAACTGGCTCAAAGGTAGAAGACAGAGGGTGGTGGTGGAAGGTTGTTTTTCAGACTGGAGGCCTGTGACCAGTGAAGTGCCACAAGGATCGGTGTTGGGTCCTCTATTTTTTGTCATTTACATGAATGATTTGGATGTGAGCATAAGAGGTACAGTTAGTAAGTTTGCAGATGACACCAGAATTGGAGGTGTAGTGGACAGCGAAGAGGGATACCTCAGATTATAACAGGATCTTGATCAGATGGGGCAATGGGCCGAGAAGTGGCAGATGGAATTTAAATTCAGATAAATGTGAGGTGTTGCATTTTGGGAAAGCAAATCTTAGCAGGACTTATACACTTAATGGTAAGGTCCTGAGGAGTGTTGCTGACTAGAGACCTTAGAGTGCAGGTTCATAGCTCCTTGAAAGTAGAGTTGCAAATAGGATAATGAAGATGATGTTTGGTATACTTTCTTCTGTTGGTCAGAGTATTGAGTTACAGGAGTTGGGAGGTCATGTCGTGTCTGTACAGGACGTTGGTTAGGCCACTTTTGGAATATTGCGTGCAATTCTGGTCTCCTCCCTATCAGAAAGATGTTGTGAAACTTGAAAGGGTTCAGAAAAGATTTACAAGAATGTTGCCAGGGTTGGAGGATTTGAGCTATGGGGTTGTTTTCTCTGGAGCGTCGGAAGCTGAGGGGTGACCTTATAGAGGTTTACAAAATTGAGGGGCATGGATAGGATAAATAGACAAAGTCTTTTCCCAGGGTTGGGGGAGTCCAGAACTAGAGGACATAGGTTTAGGGTGAGAAGGGAAAGATACAATAGAGACCTAAGGGGCAACGTTTTCACGCAGAGGGTGGTATGTATATGGAATGAGCTGCCAGAGTAAGTGGTGGAGGCTGGTACAATTGCATTGGTACATTGAAGAGGCATTTGGATGGGTATATGAATAGGAAGGGTTTGGAGGGATATGGGCTGGGTGCTGGCAGGTGGGACTAGATTGGGTTGGGATATCTGATCGGCACGGATGGGTTGGACGAAGGGTCTATTTCAATGCTGTACATCTCGATGACTCTATATGACAAGTGTCACAGTAAATGAAAAAGTTGAGGTTTGGAACAGGGTCACAATTTAGATTAGAGAGATTCGAGAAGATTTGTTAGATAACAATTTAGGTAATGAGAAGCAGTGGTAGCAAGGGATATGGTCTAAGAACAAAAGGTTAAAGCAAATTACTGCGGATGCTGGAATCTGAAACCCAAAAGAGAAAATGCTAAAAAATCTCAGCAGGTCTGGCAGATCCTGTAAGGAGAGAAAAGAGCTTTGACAAAGGGTCAGTTAGACTCAACATCAGCTGAGATTTTCCGGCATTTTCTCTTTTGGACACAGTGTAAGAAGTTGAGTACACCTGCAGATAAGCCAGAGATTTCAAAAATAGAACAGAGACAGGAGTCTCTGAACATTATATCTGAATGTACACAGTATTCATTTAAAAAAAAATTGTTTGGAAACAACTCATCCTATTCTTGAATCAATATTCATTATAAAGAGACAGTTGCATGGCTGGGATTGAATATTGAAGGTTATTTGATATTCTGAAAAGACAAAGTGAGGAAAAGTTTTGTGGTTGATTTGTTAATGAAGAGTGTTAGTGAGAGATGACCCTTTTCTCAAAAGAGCACGGCAGAATCCATTTTAGTTGAGATAGGAAATTGGAAAGGTAAGAGGTCATTTGAGTACTTTATAATCCCCATTACAGAAATTATACTGAAGAACAAAATACCCAAGAAGAGATAAGTAGGCCATGTAAGAAGGATACCAAAATAATTACGGGTGACTTTAACTTGCATGTAAATTGGGTAAATGTGATGCAAAAAAAAATAAGAAAATGCTTTCATAGAATGCATTTGGACACTATTTTACGGTTGTACTATCAGCCAGATAGCAGGCTATCCCAGGGAGATAGAAAGGCTTTTTGAAAGGAAGCATTATCTCGCTAAATAAGGATTGAATTTTTTTTTAAAAAACTACAAAACTCCCAAGATTAATGCCCAGTCAGAATCATTGGTTAGATTTTAAGAAACACTTTAAGAAACAAAGAATGACTGAGAGAAATCTGGTTGGTGATACCAAAATAATTGTAAGCACTTTTACAAATATTTAAATGGAAAGGAACTAATAACTTCATACTGCTCCTGTGGCGACTTTTAAATTGAAGTGGAGATTAAACATTTCAAGGTTGGGGTAATGGAATTATTTCTCCAAAAATCAGTTGAATTGAGGGGGGAGCTAGATTGCTCTTTAGGGGACCAAAGTAGACAAGCAGGAAGCTGAAAGAACACAAGGGTAAGCAGCATCCAGAGATGGAAAAGCCAATGTTTTGGGTATAACCCTTAAAATAGGGACGGGGAGGGTTTTGAGTGGGTAGGTAGTGGTAGGTGAACATAGATGGAGGTTACAACCTGGTTGGCCGATGGATGGAATGAAACCGGTTCATGGTTGGAAGGAAGGGTTGGTCAGAGGAATGGAAGGGAGGGGAAGGCTGGAGAAGGAGTTGAAGGGCTGGAAAGGGAGTCAGTGGATGGGAAGGGAGGTTATTTGAAATTGGAGAACTCAAATGTTGAGTCTTCCAGGCTATAGGCTGCCCAGGCAGAAGATGAGGTGGTGTTCCTCCAATTTGTGGTCTGATGCACTGTGGCAATGGAGGAGGCAAGGATGGTCGTGTTGGAGAGCAAGTGGAAAGGGGAATTGAAATGGGCGGTGACTGGGAGGTCAGGTCAGCTCTTGCAGGCCTGGCTGAGATGCTTTATGAAACATTCCCTTACTCTACGTTTGATCTCTCCAATGCAGAGAAGACCACGTTGAGAGCACCAGAGACCTTAAACTATGTTGCAAGAGAGACAGATGAACCTCTGCCTCACCTGGAAATACTGTTTGGGGCCATAGATGGAGGTGAGGGGCATGGTGTGCCAACAGGTTTTGCATCTTTTACAGTTGTTGGGGAGGTTAAATGAAGTCCAAATCTACTAGCTCAACAAGCAAACTTACCTAATTCACATGATTGCCAATTTAGGAAACCAAAATTATAGTACTGTATGAAAGAAGAGTGCTGGTTGGGTTGCTGAGGTTGGAGAATGCATCGATGAATTTAGACACAATCTGGCAGTTAACTGCCGAACATCATTGAATGGTGCATTTTCTGTGATTATGCCTCTGTGTCCACTTGTCAACCAATCCAACTCTCCTCTCAAAGTATGTTAGTTTTCATCTTAAATTCCTTTCAATTGTCCTGGTGAGTACAAAAGGAAAAGTTTTGACAAAACATCTTTCAGCAATATTCATTTTAAAGTACAGCAGGGGTTATTTGGCTAGTGATGAACTATTATGTATATTCGTGGATAATGATGGTCTTTGGACAACAGGATCCTCTATGAACAGTGGAATATATGGTTTGCCCTTATTCAATGAGATACATAATAAGGATTTAGAACATCACAGCACAGCAAAGGTCCTTTGGCCTTCGATGTTCCACCAAACTGTGAAGCCAATCGAAAGCCCATCTAACCTACGCTATTTCATTTATCATTTACATGTTTATTCAATTTACCATTTAAATGCCTTTCATGCAGTGAGTCCACTACTGTTGCAGGCAAGCCATTCCACGCCCTTACTCTGAGTAAAGAACCTACCTCTGACATCTGAGTCAAGAGTGTGGTGCTAGAAAAGCACAGCACATCAGGCAGCTAATTTCTCATGAAGCCCTCATTCCTGATGAACGGCTTATGTCCAAAACGTCGATTCTCCTGCTCCTTGGATGCTACCTGACCTGCTGTGCATTTCTAACACCACACTCTTAACTCTGATCTCCAGCATCTGCAGTCCTCACTTTCTCCTACTTCTGACATCTTCCTATATTTATCACCCCTCACTTTAAAGCAATGTCCCCTCATGCTAATCATCACCATCCAAGGAAAAAGGCTCTCACTGTTCACCCTATCCACTCCTCTGATCATCTTGTATGCCTCTATTAAGTCACCTCTTAACCTCTCTAACAAAAAAAAACAGACTCAAAATCCTCAGCCTTTCCTCATAAGACCTTCCCTCCACACCAGCCAACATCCTGGTAAATCTCCTCTGCACGCTTTCCAATGTTTCCACATCCTTCCTATAATGCGGCGACCAGAACTGTATGCAATACTCCACGGATGGCCTCAACAGAGTTCGTACAGCTGCAACATGACTTCGTGGCTCCAAAACACAATCCCTTTACCAATAAAAGCTAACACACTGTATGCCTTCTTAACATCTCTATCAACCTAGGGGACAACTTTCAAGGATCTATGTACATGAACACTGAGATCTCTCTGCTCATCCACACTGCCAAGAATCTTACCAATAGTCCAGTACTCTGTATTCCTGTTGCTCCTTCCAAAGTGAATCACCTCTCACTTTTCTGCATTAAATTCTACTTGTCTTCTCTCAGCCCAGCTCAGCAGCTTATCTATGTCCCTCTGTAACTTGCAAGAACCTTCTGCACTGTCCACAACTTCACCAACTTTAGTGTCATCCACAGATTTACTAACCTATCCTTCTACGTCCTCATCAAGGTCATTTATAAAAATGACAAACAGCAGTGGCCCCCATAACAGGTCCTTATAGTACACCACTAGTAACTGAGCTCCAGGATGAACATTTCCTATCAACCATCATCCTCTGTCTTCTTACAGCTAGCCAATTTCTGATCCAAACCCCAAAATCACCCTCAATCCCATGCCTTTGTATTTTCTGCAATAGCCTACCATGGGGAACATTATCAAACACTTTACTGAAATGCAAAAACACCATATCAGCTGCTTTATGCTCATCTACCTGTTGGTCACTTTCTCAAAGAACTCAATAAGGTTTGTGAGGCATGACATACCCTTCACAAAACCATGTTGACTATTCCTAATCAAATTATTCCTTTCCAGGTGATTACAAATCCTATTTCTTATAATCCTTTCCAAAACTTTGCCCACAACAGAAGTAAGGCTCACTGGTCAAAAATTACCAGGCTTGTCTCTAATCCCTTTCTTGAACAAGGGGACAACATTTGCTTTCCTCTAGTGTTCTGGCACTATTCCTGTAGACAATTATGACATAAAGATCAAAACCAAAGGTTCTGCAATATCTTCCCTAGCTTTCCAGACATGCCCAGGATAAATTGGCTCGGATAAATCAGAGGATAATTAATTTGGAAATTAACTGATCAAGGACAGCGGAAGATGGTGAATTTAAATGCATTCAATATCAAATTGGATATAGAAAAATAAATTTAAAAATATAAAGTAACAAATTTAGATTTAAATATTAATATTTTTAAAAGAAACAACAACTTGCATATTTGAGGCTCCACACATCTATGATTGTTTACATTTAAGTACTAAATTTAATGCACAGTTTAATGGATAATTAATGAGTAAATAAGACAAATTCTTGCCAATCTATAGGCTGAGAACAATATGCTATTTGTGAAACGAATAGGGGAGCATTATAAATTGCTGAGCTGTTGGTGGGTTAAAGCATCTGTTCACATTGCATGTTGCTGATCAATTTGTGTATTTGTAACAGCATCCATCTTTCACACTTAATCTAGACTAATATTCCAAGCTTCGACAAGAGTTGGGGTTGCATATTAACTTGTTTATCTATTACAACTTATATAAATAATACAATCTCATTCTTTCTTAACATTATTCAAATGCAACCTCTCATCATGAAAAGCTGAGTTGCTGAAGCAATCCTGTCTCTGAATTAGACCTTGCATCCTCTTATGGAACTGAGCCTCTAATTCTAACTCTCTGTTGGCCTGAGTGAAAAGTTTATATCTGGCAGCTTTGACTACCACTCATCATATGCGTTGTGGGACAATTTAAAAACTGCTGCTGTGTAGAGTGAACCACACAATTCCCATGGAAATAACATCAACAATTAATCAGCTTGCAAATCGTTCCACTATCTCATGTTGTTCTTCAAAGGAAGATGTGATTTCAAAAAAAAACTTAGCCCGAGTAAGAAATCATCTTGTTCATTTTGAAGCAGTTGCAGGAACCTTAAATAGAATTGAGCAACCATCGTTGTGGTTATGTCCACCAACCTGGGAAGTTGATTTGTAGACGTTTCGTCCCGTCTAGGTAACATCTTCAGTGCTTTGGAGCCTCCTGTGAAGTACTGCTGTACAGTGTCTTCTGAAATTGAGCAATAAATTTGGTATATATGTAAATATTTAGTTTAAATCAATTCTTGTTAAATATTATTTGCACACTAACAAAAATAGAAGGATCATTAGGACTTTTGTTTGAATTTACAATTGCTTTCATGAGTGCAGATTGTTTTTTTCCTTTCAGTGTAGTATTTGGGGTGGCCTTCACACTGTCATGTGTAATGAATTTTTTGTTTCAGCTGAGCTACCAGAAAGGACCAAATTGAGCCTCAATCATTTGCCCCATGATATGGGAAGCTTAGGAAATAAAATAGATACTCACATTAACCAAAATTACATAGACCTTATATTGTGACAGGCCTTGCTGAAAACAACCTACTTAAAAGATGTTATCCCCTTTGAGGGAATGTCATTGGAAATGTTTGTATTTTTAACTCAAATACCTAGCCAATGCCTGAATTTTTAATGGAGTCCCCTCTATTCCCTTGATCTTTACCAATTTTACCAAATACTCGTGCTGCCATAATATTACATGTTTTTGATGTGAAATGTACAAACTTTGCTTATTATTGATGGCTGTGCCTTGAGCACAAACCATGATTATGTAGCTAATTAAGATCTCATCAATGGTGCAGAATTTTATTCCAGTGAAGTGTGGGGTTATTTGCTGAGTGTCCTTACATCCAGTTTATATGGAAAAAACAGAAATCAATTGTTTAAAAGAGCCTAGGGATGGATACCACCAGCCATCTTTGTTACTTGCACTTGCAAAACCGTATGACCTTTCGAATGAGCTGGTTGGGTAATACAAATTATTTGTCACCTATCACTAGGTAGATTTCAGGATCTGATAAAATTCAGTTATCATGGTAGCCTAAAGAGGGGTTCCAGTCCCATATTTCTCAGCTTGGTATTTGGAAGGATACAAGAGCCACACTCCCCTTCCCCCAAATGGCTAATACTGTATATTTTATAAGGGAACACACTTCTATGATTGATACACAAGAAATGTATGATGAAACTGAAATGTTTGGAGCTAGGAATGAAAACTTTTATATCACAGATTAGTATGCAAACTTGATACTTAATTTTAAAATTTTTTATAGTCAAATTAGAAATGTTTCTCCTGTTTGGATGAGTTAGGACTCATAAAAGTATTATACTGACAATTCCTATCCAACCAAATGCCAGTGGACCTTAATTGTGCAAAGTTTGCCATTCTGATGCAGGGCTAACAACCTGAAATATTAACTCTGTTTCTCCACAGATAACTGAAATAAAAACAGAAAGTGCTGGAGACACTCAGTAGATCTGGCAGCATCTGTAAAGGAAGAAGCAGAATTAATATTTCTCTTCTTGATATTGGCCTGTTGAGTATTTCCACCAGTTTCCTAATTTTATTTAAGATTTCCCGCATTAGCAGGACTTTGCTTTTCACATAATTTAGACTTATTTACATGAACTAGTTTGATGTTCCAGTGCTATAGACCAGAAGAGTGGAAGTACACTATTTGACTCAACAAGTCTGCTCTGCCACTCAATGAGATGGCTGAGCTGACAATCCTCAACTCCACCTTCCTGCATTTACCCCAAAAAACTCTTATAGATTAAAATTCTTTCTGTCTTGGCCTTGAATATACTTAATCTCAACAGCCCCGTACAGTAAAGAATTACAGAGATTCACTACCCTTTGAGAGCAGAAATTTCTCCACATCTCTTTCTCAAATGGGCAACTCTGACAGAGATTATGCCTGCTGATCCTAGATTCTCTCTCAAGAGGAAGCAACCTCTCTGATTCTCTCTTAAGAATCATTTATGTATTTCACTCTTCTAAACTTCAATGAATATAGGCCCAAAGTACTCAACTTCTCATCATAAGAAAATTCCTCTGATTCAACTGAGTGAACTTCTCTGGACTGCCTCCATTGCCAGTTTTCTCCTTACATAAGGGACCAAAACTGCCCTCAGTATTCCAGACTACTGTCAGGTATAAATTGGAGCAAACCTTCCCTATTTAATACTCCATCCCCTCTGAAATAAAAGGCCAGCACTCCATTCACCTTAATAAAAACAAAAAGAACTGCAGCTATTGTAAATCAGAAACAAAAGTTGCAGGAAGAACTCAACATGGCTGGCAGTAGCTGTGAAGAGAAATCAGAGTTTATGTTTTGGGTCCAGTGACCCCTCCTCTGAGAAAGGATACTCTTCACAACTGCTGCCAGACCTGCTGAGCTTTTCCAGCAAGTTCTGTTTTTGATTCCATTTGCCTTACCTGTTACTTGCTGAACACAGAGTCATAGTCATAGAGTCATGGAGATATACAGCATAGAAACAGACCTTTCGGTCCAACTCGTCCATGCCAACCAGATATCCCAACCCAATTTAGACCCATCTGCTAGCAACTGGCACATATCCCCCCAAACCTTTCCTATTCATTTACCCATACAGATGCCTTTTAAATGTTACAATTGTACTAGCCTTTACCACTTCCTCTGTTCCATTCCATACACACACCACCCTCTGAGTGAAAAGGTTGCCCCTTATGTCTCTTTTATATCTTTTCCCTCTCACCCCAAACCTATGCCCTTTAGTTCTGGACTCACTCAACCCCAGGGAAAAGACCTTGTTTATTTATCCTATCAATGCCCTCATGATTTTATAAGCCTCTATAAGGTTACCCCTCAGCCTCTGATGCTGCAGGGAAAACAGCCCCAGCCTATTCAATCTCTCCTTATAGCTCAAATCCTCTAACCCTGGCAACATCCGTGTAAATCTTTTATGAACCTTTTCAGCTTTCACAACATCCTTCCGTACTCAATACTCCTGTACTCAATACTCCAACCAATAAATGAAAGCATACCAAACACGTCCTTCACTATCCTATCTACCTGCGACTCTACTTTCTAGGAGCGATGAATCTGCACTCCAAGGTCTCTTTGTTCAGCAACACTCCCTAGGACCTTACCATTAAGTGTATAAATCCTGCTAAGATTTTCTTTCCCAAAATGCAGCACCTCGCATTTATCTGAATTAAACTCCATCTGCCACTCCTCAACCCATTGATTCATCTGATCAATATCCCATTGTAATCCAAGGTAACCTTCTTCACTATCCACTACACCTCCAATGTTGGTGTCATCTGCAAACTTACTAACTATTCCTCTTCTGCTCACATCCAAATCATTTATATAAATGATGAAATGGAGTGGACCCAGCATCGATCCTTGTGGCATTCCACTGGTCACAGGTCTCCAGTCCGAAAAACCCTCCACCACCACCCTCTGTCTTCTATCTTTGAGCCAGTTCTGTATCCAAATGGATAGTTCTCCCAGTATTCCATAAGTGCTAACCAATCTCCCAAGGTTCCGCATAGGGAACTTTGTCAAATGCCTTACTGAAGTCCATATAGATCACATCTACCCTTCTGCTCTCATCAATCCTCTTTGTTACTTCTTCAAAAAACTCAAATCAAGTTTGTGAGACATGATTTCCCAAACACAAAGCCATGTTGACTATCCCTAATCAGTCCTTGCCTTTCCAAATACATGTACATCTGTCCCTCAGGATTCCCTCCAACAACTTGCCCACTACTGATGTCTATAGTTCCCTGGCTTGTTCTTAGCACCTTTCCTAAACAATGGCACCACATTAGCCAACCTCCAGTCTTCCGGCACCTCACCTGTGACTATCAATGATACAAATATTTCATCAAGAGGCCCAGCAATCACTTCCCCAGCTTCCCACAAAGTTCTAGTGTCCACCTGATCAGGTCCTGGGGATTTATCCACTTTTATGCACTTCAAGACATCCAGCACTTCCTCCTCTGTAATATGGACATTTTTCAAGATGTCACCATCTATTTCCCTACATTCTATATCTTCCATGTCCTTTTCCATTAGCAAAATACTTGTTTAGTATCTCCCCCATCTCCTGCGACTCCACACAAAGGCCACCTTGCTGATCTTTGAGGGGCCCTATTCACTTCCTAGTTACCCTTTTATCCTTAATGCATTTGTAAAAACCCTTTGGATTCTCCTTAACTCTTATTTGCCAAAGCTATCTCTTGTCCCCTTTTTGCCCCCCAATTTTCCATCTGAAATATACACCTACTGCCTTTATACTCTTCTAACGATTCATTCAATCTATCCTGTCTATACCTGACATATGCTTCCTTCTTTTTCTTAACCAAACCCTCAATTTCTTTAGTCATCCAGCATTCCCTACACCGACCAGCCTTTCCTTTCTCCCTAACAGGAATATATGGCCTCTGGATTCTTGTTATCTCATTTCAGAAGGCTTTCCATTTTCCAGCCGTCCCTTTACCTGCAAACATCTGGACCCAGACAGCTTTTGAATGTTCTTGCCTAATATTGTCAAAATCAGCCTCCAATTTAAAACTTCAACTGTTAGATCTGGTCTATCCTTTTCCATCACTATTCTAAAACTAATAGAATTATAGTCGCTGGCCTGAAAGTGCTCTCCCACTGATACCTCAGTCACTTGCCCTGCCTTATTTCCCAAGAGTAGGTTGAGTTTTGCACCTTCTCTAGTAGGTGGATCTGGATGAAGCACTGGGGATATGACCCACTTTCTATTTATGTGCTTAGGTTTCCTTGGGTTGTTGATGTCATTTCCTGTGGTGATGTCACTTCCTATTCTTTTCCTCAGGGGGTGGTAAATGGGATCCAAGTCTTGTTGATACAGTTCCGGTTCTTCATCCTCAGGCTTACTGATGATGTTACCTAGTATGGTGACAAAATGTCTGAAAACGAACCTTCCAGCTCAGTGAGCAAACCTACATCCAGAACACCAACCTGAGCTACAAATCTTCTCAAAACTCCCTAAATGCCTTTCCATCTAATCCCTTAACACTGTGACAATCCCTGTCTCTGTTTGGAAAGTTAAAATCACCTCAGTGGGTGGCAAGGTGGCTCAGTGGTTAGCACTGCTGCCTCACAGCACCAGAGTCCCAGGTTCGATTCCATGCGTCTGTCTGTGTGGAGTTTGCACATTCTCCCAGTGTCTGTGTGGCTTTCCTCTGGGTGCTCAGGTTTCCTCCCACATTCACAAAGATGTGCAGGTGAATTGGCCATGCTCAATTGCCCATAGTGTTAGGTGCATTAGTCAGCGGGAAATGGGTCTGGGTGGGTTACTCTTCACCGGAGGCTCGGTGTGGAGTTGTTGGATAGAAGGGCCTGTTTCCACACTGTAGGGAATCTAATCATAACGACTCTATTATTCTTATAGATAACTGAAATCACCTCAATTTCCCTCTATTACGGCACAGCAACGCTAAATTCCCGAGATAATCCGGATGCTAGCTTGTTGTAACTGGGACTTTAGATACTGATAGATTTTGGAACACAGGATTATGGGAATGGAATGTGATAGTCACTGATATGTTCAATCAGCCATGAACATATTGAATGGTGAGGCAGGCTCTGTTGATTCAATTGTCTCCTCATGTTCCTCTTGTACTGCAGCTTCCAGCAGTATTTAGTATTTAAACAATATACAGCTCTTCTTTCTGCCAAACTGGGGGATTTTAGCTTTGCTGTACCGGCATTTGGACGAGATATTAAAAGTCACTCAGACCCTGTTTCTCGTTAACCGCTGGTATGCAAAACTATCTATGGCTTGAATATGATGAGAAATTACCAGGGTAACACAAGTGTTACACTAACTTCACAATTTGACTTACTAGATGTTTGTGAGACTGAATATTTTGTCCACATAATTGGAGCAATTCATAGGCCGCGAAGTACTTTGGGAAGTCCTGACTCTGTCAATGCAACTATGTAAATTCAAAGTTAAAAATCACACAACACCAGGTCTGAAGGAGCGTCGCTCCGAAAGCTAGTGTGCTGTTGGACTATAACCTGGTGTTGTCTGATTTTTAACTATGTGAATTCAAAGTTGTTTCAACCTCACATTGTGTAACTCCACTGGAGGACGCTGTAGCATATTCAATGGGATGATGAAAATTGAAAGCCTCTTTAACCTTTGTTATACCAAATTGATCGAATCCTACTGTGAATATATAGTTATTGTATAACACAATGCTCAAAACTGAATAAGCCAGTATCGAACAAGTGGTGTACCTATGCGTTGTCAGTTGGCTGAAACCTGGAACTCGGCAATCGTCACCACTCATTCAGTAGTTTTCCAGTCTCTTTCTCGCACTAACCGGTGTTGAACTCGACCTCTTCCCCACTGCCTCATTTATGCAGCGAATAACCCGCTTCTCACCAGTTTTGTTCGATTGGGCCTTTGAGAGTTCCTCTTTTTCAGCTCCATTTGCGACCTGACTGTGCTTCTTGCGTCTTTGCTTGTTCATATTTTATAAACTCTTAATGCAAATTGCCTTTCGCTACCCTATGTTGAGCAGAGTGGCATTTTAGAGTTTTTTTATTGCAAAAACATACTTTATTCACAGAAAAAATGTCTTTATGCACATACGGTACTAAATCAGTTTTTTTTGCATTAAAAAAGCAAACATTGGAATTTGACATTCCTTGCAGTTGCATCCAAAACATTTCCTACTCATGCAGGACACACATTTTGAGGCCACGAGACGGACCTTCGATGTATTTTGATAGAAAGACCTTAGACGGTGCTCCTTGGCGGCAGTTTTCTTGGCGTGTTACTTTCAGACTTAACCCTGACACCACAGTCCCCCGCTGTTCCAGTCACCGTCGGTGTCAAATCGGCACTTGTTTATTATTCATTTTCTAGTTAGACGTCAATATCGAGGTGAAGAAACGCCCTCACCTACTGCGAAGAACAAGCACCGATTCCCACCCACGTTATTTTACAAAACAGTTTTCTTAGCAGTAGATGCCATACAAAATTGAGTTGTCAGATCAACATCCCTGCTCTCCACGACACACCTCTGCAGAGCTAAATATTGTATTTTCTAGTAGAACCAAAAATATTCAACATCATGAATAAACCAAATACGAACCTTCTTGCCCCTATTTATTCCAATAATTTGTGCTTTTTATTGCCCAGCATAGCATTACAGGTTTATTTTCTCAGCCATATGGATTTAAAACATCGGAATTTAATACTTTGTGATCCAGCAGGAAGTCACACATTGAAATTTTACATACACCAGTATTTATTAAATAGAAAACGTGTAACTCGTATATTGCAGAAATATAAACCATTAACAATATACAGAATTGAATGTTTTCAACCACCAGGTGCCGAGCTACTATTTGAAACGACGGCTGATGCCACAAGTAAATGCTCGATGGTGCAGCCCAACAATTCATTTGCAAGCACAATTTGTACAATGCTGACTCATCGATGGCTCAGGCTATCGAGGCTCCACTCTTTCCAGGAGCAGTTGCGTTTGCCTTATTCACCGACCATGTCCCCAGTGCCCTGCCAGTATTCGCTTTTTTTTTGTTTTTTTTAATGTAAATTCGAGACCACCTTTGCGTAGAGATCACCACGTACATGATGCAACTTTCTGCAGCAAATGGGGACGGGGCGGTAGAAAAATTAAGTTACCTGTGAGCTGAAAACAAAAACTGAGAAACGACAGGACGAAATCCTCCTCGGGTCCGCGATGCCCAGTCAACAGCATTAAAAATTTAGGTTTGCAAACCAAGGGTAGTTCAGGAAGGATTCAGCGACAAAAAAAGGGGAAATATCCGCGAAGTGATTAAGCCGTTCAAAAAAGGAGCATCTGAGACTTCAAGCGGTGACAGCCCTTTGTTTATCTGGGTCGAATGCACAGGGTTATGCCCCTTTCCCTTCACCACAGCGGCGAGGAGAGAGGCTGCGGTTCTTCCGGGGGAGGGTGGGAACATGCCGCCAATGACGTGAGCGACACCCGCCCGGCCCTTTGTGACATCACAATAGAAGGCGGGTAAACCCGCCGCTGATTGGCTGGCGGTGAGACGGCAACAAGAGCAGGTGACTTGAGTTCTTGGAAAGTTCCTGGAAAGCAGCGCGAGTTGCCGCCGCCTCCTCCTCCTCCTTCTCCTTCTCTCGGAGGCCTGGAGCTGCTGGCTTCCTCCATCCACAATCAAATGAAATGCTTGTATCGAGTGTATTAACACGCTGCAGAAACGAAGCGAACTTCGCCCGGTAGCATCCCACGTTGCAAAACACACATCCGCACGCTGCAGCCCTGACTTATCAATGATGGTTCCGATCCAACAGTTTATTTATTTGTCACCCATTCTGTGGAGACATCCAAATGCACAAGTTGTATTTATTTGGGAGTGGGAAGAGGAGGAGGAAGACAGAGACAACATGAAGTTCAACGGGAAGCTTTGGAGCCCCGTAGGCGTGCCTTGAGATTTTAACACGTTCAGTGATGCTCTAACAGAGGGGACCTGAGCTTCCATTCGTGCTGAGGGAAGACTCAGGTCTGCTCCCCATCGTCACGTGACCTCTTTACACATTAAATTTCCTGCCTTTTGTTTTCGTTATTTTCTCTTTTTTTTAACGAAGGGAGGGCTACGTTGGCTGACAGATGTGACTGTAAAACCTTCACCTTCTTCCCCCTGACAGGAGAAACAGTGCATTGAGAGAAGCCCCGAAAGGGAAACGGCTTGTGCGTGCTCTGCAAGTGCCAGGCATCAGGAGGGGTTGAACTGGGTTGTGGGGGGGGATTTAGAAATGAAGCTGCCCTTTCCGTTCAAAGGGTTAAATTAATTCTAAGAATCTGGGACCAACAAAAGATCCCCCCCCCCCCCACACACACACACATACATACACACCCTATTTTCGTTTTCTTTTGTACGTGCCCTGCTGTGCCTCAACTCTGTCACGATCCAGAGGGTTGAATCAGGCCGAATCGATTCACTTAGTGACTGGCTGCTGTTAGTGGAGTTAACTCGGGGTGACCGGGCTTGTTCGCGGGCACAGCACGATGTTTGGAAGCCGCTGAACCGGGCTCGCACAACAGGAAACGCTCCGATTAACGAAAAGGTACGTGCGCTGATGTTTTACAATCGTTGGGCACACGGAGAGAGAATTCATTCGTTCGGTTCGCATTCACAAGTCTGTAAGGAGATGGGAAAAGTGAAGTGGCAATTAGTTCACGTAAATGATGTGTTTATGAATGAGTTACAACGAATGTGGTAGGATATCATTTTGAGCGAGCAGAGAGTACGGGAACTGATCTGAAGGCTCATGTTCAATATTTTTGGGCAATTGCGATTTTATTTAATCGGTGCAATTGATTTGTACTTAAAAGCATTTTATCATTTTGCCTGCATAAGTTAATGTCAGTGCCGTAGTAAACGCTTTGGGCAATTGCGATTCTTTTATATCGGAGCGATTGATTTTTACTCGAAAGCATTTTGCGCTCCCTCCTGCATAAATTAATGTCAATGCTGTAGTAAACGCCTCTGCTGTTTGACTCGAGGTTGGAAAATGAACCCCAATTCCGAAAAGATGCTGGAGCAAATATAAATGAGTTTAGTCACATTTACGGGCGGCAAAGATGTTGCGGTTCGTGTGGGAAGATTAATTTTGAAGTAACGTGTTGTATGAACTTTAATGTGGGAAGAGTTTCCTTCAGTTTCACTATTAATCAGCTTTCCCTTTGTCCAGATTCAGGGCGCTGGGAACAAAGCCTTTATTTTTCTGGCCGATGTAGACGCTTCGATTGAAGGACGATCAGTGGTCATTTGAATTCGTCACCTCTATGATCTGCCAGGAGAAAGTAGCAACCCCGCTGTCCTCCGGCAATTCGCCTCAGGACCCCGTTGACCTCCGGGAAGGACATTCTGATTTGTTCCGTATCTCCTGCACCATGAGTCATTTGGAGCGTACAGGTATATTGAGTGTGACTATATGGATTTTTAATCTTGAATACATGTAGACGTGCAGGTCAATTTTTGAATGGCGTTCTGTTTTAAAATACTGGAGTCAATTCGCCTATTTGAACGTAGCGGAATGTCTAGTGTCTAGTCTCTTTTTTTCTATAGTTCCCGATATTTAACCCTCCCTTCTTTTGCACTTTCACAATTTCATTTTGTTAAAATACTATATGCTTTACCGCAGATGTGTCTCGTCATAACGCTGCTTAATAATCAATTTCCGACCCACATCTACAAGAGAACTTTAGTAGTTGGAGAAGGCAATTAATGCAAACAGTAAATATTCTCTTGTAAATATTGCAAATTAAGTGAAAATGTTTGTATCTTTTTGGAATTGTATCTCGTGTTTAAATTCCAAGGTTGTCTTTTACGTCTAAAGCCTGAAGGATAAGTTTTCGTGTTTGTTCCACTAATTCATATTCAACGTGAGAAGTAGAAATATTTAGGAAGAAATCTTTTTCGTCATTTGAGAAAGAATAAAACACAAGTTTTGTCAATTGTGATGTTATTGATTTTGAACAGTAATATGTGCAGAAAGAATCAGTAAAATTGACCTTTTGCATGTCATTACTTAAGGATATGTAAAGCATACAGATCTTTAGAAGCTCACTGTAGAGTTAAGATGCATTTTTACTTGATCTGCTATCATTAAAAAAAAGAAATGAAATATTAATTTGAAATGGGAAATGACAGGAACCTAAGCAATAATTCTAATCTTTATTAAAATAGTTTAGTAAAAAAGTATTAAACAGCACAATTCATGTGTCGAAGTGGAGACATAAAATTGTGTGTAAAGTATTAATTTAAAGTATAAACAACATTGCTGGAGGCTAAGTAAACAATGAATATTATTTGGAGTAAAAGACTTTTCACATCTTTTGTATTTTTTTGTTTCGTAGTTCTAGCATAAATATTGTTGAATGTATCTTAATAATGGAAATGATGCAAAAAAGTCTTGGCTATAATAGCACAATTTGGTTTACAACTTGGTAGTGAAGGGAATATTTTATGACATGTCAGTATCTCATTTTAACACTGGCATGAACAATTCTATGAGAATGCAGTCAATGTTTCATTTCTGTACAAGGAAAATAAATTACAATTGTGTAGTTCTACTTTTAAAAGTTTTGCATGATTAGTCAATCTTGACTGAATTCAGTTCAGTTTCATTATATTACCTCATTTACCCAAAATGATCTCTTTATCATTCATACAAATAGATTCTATACCTAAAGACATGTTTGGAGTGTACAAAGAAACACTTTGAATTGAATGTATCAAGTGAAATGAGCTACAGTAATAAAAGTTGAAAATGTATTGCTGGTTAAAGCACAGCAGGTTAGGCAGCATCCAAGGAATAGGAAATTCGACGTTTTGGGCATAAGCCCTTCAAGCCCTGAAGGGCTTTTGCCCGAAACGTCGAATTTCCTATTCCTTGGATGCTGCCTAACCTGCTGTGCTTTAACCAGCAACACATTTTCAGCTATGATCTCCAGCATCTGCAGACCTCATTTTTTACAGTAATAAAAGTGTCTGTTTTATTAAGAGAAAAATTAAAACAAGAAATGGAGTAGGGCATAACAAGATAACTGGTAATCCAAAGATTTAAAACAAAATCTAGCATATCTGAATACTGAAAAGTTGCCTGGGGAGTACAAAAAGCTCTTCATATCACCTATTTTTAAAATAATACAGCAGATCTGACCTAGAAAACAATAGTGCAGAGAGTTGGAAATCTATTGTGGTTAAGTTTTCAGAAACTCTTGTTAAATATATTAAGAGGGCATATGAATGGATCTAAAGCATAAACACTAAGGGGTAATAGAGAGGAAAGTTTGTCAATCAAATTTGCTGTCTTGTTTTCATTGTTGAGGAATGAGCTTGTGCAATAGATATGATGTATTTTTATGTCAGTAAGGCCATTAGTACAATTGATTTGCAAGGCTGGTACTAAAAACAAATGAGAATTCAGTGAGAATATTTTATATTTGGTACATAATTGCTTGACCGATAGGATCTAAATGTGAAAGCAGAGTGCTATGGATGCTAAAGATGGGGAATTAAAACAAAAAATTGAGCAAAATTATGCTGATAGACTGGCTGAGCTTCTCCAGCCCATTTTGTGTTTATTGTATATCAGAATCCAAACAATAGTAAATCAAAGATTGTCATCGGCCCGAGAGCATATTAGTGTTGAAGTGCAAAGAATAGTTTGGTTGTCTCTTTTATTTAACATCCTAATAAATGATGTGGATCTAAGAGTCAAGAGCACAATGTTTACTTTTGACTCGCAGTTGATTAATTGGAATCCTAGAAGCATGTAGCACGGATTGTAACTTTTGGCTCATTGTGATGTTGGCTGTTTAGTATTAAAACACTTGCTTTTTAATCCTAACACTGCAACTTCCTAAACCTTGAGTAGTTGTACAACTTCAAATGGTAGATTTCTGAAATAAAAGGATAAAACTGAAGTAACGCAGACAGATGTCAGATGAGTTACAGAAATGCACATGACATAAATTCCAGGGAGAAATTATTATGCAAATTTAGTAAAATAATGTACGTTGAAAATGAAAGACAATTAAATTAAGCCATTGCAATAATATTTGGTGAGAGTGAGAAAAACAAATCAGATGTAGGGATGAATTAAGAGGTCAATTTGAGTTAATTCTGCTGTTATATAAATCATTGGTGCAACTGCATTTGCTTTACTAGTTTACACTTCTCTACAAAAATAATTTTGCAGCTGTTGAAAGGGTACACTAGCGGGCAAGCAGAATAATTGAGCAGCTAGATAGTTTGGATTATGAGCAACAATGATACGAATTGAGTAAGTTATTACTGCAGAAGCAAAGGTTAGGAGAAAATGAATATTTTGCTTTGTATTCTAAATCACTCGATATCTTAAACCACAACCATTATTGTCAACTGAGTAAAACTTAAGGGTGTGGTCTATACCTGAAAGAGTGTAAATTCAAAATGATGCAGCAGAAAAATTTGGACATATTTTCACTGCTACAGAAAATTAATAGTATGTATATTCATTAGACTTGCCTCTGCAGGTTTAGTTTTATAAAGTTCTCATGTAGCAAGTTGCTGAGGTTATGAGCTGATAAAGTCACAGTAACAAAGGCTAAGCATTTAAACTTAAGTAAAGAGGCAAGTAACTCTGTATCTCCTTAACTAATCAATTTGCGGGATTGCTATATTAACTGTATAAGGACCAAAGAGGAAGAGTAACTTAAGATTGGGATTCAATACAAAATCAGGTAAAGAAAGACTAAATTAAGAGAGAAGAGGAAAAGCTTGAAAGTAAATGTTACAAAAAACCTTTTATTTAATTTTACATTTTAAAAATGTCCAACAATTAAAGCAATGAGACTGTACATTTTTAATAATAGATTTCAGAGCCAGAAAAGGATACTGACAGTGACACACAAAAGCGACGCATTACACATTAAAGTGTACTCCAACTGAAATATACCAACTTGATTTTTGGTGATGAGCTAAGTTTGTATTTATTGTGTGAAGTTGCTGTATTTTGTAATTCAGTAGTAAGTGGAGCAATTTGGAGACAGCTTTTAGTCTAACTGCATCTCTCCCTTTCACCTGAATTTATTGCTCCACTTACACATATATGATGGTGAGAACCATTAGCCTCTCAATCATTTTGACAGCAAGTTCTGGTCCATTATATCACAGAATGGTTGAATCTATGAAACAAAATTCTTAGGGAGACAGTGGAAACAAAATATTGATTTGTCATAGAGAATTTTGATAGTTTTCAGAAAATTATCGTTATGAATACAATATAGGTGACTAATTTGAGACATGACTTAGGTCTGGGGAATAAATAAGCTTTGAATATGATTGCTAAAGTTTTCCCTCAATGGCTTTTTCCACTTTTAATTGTAAAAATTAAGGTTAAGATTAAGGGCACTGATTGAATGATTATTTGTACACTTAGTTCAGTGATGCCTCTTTTTGTGTTTGTTCAACAAGTTACTTCCTAGGAGCTCTCAATTTATATAATAGTTAGTAACATTTGTAACCCAGGAGACCAGAGTTCAATTCACTGATGGGGTGAAGCTACTCTCTATGTGGTTATCTATTGTCAACGTAGTCAGCTTCCTCTTTAATGGGTCTTCATGTTTTAATTTGCTCTAGTTTGGTTCTTTAGATTTATTGGTTACTTTGAAAAATTGTAAAGTGATATAGGGCTGGCTGGTTTAGCTCAATGGCTAGTGTACGGTTCTCAATAATACTAATGGTCTGAGTTTGGCTCCCATTTCATGAGGAATTGGGAACTGCCTCCTTGCCTTTTCATGCATGATATGCCACTCAACGTATGTAACCAATGTTTCTAATAGAGATGATTTGGAGATGCTGGTGTTGGACTGGGGTGTACAACGTTAAAAATCATACAACACCAGGTTATAGTTCAATAGATTTAATTGGAAACACACTAGCTTTCAGAGCGAAACTCCTTCATCAGGTGGTCGCACAATCACCTGATGAAGGAGCGGTGCTCCAAAAGCTAGTGTGTTTCCAATTAAACCTGTTGGACTATAACCTGGTGTTGTGTGATTTTTAACTTTCTAATAGAGGGATGCTTATGATCCCTAATGGACTATGGCTACCTACTATGTACCTAAAAAATGAACGGATATCTCATATCTAATTTGTTACTGACTATGATTGCCATGGTTAGTGAACAGTTCTATTTCACTCTATCCTGTTGATTCCAGGATCAGGTAAACCAGATGGATCATGGACTATTTTTGCTTAGGGATCCTGGTGTTCTAAAACATTCGTTACCGGAGGGGGAGAGAAAAAAAAGTCAGTGTTTTGCTTTGAAAAGAACCATGGTGTTGTGTAAAATTTTCAGTTGGTCCTCATTGGCCCTTTTAATCAAACTCTGATCTAACTTTGCAGTGCTAAGAATCACTGTTCTAATTGAAATACCCTTTAATTCTTGATTGAAAAAGTACTTTCCCTTTTCATCAAACTCAGGCTGTTTCTAGGAAAAACAGTCCAAAGTTCATAGCAGCTCAGTTACAGCAATGGAATGAAATAATAAAGCTGTTTTTTATCGTGGCAAAAAAAGTTACTGGGAAAGTAATCAGCAATACAGAGCCAAAAAAACTCTAATGCTTATGCAAGCTCCCCATTACACAAGGTTCTTGTTTAATTTTTTTAAAAACTTACTGAACAGTAAAGCTTAGCTTGCATGTGTTCATTAAGCTGGCCTGATACTGTCTTTACTGATTGTCATTGCCAGTATTTTCTGTCTTAGTATGTGCCTTGAAGTGTCCTCATTCTTTTTCTCATCTGCTGTACTCTTTTATTTTCCATATGCTTAAAATGGAAGGAAGTCTTATGAATTGTGTTTAACTTTAGGGAAACTGTAGTTTGTGAATTGAATGTGCAGAAAATATTAAATGTGTCTAAAAGAAAGCTAAAATGTGGAATTCTTGGAAAAGACAAATTAGTGCTTTAAAGGAAAGAAAAACAGGAATTAATGGGCAGAGAGTCAGTAAAATATAAATGATCGTTTTGTGTGTTCCCTGTTGGTATTCAAGTGTAGTGTAAAGGTTGGCATGACCGTCATGTGATCAATGACTTCCTAGAGTCATTCCATGATAATGCATTCTATAGATTACAATATTTGTCTTTTTTGGAAGGCAGCTATTTTTAAATAGTGCTAGGAGGTGGTTACAATTGTCAAAAGTAGTTATTTGTCCTAGATAATTTGATGACACACAATTGTAACTGTGTATATGTGACTTTCTTATGTGGCATTGAACTCTCAGACTCTTATCAGCCAGCTCTTAGCCCTGCCTTTCAAGATATAATGAATGCAAATATAAATAAACTGTACTCCCAAACTAAAAGGGTGAGACAAAAACAAGTTCCTGGCTTGTAAATAACTTTGTACAGTTGGCCCAAATTAAAGGTCCGTGATGTTTTACTGAGAAATTATTTATGGTAGGTTCCAAGGGTAAAAAGAAATCAGTGTTCGGTACAGTGTTCAAACCCATTTCTGTGGTTAAGTTTACATTGCAATAGACCAATAAATATAAAATGTCCTATTCCAAAGGTTTGTGAGTGCACTGTTTCTTCACTGGTCTTAGAAACATAAGGCATCAGAGTAAAATATTGGCTGTAGAAATTCTTATGGTGTCCATACCTCTGGACCAGGAGACCTGGGTTCAAGACCTATCTGCTCCAGACTTTGTAATAACATGACTGAACAGGTTGAATAAGATTTTTTTTTGTTTGGAAACTTTTGCACCACTCAAGCTCCTGGAAACGGTTCATTGGTTAACACATTACTTGGCTCAGAATTGAGTGACAAAATTCGGGAAGTTTCCAGGTTTGCTCTGCTTCCTGCCAGAGGAACAGTTGAGGTACACATGGTTTCTGCTATTCAGTAGGGAGTGAAAGTTGGTTTTGTCTGCCTCAGCCATGTTCACTTACCGCTGCTAGGCAATGCATTGCAACGTGCTCAATAACTGAATAAACTTTGAAGTCTTGCAGTCAAGCCTTGTATGTAAAGAATACTCAGGTGGCTACGTTGCCCAGTCTCTGTGGAAGTATTTTGAGGCAAGATCAATAATTTTGCATGAGATTGAAAAATAATAGGAGGGCAAATTATAATTAACATTTTACTCTGATGTCTCGTGTTTCTCGGGCCAGGGAAGAAAGAGGGCACTCATAACTATAAGCATAAACTTAAATATGATCTAAAACTGTAAGAATCCATTAATACATTAGAATTAATAAATATCATCAACATGTTTATCATTCTAGTATGCAATAACTATGTTACACACCAGAAAGTGTACATTGTACCATTCCTAGCTCTTTATTGTTTTATAATATAGACAGATCCATAAATTACTGGAATCTTTCTATGCCACTATATATTTAGCATAGAATGTAATGCAATTTGACCCTGTGTAAGGACACTACAATGGAGCTGACCATCTAAATGTTTTATACTTTGCAGCAGCAATATTAATCTGCTGGGCCATGACCAAATCAGGAATGTCAAATACAACATTACCTAATCACTGCCAATGGCAATTTTTCATGGCACCGTTGAACTCACTTTTGTTATTTTGCTATGTTTATGTTGCCTTTCAGGACAGTTTTTTGATTGTTTAAAATTTGTTTGAGCAATCTTAGCTTTGTTCCAGTGGCGGTTGTACATATGCTACCTATAATTTGGCATTAAATTCATCTCTGGGATGTCTGCTGAGTGAATGTGAATGTATACACCAGTGAGAGAGATTTGGTCATACAACATTGGAACTGAAGTGTGGTTTAGGACCAAAACCTACTCTCACTTTACTATATTTAGTTATAAGTGAGTCAGAAAATCGTGTTGTTGAGACTGGAGATAAGCCAGTCAGTAGCCATTATGGTAAGGCCATAACTGCCCAAGTTTTGGATCGAAAGGCAATTTTTAAACTTGCTATCGAATGCTATCATCTATTTAAAACTATTTACCTAAAATGTATCCAGTTAGTACAATAACTCTCATTGTGTGGGCTGTCCAGCTTAGCATTTCTTTTTAAAAAAAACAGAGAAAAAACTCAAGTTTATTCCAAAGTTGTAAAATTTCCCATCTTCAGAATAATTCCATCAAGATTGCATTATCTCTTTACAAAAGATAATTTTGCAGGATGGATGGCTTCAGTTATTGGACAATTTTTTTTTGCTTTCATTTTGCTTATGTAAACAGCTGGGGAGTGTTTCAGGCAGCTGCTATAACATGTGAATGAAGTTGTTGTCTTGCTAAACATAGATGTTTTAGCATGATGTCATTCTTGTTGTGCAGTAGTTATTCTTGTTTGGAGCTTTGCTTGTCTGTTTGTCTGTGTGGTCTGATGACACACTGTGTTCCTCAACGATGAGTTGGATTTTTAGATAATTTGTCCATTGAAGGTCTTGTTTTTCACATTGATGCAAGTATCCTTGATGTTCCCATCCACATGGAAATTACTGGATGAATTTTCAAAGCTTGTAGGTCTATCATCCTTCATCTCAGTGCATTTTCATAACTGTCTACCTTGGCATTCCCTCTTCCTCCATACCACTTTCACATTGGCAAACCTCCAAAGCACAAATAGTTGCACTCTGTTCAGTTTTTTTTATCCTTTTCAAATGAAGTTCATTGTTTCATGTCGGTAATTACGTGCATTTTCTGTGTAGGAACTTAATAGTGCATCTGGACCTCTTTATTTTGACTCTATCCATATAAGTTTGTGAAACTTTCATTAATGTAAGAGTTACACTACTAATCATGTTCTAAAAAGCACACAAAGTTTATACTTGTGCTTCATTCTTCAAATAGATTATTGTTGAAACAGCTGTCTATATAAACACATAGATAGAGTATATGGCTATGTTTGTTATTTGCCTGTGTGCCATGCCTGCACCTCTGGAAATAGTAATTATACTTTTTTTTGTATTATTTCCACACATTGTGGTGCACATCTGTTTTCAGATAAAGCATTCCAGGAATTTTCCACCAAAAATTCATTTTTTACCATGAGGCAAATGGAAATCCAATGACAGCAAGGGAAGATAATCGATTTGATTAGTTAACTTTAAATTTTAGGTTGTAGCCTCCTAAACATGTCTGTAACCCAAAGCATGCATGATCTGTATTTGTTGGCTGTTCTGTTAGTTTTAAAAGCTGCGATCGTCTGCATCAGTTCATTTTCAGGTATTTTTACCAAATGATTATTTTGACAGACATTTGCTGTAAATCTCCTTCCACACAAAGCTACAACATATATATGTATAACTACAAGTTTTTAACAGGGAATAAATTAATTCATACTTTAGCTTGGTAAGCTCCAGGCTACTATTTTAAACTCTTAATAATTTCACATCTCACTCATTCCCTCTGGCAGTCCAGATTAGCCTCATTCTGTTCTGTATGTAGTAATTCTATTCGGGTTTCCTCTAAAGCACCACAATATAAACACTTTTGGAAATTGTATGTGGTAAGCAATACTTAGTTCCACATATTTCAGTTGAATATAATGAATTTGATCACCTCAAGTTCTTAAATCATCTTTTCTAGATGTGGTTCTTCTCAGACTGGTTAGTGGGATGCTTAGAAGGTTTGCATTGTGACGACTTACATTTCATAGATAAAATAAAGAATCTGATTTGTGAGGGAGAAGACAGTAAATTACAGATGAATGTGGAGGCTGTGACAACAAGCAATGAATGGCAATTTAATATAGAACAGAGATGAGGCATTACATTTTGAGAACATGTTGAAAGAATGCAAGTGGTAAATGCTAAGGATTTGGTTTAATGGAAATGTTAGAGTCTATTCATTTAGATAAATAAGTTCTTAGTTATGAGTGGGAGGGTTAAAGAAACCGCCTGACGAAAGAAAATGGTATTTTGGGCTTTTTATCAAGAGGGCTTAAGCAAAACAGGAAAGAGATCAGCCAAGTTCTTATTGAATAGCTAAGCAGGTTCGAGGAACTGAACCAAATACCTCTGTTCCCAATTCATATGCTCATATTGTGCCTCTTTACAAAATGATAGACTAAATCTGGAATGCAGTTTGATGTACTGAGTTCCTCACTACAGGAGAGGTACATTAACTTTGGAGAAAACGTGAAAGGAAGTTTACCGGAGTGTCAGCTGGTAGGAGGAGTCTGACTTACAAGAAACGATTTGAGCTGACTTTCTGCAATTTGAGAATTGCAGAGGGTGAAATTGACAGAGGTATTTCTGATGGAAACAGAAATCAATAGAGGGCAAATTTTTTGACATGACAGATTACCTGGCACCTGGCCAAAAAGTTTGTTGGCACTGCACTGACCAGAAATCCACTGCTCCACAGTGATAATACGTGGTAAAAGTGGGACCTCTACCCCTCTGGGACAGGAAATCCTACTCTAGAGCTCTTGCAGCCAATCTGATTGGCCAGCAGCTCTGAAGCCCACCAGTCCAAGATCAAGTCGTCTCTGAATATGAGATGCTGTGGATCCTGGAGCAGCAGGTAGGTGAGGATTTGGTTGGATCTAAACCTTGAGGGGTAGTGGGATGGGGCCATGGAGATTATATGTTGTGGACAGGATAAAGAGGTGTGATGATCATCCAAGGGGTCCACAATGGGCACGAGGCATACTTCATGTACTCTCTGCCCATTGGCAGCCTGTACAGTGAAAGCTGCTGGACTGCTTGCTTATTCCTTAATGGACCAAACATTGTGGGGCAGACATTTTGAGGCAACTAAGTGGCGAATACCTGAAGGCTGAATAGGCAGATGAGCTGTCTAATGCCTTACGTGCCTCTTATCTATATCGGGGGCAGGTTGGAGCTGGGTGCGTGGGTGTCAGGCCTCACATCCTTCAAAGGGACTTGCAAGATAATGGCAGCATTCATCCCAAATTAAATGTAAATAGCTATCTTCATTATTCAGAAATACATTGAAGACAATAGCTGTAGTAAGCACTACACACAGAAATCAGGAGTTTGGAAGAATTGTTCTAATGCAATGTGCATATTTTTTATAGGGTGTGTTTGATTCAAAATCAATTATTCCAAGCTCTTGAATAATGTGATTAAAGAATTAAAAAGCATGTGAGGGAAAACAGAAAAATGGGATTCTACAAATTCAGTTTGAGTAGATCGACTTGCCGTTTTGTTATTTCAGAATTTGTTTTATAATCCTTTTACTACATTTGTGTTGATTAAAATTTAACTTGTGAAAATTAAATGTTGTTGAATGAACAAATAATTCCTGCTTTGATTTGTTCTCCTGAATCAGATTACAACGCAATTACATAAAATGTGTAATTCACACTAACCTTGTTCTTTCTCTAACCAGGCTGGTATTGGGGAGCACTTACCTCAATCGAAGCACGACAGATTCTGAATCAAACCACTGAAGGCACATTTCTAATCCGGGATAGCTCCAACCCAGAATATCTTCTGACTCTTTCGGTCAAAACAAGCTCAGGACCTGCACACCTTCGTATTGAGTACAATGAGGGAAAGTTTGGCTTTGATTCAGTGGTTTTGGCAAAACCAAAGCTCAAGAATTTTGAAGACGTGGTTGATCTTATCCAGCATTATGTCTTGTTGTCTAAAAGTACCCACACTGCACATGACCAGTCACTTACGCCAGTGACTAAAGATACAGTGATTCACCTGAAACTGACTAAGCCCCTGTACATTGCAACGCCTTCATTGCAACATCTATGTAGGATTATAATCAATAAAAGTACTAAGGCAATCCAAGAACTTCCTTTGCCCACTAGATTAAAGGAATATTTATTAGAATATCCCTTCCATTTGTAACTCTGTTATGAGATAACCATTCCTAAAATGACAATGATAAATGACAGAGGGACTTGTTACATGGAGGAAATATTCAACTGTTTCATGTCAACGACTGAGTGAGATTTGGTGCTCTATTGCAACATACCTAATAGATAATGAATTAAACTGTCCATCATTTTCATGTTTGGTTTAACTAAATGTAAACACAAATTTTTCAGTTTCTTAGTAGAAGCAATCAGTTTAGGTTTCAGAGTTATTATGGTAAACTTTTGATTTTTGTTCAATATTTCCTCTGACAGCTGTGGTTTTTCACGGTATACTTCACATTGTATACAACATGCATTCTTGAAGTGTGGTATTTGAAGAATAGTTTGGTTTTTGGTGATTCTTATGTTTCAACTGGCTGAGAATGGAAGGAATCAAATGATAAAACCCAGTGAACTATTACAGAGGTTATGTTGAGGAGAGCATCATTAGCAAATTTTGTTGTTACCTAACTTTCAGCTCAACTGCCAACAATGCTTAGTTAGACATTTTGATTAAGTTAGAGCACTGTTTCCTGCTGCTCCCCAAAGTGACTCATACACATCCCATATGGACAAGCTGTGGGCTTTCTTCCTAACAGATTGGTTTATGGGAGGATTTGGTTCTCATTGTAGGTTGAGGGGAATGTTAATCAACATTTGATCTCTCTTCCTGCTGTATTATATTTTATGGATAACTTGTGCTAGCAGCATTTGCCCACTTAAGTTGAAACATTAGGCAAAAGATTATATGGTATGCCAACTGGCTAACACTAACCTGCAGAAAAGGCAACACTTCTTAATGGTTAAGAATGCTATGTGTAATGTGATTTGAAATCTTTTCGTAAATGAATCAAAACAATTGAGCACAAAAACACTTGTGCATTTAACTTTTCCAGAAAATGAATCTATCTAAAGCAAATTGGTCTAGAGTATAACTCTAAGTTAATGTTTGTAATGATGGCAACACCACCAGCATTGACCATCATGACAGGCAGCAACCTCTGGTATCTGCACATGCTCAGCTAAACACAAATAGGCAGAAGTTGTTGTCAATCATATCCTGTTGCAGTCTTTGTAGATGCAGGCAAAAGCAATTAGTGATTTGGCATGAACATCAACTTCTTATGTACTATTCTTGCTGGAAAAAATAATGAAAATGTTAACACTAAGATTTTAATAACATGCAAAATTATAATTTCTGCTAAACAATATCTCTAGCCCTGATAATCTAACTTCATATATGTGGAATGTAGTTTGCTGCATTCCTTAATTAAAAATTCCATAGGTATGCAATATTTAAAATATTTATTGTTTTCAGCTTTACCTTAATCCTAATTGTAATTCCACTCTTTGATTTGATCTTTCTACAATGGTTAGAATGCAAATGCCAAGGCTTGCTTTTACTTTGGTTTTACTATCTGTATAATTTTGTTGATTTAATCAACCGCTTAGTGAATTTGAAGCCTTCACTTTCCCCTGACACTCTAGATGGCACAATTCTATCTGTTCAGAAGCCAATGCTATAAAGTCCAGTATTTCTTTGTGGTGGCTTTACTTGATGTTACTGGTGAGCTCTGTCCCATCACTATTGACTGCAAAATCTGGGCAATGGCATTGCATTGTGAAACTGGAATTATGCCATCAATGAATTGGTGAACCATGCAGCTGTTTTTCTATTGTAATGTAATTAGAATAGTGCCAATAATGCACTAGCATCTGTAGATTAGAAATGCAGCTGTCTAATTAGCTTGCTGATGCCTAAGAATCCATGGAACAAGGAAAGGTCACTCAGCCTGTAAAGCTTGTTCTATCTTTGACTACTTATACAACACAAACAGTAGTATACTATGATCCATTTCTAGAAGTGTAGCCCCACCTATCATTGACTTGTTCAAATACTAATGTTTTAGCCTACAACAAAACCTCTATTATACCTACCTCTGGGTTTAGCAGATGGATATTTACTATACTGTACATTTATTTATCCAGATACTGATACAATACAAAAGATTATCTTTGAACACTGGCTGTATGCTCACTTTGAAAGAATGCTATATTTTACTGGCATCCCTGTTTCTGTTAAAACTTTTATTTTTATTAGATAGGTTACATTATTTGGTTCAATTGCACTGCACATTTTTATTTCAACTGGATATGAGAATTTCTCATATACTGCCAGACATTGTTTAATGGAAATGGTGGGAGACCACATCTGGCAGTTATTCTGACACTACTTTGGGTTCATGCCCACTGCAGCATGACCAACTCTCTCAAAAGCAACTTTTAAAAACCATTAACTTCAAATGTTTTAGTGTTATCAAAGACATGTCTTGTTCAATTTTCATGAAAGTGGGTCATTTTGTAGGACTTCACTTTGTCTGACAAGGGAGTGATGTGATGTTTAGCTGAGAGAATGAGTCCACAGTACTGAACCTACACTTCTCTTAGCAAAACAAGCAGCAAAGCAATAATCACAACAATATAAAATTATACAGCATGAAAGGAGGTTCTTGCCCTATAGACTTGCAACGTTTTTCTAATCAAATTCTGTTTAGTGAAGTTACTATGAAATCGGTTGTGCCATCCTTTTAGGCAGTTCACTGCATATCAGAACAAATTATTACATTAAAATAATTTGTCACCTTTATTAAATACCAGAATTGTTTAAATGAAAAAAAAATCAACAAAGCATGTCCTTCTCCTGATTTTTATTTTGATACCTCCATTTATGAATTACAAGTTGGCCAAACAACTACAAAGGATGGAAGAATCCAGCCACAACCTATGCCCAAAACGTACTGAGTTTCCGCAATCTTCTATGATAGTTTAAAAGCATTACACAGAAAGGTGGCTCTGCCCTCAAATCAGATTAAATTAATCACTGCTGATTATGCCTTTTTGCAGTCTTTTAAGGAGGTTCTTAAAGTTTAGGTTACATTTTTAAGGTCAATGACACACACAGATTGTTCTGAATAATTTTACATTTGTTTTTCGGTTTGCTACAAAATTACCAACTTTGCACTAATTAATCTTGTACATGGTTTGCTGTTGAGCAGTCATTTTCAGTTATGGGAGGGGATTCCATAATGATAATGCCACTAGATTAATAATCCAGGGTATCAGGCTAATATTCTGGGGATATGGGTTCAAATCGCCACCATTGTAGATGTTGAAATTTGAATTCAATATCTGGAAACAAAAGCTAGTCTCAATGTCAGCATGTAAATATTGTCCTAAAAGCCCAATTGGTTCCTAAATGTGTTTTTTTTTAAGAGTAGGAAATCTGCTGTCCTTATCTTGTATAGCCTACATGTGACTTACAACTCTCGGTAACATGGTTGACTCGTAACTGCCCTCCGAAATAGCAGAGCAAGTTCAAGGGCAATTAAGGATGGGCAACAAATGCTCACCTTGCCAGTAACACACACATCCCGTTTCAAAATAAAAGATATTATTTAAAATCAGATTACTCACAACGAGAAATGGACACTTCTGTTTTAGTTGTATTGATGAAACTGCACCCATAACTATATCAAGGAATACTTAAATGCAAAAAAAAGCATTCTAAAATATGTCCTATTGCAATGATTCTGGCAGATTTTGTTTTCAGTTGCATGCAAGTTCACAAAGATGTGAGATAGGAAATATGAAAGCTAGTGCAATTTGTTGTACATGGATTATAAAATTGGAATTACAACCTTTGTTTATTTTGAAAAATAGCTTTAAAACTATGTTAATGATCTTAAAGCTACAGGAGGACATGTTGATACCTAAGAATCTTTGAGCAGGGATGTTGAAAAGAAAGCAACTGTCCATCTAACAAGTGAAATGTAAATACACTTTTAAGCTTTAAATCATTTGTTTTATGAATCCCCTTTCATGTTGTGGAAATAGTTCCAGTAGTGTCTGAGTAGGGGTCATCAGGAAATCAAACCAAATGTCTGAATTTCCTGAAGAAATCAATTAGATAATTCTTAGGACAATTTCATGTATTTTTGAGATACTTGGTAAAGTAATGATTATTATATCCAGGATAAAGTTGTGTTTTTGAACAGATAAAACAAGATATGATTTTGAAATTGCAACTAATCCTTTTTAAATCAGTGATAATCTAACTGCGAAAAGTAAAATGAGAAGTGTGTGTTTACATTGAAAGTTTATGAAATCCAAAGTTAGTCAAATGCATTCCAGCAGTCCTAATTGAAATCCTTGAATGACATTTGACATCTCTGAAACTTCTTCCCCCTCAGCATGTCCTATGGTTATTAAAGTACTTTTTTGAGTAGTACATCCTGCTATTCGTGAGACACTGGTCCTTTTCTCCTCCATGCTGAATCATTTTTTCATGCCTGGAGCAAATGGCCACTATGAGAGGCACTAAATGAGTGCTGTTAGAAAAGTAGTATGAGTTGTCTTGTTGTAAATATGTTCATTCTTCAGAGATCAGAAACCTAGTTAATACTACCATAATATAGATCTTATAATTGTTAGAAACTTATTTATTTATTTATTCCAGGCGAATATGTACTTGTCTTCAAATGAAGACTTCGGAAGCAATAAAATGCTTTGCATTTACTTGGAAATTAAATGCTGTTCTCAAAACTAAAATCCTTTGTTTAATCATTAAATATATAGATATGATTCTTAAATATTAAAAGCTGCTCTGTAATTGTAATGTCATCAGAAAATGAGATAATATTTAAAATAACCAATTTTTAGTATCACTTTCTTTGCAGACTGCAAATAGGGAAATGCAAATCATCACAAGCAAGACCATTTGATATTCTCAATAATGAAGGTTGAATCATTAAGCAAATGTTCCTTTTGAAACTTTTCTCTGTAACATTACTATGGTTATTAACCATACCTTGGTTGTGTCCAAAACCTTCATGCACTTTGAAAGTAAAATGTCATCTCTCCCTCCAGTAAATATTCCACATTTTGGCTTTTAATATTTCAAGGCAGTGAACCAAAGGATCAGCAATATCAGAATTTGGGTGTATTTTGTAGCATGATGTCCAATGTTACTCAGTAATTAGCCTTTTTGCAGTTGGAAATACTATATTCTGATCTCTCACATGTCTTCTCTACATTTTAAAGAAGCCTCCAATTCAAATTGCCATTACTTTTTGCAGACATTAATTCTGCTGTTCACCTTCAGTGGAGTCAGATCAGATTTCTGAAAATGGGTTGAAGACTAAATAGAATTTAAGGCAGATCAGTGCTTCCGCCATTTAATGGGATTATAATGTTTCCTTTGTTTGGAATGGTAAATATTCCATGAAGCGAGAAATCACATCCACATTGACCCATTGTACACGTCAGAAATTGTGTATCTGGCTTTCATAGGGGAGATTGAACATTTTTTAATTAATACAGTTATGATTCCAAAAAATATGAACATTTTCATTATTTATTTGATAAAATATAGTTACTTGCATTTTAAATAGACCAGTGATGAACAAACTTGCCTGCATTTATCATGTGGAACCTGGTGCTAGGGATCATTTTTAAGCAATAATATGCCACATTTTAACCAAAAAAGGGGCTGCTGTCCGTGGTCCTTCCGCAGACTAAAAGCACAAAGAACGACTTCTGCTAGAAATATAAATTGAATTAGATCCCTGAAAAATCCAAATCAATTCTACCTCATGCATAGTTTAACAAAATGTCATAAAGATTGATCAGTCATGTACAAAAATATGAAATCAAAACGAAGTGCTGGAAATGCTCAGGATGTCTGCATCATCGATCTAAGATGTTTAATTGTTGTTTCTCTCTTCCAGATCTCCTGAGTAATTCTAACAATTTCTGTCTTCATTTTATATAAACCTGTGGAAGTTACTTGAGTAACTAAGGGTGCTATCAATCAAAATAAATCCACGATAGTTCAGAATTTGTCAAAGTTCAGAAAAGTGAGACATTACTTCATATTGACCAAGGAGTAAAATAACCAATACTATTCAGGGATCCCAAAAATATGGCATCAATATTCTTAGTTATGATGTTGCATTCTAGTGTGGCATGCCTGTACACAATTCATGTGGTCAAATATCTAAGGGAAAAATACTCAAAGTGGGTCAAGAGATTACGGGAAAGAATTGTGGTGCTGTCTATCATACATACATATAGTACAATTAATGTCTTAAAATGTTTTGCTAAATAGCTGGGAATAATTCCTTTTGGCAAAGTTACATTATTATCTTAGAGTGGATTTTTATGAAAAACTGAAGGCTGCAAATTCACCCAATAAATACATATAGTTCTGGCCTATTTTTTTGTGTGGCAATGTTTGCTTTCAGTTTGAGGCTGCATTTTTACTCCAGTACCAAATAGCTCATAATGGTAATATATTCCAATTTGGACAAGGTCAGCAAGTTGGCATTATACAGCTCACCTGCTTGAATTTCACATCAAAGAAATTTAAGTTTCTAGTGAATGGCTTCCTAATTAGAGGATGATGCTTAGAAATAAAGACAAGCAAATTGAATGGAAATTGAAAGCAATAATTTCAATACTGCTGAATTGTTGACAAGTTATTAACTTGCAGGATGAATAGCAAAATTGAAATTTACTCTGTATTTATGAATAAGATTGATTTAAAGCATAATACTTTGCATCGGGGAGCACTTTATTTATTTGGAACCTATAAATGTATGTAAAATTTTCAAAAAAGTCATGTAGAATGTTAGGAACACTTTTATAATTGCATCAATGCTGTGCTCCGAGGTGGTTAACTGTAATCAACTACTAGGCAAAAGTGAGGACTGCAGATGCTGGATATTAAAGTCAAGATGTGGTGCTGGAAAAGCATAGCAGGTCAGACAATATCCGAGGAGCAGGAAAATCGATATTTCAGGCAAAAGCCCTTCATCAGGAATGATAAAGGGCTTTTGCCCAAAACATTGATTTTCCTGCTCCTCGGATGCTGCCTGATCTGCTGTGCTTTTCCAGCACCATACTCTGGACGATAATCAACTACTGTTTCAATTAATGATTGATTACCTACCACTGACTGGTATTAGCATCCTTTTGGATTTTATTTCGAATAATTCAATATTCAAAGTACTTGAAGCTCCTCAAGGATACCACATTGAAACTAATCTCCTAACAGCCTTTGTAATTTCAAAAGCAAAATTATGTTTTCAAATGTGGGTAAACAATGCAGAGAAGGTATGATACATTGAAATTTCTGTTTGTTTTTGTATTTTTCTGATTGCTAGTTGCCATTTGAATATTTTGTACCCAAACAACTGACGCTACTGTTGACGAATATGAAGCCCTATCTTCGCAGGAGCACACTGATAATTGTGGTTGTTATGTATGGGTGCTTCAATCATCAATCAATATTACTTCAGACAGCCTACAAAATAGCAAAGATATTCCTCTTTTATTCTATTTGGTGATACAGAATGGATGCAGATAGAAGCTGCTGTAAGTGGCAATAAATTATTGTTGAATTTGAGCTTAATGATTTCTGACAGCATAGAAAAACTAAGGATGTTAAATCAAATTTCCCAAAGCTTAGTCCATACCAAAATTAAGTCTCAAAAATGATATTTTTCCCCTTATTGTACCCTAATGATGAAAAGTGTAAACTTTAAAAATACATGTTTTAAAATCAAATTTTTCATTAGACCACCAGATTGAACATGAAAGAAATAGTATTCAGAAGCACTGCATTTGAGAGAAATATGTTATATTTAATGTTAAAATCTGACACGATTTAGTAGACAGACAGTATTCTCGCACATATTATTCCTGAGTGCATTAGTGACAGAAAACTGCATCAGAAATGTTATGTGTAATAACAGACCATTTTGATATGTCATGGATGGCAGTTTTATATGCATGTATTTCTTTTCACTGGCACGGTGGCTGTGGGTGGCACGGTGGCACAGTGGTTAGCACTGCTGCCTCACAGCGCCTGAGACCCGGGTTCAATTCCCGACTCAGGCGACTGACTGTGTGGAGTTTGCACGTTCTCCCCGTGTCTGCGTGGGTTTCCTCCGGGTGCTCCGGTTTCCTCCCACAGTCCAAAGATGTGCGGGTTAGGTGAATTGGCCATGCTAAATTGTCCGTAGCGTTAGGTAAAGGGTAATATGTAGGGGTATGGGTGGGTTGCGCTTCGGCGGGTCGGTGTGGACTTGTTGGGCCGAAGGGCCTGTTTCCACACTGTAAGTAATCTAATCTAAAAAAAATAGATTGATTCAATCCAAAAAGGATATTAACACTATTTGTAAACAATCATACTGATTGCAAGGAATACCGTGACCAAGGAATTTGAATCCACCTGTGTTTTATCTGGAGATACCCCTTAAGTTTGCATACTGTGTCAGAATACACTCAACAGTTATCTCAAAGACTGTAATTTTCCACCTTCAAAGTCATACATCTGTCAATTACAAACTGCTGAGCGTGCAGACCATGATTTCTCTAAATAGAAATACTGAAAAGTAGCAATTCTTTAGTTATAAAATATTCTAGATGTACAAAATTAATTATCTTGGACCTAATAACTGAAATGTATATCATTCCCCATTATAATTGTAGTTGTCCATGTGAAATACTCTGGACCATGTATAATGATTTAGACTGATCACCATTTTATAATTCCTGAATATTGTACAGATAAACTGGTACGAAGTTGAGGATGAGCTGAATTATACAACTCGATTTTGAACATTTGTCCACAGTACACCTTACTTTCATTTCACAGACTTCTAGTCAACAGATAGATTCTGAGCTGAATCTGTCCCATGCAAATCTTTTGACTGAGAGCCTTCAATTTGGAGGCCTTCTTCTGAAGAAGAAGACCCTTTGGTCTCTAGAGGAGTTTGACACACCAATTCCTTGTATTAACATAGTGTGTAATGATTTTAAGGAGCTGATTTATCAACTGCTGGGACATGGCCAAATTATGAAAATGGTGCACATTGAGAAAACAATTTTTAGATTAATGTAAAATCAACTTGTCGGTGCTAAAACATTTTGGTTATTAGTGCACAGCTGTTTCCTGGCACACACCAGCTTTGCTCTTATCTACTTTATAGCTTTGTGCTGTTAGTCACTAAGATTATCATGATAGCTATTCAATTATTATTAGCATTCTTTTGACAAAATAATATATCTGATCTCTACATTTGGAAATATTTTCAATTGCATCTTTAATATTCAATGTTGAACTCTGGTTTAAATGAATTCTTTACATCAATGTATGGCAGATTTTTAATAATTGCTAAGAAGGGCATAGCAAATACTTTATTGTGAACAGGGTGTCTTTTAAAATCCCAGGCAGTTCAGAAGCCTTCAACTTTCAAATTGTATTCCTAATCTCAAGTTAGGTATTGGGTTGGCCATTCTTATGACGAGTAAGCCTGGATAAAGTATTTATATGCAAGTGTTTTCAGGGTTGCTCACTTTTTTTAGCAGGCTGTCTGATAAAAGCACAAATTAACATATAAAGGATTCTGTTTACAATGACATATTATTGAAATGTGTAATTCTTTGTTTTATATATTTTTATATTGTTTATGAAATACGAATTAAATTGATAAATCTGAATAATTTCTCAGTGACTAGCAGACTATCTGATATTGTTGGCTTTTATTTTATATCAAATCATAACTGCATGAGGAATTGGTGATGCTGCATGTTGATGGAGGCATTTAGCTACCTGAGAGAAGTCAGCTGGCTTGGCCAAACTGATCTATCATACTATAGAGAAAGCTGCCTTTTTATCTCTGTAGCACAACTTGTGCATATTAGACAAGAGCTAATGATCCACTGATGTATTTTCAGTGGCAAATATCAAAGGAAATAAAATGTTGGGCATATTATTTCTTGTGTAATGAAAATAAGTTTTAAGAAGATCTAAAGTAACAAGCAAGTAGAGCGGGTAGCACTTTATAAATCTCCATGGTTAATAAAATGTTGTCATAAAAAGAGTAACACCCTTTACATTGCTGTGATTTTTATGCTAATTTTTAAACGTTATCAAACTTCAGTCCACTAATTATTTGGATTTACCAGCAGACAAGCAATTTCTCTTTCAAGTGGGGGAACATGCACAAATGCATACTAAACATAATTACAAAAAATACTTGTGTTAGTGTGTTTGATCTTATTTGTAATTCTGTATTAAAAGTAAGTCTTTACCTCGTCAATTGACCTTCTGAACATAATGCTTGGCTGGCTTGAAACCTTTAATGTACTGTGTCATATTCAATTGATAGTATTGTTTGTTACATTTCTGGAACTGCCAGCTGTGTACAGTATATTCTGTCATGCCATGTCTTTTTGTTTGTGTTTTGTGAACCTTGGTGTAAGTCACAATCTATTAAAATACTGCTGATTTTTTTTCCATTATCAAAGTCATTTATCCATGTGTGATTTGTTCTTGGTATACCCATGTGCAAATTAAGCTTAAAAGGTGTGCAAAGTTAAGCTGGCAATAATTTTTTTCTACAAAATAAATATCACCACACACAATCAGAAATAATAAATCGTGTGAAGAAATACTCAATTACTATAACTAGGCTAAAGCGTTAAGATATTTTCTAATACTGCTAAAAGAAAGGATATCAACATAATGAAAATGATAGTTTGTCATGTTTTGGACATTTTACTAAGAAGAAAAGTTCACCTGTATCTACAACCGCTTGTTCTGTATTTTTCCATATTTAATGAAATTGACATAGCTCAGTTGTTGATAAGATCCATCACACATAGCTGATATAATTTTGTTCTTTACATTCAAATATCTATCTTATCCTGGTGTGATCACCGCATTAGTTGTTTGATGTCAGCCAAAATATGGAAGAGTTTATTGCCACAAAGCTTGCTTCCCCAGGTTTTGAAAGCATGTTATTCTGATACACAACAGGAAAATCTTTCCAATTGGAATGCTATGACTCTACAACTTTAGTTTGGAATGCAGTCCCAGAGATTTCCACACTCTAATTAAACTATTTAGCAGGTTTTTGCAAGCACACAGTATATTTTGTGACAATCAGCAGGCTATCTTTCACTCCATGATTAGCCTTTTTTACTTCACTGGCATGTTCTGCCTGTGCATCTGTACCCTCCTACTTTCCAGATGATAGTAAATATTTAATTGTTTCTTTGAGTGTTTGAGATCAATTACATTTGTTGACCTGTGGAAAATTTGTTTCTTTTTACTTGTTCAAAGAAAGTTCTCTGCCCACCAAAAAACAATTGGTGTCCAAAACCTTTCCAACCTTGGATATGCTGGTAAATGAAAAGAATCATCGTTGTACTACTGAAGGATTCCAAACGCCAACTCATGTTATGCATGCTATTGAAGTGTGAGATAAACTCCATTGTCTACAATTGCACCAAACTGCTCATACACTGTTTTAATTACTGTCAAATGTTAGGTTCAGACATAGCAGTGGATGTTCTGGTCTTTGTATCTGCGCCAGGACTTTATAAAAACATAACGTGAAAGCCAAGGACATTCTCTGCTTTGCAAGAACTGTTTGTTGATATGGTGCCAACGCAAATGTGAATTTCAATAGTGAACTGTTCAAGTATTATGACATATATATGTTAAATTATTCAAATTGTCCCAAGTTTCTATTGTAAAGGCCCTTGATTACTTTCTCAGATTAAGGTCCATGTTTATGCATAATTTAAAGAAGTTACAGAGTTAGATTTATGACCCCAGCAGGCAATTGCATTAAAGAAGACGTACAAAGCAAAGTGTTATCATTTGATATTTCAAATTTACTTCAAGCATGAATTGCCCATTGACAATGTAGAATTGTGATCACCTCCTGAAACATTGTGGTTGAGTTTCCATGTTCATTATGTCCTGAGGGAACTGAGCCAGAGCTCCCTGAATGACAAAAAAAAGACAGAGACTCAAGAAGGAAGAAAAAGTGTGCTTGTGATTAATTTTGGGGAGATCAGGGTGGGAGGTGCCAATACATTCAAGAACCAGGCTGAAAGTAGAAAGTCCATAGGTGATGTGAGAAAGCAAAGAACAGATACAAAGAGAGAAAATGATAAAAGATTTGCAGTTAATGTAAAACTGAAACCCAAAGCATTCTATTGGCAGATAAATAGAAAAGGGGTGATAGGGCCATTTAGGAACAAAAATAGAGATTTAAGCATGGACACAGGGAGCATAACGGACATGCTGATTTGATACTTTGTAGCTGTCTTTACCAGCGAAGATGTTGCTGCCCAAGATTGGGAAGAGGTAATGATTAGTTTATCTGTTTGTTGATAAGGTACACAGACCAGGTGAGATACACCTATGGGTACTGACAGAATCTGAAAATGGAAATTGCTGTATAATGTAATGGGCGGATTTCTGTGCGGAGTTTGCACATTCTCCCCATGTCTGTGTAGGTTTCCTCCAGCTGCTCCGGTCTCCTCCCACAGTCCAAACAAAAAGTGCAGATCAGGTGAATTGGCCTTGCTAAATTGCCTGAAATATAAGGTGCGTTATTCAGAGGGAAATGGGTCTGGGTGGGTTACTCACTGGAGGGTCGGTGTGGACTTGTTGGGCCAAAAGGCCTGTTTCCACACTGTAGGGAATCTAATTTTCCAATTTTCGTTCAAACTGGGAGTAGTATCAGAATACTGAAGAGTTGAAAATATTAAGACCATGAGACCATAAGACATAGGAGTGGAAGTAAGGACATTCGGCCCATCAAGTCAACTCCGCTATTCAATCATGGCTGATGGGCATTTCAACTCCACTTACCCTCATTCTCCCCGTAGCCCTAAATTCCTCGAGACATCAAGAATCTATCAATCTCTGCCTTGAAGACATTTAGTGTCCCAGCCTCCACTGCACTCTGCAGCAATGAATTCCACAGGTCCACCACTCTCTGGCTAAAGAAATGTCTCCGCATTTCTGTTCTGAATTGATCCCCTCTAATTTTAAGGCTATATCCACGGGTCCTAGTCTCCTCGCCTAACGGAAAAAATTTCCGAGCGTCCACCCTTTCCAAGCCATGTATTATCTTGTAAGTTTCTATTAAGTCTCCCCTTAATCTTCTAAACTCCAATGAATACAATCCCAGGATCCTCAGCCGATCCTCGTATGTTAGAGCAACCATTCCAGGGATCATCCGTGTGAATCTCCGCTGGACACGTTCCAGTGCCAGTATGTTCTTCCTGAGGTGTGGGGACCAAAACTGGACACAGTACTCCAAATGGGGCCTAACCAGAGCTTTATAAAGTCTCAGTAGCACAACGGTGCTTTTATATTCCAACCCTCTTGAGATAAGTGACAACATTGCATTTGCTTTCTTAATCACGGACTCAACCTGCATGTTTACCTTTTGAGAATCCTCGACTAGCTCTCCCAGATCCCTTTGTACTTTGATTACAGATGAAATCTTACAGGGGCTGGAATGACAGGGGCTTTGGCAAGAAATGTAGCAGAATTGCGTGCAATGACCAATGAGGGCTAGAACAGCTTGCTTTTAACTAAGTTACAGGTGTCAAGGTAAGTCCAGGGGGTAGGTCATCATCAGGCATCTGGTCAGGGTCAAGGTGTCCATGTCTCTGCCCTCCATGTCTGGGCACTAATTTTACTCATCAAATATATGATAGTTCATCCATTTTTTGTAATAATTTCTGTCAGTAAAATGTTAGGTTTAATATTAAGACTTCTATAAAACATTACAACACAGTAGAAGCTCTTGATGTTGCACTGACCTGTGGAACCAATCTGAAGCCTATCTATCCTACACTATTCCATTTTCATCTATATGTTTATCCAATGATCATTTAAATGCCCCTAAAGTTGGCAAGTCTACTACTGTTTCAGCCAGGACATTCCACACTCCTAATACTCTGACTAAAGAAACTACCACTGATATCTGTACTATATCTATCACCCCTCAATTACAAGCTATGTACCCCTCATGCTAGCCATCACTATCCGAGGAAAAAGGCTGTCACTGTCCACCCTATCTAACCCTCTGATTATCTTATATGTCTCAATTAAGTCACCTCTCAACCTTCTTCTCTCTAACGAAAACAGCCTCAAGTCCTTCAGCCTTTCCTCATAAGACCTTCCCTCCATCCCAGTAAATCATCTCTGAATCCTTTCCAAAGCTTCTACATCCTTCCTATAATGTGGTGAGCAGAACTATACACAATTCAGTTTTGTACAGCTGCAACATGACCTCATGGCTCCAAAACTACAATCACTCTCCCAATAAAAGCTAACACATTGTATGCTTCTTAACAACACTATCAACCTGGGTAGCAACTTTCAGGGATCTACGTACATAGACTCTGAGATCTCTCTGCTCATCTATACTGCCAAGAATTTTACCATTAGCCCAGTACTCTTTATTCCTGTTGCTCCTTCCAAAGTGAATCACCTCACACTTTTCCACATTAAACTCCATTTGCTGCCCCTCAGCCCAGCCCTGCAGCTTATCTGTCCCTCTGTAACCTGCAATATCCTTCAGCACTATCCATAACTCCACCGACTTTAGTGTCATCCAAAGATTTCCTAACCTTATCCGCCCTCATCCAGGTCATTTACAAAAATGCTGAACAGCAGTGGACCCAAAACAGATCCTTGCGGTCCACCACTAGTAACTGAACTCCAGGATGAACATTTCCCATCACCACAACCCTCTGTCTTCTTTCAGATAGCCAATTTTTGATCCAAACATCTGAATATTCTCGATCCAATGCCTCTGTATTTTGTGCAATAACCTATCATGGGGAACCTTATCAAATGTCTTACTGAATCCATATACATTACATTAACCACTTCATCCTCATCTAGCTGTTTGGTCACCTTCTCAAAAAATGCAATAAGATTTGTAAGGCATGGCCTGGCCTTCATAAAACCATGTTAACTATGCCTAATCAACTTATTCCTTGAATATTGAATCAATCTATAAGTTTAATGTTTTGAACATTGGAACAGTTGTCATCCATTCAACTGCTTAAAACTGTTCTGCTAGTCTATTCTGTTTGATTTGTATCTCATTTCCATTTACCTGCCTTTGCTCAAAATCTCTGCTGCCATTATTTGACAAAAACCTAACAACTTTAATCTTGAAAATTTCAATGGACCCAATATCTAAACCCTTTTGCTAAAACGGGTTTGCGATTTCCACGATTTGTGTGAAGATATGCTCCAGACTTCATTCCTCAATTATGTTTAAGCCAGTGCCCCTTTGTTCTGGATCCCCCCATGTGCAGAAAAAACCTTCTCCATACTTATTACTCAACTCCCTTCCCATGTTAAACATCTTGATTAAATTACCCTTAGCCTAAACACACAGAAATGCAAACCATGTTCATGAAATTTACTCTCCCAATTTAACACTATAAATTGATTCAATATTAATCAACTGCATAGTGAGTCAATTGATTTTATTTAGAAAATTACCAACAAATTTGAAACATTATGTGTTGCCTTTGATCCAATTGTGGTACATTTTCATCAGTTGACTAGAAACAGAGTATTTTCAAATCCTTGCTTAAAAGTACTTATACAGTTTATACGATACTTCCACACAATACATTAAATTTGTAAGCCAAATGGCTCTTAATCACATTTATGAAAATGGAAAACATTATTTTCTTTGGTAAATGAAAAATAAGATCTTAAAAGATGCAAAAAAATGTTGAAAATTTCCTCTTAGCAGTTAACCCACTTTGTTCAACAGTAATGGTGAATTATTATCAGGAAAGTATTGGTTAGTTAACTTTAGCAAAACACTTTCAGTGTCCAACATAATTGCAGCTATTGACTCCAGAATTATCTTTTCGACATAGCAGTCAAAGCAAACTGTGTTGGTGGTAGTGGTAGTGGTAATGTCACTGGATTAGTAATCCAGAACCCCAAAGTGTTGTTCTGAGGACATAGGTTTGAATCATACTATTCCAGTTCTGTAAAATTTTGAATAGTGATCAGATAACCGCTGATGGTTGATTTGTTGTAAAAACCCATTTGGTTCACTAATATCTCTTGGGGAAGGAAATCTTATAGTCAGGCTTACAAGTGACTTCCAACCTATAGCAATGTGACTGACTCTTACCTGCTCTCTGGTTATTAGGGATGTGTAATAAATTGGTTTAGCTAATAATGGTCAAATCCCATGAATGAATAATAAAAATCTGCAGAGAAGCTTTTATTTAACAATTTTTTTTGGGTTATTGAATTTAGATATCTTTTCAGTACTCGAATTAAACTCTAAACCCAGCTAGACTAATTGGACAAAAATCTCTTTGTGAGCAACTGTAAGAAGAAGAAGTAAGAGGATTTTTTTCTGAAGGACTTAACCCTGCGTATATGCCTGCACTCATTTTGCAAATTGTCACAAATCTGGCTGGTGTGAGAAAGGGAACCCAGTTGGTACGGTAGATGGTGCTTTTCTAACCTGCAAGTCTCCTTCCTGATGAAGGGCTTTTGCCCAAAACATCAATTTTCCTGCTCCTCAGATGCTGCCTGAACTGTTGTGCGTTTCCAATACCACACTCTCAATGCTTTTCTAATGTTGAGGTTACTTGAAGATGTGCGATAAGGTAAGTTTGAGGCATTATTTGACCTGTGCTTTAGCTGAAATGAAGGCATCGCTTGTTAAGAACAGATACCAAAATAGAGGGAATATTTTCTTCCCTCATCCTTCATTGCAAATGGCAGGTCAAATGTTAAGCAAAGAATAATAGAAAAGATTAATGATGCATTCTTGTTCCTATATATGATCATTTTGGAAAGGAGTGGACTTAGGTGGCAATACCCCATGTTTGTGCATTTTATATTGGTAGAACTAATGCTGGAGACTGACAGCATGATAAAATTTATATCCCTCCTCTCTGTACAACTTGATTAGTTTAGAATAGAAGGTTTCCATTTTCATAATACTGATACATTATCTGTAAAAGGGACAGGTATTTACCAAATTAGAATGCAGGATATACAAGTGAAAATTCTGATGTTCTAGTTAATTTTTGAGATATTGTAAAGTGTGCAGAATTTCAAAACCATTGCTTTTTGGATCTTCAATCAGCTTTTGAACCTCCTTTTGCATATTAACTGAGAGACTATTATCAAACAGAGAAAAAAAAGACAAAACTTCTTTTAGATTTGAAGCCAAAACAATTTCTTTTTATGATCTGACAAAGCACCAAATGAGATCCAAGTTGTTAGATCACACAACAGCAACTGAAGAAATGATGGAATATGTAATCTGTTAATGGAGTTAAGGTGCCTGATGAATGAACAAGGATATAAAAATATATAAATTCACCAATGTATTAAAAAACCTGGAGTGCTGCAGTACCAAGATGAAAGATTTGAAATAATCTTGATGCAAGTCAACTCATTATATGTAATTTTGTATAAGGTCACATCTAACCAGTAAAAATAACATAAATTCTCATTATTTTCTAGGTAATCATTAATACTTCCCAGAAAATGCGGCGTCAGCCTATCATTTTTTTCTCCAACATCTATAAATGCTTCATTATGGTTTTTTTTGGCCAATAGACGTCAAACTATTTTGGATGGGAACTGAACTGACCCTGAATCAAGCACTGGAAAATATTTTAAGTGTTGCTCACTGTTTGGCGAATTGAACCTTGTTAAATAGTCTGGACAAGCTGAAAACCTTAAAGCAACAGAGATGGAGAAAAGATCATATTGGAGTTGCAAACTGATCAGTTGTTTTCTTACGTGCACATCATAAAGTACAATTATTTGGCCCTCAGATTTTTTTTAATTTCAAAAATATACTTTATTCATAAAATAATTTGATAGTCTATACATTTATCAATCATATATCCATATATTGAGCTGAGGTGTCAGCAGAGCCCAAATGACTGCGTGGGCCCCTGTTCTTCTTAGGTAGGCAGATGTTACATGGTGGTCTTCCCCACCGCGCCTTGGCGGCAGCTGCCCTAAGCTTCAGCGCATCCCTCAACACGTAGTCCTGGACCTTGGAATGTGCCAGTCTGCAACACTCAGTCAGGGTCAACTCCTTCAGCTGGAAGATCAACAGGTTTCAGACTGCCCAGAGAGCGTCCTTCACCGAGTTGATGATCCTCCAGGCACAGTTGATGTTCGCCTCAGTGTGCGTCCCGGGGAACAGGCCGTAGAGCACGGAGTCCTGCGTCATGGCACTGCTCGGGACGAACCTCGACAAACACCACTGCATTCCTCTCCAGACTTCTTCTGCGTAGGCACCTTCCAGAAGGAGGTGTGTGACAGTCTCGTCCCCCACCCCCGCAGCCGCTTCGAGGGCAGCGTGTGGTGCGGCTGAGAGTCTGGGTGTGCATAAAGGATCTCACAGGCAGAGCTCTTCTCACCACCAGCCAAGCCATGTTTTGGTGCTTGTTGGAAAGTTCTGATGATGACATTTTCTGCCAAATGGCTTTGACAGTCTGCTCAGGGAACCGCTCGATAGGATCCACCCTCTCCTTTTCCCGAAGGGTCTCAAGGACACTATGTGCTGACCACTTGTGTCAAAGGTGTTTTTCTTCATAAACTTCTCCACGAAGGACAGGTGATACGGAACGGTCCAACTACTCGGAACATTTCGCAGCAGCGAGGCCAGGCCCATCCTTCGCAACACCGGGGACAGGTAAAACCTCAGTACGTGGTGGCACTTGGTGTTTGCATACTGGGGATCCACACACAGCGTGATGCAACCACACACAAAGGTGGCCATCAGGGTGAGGGTGGCATTGGGTGTATTTTTTCCCTCGTTGCCCAGATCTTTATACATCGAGTCCCTTCGGACCTGGTCCATCTTTGACCTCCATATAAATTGGAAGATGGCCCGGGTGACTGCAGCAGCACAGGTTCTGGGAATAGGCCAGACCTGTGCCACGTATAACAGCAATGACAGTGCCTCACACCTGATGACCAGGTTTTTTCCTGCGATGGAGAGCGACCGTAGTTTCCATCTGTCCAGTTTCTGCCTCACTTTGCTGATACGTTCCTCCCAAGACTTGGCGCACGCCCCAGCCCCCCCGAACCAAATACCCAGCACCTTCAGGTGGTCGGTCCTGACGGTGAAGGGGATCGAGGATTGGTCAGCCCAGTTCCCGAAGAGCATGGCCTCGCTCTTGCCTCGGTTTACCTTGGCCCCTGAGGCACGTTCGAACTGGTCACATATGCAAATGAGTCTGCGCACAGACAGCGGATCCGAGCAGAAAACGACAACATCATCCATGTACAGGGAGGCCTTGACCTGCAGGCCCCCGCTGCCAGGAATAGTCGCCCCTCTCAGGCTCGCATCCTTCCTGATGGACTCGGCAAATGGTTCTATGCAGCACACAAACAAGGCAGGAGAGAGAGGGCAGCCTTGCCTGATTCCAGATCTGACTGGGAAGCTATCTGATTCCCACCCATTGATTGAGACTGCACTGACAATGTTGGTGCAGAGCAGTCTGATCCACTTGCAGATTCCCTCCCCAAAGCCCATTTTGGAGAGAACATCTCTCATATACCTGTGTGATATCCTGTCAAAGGCTTTCTCCTGGTCCAGGCTGATCAGGCAGTTGTCCAACCCTCTGTCCTGCACGTAGGCGATCGTATCCCTGAGGAGAGCGAGACTCTCAGCGATCTTCCTGCCCAGTACAGCACAGGTTTGATCAGGGTGAATCACTGACCCCAGAGTAGACCTGACCCGGTTGGCGATTACCTATGACAGAATTTTGTAATCCGCATTCAACAGTGAGATTGGTCTCCAATTTTTGAGTTCCTCCCTCTCCCCCTTCCATTTGTCGATGAGGGTGATGATGCCTTTCCTCATTGGTTCACTCATGGTACCTGCCCGAAGCATACTGACATACACCTCCAGCAGGTCCTGACCAATCAAATCCCACAGAGCGGAATAGAGCTCGACTGATAAGCCGTCGCTTCTGGAAGTTTTATTCTTTTCGAAGGACTCGAGGGCCTTGGTCAGCTCATCCAGAGATAGCGACTGGTCCAGCCTCTCCTGTGTTCTGTCGTCTAAGACCTCCATGATAGAGTACAGGAACGACTGGGAGGCCACGCTGTCGGTCGGCTTTGCATCATATAGACTGGCATAGAAGGATTTACTGATCCTCATGACGTCAGCCTGAGATGACGTTATTGAGCCATCTTCTTCCTTCAGGCTGCTGAGCACGGAGCTCTCTTTGTGCACCTTCTGGAAGAAGAAAAGTGAGCACATCTCGTCCTGCTCCACCGAGCGGACCCTGCACCGGAAGATTATCTTGGAGGCCTCCGAGGCAAAAATAACCAGGGTAACCTAGTTACTCAGAAACAAATTTGTGCTCTGAGTTGGCATCATGCTCATTCAAAACCAATTTTAAAATATTTTAACTTATTGCTCTAATTTTTTTCATGGCATAAAGTTATTGTGAGCAGCGAATAAATAGCAATTGTTTTTTATCATAGATGTTCACAGATTTTTCAAAGGCTTTTATTTGCAATTTTCAAAGTCATTCCAGTATGGTGATCTTGACAGAGAATCTGTGGCATGTGTTGAAGAGCTTCTAACCAATCAGATTGGTGAATCTTCACTGAAACACTTGGGTGGGTTAGGGTGGTGCCCTGAAATCAGCCATGGATGTTGCAATGCACAATTACCATACACATTTCAAGTGATAGAGGCAGTGTGTGAACTTTATGGACTGCTCATTTCCATGATAGTAGCCTGCAGCCCAGTGCTAAATATGTTGTTGAGTGATTGTGTGCCTCAGGAGAGGGTTTACATTTGAGCAAGACTAGAACACCCTGAAGTTATTCTGCATTACATAAAGCTAGACCTCTTAAGTGCTAATGCATTCTGGAAGAAGGAAGGACTTTGAAATAGTGTGACAGGCAAGAGATTGCATACTCCATTTATCTGATGCTGCACATAAATCCCTGGTGCAGGAAGTAACTGAAGGAGAGAGAACTTCTCTTCCCTAAGGAAGCTAGGTCATCCTCAAAGCAAGTGCTGAGAGGGCAATGGGAACAGATGGTTTGCATCACCTCTTATTTCACTGGAATCATTCCATACTTATCTCACAACATTGTGATTGTTGCAAAACAAGAAAGCATTCATTATTGCTCAGCTGCAGCTAACTATTTTTGGAAATTCATCCTGGAAGAAAGTAATAACCAACTTCCCAGAAGGAAAACAACAGTGAAAGTGGTGAATGAGGCATACTGGTCCAAGTCATCTTGTCTACTTCAAAATGGAGTGTGAGTAAGACCTGGATATTCATTTCCAAGTATTATTGTTTTAACTATTTTTCACATAAACATACGCAAGTTCTACAACATAATTATGGGGAGCTAGCCTCCAATTACTACTTTACATACAAATTATTGTATAATTAAATACATGAAAGCAAAAAAAGTGGCCATTTGCAAACATTTTTATTGAACTTTCCAATAAGATAATGAGCAATAGCACTAAGAAACTAAATGAAAACAAAGAACTATGGACACTGGAGATCTGAAACAAAAACAGAAATGTCTGGAAAAACTCAGCAGGTCTGGCGGCATTTGTGAGGAGAAAACAAAGTTAGCATTTTGAGATGGTGACCCTTCATTATGTTCTGACCTGCTGAGTTTTTCCAGACATTTCTGTTTTTGTTTCAGCATGAAGAAACTGCTTTTCTCTCCATGTTTCTAAGCCAGCATTAATGCTAAACATTTTTTGTTCAAATGTAGCATCTGTTAAGAGTCTTTCCTGAAAGTATTTCGTCCTCAGTTATATGACACATACTTTTTAAGGTGGTGACCTTTTCAATATTATGGTAGCTGCCCAATTGATTTTTCTGTTTAGTCATTTGCTCTCTGCATTAGAAAGCACATATTTGCCTCTGCAGACAATAATGATAGATTCTGTTAACAATTAACTAAAACTGATAAATTCCACATTTTTGGCGTCAGTAGAGTGAAGTGTCAAGGTAATTAATTATGTGTACCTTTGTAGAGTGAATGAGCTCTTTAGGAATTGTTGGAGCTGCCAAATCTCTTCATATTTGAACTTTATGTGCAGCAGAGAAAGAAGACTTTCACGTTATCATTTGGGTTGAATTCAATTTCAAATCTTTGAGATGAAAGCTTATAACAAAGACACTTCTGTGCCACAAAGTTCATTACTAGCTGCTTTGAATGTAAGCTGAATTTTGCAGTCGCAAGACAGGCACTGAGCTGATGTGAAAAGACCACTGATGAATAAAGATATTCTATTCCTATTGTCTTATTTTAAAAAGTGGCTATCCGTTGAATTTCATTCTTCCCTCTTTGTGATACTCTGAAATATTCAGCAAATCATTCTTAACTCTGTAAAATATCAAAGATCATCCTGCGATAGTAGACAGCTTTTAAATTAAACACTTAACTCTAAAGACCTTATGAGCTATGTTGGCATTAATGAATTCAGCTGTCTCAGGTATTGTTTCCAAAACTACAGTGGGGATCCAAGCAAGTTTAGCTTGAAAATAAACCATACAGGCACACTTAACATCAATTATTGTTACTACACATCTGCAATTAAGGTCAGAGCTTTCAATGTTGTGATTGAAATTAACAGTTTCATCTATGCCCCCATTTGAGATTGGCTATTTGTTCTGCTACTCACAGTGCTGTCATCAATGTTGGCACTGACAATGGGTTCGTTTCAGGCCAACTTGGGAAGATCCAAGTTAATGTCAGTCCAATTTGGTTTACAGGAGTATTTATTTTTAACAGAGTCTATTTCTGCACTTCTGTCTTTCGATCCTGAATCAGGCAGACATTTCAGTTTGCACAGCACAGTAGTGGTTCGCAGAAAGCCAAAGGCTTTTTGAGATCCTTCAACTTTTTGTTCCATTCCCTTGCCTCCAAATTTCAGCTCAGTACCTTAAACAATGTAATGCAAAAACTCATATTACTTTGAGATGCTTAATAGAATCATAAAGTTTTACACTGCTGAAGGAAATCATTTGGATCATCATGCTTGTGTCAGTTCTTTTAAAATGTCGTCAATTGAATGCCACCCCATTTGTCTTCACAAAACCATATAAGTTAGTCTCATCATGTTTTAAAAGATGCCTATAGAATCTGAGAAGATCATCTTAGAATCCCTACAGTGTGGAAACAGACCATTCGGTCCACACCAACTATCCGCACAGCATTCCACCCAGACCCATCCCCTTACTTAATCCTTGTTAATCTGCATTTCCCATGGCTAACCTAACCTACATATCCCTGAACACTATGGGATTTAGTGTGGCCAATGCACCTAACTTGCATATTTTTGGACTGTGGGAGGAAACCGGAGCAGCCAGCAGAAACCCAAGCAGACACTTGGAGAATGTGCAAACTTCATACAGGCTGTTGCCAGAGGGTGGAATCATGTTTTTAGGTTATGTGTTCCAGATCTTAAAGACCTTCTGTGCAAATGAATTTGTCCTCAATTTCCCCACTAGTTCTGTTGGTAATTATTTTAAATATATTATCTCTGGTCACTGATCAACTTGCCAGAGGAAATACTTTCTTCCTTCTTCCTCTATCTATTCCCTTATGACTTTGAATACCTCTTTTAGGTCTCCCACGAACTGTGTAAATGACATTCTCAGCTTCTGCAATCTCTTCATATGGTTGAACTCGCCCCACTGTCACTCTGCAAAGTCAATTGCAACTTCTGGATGTTGACATGTTTCCAAAGTGTGAAACCCTGAATTGTACAAAATATACCAGCAACAGCCTAAAACAGTGACTTACAACAGCTTAGCATAATTTACATTATGTTTATTTGGAGAAAAAGAGTAAATTAGGAAACATTAGGAAGTATAATACATTTACATTATATATCATAAAATTTAATGCCATTCTGAGTAATGATAAAGATAAAACCATCAAATTGTCACAAAATGTTCCTCTGGTTCACAAATATCCCTTTTGGGAATAAAAAGGTCTGCTCTCTTTCCAAGTCCTACACATTGATCCAGAGCCACAGCAATATGGTTAACCTTTACATGCCCTCTGTCTTTTTTTTTGCTCAGGAAACTGTGAAAGAAAAATCAAAAAGGAGTAAAACTGAAAAGGCTACCCAGCATCAATTTAGGAATAGAGCATGCAACCCCGCAAAGTCCTCCTTCTTGTAAAATCATCTGCCAAGAATTGTGAGATTTGTCCCATTGATGAGCCAAGCAGCAGTCTGACATAGTCACACCCATGTCTTACAGGCAGTGCTCTAAAGAGTACAATACTTGCCTCTAGATATATCCCAACATACTAGCATGACAGAGCTATCAGAGCTATCAGCACAGTGCTACACATGGAGATATCCTGAGAGTCCTCAGCATTAACTCTTTAGAGCCCATGAAACCTCCTGACATCCGGTCATACGTGGGCTAGGGAACTTTTTGCAGACTACCATCTACCATCCCCCTGCCTCTCAGATGATAATTTCGAACACTTCCATATTGAACTCAAATTGAAAGAAGAGGGACAAAGTCAGAGAATTTACATCCTACAACCACCTTATGAGAAAATGTAAACACCATTCCATTCTTAACAGCATTTGATGGCACTCATTTGCAATGATCTTTCTTCCAAAGCATGTATTTAGTCATCACTTGATATCTAACAGTGATCAATTGAGTCAATTATCCTGAAATGAAATCACATGGTGCTTGACAAACATCAATTGTAACCATATATTTGTTTACAAAGTGCTCATCAGTGCTCAACTGAAATTATTGGAAATGAACTGACAGGAATAAGCTGAAACAAAAGCTACAAAGCAATTCCTCTGCCTGAACATGATCAAGAAAAGGAAGAAACTCAGAGATCAGAAACGTCTCAAATGTATTTTGAAGCCACAGCTGCAATTGTGTGATTAATTATTGCAGACAAATCATTTCAATAAATCATTATAGTCTTACTCGTATTAGTTATATTCGGTGTTACAAAATGGTGCATAGTAAAATGAATGCTGGAACAACTCAGGGATGACATAAAGGTGGAGTGGGTGTTTTTTTTGGCACACCTGTGAAGGTTCAGCAAGAATCAGAGATTTTAAATGTTGCTGAGGCAGAGGTAGATAGATTTTTGATAAGCAAGGGGTTGAAAGATTATTGAGGGTAACCAGGAATGTTAAGTTTTTAGATCAGCCATGATTTTATTGAATGGATAAGTAAACTGAAGAGGGATACTCTTGCTAATAATTTGTATGTTTGTATTATCAGATTTGAAAATAAATACCCTGGCATGACTTGTACTTTTCCAACTTACCCCGATTGTCTGCAAATAGGATGCTAGAACTCACCATTGAACAGTGTCATGTTTGTGACACCAGGCAAATCACAGGTTGCAAATAAGAGAGTTGAGTCAAGTCACCATAGTCTTACTAAGCTATAGTGCTGCTTTCTCATTAGAGAGGGACAACTGTTGGTGATTTAACCTGAGGGCCACCATAACTCAGGCAAGAGGAGTGATTGAGAAGGAGAGTCCTTCACAGTTACCTTAGCCAGTGAAGAGAATTGAACCCAGGCTGTTGGCATTACATTGCTTCACAAACCAATTGTCCAGCCAACTGAGTTAAACCAATCTCCCCATAAGAGAGTACCTTTATATTGATTTCAGTTTGGCAAGGATTGCAGATCACATAACAATCAAGTTTATTCAGCTCTTCCAGTGAATCGCAGAATGGCTTCATATATAAATTCATATATAGTTTCCCAGAGTCCATCAAGAATGATATTTCTTAATTCCTTTTTCGCTAGAAAGCTCATTTATAGCAAAATAAATAAGCTATAAAATTCTTCTGCTGGACTTGAACAGCCGTACACCATGAACATATCACATGAGAGAAATGTGATTTGGGTTGGACGAGAAATCCCCCAGACATGTAGTCTTCAATCTTTTTCTACTATCAGTGAAACTATGCAAGAAATCCTGATGAAAATGAAATCTTTCATAATTTCTCATCTGCTCTCCTAATGAGACTCAATGAAGCATGGCTGCTGCTCATCATTTTGCACATCTTTCCACAGCTAGCATTTGGATGTTGAAAACAATCATTAGGATCACCCATACACAAGTTGCAAGAATTGCAAAACCCATGAAAGTCCAGAGGTGGTCTTAGTCCACTGAAGTGCTTCAGCAACAAATAACAGGTTTACGGCAAGGCTTCATGTCAGGGCAGCATAATTCAAGCTGATGAAGCAAGTCAGCAAGACATTGTGCAGAAAGTCCAGTCCTGAGCACAAAGGCTAATGTCAAGAATAGACTCCCCAGTATTGTACTGGGGCACCCTTATAGACAGGTTGGTCATCAGCATCAAATGGCCAATTAGGAGCACTTTCATTTACTGGATTTAGCTACTCCTCCAGAATATAAGAGTCTTTTCCTTCCACAGTCTTTGGCACTGATATCTGTGGAAGAGTTGGCTAACAGCATGCACATAAATTAAAGACCATATTAAATTAAAAATAGCTGTATTGGCAATGTTTCAACCAGGCAGCAGAGGCTACAGATTTTAATGTGCAGGCTAAAGACTCGCAAACTTGCAATTTTCTTTCAGGTCAAAGAATGTCTAATTTCTGGATGGCACTGGCCTTCCGTGATATCAGTGACCCCACATATCAAACCAGATCTACCGTTGTTCTGAAGTAAAACACGAGCAGCTTTACATACTTGCTGTGTTGTTATCAGCCAATGAACACGACAAGATTGAAATAAAATCTGCAGCAATGGCAATGGCCCATGCGGGCCTATAGCTCATTGACACTCAGGTTGTGTTCAGCTAGGGCCACTGAGTTCCTGGCTCATTACATGCAGACTTGATTCAAACATGGACTAATGAGCTGAAGTTCAGAGGGAAGGAGATAGTGAAGATAAACACAGGATTTAACTTGTTGTGCTTGTATTCTTGATTTTTTTTTAGTGCTTTGAAATAAATACTGGTAAATCTGATGTTCGGAATCTTTTATTGCAAGAGAGAGGGTTGTGACTCTGAGAGAATTCTCTGCTATTTCGTTCCAATGCAACATTCTGGGGAAGGACAAATGCCACTCAATTTAAAGTTTCATCCAAATGCTGATGCTGCCAATGCAGCACCTATCACCCACATATAATCTTAGGGTTTACATTCCCTCTTTTCAAGAAAATGGCTGTTGGCAAATGTATAATTCCCAATGAAACTTGAACATGATATTGCCCTGAGTCCTTACATGCAGTTATTCTTAACTGACAGTCTCCTCATTCCCTGTAATTGGTTTATTTGGTGCATTTAAATTGCCTTTTGACGGACTGTTTCAGTGAAAAGCAGGTTTTCTTCCATTTAGGCTCAAGTGCACAATTAAGTGACAAAATTTGTTTCTATCGTTTTGACATTAGGTGATGCGTAGAAGAATAGCCTTATCAAACCTGGTCAGAAAGAATTCCCACTGGTTTCGCTGTTCACAATTAATGTTCAGACTGCTTTGGCTTTGACCTCTGTCATCCCTCGGCAGGCTTTTATCATATCTTATTACTATCCATGTCAGAGGTTAGTCTTCTCACTTGGACATTAAGCAACCTTATTGCTCCCAAGAACTCAACACCCTCATCAAACCCAACTGCAGTGAAACTTCTTCTGAGGCAGTTACTTGGAATGAGTTGCTTCCAGTCTGAAGTTGTAGAACCTCTGATGACCAAAGCGGGATCTGCACATTCTACTCTAGGTCTGGCAGATAGTATTTGAGGAAGTAGGTGGATGGGGTACTGATGTTGTCACATCATCTTTCTGTTGTTTGTGCTTGCGCTTCTCCGGGGCCAGTCAGAAACACATGAAATGGTTTGCACCTTTGCAGATACTTCCTCTGTAGTTTGGATGGTCTTGGACAAGAGGTTCCTAAGAGTTCGTGGGAATGCTGCATATTTTCAGAGAAGCTTTGACGATGTCCTTAAAGTGCCCTCACCTTCCTCCTGTTAACAGCTTGCTATGACAAAGCTCAGAGTATATAGCTTATTTTGGGAGACTAGTATAAGCCAAATAATGGTAACCCAACCAATGCAGCTGATTCACCACAACCAATGCCTGGGAATGTTGGCCTGAAAGTGGATGTTGATATTGGAGTGCCTCTCCAACCATTGAAATTACAGGATTTTGCAGAGGCATCACTGATAATTCCCCAAAAACTTCAAGGGTCGGTTGTATACTGTCTATTCTTTGATGATTACAGAAGAGTAGTAATACTGTGGTAATACTGAGAAAGGGTAACTCGACCCAAAATGTTAACTCTGATTCCTCTCCACATGTGTTGCCAGACCTGCTGTGCATATCCAGCAGTTTCTGTTTTTGTCCATAACTTTTATAGCCAAGTGAACTGCAGTCATTACCAAGCATGTTGTGTCACTCAGAATAATTGGAGGCCCGGAGTTGCTGCATCTGGCTGTGAAGTATTTATTACACACAGTTGTAATTACACAATAGATGTCTATTGAAATCATGATGTTGGAATACAACTGGTGCAGGAAAGCAGATAAGAGGAGACCTTTAAGCCCCAAGGGTTATCCAGATTGTTGAGTGTGATGCATACCTTAAACAGTAATCTGGCATTTAACAACATGTATTGCTTTGCAATATTCATGGAGAATGCTAAATATAGGTATTGAATTGAGCTGACATCTTATGATTACCATTGTATCATCTGAGTTATTTTTCCAGGATTCATGAAGATGTACCACCACAGGATGGAAGCCCCATTTTAATAAAGGCAGAGCTCATTTAGACAATTAGTTGCTTCTGCTCAAATGCAAGACAGAGTTAACCAGGAGTCTAGGCAAAATAGGAAAGGTTATGGAGGAATGAATCATGCTTCTCACTGCAGGTTGTAAATTCTTTTGTGTTTGGGAATCAAAAAGCATTAATAAAATCACATTTCATTTATATCATTCCTCACTTTGTGCTTTTGAATTCATTGCATCACTGCATGGCCAAAAATTATTTCCAAAGTAAATATAGAAGTCCTTTACTTGACTGGACTGAATTGCAAATTGGGGTCTGAATTATTTTGCCAGGATTGTTTCCCACCTGATAAGTGGATCTGATGACATTTTTATTGGCTCGTACAGCTCTCTAGACTCTCATATATATTTGGAAACTGCAGGAAATACATAATTTACGTTTCACGAGTCAATAGTAATGATATTGAGGTCCATCTCTCCCACTGACAGCACTGCTTCTCAAGTTCTATGATTACTAATGATTCCTCAGAACACTTTTCAGTGTTACTGAACACTCCCACGAAGCTTAGGATGCCTTTTAAATATATTTGAGTACATGATGACTCATGAATGTGGATATTAATTAAATTCTTTTTTATTTGATCAGGACTCATTCCAAACACCTATTTGGTGTCTATTGAAGCCAACTGCAGTCCTGAGAATTTAACAACATGATCGAATGTTCACATTTTCTGGCCACAGCACCTAATGAAGTAACATCGAGGAAAAGCAGAATCCAATTCAGAGTGCTATACGATAGTCCAACTGTGCATAGAACACAAAAAAAGACATTCTTGGTTGACGATGATGTTGAAGAACATCATGACTACAAACAACACTAACAACACAAAAGTATGCCCTGTAAAGAACAAGGAATAAAGACCAGTTTAGTTCAGGAATAGGCACTTCATCCACCAAGCATGTGGTGACGCATGACACCTTTCTAAACTAAAAACCTTTAGCCTCTACGTGGTCCACCCCCCTCTATTCCCTGCTTAATCATGTATCTGTCAATATGAGATCTTAAACATTGTTAGTGTATCTGTTTCTATCTCCTCCTCTGGCAGCACAGTCCAGGCATTTACTGCCCTCTGTGTAAAATATGTGCCACTCATGTCTCCTTTAAACATGTCATCTTTTACCTTAAACCTACAATCCCTGGTATTGATATTTCTATCTGGAAAAAAGATTCTGACCATCCATTCTGCCTATGCCTCTTGTAATTTTGTAAACTTTGATCTCAGCCTGTGATGTTTAAATGAAAACTAATCAAGTTTGTCCAACCTCTCCTCATATCTAGGACATTCCAAGTCATACAACATCCTGGTAAACTTTTTTTTGACCTCTCCAAAGCCTCGACATCCTTCTGGGAGTCTGGCAACCAGAACTGTACACAGTATTCCAAATGTGGCATAACTAAACTTCTTTACAAAATGTCTTGCCAATTTTCCTTCTCTATGCCCTGACTGATGAAGACAAGCATGCCATATGCCTTCTTATCCACATCTGTTGCCACTTTCAGGAAACTATTGACCTGTATGCCTAGATCCCTCTGTTTGTTAATGTTTCTAAGGGTTCTTCCATTTACTGTATACTTCCCTCCTGCATTAGACCTTACAAATGCATAAACTTGCATTTATCTGGATTAAATTCCATCTGCTATTTCTCTGCCAAAATCTCCAACCTATTTATATCCTGTTGAATCTTTTCACAATCCACCTCACTATCCACAGCTCCTCCCATCTTTGTGTCATTCACAAATTTACTAATCAGACTGTCTACATTCTCATCCAAATCATTTATTTATGTGACTAACAGGGAGTGCCAGCACTGATCCCTACGGAATGCCACTGGTCACAAAATTCCACTTAGAAAAATACCTTTCCATTGCTACTCTCGGTCTTCTTATGACCAAGCCAGTTCTGTGTCCATCTTACCAGCTCACCACTAATCCCACATAACCTCACCTTCTGTATCAGCCTGCCATGTGGGACCCCTTGTCAAATACCTTGCTAAAGTCCATGTAGACAATAACATTGCCCTGCTCTCATCAGTGATCTTTGTTATTTCCTCAAAAACTCAATCGAGTTTGTCAGACATTACCTTCCCCACACAAAGTCATGCTGTCTACCACTAGTAAGTCCATATTTTTTTCAAGTGTGAGTAAATCCTATCCCCAAGAATCTTTTCTAATAATTTCCCTGTCACTGCCATCCTGCTCATTGGCCTGTAATTTCCTGGATTATCCCTGTTGCTCTTTTTAAACAAAGAACAACATTGGCTATCCTCCAGTTCTCTGGAATCTATCCTGTGACTAAAGAGGATACAAAGATCTCAAACAAGACCCCAACAATTTCTTTGCCTGCTTCCCTCTGTATTCTCTAGACTCGTCATCCACCATGCCTTTCTCCTTTGCGAACACCAATGCAAAGCATTCATTAAGGACCTCAGCCATTTGCTCTAGCTCCATGCATTAATTCCCTCCTTTGTCATTGAGTGGACCTACCCTTTCCCTAGCAACATTTTTGCATTTCATATATACATATGGGGTCTTTCTTAATCGAGTTGCCAAGGACATTTCATGGTCCATTTTGGCCCTCTTAACTCCTTGTTTAAGTTCTTTCCTGCTTTATTTATGTCTCTCAAGGACTCTGTCTGTCTTTAGTTACCTAAATCTTATGGCTGTTTCATTTTCCTTTCTGACTAAGCTCACAAATTTCTCTTGTCATCTAAGGTTCCTGAATCTTGCCACCCTTAGTCTTCATTTTTACAGGAACATACCGGACCTGAACTCTAATCAATTGGCCTTTAAAAGATACCTGCATGACAGATATGGAATTACCCTCAAGCAGCCACCCGCAATTTACCTTCACAGTTCCTGCTTAATATTGTCATAGTTAGCCTTCTTCCCATGTAGTACTTTCACCTGAGGTTTACTCTTATTGTTATCCATAAGTAACTGAAAACTTATGGAAGTGTGGTCACTGTTCCTGAAATGCTTTCCTGCTGAAACTTTGATCACCTGATGGCCTCATTCCCCAATGTCAGATCTAGTAAGGCCCCTTCCCTCATTGGGCTATTAATATATTGCTTCAAGAAACCATCTTGTGTGCACCTAATGAATTCACCCCATCCAAGCCTCTGGCTCAAAGTGAGTCCCAGTCAATATTGGGAAAGTTTAAATCACCCACCAAAGCAACCCTGTTATTTTTACATTTTTCCATAATCTGTCCATATATCCGATCCTCTGTCACCTACTGGCTTTTGGGAGATCTGTAGTGCAATCACATAAAAAGTGGTTGCAACCTTCCTGTTCCTGAGGTCTACCCATATGGCCTCATTGGATGAACCCTCCAAGGTGTCCTCCCCCAGTACAGTGTGATGTTCTCATAAAATGTAATGCAATTCCACCACCTCTTTTAAATGATTCTCCATCTCGTCGGAAACACCCAAATCCCAGGATGTTTAGCTGCCAGTCTTGTCCTTCTCTCAACAAATTCTCTAGACAACATCATCGTTATATGTACTAATCCAGGTTCTAAGTGAATCTGTTTTACCTGTCATACTCCTTGTATTTAAATAAATACACTTCAGACCAGTAGTCCCATTGTGTTCAGTAACCTCTGTGTCTGTTTTTCCTCTTAGCCTCACTTATCTTAGTCTCTAACTCCTCCCCAATCATTTCACTTGCTGGCATACTTCTCTCGTTCCTGCCCCCATTGGAGGGAAATTAACAAATCTCCTTGCCAGGATATTGGTGCCCCTCCAATTTAGGTGCAACTGGTTGTTTTCTTGTATAGGTCCCAGGTCCCTTAGATGACATTCCAATGATCCACATATCTAATCAAATATGACATCTAGAAGCCCTAGCAAAGTAAACGTCAATGGGAATCAAGGAGAAAATTCCACTGGAGTCATACCTGTACGAAAGAAGGTTGTAGGTCCATCACATCTCTATTGGAGGTCCTTAGGGTAGATATACTTAATCAACCTATTCAGATATGCTATGACACACCTTTGGAGTAGTTGACACCTGAACCTGGGCCTCCTAGCTTAGAGGTAGGGACTTAGTCAAGGTCTTTAGGTCTAGGCCCAATTATCCTCAAGTGCTTCATCAATAGCCTTCCCTCAAGACAATGGCCAGTTTCAACAAGAGAGAATCTAACCATTGGCCTTGACATTCAGCTTCCTGGAGAGTGCTATTGATCAGAAACTGAACTGGAGTAGCCACATAAATATGATGGCTGCAAGAACAGATCAGGGGCTAGCAACCCTGCTGTGAGTAATTTGCCTCATGATTCCTTAAAGCCTTTGTACCATTTACGAAGTACAATTCAGGAATGTGATGGAATACACCCTACTCATCTGGATTAGTACAGCTCCAATAATCCATAAGGGGTTTGACAACATCTAGGATAGAATAGCTTATTTGATTTATCCCACATCCACAAACATCCACTTCACCACCAATGTTCAATAGCACCAGTGTACACTGCTACACTCAGTCAAATGTGGCTTTGATGTCTAGGGCATCAATCTCACCTTTGGAATTCAGTTCATTTGTCCATGTTTGAATCAAGGCTGTAATTAGGTCAGGAGGTGAATGGCCCTGACAGAACCAAAATTGATTATTAGTGAGCAAGATGCACTGCAGATATTCACCAAGATTCCTTAGCAAACACCACCCAAATCCACAACCATTACCATATAGAAGCCAGATACATGGGAACACCACTATCTGCTTGTTTCATTCCAAGTCACTCATCATTCTGATTTGGAAATATAACCCTGTTACTTCAGTGTCATTGGGTCCAAATCTGGAAGCCCTCCCCCTCCCTCCTGAACTGACATTTTGTACTAACCAGACCAAATGCATGCAATAGTTAAGAATGTAACTCATGCCATCTTCTCAAGGACAACTAGGGGATATGTTGGCCCAGTCAAGTGTTGGGCCAGTCAAAGCTAACTATTTCCCAGACAAGGTTAGATATGCAGGAGTTGTTAAACTAGACATTGTGGTGAATGGAGGGCTAGCAAGTTGGGAATTGGAACACGCTGAGAAACATGCAAATTTTGCAACTGTCTGTGTAAATAGTTGTGCAAATACAAAATGTATACATATTTCACTCATTTTATTAATTTTATTCTGTGAAGCAAAGGAAATGCGGTATTACTGTTTTAAGAGCAGGGTATATTAATGAGCCAATGATCAGGGTGACTCCAAATGAGTAACAGACCTAAGGAGTTTAAGTAGCAATACAATGACTAAGGATATGTTCATTAGTTCCACTGTAATTGCAAATAATCAATTTGTCTGTTAACTAAATTTGCCTGAGGTTTTCAGTAAATTGAAATTCAACCTGTGTCAATTACCAATCCAGTGTGAGGGTGCGTTTAGGAATATAACACAAAACTGTGACACAAAAAACTCCAGTAAAATTGGAGACAACAGAATGAGGAAACATCAACACTTCTTGAAGTTATATACTGCATAACGTCTACCATCTAGAAGGACAAGGGCAGAAGCTACATGATAACACCACTGTCCTACAAGCTTCCCTCAAAGTCACACATCACCCTGACTTAGAACTATATCACCTTTCTCCACTGTTGCCAAATCAAAATCCTGAACTCCATTCCTAACAGCACTGAATGTGTACCTGTACCTGGTTGACTATAGCCATTCAAGCATCCCATCACCACCTTTTCAAGCACAATTAGAGATAAATAACAAACCTTGGCCTTGCCAGCGTAACTCACATCCCATAAAAGAGTTAAAAAATGCCACATTTATAATTATGATACTGTGAATAAAATGTTTGCACCTTGTTTTAATATGTGTGGTCAACATTTAACCTTGCTATCTGTTGTGGATGCTCAACTCTTGTGGACATAATCACTTACAAGCAAGAAGAAGCTTTTCCCATATAATTATGAATACAAAGATTATATATTATCAGATAAAGCTACTAACTCATTGACAAACAATCAGACATTGTGTAAAGGAAGGAAGATACAGACCAACTATTATGTGGATCATTTTGAATTCCTGGAATCATGCAACTATCAAGAGTGGACAAAAGGTTATACAAATATTCTAGATATAAGAAGACGAACCTCTTGAAATCGATATAAAAATAGAAGATGCTGAAAGTACACACTATGTTGGTTAACACCCAACAGAGTGGGTGGATTGGACACAATCCATAATGCAGTGGTATAGATGTGAGCTGTATGTGGAAAGGATAGGTTTGCAGCTTTGAATACGCTGTTTTGCTTCTTGATTTCTTGGAAGCTCTTGTTGGTGAACTGAAACAATTGTGAAATTAACCTGGCAACTTAATGAGGTAGAGTAACAAAGATTTCTAAACTCAGATCAGACTGATGGTCTGCAATGACAGGCGTAATATTTATGGTGCCAATATTGTAATCTGATAAAGTATTGCTGAGAGTATAATTGCAAATGTTACATTATAACAGGGTGGAATGTAAAATAGTGTACACAAAGGTGGGGAATGGGTGAAGGTTGAGGGAAGAAGTGTGGCAGAAGAGGAAAATATTTGTTTTAAATACATTCAATGAAAAAGGATTGGAGATTTACCACAGTGTTGCCTAATAAGGACCTTTGTAATGTAATCACTCTTTAGGTGGTGGTAGCTAGCTAGGTGTTGTATATAATAGATTATGTGAGTCCTTTTGAAGAAACAGGTTATTGAAGACAGCAATGATGTTTATTTTTCAGATAGATCTATACTGTACACTTGTTTGTTGTTTGCATGGGTGTCATGAGTGAAAGGAATAATTATTTTGTGCTCCACAGCTCAGAGTTCTACAATATGCTCAAGAAAATGCAACAGCAAACCTTTGCATGTCAACTTTTGCACGTGATCAGATGTATTCATATTAACATTCAATCCCATTGCTTTTCCCACATTTGAATTGATGCTAATTGTGATTTCTCTGAATTTAAACCTGTTTGTGCCATTATCACTTAATAATAGCACTAATGATATAGCAAAGGTGTGGTTGGTTTGATCTGATTTGATTTATTGTAGTCACATGTACCTAAGTACAGTGAAAAGCCTCATTTTGTGAACAGTAAGGCAGATTGTAACAAGCAAGGGCATATAGATCATAGGGTGCTGAGAGAAAGCGAGGCATACAAGATTCCGGCTTCACAGGAGTTGCACAAAGCAAGATCAACATTAGCAAGATCAACATTATTTGAAGTTAGAGAAGTCCATTCAGCAATCAAAAGGTTTAACTAGACAATAGTGCTGTCCTCCCATTAGACAGAGAGAAACACATGCACACGTACAACTGGTGGTGCTTTAACCTGATGGTCACATGCCTCAGGTGAGGTGAGAGGTTGAGAAAGAGAGGGCTTCATGGTAACATTAGCCAGTAAAGGAATTGAACTCATGCTTTTGGCATTATTCTGTATCATAAACCTCCATCCAGCCAACTGAGCTAACCACAAATAGCTTCCCACTACTACCACCCATTTTCACCCAAAGTAATGCATGGTGTATATGCTTACAAAATCCATTATCATCCACTAATATAATTGCAAACACTGGGCAGAATTTGAGTGAGGAATGTTTATGTTGTATTGGATTGGACGATAGTTCACAATAATCCTAATTCAATGGGGAATACACTTGCCAAGAATCCAATGAAATTGGGTGCAACATTGTTTTAAATCTGGTCTGATTTTACTCTTCATTGAATTTCATAGAATACCATTAAATTGCCATTAACACCCACTTTCCACACGGTCCAGAGGGCTTGCTAGGTGTTAAGTTAATGTTAACATTTTCCCAATAAATGGAATGATATTTTCCCTGATTAACATGAGGAATATAGATATCCTTTGAGTAGTTTCACAAATGTGCACAAAGGTATGGATTTCTAATCAGCTGAACATCTGTCGGATTTACTCTGTGCCATTGTTTTCATTGGAGGGATTTAAATGAAATTAACAAGTGTTTGTAACAGTTGATTCTGCTATAACGTATCATAGAGTCATAAAGGTGTACAGCATGGAAACAGACCCTTCGATCCAACTCATTCATGCCGACCAAATATACTAACCTAATCTAATCCCATTTGCCAGCACTTGGCCCATATCCCTCGAAACCCTTCCTATTCATATATCCATCCAGATGCCTTTTAAATGCTGTAATTGTGCTAGCCTCCACTACTTCCTCTGGCAGCTCAGTCCATACACACACCATTCTCTGCATGAAAAGGTTGCCCGTTAGGTCCCTTTTAAATTTTTCCCCTCTTACCCAAAACCTATGCCCTCTAGTTCTGGACTCCCACAACCCCAGGGAAAATACCTTGCTAATTACCCTATCCACGCCCCACATGATTTTATAAATGACTACAATGTCACCCCTCAGCCTCCGGTGCTCCAGGGAAAACAGCCCCAGCCTGTTCAGCCTCTCCCTATAGCTCAAATCCTCTAACCCTGGCAACATTTTTAAAAATCTTTTCTGAATCCTTTCAACTTTCACAACATCCTTCTGATAGGAAGGAGACCAGAATTGCACGCAACATTCCAAAAGTGGCCTAACCAACATTTTGTACAGTCGTAACATGACCTTCCAACTCCTATTCTCAATACTCTGATGAATAAAGGAAGGCATATGAAACACCTTCTTCACTATCCTATCTACTTGCAACTCTACTTTCAAGGAGCTATGAACCTGTACTCCAAGGTCTCTTTGTTCACTAACACTCCACAGGACCTTACCATTAAATGTATTAGTCCTGCTCTGTTTTGCTTTTCCAAAATACGGCACCTTGCATTTTTAAAAATTAAACTCCATCTGCTGCTCCTCAGCTCATTGGTCCATCAGAGATAACCTTGTTCACTGTCCACTACATCTCCAATTTTGGTATCATCTGCAAACTTACTAACTGTATCTCTTATGCTCACATCCAGCTCATGTATATAAATGACAAAAAGCAGTGGACGCAGCACCGATCCTTTTGGTACTCCATTGCTTACAGGCCTCCAGTCTGAAAAGCAACCCTCCACTACCATCTTCTACCTTCAAGCCAGTTCTGTATCCAAATGGCTAGTTCTCCCTGTATTTCATGAGATCTAACCTTGCTAACCAGTCTCAACTGGGGAACCTTGTTGAATGCCTTGCTGAAGTTCATATAGATCTCCAGTGTGTTTCTTCAATGCAAATTGGCTATAACGTGATTGAAGAATTTAGGCCATTATTTGTAGAACGTGAACTTTCCTTACCTGTGTTGGCTATAACTGGTTTAAATGGTGCTGCTATTACACAATTTTCTTGTAACATGGGATCACTCTGGAAAGGAACTATCATGTTATATCAAAATAGCCTGTACCAAAAGTCAACGCATTTTGACCATTATCTGTGCTGCCTCTGACCTGCAATGGTGTTTTTCGAATTAGGAGTACAGGAAAATATGGAATAATTAAGCAATGGCAAGATTGACACAGTGGATGGCGTAATCTACAGTAAACATTTGCTAGAAGGTCTGATCCATAAAAATGTTACACCCAGTAATTCTGGCTATTGACACATGAAGGGTTTTTTCTGAATAGCTTGCAATTTTTCAGCTCTTTTTCTTCCCTTACTTTCAGGATACAGTTGATGCTTTTCCAAACCCTCAGAATAGTCACCAGGCAACTCAAATGCTTTGTGACTCCTGCTTCTGGACTGCAGACACTTAAAGCAACTTAACTGATGATTTGCTAATGCTAATGAGGCAAGCATCCTTCAAGTGGTTAGCCATTGCGGCAGCACAACATGAACTAGGGAGGAGTTAGACTGTGAGTCATGCAGAAATCATGGTTGGTTAGTATTGACTCAGGTTCATATGGCTGGACAGAAAAGGCAATGCAGCATTGAACAGCATGTTGCTTGTGGAAAAAAACCATGAATGAAAAACTCAGTAAGTAAATATTGGACTGGAAATGGCTAATTATATCTGTCTAGAATGTCCAGCAAGGTATTTTTGAAGGTGTTTTCCATGTGAAACAGGAACCTGGTCTTTAGGAAATCTGCACTACTATGAGTCACTTGACCCAGAACATTAACTCTGATTTCTCTCCACAGTTGCTGCCAGATCTGCTGAGCTTTTCCAGCAATCTCTGTTTTTATTCCATCAGTATTACAATCAGTTCTGTGACGATACTGAGCAGTCCTGAGGTAGCTCCTGGCCTATGATGAGGTGTGACTGGATCAGACTTGGACTTTCCAAATGGTGAAAGAGTAGATATTCATGCAGCCTCCTGGCTGCTAAAACACAGATAGCTTGCTAACTTGGCCAAATAGCAAGAGATACTGGGTACATTGGCCAATGAAACTCTGAAGTCACAAAACCCACACTCCAGACACAATGCAAGGGCAGCACTCAGATGCTAATGATCTTAGCATAATGCAAAAGGCAACCATTATCTTGGATAGAAATACTCCCAACTTATCTTACCGAACAGAAAAAGGCCCAAACTGAAAGGCACCGGGTCCTGCTACACAAAGAAACAAACAGTAGCATGCCATCCAAATGATTGACACTGTTTCAACCTATTTAGTGAGTCTCCCTGAATGTTCAGAACTATATTAATTCCAGAAAACCATCTAAAAAGGTATGAAAACAGGGTTCACCTACAGACCATTCTCTTGAATCTTCTGGAGGCCTTCTGAGGAGACCAAAATGGCATGAGCAGAGATCATCTGACGATGCAGAGAGGGGGGTGGTTGGAGAGAGAGAGAGAGAGAGAGCAGTTTAGCAGTCTGGCAGAGACAGAGAGAACGGCTGCAGAAATTTACAAAGAGAGTCAGGAAGTATTGTAAACTTAAGGGGTCAAATAGGATTACAGATAATATTGTTTTGTAGTAAAAGCTATTGTAACTTGCTTCCTAATAAAGTTGGGACTGTTTACATTTGAACTAGCTTGTGTTTGTAATGATTTGATGACTTTGGTATTATGGGACATCGGGGCAAATTTATGCATAACATTTGGATTGGAGTTGTTTAAGTTGTTTAAGGAGGAACTGGACAACACACCCTCCTTAAAGGAGGTCCAAAGAAAATTATCATTTGGATGTGTGGATAATTAAAATGTCATAAATAGGTAATGAAGACTGTCCACGAGAGGAATAGAAGACAGATCGATAGGAATAGGATTTCATTGTGGTAGAAGTCATGCTTTTGCAATACATAGTCATGGGTAGAATACACCTGGAGTACTGTGAACAGTTTCGGGAAGCCGACCTTAAGAAAGATATATTGGCCTTGGATGGAGTGCAGCATTGATTTGCATGAATGATAACTGAATTCCAATGGTTGAATAATGTGGAAAGAATTAAACAATCTTGGGATGTATTTCCTGGAATTTGGAAGGTTAGGAGGTGAATTGTTTGAAGGTTTTTAGATATAAACGTGAACAGATAGAGTGGAGAGAAATTATTTGCACTAGTTTGGAAGTGTAGCATTAGATGGTGGCATAGTTCTAAGTACAGAGCCATATTTTCTGGAACATAATTAGGAAATACTCTTGTATGCAAAAGCTAATAGAAACTTGGAACTCTCTTTTGCAAACAGCTATTGATAGTGAGCAGGAGTGAATGTTAAAACTAAGATTGATAGATATTTGTCAACCCGGGCTATGGAAGATATAGAAGAAAGGCAGGTGCATGGAGTTAGGTTGGATATGAATTCTGGTCTCATTTAATGACACAGCATGTCTGATGGGCTATATGGCCCATTCTGAATTGCATCGTGGATATACGTCTCAATTCACCAAAGGTTAATTGAACAGGAGTCCAGTAATTGATGGTTACTCGATCATTTACAGTGTTGCCTGCTTCCAGAACTAATTTTAAAACTTTTCAGTAAATTATTAAATTGTTTCTCTGCCCTCCTCACTTTGTTTACAAAGGTCTGTTCCTATGTTCTGGCTGTGGTCCTACAAGGTTTGTAGAAAAGTTTGAGATTATTCCAACATGGCAGTTCTAGCATTAAGAATGTATACCTGAATGAATTTGTCAAATGAAAGCAATCCGAAATCTTCTGGCAGCAAGCATCAATATTAACAAGAATGGGTGACATAGAAGGTAAAATATTAATCAAAAAACTTTTAAATCGTGTAAACACGTGTCCTAAATTACAGCAAAGCAAGTTGTGCAGGAGTCAGATAGCTACAATGATGGCTGACTGCAGAACCAATTTTAAAGCTTTTTAGTACAAGGACCATGTAAACAAAGATGCTTTCAGTTGCAAAATTAATCTGAAGGCAGGCTATTCAAACAGATACTTACATGACATCTTTCATAACTGGACTATGAGTGTTGATAATCCTCGCTGCCTCCAGGAATGGGGAGAAATCTGTCATGGACTTTTCGCTGTTAAATTATATTTGTCTTAAGGGAACTTTCTTTTTCAATGTTAGCTTAGATCTTCCTCTTCTGACATAATCTGAATAATTATTGGTTGGTTTAGACAGAATGTAAAAAAAAGTGGAATTTAAGAGAATAAATGTGGAAAGTTGGAAGTTTAGGCCTTAAAATCATAAACACCATCTTTCAAGTTGAAAGTTGAAAGGAAAGATTTCATAAAATCTGATGCACTCCTAAGGAATCTTACATCTGGCAAAAAAAATAAGTCTACCTACTTTTGATCAGACCTATACTTTATGACTCTGAAGTATGGGCACTGAATAAACAGCTGTTTGGAATTACATCATAGCTTTAACATAGTCAAAATTCCCAGGTGCGGCACAGAGATAATCCAGTTAAAAGGAAAGAATACTCCTGAGTCAAAGAAGGTGATGGTAAAACTTGGTAGAGAGGAGAAGGAGGGTATTGAGGGACTTTCAATAGCTGTAGTATTTGAAAGCACAATTACTAATCTTGGGGTGAATGGAAGGGGTTAGGAGATAAACTAAATTCCTTATTATTTCAGTTATTTGCAGGATTTTTGTTTAAATTGGGAAACCACATGGCACAAGTCAGTTTACTCCATCACTTAAGACCTAACATATGGCAAAAAGAAAGTAATTACAATTAAAATATGGTGTGATGTGAATTTGTTGCAAGATTAAGTATAGATGTACTCAAGGGAGTCACAGAGGGGATGGTCTCTGTGGAATATCCAGGGACATCCAGTCCCTATAAATGTTCATCTGCCATGGTGAAGGTGTGCAAGCCCTCCATTTCTTGCTCTCCCGCCAACCTCACCAATGCCCCTCCACTGACACACTCATTCGATTGGCAGAACTGGTCCTTACCCTCAACAACTTCTCTTTCGAATCCTCCTACTTCCATCAGAGCAGAGGGGTAACCATAGGCACCTGTATTGGCCCCAGCTGTGCCTGCCTCTTCATAGATACATGGACCAGTCCATTTTCTGCAGTTACACTGGCACTATCCCCCACATATTCCTACTTTATGTCGATGACTGAATCGACACTTGGGGTCATAATATTCTTTAACTAAATCCGTCAACTCTTGAAAGATTTTAGTATCTGGGGATGTCAGGCTCCCAGTAACTGAAAAGGCTGTGGGTCCACAAGCTGTCACAATTGCTTGTGCTTTTCATTTGCCCCCCCCATAAAAACAGATTCTTGCTGTTTGACAGCAGGATTGAATGAGCAAGCTTCCCAAATAATGCCCTGACCAGAAATGCTTACCCCAACACAAAGATGACTGTTGTGAGTGAATTTCTTCAGCTGTGTGCTTTTCTCTTGTTACCACTGAAATAACTTTACTGGGGGTGGTATCCCATCACCATGTCACCGTTTATTTACACATGGAGAGTCCTTCACACTGATCTGGCTCCCTCAGAGCCAGCTCTCAGAGTGAACAGAACTTCTGACATCTCTGTTAAAATCTGTCAGCCAGGGCTCCCCAATTGAACCAGATTAACAGTCCCAATCAGAGAATTCAATCACTATAGAGGCCATTCCATTTAATCTTACTCTTGTCCAGAGTAACTCAAAAGTAATCCAACTGTCATGAAGTAGAGTAATAGAATACAGTAGAGTACTAAAGCATGGAAACAGGCCCTTCAGCACAAACTGGTACATGCTGACCATGGTGCCCACTCAGCTAGTTTGAATTGCTTGCATTTGGTCCACATTCCTTGAAACCCTTTCCATCCCTGCACCTATCCAAATGTTTTTTAAATGTTGTTATTGTGCCTGCCCCAATCATTTTTTTTCAGGCAGCCCATTCCATATATCACCAGTCATGCATGCAGAAGTTGCCCTTCAGGTCCTTCTTACATCTTTCCCCTCTCACCTTTAACCTGTTTTCAATTCCCCATCCCTGAGAAAAAAAATGCATTTTATCTTTGCCCCTCATAATTTTATATACCTCAATAAGGTCACCCCTCATTCTCCTAAGTTCCAAGGAATAGGTCCTATCCTGGCCAACCTCTCCCAATAACTCAGGACTACAATGCTCTTCTATGCTCTCTTTCCAGTTTGACTATGTCTTTCCTATAACAGGGTGACCATAACTGTACACAGTACTCCAAGTGTGGCCTCACCAATGACTTATATAACTATAACATAATGTCCTAACTCCTATACTCAGTGCATCAACCGATGAAGGCAGGTATGCTAAATGTCTTCTTCACCACCATGTCTACCTGTGAATGCCGTTTTCAATGAACAATGTACTTGCACTTCCTAGTCCCTCTGTTCCACAACACTCCTCAGTATTTTACCATTTATAATATAAGTCCTCCCTTAGTTTGACTTTCCAAAGTGCAACACCTCACAGTATCTGTGTTGAATTGCATCTGTCAATCCTCAGCCCACTTCCCCACCTGATCAAGATTCCTCTGTCATTTTTGATCACCTTCCTCACTATCAATGATACCTCCTGATTTTCTATCATCTGCAAACTTACTAATTTGCATTGTACATTCACATCTAGATCATTTTTGTAAATAACAAATAACAAAGGACCCAGCATTGACCCCTGAGGCACATCACTAGTCACAGACCTTCAGTCCAAGAAACAACCTTCAACCATAACTCTTTGCTTTGTATTATTGAGCCAATTTTGAATCAATTTAGCTAGCTCTGCCTGGATCCCATGTGACCTGACCTTCATGACTAGCCTGTCATGTGGGACCTTGTCAAAGGCCTTACTAAGATAGATACAGACAACAGCCACTGCCCTACCCTCATCTATCCTCTTGGTTACTTCACTGAAAAACTCAAAAAGGTTTGTTACACATAACTTCCTGCACACAATTCCATTCAGACTATCCCTAATCAGGACTTAACTATCTAAATAAAATCAAATAGTCATAGAGATATACAACATGGAAACAGACCCTTCGGTCCAACCCGTCCATGCCAACCAGATATCCCAATCCAATTGAGACCCTCCTGCCAGCACCCAGCCCAGATCCCTCCAAACCCTTCCTATTCATATACCCATCCAGATGCCTTTTGAAAGTTGCAATTGTACTAGCCTCCACCACTTCCTCTGGCAGCTCAGTCCATATGCTTACCACCCTCTGCATGAAATGGTTGCCCCATAGGTCTCTTTTATATTTTTCGCCTCCCACTCTAAACCTATGCCCTCTAGTTCTGGACTCCCCCACCTCAGGGAAAAGACTTTGTCTATTTATCCTATCCATGCCCCTCATGATTTTATAAGCCTCTATTAGCTCACCCCCCAGCCTCAAATGCTCCAGGGAAAACAGCCCTAGCCTGTTCAGCCTCTCCCTGTAGCTCAAATCCTCCAACCTGTCAACATCGTTGTAATTTTTTTCTGAACACTTTCAAATTTCACAACATCCTTCCAGTAGGAAGGAGACCAGAATTGCACACAATATTCCAAAAGTGGTCTAACTAATGCCCTGTACAACCACAACATGACCTCCCAACTCCTGTACTCAATATTCTGACCAATAAAGGAAAGTATTCCGAATGTCTTCTTCACTATTCTGTACACATGCAACTCTACTTTCAAGGAACTATGAAACTGCATTCCAAGGTCTCTTTGTTCAGCAACACTCCCTAGGACATTTCTTTTAAGTATATAAGTCCTGCGAAGATTTGCTTTTCCAAAATACAGCACCTTGCATTTTTTAAAATTAAACTCCACCTGCCACTCCTCAGCCCATTGGTCCATCTAATCAGATCCTGTTGTAATCTGAGATAACCTCCTTCACTGTGCACTATACCTCAAATTTTGGTGTCATCTGCAAACTTACTAACTGTACCTCTTATGCTCACATCCAAATCATTTATATAAATGATGAAAAGTAGTGGACCAAACACTGATCCTTGTGGCACTCCACTGGTCACAGGCCTCCAGTCTGAAAAACAACCCTCCACCACCACCCTCTGTCTTTTACCTTTGAGCCAGTTCTGTGTCCAAATGGCTAGTTCTCCCTGTATTCCATGAGATTTAACCTTGCTAACCAGTCTCCCATAATGTACCTTGTCGAACGCCTTACTAAAGTCTATATAGATCACGTCTACCACTCTGCCCTCATCAATCCTCTTTGTTACTTCTTCAAAAAACTCAATCAAGTTTGTGAGACATGATTTCTCACACACAAAGCCATTTCTCATTATACAAAGCCATGTTGACTATCCCTAATCAGTCCTTGCCTTTCCAAATACATGTACATCCCATCCCTCAGTATTCGTTCCAACAACTTGCCCACCACTGACAACAAGCTCACTGGTTTATAATTCCCTGGCTTGTTTTTATCACCTTACCTAAATAGTGCACCATGTTAGCCAACCTCCAGTCTTCCAGCACCTCACCTGTGACTATTGATGATACAAATATCTCAGCAAGGGACCCAACAATCAGCTCCCTAGCTTCTCACAGAGTTCTGGGGTACACCTGATCAAGTTATGGGGTTTTACCATTTTATGCATTTCAAGACATCCAACACTTTGTCATCTGTAATATGGACATTTTGCAAGATGCCACCATCTATTTCCCTACATTCTATATCTTCCATGTCCTTTTCCACAGTAAGCATTGATGCGAAATATTCATTTCCTGCAGCTCCACACAAAGGCCACCTTGCTGATCTTTGAGGGGCCCTATTCTCTCTTCCTAGTTACCCTTTTATCCTTAATGTATTTGTAAAACCCTTTGGATTCTCCTTAATTCACTTTGTCAAAGTTATCTCATGTCCCCTTTTTGCCCTCCTGATTTCCCTCTTAAGTATACTCCTACTTCAAAGGATTCATCGATTATCCTGTCTATATCTGACATATGCTTCCTTCTTTTTCTTAACCAAACCCTCAATTTCTTTTGTCATCCAGATTCCCTACACCTATCAGCCTTTCCTTTTACTCTACAAGAATATACTGTCTCTGGACTCTCGTTATCTCATTCCTGAAGGCTTCCCATTTTCCAGCCATTCCTTTACCTGTGAACATCTGCCTCCAATCAGCTTTTGAAAGTTCTTGCCTAACACCTTGTGGGCGGCACGGTGGCACAGTGGTTAGCACTGCTGCCTCACAGCACCTGTAGACCCGGGTTCAATTCCCGACTCAGGCGACTGACTGTGTGGAGTTTGCACGTTCTCCCCGTGTCTGCGTGGGTTTCCTCCGGGTGCTCCGGTTTCCTCCCACAGTCACAAAGATGTGCGGGCCAGGTGAATTGGCCAAGCTAAATTGCCCGTAGTGTTAGGTAAGGGGTAAACGTAGGGGTATGGGTGGGTTGCGCTTCGGCGGGTCGGTGTGGACTTGTTGGGCCGAAGGGCCTGTTTCCACACTGTAAGTCTAAAGAAAAACCTTCAAAATCAGCCTTACTCCAATTTAGAACTTTTAGATCTGGTCTATCCTTTCCCATCACTTTGAAAACGAATAGAATTATGGTCGCTGGCCCCAAAGTGCTCCCCCACTGACACCTCAGTCACCTGCCCTGCCTTATTTCCCAAGAGTAGGTCACGTTTTGCACCTTCTCGAGTAGGTACATCCATGTACTGAATCAAAACATTTTCTTGTACATACTTAACATTTAAACCCTTCACATTTTGGCAGTCCCAGTCTATGTTTGAAAAGTTATAATCCCCTACCATAACCACCCAATTCTTCTGACAGATAACTGAAATCTCCTTCCAAATTTGTTTCTCAATTTCCCCCTGACTATTAGGTGGTCTATAATACAATCCCAATAAGGCATTCATCCCTTTCTTATTTCCCAGTTCCACACAAATAACTTCCCTGGATATATTTCCAGGAATATTCTCCCTCAGTACAGCTGTAATGCTATCCCTTATCAAGAACACCACTCCCCCTTCTCTCTTGCCTCCCTTTCTATCCTTCCAATAGCATTTGTATCCTGGAACATTAAGCTGCCAGCCCTGAGCCACGATTCTTAATTGCTATGATATCCCAGTCTCATGTTCCCAGCCCTGAGTTCATCTGCCTTCTCTGTTAGTCCTCTTGCATTGTAACAAATGCAGTTTAATTTGTCAGTCCTACCTTGTTCTCTGCCTTGTCCCTGCCTGCCCTAACTGTTTGACTTGCTTCTTTTCTCAACTGTACCAGTTTCAGATTGATCTCTTTCCTCACTATCTCCCTGGTCTCAACACCCCACCTTACTAGTTTAAATAATCCTAAGCAGCTCTAGCAAATCTCTCTACCAGTATATTTGTCCCCTTTCAATTCAGGTGCAATCCATCCTTCTTACACAAGTCACTTCTAACGCAGAAGAGATTCAGATGATCCAAAAATGTGAATCCTTCTCCCATACACCAGCTCCTCAGCCATGCATTCACCCGTTCTAACCTCCTATTCCTACCCTCATGAGCTCATTGCACTGGGAGTAATCCAGATATTACTACTCTCAAGGACCTCCATTTTAAATTCCTATCTAACACTGTATTCTCCCTTTAGAATCTCATCCTTTTCTCTTCCTATTTTGTTGGTTCCAATGTGTAGAATGACCTCCTCCTGGGCCCTCTACCCTTGAGCACATTCTGCATCTTCTCTGAGACATCCTTGATCCTGGCACCAGGGAGGTAATAAACCATTCTGATTTTTCACTGCTGGCCGCAGAAACATCTGTCTGTGCCTCGAACTAGGTCATCCCCAACACAATCAATCACTTCGAATCCAATGTACTCCTAATTGCATTAGAGCTAGTCGCGATACCTCAAACTTGGCTGTTCATTCTACTTCCCCTGAGAATCCATCACCTCCTACATTTTCCAAAACAGCATATTTGTTTGAAATAGGGATAGCCACAAGAGACTTCTGTACTACCTGCCTAGGATCCTCAGCAGTTCCTCATATGTTAGACCAACCATTCCAGGGATCATCCATGTGAATCTCTGCTGGACACGCTCCAGTGCCAGTATGTCCTTCCTGAGGTGTGGGGACCAAAACTGGACACAGTACTCCAAATGGGGCCTAACCAGAGCTTTATAGAGTCTCAGTAGCACAACGGTGCTTTTATATTCCAACCCTCTTGAGATAATTGACAACATTGCATTCGCTTTCTTAATCACGGACTCAATCTGCATGTTTATCTTTAGAGAATCCTCAACTAGCACTCCCAGATCCCTTTGTACTTTGGCTTTATGAATTTTCTCACCGTTTAGAAAGTAGTCTATGCTTTTATTCTTTTTTCCAAAGTGCAAGACCTCGCATTTGCTCACGTTGAATTCTATCAGCCATTTCCTGGACATTTCCCCCAAACTGTCTAGATCCTTCTGCAGCCTCCCCACTTCCTCAGTACTACCTGCCTGTCCACCTAACTTTGTATCATCAGCAAACTTCGCTAGAATGCCCCCAGTCCCCTCATCCAGATCATTAATATATAATGTGAACAGCTGTGGCCCCAACACTGAACCCTGCGGGACACCACTTGTCACCGGCTGCCATTCCGAAAAAGAACCTTTCATCCCAACTCTCTGCCTTCTGTCAGACAGCTCCTCCTCAATCCATACCAGTAGCTCACCTCGAACACCATTGGCCCTCACCTTGCTCAGCAGCCTCCCGTGTGGCACCTTACCAAAGGCCTTTTGGAAGTCTAGATAGACCACATCCACTGGGTTTCCCTGGTCTAACCTACTTGTCATCTCTTCAAAGAATTCCAACAGGTTTGTCAGACACGACCTCCCCTTACTAAATCCATGTTGACTTGTTCTAATCAGACTCTGCTCTTCCAAGAATTTAGAAACCTCATCCTTAATGATGGATTCTAGAATTTTAACAACAACTGAGGTTAGGCTAATTGGCCTATAATTTTCCATCTTTTGTCTTGATCCTTTCTTGAACAAGGGGGTTACAACAGCGATCTTCCAATCATCCGAGACTTTCCCTGGCTTCAGTGACTTTTGAAAGATCTCAACCAACACCTCCGCTATTTTCTCAGCCACTTCTCTCAGAACTCTAGGGTGTATCCCATCGAGGCCAAGAGATTTATCAATTTTAAGACCTTTTAGCTTTTCTAGCACTTTCTCTTTGGTTTGGACTCTGAGCATAATAAACAATACATTCTACAAGAATTTATTATCACCAAAAAGTTTAAGGTCAAGTAAAACACAAGTCACATGTTTCATCTGCAACTATGTATAACAACATCTGTGTAAGACAACAAACAGTGGATGGACAACAGTGACAGCTATGTGAGTAGTTTTGGTTATTCACAATTGGGAGGAATTTAAAATTACAGTGAGCTGGCAGGTGGGACTAGATTGGGTTGGGATATCTGGTTGGCGTGGATGAGTTGGACCAAAGGGTCTGTTTCTGTGCTGTACATTTCAATGACTCAATGACTCTACTCTATTATTCCTATAGATATCTGCAACTCTCTACATATCTGTTCCTCTAGTACCTGCTGACTATGTGAGAGTCTATTCTGTCTCTGTCTCTTTATCTCCAGGAGCCTGTATTTCTTGCTCTTTCAAATATTTATGTGAATTTTTTTTCAAATGCAAAATGTGGTCTTTGCTTCAGTTATTTTCCATTCCAAAGCAATTCATTGTTCTAATATCCCTGTGTCCTTGTTCTCTCAATAGAGACCAAAAAACTGCAGATGCTGGGAATCCAAAGTAGGCAGGTGACAATATAGCAGGATGTGGTATCAGGCAGTATCAGCATCCACCTCTGATGCTGCCTGACTTGCTTTGTTCTTCCAGCCTCCTGCCTGTCTACCTTGTTCTCTCAATGGCAGTTTTATATCAGTTATCATCTCATCATGGCTGCTGAACCAGTATGAATGATTTTCTTTGTTCACTCTTTACAAAGCCCTTCACAAATTTTTTTTCATAAAGCTGCTCCACATTTTCTGCTGCAGACTGGACTCACAAGCTTCCAGTTATGTCGTTTCCCATCCTTGACATGAACTGTATGCTCACTGTGATTTTAAATTCCTCCCAATTCTGAATAACCAAAACTGCTCACATAGCTCTCACTGTTGTTCATCCACTGTTTGTTGTCTTTGTACAGATGTTGTTTTACACAGTTACAGATGAAACATGTGATTTGTGTTTTACTTGACCTTAAACTTTTTGGTGATATTAAATTCTTGTAGAATGTATTGTTTATTATGCTCAGTGTCTCCATCTAATTTTTTCTCTATTTTTGTCACATTCTAAACTATTCTTTGTGAAAGCTACATGAATTGCATGCAACAAATGATCATATGTTGACACTATCTGAACTGGATCAGTGGTGCTGGAAGAGCACAGCAGTTCAGGCAACATCCAAAGTGCAGCGAAATCGACGTTTCAGGCAAAAGCCCTTCATCAGGAATAAAGGCAGTGAGCCTGAAGCGTGGCTTATCTCTCCACGCTTCAGGCTCACTGCCTTTATTCCTGATGAAGGGCTTTTGCCTGAAACGTCGATTTCGCTGCACTTTGGGTGCTGCCTGAACTGCTGTGCTCTTCCAGCACCACTAATCCAGAATCTGGTTTCCAGCATCTGCAGTCATTGTTTTTACCTTACTATCTGAGCTGGTCTCCTTGGAGAATTGTGGGAAATATTGGCATGTGGAGAGAATCCATGTTGTTTGTGTACTGTGACATGTCAGTATGTTAATTTGTGAATCTCATGCAGTACCTTGAGGAACTGGAATTTAAGGATGTCTGACTTTTTGACCAAGATCTGTGGAGTAGTACCTTGAAATTGACACAATTTTGTGAAACTTGTTCCATGCTGACTTAACCCTTCAATCTCAGACAAAATTTAAATATTAATGGTGTACAATTTATTTGCTTAATTTTAACAAGTAAGAATTGGAATGGTTTCAGCTTTATTTATTATGTCAGTACAACTTCTCTTAGGAAATTAAACGGATCTCTGTACATTACTCTTGTGTCAAAAGTATAAAGTAAATTGGATATAAATTAATTGACAAGAATAGTATTGAGTCAAAAAAGGTGGCGCTGGAAAAGCACAGCAGGTCAGCCATCTTCTCAGGGGCAAGAGAGTTGATGTATCGGACATAAGCCCTTCACCAGAATGTCCTGATAAAGGGCTTATGCCCGAACATCGATTCTCCTGCTCCTCGGATGCTGCCTGATCTGCTGGGCTTTCTCAGTACCACCCTTTTTGATTCTGACTCTCCAGCATCTGCAGTCCTCACTTTCTCCAAGAGTAGTATTGAGAATTCGAGAATATGAAGTGAACCTAATGCATAAAGTTCTTCGCAGTCATGTGGAATATGTTATGACATTGCAACTTTTCTTCCTAAATAAAAGCCTATGGAGGCAGCTAATCCCTGCTGCATCTCCTTGGCAATACCATGATCAACTAGGGTCAATCTACCTAGTTTGAATTAGATCAGTTAGCTCGGAAGAAAATGAGATGGCTAAATTGTTATAAGATGCTGAGAAGCTCTACGCTCTGGCTGGAAACCCTAGAAATAGGGATTGGAGGCAATGATTTTTGCTGGGTCTATCATTCCAGTATTGAAGAATGAGGGATGACCTCTTTAAAAATTACAAAATTCCTACAGGCTGTGACAGGATCAATGTCGAAAAGATATTCCCTCTGAAACTAAAACGAAGGGACATAATCTCAGATTAAGAGGTAGGACATTCAAAACTGAGATAGTCCTCATTTAAAGGATGATGAGTTATTGCAATTCTCTACTTCAGAAGTTTGTGGTAGATCAATCATTGAGTATGTTCAAGAGAGAAATCAATACATTTTTGGAAACTAATAAAATCAAGGGATATGAAGATAGTGTAGGAAAGTGACAAAGAGGAAGGTGATTAGTCTAAATGGCAGAGCAGAATTGGCAGACGTAACGGCTTATTCTTGTTTCTATGTTCCTTTGTCCCTCTGTCTACCTCTGACGGTCCCTTCACAACAACCTATACACTGCTTACCCACCTGGCCCCTTGCAGCTCTCTGCCAACTTAGTACCAACTCGATATCAACCCACGGTGCTATCCCTCTATAGCCTCGTTTTACAGCTCCATGCCAACTTAGTCCTAAAGAAGGGTCCTGCCTGAAATGTCAACTCTCTTGCTGCTCAGATGCTGCATAACCTGCTGTGCTATTTCTCGTGTCACACTTTATTAACCATGCCAACTTAATCCCAATCAATGTTCCCTTTTTCCTTACCAGCAGAAATAGAATCAGTCAAAGATGGCGATGAGACTTCCAGATCCAGGGTACTGGTACTATTGTGACTAAGATATAGAGCCTCCACAACTTGTGAAAATCTGGGCTATTGTCTCAGAGTAAAGGAAAAGCAACTTATAATTGAGCTGAGGACTAATTTTTTCAGCCTGAGGGTTGTAAATTCTTGGAATTTTCTACCTTAGTACTTAAGTCTATTCATGGCTAAAATTGATACAGTCTGACAAAATCAAAGGATATTGGAATCAAGCAGGATAGTGGAGATGAGATGAGAGATCAGCCATGAACTTACAGAATATCAGAGCAATCTTGGAGACCTTGTTCTATTTGTGACTTATTTTCATAGGTTCTAATTTTAGGAGTGATCACCTGCCTACAAAACTGTTATGTTCGCAATACATGACATTTGTAGCATTTGTAGCAACAGACTTCACAGCTGTAGAAAACAGCTCACTAATTTGATTGAATTACTTTAGGAAACATTATCATTATTGTTAGTTAGGCATTCCTAAATCCAATTTATAGCATCTCAATCTGTGGATCTGAACACTATTCATTTCAGTAAGAAGAACCTCTACCAGAACTACATTCATCAAATCAATTTTGCTTAGACCTGCATGTGACAGTTACCAGTACATACGCCTTCATCTTCAGACAGAATGAAAACACCTCTTACGTAATCCTGCCCTTACTTTCTTCTGCAGGGTCTTCATTTTATTTAGACACATCACATTGGAAGATTTACAACTGAAATTGCATTGGTGCCAGTGGTAGAGCTGGGATAAATAATATTTAACCTACATTTTAAGCATGATGTATGATGAGATTTAAGGAAGAAAAGATGATTAAGATTAACAGATGTTTATATTACTGTGACTGTTTCCTTAACTAGCGCTCTCCAAATTTGGATGTTTGCTCGCTGAGCTGAAAGGTTCATTTCCAGACGTTTCGTCACCCTACTAGGTAACATCTTCAATGGGCCTCCAGGCAGTACTCCGGGCAGCACTTCGGCCAGAGGCCCACTGAAGATGTTACCCAGTATGGTGACCAAACGTCTGGAAATGAACCTTCCAGCTCAGCGAGCAAACCTACATCCAGAACCTCAGCCTGAGCTACAAATCTTCTCAAACCTTGCTCTCCAAGACAAATTATTTGGACATTTATTCATGTTCTGTTTTTGCACCAAATTCACAATATCTCTGTCTGCTATTCAAATGGAATCAAATTAATGAAAAATAAACCATACTGGGGGCATGAAGGGTAGTCTATAAGTGCAAGCTGTGTTTTTTTCATGGAAACCCTGGGTGGGCAGGTTTTGAATGATCATAGAATATGCATTAAGTATATTAATGCCATTTTGTGATTTTCTATATATGATATAGACCACACAGATATATGTCAGACAGTCTGGTTCTTCTTGAGTCAGATATATGAAGTTTATTTTCAACACTAACAATTGACATGTCTAAGACATGACAATCCTACACACATATTTTGGGTTCTATCATACTGCCTTATACCCATAGAAGTGACTGACACCATTAAATAGAGAAAGAGAGAGAGAGTGACTGTAGATCAGCTGGGCTCCTTTATACTGGAATGATACATGTCATGGTGTCATATAATTATCTGAAAGTTAAAGACCTCTCTGGTCTGGTATCTGTGCCATAATGCATCTTATATCGAGTTTGATTCTTTTTCCTGCTTTTTCAACTCCTTCAAAGGCCTCTATTGAACTCTCAATGAAAATAAATGACACTGCTTTTCCTGAAATCAGTCAGATCTTTCTGCGCAAACAGCTTTGTATTTCCTGTCTTCAATTTTCTGAGAAATTCTCCTTTATGCACTCATGGAATGTAATAAGGTCAGTTTAGAAAAAATCAAATTATTTTGACGTTCCACTAAATAGTCCAAAATGTTCATGTCAGTCTGTGGCATAGCTTGAATAAAACAAACAACATGCAGTTCCATTTTAGATACTTGAAACACAAAGCAGTCATTTTGAACTCAAGGAGAGAAAGGGAAGAGGCACAACTTTTCTGATCTAGCCTTTTTGATTTCATTCATCATTGTGCTCGTATGCTTCTTTACTGTAAAATTTAGAAATCTCTGGAGTAGGAAAGACATGTACATTATCTGAAACAAAATGTCTTGTAAACATTTCATTCAAAACATTTTTCTTTCTGGTGATGTATGAAGGCTTTTTATTCATCAATTGTCATGTGTCTAGATAAAGGTTGTTTGTTTTGCTATTTTAAGTCATGTGTTGAATCTGAAACCTGTACAGACTACCAAAAAAGGCATATTCCATAATTAAGAACATGTTTAAATGAAGAAATCTGTTATTTTCATAAGCAATGCAATTATCCTATTATAATTCTTATTTCCTAGTTGAATTTGTTGTAAGATTAAAGGGTAAGATCAAAAGATCTGGAATGTTTATGTATGTGCTATAAAATTATTTTTGCTTGTGCTGCCTTTACCACTGTCTTTTCTGATTAATTCTGTTTATGTATTATTTCAGCTCCTTTCCTTTGGTTAAACTTGGGCTTTAATTAGTTTAATAGGCAAGATTGTTGCAGTGGTGTGAGAGATATTCATTGGTAAGAAAATAAGAAGTCAGAAAATGTCAGTGCATGAACAAGGATCAAGTCAGATAAAATAACGTCATGAGCAAGGAATGGACCCTTGAGACAGCTTGGATTCAGTTAATACTTTCCAGGAAGTGATATTCCTGGAAGGAGCAATTATTGAATACCCTTCTCAGTTATTCTTTGACTGACCTTCAAACTCTCCCAAGACAAGCTTTTATCATTGATGCAAATAGGTTGAGTCAGGCTTGCTAACATAAAAGCACAAGATGATAACAAATTAATGTTCCAAATCAACAATGCAATTTTGGCACAAAGTGCATAGCAACTAAAATCTTGCCAACTCTCTCCATTTGTATCTGACATTTAATTGTTTTTCTCAATAACATTTCCATGAAATTAAATCCTGAAATAAAATAGCTGAAGGCCAGTTATTGTGTACATACAGAGAGAAAAACAACCAGCTATGAATGAGTTGAAATTGCATCGTCTTTCACCTTTAATTGAAAGTATTGCACTATATATTGAGGAGTCTGCTATGATTAATTTATTTTCATTTCTGCATATTCTTGTGCAAATTTTCCTCAGTACTTTAGACTTTTACATAATAGATGCAAGCATAACTTTACGTATGTTTATAGGGATAAATACAAGTAATTAATAACAGTCCTAATGTTTCACCAATAATGTTTTATTGTTACTTATTCTATTTTCTCTGAACTAAATTTTTAATAAAGAGAGAATGTACACAGTAGAAATGATGAATGGGAAATATCTACTGCTCCATCCAGCCTATCCATACAGTTTTAGTGCTTTATGTGTTACATTATACACGCACTCTACGTTCCGAGCAACAGGAAAACTCTTTTAATCTTGAAAAGTATAACATTCTTGGAGGGCTTGTCATGGTATATGTTGCAGTTAGAGAGCCGATCAATCAACTCTGGCTGCAAAATAAACCTTGGCTGCATATTCATGTCTTAGCTCTGCAGATGCCCAATAGCCTGCTAATCAGGCTGGCTGTCAGGCAGATAACTTGCTGAAAAGAGCTAGGAAAGCATCTGAGTTGTTTATCTCCAAAGGAAATCCATACTTCCTAACTTCTCTTCTGGAAATTCTTCTTTTGTGCTGCTGACAGTATTCCTGACCTTTAGTAGTAGCTTAATGATGTAAATTATTTGGTCTTAACGCCTCTGCATAACTCGCAAACCACTTCCCAAAATGGATCCTAAGGCTTCACCAGAAGCAGAATATAAATACTACTTGGCTTAGCACAGGACATTATTTTATTCTGTCTGAGGGTGAGTTTGTGAATATAGCCCAGTTGTACGGATTATCAGTGTGATATTAAAGCCAGTGGCCTTTAATCACATATTCCAAATTTATTTTGGAACTTGTGACTTTCATAATTGTTGCAAATGAGTTTTTATAGTAACTGAAGGGGTGACCAGTGGAAGTTTTTAAGCTCGTATTAAAACTCTCCATTCCAATTTGTAATGTGTTTTAATCACAAATTGGTTTACAACACGAACAATCATTCAACAGTTATTAAAAATGAAACAATGAATGGATGATATTGGATAATCTGAAATACTACATGCGATTGTAATATATCTAATCAAAGTGTTGGGGCAACATGCAAACTCTGTGCTGTCTGCTCATATCCATGATTATGATGTGCATCTCAATATTTACCACATAGTTGAATGGCTACACACTCCACATGTTTTTGCCAGGCTAGTGTCACTAGAATTAAAGTCAGACTGCAATTCTGAAAGTTGAGATGCAATCTGATTGCAATAGTTGGCAACATTTTTAAAAAACCTATAAAAGGCAACAGAACACAACTTCATTCTTTAAAAGAAACTATTATTTCATTAGATAAATCCTTATTGGTTGACAGATCAGAAGTTAGGTAATAGCTAACCGCAATGCTGGGAATCTAGAGTCACGAGTAGGTCAAGCTAGCTTTGTCGTTAAACCCTTCACTGTAGTTACGAATGGAGAAGAAGAACAAAAGCAAAGAGATTCTCTTTCAAAGGAACATAGGAGTTGGGGTAGCCATTAATCCCCTCAAGCAAATTCCTCTGTTGAAGTTAAAAATCACACAATACCAGGTTATAGTCCAACAGGTTTATTTGGAAGCACTAGCTTTCGGAGCACTGCTCCTTCATCAGGTGGTTGTAGAATAAAAGATCTGTAAGATGCAGAATTTATAGCAAAAGTTAACAGTGTGACGAAACTGAAATTATGTATTGAAAAAGACCAACATTGTTTGTTAAATCTCTAATTTTTTTAGAATGAACACGTTGATTTCAGTTCTTTCATATGTAATTCGCAGAGCTTTTTAAAAGTTACATTCTCAAGTGAACTTTAACAATAGGTGCCACGTTGGCCCAGATGATGCATTGAAGGTGTGAGGTCTCCTGTGTGAGATTGTCTGTGCCCCAGAGCTCAGACTGATTCTATTTCTATAAAACGGATTTACAAAATCTTGCATGAATTAAAGCAGTTTTTGAGCAAAATAAAGTGTAATTCTGCAAGTACAAATTCACTCCACAAGCTTACATGTGTGTTTGTGCATGTGGATGTGTGTATGAGGGGAGTTTTGAGTGTCTGTGAGAGACTGTTTGTACGTTTATGTATGCGAGTGTGAGTGTAAAGGGGTATACGTCCGTGAGAGGGTGTGTGTAAGTGTGAGCATATGTGAAAGAGCTTTTGTATGAGAGAGGGTCTGCATGACTGATTAGGTCTGTAGGTGTGTGTGTGTGTGTGTGTGTGTGTGTGTGTGTGTGTGTGTGTGTGTGTGTGTGTGTAGTGCAGTGCACTGGGGTCACCTGTAGTGTGACATGAACCCAAGGTCCTTGTTAAGGCCATCCTATGGGCTCCTAACTTGGCTATCTGTCTCTGCTCCTCTGCTCAGCCACTTTGCGTTGTTGCCTGTCCCAAAGTCCGTCTTGCAGGATAGTCACCCGACGGTCCGAGGTTGAATGTCCTGGACCACTGAAGTGTTCTCCAACTGGGAGGGAACACTCCTGTCTGTTGATTGCTCTGCGGTGCCCATTCATCCATTGCCATAGCCTCTGCTCAGTCTCACCAATGTACCATGCCTCAGGGCATCCTTGCCTGCGGCGTATGAGATAAACAACATTGACTGAGTCGCATGAGTACCTCCTACGTACATGGTGGGAGGTGTCCCCATGCATAATGGTGGTATCCATGTCAACACTCTGACATGTCTTACAGTGTCTACTGTGACAATATTGTATTGTGCTGTTCTGAAAGCCAGGCAGTTTGCTACTAACAATGATCTGTTTGAGGTTTGGTGGTTGTTTAAAGGCGAGAAGTGAAGGCGTGGGGAAGGTCTTGGTGAGTTACTCATCCTCATTGATAATGTGCCACACGCTGCGAAGCACATCCTCTATTGACTGCAATCATTGCTAATATGCTAACAAACTCATGTACCTTAAAGACCAGCATTCCCATCACACAATCCAACCTTCCATCCATTATGTGAAATTGTGCTCAAACACAACTGAAATTGGTGAGTGGCAAAAATAGCCTCTTTATAGTTCTTACAAGAATCCCTTTATACACAGTTTTTACATTTATTAAAATTCCATTAGAGTCATAGAGATGTACAGCATGGAAACAGACCCTTCAGTCCAACCCGTCCAGATATCCCAACCCAATCTAGTCCCACCTGCCAGCACCCAGCCCATACTCTCCAAACCTTTCCTATACATATACCCATCCAAATGCCTTTTAAATGTTGCAATTGTACCTGCCTCCACCAATACCTCTGACAGCTCATTCCATACACATACCACTCTCTGTGTGAAAAAGTTGCCCCGTAGGTCTCTTTTATATCTTTCCCCTCTCACCCTAAACCTACGCCCTCTAGTTCTGGACTCCCCGACCCCAAGGAAAAGATTTTGCCTATTTACCCTATTGATGCTTGACATAACTTTGTAAACCTCTACAAGTCACCCCTCATTCTCTGATGCTCCAGGGAAAACAGCCCCAGCCTGTTAAGTCTCTCCCTATAGTTCAAATCCTCCAACCCTGGCAACATCCTTGTAAGTCTTTTCTGAACCCTTTCAAGTTTCACAACATCTTTCCAATAGGAAGGAGACCAGAATTGCATGCAATATTCCAACAGTGGCCTAACCAATGTCCTGTACAGCCGCAACATGACCTCCCAACTCCTCTACTCAATACTCTGGCCAATAAAGGAAAGCATACCAAACGCCTTCTTCACTATCCTATCTACTTGCGACTCCACTTTCAAGGAGCTATGAACTTGCACACTAAGATCTCTTTGTTCAGTAACACTCCCGAGGACCTTATCATTAACTGTATAAGTCCTGCTAAGATTTGCTTTCCCAAAATGGAGTACCTCGCATTTATCTGAATTAAAGTCTATCTGCTACTTCTCAGCCCATTGGCCCATCTGGTCAAGATCCTGCTGTAATCTGAGGTAACCCTCTTCGCTTTCCACTATACCTCCAGTTTTGGTGTCATCTGCAAACTTACTAACTGTACCTCATGCTCATATCTCAATAATTTATGTAAATGACAAAAAGTAGAGGACCCAACACCGATCCTTGTGGCACTCCACTGATCACAGACCTCCAGTCTGAAAAACAACCCTCCACTACCACCCTCTGTCTTCTATCTTTGAGCCAACAAATGGCTAGTTCTCCCTGTATTCTGTGAGATCTAACTTTGCTAATCAGTTTCCCATGGGGAACCTTGTTGAATGCCTTATTGAAGTCCATATAGATCACACCTACTGCTCTGCCCTCATCAATCCTCTTTGTTACTTCTTCAAAAAACTCAATCAAGTTTGTGAGACATGATTTCCCACATACAAATCCATGTTGATTATCCCTAATCAGTCCTTGCTTTTCCAAACACATGGACATCCTGTCCCTCAAGATTCCCTCCAACAACTTGCCCACCACCAAGGTCAGGCTCACTGGTCTACAGTTCCCTGGGTTTTACTTACCACCCTTCTTAAACAGTGGCACCACGTTAGCCAACCTCCAGTCTTCTGGCACCTCACCTGTGACTATCAATGATACAAGTATCTCAGCAAGAGGCCCAGCAATCACTTCTCTAGCTTCCCACAGAGTTCTGGGGTACACCTGATCAGGTCCTGAGGATTTATCCACATTTACCTGTTTCACAACATCCAGCACTTCCTCCTCTGTAATGTGGACATTTTGCAAGGTGTCACCATCTATTTCCCTACAGTCTATATCATCCATATCCTTTCCACAGTAAATACTGATGGAAAATACTCATTTAGTATCTCCCCCATTTTCTGCAGCTCCACACAAAGGTCGCCTTGCTGATCTGTGAGGGACCATATTCCCTCCCTAGTTACCCTTTTTTCCTTAATGTATTTGTAAAAACTCTTTGGATTCTCCTTAATTCTATTTGCCAAACCTATCTCATGTCCCCATTTTGCCCTCCTGACTTCCGTCTTAAGTATACTCACTCGATCTATTCTGTCTATACCTGACATATGCTTTCTTCTTTTTCTTAACCAAACCCTCAATTTCTTTAGTCATCCAGCATTCCCTGTACCTACCCGCCTTTCCTTTCACCCTAACAGGAATATACTTTCTCTGGATTCTTGTTATCTCATTTCTGAAGGCTTGCCATTTTCCAGCCATCCCTTTACCTGCGAACAGCTGCCCCCAATCAGCTTTCGAAAGTTCTTGCCTAATACCATCAAAATTGGCCTTTCTCCAATTTAGAACTTAAAATTTGAGATCTGGTCTATCCTTTTCCATCACTGTTTTAAATCTAATAGTATTACGGTTACTGGCCCCAAAGTGCTCCCCCACTGACACCTCAGTCACCTGCCCTGCCTTATTTCCCAAGAGTAGGTCAAGTTTTGCACCTTCTCAAGTAAGTACATCCACATACTGAATCAGAAAATTGTCTTGTACATACTTAACAAATTCCTCTCCATCTAAACGCTTAACACTATGGTGGCCCCTGTCTATGTTTTGAAAATTAAAAATCCCCTACCATGACCACCCTATTATTCTTACAGATAGCTGAGATCTTCTTGCAAGTTTGTTTCTCAATTTCCCTCTGACTATAGGGGGTCTATAATACAATCCCAATAAGGTTATCATCCCTTTCTTATTTCTCAGCTCCACCCAAATAATTTGCCTGGATGTATTTCCGGGAATACCCTCCCTCAGCACAGCTGTAATGCTATCCTTTATCAAAAGTGCCACTCCCCCTCCTCTCTTGCCTCCCTTTCCATCCTTCCTGTATCCGGGAACATTAAGCTGCCAGTCCTGCCCATCCCTGAGCCATGTTTCTGTAATTGTTAGGATATCCCTGTCCCATGTTCCTAACCATGCCCTGAGTTCATCTGCCTTTCCTGTTAGGCCCCTTGCATTGAAATAAATGCAGTTTACTTTATTAGTCCTACCTTGTCTCTGCCTGCCCTGACTGTTTGACTCTCTGCTGTTCTCAACTGTACCAGTCTCAGATTGATCTCTTTACTCACTATCTCCCTGGGTTCCCCCCCCCCCCCCCCCCCCGGAACCTTACTAGTTTAAATCCTCCCAAGCAGCTCTAGCAAATTTCCCTGCCAGTATATTAGTCCCCTTCCAATCTAGGTGCAATCTGTCCTTCTTGTACAGGTCACTTGTACCCCAACAGAGATTTTAATGATCCAAACATGTGAATCCTTCTCCCAAACACCAGCCCCTCAGCCATGCATTCATCTGCTCTATCCTCCTATTCCTGCCCTCATTAGTTCATAGCACCGGAAGTAATCCAGATATTACTACTCTCGAGGACCTCTTTTTTAAACTTCTGCCTAACTCTCTGTATCTCCCTTCAGAATCTCAACCTTTGCCCTTCCTATATCGTTGGTTCCAGTGTGACCTCTTGCTGGCCCCTCTTCCCCTTGAGAACATCTGCACCCTTTCTGAGACATCCTTGATCCTGGCACCAGGGAAGAAACACACCATTCTGCATTTTTGCTGCTGGCCACAGAAACGTCTGTCTGTACCTCAGGCTAGAAAATCACCTAACTTAATTGATCTCCCCCTGTTGCATGACAGCCAGTCCATCACCCCTTGCATTTTCCAAAACAGTATGCCTGTTTGAAATGGGTATATCCACAAAACACTCCTGCACTAGCTGCCTACCTCTCTTACCTTTCCTAGAGTTAACCCATCTATGTGACTGTACCTGAGACTTCCCCCTTCATATAATTATCATCCATCACATACTGTAGCTGTTGCAAACTCCTCATTGCTTTTAAATGCCTCTCCAACCAATCCATTCGATCTGATAAGATTCGCAGCCAACAGTAATTATGGCAGATATAATCTGCAGTAACCCTTAAACTCTCCTTAAACTCCCACATCTGACAAGAAGTACATATCACTTTATTAAAGGCCATTTTTGCTCCTTCACAATCTACAGATCCAGAAAGTAATTCCTGAATTCCTCTACAAACACTGCCCCAGGCTAAATTAATAATTATGACTTATGTTTTAAGTTTAATCAAGAGACATATCTCCAAAAACATATAATCAAGAAAGAATCTACTCTACTCACTACTATCGATTCTCTGTAGGCCACACTTAAAAACAACAATTAACTTATCTGATTCTGTGCTGTGAACTACGCCCAACAGTTCCTCCAAGATTAGTTGTGAATTTCACTGTTTGTTAATTTTCCCAGATGCACTCCGATGTTCAGCAATACATGAATTCAAACAGCAAAGGTGGTAACTGTTTCTCTCTCTCTCTCTCTCTCTATATATAAATGTACTCCCTTCTGTCCTGGGAGACAGGAAGTGGGTTAAGACAAATGCTGAGTGCCGGCTGCTACTTCTGATGGGATCAAGATCAGAGTGGTGCTGGAAAAGCACATCAAGTCAGGCAGCATTCGAGGAGCAAACAAATCGACATTGAAGGCAAAAGCCCTTCAGCAGAAAGTTCATTCCTGCTGAAAGGCCTTTGCATGAAACATCAAGTTTTCTGCTCCTCGGATGCTGCCTGACCTGCTGTGCTTTTCCAGCACCACTCTAATCTTGACTGTGATCTCCAGCATCTGCAGTACCGACTTTCGCCGACATCTGATGGATGCTTGTATGGTCTGCTTGTATAAGTAGGAGCTGTTAGTCCTTTTGTCCTTTAAATTAGTAAATATTAGTAAAAATACTAGGCCTATATTCTCTAAATAAGTTAAAAATGTATCTATACCTAATAAAAGAATAAAGGATATTAAACGTATTACTGCAGCTGGGTTGTGAGATTTATTTACTATTTGCAGGTGTGAGCTTCTTTCATTCATGCAAGTGCTGCTTTGTCAGTTTGTTAAAGGGATAATAGCCCGGTTAAAAAGTATTTAACAAGTACTTGCTAAGTGGGGAATCTATTCAGGTCCAGTAGATATTTGGTAAGGGCTGATTAATATTATAATGTTCCGTGGAGACTTAATGGCGATGGTATTGTTCTGTATGCAGCACCTACTCAGAGGTAAACACTGCTTGTAGCAAGGGCTGATAAGGTGTGAAGATGCAGCAAAATATAGCAAGTTGGTGAGTGAGTTAAGAAAAATAACCTAAAACATAATATCTGACAATACAATTAATTCCACCTATACTTCCTGCTGCCTTAGAAAAGCAACGAACATAATCAAAGACCCCGCCCACTCCGATTATACTCTCTTCCACCCTCTTTTGTCAGGCAGAAGATATAAAAATTTGAAAACACGTATGAATAGATGCAAGAAAGCTTCTTTCCTGCTGTTATTCTGAACGAACCTCTCAAACTTTAAACTTAATGTTGATCTTGCTGTCTGTGCACCTTCTCTGCAGTCGTAAGATTGTACTCTCTGCTCTGTTCTATTACCCTACTCTACTTTGGTATGATCTGCCTGTACTGCACACAAAACAAAGCTTTTCACTGTACCTAGGTACATGTGACAATAATAAATCAAATCAAATCAAATCAAGAGGTAGTCATCCAGTCAAACGTTTAGAGGGTAGCAATGGTAGCTGTCCAAATCCCAGTTTAAACTTGTGCCTCAATTGTCATGTTGTATTTGCTGCAATGGTGTTATCACAAATTTAATTTTCCTTCCAAATTCCTGCACCTTCTTTCAGCTTAATTCTCAACAAGTCTTCTATCTTTTTTGGAGGGTTGGGTTGCAGTTTGAAAGTCAAAAAGTGTGGCACTGGAAAAGCACAGCAGGCCAGGCAGCATCCAAGGAGCAGGAGAGTCAATGGTTCAGGCATAAACCCTTTATCAGGAATGTGGAGGGGGAAGGGAGATGAAAGATAAATATAGGGACGGGGTGGAACTGGCGGGGAAGGTAGCTGGGAAGGTGATAGGTGGATGTAGATGGGGTGTAATAGTGATAGATCAGTGGGGACAGTAGAGCAGACAGATGGGAAAGAAGATGGACAGGTAGGACAGGTCAAGAGGGTGGTGCCGAGTTGGAGGGTTGGATCTGGAGTGAGGTGGGGGAGGGGAGATTTGGAAACTGGTGAAGTTGGTGTTGATGCCGTGAGGGTTGAAGGGTCTCAAAATAGAAGCTGAGGCGTTCTTCCTCCAGTTATCGGGTGGCTTGGATTTGGTGTTGGAGGTGGCCCAGGACTTGCATATCCTTGGGTGAGTGGGAGGAGGAGTTGAAGTGGTTGACCACAGAGTGATGAGGTTATTTGGTATGTGTGGTCCAGAGATGTTCTGTGAATCGCTGTGCAAGTTGGCATCCTGTCTCCCTGATATACAGGGGACCATATCGAGAGCAATGTACACAATAGATGAGGTGGGTGGATGTGCAGAAAAATCTGTGCTGGATGTGAAAAGATCCTTTGGGACTTTAGATGGAGGTTGGGGAGGGAGGTGTGAGCACAGGTATGGAGGGTGGCTTATGGGGACACAGACCTCAGGAAGTCATGTAGGTGAATGGTCTCTGTGTAATGCACATGAGGTGGGGAGGGAAATATATCCTTGATGGAGTCTGATTGTCGGTGGCAGAAATGGCAGAGGATAATACACAGTATCTGGAGATTATTGGGATGGAACGTGAGGACCAGTGGTGGGGTGGTGCGGGGGGCACAGTTCTATCATTGATGCGGTTGAAGTGGTGGGGTTCAAGGGTGGAGTTGCAGGAATTGGAGGAGATGGGCTGGAGGGCATTGTTGATCATGTGGGAGAGGAAATTGCCATCCCTGAAATAGGAAGCCACCTGGGATGTCCAGGAGTGGAATTGCTCCTTCTGGGAGCATTGAGAGGTTGGGGGTAAAAGTGGGAAGGTGGTACTGATCTTGGGGTAGGACACCTTTGATTACCATAAGGGATTTGCCCACCCCTTCCAATGGGGGAATCATTCCTTTTCTTGCCTGACAGCAGCCCACACACAGTGAGTGCTGCCAGGTTAACTGCCTGACCTCTGCCTTTCTCTGAATTGGATAATATTGCAGTAACACAACGTGAGGCCATTAATGGGCCAGCTTTATGGGCCTCAATAGAACTAAGAAAAGATGGACTGTGTAATGGAGACAAGTCAGGAGTTGACAGGATGATGGTAAAGGCACCACAAACTTTATTTTATGAGCCTGACCCCATTCTAACAAGCTGACAGTGCAGTGATAAAATCCAACCCATAAGCTGCAATGTGTTACCTGTACATTTGTTAAATAAAAAGCTTCTATAATTGTGTTTTACGCACCATTCCAATCTAAAGGACAAAGTTGTATGGAACAAAAGCACGATAATGTTTAAAATATCAAGTGGCTGAGTTCCTGACTCAGTGTGTGTTTACAGGTTCTTTTTTGAAGAGCAAATGAGCAAACTAGCTATGAGACACTAATTCTATTAGTTAGATGTACATTTGTGTGAGTCTGTTGAAATAAAAATCTTATTTCAGGTCTTCTGTCATTGCATTCCACTGAGTGGCAATTAGACTGGGTGGAATTTTCTATTTTTGACATTTATTATGGTGAAAGTTGGAAAAGCAGGAGTGATTTCTGTTCGGTGGAGGGTCAAGCTTTCCCTCGCTCTTCTCAGTTCATTGCATGTTTACTAATGGATATAATGTAAAACTTTATAGGTGGGTGGAGAGCACGCTTTACTTAAGGCTGGGATCTTCCAGGCTCCAACTTCTAGGTGCAATTTGAGAAATTACCCAGAAAGCAGTTCACTCTTGCCAATGTAAGAAAATCCTTTAGTTTTTGCTCATTATCCCAATCATCCCCTGGAGTTGTCAGAAATCGACCATAATGCAGTTCCGCACTTTAGCAACATCAAATGCTGGAAAGTAAGATTAGTCTAGATAGGTTACAGAGATCCACAGCATAGAAAAAGGCTCTTCAGCACATCACTTCCTCAACAGTCAAAAACAACCTCTTATCTATTAAAATAACTCCACAGAGAGTGCGCACCCTGTCACCCTTTATTTGTACTTACGTAGTACTTGAGACTGGTCTGGCTTCCTCAGACCTAGCTCACTAGAGTGAATAGAACCCCTGACATTTCTGTTTATATCTGTTGGCCAAAGTTCCTTGATTGGACCAGATTAACAGCCCAAATCAGGGAACTCATATTCTGTGAGGTCCATCTGGCTGACCTCATTACAATCATTACATCTATTTTAATCCCATTTTCCAGCTCTTGGCCCAAGCCCTGTGTGCTCTGGCACCACAAATGCTTCTCTTGGTACTCTTCTTAAAAGTTCATAGGGTTTCTGTCTCTACTACACTTTTAGGTAGTGAGTTCCAGATTCCCACCATCCTCTGGGTAAAGCAGTCTTTCCTCACATTGGCCCACCACCCCCTGGGTGAAACAGACTTGAGGGGCCAAAGGGCCTTTTCTATGTTCAGTACCTCTTTGAATGTATGACTTCGTCACCCTCCTGGACACAAACCATACAAAATAGGAGCAAAAGTAGATGATTTGACCACAAAAGCCTACTCTGCCATTTGGTAAGGTATCAGTTTATGTGTTTGCATTTCAAATTCTACATTCCCAACAGCTGCTGATAACTTCTGATTCTTTTGTCTCACAAGATTTGATCTACCTCTGCCTTAAAAATATTTTAATGACCTCACCTCCACCTCTTCTGAGACACATAATTCCAAAGTCAGGGAAAAACAAATCTCCTCTTCTCAGTCCTGAAAGGATGGCCTCAAATTTTAAAACAGTATCCCTTAATCCTGGACAAGATGAAATATTCTTTACAAGTCCACCTTGTCAAGACAGTTCCTATGCAGTTGAATCAAGTCACCCCTCATTGTTCTAAACTCCAGTGGAGACAGAACAAGTCTGTCCACCTATCCATATAAAACAACATGTTCATTCCATGAATCAATCTAGTAGACATCCTCTGAGCTTCCTTAAGTCATTCCCTAAGTAAACGACCAAAACTGCATTTGAGATGTGGCTCACCAACGCCCTGTGCAACTGAAGCATAACATCCTTGCTTTTACATTTAATTCCTTTTGTCATAAGGACAATATCCCAATAGCCTTCTTAATTATGTGCTGCACCTGTATATTAACATTTTGTGACTCATAGACCAGAACATCTAAATCCCTCTATACCTTGGGATTCCCCAGTCATTCCTCATTTAAGCAATACTATGCTTTTTCAGTCTTCCTGTCAAACTGGACAACTTGATGTTTTCCAATGTAATTCTTCAATTGTCAGATTTTTTTGCCCATTCACTGAATCTATCCATATCTGTCTGCAACTTCCCCATGTATTCTTTACAATATACTTTCCTGCCCATCCAGGTGTAACCCATAAATGTGGCCTCAGCAGAGATCCTTGTGGGAATCACTTATGACATTCTTCCAAAGACATATTTATGCATACTCTGCCAAATAGCTAATCTTCGACCCAAGTTAATATGTTACCCTGATACTATGAGCTTTTATTTGCTGCAATAACCTTTGATGAGGCACCATATCAATTGTTCTCCTGCAGGCTGTTGGGTAGGCTGCAACCTGTTTCTAAGGGATGTCAATAAGAGGCCATCTTGAGTGCTCAAGGTGGCTTGGGTGAGGTGGCTGACAAGGAAGTGGCTATGAGTGCATCAAGAAAGACTTGATCCAATGCACTAAGAAGATGAATGGTCTGCTACACACCAGCAGAATTTGTACTGCTGTCTACTCAATAGTTCATGGCCCAATGAATATGAGTTAATTTTGTAAGCTTGCCACTGCACAGGACTGGTATGCTTTAGATTGGATGCCAACTCTTTGTTGAATGGTTTTCAGTCTGAACCCTTTAACACTGAACATCCTCCATGGTTTCATTATGATTACAAGTGACACATGCTTGGAGTAGCTGCATCCCAAGCAGCTACATCTCAATGAAATCCTGGATTTCATTGGCAGTGTGTGACACTTAACAAATCTTTGTTTCTCTCTGCAGCTCCTAGATTTCACTCGTAAGCCAGGAGAAAGGGAACAATCACTGACGGCTCCTCACAGTGCACCTAAGAGGTGCAAGAGTTGGAACCTTGGGCAAGAGCACTATCAAGGTCTTCTTCCAGAACCATCACCTCTGCAGGGACATGCACCGAGGTGAGTAATGTATCTGGATTAGGCTCATGGTCACATTCTGGTGACCACAACACTGGCATAGGTGCTCATCTGTGAGAGGAAGAAATGGCTGAGGTCTCTGACACATGAAAGATTGCCTGGAGAATAAGCTTCTGCCGAGCCAAGTGGTGATATTGACCCTCTGGACTCAGCCATTAATTAGCTAACTGATATGCATAGGCAAGCAGAGGAATAATTGGCAGAACTGCCAGGGATCGTGTGCAGACTGCAGCGAAGGTCGAAGGAGTCTGTTTATGTTCTGTCTGATGTTGTGGCTCCGTCATACAAACATATGACTACTTCCACGGATTTCTACATCCAGCAGAACATTTAGTATCTGCTGGTTATGCTGTCAGAACCATCTATGCAAAGTCACACTTGAAACAGATACAGCACTTTATCTTCCATTTCTTCAGTCAATTCCATCTGTTTAGACTTTTGACTGTTTTCAAGGTTTTTTTTTGTAGATTATCTTGAAGGGTAATGATTACTCATCATGTTAGAATTCAATCAAAAAAGAAAATTAAATGTTTATCTTGCCAGTCATTCAATACTCATAATCGGTGGTGCCAAAAGATTGCTGACAACTATCGCGAGAAACAATATCTTTTCTATCTAATCATTAATAAGAGTAAAATGCCTATGTCTGAAATCTGTGGCTATAGTACACATCACACTTATTTTTTAATTATGTAACATTACTCTTTAAGGACTAAAGCCCTGATGGAGTGCTGATTATCAAAATATAGCTATAACTCATTTTAATTCTTTCATGGTATAAGGTCTTGCTAGCCAGACCAGCATTTATTGCTCAATCTCATTGCTCTAGGGTGAGCCATCTTCTTGAACCACAGCAGTCCATGTAGAAGAGGCACATCTACAGTGTTGTTGCGCAGTGAGTTCCAGAACTTTAACCCAGCAACAGTAAAGGAATAGTGTGATAGATCAAAGTTAGCGTGTGCATGGTTTGCAGAACCTGCTAGTGTTTTTCTGTCCTTGTTCTTCTAGATGGTAAAGGTCATGGATTTGGCAGATGTTCCATAAATATATATTAAGAACTTTGAGGATAGTTGCCAGGTAAAATCACTTGAGCAGTTGTATTTCACCACAGTGCTGATGGGAGCCTGGCTAGTGGTGAATGGGCTGTGATTGTTAGGAGGGAACAACCCTTCTCAGAGTACCCAGCCTCTGTCTCACTCATGCAGGTACAATGTTGAGATGACTAGTCGTCGACATTATCACCAAGGTGTTTATGTTGGTGGTTTTAGCAGTAGTGGTGCCATTGGATGGTAAGAAAAGGTGATTCAGCTTTCTATTTTTCAAAGTGGTTATACCTACATAGTGATAACATTGTTGCAAATATCACCTGCCAGTGATCAAACCAATTTTGGATGTTATACTAATCCTTCTGAACTAATCCTTCGGATCCTGCATTATCTCAGTGGAGGAGAACACGGTAAAATCATCACTGTGGTTCAATCAGCCCCAATCCTCTCCCTGTGACAGGGACAAGGTCATTAATGATGCAGCTGATACTGCTTGAGAAGCTCATTGCACCTTGAACATCAATGTGATATTGATAGTCCGAAATAATGTTGGTCTGTTGGTTTCTCGTTGAACAAGTGAGTGGTTACATGGGTTTCCCTAATAAAGAGAAAGAATATTGCCTGTCCATTCAAATGATTTGTTGCAGGATGATATGTTCCAGGTCTTTAATCAAGAATAGACGGTATCTCATTACTGACAATTCAAACTGGATGAAAGTGCTGAAAAACAAATTGTTGAACTGTTGCTAAAGTTGAGTACAAGGCCTGAACTAATTTTCAGTGAACAGGGTTGGAGGGAAAGAGACACAAACAGCCAAGTTTTTGGTACTAATGTAATGAGGGGTACGTCAGGTTCCAAGCAATCGATTGTGTTCGGGGACTCTCTAGTCAGAGACACAGACAGACATTTCTGTGGCAGCAGTGAGAAATCAGAATGGTGTGTTGTCTACCTGGTGCCAGGATCAAGGATGTCTCAGAGAGGGTGCAGAATGTTCTCAAAGGGGAGAGGGACCAGCAGGAGGTCATTGCACACATTGGAACTAATGACATAGGAAGGGAAAAGAATGAGATTGTGAAGGGAGAATATAGAAAGTTAGGCAGGAATTTAAAAAGGAGGTCCTCAAGGATACTAATCTCTGGATTGCTCCCATGCTATGAGCTAGTGAGGGTAGGAATCAGAGGATAGAGCAGATGAATGCATGACTGAGGAGAAAAGTAGAAGGGTTCACTTTTTTTGGATCATTGGAATCTCTTCTGGGGTAGAAATTACCTATACAAGAAGGACACATTACACCTGAATTGGAAGGGGACTAATATACTGGCAAGGAGATTTGCTAGAGCTGCTTGGGAGGATTTAGTTAACTAGTAATGTGGGGGTGGGGTGTGTGTGTGGGGGAGTGGGGGTGGTGGGAAACCAGGGATATAGTGAGGAAAGTGATCAATCTGAGACTGGTATGGTTGGAAAAAAGAGTGAATCAAACAGAGCATACATAAACAAAGTAGAGAACAAGGTAGGACTGATAAGTTAACTTTACTTACTTCAATGCAAGAGGCCTAACAGGGAATGTAGGTGAACTCAGGGCATGGTTAGGAATATGGGACTAGGATGTCATAGCAAACACAGAGATGTGAGGGAGGATATTCCCAGAAATACATCCAGGGAAGTTATTTGGGCGGAACAAAGAAATAGAAAAGGAATGATCATCTCATTGGGATTGTATTATAGACCCCCTAATAGTCAGCGGGAAATTGAGAAACAAATTTGTAAGGAGATCTCAGTTACCTGTAAGAATAATAGGGTGGTTAAGGCAGGGGATTTTAACTTTTGAAACATAGACTGGGACTGCCATAACGTTAAGGGTTTAGATGGAGAGGTATTTGATAAGTGTGTGCAAGAACATTTTCTGATTCAGTATGTGGGTGTACCTACTAGAGAAGGTGAAAACTTGACCTACTCTTGGGAAATAAAGCAGGGCAGGTGACTGAGGTGTCAGTGGGGGAGCACTATGGGGCCACTGACCATAATTCTGTTAGTTTTAAAATAGTGATGGAAAGGGATAGACCAGATCTAAAAGTTGCAGTTCTAAATTGGAGGAAGGTCACATTTGATGGTATGAAGCAAGAACTTTCAAAAATTGATTGATGACAGATATTCACAGGTAAAAGAATGGCTAGAAAATGGGAAGCCTTCAAAAATAAGATAACGAGAGTCCAGAGACAGTATATTCCTGTCAAGGTGAAAGGCAAGGCCGGTAGGTGTAGGAATAGGCAGCAGAGATCGAGTGAATCCTTAGAAGAGTATAAAGGCAGAAGGAATATACTTAAGAGAAAACTAAGGAGGGCAAAAGGGGACATGAAATAGCTTTGGCAAATAGGATTAAGGAGAATCCAAAGGGATTCTATTCATACATAAAGGACAAAAGAGTAACTAGGAAAGGAATAGGACACCTCAAAGATCAGCAAGGCAGTCTATGTGTGGAATGGCAGGAGACGGGGGAGATACTAAATGAGTACTTTGCATCAGTGTTTACTGTGGAGAAGGACATGGAAGATATAGAATGTGAGGAAGTAGATGGTGACATCTTGAAAAATGTCCATATTACAGAGGAGGTGGTGCTGGATATCTTAAAATGCATAAAGTTGGATAAATCCCCAGGACCTGATCAGGTGTACCCTAGAACTCTGTGGGAAGCTAGAGAAGTGATTGCTCGGCCCCTTGCTGAGATATTTGTAACATCGATAGTCACAGGTGAGGTGCAGGAAGACTAGAGGTTGGCTAATATAGTATCACTATTTCAGAAAGGTGGTAAGGAAAAGCCAGGGAACTATAACCAGTGAGCCTAACATTGGTGGTGGGCAAGTTGTTGGAGGGAATCCTGAGGGACAAGATTTACATGTATTTGGAAAGGCAAGGACTGATTAGCGATAATGAGATGTCTCACTGACTTGATTGAGTTTTTTTGAAGAAGTAATGAAGAGGATTGATGAGACCAGAGGTGTGGACTTCAGTAAGACATTTGACAAGGTTCCTCAAGATTGTCTGGTTAGCAATACAGGGAGAACTAGCCATTTAGATACAGAACTGGCTCGAAGGTAGAAGACAGAGGGTGGTGATGGATGGTTGACTTTCAGATTGGATGCCTGTGACCAGTCGAGTGCCACAAGGATCGGTGGTGGGTACACTACTTTTTGTCATTTATATAAATCATTTGGATGTGAACATAGGAGGTATAGTTAGTAAGTTTGTAGAAGATACAAAAATTGGAGGTGTAGTGCACAGCAAAGAGGGTTAAATCAGAGTACAATGGGATCTTGATCGGGCGGCCAATGGGCTGAGGAATGGCAGATGGAGTTTAATTTGGATAAATGTGAGTTGCTGAATTTTGGAAAGGCAAATCAGAGTAGGCCCTGTACACGTAATGATAAATTCCTAGGGAATGTAGCTGAACAAAGAGACTTTGGAGTGCAGGTTCATAGCTCCTTGAAAGTGAAGTTACAGGTAGATAGGATAGTGAAGAAGGTGTTTGGTATGTTTTCCTTTATTGGTCAGAGCATTGAGTATAGGAGTTGGGAGGTCATATTGCAGCTGAAGGGGACATTGGTTAGTCCACTTTTGGAATACTGTGTGCAATTCTAGTCTCCCTCCTCTCAGAAAGATGTTGTGAAACTTGAAAGGGTTCAGACAAGATTTACAAGGACGTTGCCAGGGTTGGAGAGTGTGAGCTATTGGGAGAGGCTGAATAAACTGGGGCTATTTTCCCTGGAGGGTTGTAGGCTGAGGGGTGACCTTTTAGAGGTTTATAAAATCATGAGGGGCATGGATACAAGGTTGTTTCCCTGGGTTGAGGGAGTCCAGAACTAGAGAGGTTTCGGTGAGAGGAATAATTTAAAAGGGACCTAAGGGACACCTTTTCTGCACAGAGGGTGGTGCGTGTATGGAATGAGCTGCCAGAGAAAGTGGTGAAGGCTGGTACATTTACAACATTTAAAAGGCATCTAGATGGGTATGTGAATAGCAAGGGTTTAGAGGGATATGGGCCAAGTGCTGGACAATGGGACTAGATTAGGTTGGGATATCTGGTCGACGTGGTGGAGGGTCTGTTTCCATGCTGTGCTTCTTTGTGACTCCACAACTATGTCAGAAGAGTTTGACCACTGACTGCCAAAAGTGTTCGAGGTCGCATTGACATTGTTTGCATCTTTGGTCCTTGACTGTTCCTAATGCCACTTACAGGTTTACTGATTACACCACCATATAGGTTGAATCTCAGATGGCGATGAAATGGACTACAGATGGGAGGTGGAAGACCTGGAAAAATGGTGCACTCAGAACAACCTAGCTCTCAATATCAGCAAAACCAAAGAATTCATTAGTGACTTTCGGTGGGATGTTACTCATGCCCCCCTACCCATTAACAACACAGAGGTGGAACGAGTGGAGAGTGCTAAGCTCCTGTGGTCATCCACAACAAGCTTTCTTGGACTCTTCTTGTTGACACACTGGTTACAAAGGCCCAACAATGTCTCTTCTTCCTCAGGCAGCTGAGGAAATTTGGCATGATGGTAAATACTCTAGCCAATTTTTATAGTGCACCATCGAGAGTATTCTGTCTGGATATATTACCACCTAGTATGGCAATGGTACCATTCAAGATTGGAGACCGTTACAGAGAGTGGTGAACTCAGCCCGGACAATCACAAAGGCCAACCTCCCATCTATAGAATCCATCTACCAGGCCCGCTGTCAAGGAAAGGCTGCCAGTATTCTTAAAGATCCATCTCATGCTGGCAATGTTTTTCAATAACCTCTGCTATCTGGGAGATGGTGCAGAAGCCTGAAAACACACTCCAGCTGGTTTTGTAACAGTTTCTACCCTACTGTTGTTAGAATACTGAATGGGCTCACAAACTCTTAACATTCTCCTGTACCTGTGTTTTTGTTTTTGCTGCTGTTTACCTATTATTTACTATCTATACTACTTAACTCTGTGATCTGCCTGTATTTCTCACAAGACAAAGCTTTTCAACTGTGCCTGAGTACACGTGACAATAAATTCAATTCAATTCAATTGATGGCTTAATACAGGAAAGAAAATGGGTGGTGACTGACTTGTTCATAATTCCTTGCTATATGAATCATTTACAGCATGACTGAAGCCGTTGAAGTATCCAGCAAGTCCTGGCATGCAACTGCTGGACTACTACTATTTGAACTAAATAAAACATTAAGTTTCCTGCTACCTCCAGCTAAGTTATTTTTGGCAATGACAAAAAATATAAAAATGCAGATTCTCCTGTTCTTCCATGCCTGCAGTGAATAAGATGTGTTCATCCAAAGTACTCTGCTTCTGTCCAAACCTAAGAATACTGAGACTTCCTATGATATCACACAGAAAACCCCTCAGATCGAGCACATACCCCATCAGGACTGAGCAACAGTAGTAGGAATAGAAAGAAAATTAACATTACTGAGGTCTCTTAGGAGACAGAGTTGCCAACATTCCAGGATTGTGCTCATATAAAGCAATGTCAAAAAAATGACTAAAGGGAGTTAGTGGATGACATTCATACAATTGTTCGGTGTTCTTTGAATTCAAAGATTAACATTCTTTAAAGTTGTCTTATTCTGTCTGATATAAACAGCAAAAGGAGATAAGCCTTTATTAAGTAAAATCTCAAGCTTGGTACTGTTCACAAAAGGCTGGAGTCACTTTTTTATTACATGATAATTGATGTTTCTTAATCTGCTAATTGTAGAAGTGCTACTGTAAATGAAAATTATCGATTTTTTGAGCAAAATCAACTTGATATTTCAATCTAAAGCTCATTTTTTAAAAAAAAATCAGAAAACCAGGAAGATTTCTACGTCAATAGGTTTAAAAAACAAATTGTCAGCTGTCCTGAAGATTTTGTGGTGTCAAGTAGATTAAGTCTATTATGTTACATAATTTAGAGATGGACAAATGAATAGTGACATATATTTTTCAATGTTCACAAGTACAAAAAATGTAGCACCATTCATGATCCAAGAGGGATGATGCATGACACAGATTCACATATACATGAAAGCAAGAAAAAAGAATGGATGAAAAAAAGACTTACTTTTCTTGCATTTATTCATGGGATCTGAGCATCACTAGCTACGTCTGCATTTAGAGTCATAGAGTCATACAACATAGAAACATCGGTTCATCTCATTCATGCTGACCAGATATGCTAAACCAATGTAATCCCACTTGCCAGCATGTGGCCCATATTCCTCTAAACACTTCCTATTCATGTACCCAATCTAGATGCCTTTTAAATGTTGTAATTTAACCAGCAGCCACCACCTCGTTCCAAACATGCAACACCCTCAATATGAAAAAGTTGCTCCTCAGGCAGACCCTACAACCCTGGCAACATCTTGTAAATCTTTTCTGAACCCTTTCAAATTTCACAACATCTTTCCTTGAGCAGGGAAATTAGATTTGAATACAGTATGGCAAAAATTACTAAACCAATGTCCTGTACAGCCTCCCAACTTCTATAGAACATAGCACATTACAGCTCAGTGCAGGCCCTTTGGTCCTCAATGTTGTGCCAACCTGTGCAACCAATCTGAAGCCCATCTAATCTATACTATTTCACTTTCACCCGTATGCATTTAAAGTTGGCAAGTCAACTACTCTTGCAGGCAATGCATTCCACAGCCCTACTGCTCTCAGAATAAAGAAAGTGCCTCTGACATCTGTCCCATGTCTATCACCCCTCAATTTAAAGCTATGTCCTCCTCGTGCTAGTCATCACCATCTGAGGGAAAAAGCCCTCACTGTCCATCCTATCTAACCCTCTGATTATCTTATATGTCTCAATTAAGACACCTCTCAGCCTTCTTCTCGCTAATGAAAACAGCGTCAAGACCCTCAGTCTTTCCTCATACTAGGCAACATCCTAGTAAATCTCCTCTGAACCCTTTCCAAAGTTTCCACATTTTTTCTATAATGCGGTGATCAGAACCATACGCAATACTCCAAGTGCGACCGCACCAGCATTTTGTACAGCTGCAGCATGACCTCATCGCTCCGAAATTCAAACCCTCTATCAATAAAAGCTAACACACCATATACCTTTTCAACAACCCGATCAACCTAGGTGACAACTTTCAGGAATCTATAGGGTGTAGGTTTGCTCGCTGAGCTGCCGGTTTGATATCCAGATGTTTCATTACCTGGCTAGGTAACATCATCAGTGGCAACCTCCAAGTGAAGCGAAGCTGTTGCCTCCTGCTTTCTATTTATATGTTTGTCCTGGTTGGGGTTCCTGGAGTTTGTGAAATCTATGTATCTGAGATCTCCCTGCTCATCTACGCTACCAAGAATCTTACCATTAACCCAATATTTTGTATTCCTGTTGCTCCTTCCAAAGTGAATCATCTCTCTTTTTTCTGCTTTAAACTCCATTTGCCTCCTCTCAGCCCAGTTCTGCAGCTTATCTCTGTCCCTCTGTAACCTGCAACATCCTTCAGCACTGTCCACAACTCCACCAACCTTAGTGCCATCCTCAAATTTACTAATCCATCCTTCTGAGAATGTGTATAGAGTATAAGCAGGTAGGGAAAGAGTTAAGTTCTGAGTCTTGTGAAACAAGAGGTTCAGCTGAGCATGACTCATATCAGATACGAACTTGCAGGTAACAATGGGGTGCTGGAGGCAAGGGTAATGGGTTAACAAAGTGCAAAAGTATTCATTATGTAAGATTAAGAACATTCATTGTGTAACAGCAGATGGCTTAATCTTTACTATTGACACTCGCTGATTGTAACAGTCACCCAATTAATATGTATGTTGCCTTATCTGGATGCTCCTTCCTCTAAAATAACTACATAATTCATTAATAAATTGCTGTTTGAGAAAGAAGACTGAGAACTCATGTCTCTGTATACATGGGCTTTCATTCTCTCTCCCTCCAGGGCCTGGAATAAAAATGAAGTAGGTAAAACTATACTGTGTCTCTGAGCATTTTGTTTTGACTGAGGGGGGAAACAGGATGATACTTCTACACTCTTATCCAGGTCATTTATAAAAATGACAAACAACAGTGGCCCAAAACAGATCCTTGCAGTACACCACTAGAAACTGAACTCCAGGATGAACATTTCCCATCAACCACCACCCTCTGTCTTTTTTCACCTCGCCAATTTCTGATCTAAACCACTAAATCACCCTCAATACCATATCTCTGTATTTCGTGCAATAGTCTACTGTGGAGAACCTTATCAGATGCCTTACTGAACTCCATATACATCATATCAACCACTTTACCCTCATCCACCTGTTTGATCACCATCTCAAAGAACTTGATAAGGTTTGTGAGGCACGACCTCCTTTCACAAAAGCGTGTTGACTATCCCTAATCAAGTTATTCCTCTCTAGACGATTATAAATCCTATCTCTTATAACTTTTGCCAACATTTTGCCCACAACTGAATTCAGGCTTATTGGTCTATAATTACCAGGGTTGTCTTTACTCACTTTCTTGTACAGGGGGACAACATTTGCTAGTCTCCAGTCTTCTGGCACTATTCCTGTCAGACTAAATGTACTGACCATAAAAGACAAATATACCAAATGCCTTCTTCACTAACCTGTCTATCTGCAAGTCCACTTTCAAGAAACTATGATCTTGCACACCAGGTCTCTTTGTTTGGCAACACGGCCCAGGATACTACCATTAAGTGTCTAACTCCTGCACTAATTTGCCCTACCAAAATCCCGGAACTCACATTTAAGCAAATTAAACTCCATCTGCCACTCCTCGGCCCATTTGGTCATTTAATCAAAGTCCTATTGAACTCTGAGGTACCTTCTTCACTGTCCACAACACCACCAATTTTGGTGTCGTCTGCAAACTTACTCAGTGATATACATGTTTGTATATATATACCATTGCATCTATAGCATTACTGCATTTTGTCTACTTGTAAATTATAGTGCCTAATGAAGTAACAGGTAGTTACTTACTGTTTCTTTCTACATTTTAAGAAACTCCAATTGCAAAATTTCCCAAACACATTAGTGACATGTTAAAGTATGTGACATACATGGCTGAAGAATGGAAGCAAGCCTCCACAGGAAAACTGTGAGCAACAATTCTAATATCCTTGTGAGCAAAAAGTAATTTGTTCCCCAGACCTTTAGGTTAGTGTACTGGATTACTGTCCCGGATTACTGTCCCGGATTACTGTACTGGATTACTTGTCTCCTGATATCACTACTATGTCCCACCTACCCAACTTTTTCCAATTAGGTCATTGTTTTAATGAATCTAGTAATTAAATTTCCAGTTGATGTTCTTTCCATTGCATATTTACAGAGGTCACAGGAGTGCAGACATAATCAAATTGCTAGTGGAAGTGGAGCACTCCCAAGCTGCAAATCGGTACACTCTGCGGCTGAAATACAAGTCTCTTTCGGGAAATCAGATTTTCACAAGGCAGTGAAATTAGAGGCTGGTGCTTAGCTAAACTCAGAGCCTCATGATAATTTGCTGTTACAAGCAGACTCACAAACAGACAAAGCTTATGATTAAAGACTAGCCAACAATCCAGCAGCTTCAGCCATTGCCTGGGGCTCTGGATGATATACTCAACAAATGAGATTTTTCTGATGTCACCCCATTAAAAAATATTACTATTTGTAGAAGATAACTATGGAAACATTTGCATCAAGTTGAGCAATAATAGGTTTCAATGGTCACTTTTATTCCGAACTGGCCGAAGTAGACATTATATTTACCAGTCCTTTGAGTGGGTTTATCTGGAATGTTCATACAATGCAAGGAGGTGATGAGCTTGCTTTTATCTTGGTACTTGCTAGAACTTTCAAGAAGTAGCCAACTTGTTCATTCTGATCAAAGCCATTTGAAAAATCCAGCATGAGTCAATTAAAAAATAAACTGCACAAGACTTTTTCCCTCTAAATTAACATCTCTTCCTCTTTTTTTCCTATCCTCTGGGTAGCTCTGGACATTAGCTATCAAAATCCATGTATACATTTCCTGCAGAAAATTACTTCAATTCCATTCCTACCAACACGGGGCAATTAATACTGGTTTATCTAGCAATGGCCACAACCCATGAATACATTTAAGAAAAAAATCTAGGACACAGAAACAATGTCGCTACCACTGGATTAAGTTTTCTCTTTGCACCATAAGTTCACTATAGTTGCAATATGGATGATATTCATGGACATGCTACTGTAACTCATCATAGAGTCAAAGAGTCATAGAGCTGTACAGCATGGATACAGACCCTTCAGTCCAACCCATCCATGCCGACCAGATATTCCAACCCAATCTAGTCCCACCTGCCAGCACCCGGCCCATATCTCTCCAAACCCTTCCTATTCATATACCCATCCAAATGCCTCTTAAATGTTACAATTGTACCAGCCTCCACCACTTCCTCTGACGGCTCATTTCATACATGTACCACCTTCTCTGTGAAAAAGTTGCCCCGTAGGTCTCTTTTATATCTTTCCCCTCCTATTCTAAATCTATGCCCTCTAGTTCTGGACTCCCCAACCCCAAGGAAAAGACTTTGCCTATTTACCCTATCCATGACCCTCATAATTTTGTAAATGTCTATAAGGTCACCCCTCAGCCTCCGATGGCCCACGGAAAACAGCCCCAGCCTGTTCAGCCTCTCCCTGTAGCTCAAATCTGCCAACTCTGGCAACATCCTTGTAAATCTTTTCTGAACCTTTTCAAGTTTCACATCTTTCCGATAGGCAGGAGACCAGAATTGCATGCATTATTCCAACAGTGGCCTAACCAATGTCCTGTATAGCTGCAACATGACCTCCCAACTCCTGTACTTAATATTCTGACCAATAAATGAAAGAATACCAAATGCCTTCTTCACTATCCTATCTACCTGTGGATAGGATAGACCAGATCTAAAAGTTGAAGTTCTAAATTGAAGAAAGGTCAATTTTGGTGATATAAGGCAAGAACTTTCAAAAGCTGATTGGGGGCAAATGTTTGCAGATAAAGGTACCGCTGGAAAATGGGAAGCTTTCAGAAATGAGACAATGAGAGTCCAGAGAAAGTATATTCCTGGTAGAGTGAAAGGTAAGACTGGCAGGTATAGGGAATGCTGGATAACTAAAGAAATTGAGGGTTTGGTTAAGAAAAAGAAGGAAGCATATGTCAGGTATAGACAGGATAGATTGACTAAATCCCTAGAAGAGTATAAAGGCAGTAGGAGTATATTTCAGAGGGAATCAGGAGGGCATAAAGGCGACATGAGATAGCTTTGATAAATAGAGTTAAGGAGAATCTAAAGGGTTTTTACAAATGCATTAAGGACAAAAGGGTAGCTAAGGAGAGAATCGGGGTCCTCAAAATCAACAAGGCGGCCTTTGTGTGGAGCCGCAGGAGATCGGGCAGATACAAAACGAGTATTTTGCATCAGTATTTACTGTGGAAAAGGACATGGAAGATATGGAATGTAGGGAAATAGATGAAAACATCTTGAAAAATGTCCATATTACAGAGGAGGAAGTACTGATGTCTTGAAACGCAAGAAAGTGGATAAATCTCCAGGACCTGATCAGGTGTAACCTAGAACTCTATGGCGGGCTAGGGAAGTGATTGCTGGGCCTCTTACTGAAATATTTGTATCTTTGATAGTCATAGGTGAGGTGCTAGAAGACTGGAGGTTGGCTAATGTGGTGCCACTGTTTTCGAAAAGTAGTAAGGACAAGCCAGGGAACTACAGACCAGTGATCCTGACATCAGTGGTGGGCAAGTTGTTGGAGGGAATCCTGAGGGATAGGATGTACATGTATTTGAAAAGGCAAGGACTGATTAGGGATAGTCAATGGCTTTATGCATGGGAAATCATGACTCACAAACTTTATTGAGTTTTTGAAGAAGTAACAAAGAGGATTGGTGAGGGCAGAGCGGTAGATGTGATCCATATGGACTTCAGAAAGACATTCGACAAGATTCCCCATGGGAGACCGATTAGCAAGGTTAGATCTCACGCAATACAGGGAGAAGTAGCTATTTGGATACAGAACTGGCTCAAAGGTAGAAGACAGAGGGTGGTAGTGGAGGGTTGTTTTCAGAATGGAGGCCTGTGACCAGTGGAATGCCACAAGAATCGGTGCTGGGTCCACTTCTTTTTGTCATTTATATAAATGATTTGGATGTGTGCATAAGAGGTACAATTAGTAAGTTTGCAGATGACACCGAAATTGGAGGTATAGTGGGCTGCGAAGAGGGTTACCTCAGATTACAATGGGATCTTGATCGGATTGGCCAATGGGCTGAGAAGTGGCAGATGGAGTTTAATTTAGATAAATGCAAGGTGCTGCATTTTGGGAAAGTAAATCTTAGCAGGACCTCTACACTTAATGGTAATGTCCTAGGGAGTGTTGCTGAACAAGGAGACTTTGGAATGCAGGCTCATAGCTCCTTGAAAGTGGAGTCACAGGTAGATAGGATAGTGAAGAAGTGTTTGGTATGCTTTCCTTTATTAATCAGAGTATTGAGTACAGGAGTTGGGAGGTCATGTTGTGGCAGTACAGGACATTGGTTAGGCCACTGTTGGAATATTGCGTGCAATTCTGCTCTCTTTCCTATCAGAAAGATGTTGTGAAATTTGAAAGGGTTCAGATAGGATTTACAAGGATGCTTCCAGGGTTGGAGCATTTGAACTAAAGGGAGAGGCTGAACAGGCTAGGGCTGTTTTGCCAGGAGCATCAGAGGCTAAGGGGTGACTTTATAGAGGTTTACAAAATCATGAGGGGTGTGGATAGGATAAATAGACAAAGCCATTTCCCTGGAATGAGGGAGTCCAGAATAGAGGGCATAGGTTTAAGGTGAGATGGGAAAGATATAAAAGAGACCTATAGGGCAACTTTTTCATGCAGAGGGTAGTGTGTGTATGGAAATGAGCTGCCAAAGGAATTGGTGGAGGCTAGTACAATTGCAACATTTGAAAGGCATTTGGATGAGTAAATTATTAAGAAGGGTTTGGAGTGATATGGGCCGGGTGCTGGCAGATGGGACTATAGTGGGTTGGGATATCCTGTTGGCATTGGATGGGTTGGACTGAAGGGTCTGTTTCGGTGCTGTATATCTCTATGACTCTATAAATCTAACTTCAAGGTCAGACTCACCATCACTACCATTAAGCAACTATAAATGGGTAGTAAGTGCAACCTTGCCATCAGTGATTGCTTCTCATGAATAAATTGGAAATAAAATAAGAGCTACATAAAATATTTGCTTATTAAACCATTGTGGAAGTTCTTAAAATGCCATTACATTGCTAACAGTCATTTACTTGAATTGATTCATTTAATGTTTATATAATTATTGAAGAAGTATGAATATTATGCTTGGAGAGGTTGTTGCTTCACATTAGTGACAGGAAGTAGACATTCTAGCCCTTAGCTCAAACATTATGCACACTGGCCACAAAATAATTTTCACTGACAATAATCATAAAATCTTTCAATGTGATTTCAAAAATGTAATTTTGACTCTTATTTGAGAAATAATGTTTTAACACAGTGAACAAAGAATGCATCAAATCTTGGGATTCAGATGACATGCATAAATACTAATACTATCAGCTTTTTGCTTGCAATGCAATGGGCATAGAATCGTTAAATGGGATTGTTCTTTGAAAATGTTTCTCCAAAAAAAATGAACCAAATAGCCTAATTCTGCTTATTTATTTGTTCATTTGCTTCCTCTTGAGCTTCATTCATGCCTCCTTCAGTTCACAGTTCAATGCCATACACTGATCCAACTTTCTTCTTTCTCTTCCATTTTTACCCTCAATCCCTGCTTCAGCTGTTGTCAGGACAAGGTTATGGAGTATTTGTTTCCATTCTCAGCATTTGGTTATTTTTCTTTCTCCAACAGTGTTTAGCAACCCTCTTGGATATTGATTTGGAGATGTCGGTGTTGGACTGTGGTTTACAAAGTTAAAAATCACACAACACCAGGTTAAAGTCCAACAGGTTTAATTGGAAGCACTAGCTTTCGGAGCACCTGATGAAGGAGTGGCACTCTGAAAGCTAGTGTGTTTCCAATTAAACCTGTTGGACTATAACCTGGTGTTGTGTGATTTTTAACTCTTGAATATTGAACTTCTACTCTTGATTTAGCCCATTTATTTCCTGTCAACTCATAGAACATAGAACATAGAAGGATACAGCGCAGTACAGGCCCTTCGGCCCTCGATGTTGCGCCGACCGAATCCTACCTAACCTATACTAGCCCAATAACTTCCAAATGCCTATCCAATGCCCGCTTAAATGACCATAAAGTAGGAGAGTTCACCACTGATACGGGCAGGGCATTCCATGAACTCACAACCCGCTGTGTGAAGAATCTACCCCTAACATCTGTCCTATACCTACCACCCCTTAATTTAAAGCTATGTCCCCTAGTAACACCTGACTCCATTAGCGGTAAAAGGTTCTTAGTATCTACCCTATCTAAACCCCTAATCATCTTATACACTTCTATCAGATCTCCCCTAAACCTTCTCTTCTCCAATGAGAACAGCCCCAAGTGCCTCAGCCTTTCCTCATAAGATTTTCCTACCATTCCAGGCAACATCCTGGTAAACCTCCTCTGCACTCGTTCTAAAGCTTCCACATCCTTCCTATAGTATGGCGACCAAAACTGCACACAATACTCCAGATGAGGCCTCACCAGAGTCTTATACAACTGCAACATGACCTCAGGACTCCGGAACTCAATTCCTCTGCCAATAAAGCCCAGTACACCATATGCCTTCCTCACAGCACTATTTACCTGGGTGGCAACTTTCAGAGATCTGTGTACATAGACACCAAGATCCCTCTGCTCATCCACACTACCAAGTAGCCTACCATTAGCCCAGTAATCCATCATCTTGTTATTCCTACCAAAGTGAACGACTTCGCACTTAGCTACATTGAATTCCATTTGCCACATTTCCGCCCAGCTCTGCAACTTATCTATATCCCACTGTAACCTACCACTTCCTTCCTCACTATCCACAACTCCACCGACTTTTGTGTCATCCGCAAACTTGCTTACCCAGCTTTCAAGTCCTTCCTCTAGATCATTTATAAAGATAACAAAAAGCAATGGTCCCAAAACAGATCCTTGTGGTACACCGCTAGTAACTGTGCTCCAAGATGAACATAATCCATCAACTACTACCCTCTGTCTCCTTCCAGCCAGCCAATTCCTAATCCAAACCTCTAATGTATCCTCAATGCCATACCTCCGAAGTTTTAGCATTAGCCTACCATGGGGAACCTTATCGAACGCCTTACTAAAATCCATATACACAACATCTACTGCTTTACCCTCATCCACTTCCTTAGTCACCTTCTCAAAGAACTCAATAAGGTTTGTGAGGCACGACCTGCCCTTCACAAAACCATGCTGGCTATCCCTGATCACGTTATTCCTACCCAGATGTTCATAAATCTTATCCCTTACCATTCTCTCTAAGACTTTGCCCACCACTGAAGTCAGACTCACTGGCCTATAGTTACTAGGGCTATCCCTACTCCCTTTCTTGAACAATGGGACCACATTCGCTATCCTCCAATCCTCTGGTACTATTCCCGTAGACAATGACGACATAAAAATCCAGGCCAATGGCTCTGCTATCTCCTCCCTAGCTTCCCATAGGATCCTGGGGTAAATGCCATCAGGCCCAGGAGACTTATCTATATTCATCCTTTCCAATATTCCCAAAACCTCCTCCCTGCATATTTCCAGGGCATCCATTCTAATTATTTGTGATTCCATATTCACATCAGCAACAGTGTCCTGTTCCTGAGTGAATACTGATGAAAAGTACTGATTTAATGTCTCTCCAATCTCCTCCGCCTCCACACACAACTTCCCACTACTATCCTTGACTGGACCGATACCTACCCTAGTCATCCTTTTATTCTTGACATACCTATAGAAAGCCTTTGGGTTTTCCCTAATCCTACCAGCTAAAGATTTTTCATGTCCCCTTCTCGCTTCTCTTAGCTCCCTCTTTAGCTCCTTCCTGGCTACCTTATAACTCTCAATCGCCCCAACTGAACCTTCACGCCTCATCTTTACATATGCCGCCTTCTTCCCTTTCACAAGGGACTCCAATTCCTTACTAAACCACGGCTGCCTCACAAGGCCCTTTACACCATGCCTGACTGGTACATACCTATCGAGGACACGCAGTAGCTGCTCCTTGAACAATCCCCACATCTCATTAGTGTTCTTCTCTTGAAGCCTGTTTTTCCAATCCACACATCCTAAGTCATGCCTCACTGCATCATAATTTCCCTGCCCCCAGCTATAGCTCTTGCCCTGCGGCGCACGATTATCCCTCTCCATCACTAAAGTAAAAGTCACCGAGTTGTGGTCACTGTCCCCGAAGTGCTCACCTACCTCCAAGTCTAACACCTGGCCTGGTTCATTACCTAGAACAAAATCCAATATAGCCTCCCCTCTTGTTGGCCTGTCGACATATTGTGTCAGGAAACCCTCCTGCACACATTGTACAAACACCGACCCATCTAATGAACTCGAGCTATAGCTCTCCCAGTCAATATCTGGGAAGTTAAAGTCCCCCATAACAACCACCCTGCTACCTTCACTCTTTTCCTGAATCATCCTCGCAATATTATCCTCTACTTCTCTAGGACTATTAGGAGGCCTGTAGAAAACACCTAACAGGGTGACCTCACCTTTCCTATTTCTAACCTCAGCCCAAACTACCTCAGATGGCAAGTCCTCTTCCATCGTCCATTCCACTGCTGTGATACTGTCTTTGACAAGTAATGCCACGCCTCCCCCTTTTTTACCCCCATGTCTGATCCTACTAAAACATTTGAACCCTGGAACGTGCAACAGCCATTCTTGTCCCTGTTCTACCCACGTCTCTGTAATGGCCACAACATCGAAGTCCCAGGTACCAACCCACGCTGCAAGTTCACCTACCTTATTCCTTATACTTCTGGCATTGAAGTATACACACTTCAATCCACCTTTCTGGTTACAGGCACCCTCCTTAGAGATCGCTGCATTATTCCTAACCTCCCTACACTCAAGGTCCTGTACCCTAAAGCTACAGTCCTGGTTCCCATGCCCCCGCGGACTCGTTCTGTACTGTATCATTTTGTAATTCAATGGCATACCTGAGTATTAAGAATGGACTTCTGTCTTACTATTCATCATCTGTAATTCAATATGTAACATGGAAATGCAAATATCATTAGTTTTTAAATCCTACTTCATCAATGTCCATAACCGTAATATCAGAACAAGATGTTTCACTTGTGCTTTTACAGCACTAGCTAATGCCACGCAATGTGATGAATGTAGAAGTTAAGTCCAGATATTTTTCCATATTTTGTGATAAATCTTATAAATCTTATACATCAAGCCTTAAAAATGTCTTCCAACTTAAAATACCAGCATATAATAAAGAAATAGTACGTAATAAATATTTTGTCTACAAAAGATCTCTGTAAATCATTTATGTTGACATTGACTTTATTTAAGATTGCAAAAAGCACCATTCAAATGTCTTAAAGAATGTAATGTTCAGCTATTTGGATATAGTTTTCAGTTTGTTTGTAAATGCAACAACACGCCTCCAATAATTTGAGGCATGTAGTAAAAGTCGTCATTTGTTACTTTCTTATTTCAAAATAGGCATAACAAGACAAAACTGTAATTGGCTCAAACTAACAATTGAAGCCCTGATCAAGATTGAACAGCAACAAGCTCCTGTATACATCACCCTTCAGGCAAAGTATTCCACAACCTGACCACTTGTTATGGAAGTATTTTCTTTATTTTAACACTGGCCGTATTGACAATTAGTTTTAATTTGGCTATACCTTGGGTGATATTTTAGTTTTGGTCATTCATACACCTATTTTTTTTTCTGCTGTATTTCATTTAATACAATGCCCCTGAGTAATTATTCTCCTACTTTGAGCACTATAGCTCTCTTATTATACCAACTTGCAGTTAAATAACAATATTAACACAAAAGTACACCCCAAAGTGCTTAACCAAAGGAAATACAGAGAGGAATGAATGACAAGTAAGGGTAGCAAAGATGAGAAGAAATGACAGAAAGGTGGGCTGAAAATCTAGGCTTTGAGAGGTCTCTCAAAAGAGCAGAGGGTTGTAGAAAGGTAAAGTGCTTAAGAAAAAGAATTCCAGGGAGTATGCTCTTGTCAAAAATGATGGGGTTTGGACAGAGACTGGAACTTCCTTTAGAAACTGGGAGTAAGATCTGTACCATTTGTAGTTTGCTTTTCTTTTTATTTTACATTCTATCCATCATCCTCATCTCATTCAGTAAATCTGTTGCATTCACAACGTTGACCATGACTTAACTCTCTGAAGCTTTAACTGTCTTGATTTATGTATAGCCTTTAATCAAGCCACAGTTCCTCAATCTGTTCTGAATATTAGATGTTGGTCCTTTCACATCATAAATAATCATGAAAAGGTTTAGAACTGCAAGGATCATGTTTCAGATTTTTACTTCATTTTCAATCCTCTGGCTAATATTTCTGAACATTTTCACCTCCTCACTCCCTAAGTCTGCTTTTAGCACTGTTAGTGAATGTTGGACACATTGCATCAGGGTATGGTAGCTAATGAATCTTTCGATTCTTAGTGACAACCTTAAACTATCATTTTCCGAATAACTTGAGTGCATTTGATTTGGAGATGGCAATATTGGACTGGGGTACACAAAGTAAAAAAAATCACTCAATACAAGGTTAAAATCCAACAGATTTATTTGGAAGCATTAGTTTTCAGACAGCTGCTCCTTCTTCAGGTGGTCATGGAGTATAAGATCATAAGACACAGAATTTATAGCAAAAGTTTACAGTGTGATGTAACTGAAATTATATATTGGAAAAGACCTGGATTGTTTGTTAGTCTCTCATCTTTTAGAATGAAGACGTTGGTTTCAGTTCTTTCATATGTAAATCGCAGACCTTTTTAAAAGTTACATTCTCAAATGAACTTTAACAATTAGTGGGCGGCACGGTGGCACAGTGATTAGCACTGCTGTCTGACAGCGCCTGAGACCTGGGTTCAATTCCCGACTCAGGCGACTGACTGTGTGAAGTTTGCACTTTCTCCCTGTGTCTGCGTGGGTTTCCTCCGGGTGCTCCAGTTTCCTCCCACTGTCCAAAGATGTGCGGGTTAAATTGTCTATAGTGTTAGATAAGGGGTAAATGTAGGGGTATGGGTGGGTTGCGCTTCGGCGGGTCGGTGTGGACTTGTTGGGCCGAAGGGCCTGTTTCCACACTGTAAGTAATCTAATCTAATTGGTGTCAGGTCGGCCCCAGATAATGCATTTAAGGTGTGAGGTGACCTGTGTGAAACTATCTGTGCCACAATGGTCAGATTGATTCTAATCTAAAAAATAGATTTACAGAATCTTACATGGATTCATGCACTTTTTGAACAAAATAAAATGTAATTCTGCAAGTACAAATTCACCCCACAAAAAATGGGGTCACCTGTACTGTGACATGCTCGACCACTTTGCATTGTTGCCTGTCCCGAAGTCCACCTTGGAGGATGGTCAGTCAAAGGGTCCAAGGTCGAATGTCCCGGACTGCTGAAGTGTTCTCCGACTGGGAGGGAACACTCCTGTCTGTTGATTGTTGTGCGGTGTCCATTCATCCATTGCCATAGCCTCTGCTTGGTCTCACCAATGTGCCATGCTTCAAGGCATCCTTGCCTGCAACGTATGAGGTAGACAACATTGGCTGAGTCAGATGAGTACCTGCCACGTACACGATGGGAGGTGTCCCCACGCATAATGGTGGGATCCGTGTCAACACTCTGACATGTTGTGACAAGATTGCATGGTATTGTCCTGAAAGCCAGGCAAATTTTTACGAACAATGATCTGTGTGAAGTTTGGTGGTTGTTTAAAGGTGAGAAGTGGAGGGGTGGAGAAGGTGTGTTACAGGGTGCGAAGAGCATGAGATAGTTTTTCAGCTCCTCAGTAATAACACAAAGCCAACACACCAGGACGTACCATATCAGACAATGGGACCCCGTGTGAGAACCTCTCTGGCTATGTCAAAGACATCTTGAAACTTATTGTACAGGAGACATCTAGTTTCTGTTGGAACACTTACAGATTTCCAGCAGAAACTCAGCACCCATGGACCAGCCAAACTGGGAACATTCCTCATCACAATTGACTTTCAGCACTCTACATCAGCATCCTCCACAACGATGGCATTGCAGCAACAGCCTCAATACTCAACACCAACAATGCTAATCTCCGAGCATTGTCCTGCAACTCATCGCTTCATCCTTGACCACAGCATTTTCACTTTCGTTAACCAATTCTTTATCCAGACACATGGAACAGCTATGGAGACCAAGTTTTACCCCAATATTCCAACATTTTCATGCACAAGTTTGAACAAGACTTCTTCTCTACGCAGGACCTCCAACCAACATTATATACCAGGTACATTGATGACATTTTCTTCCTCTGGACCCATGGCAAGGAGTGACTGAAAAAAAACTACAAGTGATATCAATGAGTTTCATCCCATTATCAAACTCACTGTGGGCTAGTCTCTACTATCTGTCTCATTCTTGCACACATGCATCTCCATTAAGGATGGGCACCTCAGCGCCTCACTCTACCACAAACCGGTGATCACCTTCCCAGCTTCCACCCGAAACATATTAAAACAATCATCCTGTTCAGATGAAGAGGAATGCGATGGACATTTGGAAGCACTCGAGGATGCCCTCATAAGAACGGGGTACAACGCTCAACTCATGCACCGCCAGTTCAAATGTGCCACAGCAAGAAACCGTAATGTCCTCCTCAGAAGACAGACACGAGCTGCAACCAACAGGATACCCTTTGTTGTCACAGGAACCGATAAACTATGCCATGTTCTTTGCAGCCTGCAACACATTATCAATGAGGATTACACCTTGCCAAGACCTTCCACACATCTCCACTTCTCGCCTTTAAACAACTTCACACAGATCATTGTTCATAGCAAACTGCCTGGCTTTCAGGACAACACCATACAACCTTGTCATGGCAGACACTGCAAGATGTGTCAAAGTGTTGACACGGATACCACCATTATGCATGAAAACACCTTCCACCATGCACGTGGCAAAAACTCATGCAACTTCGCCAACATAGTCTATTTGAGGCATGGTAAATTGGCGAGACCGAGCAGAGGCTACAGCAATGGATGAATTGATATCACACACCAATCAACAGACAGGAGTGTTCCCTCCCAGTCGGAGAACACTTCGGTGGTCCGGGACATTCGCCCTCGGACCTTCAGATGACTGTCCTCCAAGGTGGACCTCGGGACAGGCAACAACGCAAAGTGGCTGATCGCAGAGCAGAGGCTAATAGCCAGATTCGGCACCCATGGGGATGGCCTCAATCGGGAACTTGGGTTCATGTCACACTACAGGAGACCCACTGTACTACACATGTACACACACACAGACACTCCTACACACATACATACACACTCCTACAAACACAAACTCACTCCGACAGACACACACACACTCCAACAGACCCATACACTCACACAGATCCTCTCTCATATGCTCACACATACACTCCCACATTCACACACACACACATACCCTCTCACAGACTTATACCCCTTTACACTCAACTCACACACATACACACACACTCTCACAGACACTCATAACTCCTCTCTCACACACGTACTCACACACACATGTATAAGTTTGAGGTGAATTTATACTTGCAAATTTATATTTTGTTTTGCTCAAACGCTGCATGGATTCATGTAAGATTCTGTAAATCTGTTTTTTTAGATTAGAATCAGTCTGAACATTGTGATATAGGCAGTCTCAGTCTCACAAAGGTCACCTTACACCTTTAATGCATTATCTGGGCCGACATGACACCAATTTTGGATAGTCAACATGGCTTTGTGCGTGGGAGATCATCTCTCACAAATTTGATTGAGTTTTTTGAAGAAGTAACAAAGAGCATTGATGAGGGCAGAGCACTGGACGTGATCTACATGGGCTTTTGTAAGACATTCGACAAGGTTCCCCATGGGAAACTGATTAGCAAGGTTAGATCTCATGGACTACAGGGGGAACTAGCCATTTGGATACAGAGCTACCTCAAAGGTAGAAGTCAGAGGGTGGTGGTGGAGTGTTGTTTTTCAGACTGTGACCAGTGGAGTGCCACAAGGATTGGTGATGGGTACACTACTTTTCATCATTTATATAAATGATTTGAATGTGAGCATAACAGGTATAGTTAGCAAGTTTGCAAATTACACCAAAATTAGAGGTGTGTTGGACAGCGAAGAAGGTTATCTCAGAGTACATCGAGATCTTGATCAGATGGGCCAATGGGCTGAAGAGTGGCAGATGGAGTTTAATTTAGATAAATGTGAGGTGCTTCATTTTGGGAAAGCAAATCTTAGCAGGACTTATATACTTAATGGTAAGGTTCTAGGGAGTGTTGCTGAACAAAGAGACCTTGGATTTCAGGTTCATAGCTCCTTGAAAGCAATGTCGCAGGTAGATAGGATAGTGAGGAAGGTGTTTGGTATGCTTTCCTTTATTGGTCAGACTATTGAGTATAGGAGCTGGGAGGTTATGTTGCAACTGTAAAGGACATTGGTTTGGCCACATTTGGAAAATATTGCATGCAATTGTGGTCCCCTCTTATCGGAAAGATGTTGTGAAACTTGAAAAGGTTCATAAAAGACTTACAAGGATGTTGCCAAGGTTGGAGGATTTGAGCTATAGGGAGAAGTTGAATAGGCTGGGGCTGTTTTCCCAGGAACATCGGAGTCTGAGGGTGACATTATAGAGGTTTATAAAATTATGAGGGGCATGGATAGGATAAATAGACAACATCTCTTCCTTGAGGTGAGCAAGTCCAGAATTAGAGGGCATAGTTTTAGGGTAACAGGGGAAACGTATAAAAGAGACATGCAGAGGGTGGTACGAGTATGGAATAGGTTGCCAGAGGAAGTGGTGGAGACTAGTACAATGGCAACATTTAAAAGGCATCTGGATGTGTATATGAATAGGAAGGGCTTGGAGGGATATGGGCTGGGCGCTGGCAGGTGGGACTAGATTGGGTTGAGATATCTGGTTGGCGTGGACAAGTTGGACTGAAGAGTCTGTTTCCATGCTGTACATCTCTATGACTCTATGACACCACTTATTCACTTGGGAAGGTAACTTTAAAAAAGTTCTGCGATTTACATATGAAAGAACTGAAACCAACGTGTTCATTCTAAAAGTTGAGAGATTTAACAAACAATCTAGGCCTTTTTCAATACATAATTTCAGTTACATCACACTGTAAACTTTTGCTATAAATTCTGTGTCTTATGGTCTTATTCTCCACAACCATCTGATGAAGGAGCAGCCCTCCAAAAGCTAGTGCTTCCAAATAAACCTGTTGGACTATAGCCAGGTGTTGTGTGATTTTTAACTTCATTTCAGTTATTTCCTGAAGAATTTGATAGTCTTCAGCAGCACAAATTAATTGAAAAGATAAATGGTTATTTTAACCTCTCCATCTTATTACTCTTATACCTAAGAGTCTTACTCTTGCTTTATTATTAAGTTGCCTAGTGATTGTTGGATAATAATATAGCCCTTTAACTAAAAACTGATATCTAGCTGTAAGGCTCACTTCAAAAAAATTGAGGCAAGGCCTTAAATAAATTGCCTGAATCATATTCAAGGAATTCTTATTCCAGAAAAATAGAATTTAGCGTGGAATGAACATCTTACTTTTTCTCACCCATTTCCCCATTAGATTTATGGGAGAACAGTAAAGGAAATCACTTGGAAAAATACAATAACTATGAGAAAGAAATGTTGAAGTAGTAACTCGAAGTGTAAATGGGTATAACTGTGATTGCCAAATTATACAGTTTAAAACTTATTCCAGTATTACAGCAATAGAAGTATAACAATTGGAAAGTTGTGATCTCTTAAGAATGTTAATGGGTTTGAAATTCAAAATGAACTGCAAGTAGTTAACATACTGAATTATTATGTCCACAAAATAATTACCAAAGAACACATTAATGTTATAAAATTCAATTTCAGAGGTCATGCGAATAGTTTGGGTGATTTAAAAATGTGATGATGTCATGGCTGTTCTCAGTGAAAAGGGTACGGTCAGGTCCATTATTAGATTAGACTTACAGTGTGGAAACAGGCCCTTCGGCCCAACAAGTCCACACCGACCCGCCGAAGCGCAATCCACCCATACCCCTAACCTAACACTACGGGCAATTTAGCATGGCCAATTCACCTGACCCGCACATCTTTGGACTGTGGGAGGAAACCGGAGCACCCGGAGGAAACCCACGCAGACACGGGGAGAATGTGCAAACTCCACACAGTCAGTCGCCTGAGTCGGGAATTGAACCCAGGTCTCTGGTGCTGTGAGGCAGCAGTGCTAACCACTGTGCCACCGTGCCGCTCATTATGGTGAGCAGTAAGCATGTGTTCAAACAATGCTGGAAGGAAACTACATGCAGTGTGTGTTCCTGAAACAACTGTGAGACCTCTTGCTTACTCAAATGAAGATCCTACTGCATCATGCTGCTTTGAAAAAATAGCTGGCAACTCTACAGCATGTGCCATGCATACTGTCGTCAGTTTGTGTGGTGGACAACAAGCCACACTGATAATAACTAAATGGACAGTTGGACTGACAAGAAAAAGGTAGATTTAAAGCTTTTCTCTGATCTGAATATTATCGAGACTGGGGTGAAAATTGAGGCTTAGTCACTCCACATTTCCCCTATCTCCTTCCCCTCACCCACTACCTGCAGAAGTGCTGTTGGATTTCCCACTCCACCCTCCAGAAGGACTGAGGCAGTTTGTTATGCCTGTAATGTAGCAATCTATTGGTAAGATTGGTAAATGAGAACGGACAAGAAATTGAACCAATGACCTTCTTTGGCTGGGTAATTTGTTTTGTCCAGGGAGGTAACAAAAGAAACACCAAGAATTAGAAAATACAGGTTCTTCCTCATCGCCAGTGTAATTAGGAACAGAAATCTTGATTAGATCCAAAATCAATGCACCAGATTTCTTCACATATTTTAATTATATAAAAACAAGCAAGCCCAATTGTATGTTTCCTCAAATGTATTTAATCTAAATTATAAATTTAAAAAGTTATCTTCTTTGCAACAAATTCACGTGGTACAAATTTGATAAACGACCTCGGAACATTAGAAAACAGACTAATTCAATTCTGATGCTGGATTATGAAATGCACTGATGAATTATGACGGCTGGCATCACTCGAGATTATTTTGCAAATTTCACTAGTCTGTGAGGTTAATACACAACTAGGATCTAAGCCGATGAGAATGTTTTGGAAATGTATCACTGTTTCATCATGTATCCACAAGACGTGCAAGGTAAACATCTGAAAAATGTTCTGTCTCTCTTCTGGTTTTTACAATTTCTATTTGTTCAAATTGACGTGACCTGTTAATGTTTCAAAGAGGCACCTTCAAACATTAATCAACATTCATCAAACATTTAAAAAACATAGTCTGCTATTGTGTGTGAAAGTACGGAATGTACTATCCATTCAGCCTAATCCACGATGAACCAAGCTGGGTACACAATGATACTCACATACTCCTCTGAATTTGGAAAACATGCTTCCGATATAATGGAGGAATTCAGAAATAAAATTCCAAGCTGCAATTTAAGTGCCAGTTAAAAATACATTTATCCACCCCATTATGAGGCTGAGCAATAATAATCTGCAAACGCCAATCTAGATCCATTCGCAGGGCACTACAGTAAAGATGTTGTATCTGATAACAAAGGAACTTTGATTTCACCTCCTTTCTGTTTGATGGAGACAAAATGCTGGGTCCACCGCTTTTTGTCATTCATATAAATGATTTGGATGTGAACATAGAAGATATAGTTAGTAAATTTACAGATGTCACCAAAATTGGAGGTATAGTGAACACCTCAGAGTTCAATGGGTTCTTCATCAGATGGGCCAATGGACCGAGAAGTGGCAGATGGTGCTTAATTTAGAGTCGAGAGTATGGTGCTGGAAAAGCACAGCAGGCCAGGAAGCATCCGAGGAGCAGGAGAATTGATGTTTTGGGCATAAGCCCTTCAATTTGGGTTTGAGCTATTGGGACAGCCTCAATAGTCATCGGAAGCCAAACGGTAAATAGACAAGATATTTTCCCCAGTGCAGGAGAGTCCAAAAGTAGAGGGCATAGGTTTAAAGTTAAAAATTACACAACACCAGGTTATAGTCCAACAGGTTTATTTGGAAACACTAGCTTTCGGAACATTGCTCCTTCATCAGGTGGTTGTGGAGTATATTAATTTAGATACATGTGAGGTGCTGCATTTTGGAAAGGCAAATCAGGGCAGGGCCTTTACACTTAACGGTTAGATCCTGGGGAGTACTGCTGAACAAAGAGACCTTGGAATGCAAGTTCATTGTTCCTTGAAAGTGGAGTCTCAGGTAGGTAGGATAGTGAAGAAGTCATTTGGTATGCTTTTCTTTATTGGTCAGTGCATTGAGTGCATTGGAAGGTCATGATGCAGCTGTACAGGACATTGGTTAGGCCATTTTTGGAATATTGCATGCAAATCTAGTCTCCCTCCTATAGGAAGGATGTTGTGAAACTTGAATGGGTTCAGAAAAGATTTAGAAGGATGCTACCAGGGCTGGGGGTTTGAGCTATAGGGAGGTATCCCTACGGGAAATGGTGGTATCTGTATTGACACTGACTCATCTTGCAGCATCTACCATGACAAGGTTGTATGGTGTTGTCCTGAAAGCCAGGCAGTTTGCTATGAGCAATGATCTGTTTGAGGTTTGGTAATTGTTTAAAGGTGAGAAGTGGAGGCGTGGGGAAGATCTTGGAGAAGTGCTCATCCTCACTGATAATGTGTTGCAGGATGCGAAGAACATGGTGTAGTTTTTCAGCTCCTGGGAAGTACTGAACAACAAAGGGTACTGTGTCGGTTGCAGCTTGTGTCTGTCTCCTGAGGAGATCATTTCGTTTTCTCGCTGTGGCAAATCAGAACTGGCGATCGATAGGTTGAGCATTGCGTCACGTTCTAATGAGGACATTCCTTGAGTACTTCCAGGTGTCTGTCACGTTCCTCCTCATCTGAACAGATCCAGTGTATGCTTAGGGCTTGGCTTTAGGGGATGGCTGATTTAATGTGTTTCAGGTGGAAGCTGAAGAAGTATAGCATCGTGAGGTTATCCATGGATTTGCGGTACAGTGAGGTGCTGAGATGCCCATCCTTGATTGAGATGCATGTGTCCAAGAATGAAACAGACAGTAGAGACTAGTCCATGGTGAGTTTGATGGTGGGATGAAACTCGATATCACTGTGTAGTTTTTTCAGTGACTCCTCACCATGGGTCCAGAGGAAGAAAATGTCGTCAATGTACCTGATGTACCTGGTTCGATGTCCTGTGTAGAGAAGAGGTCTTGTTCAAACCTGTGCATGAAAATGTTGGAATATTGGGGTGGAAGTTTTGATCCTCATGGCTGTTCCGTGTGTCTGGATGAAGAATTGGTTGTCAAAGGTGAAGACATTGTGACTGAGGATAAAACAATGAGTTGTAGGACGGTACTTGGAGATTGGCAGTTGTTGATGTTGAGTACTGCGGCTGTTGCCGCAATGCCAACATTGTTGGGGATGCTGGTGTGGAATGCTGAACCCCAATACACCAACATTTTTATGCATAGGCTTGAACAAAACTCCTTCTCTATGCAGGACCTCCAACCAACACTATACACCAGGTACATTGATGATATTTTCTTCCTCTGGCCACATGGCGAGGAGTCACTGAAAAAACTACACAGTGATATCAAGAAGTTTTTTCTCACTATCAAACTCACCATGGATTCCTCTCTACTACTGTCCCATTCTTGGACACATGCATCTCCTTCAAGGATGGGCACCTCAGCACCTCAGTCTACTGCAAACCCACGGATAACCTCTTGATGCTACACTTCTCCAGCTTCCACCTGAAACACATTAAACAGCCATCCCCTATGGACAAGCCCTACACATACACAGGATCTGAGGAGGAACTTAATAGACACCTGGAAGTACTCAAGTATGCCCTCATAAGAACATGATTTGGAGATGCTGGTGTTGGACTGGGGTGTAAAAAGTTAAGAATCACACAACACCAGGTTATAGTCCAACAGGTTTAATTGGAAGCACACTAGCTTTCGGAGCGACACTCCCTCATCAGGTGATTGTGGAGGGCTCGATCGTAACACAGAATTTATAGCAAAAATTTGCAGTGTGATGTAACTGAAATTATACATTGAAAAATTGATTGTCTGTTAAGCCTTTCATGTGTTAGAATACAGTGACAGTTTCACTTCTTTCATGTGTAAGTCACAAAACCCTTTTTTTTAAAGTTGCATTCTCGGGTTAGCTGTTAACAATGGTGACAGCTAGACAATATGTTGAAGGTGTTAGCCCCCTGTGTTCTCTGTCTATGACCTGGCGCTTAGATTGATTATAATCTACAAAGTGAGATAACAGAGTTTTACATAAATTCATGCAGTTTTTGAGCTCAGAGTTCTACATGAATGTATGTAGTTTTTCAGCAAAGTGCAATGTAACTCTGCAAGTACAAATTCACCACACAAAATATATGTGTGCATGTGGGTCTTTGTCTGTGTGTGTGTGTCTGTCTGTCTGGGGTGGGGGTTGTGAGTGTGAGCAAGTGTGTGTAGTGAGTGCAGAGCGCCAAAATATTACACCATATTCTTCGCAACCTGCAACACAGTATCAATGCGGATGAGGACCTTGCCAAGATCTTCCACACGCCTCCATTTCTGACCTTTAAATAACCACTAAACCTTAACCAGATCATTGTTCATAGCAAACTGCCCGACCTTCAGGACAACACCATATGACCTTGTCACGGTGGATGCTGCAAGGCATCTCAGAGTATTGATATGGATATCACCACTATGCATGGAGACATTTCCCACCGTTTACGTGGCAGGTACTTATGCAATGCAGCCAACACTGTCTATCTCATACACTGTAGGCAAGGTTGCCCGAAGGCATGGTACATTGGTGAGACCAAGCAGAGAATATGGCAATGATGAATGGGCACCACAGTGGCGCAGTGGTCAGCACTGCTATCTAACAGTGCCAGGGACCAGGGTTCAATTCCCGCCTTGGGCGACTGTGTGGAGTTTGCACATTCTCCCCATGTCTGCATGGGTTTCCTCCGGGTGCTCCAGTTTCATCCCACAGTCCAAAGACGTGCAGGTCAGGTGAATTTGCCATGCTAAACTTCCCGTAGTGTTAGGTGTATTAGTCAGGGGGAAATGGGTCAGTTGGGTTACTCTTTGGAGGGTCGGTGTGGACTTGTTGGGCCAAAGGGCCTGTTTCCACACTGTAGCTAATATAATCTAAACTAATTGACACCAAACAACAATCAACAGTCAGGAGTGTTCCCTCCCAGTCAAAGAACACTTCAGCGGTCCAGGACATTTGACCTTAGACCTTCGGATTACCGCCTTCAAGGCGGTCTTCAGAACAGGCAACAGCACAAAGTGGCCGAGTAGAGGCTGATAGTTAAGTTCGGTACCCATGAGAGTGGCCTCAACTGGGACATTGGACTCATGTCACACTACAGGTGACCCCACTGCACTACACACACACACACACACACACACACACACACACACACACACACACACACACACACACACACACACACACACACACACACACAGACACACACATGCATGCAGACCCTCTCTCATACACAAGCTCTCTCTCATACGTGCACACACGCACCCTCTCACAGACTTATTCTTCCTTACGCTTACACATGCTCACACACCCTCCCACAGACACTCATAATTCTCTGCCCCTTACTTGCAGAATTACATTTTATTTTGCTCAAAAACTGCATGAATCCATGTAAAATTCTGTAAATCTGTTTTTTAAATGAGAATCAGTCTGACCATTGTGGCACAGACAGTCTCACACAGGGCAGCTCACACCTTCAATGCGTTATCTGGGCCGACCTGACAACAATTGTTAAAGTTCACTTGAGAATGTAACTTGAAAAGAGTTCTGCCATTTACATATGAAAGAACTGAAACCAACATGGTCATTCTAAAAGATGAGAGATTTAAAAAACAATTTAGGTCTTTTCAATATATAAGTTCAGTTACATTATACTGTAAACTTTTGCTATAAATTTTGTGTCGTATGATCTTATACTCCACAAACACCCTGATGAAGGAGTAGCGTTCTGAAAGCTAGTGCTTCCAAATAAACCTGTTGGACTCTAACCTGTGTTGTGTGATTTTTAACTTTATCCACTCCAGTCCAACACCGGCATTTCCAAATCAGGTTTTAAGTGAGAGGGTAAATATTTAAAAGGAACCCAGGAGGGCATATTTTTCATGCAGAGGGTAGTGCATGTAGGGAATGAGCTGCCAGAGGAAGTGGTGGAGGGTGGTACAATGACAACATTGAAAAGGCATCTGGATGGGTATACGAATAGGAAGGGTTTGAGGGATATGTGCCAAATGCTGACAAATGGGATTAGATTAATTTATGATATCTGGTTGGAATGGATAGGTTGTTTCCATGCTGTACAGCTCTATGACTCTGTAACTGGACGACTAGGGACAGATTTAATGTTTCTTGCAAGGGGATGATGTAATGAAAAGCTTTTAAAATGTGGCACGTGGTATTGGCCTGGAATCTTCGACCTAGGAAGGTAAGGGGAACAAAGATAATGAATGATTTCAAGAGCAATTTGGATGGGAACTTGAGAGAAAAGAAAATGCAGTGTGAATGGATCATAGAGCAAGAGAATGGGACAGTCTGGTCCATTCTACAGAGACCAAGCATGGATTCAATGAGCCAAATAGCCTCTTTGTGTGCCACGGGATTGCAAAACTCCCTATTGGTTATTGTACTAGTGCTGCTTCTTGCTGTCACACCAAACTGGAAAATTTCATCAGCTTTGTTTGAAATAACACCCTCCCTTTCGTATTGCATCTCTGAATTTTGCCTTCATTTTCTTAGCTTTCCTATCTTGCTATTGTAAAGACTGATTATATCTTTGTGCTTTTGAAAATTCTGGACGGAAACAAGGAAAAACTGTTTGAAAGCTAGTGTTTGAAAGGATTATTGCATATTTTAAAAAATAAGTAACCTGACACTTGCTGCAAGCACTATGTGAATAGTTGTTTGAATCATCAGAAATTGTACTGGTTGCAGATGAATTGGAGCCGATGAGTTCTGTGTACTGACAATGCTGGGTGATAATAAAAAAGTTGTTTGGTCTATACACTAGTGACCAGTTATTGGTGACTAAAGCTTTTGTCCCCCCTACTAATAACTATGGGCCTAGTTTTGAGGCAACTGAACAACTTGTCAAATTAGAGAGAAATGTCTTAACTGCCACCAGTACAAGAACTATCACTTTCATCTGCTGTGAAACCCATTTAAAGTTGAAGAAAACCAATTCACCATTCCTTCTGCAGTTGATTAAGCTGTGACTTTTAATTGATAAGTCACAGACTTTTATAAATGAGCCACTGACCTTGTGTCTCTTGCATACCAGCAGAAGCATCCTGAGAAAAAAGACTGAAAAACAACATCACAGAATCATCACAGCAAGCTATGAATAGGAACCACTGGACTGCCTCCCAGTTTTCTTCTCTATCCTATTTATCCTTGTCTGTGTGTGCATGTAAGGGGCATTCACTAAGGGATTAGAGTTTAAATTTCTATTAATTAATTTGTTATATGTCAAAGGTTCATAAGTGTTAAAGTTATTGATAAAGTCAAATTACTTGTAATAAATAATCATCTATTTTAAGTGCAGAAATCTGTCTGTGCTTTCCAGCAACTGAAAATCAGGTAACTTGGGGAACTTTGTATACTTATTTAAACATCCTCAATTTTCATAACGACTCCAGGAATACCAGGGTGTAATTCCCTGCCTGCTACCCCTGTGACAATAAGTAAAGTTAGACTATGACATATATTGGCCAAAAGCCCACTAACTGTCATTTCTGCCTTGGTTATGCTTCCTATCGAACCACTTTTTGCAAGCACTACTCTATTCTCCCAGAGTCTGTGACTTCATCCTATTTTTTCTAACAATATTACTTTCCACAGCAGTGCTCCTGATACATTTTCCTTTTTCTGCAATTGATGATTCTTCTCCATCATGGTTGACAAGGCTTTTAACCATGTCTGTCCCATTTCCAACACTTCTGCTCTCACCTCTTCTCTCCTCACCCAGACCACAGTGGGATTCAACGTTAAACAAAAAAGAACCAAAGAACTGAGGATGCTGGGAAGCAGAAACAAGAACAGAAGATGCTGGAGATATTCTGAAGAAAAGTCACTGGACCTGAAACATTAACTCTGTTTTCTCTCCACAGTTGCTGCCAGAGTTTTTCCAGCAATTTTGTTCTTTTGTTTACTATAGGGGTCCCCCTGTGCTTGCCTTCCATCTCATTCGCCTCCACATTCATGTTGATACCATATAGAGTCATAGAGATGTACAGCATGGAAACAGATCCTTTGGTTCAACCAGATATCCCAACCCAATCTAGTCCCATCTGCCAGCACCCGGCCCATATCCCTCCAAACCCTTCCTAGTCATATACCCATCCAAATGTCTCTTAAAAGTTGCAATTGTACCAGCCTCCACCACTCCCTCTGGCAGCTCATTCCATACATGTACCACTCTCTGCGTGAAATAGTTGCCCCTTAGGTCTCTTTTATATCTCTCCCCTCTCACCCTAAACCTATGCCCTCTAGTTCTGGACTCCCCGACCCCAGGGAAAGGACTTTGCCTATTTACCCCATCCATGCCCCTCATAATATCTTTCCTTTCCCTCACTTCCCAGAATCCTGGAGGGATTCTTCTCATTTTGATACTCTGGTTCAACTTCCATCAACACAAACTCCACCACCTTCCTGGGACACCTTCCCATACAACTCTGGAGCTACTGCATTAGTCCATTCACCTCTGCCCTTCTCATTGTCCCCATCCAAATATTCCTTTAAAGTGAAACATTGATTTGAGTCTCCTTCACTCAACTTCAGTTCATATGTATTCACTTTCTCAGTTGCAAGATCACTGGCACTTGTGAGATTATATGAGATTGAGTTATTGCTCTGATAAACATTTCTATTCCATCTACAATGTTGAGTTTCTGCTCACTTGCTATATTAACGATGTCACCTTCTGAATTCTCTGTCCTTGGCTTCCAACATTGTTCTAATTAAGTTCAATGTTAGGTCAAAGAACATAAGAAATATGAACAGTAGTAGACCAATTGGCCACCAAAGCCATACCGCCAAATCTAATTTGCCCAGGCCAGAACTCCTCTATTGTATCAGCTCATCATAGGCTTCAACTCCCTTACAATTAAAAAAAAGCTTATCTATCCACCCTTTAAATACTTTCAGTGATCTAGCCTCCACAATTCTCTGGGCACAGAATTCCAGATGTTCACTACACGCAGAGAAGAAATTCCTTTGTATCTCAATTTTAAATTAGTGTTCTCTTTTACTGTAACTATAATGCTTAGTTTGAGGTTGTCCCTTTAGTAGAAACATCTTCTCAACATCTAGTCTGTCAGGGCCCTCAGAATCTTGTATGTTTCCATAAGATCACCCTTCATTCTTCTAGCCTGTAATGACTAAAGCCCTAACCTGTTTAGCTGTTCTTGATAACATTAAAGGCCAGATCAAATCCTCACAAAATATATTAAGAAGGTAGCCTAGACCCTATTTTTTTCATATTTTATAGATAAATGTCAGGTGCTACTGATCCAGAGGCAATCCACTTGGTCAAACTACTCAGCATTAAGCAAAACACAATTTGTTCAAACACTGCAGTTGCAATTCAACATAAGAAATAGGAACTTGGAATAACTTAACTCTACTGGAAAACTTAACAGAATAATAGATTATTTTACTAATAAGCAGTTATTATTCCAATAATGTAACGTCCCATAAATGTACCTGTGCAAAAAGACAAAATCAGGAAATGGATTGTCCCACATGCAGTCTTCCAATCCAGGAGGAAAGAACATCAAAAGACAATTCTGGGTGAAAACTCAGAGAGAGGTTATGTAGCAGCTGGGAGAGGTTCACTGCCTTCCACCCATCTGCTGCAGGACCCAGCAACAACTGCAGAATGGTCTGTAAGAGCATGACCATATCCACTCAGGCTGCTTCTGTTGCTCTAACTTTTTAAAAAAACCCCAAGGGCTCACAAATTGTTTATCTTCTCATGGACTGCTCGATGCCTGTCTCCCAATCTCTCTCTAAACCAGGGCAAAACACATTGCTTAAAGCCACAGTATCATTACAATAAGGTGATCTCTTCATGAAACACAAAAAGTTAGTGTGTAAGTGCAGCAAATAATTACAAAGGCAAATGGAATTTTGGCCTTTATAGAGATGGGCATGAGTTTTAAAATAAGATATTCCTGGTGCAGCCTCATTAACATCCTGTACAGTTGTACCAAGACTTCTCTATTTTAAAACTCCTGCCCATCTCTATAAAGGCCAATATTCCACTTATCTTTATAATTACTTGCTGCAACTGCACACTAACTTATTGTGTTTCATGCATGAGTATACCCAGGTCCCTTTGCACTGTACTTTTTAAGAGTCTCCCTCCACTTAAATAACAGCCTGCATTTTAATTTTTTCAATCAAGGTGAATGACCTCACAGTTTCCTACATTAAATTCTATCTGCCAAGTTTTGGCCATTGACTCAATATGCCTGTCGCCTTTTACAGATTTCTTAAGTCCTTCTCACAACAGGCCTTTGCACCTATGTTTGTATCATCAGCAAATTTGCATGCATTACAATTGGCCCCTCTTCCAAGTCATTAATATAGATAACAAATAATTGAGATCATAGGACTGATCCTTGTATTGTTTCTACTAGTTACATCTTTTCAACCTGAGAAAAGACCCATTAATACATACTCATAATCTTCACTGTGTAAACTAATCTTCAATCATCCCTCATGCCCTGAACTTCTATCTTGTTTTCTTTGTCAAATATTTTCTGAAAATTCGTATTAAATGCTCCAAAGTTATTGGGGACAACAGTTTGTTTTGAGTTTTTCTGTTTTATTAAGGTCTAATGTCACTTTCCTAAACTCTGACCACGCCTTCCTCTACTGCTGGCCATTCTTCATTTCTCTGAAGGAACCCCTAATCAAACCTCCTAAGCCTCTTGTTCAAAAAATCCCAAAGAAACCCAAAAATGGCAACTCCTGAGCAAAATAAAGGAAAAACTCTAGGCACTAAATTTCTTAGATCAGGGAAGATTAAGTGGACAATTGTGATGTTACTGTGCCAAGACTTGCTGATGTACTTCAGGATTCAGGAATCCAAGGGCATAAGAATCCAGACGAAGGGATTGCCCAATGAGGACAGAGATAAGAAGCAATTCGTTCTCTCTGATGGAATGGAATCTGAGAAGTTTTTTTTAACCACAAAGGACAGTAGAGGCTGAGTCATAAGTACATTCAAGGCTGAGGTTGACAGATTTTTAATTAGTAAGGGAATCAAGGTCTATAGGGAAAAGGCAGGACTGTAAAAGGGTTATCAGACCGGCCATAATCTAATTCAACAGGGAAGCAGATTTGATTGGCCAAAAGGCCTGCTTCTACTCCAATATCTTATTGTCACATGGGGAAATCGCCCAGCCTAAGATTCATTCATTTCAAGCTGCACAAAGGAAGTTCCTGCCTCCCCGTGGTACTTGTGTGTAAATTAATTAGGATGGGATTTTGTCATCAACTCTCAATCATTTTTTTCATCTGTTTTTGAGAATGTATCCCACTGGTCAAAAAGCACATTAACCCTTTGAAAGAATTCTATTTCAATCTAGAGCCAGAAAATAAAGCTGCATAATGGGTGTCTTGAGTGTAAATCGCACATTTCCCTCAAGAACTTGAGGCCTGAATATTAGACAAAAAGGTACAGAAAGATTTGAAGGAAAGATGACACCAGAGACCATCCTAATGAAGGCAGTTCGGTGGAAATGTGTGGATCTAGGCATACCTTCTGATATCCATTTCAGTCATGCAGCTCCCGGGGAGTTGTTCATTATTACTTCAACCAAATCTGTAACTCAGGTCAATAGCCACATGTAGCTTTGATGGTGGCAGGAAAGCTCTGCACAGTTCTCCCACTTCTATGCTACAAACTATTTCAAGAGGGTGTGAGAACTCAATTAGGAAAGTATGCTCATACCTGAGCTTCACTACTCCCAAAAATTAGGCATTTAATCAAAGCATACGAAATTCCTGATTTTCCTATTTGATAATCTCTGGTAAACCGAAAACACTGACTGGGTTTCAGTACTTAACAAGAAACTAGTGTTTATTACAAACAAATTAATTCTAACTGAAAATAAATTAATTTAACATAAACAAGGCTGTTATAAAATCATCGAGGAGAAAGTGAGGTCTGCAGATGCTGGAGATCAGAGCTGAAAATGTGTTGCTGAAAAAACGCAGCAGGTCAGGCAGCATCCAGGGAACAGGATATTCGACGTTTCAGGCATAAGCCCTTCTTCAGGAATGAGGAAAGTGTGCCCAGCAGGCTAATTAAAGGTAGGGAGGAGGGACTTGGGGGAGGGGCGATGGAGATGTGATAGGTGGAAGGAGGTCAAGGTGAGGGTGATAGGCCGGAGTGGGGTGGGGGCGGAGAGGTCAGGAAGAAGATTGCAGGTTAGGAGGGCTGTGCTGAGTTTGAGGGATTTGACTGAGACAAGGTGGGGGGAGGGGAAATGAGGAAACTGGAGAAATCTGAGTTCATCCCTTGTGGTTGGAGGGTTCCTAGGCGGAAGATGAGGCGCTCTTCCTCCAACCATTGTGTTGTTATGGTCTGGTGATGGAGGAGTCCAAGGACCTGCATGTCCTTGGTGGAGTGGGAGGGGGAGTTAAAGTGTTGAGCCATGGGGTGGTTGGATTGGTTGATCCGGGTGTCTCAGAGGTGTTCTCTGAAATGTTCCGCAAGTAGGTGGCCCGTCTCCCCAATATAGAGGAGGCCACATCGGGTGCAGCGGATGCAATAGATGATGTGTGTGGAGGTGCAGGTGAATTTGTGGTGGATATGGAAGGATCCCTTGGGGCCTTGGAGAGTGGCATGGAAAGGGTAAATAGACAATGTCTTTTACCTGGGCTGGGGGAGTCCAGAGCTAGAGGCCATAGGTTTAGAGTGAGAGGGGAAAGATATAAAAGAAACCAAAGGGGTAACTTTTTCACGCAGAGGGTGGTGGAGGCTAGTAAAATGGCAATATTTAAAAGGCATCTGGATGTGTGTATTAACAGGAAGGATTTGGTGGGATATGGGCCAGTGCTGGCAGGTGGGACTAGATTGGGTTGGGATATCTAATCAGCATGGATGAGTTGGACTGAAGGGTCTATTTCCGTGCTGTACATCTCTATGACTCTTCGACGATTTATCTCATATCCTTTTTAAATCTTGAAGAATTTCAGCAAGTCGCCTTCTATTTTAGCTACAATTTTCCATCTTAAAATTGGTTTGTGATCTTAATTTTGATGTTTTGTTTCTGTAAATAAACATGGAAAAATTTCCATTCACATTGGAAAGTAAAGCAACACATTTGTCCTTGAGTGTCGACATTTTCCCAAGTCAACTGAATTTCAGAAATGTGAAAATTATCATGATTTTGTCACAGCTCAATCAACTTACTTCGATTTAGAAGACTTCTGGTATCTGGAAACATGTGAGACAGGTAATGGAGGTGCATAGTTCTCTCTATTCTCTGTGGCTTATTTTTCCTGAAAGCCATTCTGAACGAAAGTCTTGACTGGTGTCAATCCATATCAAGCATGGCTCATCAGGAGTTTCTATCACTGTTACCAATTGTCCTAGGCAATTGGAAGGATTTGCAGAGTGGGAGTCAACCTTTTTGGCTGAGTTATGCACAGGCTTCCAATGCTTATCAAGTCCTAGAATGGATTTCAGAGTAGGGATACCACTGACTGCACTACAAGACCTTTTCAGGACAATGACTAGCCTTTAAAAACATGACTATGAAACCCAGAATCTGGCTATGAATGTGCAAGTTGTCTGTGATACAGCAAGTGCAGAAAAATATTTGTAATTAGATGTTATCGTTCATGAGGTCACTTTATCTTTCTTTTCATTGGATATGGGTGGCACTTGTAAGGCCTTGGTTTGCTACACCATTTCAGAGGACATTACTGTGAATCTGGAATCAAATATAGATTAGATTAGATTATTTACAGTGTGGAAACAGGCCCTTCGGCCCAACAAGTCCACACCGACCCGCCGAAGCGCAACCCACCCAGACCCATACCCCTACATTTACCCCTTACCTAACGCTACGGGCAATTTAGCATGGCCAATTCACCTGACCCGCACATCTTTGGACTGTGGGAGGAAACTGGAGCACCCGGAGGAAACCCACGCAGACACGGGGAGAACGTGCAAACTCCACACAGTCAGTCACCTGAGGCAGGAATTGAACTCAGGTCCCTGGCGCTGTGAAGCAGCAGTGCTAACCACTGTGCCACCGTGCCGCCCTTAACTTTTGTCTCAGTTTTCAAATATAGATCGAACATGCAAAACAAATTTCTTTCTCTAAAGGATATTAAGAACTTTATTTTTTGGTTTAATTCGCTCATTGGATGTAGGCATTGCTAGCTGGACCAGCATTTATTGCCAATCACTAATAGCTCCTTGATTTGATCAGTTTGTTAGGATTACATAAGAAGGCAGATAAGAGTCAATCATATTAAAGTACGTCTGGAGTCACCTGTTGACAGACCACATAAGGAAGGCAAATTTCCTTCCCTGAACAAGTATTAATGAGCCAGATGGGTTTTTATAACAATCAACAGAAGTCACATGGCTCGATTAGGCCAGCTTTTAATTCCATTCTTAATTTTGTTTTATCGAATTCAAAGTTGATGATGAGATTCAAACCCACTGTTCCTAGATAATTAGCTTTTGCTCTGAACTACTAGCCAGTGACATTACCACTACACCACTGCCTCACTTGGCTTTTTATGCCATGTGGGTGGCACGGTGGCACAGTGGTTAGCACTGCTGCCTCATAGCGCCAGAGACCCGGGTTCAATTCCCGCCTCAGGCGACTGACTGTGTGGAGTTTGCACGTTCTCCCCGTGTCTGTGTGGGTTTCCTCCGGGTGCTCCGGTTTCCTCCCACAGTCACAAAGATGTGCGGGTCAGGTGAATTGGCCATGCTAAATTGCCCATAGTGTTAGATAAGGGGTAAATGTAGGGGTATGGGTGAGTTGCGCTTCAGCGGGTCGGTGTGGACTTGTTGGGCTGAAGGGCCTGTTTCCACACTGTAAGTAATCTAATCTAATCATAACAATTGATGATAGTTTCATGAACACCATTGCTGAGACTACCTTTCAATTCAAGTCTAGATTAATTGTCTTGTTGCCATGGATGGATTTGAACCAAATCTCCAGACCATTAGCCTAGGCTTTCAATTACTAGCCCAGTGACAATACCACTAATCTATTAATATTGAAGACACCACCATCCTACCCCTACCAAAAAAAGAGAGTGCAGTATTTCAGCCTACCCAAGTTTTGACTTAGAATGACATGAATTATTTTGTCCTTTGACTGCACACAGTCTGAATTACTGATCGATCCTTGCAGCACTATCAAGATGGCAGCTTCCTGATGAGATGAAAATCTATGGAGCTTCTGCAGAATCACTGCAGCTTCTCACCTTTCATTAGCCAATTACAGATAAGCAATTGATGAGACTGCAAATGATTCAGAATTCTCACTTTCTAGTGTAGGAATGGTACAAGAAAGAAAGGTAAATGGGCACATAGAGAGAACGTAAATACAGCTAAGAAGAAATCTTGCTCCCAAAATCCCCTGGTAGCTTTTTTTTTGCTGAGTAGTACATCTGGTGAAGTACAACCATCTGGATTTTTCCCCCAAATATTTTCATTTAATTAGGATGTTCATTTGTGCAAAGTCTTTCCGCCAGTAAGTAGAGCTGAGGTCCGCCAGTAAGTAGAGCTGAGGCAGGGAACCATTATCTCTTTATGGCATGAAAGTTAGTACAGGTTAATGCCTGGAAGCAAGAAAGACTCTTCAGTGTTCAGAATAAAACAGAAAGCAGCAAAAAAGTTGAAAAAAATGTAAAACAGACTGAGTAAAAACGAGGTAGATTACAAAGTGGCATTTGGGAAGGAGAGCAATTCAATAAGAATGTACAGGGATGAGCCTGTCTCATGGATAGAATACTGAGAATAGAGAAAAAAACAGAAGGTCCTTTTATAGGAACATTGCTGACTCTAAACGTGTGGCTATCCCACCATCAACTGTACTCAATAATATAAACAAACGCTGGTTCCAGGAACCTACGGCTTCTTGGAATCACTAAAAGGTTGGCTTAGAATTCTATTTTGGAATGAAGGAGCCTGTTAACTTCTGTGGAGCTTCATAAAAATGGAGTCCAGTGTTCAAACAGATAAACGTATGAGAATACTGCAAAAATGTGTCCTCCTAGAGCAGGGTGTAAAGTTAATTATGATTATATTGGCTGAAAGATTTAGGATTAGGACAAGAGTTAAAACTATCCTTATCAATTATGTTTTACTCTGTGATTTTCTTCCGTGTTCATTGAGGTGAAGCATGTGGAGCATGTTGTTTTGCTTTTAGAAACCAGGCAGTATAATTTTCCTAATTTTGTTTATTTTAATGAAAATGAACAGAAGCGCTGGCTACTTCAGCTTTCTGCTAGCTACATGAGTTTGTGCTATACGGTTACTATAATTTAATGGGTGGAGACTTGGCCATTAAGACTGGCCAGCAAGAATGCTCATTTGGTGTTTGTCACGGGGCTTTAGAGCCACTTAACCAGACAATCAAAGGCACAAATCCAGTTCTGGAAAGGAGCAGACTGCAGCAAATTAAGAAGTGCAATAAACTTGTTCAATTCCATTTCTTAACATGATCACTTCCAGATTTTGATTGACTGTTTTATAGACCTAAAGACATTAAAGCCAATGAGTTTGCATTTATGTATATAGCCAATTTTTGAGTTTGTAAATGATGAACAAAGAGTTAATACAGTTCAAAATTGATGGATTGCAAAAAAAAAATTGTGTTGGACCAGAAGTTATATTTAATTTCTTGGTTAGTTTTATATCCTTTGATGCTCAAAGGTGAAAATTTCAATATTGTAGATACATAATACTCTGTACATCCTGGTAAGCAGCACTTTAACAATTAGATATTTAAAGCAGAGCATTACAAGGGTAGCAGTAAAACTTTAAAATGATGATGAAGGTAGTTGGGATGTGTGTCTTATTTCCAGAGAGCTTTCTTTCAGTGATGATAAGAGTGAATCAATGTAGCGCTGTTGCTTCACAGGTAAGTAAAAATCTGCTGGATAATTCAAATGTCACAATATCAAACAAAAAAGAAAAAACAAACATTTAACATTTCTAGTATACAAGTCCAATTTTTTCCATGGCAACATGCCAACTTCTACTGTTCACATCAAACCTAAATGATATTAATTTAAAGAAAGAAAACAATGAGATTTTTGGATTTCATACAAAGCTCCCACTCTGCATGTCCAGCTCACACTTTACAGTTCACGTAGAGCTCTACTCTCCAGCTGGCCCAATCTAGGAAGGTCTAGGTGTTAGTTTCCCTTGAACACATGAAACGCAAATAAAGGCAAGAAGCTATTGTGTGCAAACATTAGGCCAGAGAAGCCAGTATGTAATCTGCGTACAACATACCCTATTGAACCCACACATGTACAAATCAAAAATGATCAAATAATTAGCTAGATACCGATGATTAATAAAGCAAGAATCTCAATTATATAATTGAAGAAGTCAATCAAATAGTTATTAAAGATGGGAATGCTTGGTGTTTTGAAATATTAATTTGCCGCAAGTCAATAGTTCTAAATGAAATAACTCCACACAGGCTGGTATCGGGTCAGCAAGTCACTCATTATTTACACGTGAACAGTCCTCGATTTTAGTTCTGCCTTTTCAGAGTTAGCTTTCAGAGTGGCAGTATCTCTGATACTCCCCATTTATCTGTCAGCCAGGGTTCCCTGATTAGATCACATTAACAGCCCTAATATGGGAAGCCATATTCTATGATGTCCAGCTAGCTAACCTCATTACAATCACTACACTAAAATTGCTGGTATGAGTTGTCTCTGGAAAAGGATCACAGCTGGTTGCACCATTCTGCCCTTGGAAACTTGGAACAGATACATGATGAAGATTTTATGAATTCCATTAAGGGAAATGGAGTGGTATGGTGGCTCAGTGGTTAGCACTGCTGCCTCACAGCGCCAGGGACACGAGTTCGATTCCTGCCTCGGGCGACTGTCTGTGTGGAGTTTGCACATTTTCCCCGTGTCTGTTTGGGTTTCCTCCAGGTGCTCCCACAATCCAAAAGATGTGCAGGTCAGGTGAATTGGCTGTGCGATAAAATTGCCCATGGTGTTAACTGCATTAGTCAGGGGTAAATATTGGGCAAGGGATTGGGTCTGGGTGGGTTACTCTTCGGAAGGTCAGTGTGGACTTGTTGGGCCGAAGGGCTGTTTCCATACCGCAGAGAAACTTGAAATGGCTCATTGTTGTGCTTTGCTACGCAATATGTACAAATGATTAAATCCAATGAAATTAACCCAGTTACAAAAATTGATCAATTGGCTAAAAAAAAAACAGGCTTGATTTACAATGTTGTATGACTAACATACAGGTTAAAAAAAGAAGTTTTGAAAATGATCTTTACTTCAGACATGAGAGTGGGGCTATAATTGTGGTTATTAATGCAACATTTTCTGGGGTAATTAGTTCCATGAAGATGTTGTCAATGACAGAATGGAGGTTGATTTATACATGTACCTGGATAGATCATAATTGAAGTTGAAAATTTTGATGGAACAGTCAGCCTGGATTAAAATGTAGTTCACACTATGGGCAATTTAGCACAGCCAATTCACCTGACCTGCACATCTTTTGGATTGTGAAGAAACCGGAGGAGCTGGAGGAAACCCAAGCAGACACGGAGAGAATGTGCAAATATGTAATGTCATCTCTGAACAGGTTGATTAGAAAATATCTATAATTTTCCTAGGGCTCTTGGGGTACAGTGATAATGTCCTGACCTCTGAACTGAAAGGCTTAATTTCAAGTTCCACAAACTCCAATGAGATGTCAAAACGCTTCTGAATGGAAAATTTACAATTTGCTTTCTAAAATAAGGTTGGACATTATTTGCTATATGAGAGTCTACCTTGCCTTTCATTTGAGCTCTGTCTAAATGTAAGCATTTTAGGTGATTCATTTGTAACATTTGGCATGCACAACTAAATGAAACGTTAATGGAAAAGGTACCTTTTGAAACTGACATCAGTTCACACAGTCATTGTACCCTGTTCAAGGAAGTACCTTTACAATATTGCCTCTTCTGACCTCCCTTCTGATTTAATTTGGAATTCTTTACCTATGCAAGGTGAATAGGAAGTTGTCTGGTCTTTTGTACTATTTGACATAGTCAGAGAATCATAGAGATATACCGTATGGAAAAAGGCCTTTGGCTCAACTCGTCCATGCCAAACAGGGTTCCTAAACTAAATAGTCCCATTTTACTTCATTTGGCCCATATCCCTCTAAACCTTTCCAATCTCTGTACCTGTCCGAATATTTTTTAAATGAGGCTGACAACCATACCACACCACACCACACCACACACTGTTGTTTCCTCTACTTTAAAATAATTAAGGGAATTTAAACTTTTCCTAACCCAGTGAAAATTGGCCCACAGGATATTTAAAACGGAGAAGAACATTTATCCAGTAGACTTCAGTTCCAAATCTACTGACATCTGAAATTGCTAATTTGAAATTGCAATGATGAGGACACCGATCGAAAAGTAATGGAGTCAATTAAGTGTGCAGATTAAGTTCCAATCATATCATCACCATTTGACTTCACACCAAATCAAGCATTAAACCATGGCAAGAAATAGACTACCGTGATAAGTTCTATCATCTTTTTGTCTTTTCTTTGTGCACCAACAGAAGAAAGAGAGCCTCTCCAAACCACATAGGAAAGCTCACACCTAAATGCCTGTTTTTTTACCCTTTAAGAAGTCCAAATTACCCACCTTAATATTATGCACCTTTCAGTTAAGTTCCCGGAACTGGTCTGCTGCAATGTACAATTTCTTCCTGTCGAGTCTGGTGACTAAATATATAAGCATCTGCCTCAGACAGCAATGTTAAAATTTGAACCAAGGTGGATATCTGAGAGTAGAATGCTAAATATTCAGACGATCCAGCCAATGAAAGTTGAGTGCAATGATCATTCATCGACTGATAAGTTGTGCTCATAAGGCAAGCAATCTATTTCTGTTCCAAGGAGTAGATGCATATTCTGTTTGTGTTTCCGTTAGCTTTTGCTGTTACAAAATAATTGTGAATGCTTTGAGGTTTTTGAAGGCTTCGATCATATGGTGGTCCCTTGGTAAACAGTAATTAGTTGCTGGGTGACACTGGGCTTTGGGGAAAGATAACACTGACTTAGCAAGGGATATATCTTGGGATGTGACTAAGAACATGTAGGCCTAGGGGCTTGATGCTTATGTGCATGAATATGGGCTTGCATGTGAATTGAAGTGTATGCTTTGCCATCTACGTTCCCTGAGAAGCCTTGGTTTGTGACTGGTGTCCTACTATGTGCACAGTGTAGGGCAATTCCAGACTGGCAACATTTCGCGATGCACAGCTGGTGACACTGCCTAAGTATGCAATCATGTCTGAAAATGTTTGGCTGTACTGATGTAGTCACAGGGTCTGATCATTAACCAATACTGTGGAGTGTGTTTCTGATGTTGCTCTTGTAATTTGTCGTAAGTTTCTCTACAAAAAGACTTTTTTTCATTAACTGATTAAAGGATGTTTACTATTTCCCACAAGTATTTTGTTAAGTTGTTTATTTCACATGTTGGAAAGAAAATCCTGAAAGGGGTATCTTACATTTGTTTAGGATTCCAAAGAAAATAAATTAGGAAGCAAAAGACCATACTAACATATGTTGATGAAAGTGCACCCCCACAACCCACTAACGTCTTGCAGATGTGTTCTTTCCTTCGAAGTATAACTAGTTCTTTGTGGCCATCATTACTTCAAAACAAAACTGAAGAGAATAAGACAATTAATTGGCACAGTTGGCATTATGGAGAGTCATAGTCATAGAGTCATACAGCATGGAAAAGACCCTTTGGTCCAACCAGTCCATGCCGAACATAATCCCAAACTAAATTAGTCCCACCTGCCTATTCCTGGCCCATATCCATCCAAACATTTCCTATTCCTATACTTACCCAAATGACTTTTAAATGTTTTAATTGTATTCACAACACCACTTTCTCAGTAAGTTCCTTCCGCATGTTAACCACACTCTGTGTAAAAACAAATTGCCTCTCTTGTCTTTTCTATATATGCTCACCTTAAAAATGTGCTGCCTAGCCTTCAAATCAGCTATCCTTGGGAAAAGATAGCCCCCACTAACTCTATCTATACCCCTTATTATTTTAAAAATCTCTATCAGGTCGCCTCTCAACTTCCTATGCTCCAGTGAAAGACATCCCAGCCTATCCAACATTGATGAATCTACAACACCAACTAAGGTAGATGGGTTATGGTTTCAAGCTCATCCCCATCGCAGCTCATCTCTATTCACCCTGCCTGTCTCGTGCACATTCCCATTCATGTTGCCTGTAAAAGAACTCAGGCGGTTTCCATGGTGATGCTTTCTTCTACTCAGGCAAATTTAATGTTAGCATTTTTCCACTTCAAGCATATCTGTCCAAATAAACTGAAAACAAATGGTTCCTTATACTGGTTCACATACGATACTGAGATGTCATGTTGCTATAACTGTTTGCATTCTGATACTGCATCTGATCTACATTTGATTTTCATGAATCTGATCAGCCTGGAGTAATCTGGAATGGTGTGGTGAAAATGGCTATACATGTTGTCACAACTAGATGAGGAGGGGTGAATTAGCTTCCCTCTTTTAAAACTCCTTGATTCACCACAACAAAGGATTTAAATTCTTTTTGCATACCTATACAATACTTCAATTAAAATTTAGTGCTAGTCAAAATTAAGAAGCCATTTATAACATTTTCTTGTGAAAGAAAAAGGAATTTTGTTATTTACTAACTCCAAGTTAAATAATAATGAAAATAATAAAACAGTAACATCACACATAGATATGAATTTCAAAAAAGGGAGAATGTCTCATACAAAATGATGATAAGAAAAATGTAGTTTCTCAGATCGTATAATTGCATCTGTACTAAACCCTGGTTAGAGCCCAGTTGGAGTACTGTGAAAGTTTGGGCACCAAACTTTAGGAAGGATAGACTGCCTTGGAGGGAGTACAATCTGGGTTTACAAGAATGATCCTTGGACTTCAGGTGTCAAGTTATGAGAAGCAATTATACAAATTAAGCCTGTTTTCTCTAGACTTTAGAAGGCTGAGGAGTGCTGACTGAGGTCTTCAATATATTAACAGGAAAAGTAGATAAAGATAAACTATTTCCATTGGTTGGGAATATTAGAAATAAGGGCCATAGTCTAAAATGTAGGGCCAGACCATTCAAAACAGATGTTAAGAAGCTCTTCTACACACAAAGAGTGGTAGAGATTAGGAACTCTGTTTCAGAAATGATCAGAATCAGAATTTGCTTTCTTAATCAGTTGTTAGCTTTAAATGTGAGACTTTTTTTTTGTTAAGTATTAGGGATATGGGCCAAAGGCAGATATATGGAGTAAGGCCACATATCAGCCATGGCCACATATCAGTCATAGCCAGATATCAGCCACAGCCACATATCAGCCAAGGCCACATACTAGCCACAGCTACACATCAGCCACAGCCACATATCAGCCATGATCTCACGAATGGCAGAAGTGGCCTGAGCAGTGAATGGCCTCCCTTGTTCCTCAGTCCCTCAGTTCTTAAGAGTGCTGGAGTTGATACAGCTAAATCTTTTATTTTTACTGTGGCTGTTTACTTGATATCTTGTATCTTCAGCAGTAGCAAACCTTAGAGAAGCGTCAATCAATGGATGTTTCTCTGATCTGTTTTATCACTGATGCTGGCCTTTGAGATGATGAGAAGGAAACAGGGAGAGAGGGAGCATTCCTGTTCTTGCTGTAACTAAATCATTTTCTTTTTCGCATTACGCTGCAGTACCAAGCAGTTATTGAAACATGGAGGATTTTTACACTCAGATGTCTGCTGCCATTGTCCTCCCAAGCTGAATAGTTGCAGCCGACTCTTTTGTGTACAATATGAGCTCTCTTCATACAAGTGTAAGCTCAAATAGAAGATTTACGTTTCTCAATGCCTGACTCAGTTGACTGCTTTCTCAATGTCTGACTCAGTTGACTGGTTTTGGAGTCTTTAAATAAAATAGTATTTTTACTTCAGATGATTTTGTTTATTCCAAACTGCTTTCCTGAACTTGCCACAATCTGTGGTCAAGTAATAACTGAAGCCATTTTAGGTCCATGTTTTTTCTTCCTTTTAAAACCATTCTAGTTTGTGAAGGTCTCAGATATTAAAAGCAGATGACGGAAGTAGAAAATTAATACTCATAGTTTTACCACTATGGTGATAATGTATCTATGTTTTCTTCATAAGCTTGCGCTTTGCTAAGTAGGAAACCCAGCTCATTCTGTAGTTGGTGACAATTTTGCTCATGTATTTGGAGACTTTACTGAACAGCTTCTCCACAAAGTATTTTCTAATTAACCTGTTCAGAGATATTGTTACAAACCTCTGGAACAGGTCGGACTTGAACCAGAGCCTACTGGCTCAGAGGTAAGGACACTACCACTGCACCACAATTTCAGTTTCTGCACATTAAACTCCCTTGAAAAAGCTTTTACTTACATCCTGACTCTAGTATCAAATTTAACATCAAATTTCAAACCTTTATCATCTAAATTATCTATAGCCTCAAATCTGATGAAGTCAGAACAGGTTTTTAATGCAGAATTCCATTTCTCCATCCAATCTGATTAGCTTCCCAATGCATACAAATATCATAGCTTTCAATATTCCATATTTAAGTTCAAAGAAAGTTTTAATTGATTAAAGTTTAATATGCATAATTTTCTTGCAACTGGAATTTTAGAAATATACAACATGGAAAAACACCCTTTGGTCCAATTCGCCCATGCCAACCAGATATTCTACATTAATCTAATCTCATTTGCCAGCACTTGGCCTTTATTCCTCTAAACCCTTCCTGTTCATATACCCACGCAAATGCCTTTTAAATGTTGCAATGGTACCAGGCTCTACCACCTCCTCAGTAGACAGGCAGAAGGCTGGAAGAATGCAGCAAGTCAGGGAGCATCATGAGGTGCAAAAGTCAACATTTCATGTGGACTTCTTCAGGACTGAATAAGTGTGACACCTGAAACATCAACTCCTGCACCTCCTGATGCTGCCTGGTTTGCTGTGTTCTTCAAGCCTCCTGCCTGTCTACTTTGGATTCCAATTTGTGGGCGGCACGGTGGCACAGTGGTAAGCACTGCTGCCTCACAGTGCCTGAGACCCGGGTTCAATTCCCGCCTCAGGCGACTGAATGTGTGGAGTTTGCACGTTCTCCCCGTGTCTGCGTGGGTTTCCTCCGGGTGCTCCGGTTTCCTCCCACATTCCAAAGATGTGCGGGTCAGGTAAATTGGCCATGCTAAATTGGCTGTAGTGTTAGGTAGGGGGTAAATGTAGGGGTATGGGTGGGTTGCAGGTTGGTGTGGACTTGTTGGGCCGAAGGGCCTGTTTCCACACTGTAAGTATTCTAATCTTCTAAAAATCTGCAGTTTTTTAATTTCCACCACCTCCTCAGGCAGTTTATTCCATCCACGCACCACACTCTGCGTGAACAAGTTTCCCCTTAAATCTCTTTTACATCTTTCCTGTCTCACTTTTAACCAATACTCCCTAGTTTTGTCTCCCCTACCCTTGGAAAAGACCTTATCTATTTACCCTATCCATGCCCCTAATGATTTTATAAAATTAAATAAGGTCACTCCTCACCCTTCGACTCTCAAGGGAAAATAGCCCCGGCTTCTTCAGTCTCTCCTTATTGTTCTAACACTCTATCCCTGGCAACATCCTTGTAACACTTTTCTGAACCCTTTCAATTTTACAACATCTTTCCTATAGCAGTGAGACCAGAATTAAATGCAGTATTCCATAAGTGGCCAAACCAATGTCCTTTACAGCTGCAACATGATCTCCTAACTCCTATATTCAATGCACTGACCAATAAAGGCAAGCATACCAAACACCTTCTTCAACCCCTGTCTACCTGCAACTCGGCTTTCAAACAATTATGAACCTGCACCCCAAGGTCTCTTTGTTAAGCAATGCTCCCCAGGATGCTACCAATAAGTGTATAAGTCCTGCCTTGATTTGCCTTACCAAAATGCAGCACCTCACATTTATCTAAATTAAACTCCGTCTGCCACTCCTTGGCCCATTTGTCCATCTGATCAAGGTCCTGTTCTGAGGTGATCTTCTTTGCTGACCCCTACACCACCAATTTTGGTGTTATCTGTAAACTTACTAACTGATGTACATGTTTGGGTATGCATACCATTGTATCTGTAGCATTATTATATTTTGTCTACTTGTAAATTTCAGTAACTGATATAGTGACAGGTAATTACTTTTTCTTTCTACATTTTGAGAAACTCCAATTGCAGAATTTCTCAGACACATTGTTGAAGCATAGAAGCAAGCCTTCACAGGAAAGCTGGAAGCCACAACTCTAATATCCTTGTGAACAGAAAGCTTTACAAAGGAAGTAGTCAATTAGATTGACAATCATGTGAATCACCAATTACAGGAGTGAGTCTTAATAAATCATTAAGGAGGTTATTTGCCTGCGCTATCCATTTCATTCCATACACCTTTCCACATATGCTTTCCCCTTTCAAGTATTTATTCAATTTTCTTCAGAAGGCAACGTTGAAACAACTTTCACGACACATTTTAAGATGGTGCATTCTAGATAACAAAGATAAAATCTGGAACACAGGGCCGCTCTCTCAATTAAGACAGATGTCTACTGGTGGTTTAACCTGAGTGTCATCTTGCTTTAGGGAGGGGTGAGAAGGAGAATCTTCATGGTAACTTTAGCTGGCTCAAGAATTGAGCCCATGCTGTGGCATTACTCTGCATTGGAAACCAACTGCTCAGCCAAACTGAGCTAACTGATGTCCTCCCAGTTAACAACAACTTACTGTGTAAACATTTATTTCTTCATATCACTTCTTGCTTTTTTGTTGATTAATGACCTTAAATCTGTCTTCTTGTTAATGATTCTTCTGCTGGTGTAATTGGTTTCATCTTTTTAAAAATCCGAAGGAGCTGTTTTGGTCAAAAGATGAAAACAGTCAGTAATGCACTTGGACAAATAAAACTGACTCGTTGAAAGTCTGGGTGTAGCAGACAATATTTGTCCTAAATGATGATTGCCATATTATGAATTTGTCTGGTGGTGCCAGATAGACACATCAACCCAAGTGTTGACGAGGCACAACTTTAGTGAAGGAGAAAGTGAGCACTGCAGATGCTGGAGATTAGAGTCAAGAGTGTGGTGTTGGAAAAGTACAGCAGGTCAGGCAGCATCTGAGGAGCAGGAGAATCGATGCTTCAAGCAGAAGCCCTTCACAACTTTAATGAAGGCCCCTTATACCCATCTCCAAACCAAGGGAATCTCCGAGCAAGATGGTCATAGCCAAGTACTGTCTTTCTCCATGTGACTCCTATAAAGTGGTGAGTCAAATAGAGCAGCATAGCAAGCATAGGACTTCCTCATTTAAGGTGACACCTCAAACAAATGTGGTTTGAATGTTGTGATGTTTTGATAAAGTCTTTCAATCTATTACAGATGTCCTCTTAAAGCTCTGGGAACAATAACCACGAATGGTGAGTGTCCCTTTTAAAAGGTGAGTGTCCCTTTAATTAATACCAATAGTCACCATTTACAATGTGTTTACTTAAAAAAGCCAGTCACTGTTAGGAAAGGGCTCTTGTTCAAATGCTATCCACCAAAATGAAGTGCAATCTCTTTAATGAGAACTGGCAAGCATCTTAGCTACTAACTGGCAATTAGCTACTAACAGGGCTGCAGGCCTGTTCCATATGCTAACTTCAACTTCTTTGCCAATATGCTGAAAAGAGAACAATTCAGTTCCTTTGGCTTCACCATATACTTATATCATGTAGTTCTGGTATCATTTTAATAAATTTCCTCTTCACATTCTCCAAGGTTATGACATCCTTCTGAAAGTGTGGTCTCGAGGCTACAACTGGAACAGACCCAGAATTTGACAAACGCTTTATAAATCTTCCTTGCTTTAGTATATTTATGTCCTTTCATAAAGCTTAGTATCCTGTTTGCCTTTTGACTGTTTTATCAACCATTCTGCTACCTTCTTAAGATTTAGTGTTATGTACCTCACCGTTTTACTTTCTCTATACCCTCTATGTAATTGTACTATTTAACATATGCTGCCTCCTTGTTCTTCTTTCCAAGAAGGAATGGCTTCATACTTGTCTGCGTTAAAGTGCATCTGCCATGTGTTATAGACCAGGCCAGAACCCTCAAAACATTTCAGGAAGGTAGCCCCGACCCTAACTTCACTAGTTGTTTTAAGCAGGTATATAGTGGATATTCCAGGAGAGAATCAGCCGGTCAAACCACTCAGTAAAAAAAACCAGAATTCAATTACATGATTACTGAACGAAACACAAACAACAGAAAACAGAATAACTTAACCTTTCTGAAAACCCAACATTTCATCCCAAATTAATGATGCTATTCCAAATACTTGCAACAATCCCCATAAACACCCCTTGGCACAAAAGATAAAAATTAAACACAAGTTCTTACAGAACAGTAGTCAGAGAGAGAGTACCAGCCTGGACCTGCTCCTATGGGTCCAGCAGCCTTTCTTCACATTTCTGCGTAAAAAAAACAAACCAGTGTGCAACTGAGCTGGGAGAACTGGCCACACCCCTTTTACTGTACAAGTGCTTTTTTTAAAACTTGGAAGTCTCTGCCTGAGATAGTATCTGTTTGCTATTAACAAATTGGCCCTAAACCTCTACACCCTAGACTTTTCGGAGTCTGTGTTATTTACAAACTCTCTAAAAAAAACCCCAAGGATTGCACAACCTTGCAAAGGATCAATTTCATCACACGTGTTTGTCCATGTCTTCCTGAAGTCTGTTACATCTTCCTTGCTGATTGCTGCATTCGAGAGTTTTGTGTCACCTCAAAAGTTGAAATTACATCCTGAGCTGCTGATCAGAGACAATGCAGTATGGTCTCCATGCTAGCCATCAACATGTTATCCAAATGCTTCTTTCTCATTTATATTCATAATAGTCATTCCTTCCTTTAGTTAGCACAACTTGAAACATCTTATCAATCTTATCAAAGTTCTGAGGGAAGTTGAAGAATTTCTCATCCTTCAGAATTCCAAGATGACGCTTAGGGAATTAGACCCAGACATTGGAGATGAGATAAATCAGAAGGATGCTGGAGGTAAAGAATGTTTCTGATTGTCAGGATTTCATTAACAGCACAGAAAAAAAACGTTAAAGACTTCAGAGTTGTTGAATTCATAAAATATTTAGAAAAGGAATGTTTGCTGTCATTGTCAAGCAACGTAAAGTTATTAAATCAATATTTAATTGAAGTTTCTGTCAGCACCATGGAGATTTTTTCATAGTCTCTTATTTTCATTTGTTTGAAGTGCAAAAGCTGTATAAACTGAAAAATTTTAGTTGGAAACTCAGTCTCTAACTCCCTGACAGTTAACCAAAAGTTTTACTGTTGTATGACTGAGCAGCCAGCAGTTTTGTTCTGTAAACAAACATAGGCCCAGTTTTAATCCCATTTGCTTCACAGGAATGGGGCAGGCATGCTGATTTGTTTCCACTGAAAGTTCCCATTTGCCATTTGAAAGACTACTGAGTAAGTTTGGAAACATACCCAATGGTGAAGAGTGGATAGTTGATAAAATCAACGTTCATTCATTTACTTTGACCATACAGAGATGAAAGAGGAGCCGCAGAGAGACAGGTATTTGCTATGCTTGTCTTTATTGGTCAAAGCATTGAGTATAGGAGTTGGGAGGTCATGTTGCAGCTATACACAATATTGGTTAAGGCCACTTTTGGAATATTGCATTCAATTCTAGTCTTCCTGTTATAGGAAGGATATATAATCCTGATACAGGAAGAGGCTTTAGATACCATCACATTTTCTTTACAACCTTATGGTATCTAAAGAACACAGCTCAGAATATCTAGCCACATGCCAACTTACTCACTAAACGCTTCTCAGAATGACCTCACAAACTGGCTGGGAAAACTATTTAAAATGAGCATTCAGACCTGGTGCCAATGCTGGAATCCATTCTTCCCATCCGATTTTTGAGCCACATGTTTAACTCCTCGACTTTTTTTACCCGATGCCAGGTGGCCCACCACTCAGGTAGTAACCATGAGTTTGTTATCTTGGAAGTTCTGCTTTGTAATTTAGCTCCTAACTATTGAAATTCTTTCAGCATAATCTCCTTGATAGCCTTTTCAATCTTGTTGATGCTAAAGTTTGGAGTTTAATTTAGATGGAGTTTAATTTAGATAAATGTGAGGTGCTGCATTTTGGGAAGGCAAATCAGGGCAGGACTTATAAACTTACTGTTATGGTCCTGGAGAGTGTTGCTGAACATAGAGGGGTGGCACGATGGCTCCCTCACAGCACCAGGGTTCTAGGTTCGATTCCAGCCTCAGCAGACTGTCTGTGTGGAGTTTGCACATTCTCACAATGTCTGCGTGGGTTTCATCTGGGTGCTCCGGTTTTCTTACACAGTCCAAAGATGTGCAAGTCAGATGAATTGGCCATGCTAAATTGCCCATAGTGTTAGTGCATTAGGAGGGTCTGTGTGGACTTGTTGGGCCGAAGGGCCTGTTTCCACACTGTTGGTAATCTAATCAAATGATCAAAATTCCTTGAAGAATGGTGTTCAGGATACACAGTTGTAAAAAGGTGACCTGAGCAACTGGTACTCTTGAGACAACTTATGAGCATATGCAACATATAGAGTCATAGAGTCATAGAGATGTACAGCATGGAAACAGACCTTTCGGTCCAACCCGTCCATGTCGACCAGATATCCCAACCCAATCTAGTCCCACCTGCCTGCACCCGGCCCATATCCCTCCAAACCCTTCCTATTCATATACACATCCAAATGCCTCTTAAATATTACAATTGTATCAGCCTCCACCACATCCTCTGGCAGCTCATTCCATACATGTACCACCCTCTGCGTGAAAAAGTTGCCCCTTAGTTCTCTTTTATGTCTTTCCCCTCTCACCCTAAACCTATGCCCTCTAGTTCTGGACTCCACGACCCCAGGGAAAAGACTTTGTCTATTTATCCTATCCATGCCCCTCATAATTTTATAAACCTCTATAAAGTCACCCCTCAGCCTTCGACGCTCCAGGGAAAACAGCCCCAGCCTATTCAGCCTCCCCCTGGAGCTCAGATTCTCCAACCCTGGCAACATCCTTGTAAATCTTTTCTGAACCCTTTCAAGATTCACAACATCTTTCCGTTAGGAAGGAGACCAGAATTGCATGCAATATTCCAACAGTGGCCAAACCAATGTCCTGTACAGCTGCAATATGACCTCCAACTCCTGTACTCAATACTCTGACCAATAAAGGAAAGCATACCAAACACCTTCTTCTCTATTCTATCTACCTGCGACTCCACTTTCAAGAAGCTATGAACCTGCACTCCAAGGTCTCTTTGTTCAGCAATACTCCCGAGGACCTTACCATTAAGTGTATAAGTCCTGCTAAGATTTGCTTTCCCAAAATGCAGCACCTCGCAGTTATTTGAATTAAACTCCATCTGCCACTTCTCAGCCCATTGGGCGATCTGGTCAAGATCCTGTTGTAATCTGAGATAACCCTCTTCGCTGTCCATTACACCTCTAATTTTGGTGTCAACTGCAAACTTACTAACTGTACCCTTATGCGCGTATCCAAATCATTTATGTAAATGACAAAAATTAGAGGGCCCAGCACCGATCCTTATGGCACTCCACTGGTAACAGGCCTCCACTCTGAAAAACAACCCTCCACCACCACCCTCTGTCTTCTACCTTTGAGCCAGTTCTGTATCCAAATGGCTAGTTCTCCCTGTATTCCATGAGATCTAACCTTGCTAATCAGTCTCCCATGGGGAATCTTGTCGAACGCCTTACTGAAATCCATATAGATCACATCTACTGCTTTGCCCTCATCAATCCTCTTTGTTACTTCTTCAATAAACTCAATCAAATTTGTGAGACATGATTTCCCACACACAAAACCATGTTGACTATCCCTAATCAGTCCTTGCCTTTCCAAATACATGTATATCCTGTCCCTCAGGGTTCCCTCCAACAAGTTGCCCACCACCCACATCAGGCGCACTGGTCTATAGTTCCATGGCTTGTTTTTACCACCCTTTTTAAACAGTGACACCATGTTTGCCAACGTCCAGTCTTCCGGCACCTCACCTGTGACTATCAATGATACAAATATCTCGGCAAGAGGCCCAGCAATCACTTCTCTAGCTTCCCACAGAGTTCTTGGGTATACCTGATCAGGACCTGGGGATTTATCCACCTTTAACATAATAATTAGATCACAAGCTTCATGCAGTGCTAATAGGCAAGATCATCATAGCTTCTCAAAATCTTTTATTGGACAGATCCCAACAATGCAGCTGTGGCAGCACTACCAGTGTGCACAGATCTTCCTATAGTCACAATTCATGTAGTTTAAACCAAACCAACTGTGGTAGCACAGACTACACATGACACAATCGAATCAGCTGAAGTTGAAGACATTTTCAAGATTGATCTGGCCAGAACCATTGTGGACAGTTGTAATTGGCAACTAAGGAAGGTGAACAACTACAGAAGTTGCCATTATTGAGGGAAGGTCTGACAGTATTAAAGAAGTTCCTGCAACACTCATTTACTTTGGCCATACAGAGATGAAAGTGGAGTCGCAAGTATACAGGCATTTGGTATACTTGCCTTCATTGGTCAGTACATTGAGTATAGAAATTGGGAGATCATGTTGCAGCTGTACAGAATATTGGGTAAAAACAATGACTGCGGATGCTGGAAACCAGATTCTGGATTAGAGTGGTGCTGGAAAAGCACAGCAGTTCAGGTGCCTGAAACATCAATTTTCCTGCTCCTCGGATGCTGCCTGAACTGCTGTGATTTTCCAGCACCACTCTAATCCTGTACAGAATATTGGTTCGGCCACTTTTGGAATATTGCATTCAATTCTAGTCTCCCTGTTATAGGAATGGTGTATAATCCTGTTACAGGGAGAGGCTGAATAGACTGGGGCTATTTTCCATGGAGTTTCAAAGGCTGAAGGGTGACCTCATAGAGGTTCATAAAATCATGACGGGCAAGGATAGGGTAAATAGACAAGGTCTTTTCCCTGGATTGGGGGAGTCCAGAGCTGGAGGGCACAGGTTTTGGGTGAGAGTAGAAAGATTTAAAAGAGATGTAAGGGGCAACTTTTTCACACAGAGGGTGGTGTGTGTATGGAATGAGCTGCCAGATGAAGTGGTGGATACTGGTACAATTACAACATTTAAAAGGCATCGGCATGGGTACATGAATAGGAAGGGTTTAGAAGGATATGGGCCAAATGCTAACAAATGGGACTAGATTAATTTAGGATATCTGGTCGGCATGGTCACATTGGACCAAAGAGTCTGTTTACATGCTGTAATCTGTATGATTCTAAGGCTGTATAATTGATGTCACAAGGAATTAAGGGCTACGGGGAGAATGCTGGTAAGTTGAGTTGAAATGCCCATCAGCCATGATTGAATGTGGAGTGGACTCGATGGGCCGAATGGCCTTGCTTCCACTCCTATGTCTTATGGTCTATAATTGGATCCTCCTGTCCCACTTCAAGCTCCTCTCCAGCTGTGAGAGAATGTCTTTGACAGTGACACTGTGGAGGTAACACAGCCTTCAGAATTCTTTGCTCATGGCTGCAAACAGTAGCATCTTTCCCCCAGTTATATTGTCCTCTACAACTATATTCCTATTTCCTCTTCCCACTTGAATGGCCCTCTGTACCACAGTGCTGTGGTTAGTTCACCTATCTCCCTGTAGTCCCCAATCTTGGCTTGCAAGAACTTCATAACAACTGGGCAATTTGCACGGGCTGAGTCTCCCCTAACACCTTCACCTGGGTTCCTGTATCTCTCTTACCTGCAATCACAGCTTCCTGTCTCCAATCAAACACCAAATTTGAATTACCTAGCCTGAGTTATGTGACTGCCACCTGGAACAAAGTAATCAGGTAACTTTCCCCTTCCCTAATGTGGGACAATGCCAACTTGCAGATCATTTCAGAGAACATCTCTGGGAACAACCGTACTAACCAACCCTATCTCCCTGCAGCTGAACACTATAACTGCCCCCCCCCCCCCCACCCCGCCAAGGACATGCAGATTCAGGGTCTCCTCCATCGTCAAACCCTAATCACCCAATGCCTGGAGGAAGAACACCTCATCTTTTGCCTTGGGATCCTCCAACCACACGGGATCAATGTGGATTTCACCAGTTTCCCCATTTCCCCTCCTCCTACGTTGTCCCAGTCCCAATCTTGCAACTTGGCACCGCTGTCTTGACCGGTCCTACCTGTCCATCTTCCTTCCCACTTTCTGCTCCACCCTCCTCTCCGACCTATCACTTTCAACCCCACCTTCATCGATCTATTGCATTCCCAGCTACCATCTGCCCCACCCCCACACCCCTCCCATTTATCTCTCAGCCCCCTTGCTCACAAGCCTTTTTCCTGATGAAGGACTTATGCCCAAAACATCGATTCTCCTGCTCATCGGATGCTGCCTGACCGGCTGTGCTTTTCCAGCACCACACTCTTTGACAATACCTATAGCTCAGATTCTAGCTCCTCAATTCAGATCCAAAACTCCTCACGATGCAAATATTTATTACATATGTGTTCACTCTGGGTCATCTTAGTATCCAGCAGCTCTCACATACTACAATAGCAACACCTCATCCATTGATATCATATTTGATATAATTTATTAAATAATGTCTCGAGTAACCTGTTTTTTACACCTTGTCTTTTTTTCATCAGCATCAATCTCTTTTCTTAAAAATAGTTTGTTATATGAGAGAAGAGAAAGAAATAACTACAAGCCTTAAGAAAAACAAAAGACTTCTGGTAATGTTGAGTGACAGCAACCAGCAAGACAAACAGCCCCTTCTTACAATAATTACCTTCCCAGACAGATCATGATGTGCTGTCATAATTTGAAGGCATTCTATCCAAGTTTTTAACTGTCTGGTTAATTGTTTGGATAATCATCAGGTTGACAACACATGTATATGAACAATGATGTACGTCTGTTGAGTTAACACCTTATCTTTTGAAAAAGGGGAATATTGTGTTATGCACACTTCGAATGTACAGCGGGTTTACAAGCAGATAACTTGAAGCTTCCATTCACAAATGTGAGAAAACTGAGAATCTTCACATTCTTCCAAACTGACTGCCATTTGTTGGCAGCAAACTTTTGTGGCAAATTATATACTTATCAAAATGCCTAAGTAACTACACAAAGGAATTGTAACCATGAGCAGGTGATAAAATAAAGCATTACAGCTATTATGGTATTACAGTTTTCTAACTGTCCTATATATATTTTCCATTGGCAGCTAGACTAATTATTTCAATGTTAGAGTTTTGGATGCTGAATGTTAAATGAAACCAATACAAAAGAAAATTCTGCTGATGAACAAAAAGAAATTGTGATGTCTTTAATTTTTCTTTTCTCCAATCTAAATAAACTTCATTATTTAATCATTTATATACAAAATTGATGATTGGGTAATAAAAGCCCCTCACTAACCCACTTTAACTTCTACAGCTATCATATGTAATAAGAGCCACAATACAGTAGGCCAGACCTCAATGAGCTACTAACTACAATATATATAGTTTGATCTCTGAATTTTATGCAGCACAGAACTAGTTACTTGAAGAGTTTTCCAGGAAAAAAAATTGAGAATTTAAATGCTCCTTTGTGCTTTGATATCATTTTTTTTCAAAATGGCAACCATGCAGCCATTAAGCACTGTAAGAATTCAGTTTAAATAAATAGAAAAATACAGATGAAATGCTAATTATCCTTTAAAATATTAATTAATTAACATGTAACTAGAAGCAGTTTTGAGCTGGCAATAAAATATGATCAACATATCCGTTGAATGCTTGCTGCACGTCAGACATGTAAAAGAAGCAAAAGTTATGAAAATATCCAGAATGTACATCAGCGGTTGTGTTATAGTAACTTAGCCTACACTTCACACAGAAAGGGCCAACCATGTGGAGGATTGTAATTTATCAGCCAAATCTGAGGAGTATTGGGACTGAGAGATTAAGGAAACCTATGGATAACAACCAAATCCAGGGGGTTTGGTTCTGGATAAAGTAGCATTTTGGCATAAATGTGGAGTTTTGCCCTTAGGCTTTGTTTTGCCCTTACGCTTTGTTATGACAAGGGGGTAAACCTTCCTGTTTAAATTAAACCAGCAACACAGAAAGGATTTATCCTGTGCAGTAATCTATGAACATTCGAGTGGCTAAGAACTAGTTAATGTAAAAGTAACAGTGCTATTTTTTAAAGTATAACAGAGAATAATTAACTAACAACTATTCACAACTCCTTCCTCTAACCTATGTTTTACTTTCCCTTCTATAATAGTAGTCCAAGAAAACCCCCGGTTAAGATTTACTGAAAGAAAAATTCAAATTTCAAAACCAGTCAGATATCAAATCTTCTTTTCTTCTTCTTAGGGATTTCTGCTTCACAGGTTACTGATTGATAAAGGTACCTTTAAGAGAGCTATTCTCCGGGCAGTCTGCAGAAATTGTTGGCTTGGCAGTTCTTCTCCCAACTGTTCAATTTTCCATAGACTTATACCCCCAAAGCACCAGATTGTGCCATTGGCTTTTAAGATTGCCTATACACTCAATTCAAACTTGATTGGACTTTGGTATTTTTTAGGCTATAATTTAAACTGATTGGCCTAATTTGAATCCATTATCTCATCTCCAGGCAACCAGCTAATTGAGTTGTTCAACCATAGGTTACATTACATCTTTTTTCAGAACACTTGGTGCTGTCAGGTAGTTCTGCGGGTTTTTAACTCTCTTAAAGGTACAGGTCACCCACAGCATCATAACAACTGTCAGTAAAACAAACATTTTCTCATCATTCATGGTGACTTTGTGTTCTGCAGGGGAGCCAACTTTAAATCTTGGAGGTATTTAGGTCGGACAAACCAGTAGAGGTATTGTGTCTTTTAAACCAGCTTAAAGGCATTATTTGTATTGGGGTGTCAAAAGGATTTTATTCTATTAAACAACAAGTTTGAGCTTGAACCAAACCCTGTGTCTGTGATTTTGTTCTCTCTAATGTCCTCAAGAGGGCTATGGGAATGGAAGCCACATACAACCTGGGAATGGGCAACATGACAGCTCTGTAACTAATCAGCACAAGGTCATCCCTGTACATGACAGACACAGAATCTGTGACAAGCTACTGCTCCAGAGATTCTATGACTCATGTACGTCCAGTCATGGCTGTTTCTCTCCTGCATTTTTTGCTGAAAGGTTTACTAGTGAAAAGAGAGTCCAATGTGATTGGAGGATCAACTTAGATGGTAAGAGGATGCTACCGCATGACTGCAACAGATAATTAGTAAGAATGGAAAAAGAACTTCCAAAAAGCAAAATGTAAAATTGATAAAGCAGAGAAAATACTAAGAAGACTCCTCAAAAATAAGTTATTTTGACATTAGACCAAGTTCAAGACGCAGAGCTAGTCACATGATATGGATGACCAAGTTCTAGGCAGTTGGCTGAAAAAGCTCTGGTTTTAAATGAAGCATACTGAAATCTCAGCTTTTGATAGCTTCAGCAATACACTTTCACATTTGTATTCCGTGGCTCCATAAATCCTATTTAAAACAGTTTGACCTCAATGTGATTCATACTTTCAATTTCAGGAACCAATTTGATATGAAGGCATTGTGAAGTGCTTAAAGGAGATTTAGTAAAATGATTCCAAGAAAGAGAGGTTATAGATATTCTAATATTTCTATCCTCAAGCAGAAACCTGAAGGATTTGATGGAGGTGTATAAAATTATGGCTGAAAAATGTGTTGCTGGAAAAGTGCAGCAAGTCAGGCAGCATCCAAGGAGCAGAAGAATCAACGTTTCGGGCATAAGCCCTTCCTCAGGAAGGCTTATGCCCGAAACGTCGATTCTCCTGCTCCGTGGATGCTGCTTGACCTACTGTGCTTTTCCAGCAACACATTTTTCAGCTCTGATCTCCAGCATCTGCAGTCCTCACTTTCTCCTAGTGTATAAAATTATGAAAGGGTTTGACAGAATAACTAGGAACTGTTTCCAGTTGTCGCAGGATCAATTATCCAATGGCCCAGATTTAATTGATAGACTTTATGGAGGCATAGAATACAAATATGAAAAGTTTAGCTGAAGGCATTTATGACATGCACACTGTGTATAATTTATGTGCTAACATGGAATTGGGATCTGCTGAGTATGGGGTACCAGTGACATGCAGCTAGAACAGGTACAAGCATAGCGTGGGCATAGGTCACTTGCTGTTCTGTAGAGCTATACTGCAGAGGCTCAGATGAGACAACTGATGCAACAGCCTGCAAACCAAAAACATAAATGTCTACATAAAATGAAGTACTTGGTGTATTAGGAAGCCTGCCAGAAAGCCTGCAGTCAATGACAAAGAGCATGGAGGAGTTGAATCCAGGGTTTTGTGTTCTTTCCAGCATGGATATGGTGGCCTTCTTAATTTATACACTTGTGGACCCAAGTGTGATGCAATGTCTGGTGGCTAACATCCATGTCAATGCAAATAGCAGCAGCCATTTGATGTCTGAGTACTACTGATATAATGCACGGTCAGCCTGTCTGTGTATTGCTGTGTGCAAACAAAAAGGTTTCAGCTTGTCAATAGCTATCAATCTGATCTCCAATAGAATATAAGCATTTTTGAGAGGCTTAAAGGGGGAGTGGCAATGACTCTATTGAGCAAGAAACCTGCCATCCTCTCTCATAAAGTCAGTGTTCAGCATCTCAGCTCCATCATTCTGCTAGCACCCTTTTTATGTATCCTGTGAATCAGCCAACCCAGACTTCTGCTGCTATTATTGCTCAGTCTCCACCTGAAGATAGAGATGCACAAGGTTGTCTCCAATGACATGAGTAGTTTCTTCTGCTGAAAACTAATCACTTTGACCAGCTATGTTGCAGCCATTGAGATAACACTTTAAAGGAACACCGCATCGTGCAAATACAGAAGACAGACACTTGTGGATGCAATATGGAATGATTTTATTTATAAGTTTGGTTGGCCCTTTTTTTAAAATGATGGTTTTTACATTTGCATTGTGGCAAAATGGATTTTGTGTTGGCCAGTGACAGAGGGAAGGAAAAGTGTTAGTGAATAGGGAATTAGGTTTGTGTTTGCACTTTAATGGTTTCTTCATGGAAAGCCCTGCCATAAGAGTCTGTCACAGATGCCTTTTCCTTGCCCATACCCCCTCTTCTTTATCTTCTCCTGCTGTTGCTCCTCCTCATGTTCCTGCTCCTCAGCTGCCTGTCATGAACCTGGGGTCAAAGGTTGTCTCTTCATGACGATCAGCCTGTGCAATATGTAGCTTAATCTTGGCACTGACTCTTCCAATTACTGCAGGGCTCCTCTTGAGTGATCAGTGCAGCAGAAGTATTATTTAGGCAAGATAATGGCCTCTGCAGCAACAAGACTTTGATTGAATGCTTGCTGCTCATTTGTGAGTGAATTGTAAATTGGAGTTATTGGCCTTACAGGCCATACATAGCGTACGTCATCTAGTGGCAATGTTTTGGATTGCTATGCAGTTCACACAGAGATGGCACAGCAAAGAGTGCCACTGAACAAAGGCATCCTTGTCTGCCATGATACCAGGTGTGAACCTGTTCAATTTACTTCTTGTGATGACATACTAGCTGCACATTGAGGAAGTGGAATCCACTTCAGTTGCAGTAAATCTCAGGAACAACATACCTTGCCTACTGCATAATGTACATACAGTCAACATCACTCAGCACCATGGGGAAGTCTATAATCCAGGTGAAGCTGTGTGCCAGCTTTGTCGACTTCTGTCTGATAGGAATTAAATGTAATCAATCATCATTAAATAGAACATCAGTGACCTGAACATTGTTATAAATGTCTTAACCTCCAATATGGAAAGAGCCTTCCATAGAATCCCTACAGTGCAGACAGAGGGCATTTGACTTGTCAAGTCTGCACTGACCATCTTGAATAGTATTCCATTCAGACCTAGATCCTCACCTTTTCCCCTTAATCGCACATTAACTATGGCTAATCCTGTATTCCTGATGAAGGGCTTTTGCCCGAAACGTCGATTTTACTGCTCCTTGGATGCTGCCCGAACTGCTGTGCTTTTCCAGCACCACTCTAATCTAGACTATGGCTAATCCACCTAACCTACACATCACTGGACATTTCAGGGCAATTTAACATGGCCAATTAACCTACCTATACATCCTTGGATAGTGGGAAGAAACCAGAGCACCGGAAGGAAACCCACACAGACACAAGAAGTATGTGCAAACTCCACACAGACAGTCACCCGTGGCTGGAATTGAACCTGGCTACCAAGCATCTAATAAGTCACAACAACCTTCAACATAATGGCAATGTGATTTTCGCCTGTTCTGAGGTTGCACCTGTAGCTGCAGCAAATGGCAGATTTCAGTGAAGATATCTTTACTGAAATGCAGATTTCCTAAACATTGTCCCTCACTGCAGTTGAACAAGAGATTTGCTGTGTGAATGCCCTAAATGGAAATGAACTCATTCTGGAATCTTTCTTGGGCTCCTCCTCCTCCTGTTCCCTCTTCCAGCCGTTTCTCCTCATTTTCCCAGTAAAGTTCTACTTTTAACGGAAATCCTCCCTGATGGGAGCAAATGGTTTGTGGAGAAAGCTTGTAATCAGCAAAAACTCCTTCAGCATCTGCTACAATACTCCCTGTGGATTTTTCCAGTGTGAAACAATTGCGGGAAACACCTGGCACTCATAGAATTGAAGGAATAATCAGAAAAAAATAATTCAGCAAGCAACTTGAAAATAGTTGATGAGCTCTTTATATAAGCATTGATGTTGCTTGTGTTCAGCCACACAAGGTTAAGAGAATGCTTTAACTGGGACTTTGAGCTCCAAAATGGCAGTCTTGGCATCAAAGGGCTTATGCCCGAAACGTCGAATTTCCTATTCCTTGGATGCTGCCTAACCTGCTGTGCTTAAACCAGCAACACATTTTCAACAGTATTGGCATCAAATCAACATGTTCTCTGATTTGTGCAATGCTCTGCAGCTTTCAGCAAATCCTCTAAATATGTAAGCAGACAGTCGACATCATCAGTCACATGACAGATTCTCCGAAGAGATGGTTTTGTTCAGCCTGGTGATAAGCATGGTGGCACAGTGGTTAGCACTACTGCCTCACAGCGCCAGAGACCTGGGTTCAATTCCCGCCTCAGGCACTGACTGTGTGGAGTTTGCACATTCTCCCCGTGTCTGCGTGGGTTTCCTCCGGGTGCTCCGGTTTCCTCCCACAGTCCAAAGATGTGCAGGTCAGGTGAATTGGACATGCTAAATTGCCCGTATTGTCAGGTAAAAGGGTAAATGCAGGGGAATGGGTGGGTTGCGCTTCGACGGGTCGGTGTGGACTTGTTGGGCCGAAAGGGCCTGTTTCCACACTGTAAGTAATCCAATCTAATCCAAAGCCTTTGCCTGCCAATAGTTAAAAGAGTATTTAATAAAAAGTTTCCAATGACCAAGCATTCAGATATCTCTATTAACCCTAACAAAGAACATAATCTCCCCTAAGACCAATTGGGTAACAGAGTTAAAAACTGGAGCAAACAATCTTTATCTCTTGTCTAATCTGTTTTGCCACGAGAAACAGCTCTATTGCATGCACACATTCCCCCTCAAAAACATCCATGTAAATACTAACAGTCTATATTATTGAAATTTGTTAAGTATGGAAACAGTAAAATTTGACATCCAAATGGTTAATTTGAAAAGCTGTGATAGAAATTTAAAGTGGGAACCACATTACAACCAAACAAATGACCTCAACATTGAATATTTACTTCAAAAAACACAATAAACAAGGGAGAGTTTGAAATCCAGCTAAGTGGTTATACAGAAAATTATCAGAATGCAGTGTTGATTTTAATGAAACCTCCCTTTTTGGGTTTGTTTTGGTGGTTGCTACATTTCATAGAAGATGACCTGTTGGATATTTCCAGGAATAATAGAGGTTGACTGAATGACTCTTTTCCTGGAATAGCTCTTGCATACAGCTGGCATATTTGTAGATTGTCATACTGAATTATTGGCCTGGCTGCCTTTCTGGGCACATTTAATGTCATGGACTCGTCAGCTAGCTTCAGTGTTGAACATTATACACTGGGCTGGGGGGGGTAGGTGGAGTGATTTCCTGTTGGTGCTAACTTTAGCGACTAGGGAGAATGCCGCACCCGGAAATCCCTCAGTAAAATACTAAATAAACAGTTCTTGTTTAGTGTTCTTTGGCGTACTTGGACAGGAAAAATACAGCTCTGAAGTACTACTGAACTGTTATTGAAAAACACAGAATCAAAATGGTTGTTTTAGAGCACTGAACATTAATGACTGGGCCAGATCTCCCACACACGCATTGTCAATGGGTAGATTAACTACACTAAGTACATCTTATTAGTTACTTTGCTATGCCCTCTGCAAATGTCATTTTCAGATGCAGAGGAGACATACATTTCTGTAGTTGTAAAGTCAGTGCCTGATTTACCAGCACTCATATCACTTTCTGACTGCTATCTTGTCATTCAGTCATGGCATGGAGTGGGTTCAAACTTGTGACAAATTGGAGACCAGTAAAAATGCCACTTGGCTGGCTCACTATTCAAAGCTTCTGGGTAATCCAAGATGGAGGACAGGAAACATTTCTGGCTGTAACAGCTGCTCGTTTTTTTGAGGTATTTTAGGTGCTGGTGGCGATTTCTTCAAATTCCAGGAGCAGCAATTACTGTTTTATATGCTGACGCATTGTTTTGGAACTTTGGAAAAAAGAGAACCTGCACAGTTACTGCGTTTGCTGTTTGAATTCATGTATCGCTGGACATTGGAGTGCATCTGAGAAAATCAACAAATAGTGAAATTCACAACTAATCTTGGAGGAACTGTTGGGCGAAGTTCACAAAGCTGACAATTGGACTGTGAGCTTTTCATAGTGTTTAATATAAATTTGTCTTTCCCTCTTCGGGAATAATTTTAACCCAAAAATTGCTGGATGTAACCCTAATTGTTTGGAAGCAATACCAATTTTATACCCAGCCAAAATCGGTCTTCATTACATTACTCATCATTGACATCAGTGGAGAGCAAAACTAAGTAAGTAAAAAAATAGGATGGGCACTCATTCTTTTTCTCCCTTACCTTGTCCAAGTCATCAAGTTGTACACATATGTGAGTGTGTTGGGAAAAAACGTTCTTAATCTTCTTCCCACGAATCGTTCACAAGGAGCTAAATCATTTCAGAGTGGAGCCGATTAATAAATCAGAAGTGCAAGTGGAACATCATTATTCTTCAGGAATGTTTCCACTGTATGCAATTCTCTTCTAGCTTTACCATTGGTTTGACGGTGTCTTGACAAAGAGCATAGAGAGTTGGTAGTATTGACAAATCCTCATAATGTTTTGAATTCTTTAAATCAATCTGGTCAATTTTTGAAGATCGCAAGGTTTGGGATTCCAGGGGTTGCAAAGATCACCTTCAGTGATCCAATCATTGTATCAGATGTGTAACTGTACAGACACTTGACTTCTCTACATTCACTGTAGTGGTCTCCTATTAACACAAACACGTTCCCTCTGGGGAATGTGAAAAGAGGCAGGCACCTGTGATTACTCTGTTAAGTGCGGATTCAAGGCAGTTTCTAGAATATCTAGTACAGACCACCAAAACTTGGCTCAATAATCACAAATTATTTGAACATTAGTGAAATGCAATAATTTTCTGTTAATGAGCCCAGCAGGCTTCAAGTAGGATGGCTCTCAAAGTAACATGGGTGATGTCTACAGCACCCTGAACCTGGGAAAAGTCAGTAATGGTGGAGAGTCCTGTTGCCCAAGTTGCTTGACAATCATAATTGAGGGGGAGAGATATAGAGTCATAGAGATGTACAGCATGGAAACAGACCCCTCAGTCCAATCCATCCATGCCATCCAGATATCCCAACCCGATTTAGTCCCACCTGCCAGCACCCGGCCCAGATCCCTCCAAACCTTTCCTATTCATATATACATCCAAATGCCTCTTAAATGTTGCAATTGTACCAGCCTCCACCACTTCCTCTGGCAGCTCATTCCATACACATACCACCCTGGGTGTGAAAAAGTTGCCCCTTGGTCTCTTTTATATCTTTCCCCTCTCACCCTAAACCTATGCCCTCTAGTTCTGGACTCCTCGACCCCAGGGAAAAGGCTTTGCCTATTTGCCCTATCCATGCCCTTCATAATTTTGTAAACCTCTATAAAGTCACCCCTCAGCCTCCAACGCTCCAGGGAAAACAGCCCCAGCCTTTTCAGCCTCTTCCTATAGCTCAAATCCTCGAAACCCTGGCAACATCCTTATAAATCTTTTCGGAACCCTTTCAAGTTTCACAACATCTTTCCGATAGGAAGGAGACCAGAATTGCATGCAGTATTCCAACAGTGGCCTAACCAATGTCCTATACAGCCGCAACATGACCTCCCAACTCCTGTACTCAGTACTCTGACCGATAAAGGAAAGTATACCAAATGCCTTCTTCACTATCCTGTCTACCTGCGACTCCACTTTCAAGAAGCTATGAACCTGCACTCAGCAACACTCACCAGGACCTTACCATTGAGTGTATAATTCCTGCTAAGATTTGCTTTCCCAAAATGCAGTTATCTGAATTAAACTTCATTTGCCACTTCTCAGCCCATTGGCCCATCCGGTCAAGATTCTGTTGTAATCTGAGGTAACCGTCTTCGCTGTCCACTACACCTCCAATTTTGGTGTCATCTGCAAACTTACTAACTGTATCTCTTATCATTTATGTAAATGATAAAAAGTAGAGGATCCAACACCGATCCTTGTGGCACTCCACTGGTCACAGGCCTCCAGTCTGAAAAACAACCCTCCACCACTACCCTCTATCTTTTACCTTTGAGCCAGTTCTGTATCCAAATGGCTAGTTCTCCCTGTATTCCGTGAGATCTAACCTTGCTAATCAGTTTCCCATAGGGAGCCTTGTTGAATGCCTTACTGAAGTCCATATAGATCACATCTACCACTCTGCCTCATCAATCTTCTTTGCTACTTCTTCAAAATAAAACTCAATCAGGTTTGTGAGACATTATTTCCCACGTACAAAACCATGTTGACTATCCTTAATCAGTCCTTGCCTTTCCAAATACATGTACATCCCATCCCTCAGGATTCCCTCCAACAACTTGCCAACCACCGACGTCAGGCTCACTGGTCTATAATTCCCTGGCTTGTCCGTTCCACCCTTCTAAAAGGCGGCTCTGGCAAAAATAGCATCAGTGATGTCCCAGGTGCACTTATGAGTGCAGGATTAGGCGATTCCACAAAGGTTCTACTCACTCCCCGAAATGATCCATTATCATAAACATTAAGCTATGACCTGAACAGATACTGACATGGGATAATGCCCAATCCTCGTGAGCACAAGTCTTCACTCGGCAGCTGGAAAATCTCCAATATGATGGAGCAGAACATTTTTAATCATTGCTGACATTGTCATTCAGACCTTTGAAGACAGCTGCAGTGAAACATTCTGGATCTCGCCATTTGTCTGCACCACTTTGGTGAATCTTCACCTATGGTTTCTCCATGTGGAGACTGTATGGCAGCTGCTGGAGGTTTCTATTTTTGCTGCAATTCTTGTAGCTGTGCTCTCTCCTTCTACAGTTTGCTCCGTGTAACAGCAAGGCTACTAGGAAACTCGGCAAAGTCTTGAACATTTCATTTCCGTAGGAAGATAATCTGTGAGCAAGTCAGAGAGATCACGCAGCATTAATAAAAAGATATATGAGTCCCCACACCTATAGTAAACAAGCTAAGTATTTTTTCTAATGTAATGAGGCATGGAGGTTTCTCAATTAGATCATTGTAATGTTCAAAAAGGACCTCTGAGATCTGTAGCCTCATCCAATTGCACAATAGGCAAAATGTGTATGTCCCACTGAGAGTAGACTTTTTTTATTTCAAAAATATACTTTATTCATAAAATATTCATAAAAAATTTGATACTCTGTACATTTGGTAATGCCATACATATGTCAACATTCACATACACAGCTCAGAATTTTCATTATTACATACAGATCTGTGCATTTCTCACTCACATATTGAGCTGAGGCGTCAGCAGAGCCCAAACGACTGCAGGGCCCCCTGATCTTCTTTAGACAGGCAGATGTTAAACGGTGGTCTTTTCCCACCGCGCCTTGGCGGCAGCTGCCCCAAGCTTCAGCGCGTCCCTCAACACATAGTCCTGGACCTTGGAATGTGCCAGTCTGCAACACTCAGTCGGGGTCAACTCCTTCAGCTGGAAGATCAACAGGTTTCGGACCACCCAGAGAGCGTCCTTCACCGAGTTGATGGTCCTCCAGGCGCAGTTGATGTTCGTCTCGGCGTGCGTCCCGGGGAACAGGCCGTAGAGCACGGAGTCCCGCGTCACGGCGCTGCTCGGAACGAACCTCGACAAATACCACTGCATTCCTCTCCAGACTTCCTCTGCATAGGCACATTCCAGAAGGAGGTGTGTGACAGTCTCTTCCCCCCCGCAGCCACTTCGAGGGCAGCTTGCGGTGCGGCTGAGAGTCCGGGCGTGCATAAATGATCTCACAGGTAGAGCCCTTCTCACCACCAGCCAAGCCATGTCTTGGTGCTTGCTGGAAAGTTCTGGCGATGAGGCATTCTGCCAAATGGCTTTGACAGTCTGCTCAGGGAACCACTCGACAGGATCCACCCTCTCCTTTTCCCGAAGGGTCTCAAGGATGCTACGTGCTGACCACTTCCTGATGGACTTGTGGTCAAAGGTGTTTTTCTTCAAAAATTTCTCCACGAAGGACAGGTGGTACGGAACGGTCCAACTACTCGGAGCGTTCCGCGGCAGCGAGGCCAGGCCCATCCTTCGCAACACCGGGAACAGGTAGAACCTCAGTACGTAGTGACACTTGGTGTTTGCGTACCGGGGATCCACGCACAGCTTGTTGCAGCCACACACAAAGGTGGCCATCAGGGTGAGGGTAGCATTGGGTGTATTTTATCCCCCGTTGCCCAGATCTTTGTATAGCGCGTCCCTTCGGACCCGGTCCATTTTTGAACTCCATATGAACTGGAAGATGGCCCGGGTGACTGCAGCGGCGCAGGTTCTGGGAATAGGCCAGACCTGTGCCACGTACAACAGCAATGACAGTGCCTCACACCTGATGACCAGGTTTTTTCCCGCGATGGAGAGCGACCATAGCCTCCATCTGCCCAGTTTCTGCCTCACTTTACTGATACGCTCCTCCCAAGACTTGGCGCACGCCCCAGCCCCCCCGAACCAAATACCCAGCACCTTCAGGTGGTCGGTCCTGACGGTGAAGGGGGTCGAGGATTGGTCGGCCCAGTCCCCGAAGAGCATGGCCTCGCTCTTGCCTCGGTTTACCTTGGCCCCCAAGGCCCGTTCGAACTGGTCACAAATGCACATGAGTCTGCACACGGACAGCAGATCCGAGCAGAAAACGGCGACGTCATCCATGTACAGGGAGGCCTTAACCTGCAGGCCCCCGCTGCCCGGAATAGTCACCCCTCTCAGGCTCGCATCCTTCCTGATGGACTCGGCAAATGGTTCTATGCAGCACACAAACAAGGCAGGAGAGAGAGGGCAGCCCTGCCTGAGTCCAGATCTGACTGGGAAGCTATCTGATTCCCACCCATTGATTGAGACTGCACTGACAATGTTGGTGCAGAGCAGTCTGATCCAATTGCAGATTCCCTCCCCAAAGCCCATTTTGGAGAGAACATCTCTCATATACCTGTGTGATATCCTGTCAAAGGCTTTCTCCTGGTCCAGGCTGATCAGGCAGGCGTCCAACCCTCTGTCCTGCACGTAGGCGATCGTATCTCTGAGGAGTGCGAGACTCTCAGCGATCTTCCTGCCCGGCACAGCTCAGGTTTGGTCTGGGTGAATCACTAACCCCAGAGCAGACCTGACCTGGTTGGCGATTACCTTTGACAGGATTTTGTAATCCGCATTCAACAGTGTGATCGGTCTCCAATTTTTGAGTTCCTCCCTCTCCCCCTTCCGCTTGTAGATGAGGGTGATGATGCCTTTCCTCATGGATTCGCTCATGGTACCCGCCTGAAGCATACTGACATACACCTCCAGCAGGTCCTGGCCAATCAAGTCCCACAGAGCGGAATAGAGCTCGACTGGTAAGCCGTCGCTTCCGGGAGTTTTATTCTTTTCGAAGGACTCGAGGGCCTTGGTCAGCTCGTCCAGAGATAGCGGCTGGTCCAGCCTCTCGCGTGTTCTGTCGTCTAAGACCTTCGTGATAGACGACAGGAACGACTGGGAGGCCGCGCTGTCGGTCGGCTTCGCGTCATACAGACTGGTGTAGAAGGATTTACTGATCCTCATGACGTCAGCCTGAGATGACGTTATCGAGCCGTCTTCTTCCTTCAGGCTGCTGAGCACAGAGCTCTCTTTGTGCACCTTCTGGAAGAAGAAACGTGAGCACGTCTCGTCCTGCTCCACTGAGCGGACCCTGGACCGGAAGATTATCTTGGAAGCCTCCGAGGAAAAGAGCGAGGCTTGCTGGCCCTTCACCTCCTTGAGGTCCTCCGTGACATCGACCCCCATCGTCTGCAGCAGGAGCAGGTTCTGCATACTTTCCTGGAGCTGGGACAGTTTTCCCCGCCTCTCTCTCGCCTCCTGAACACCTTTAAGGATGAAGAACCTCTTGATGTTCCCTTTAACTGTTTCCCACCAGTCTGCTGGAGACTCAAAGAGGGGCTTCACGGTTCTCCAACCTGCGTAGTCCCTCTTGAGCTCCTCAATGTTTCCCGGGGTCAACAGCTTTGTGTTCAGCTTCCACGTTCCCTTACCCGCCCGCTGCTCGTCCTGTAGGTGATAGTTGGCCAGCAGGAGGCAGTGGTCAGAGAAGAACACCGGCTTGACGTCGGTGGATCTGACCGAGAGCGTTCGGGACACAAACAGGTAATCTATCCTTGACCGGATAGACCCGTCTGCCCGTGACCATGTGTATCTTCGCTGTGCTCCGTCTGCAGGGGTGCTGAAGACGTCGTGCAGTTTGGCATCTTTTACCGTGTCCATCAGGGCTCTGGACGTGGCGTCCAGTTTACTGTCCCCCCCGCCGGATCGTCCATCTGCATCAATGATACAGTTGAAGTCTCCGGCCAGAAGACTTATACCAGTCATCCACTATGAAATGCTCTCCACCTTCAAAGAAAGCTTCCCTTCAACATCCAGCCCATGCCCTTGCATTCTTACTTTTCAGTGAGTATATGAACAGCTGCAAAGTGTTAACTTTCAATAACTGCGAACAAATTACAGACAAAAGTGAACTTCAGCTCTTGCTTTCAAGTGTCCTGTTAGAGTCAGACTTGCTGAGTCTATATGACAAAGAGGTGATCAGTGTGCACAATACAATTCTCATTATTGCTTGAGGCTAGAAACTGTAGTCTGCATTCTTTAACAATCCATGACCTCCAGATGAAGTGAGAATCGAGGGCAGCTGGGTAGTATTGTTGAGTCAGTGCAGGCCTGAATGCTGCAATTATCCCTTGCAGAGCCTGAAAATCACATTTGTTACTCCACTTCAATAGAACAAAAACCAACAAGTTTCTCCTCCCACGATTTGCAGTATTGCAGCCATTTTATGAAGTTATTGCACAGCTGATTTCAAACCGACCTGGTGTTTCTAAGTCCGTATTAGCGTAAGAAAGCTGCTGGCTCTGTCTATGATGCATTAATTTCTTCTTGTTCCTTATGTTTTCTTTAGTGTTGTGTTCTGGTGGCCCTGATGAGGCTCCACATTCCTCTTGTTTCAGTTGAACCCCTTTACATCTCTATTAATGTACTCACCTTACTCCAAAAACTAAAGCTCCTCAGCCCTTGTTGGCCCTATTCCCTCCACACATAAAGTCCAGAGTTTCCATGATCTGGTTGAACCTCAAAGACAATAAACTACCCTCCCCCGACTCCAGCCGTTGAGAGCATTTAGCCACCTCCAATCTCTAAAAGCCCCTATCATTGTGACAGTTCCCCCAGTAAGCTAGTACAAAGTAGCCCATTCCCAGACTCGATTACCCTGTTTTCCCCAGAATGCCATGAATATCCTTTGATCAGTCTGATTGGGATAGTTTTCCTTCACTTACTGAAGCCCCTCCTCGCTCCATCAAGCACTTTTCCCCTTTAACTTCCACACATCACCAGTTATTTCAAAGACATGATCTGTGTTTGGCACGTCAGCTGTTAACACATCCAATGCTGCACGATGTTGATGTCATACCATCAATTCTGACCAATGGATTTACTCTTCAGTATTCCCCAAAGCCACAAGCTGATTGCCTCTCCTCCTGAGCTAAAAAGCAAGCCAAACCACAGAGACAGCCTACCCCTAACTCAGCACTAAAGAATTCTGTGCTAAAAAGCAAGTGAAAATCTAAAAAGATGTCTGCCACCAGGTCAGTGTTTAAAATCTTGCATAGTTACATGAGATGCCTTTCTGTCTCTGAACACATAGTGACCTGGAGAAGCTTTCGAGTTCACCTGTCCTTTAACCCCAATGTAGATGGTTAAAGCTCCAAACTAGAGCTAAATTGATTCCAAAACAAGGTTGACCAGATGTGTTTGATGGAGTGAGGGTGGACTTCAGTCAGTTAAGGTGTACCATCCATGGCATTCTGGGGAAAACAGGGTCATCAAGGCTACATTGTATTAGCTTACTGAGGGAATTGCCACAATGCTGAGGGCTTTTAGCGATAATGAACAGTTTACGAAGAGTATGGTCATTGACCATGGAGGGATTTTTTGTGTCTAAGAAGTGCTTGTAATGACAAGCTAGGTGGTTGGCATAGGCATTCAATGAACTGTGACAGACTCTACCAAGCCAAGTCATCAGATACCTACTCTGTTTTACCTGTTGAATTTTTGCAGTGTCTAGTTGCTCAATGGACTAAAGGAAGATTAGACTTGTGAAGTTATATGGTGAGGTTGGGTATTAATGAGATGGAATTGCAGGAAAATGGACTGGTTGCCACTTGAGAGTGAGATTCTGAAATTACCACCAAAGGCTTGAGGATTAAATCAAGCAAGCTTTTCTCAATGTCGAAAATGTGATGCTTTTGTTTCTGTCTTGCCTGATTAGGTCATCTCACTTACTAGTAATCTTGCAACACAAGGAAGGGACACTTTCTCTTTGTTTCAAAATGTAATCTGCTGTGTTTTGTTTTCTTCAGGTTTGTTTAATGCTGTGTAAATTCAAGTCTAAATTTAGCGATATTGAATTTTACAGCAAAGAAAGATGTTCTTTGATCTATTATGTCAGTGTCTGTCATCAAGCACTTATCAAGTCTTGCCATATTTTCCAGTACTTGACCCTTAGCCTTGAATGCTGTGATGCTTCAGGTGGTCATCTAAATGCTTCTTAAACTTTATGATGGTTCTCGCGTCAACTGCCCTTTCAGGTAGTGAGTTGTTATCCAATATCGTCTGGATGAAAAAAAAGTCCTCAAATCCCCTTTAAAGCCCCTGTCTTTTATTTTAAATCTCTGCAACCTGATTATTTATCCTTCTACTAATGTGTAAAGATTATTTTTCATCTACCCTATCTATGCTCTTCATATTTCTGTACACCTCAATAAGGTCCCCCCCTCAGCTCTCTCTTCCAAGGAAAACTATCCAGCCCTGTCCAGTGTATCTTCATAGCTGAATTACTTAAACGCAGGCAACAACCTGGTGAATATTCTCTGCACCTTCTCCAGTGCAGCCATGTTATTTAGGCTGTAGTGACCAGACTTGCACACAGGACTCCAGCTATGGCCAAACTAACATTTAGCTCCATCATAACTTCCCTGCTCTTATACTCAATGCCATTGTAACCACCTTATCTACCTGTTCTGCTTCCTTCAAGGATCTGTAGACACACACACCATTGTAATGATGCATTGTACTTCCTAGGTCCTACCATTCATCATGCATTCTCCTGCTTTGTGTACTCTTCTAAAATACATAACCTTGCACTTCTCAGGAGTCAATTCTATTTGTCATTTTTCTGCTTATCTGATCAGTCCAGTCGTCTCAGGTTTTCCTTCCTACTTTTTACCACACCAGCATTTTTTGAATCATCTGTGCACAGATTGATCAAACCTCCTACATTCATATCTAAATGATTAATGTACACCACAAACAGTATGGAACCTAGCACCAAGTCCTGTGATACATCACTGGATCCAAGTTGTCAGTCACAAAAATAACCTTAAATCATCACTCTCTCACTAAGACAGTTTTGGATCCACTTTACCAAATTTGTCTGGATCCCATAGATTGTTGACATGCCAGACCTTGTCAAAAGCCATACTAATGTCCATGGAGACAACACTGCCCTGAACTTATCCACAAATCTCTCCACCTCTTCGAAAAACTAAATCAAACCTGTCAGTCAAGATCTCCCCTCGAGAAGACAATGTTTACCGCCCTTGATTAACTCTTTCCTTTCTAAGTGGAGATTAATTCTGCCCCTCAGACTTTTTCCCATAGTTTCCCTGTCATGAATGTGAGACTGACTAGCCTATAATTTCCTGGTTCATCTTTCACACCCTTCTTAAATAACAACACTTAATTAACAGTCCTCCAGTCCTCTGGTACCTCTGCTAGGTCCAGCGAGGATTTGTATATTAATGTTCAGACTTCTGCATTCTCCTCCCTTACCTCTCGCAGAAGCTTGGATATATTTTATCTGGGCCCAGGTATTTATCTAACTTCAAGCCTCCTAAAACTTCTAAGAACACAGGAATAAAGATACAGGAGGAGGCGATTCAGCCCTTCATTCCTGTTTCACCATTCAATGAGGTCATGGCTGATATGTGGCCTAACTCCATGGACTTGCATTTGGTCTATATCTTTCCTTAATAACTTTGCTTAGCAAAAATATACCTATCTCAGATTTAAAATTAACATCCATTGCCATTTGTGGAAGAGAGTTCCACACCTCTACCACTCTTTCTCTGTAGATGTGCTTCCTAACACCTCTCCTGAATGTTCTGGCCCTAATTCTCAAACATTGCCATCTGAGTGCTAGAATTCTGAATCAGTAGGAATTATTTTACTTTATCGACTCTCTCTTTTCCTGTTTCATCCCTCTCAATTGTAACTAGTTCAAATATTATCACACTCCTCTTCCCTAATTTCTATATGTACATCATTCATTTATATAATGAACACAGATGTAAAGTATTTAACTAAAACCTCACTGAAATCTTTCATTGGCATTGTTAGCACTACTGCCTCATAGTGCCAGGGACCTGGGTTCAATCCCAGCCTTGGGCAACTGTCTGTGTGGGTTTCCTCTGGTTGCTTTGGTTTCCTCCCACAATCCAGTGATGTGCAGGTTAGGTGAATTGGCCATAGTGTTCAGGGATGTGCAGGTGAGGTACATTAGTCAGGGCTAAATGTAGAGTAATAGAGGAATGGATCTGCGTGGGTTACTCTTTGGAGGGTTGGTGTGGACTTGTTGAGCTAAATGGCCTGTTTCCACACTGTAGGGACTCTGAGTTCTGTGCACAATTTGCCACTTAGGTACCTAAAGGGCCCATTCCAATATTAAATCATTTACTGACAGCGCATGCACAGGCAAGGTTTAATCTAAGACTTTGACAACAATTTGACCCATGATTAGTTCTTCTTTTAAATTACAATTTTGGCCATACTTCTACTTGCTTCGGACTTGGAATCTGCCTGAAACTTTTTCATAATGGCAGGGAATTTCCATGCTGTTTTTCACTCAATGCCACTCATATACTTACTGGTCTTGTTATTACTGCCAAATAATATTCACATAGTCTGCTTAGATAAGGAAAACATTACATTTATTTCAGAAATATCTTCCTTGTGGTTCCATCTTGCCACAAGGCTTCAAGAGAAGGCAAGATAATATGACATTGTGTCACTTCTAGTGACTTACAAACATTCCATGTTGTCACCCTCAACCCATTAGACTTCAGGCAGCTATTCCTTTAATGACTTCTCTATAACTTGAACAGGAAAATGGCTATGCAAAACTGTGAAGCATGAAATTAATAGTAACCTTGTGATATTGATTGGTAATTGGTTGAGAAATAGAAGGCAGAGTAGGAAAAATGGATTTGTTCTTAAAATGGTGATTTATTACAGCTGAATCAGTTCTAAATCATGAGCTTTTCAACACATATTATTACAGGTAGGGAAGAAATGAAGGCTTCCTCACCTCTTCATGGGGAGGCAATGGCCTAGTGGTATTATTGCTGGACAGAGACTCAGGTGATATTCAAATCCTGTCATGACAGATGGTTGAATTTGAATTCACTAAAAATCTGGAATTAAAATGACCATGATATTGTTGTCAGTTGTTGGAAAAACCCATCTCATTCACTAATGTCCTTCAGGGAAGGAAACTTCCTTCCTTACCTGGTATGGCCTACTTATGACTCCAGACTCACAGCAATATGATTGACTCTTAAATGCTTTCTGAATTAGGCAATAAATGCTGGCCTAGCCATTCACACCCTCACCCTGTGAATGAATAAAAAAAACTTCCACCCTGATCAAAGATAGAAGTTTTCGGTGCTTGGTACCTCACCATATTACATACTGTCCCATAGGTGTGGATAGTGCTCTGGAATTTTGTCAACTGGTGATTCGTCATTTATCAGCAGAGTTAGTGAGTGTTGGCAACCTCTTTTATGCAGGGAACTGTTGCAGATGATTGCATTCTAGTTCCTGTATGTTGTGTGTGCTCATATGCACTTTCTAAAAGGAGCCACTGGATGACAATTAAAAACAGATTCTTGGACGAGCCCGTTTTCATGATAATTTGAGCAGCGCAGTTGCTCTCTGAGATCAACACAGAAGAACTTGCAGACCCAAAACCTTCCTGTTTGTCAATATCCACACCAAGCTGGTGATTACTTATCTTTTTGAATTATTTTTCCAACTAAACAGAAGTTAACCTGATGTGTGTGAGCGAGCAAATGGCTCAGTTGATAGTACACTTACCCCTGAATCACACTGGATTTAAGACCTTCTTTAGAGCTTGAGTGCAAAAAATCAATATTGACATTCTGATGCAGCGTTGAGGAAGCTTTGAACCACTGGAAGTGTTAGTTTTCTTTTCAGTGAGATAATGAACAAAGACCCCATCTGTCTGCCTGAGTGGATGTAACATTTCATGTGGCATTATTTCAAAGCAGAACAGGAACGTTATCTCTGGTATTGTAGCCAGTATTGATCCGTGAACTAACATCACCAAATCTAGACTAAAAGTAATGACATTTGACAAATAAATGCTGGGCAGTGCATCTTAGTTACTCCTTCATTAAGAATTACCGGGCAACTGGAGCAGCAACTGTAGAGAACATGAAGTCAACAGGAGCAAGTGCAAGTTCTCAACTGGCTGGGAGCCAAGCCAACACCAAGGAAGGTGACTGCGGATGTGGGAGGCAGATTGTCTGGTTAGTATCACATTGCTGTCGTGGGAGTTTGCTGAGGCAAAATTAACTGTCAGACTTCTTTCATCACAACAGTGACTACATTGCTAAAGTTAAATTCACACAACACCAAGTTATAATGTGACATGAACCCAAGATTTTGGCTGAGGCCATCCTCATGGGTTCTGAACTTGGCTATCAGCCTCTGTCCAGCCACTCTGCATTGTTGCGTATGCTGAAGTCCACCTTGGAGGATAGTCATAGGTCGAATGTCCCTGACCACTGAAATGTTCCCGGAAAGGGAGGGAACACCCCTGCTTGGTGATAGCTGTGCGGTGTCCATTCATCCATTGTCATAGCATTGCTTGGTCTCGCCAATGTATCATGCCTTGGGCCATCCTTTTCTGAAGCATATGAGATAGACAATGTTGGCTGATTCACATAAGTACCTGCCGCGTACATGGTGGGTGGTGTCCCCACGTGTAATGGTGGCATCCGTGTCAACATTCTGACCCACCTTGCAGTGGTTGCCATGACAGAGTTGTACTGTGTTGTCATCCATGTTGTCCTGAAGGTTGGGCAGTTTCCTGTGAACACTGGTCTGTTTAACGTTTGACGGTTGTTTAAAGGTGAGAGTGGAAGCGTGGTGGAAGGTCTCGGTGAGGTGCTTATCTTCATCGATAATGTTTAGATTAGATTAGATTACTTACAATGTGGAAACAGTCCCTTCGGCCCAACAAGTCCACACCGACCCGCCGAAGCGCAACCCACCCATACCCCTACATTTACCCCTTACCTAACACTACGGGCAATTTAGCATGGCCAATTCACCTGACGTGCACATCTTTGGATGAGGTGGGATTTGAACCTGGGTCTCTGGCACTGTGAAACAGCAGTGCTAACCACTGTGCCACCGAGCCACCCGATCTGTAATCCTTTTGGGATTTTTCCTGCTTTCTCGCATTTCTACAGAAACTTGATGTCTGCGTCGATATGTGTGATCTTCTTGGGAGATCCTCTATACTTTGAGCCGACTGTTAGTGGTGTTGATGGTAGCCGTGATGTGGAGGAGCCAGTGTTAGACTGGGTGGACATCCCCTATAGACAAGCCCTACATACACAGGACCTGTTCAGATGAGAAGGAACACGGCGGACACTTGAAGGTTCTCAATGATGCCCTCATAAGAACAGGGTACAATTGATCACCAGTTCCAATGTGCCATGGTGAGAAACCAGAATGACCTCCTCAGGAGACAGACACGTGCTGCAACCGATAGGTACCCTTCATTATCCAGTACTTCCCAGGAGCGGAGAAACTATGCCATGTTCTTTGCAGCCTGCAACACATTAACAATGAGGATGAGCACCTTGCCAAGACCTTCCTTACACCTCCACTTCTCACCTTTAAATAACCATCAAACCTTAAACAGACCACTGGACCACAACACTGTACAACCCTGTCATGGTAACCACTGCAAGATGTGTCTGAGTGGGGATACAGATACTACTGTTACACGTGGGGACACCATCCACCATGTTTGCAGCACGTACTCATGTGAATCGGCCAATGTTATCTATCTCATATAGTGCAGCTTGTAACACATGGGTGGCACTGTGGCACAGTGGTTAGCACTGCTGCCTCACAGTGCCTGAGACCCGGGTTCAATTCCTGCCTCAGGCAACAGACTGTGTAGAGTTTGCACATTCACCCCCTGTCTGCGTGGGTTTCAGCCAGGTGCTCCGGTTTCTTCCCACAGTCTAAAGATGTGCAGGTTAGGTGAATTGGCCATGCTAAATTGCCCGTAGTGATAGGTGAAGGGGTAAATAAAGGGGAATGGGTCTGGGTGGGTTGCTCTTCGGAGGGTCGGTGGACTTGTTGGGCCAAAGGGCCTGTTTCCACACTGTAGGAAATCTAATCTAATCACGAACCCACTCAAGTCGACCTACAACACAGACTACGCTGAGCGACCACGCTGAGAGACTTTGCCATCACACCTCTCGCAAACTCCTCAATCATCTCATGCACAAACTCTACAGCAGGCATCATACCTTGAAATCAAGGTGGAGTCCACACTCTCAGCTTGCACTCAACATACAGCAGTACAGTTACGCGACACTGCCAAGCAGACAAGGTGACAGAATTACACCACGTACATGCAGAGTAAAAAGTGAGGTCTGCAGATGCTGGAGATCAGAGCTGAAAATGTGTTGCTGGTTAAAGCACAGCAGGTTAGGCAGCATCCAAGGAACAGGAAATTCGACGTTTCGGGCCAGAGCCGAATTTCCTGTTCCTTGGATGCTGCCTAACCTGCTGTGCTTTAACCAGCAACACATTTTCACCACGTACATGCACACCAAGAAGAAAAACTGGAGAACTTTGGCATCACCACCAGCAGTAGCCAAGTGCCCCCCACCCTCCCCGGACCACAGTTGAAAACATTATCACCATGGGAAAATCAATCGGCAGCTTATTGGACCATACCCTTCAACTGGAAGAGATTGAAGTTCTCATCTGAGGGCTGAATTTCTGCTTCACCACCAAAATGAACACGGCAGACACAGAGGAATTCATCAGATGAATGAGATTCTGGGAATTCTTCCAAGATGTCAGCAGCGATCCCAAAGAGCCAACTGATGAACAGGAACAGAGCTCCATAGTGGAGCGACCAAAGGAAGGGTTGATTTGGACCCCTCCGGTGGGCCGCTGCCCTGGGGTGAAGTGTACGCTCAAACCATCAGGAAATGTGTAAATGTCAGATTCATCAGCTGCACCCACAAGGTAGAGTAAAACATCACCCGATCACAGCGCAACACCATCTGTGCTCAAAAAACCAATCATAACATTGTCATCAAACTGGCAGACAAAGGAGGAGCCATCTTCCTTCAGAATAGAATGGACTACTGCAGGGAAGTTTACCGGCAACTGAACAACCAGGAACACTACAGGCAGCTACTGGCTGATCCAATCAAAGAACACACCCGTGAGCTAAACACATTGATCAACAATTTTGATCCAGCCCTTCGGAGTTCCCTACGCACTCTCATTCCATGTATTTCTCGCATAGGAGACTTGTACTGCCGTCTGAAGTTACACAAAGCTAACACACCTGGGCATCCCATCGTGTTAGATAACAAAACGCTGTGTGTGAACCTCTCTAGCAATGTCAAGAGCATTTTGAAACCCATTGTACAATGGATCCCCAGCTTCTGGCGCAACAGTAGAGATTTCTTACAGATGATTAGAGTAGATTCCCTACAGTGTGGAAATACGCCCTTTGGCCCAACATGCATGGGGCCAGTGAAGTAATGGATAACGTGTCTGACTTTGGATCCGAAAGTTGTAGGTTCGCGTCCGACCCCGCTTGAGTGCAGTGTGCTTTGTCAGGGCGGCACGGTGGCTTAGTAGTTAGTGCTGCTACTTCACAGCACCAGGGTCCCAGGTTCGATTCCAGCCTCAGATGACTGTCTGTGTGGACTTTGCACGTTCTCCCCGTGTCTGTTTGGACTTTCTCCCACAGTCCAAAGATGTGCAGGTCAGGTGAACTGGCCATGCTAAATTGCCAATAGTGTGAGCGGAATAGGTCTGGGTGGGTTACTCTTTGGAGGGTCAGTGTGGGCTGAAGAGCCTGTTTCCCCACTATAGGGTATCTAATCTAATTCCCCATTAACTTTGCAACAGTTATCATGGTATCTTTTAAAGACAAAGATTCTGGGTAATCCAAGATGGAGGACGGGATAAATTTCTGGCTGTAAGAGCTGCTCCTTTTTTTGAGGTATTTTGGTGCTGGAGGTGATTTTCTCAAATTCCAGGATCAGCAATTACTGTTTTATATGCTATTGCATTGTTTTGGAACTTTTGAAAAAAAAGTCAAAACAACAGCAGTTTTAAAAGGGAGAAAAACAGACAAAGGAAGCACATGGTGAGGACAGTGCAGGACAGAGAGTTAGAGAGAGAGAAAGAGAACCTGCACAGTTACTGCCTTTGCTGGTTTTGAATTCATGTGTTGCTGGACATCGGAGTGCATCTGGGAAAATTAACAAACAGTGAATTTCACAACTAAAGATGATTGGAGGCAGATGTTTGCAGGTAAAATTGCAGTGGAAAATGGGAAGCCTTCAGAAATGAGATAACTAGAATCCAGAGAAAGTATAATCCTGTCAGGGTGAAAAGGAAGGCTGGTAAGTGTAGGGAATGCTGGATGACTAAAGAAATTGAGAGTTTGGTTAAGAAAAAGAAGGAAGCATATATCAGGTACAGACAGGATTGATCAAGTGAATCCTTAGAAGAGTATAAAGGAAGTAGGAGTATACTTAAGAGGGAAATCAGGAGGGCAAAAAGGGGACATGAGATAGCTTTGGCAAATAGAATTAAGGAGAATCCAAAAGATTTTTACAAATACATTAAGGACAAAAGGGTAACTAGGGAGGGAATAGGGCCCCTCAAAGATCAGCAAGGCGGCCTTTGTGTTGAGCCACAGAAAATGGGGAGATACGAAATGAATATTTTGCATCAGTATTTACTGTGGAAAAGGATATGGAAGATATACACTGGAGGGAAATAGAATGTGACATCTTGCAAAATGTCCAGATTACAGAGGAGGAAGTGCTTTTTTTTTTAGACTTACAGTGTGGAAACAGGCCCTTCGGCCCAACAAGTCCACACCGACCCGCCGAAGCGAAACCCACCCATACCCCTACATTACCCCTTACCTAACACTACGGGCAATTTAGCATGGCCAATTCACCTGATGTGCACATCTTTGGACTGTGGGAGGAAATCAGAGCACCCGGAGGAAACCCACGCAGACACGGGGAGAACGTGCAAACTCCACACAGTCAGTCGCCTGAGTCGGGAATTGAACCCGGGTCTTCAGGCGCTGTGAGGCAGCAGTGCTAACCACTGTGCCACCGTGCCGCCCCTGCTGGATGTCTTGAAACAGTTAAATGTGGATAAATCCCCAGGACCTGATCAGGTGTACTCGAGAACTCTGTGGGAAGGTAGAGAAGTGATTGCTGGCTTCTTGCTGAGGTATTTGTATCATCGATAGTCACAGGTGAGGTGCCGGAAGACTGAAGGTTGGCAAACGTAGTGCCATTGTTTAAGAAGGGCGATAAAAACAAGCCAGAGAACTATAGACCGATGAGCCTGACCTCAGTGGTGGGCAAGTTGTTGGAGGGAGTCCTGAGAGACAGGATGTACATGTATTTGGAAAGGCAAGGACTGATTAGGGATAATCAACATGGCTTTTTGTGTGGGAAATCATGTCTCACAAACTTGATTGAGTTTTTTGAAGAAGTAACAAAGAAAATTGATGATGGCAGAGCAGTAGATGTGATCTATATTGACTTCAGTAAGGTGATCAACAAGGTTCCCTATGGGAGACTGATTAGCAAGGTTTGATCTCATGGAATACAGGGAGAACTAGCCATTTGGATACAGAACTGGCTCAAAGGTAGGAGACAGAGGGTGGTGATGGAGGGTTGTTTTTCAGACTGGAGGCCTGCGACCAGTGGAGTGCCACAAGGATCGTTGCTGGGCCCTCTACTTTTTGTCATTTACATAAGTGATTTGGATGTGAGCATAAGAGGTACATTTAGTAAGTTTGCAGATGACCCCAAAATTGGAGGTGTAGTGGACAGCAAAGAGGGCTACCTCAGATTACAACAGGATCTGGACCGAATTGACCAATGGGTTGAGAAGTGGCAGATGGAGTTTAATTCAGATAACTGCGAGGTGCTGCATTTTGGGAAAGCAAATCTTAGCAGGGCTTATACACTTAATGGTAAGGTCCTAGGGAGTGTTGCTGAACAAAGAGACCTTGGAGTGCAGGTTCATAGCTCCTTGAAAGTGGAGTCACAGGTAGATACGATAGTGAAGAAGATGTTTGGTATGCTTTCCTTTATTGGTCAGAGTATTGAGTACAGGAATTGGGAGGTCATGTTGCAGCTGTGTAGGACATTGGTTAGGCCACTGTTGGAATATTGCGTGCAATTCTGGTCTCCTTCCTATCGGAAAGTTGTTGTGAAACCTGAAAGGGTTCAGAAAAGATTTACAAGGTTGTTGCCAGGGTTAGAGGATTTGAGATATAGGGAGAGGCTGAACAGGCTGGGGCTGTTTTCCCTGGAGCGTCGGAGGCTGTGGGGTGACCTTATAGAGGTTTACAAAATTATGAGGGGCATGGATAGGATAAATAGACAAAGTCTTTTCCCTGGGGTCGAGGAGTCCAGAACTAGAGGGCAAAGGTTTCGGGTGAGAGGGGAAAGATATAAAAGAGATCTAAGGGGCAACCTTTTCATGCAGAGGGTGGTACATGCATGCCAGAGGAAGTGTTGGAGGCTGGTACAATTGCAACATTTAAGAGGCATTTGGATGGATATATGATTAGGAAGGGTTTAGAGGGATATGGGCCAGGTGCTGGCAGGTGGGACTAGATTGGGTTGGGACATCTGGTTGGCATGGACAGGTTGGACCAAAGGGTCTGTTTCCAAGCTGTACATCTCTATGACTTTAAGTCCACACCGGAACAGCAATGCTAACCACTGAGCCACCATGCTGCCCAGCATCCATTGACTAGTCGAACTGGGAACAGTCCTCGTCACAATGGACATATCAGCTGTCTTCACCATCATACCCCACAATGACTGCATCACTGCAACAGCGTCAGTACTCAATACCAACAACTGCCAATCTTCGAGCACCATCCTACAGCTCATCTGCTTCTTCCGCGACCACAACGCTTTCACCCTTGACAACCAGTTCTTCATCCAGACACACAGAACAGCTATTGCAACCAAATTTGCACCCAAATATGCTAACATTTTCATGCACAGGTTCGAACAAGACGTCTTTGCTCACACGACCTCCAACCAGCACTATACACGAGATACATTTATGACATTTTCTTCCTCTGGACCCATGGCAGGGAGTCACTGAAACAACTACAACAGTGATATCAACAAGTTTAATCCCATCATCAGACATACCATGGACTACGCTTTCGTGTCATTCTTGGACACATGCATCTCCATCAAGGACGGGCACCTTCCTCTACTCTACTGCAAACCCATGGATGACCTCACAATGCTACATTTCTCTAGCTTCCACCCTAAACATATTAAAACAGACAATCCCCTATGGACAAGCCCTACACATACTCAGGATCTGTTCAGAGAGGAGGAATGCAATGCACACCTCATATGAACAGGGTACAATGCTTAACTGATTGATCACTTGTTCTGATGTGCCATGGTGAGAAACCATAATGGCCTCCTCAGGAGACAGACATGGGTTGCAACCAATAGGACACCCTTCTTGTCCAGTACTTCTCGGGAGAGGAGAAACTATGCCATGTTCTTCACAGCCTGCAACACATTATCAATGAGGATGAGCACCTTGCCAAGACCTTCCTTACACTTCCACTTCTCACCTTTTAACAACCACCAAACCTTAAACAGACCACTGGACCACAACACTGTACAACACTGTCATGGTAACCACTGTAAGATGTTGATACAGATACTACCATTACACATGGGGACACCATCTACCATGTTTGCAGCAGGTACTCATGTGAATCGGCCAATGTTATCTATCTAATATGCTGCAGGCAAGGATGCCCCAAGGCATGGTACATTTGTAAAACCAAGCAGACTCTATGACAACAAATGAATGGACTCTGTGCAACAATCAACAGACAGGGGTGTTCTCTCCCCATTGGGCAACATTCCAGTGGTCAGAGACATTCGGCCTTAACTCTTTGGATGACCATCCTTTTGGGCAGACTTCGCGATACGCAACAACGCAGCGTGGCTGAGCAGAGGCTTATAGCCAAGTTCAGTACCCATGAGAATGGCCTTAACCAGGATCTTAGGTTCATGTCACACTACACCACACTATACACTCCCTCATACACACACACACCTTTACATACTCACATATTCACACAGAGCCTCTTTCTCATACACGTGCTCTCTCTCATAAACACATACATACACCCCCAAAACTCACACCCATGCACACACCTTCTCACATTCCATCACACAGCAGTTTACGAAGCATGCACACATGCAGACAAAACTCTCTCACCTGCACTCACACTCACATGCGCACATTCACACTCTCTCAAGTATGCACGCATTTGCAGATACATTCTATTTTGATCAAAAAGTGCACAATCTGCAGGCAGTCAATCCATGTAATATTTTATAAATTCCAACTTTAAAAATAGAACCAGTCTGACTCAAGATTGGGATACAGACAGATTCTAACCTCGCACCTTTAATGCATTATCTGAGCTGAGATGTCACCTTTTGTAAATAACACCTTAAGTTATCTCGAGAATGTGACTTGAAACAAGTTCTGGGATTTACATATTAATGAACCGAAACCTGCAATCCATTCTAAACATGGAAATTTTAACAGCAGTTTAGGTTTGTTCAATATATAATTTCAGTTGCATGACACTATAATCTTTTACTACAAATTTTGTGTCTTATGATCCTGTCCTACAGCTACCTGATGAAGGAGTAGCACTCCGAAAGCTAGTGCTTCAAAATAAACCTGTTGGACTATACCCTGGTGTTTTGTGATTTTTAACTTTGTCCACCCCAGTCCAACACCAACTCCTCCACATCATGACTACATTTCTAAAAGTATTTAATAAAGAGCTTTGAGACGTCTGCTGGATAGACAAAGCACTAACACCAGGTCATAGTCTTATGATCCTGTCCCACAACTACCTAATGAAGGAACAGCGCTCCGAACGCTAGTGCTTCCAAATAAACCTGTTGGACTATAATCTGGTGGTTTTTGATTTTTTTAACTTTGTTCACCTCAGTCTAACACCCACACCTCCAAATCATAATTGGATGGAAGTCTTGCTCTATATAAATGTGATCCAGTGGCACTGCAGGGTTGAAAAGCTACTCCATGTTTCTGAAAAGCTAAAGTCTCACCTCAACTCAATTAACAAATAAGCCCTGTTAAATGTAGCCAATTCTCCTTCCTTCAATGTATTTGGGTGATTGCAAAACAATCATCTCATGAACATAACCACTAAAGTATACTTCAAAAATAAATATATTTCAGAATTTTGATAAAGAGCACCTTTATAAATTAGTAAAGTGTTCTGTAAATCTCACATAAACTCCATTTAAAAAGGCAACATAATTAGCAGCAACAGTAAGAAACCACACTTCCATTTGTACTGACAACAGGAGTAAGGACCATGCTGAGTATACCCACATAGAACAGCCAGTCAATTTACTTTAGCCCTGACCCAATATAGATTTTAAAGCATCACAGGCTCATGAATTTTCCTTGCAGGCTTCTGAGCACTGTAATTTGGCTCAAATGGGTTCAGAAGCCTGCAAGGAAAATCCATGTCTATGATGCTCTAAAATTTATACTGACTCAGAGCTAAAATAAATTGACTGACTCAGGAAAATTCAGCTTTCTTGACTGAGATTTTTAATCAAATCTTTAAAATAACAACATTTTCACCTTTGCCAATAGAATAGCCCTAAAGAACTCTCTTAGATTGCATTTCTGACTTCAAGCTTCCAATTTGAAGGTGTCAGTCTGTATCCAACTTTGTTTTCAAAACACAGTTATGGGTAAAATAGACTTCAGAGTAGGTCAGCACAATTGTGATTTCCTTCCATAAATTTTTTAATCATGTTATGTTCTTAAAAACAATGAAATTTGACAATGAATACTGGATACTTCTTTGTTTCACCGTCATTAAGAATGGCTGGACTGTTGGACTAACAACCCATTAAAAATGAAGTCAATGTGGAGCAAGGAACACTTCGTGACTGGTTGGAGACAGTTCTAACACGAATGAAGACGATCATGGTTGTGGGAAGCCAACCAGCCCCAGGATATAACTGCAAAGATTCTTAGATTAGATTACTTACAGTGTGGAAACAGGCCCTTTGGCCCAACAAGTCTACACCAACTCTCCGAAGAGCAATCCACCTAGACCCATTCCCCTACATCTAACACTACGGGCAATTTAGCATGGCCAATTCACCTAACCTGCACATGTTTGGAGACTGTGGGAGGAAACCAGAGCAACCGAAGGAAACCCACGCAGGCACAGGGAGAATGTGCAAACTCCACATAGACAGTTCGCCTGAGGCAGGAATTGAACCCGGCTCTCTGAGGCAGCAGTGCTAACCACTGTGCCAACGCGCTGCTCTTCAGGGCAGTGTTCCCAGGCCCAATCTTTTTATCAGATTCTATGTGTTCATGTCTATTTGCAATTCCTCAGATAAGAAAGCCTACTATACCTGAAACATCCAGACTTGGACTACAGTGAAAAGCAAGTTTTGAAAAACAAATCAAAAACTACTTCCCAAACAAGTTTAATTTTTTAATTCATTCATGGGATGAAGGTATTGCTGGTTAGGCCAACATTTATTGTCCATTCCTAATTGCTTAGAGAGCAGTTAGGTGTCAAATATATTGCCGTGAAACTGGAGTCACATGGAGGCCATACCAGATAAGGGTTGCAGTTTCCTTCCCTAAAGGATGTCAGTGAAACAGATGGATTTTTTTCCAACAATCAGCAATGACTTTATGGTCATTGTTAGACTCTTAATTCCATTTTTTAAAAAAATATATACTTTTTAAATATATTTTTACTGAAAAATAGATTTTTCTAATATTATAACAAATACAAAACAATACAAAGAAAGAAGACAAACAAATTTTAAAACCCAACCATGTACAAATGTATAATTGCACATAAAAATATATTTAAAAACCCCAACTAACTACTTAGCTAAATAATAATAACTAACAGCAAACTAATACATCATAATAATATAGCTCAGCAAACAAAATACCAACTCTTGAATATTGAGAGCATTAATTTTCACATGTTCATATGTTCGCAATCCCCTTTTCTGGATATTGGACTCGTAGAGCACAATCGTTACGACTATATAAAAGCTCTTATTAGTGTGGCAGACAAATCTGTGTCCAGGTAGTCCAAAAAGGGCTGCCATGTCTTATAGAAATTCTCAGTTTTCTGGTGTAACATACTTGTAAGAAAATCCAAGAGGATATGCTCCATAACAATCTTATGCCAACTCAACAGGCCCAGGACACCCAACCTAACAAGATATTCTTTCTTGCACAGAAAGTGGGGATATTGAAAAGCTTTTTCTTAAGCGCACCTACAGGGAAAACACTGGGCAGGCCAAGAGAAGAGAGATCGGGTCCATCTCCACCCTTACACCCAAAATCCCCTCCATTGCATCTGCCACAGTCCTCCAGTATGTTTGAAGCCTTCCATAGGACCACAGACAATGGGTAAGAGTTCCTGTACAAACTTTACACTTAGGGCATGTTGAAGATACTCCTAGTTTAAATTTTAACAAATGATTCAGAGCCAGGTGGACCCTGTGGAGGAGAATCCTCAACTATAAAGCATAGGTCCTCCAGAAGGGTCCCACTTCTGGAACCGAAATATTGGGATCCCTGCAAATGGCCTCCGTCAATGGTTCAATCACTAATGGTTCAATCACCAATGGTTCAATCACCAATGTAAAATGCAATGGTGAAAGGGGACAGCCCTGTCTGCTGCCCCTAAACATATGAAAATTGCTTGATCGTACCCCATTGGTGATGACTGCAGCGAGCGTGTCACTGTAGAGAACCTTTACCCATCTTATAAAGGCTTTGCCTGTGCCAAACCGCTCCAGAGCAAGGTATGGCCACTCAACTCGGTCAAATGCCTTCTCTGTACCCAAAGAAATCACCAACCCTTGTATTGTCTGCTGTTGACACAGATGAATTACTTTAAGCAGCCGCCTAATGTAATAGGAGGATCTGCAGCCCTTTATGAAATCTGTCTGGTCCTCTTTAACAGTAGAAGGTAACACAGTTTCCAGCCTTGACGTGATTTAAATACCTGACCAGGGCCTAAATTGCCCGTAAGTAGACATCTTGTCATCCCAATCATTTTCTCTCCTCCTAGCTAGAGCCTCACCACAAACACAAGAAGCAAAGAACAATACCATTAGCTGTCACCTCCCCAATGTTGGATATTGACCATCTGCTAGGAGAAAGAGTCCAACTATTCCCACTTGACATTCATCTGCATTACTATTGTTGAATTACCCACCATCAGCATTCTAGGGGTTACTAATATTCAAGCTAATATTTCATCCGAAAAAGTAATGTTAGATGAGGAGGCATGCAAAAGAAAACTTAATCAAGTTTTTGGGGCTGATGGGGAGTCAACTTTGCAAAATAATTTGCCTTACATATGTTAGATTGCCAAAGCTACTCTGTAGCTAGTTCTTTTGAGCTTTAGGTAGTGTGAGAACATCTGCGCTGTGAGTTCGCTAATCTCATAGGAAATCAAAATCTGGCTTGTTCCATGTACTTGTTTTTCTCATTAATCACGTTTTTAAAAAATCAAATACGCAACTTGCAAGTGATCTGTGAATGTTGGCAATGCTACATCAGGATTCCACTACAACTGGTGGAATACAGACAGATATTTCGGGTATCATGGAGATTGTCACAAGTAGTGGGTGTGAGGCGTTCATGTCTATTGTTGTACTTTCTTACAGCCTTAGTTAACAATATTTGAAATGCAAAGGTCAGAGTTTAAAATCACATGATCACAAAATACTAACATGTGAGAAACAATACTTAGAATTATAAAATCCCTTCAGTGTGGGAGTAGGCCATTCAGTCTATGCTGACCCTCAAAAGAGCATCACTCAGACCTACCCTATCCATCTCACCCTACGTTTCCCTTGGTTAATCCACCTGATCCACACGCCCCAAGACACTATGGGCAATTTATTCTGGTCAATCCAATTAAGCTGCATATTTGGATTGTGGGAGGAAACTGGAGCAAACCCATGCAGACATGGAGAGAATGTGCAAGCTCCACCCAGACAATCGCCCAAGGGTGCAATTGAACTCAGGTCCCTGGTGTTGTGAACAGCAATGTTAACCACTGAGCCATCAAACAACATGGCTCATCTATTATATGGAATCCTAATCCCTATGTTTCATTATATTATCCTAATATTTCTTGAAATATTCCAGTGTCTTTCCTGCTTTGCCTTGCACTTTAAGCCAATCGTCCTTATTATATATTGAGATACCAGCCTGGAGTATCTCAACATAAATGACAGCACATATAGTCCCTAAGGCAATTTGATCCTTAACTCAAACTCAGGCTTTTCAAATCCTCATGTCCCATAACAATCCTCTGTTTACATCTGTGCAGAATAAGTTAATGGATTTCATAGAATTCATACAGTGTGGAACAGGCTATTTGGCCCAACAAGTGCAGGTATTAAATATAGCTCTCTAGTGAAATAATTGGTCTGTCAGGCTTAATGTTCATGTTAGGTTGTCTTCACCCATTCAACTAATATCACATAGAGTCTATGGGCAGAGACAAGGAGTTTTACATTGAGGGAGGAATTTACCAATTTCTGTTCATGTGTTCTGTCTATTGAGATTCGTGACATCTGGGCTGTCACGTCTCAAAGCAACATTTCTCTTGCAATCTTCTGCTCTTCACATTGTTAATTATGCACCCAGGCTCTTCAGAGCCCTTCTCATGGAATCACAGAGCAGGAGAGGCAGAAACCGTTTCCCCATCACTGCTGAACGTTGCTGTGTACATTGGCACCATATTTAAAGGCCAGCTGCACACTACTTTAGGTTCAGGAACTGCCCCTTGCTCTGTGGATACTCAGTTATTATAACACAGTAAGGACAGCTCATACTTCACTCTGTGAAGGGGGACCTGCAGGTGCTGGTGGACTGGAAGGATGGCTTTTTCCCAGTGAGGCTACATCACGAGACTAAGCTAGCCCAGGCTCAGATAACAGCCTGGATCTTTACTGTGACTTGAGTCAGAAGGGATGCCCAAAAGTGTAGGAAATGTCAATGAATTTCTGAGCTCTGCAAGGGTAAATAACAAAATCATCTCAATGTTATCTCACACTCACCAAGTCAGTACTTTCACTAATCCTGTCACTGGTTAGACAGCTCACCAAGATTCATAGACTACAATTCTCAGTATATGGATCAATAACCACTCAATGTCTCTCACCCAGTTATCCACCCAAATTGCTATTCCTTCCTGCACTCTGCACTTTGCATTCACTCACTAGGAGCACCTCACCACCTCTCCTGTTCCTGCTTCATCATTAACTATTGATCCTTTTCCAACATATTCAATACATTTCTTCATCTCATTGCAGTGTACATTGACCCATGACCAGGGTGAGAGTTCCATGAGCTGGGGAGAGGATGTCAGGCTCTTCATTCCATATGAGGTGAGGATTGTTGAACTAGTGGAAGAAGAGCATGATTGACCATATGGGAACTGGGAGACCTCTTTAATAAACAAACCCAGTTTGGTTTATTGCGCTGTAATGTGTTGCTCTCCCATTAACACCAGTGTGGACTCAGTCCTGACCTGCACAAGCTTTTATCACCATTGGACAATGAATTATTTCTTTATTTTCTAATACAGGCACTCTATGGCCCAGTAAACCTTCTCTAAGATGTCAACATTTGAGATTCTCAGCTCCTCCTCCACTTCTGAGGTGGAAAGGGAAGGCCGTCCTTTCCTGAGAACTCCCAGTTGGGCTACATCACTAAATAAAGCTCAGAAGTTCATTGACTTTTCCTGCATTTTTGAGCATCCCTGTGACTCAAGTCACAGTACTGGTTCAGGCTTCAACTGAACCCCCAGAGGATACATTCGCAAAGCTTTCACCCTCATGTCTCCATGAGCTCAGAGACTTTCAGCTTGTTGGGTTCTCAATCCTCCCCTGGGTTCTCAATCCATAAATTAAACTTGTAAGTCCAATCTAGCGACTACATTACTGACCTGATTCTACAGAGGAAAGGGAAGAAATGCCTTCAGTTTCTAGCACTCAGAGGGATGCCAGAGACAAGACACCTGCTTAAACTCAGGCAGAAGATGAGTGCTTTGTCTCAGACCTTAATGAACTGTCAAAATATACAGCCAGGCCTAGGAACAACAGGCATTTTTGTCAGAGGCTGTTCAAAAACTGGATTAAAAGATGGAGGAGTCCACTGATATTATCGGTACTGTGCTAGCATGCATGCCTCTAGCTGTCTCAATGGGCAGGTCAGTGAGTGCCATGGAGGCCCAGACCCAGCATGCTCTGTACCTGATGGATGTACGCATGGGCCTATTACAGTAGCTAAAGGTGCTTACCATCAATTGCAAGGTTGGGGAGGTTAAAGAACCTCATCCTCACTTCAGGCACCCCTTCTTCTCAGGGAGACAGAATGGTGCCAGCAACCTCCCACAGAAAGATGCAGTGACAGCCAAGACCCCAGAAGCTTCTTCTCAGGATATTCCAGAAATGCTACAAATGCATCCACCTCTCATCTGCCTGTGCTAACAAAACCTTCAGAAGCTCAGGAAGGTGAGTTTGCATCTGGGCAGGAGATTTGCAGCAGGCCAGGATTCTCTATGGCCCAACTTTGGGGTATGAATGCCCAGGTCTTTCAAGTAAAGAAGATCAACTACAGAGCAGACTCCCCCCTCCTCAGCTGCAGAAGTCAGGGCTTCATTTAGACATAATGGGAGACAGAGGAGAAAGAAAACTTACTCAGGGCATTTAGATAACTTTTCAGCATTGAATTCAACAACTTCAGATGATTATCCCATCTTGACCCCTCTGTTTTCATTCTGCTCCGTAATTTTATTTCACTTATTTTATTTTTAAAATATTTTTTCACTATTCTGTATCTCTTATTTCTTGACTGTCTCTCTTTCTCTCGCTCCCCACTCTTTCATCACCTTTTCCCTCTCTTCTTCCCCCTTTGTTACCCTTTTCCCCTGTTTTCCATTTTGCCTCTGCTTCACCCATCCCCACCCCATCCCCCACATATTTTGTCACATCGCACTGGCTTCAGCCTTGGTCATTCACAGTTTCTATCTCCCTTTAATCTCTCTATGCACTTTCATTATCACCTCTTTATTGCTACCTTTGCTTCTGGAATCATGACTCACCTTCTCTCAGCCTCGTATAAACACCTCCCTATTTCTCCCTTTTTTTAGCTTTGACAAGGGGTCAGTTAGACTTGAAACATCAGCTCTTTTCTGTCCTTACAGATGCTGCCAGACCTGCTGAGATTTTCCAGCATTTTCTCTTTGGTTTCAGATTCCAACATCCACAGTAATTTGCTTTGCCATGCCCACTTTGTATGTAATTTCAGCCATTCCCATTGTGTACAGTTATTTTGCAGGGACTTCCAATCCAATATAGCAAGGTTCCAAACTGGTGTTCTTGTAAGTGAGCGGCAGACTCCAGCTATTACACAAGAATCTCCCACCATCCTTCATGTTCCCTTATGCTTTTCTGTCCTTATGGTCCCAATGAACTTTCAGCCTTCCCCATTCTAATGAGCTCCTTCATGGTACAATTAATGTACTTCCTTTACTCCAGAGCCCACAACTTCCAAAATTCCCAAGCTTTGTTGGCCCACCTTCACCATGTAGAGAGCCGAGTTACCATAACCTGTAAGAACTTCTCTCCTGCAGCTCCAAGCTTCCTTCTATTTACTATGAGATCCTATCTTTCTATCTGGCACTTTCCTCTACTGCCTTCACCATTCCCTCAGCAACCCAAATAACAAAGGGTAAAAAGTGAGGTCTGCAGATGCTGGAGATCACAGTTGAAAATGTGTTGCTGGTTAAAGCACAGCAGGTTAGGCAGCATCCAAGGAATAGGAAATTCGACGTTTCGGGCATAAGCCCTTCATCAGGAATGATGAAGGGCTTATGCCCGAAACGTCGAATTTCCTATTCCTTGGATGCTGCCTAACCTGCTGCGCTTTAACCAGCAACACATTTTCAACCCAAATAACAAAATCCCCATTTCCAGACTTGAGTTGTTTGCTTTTGCCAGGACTCCACAGACATGCACTTGATAATTCCCTGACTGTTATTAACAAAACCCCAGAACTAATCACAGTCCACTCTACAGATTGACTTGGCAAGACAAGCCCAACCGAGCATGGCACAGCCACTGGACTGAATTTTTCCAAGTTAAAAATCACACAATACCAGGTTATAGTCCGACAGATTTATTTGAAAGTACAAGCTTTTGGAGCATTGCTCCTTTGTTAGCTAGTGGGGCAGGATCAAAGGCCACAGAATCAATAGGAAAAGATCAGTGTCATACAACTGATGCAATGTATTGAACAAACCTAGATTGCTGTTAAGTCTTTAATCACTTAGAATGGGGATGCAGGTTTTGATTGATTCATATGTAAATCCCAGAACTTTTCAAGTCACAATTCCACAATAACTTAAGGGTTTATCAGTATAAAAAAGGGTGATATCTCAGCTGAGACAATACATTAAAGATGTGAAGTTAGAGTCAGTCTGAATCCCAAATTTCAGTCAGACTGGTTCTATTTCAAAAGTAGAAATTCATGAAATGTCACATGGACTGACTGCCGACAGATTGTGCGTGCTTTTTAAATAAAATTTAATGTATCTGCAAATGCAATTCTGCAAATGCAAATTCACCACACAGACGTGTGTGTGTGTGTGTGTGTGTGGGGTGGGGGGGTGAAGGGGGGGGTAGGCGGGAGGGGACAGAGATGGAGAGAGTGTGTGCATGTGGGATATGTGTGTGCTTGATAGAATGTGTGCGCGCGTGTTACATACCTGTAGGAGCGTGTGTTCGTGAGTGTATGCATGTGTGTGTATGAGATTGTGTGTATGAGAGAGGCTCTCTGTGAGTGTGATCGTGTAATCATGCGTAAGAGTATGTGTGTGTATGTGTGTGTATGTGTGCTTGTGTGTGAGAAAGTATATATAGTAGCGGGGTCACCTGTAATGTGACATGACTCCAATATGCAGATGGACTGGGTAAATAATGTTGCCAGTGGATCCAAAGAAAGGGAATTCATGGAACGCTTACAGGATAGCTTTTTGGAACAGCTTGTCATGGAGCCCACAAGGGAGCAGGCTATTCTGGACCTAGACATTATAAAAAATCTTAAAGTACGGGAATACTTAGGAAGCAACGATCATAATATGGTAAAGTTCAGTCTGCAGTTTGAAAGAGAGAAGGCAAAATTGAATGTAATGGTGTTACAGTTAAATAAAGGTAATTAAGAGGGCATGAGAGAGGAACTGACGAAAATAGACTGGAAGCAGAGCCTAGCAGGGAAGACAGTAGAACAAAAATGGCAGGTGTTTGTGAGTATAATTGAGGACACCGCACAAAGGTTCATCCCCAAGAAAAGAAAGATTATCCAGGGAGGGATTAGACAGCCATGGCTGACAAAGGAAGTCAGGAAATGTATTAAAGAAAAAGAGAGATCCTATAAAGTGGCCAAAAGCAGTGGGAAATCAGAAGATTAGGAAGGCTACAAAAACAAACAGAGGATAACAAAGAGAGAAATAAGGAAGGACAGGATCAAATATGAAGGTAGGCTAGCCAGTAATATCAGAAGTGATAGTAAAAGTTTCTTTCAATACATAAGAAACAAACGACAGGCAAAAGTAGACATTGGGTCACTTCAAACTGATGCTGGAAGCCTAGTGATGGGAGATAAGGAAATAGCAGGAGAACTTAACAAGTACTTTGCGTCAGTTTTCACAGTGGAAGACATGAGTAATATCCCAACAATTAAAGGGAGCCATTGGGCTGAGTTGAGTATGGTTGCCATTACAAAAGAGAAAGTGCTAGAAAAGCTAAAAGGTCTTAAAATTGATAAATCTCCTGACCTCGATGGGATACATCCTAGAGTTCCGAGGGAGGTGGCTGAGGAAATAGCGGAGGTGTTGGTTGAGATCTTACAAAAGTCACTGGAGTCAGGGAAAGTCCCGGATGATTGGAAGATCGCTGTTGTAACCCCCTTGTTCAAGAAAGGATCTAGACAAAAGATGGAAAATTATAGGCCAATTAGCCTAACCTCAGTTGTTGTTAAAATTCTAGAATCCATCATTAAGGATGAGGTTCTTGGAAGAGCAGAGTCGGATTAGAACAAGTCAACATGGATTTAGTAAGGGGAGGTCATGCCTGACAAACCTGTTGGAATTCTTTGAAGAGGTGACAAGTAGGTTAGACCAGGGAAACCCAGTGGATGTGGTCTATCTAGACTTCCAAAAGGCCTTTGATAAGGTACCACACGGGAGGCTGCTGAGCAAGGTGAGGGCCCATGGTGTTCGAGGTGAGCTACTGGTATGGATTGAGGATTGGCTGTCTGACAGACGGCAGAGAGTTGGGATAAAAGGTTCTTTTTTGGAATGGCAGCCGGTGACAAGCAGTGTCCCGCAGGGTTCAGTGTTGGGGCCGCAGCTGTTCATGTTATATATTAATGAATCTGGATGAAGGGACTGGGGGCATTCTAGCGAAGTTTGCTGATGATACAAAGTTAGATGGGCAGACAGCTAGTACTGAGGAAGTGGGGAGGCTGCAGAAGGATCTAGACAGTTTGGGAGAGTGGTCCAGGAAATGGCTGATGGAATTCAACGTGAGCAAATGCGAGGTCTTGCACTTTGGAAAAAAGAATAAAAGCATAGACTACTTTCTAAATGGTGAGAAAATTCGTAAAACCAAAGTACAAAGGGATTTGGGAGTGCTAGTCGAGGATTCTCTAAAGGTAAACATACAGGTTGAGTCCGTGGTTAAGAAAGCGAATGCAATGTTGTCACTCAGGGGCGGCACGGTGGCATGGTGGTTAGCACTGCTGCCTCACAGCGCCTGTAGACCCGGGTTCAATTCCCGACTCAGGCGACTGACTGTGTGGAGTTTGCACATTCTCCCCGTGTCTGCGTGGGTTTCCTCCGGGTGCTCCGGTTTCCTCCCACAGTCCAAAGATGTGCGGGTCAGGTGAATTGGCCAAGCTAAAATTGCCCGTAGTGTTAGGTAAGGGGTAAATGTAGGGGTATGGGTGGGTTGCGCTTCGGCGGGTCGGTGTGGACTTGTTGGGCCGAAGGGCCTGTTTCCACACTGTAAGTCTAATCTAATCTTATCTCAAGAGGGTTGGAATATAAAAGCACCGTTGTGCTACTGAGACTTTATAAAGCTTTGGTTAGGCCCCATTTGGAGTACTGTGTCCAGTTTTGGTCCCCACACCTCAGGAAGGACATACTGGCACTGGAACGTATCCAGCAGAGATTCACACGGATGATCCCTGGAATGGTAGGTCTAACATACGAGGAACGGCTGAAGATCCTGGGATTGTATTCATTGGAGCTCAGAAGATTAAGGGGAGATCTAATAGAAATTTACAAGATAACACATGGCTTGGAAAGGGTGGACGCTAGGAAATTGTTTCTGTTAGGCGAGGAGACTAGGACCTGTGGACACAGCCTGAGAATTAGAAGGGGTAAATTCAGAACAGAAATGCGGAGACATTTCTTCAGCCAAAGAGTGGTGGGCCTGTGGAATTCATTGCCGCAGAGTGCAGTGGAGGCCGGGACACTAAATGTCTTCAAGGCAGAGATTGATAAATTCTTGATGTCACAAGGAATTAAGGACTACGGGGAGAATGTGGGTAAGTGGAGTTGAAATGCCCATCATCCATGATTGAATGGCGGAGTGGACTCGATGGGCCAAATGGCCTTGCTTCCACTCCTCTGTCTTATGGTCTTATGAACCCAAGATCCTGGTTGAGGCCATCCTTATAGGTGCTGAATGTAGCTATCAGTCTTTGCTTGGCATTCTGTGTTGTTGCATATCCCAAAGTCTGCCTTGGAGGATGGTCACCAGTTGATCCAAAGCCGAATGTCCCAGACTGCTGAAGTGTTCCCCCATTGGGAGGAAACACCCCTCCCAATGGCATAGTGGCTCAATGATTAGCACTACTGCCTCACAGCACCAGGGACCCAGGTTCAATTCCAGCCTCGGGTGACTATCTGTGTGGAGTTAACACATTCTCCCTGTGTCTGCGTGGGTTTCCTCCCACAGTCCAAAGATGTGCTGGTTAGGTAGATTGGCCATGCTAAATTGCCCACAGTGTTAGGCACATTTGTCAGAGGGAAATGGGTCTGGGTGGGTTACTCTTCAGAGGGTCAGTGTGGACTTGTTGGGCTGAAGTGCCTATTTCCTCACTACCTGGTGATTGTTGCCTGTTGTCCATTCATCTGTTGTTGTAGCATCTGCTTGGTTTTGACAATATGCCATACCGCTGGGCATCCTAGCTTGCGGTGCACAAAATAAACAATGTTGACTGTGTCACATGAGCACCTTGTTGTCTATCTCATACGCTGCAGGCAACGATGCCTCAAGGCATAGTATATTGGCGAAACCAAGCAGACACAACAACAACAGATGAATGGACACCAGGCAACAATCGTCAGACAGGGATGCTCCCTCCCATTGGAGGAACACTTCTGCAATCTGGGACATTCGGCTTCGGATCTACAGGTGACCATCCTCCATGTGAACTTGGGAAACACAACAACACAGAGTTGCCGAGCAGAAGCTGATAGCTATGTTCAGCCTCATGGGGGAATACTTCGATGGTCAAGGACATTCGGCCTTGGCTCTTCGGGTAAGCTTCCTCCAAGGCAGACAATGCAGAGTCGCTGAGCAGAGGCTGATAGCTATGTTCGGTACCCATGAGGAGGGCCTCAACTGGGATCTTGGGTTCATGTCACACTACAGATGACCCCACTACACAATACACTCTAACACACACACACAAGCACACATATACACTCTTAAAAATGATCACACTCACATAGACCGACCCTCACACACGGGTCTGTCTCACACACTCACACCCATGCACACACCCGCCTACAGGCACATACACAAACTCACACACTCACTACCCCCCTCTCTCTCTCTCATACACACACATGCGCATGCATGCACACATAGAAATCTATGGGGTGAATTTGCAGTTGCAGATTTGTGTTTGCAGATACATTCTATTTTGTTCAAAAAGCACACAATCTGTAGGCAGTCAGTCAATCTGATATTTTATAAATTCCTACTTTGGAAATAGAACCAGGTTGGGATACAGACAGACTCTAACCTCATACCTTTCATGCATTGTCTAAGCTGAGATATCACCCTTTTTTTATACTGATAAACCCTGAAGTTATCGTGGGATCGTGACTTGAAAGATGTTCTGGGATTTACATATGAATCAATTGGAACGTGCAGGCCCATTCTAGGTGATTAAAGACTTAACAGCAACCTAGGTTTGTTCAATACATTGCTGTATGGCACTTGGATCTTTTACTATAAATTCTGTGTCCTATGATCCTGCCCTACTAGCTACTTGATGAAGTAGCAGTGCTCCAAAAGCTTGTACTTTTAAATAAACCTGTTGCACTATAACCTGGTGTTGTGAGATTTTTAACTTTGTCCACCCTAGTCCAACATCAGCACCTCCACATCATGATTTTTTTCCACAACAGCCTGAACTGACATGACTGTTATTCCTGGATTGGTTGCACTGGTCCTGCAGGTTTGACTAAGGCCAAATCTTTGAATTGCAAGGATGCAGGTACTTGGACTCTGATATGACAAAGTGCCTGACTTACAATGTCCAATCCCTTGTGATATAATTGGATGAGTCCCTTGGTACAGAGTGGCAGCATCTCATGAATGCATATAGTCCACCTTCACTCCATTAAGTATTGCTCTTGATTTTAATACATGGCCATTTACATAAAGCTCATGGCAATGTTTTGTGGTGTAAATTACTGTCACATGCCATGGATGTGTCAGTGATATAGGACAATACGTACAGTGATCTGTCGACTCCCTTGACTGTTCAATGCTCAGTATATTTGCAGCCTGCCCCCACCCCTACATTAAAAAGCAATGCAAGCCGTTAGTTCCTCAGGGAAAGAGAGGAGAATTGAATATAACAAGTCTTATAATAAGATGAGCTGGGGTGTTAGTGAATTGCAAATGAATGGAAATAGAGTAGTCACAATTTATGGCTTAAGGGGAACATTACAAAACATTTTCTTGACACAAGATGCTGACATTTTCATTTTCTCTTTATTTCCCAACTTTCTCACAATGTTTCGCACTACACAGGGCAAGAAGTAGTCTATCTAAGCCTTCAAAACTCATAGATATATCTGTACCAATTTCCTCCAGTATATGTAATTCTGCATGCCCATATTGTACTTACTGTTATCGTGCAATAAAATATCACATTATCGAAGAACATTGGCTCTTCTGTAGATACTCTAAGTTGATTTTTCAACTATCCTTAGGTAGATCCATGACAAATCAAAAACAAAAAAGATGATTGTTGGGAGCAAACTACTTTGAAAAACTCTTGTGCTGTATCACTTACTGGTAGTGATAGCAAATACTACAAGGTACCAGGAATGGTCATCTGGGAAAAGCCTAAATGTTATAGAGTCTAAGACCTCTGTCTTCATATGCTGCATCTAGGCAAGTGTCTTCTCCTTTATTGATGAGAGCCGCGTGATCATTATGATTTATGTGGATCTTATTACATAAATTTTTTATTTCAAAACATACTTCATTCATTAAAAAAGTCTTCATATACACGCACAGTCACTAAAAGTGTTTGGTTCTGTACAATCCTAGCATATGGAGACTTTCCCGATATTTGCAGCAAACCCAAAACCTTTCCTACTTGTGAAAGATACTATTTACATACATTTGGGGCACTGGGAAGTTCTGATAACTGAACAGGCCCCCATTATAGTTCAGCAGAAAGACCTTAGATGATGGTTTTTCCCCACTGTGTCTTGGCAGCAGCTGCCCCAAGCTGCCCCAAGCTCCCTCACGTAGTCCTGGACCTTGGAATGTTCCAGACTGCAACACTCGGTCAAGGTCAACTCCTTGCACCTATACTACATTTGTTTCAACCACTGTATCTGAAGTTCATTTCACTCTGTAAATGAAGAGCAATTTTCCAATGACAGTCCCAAATTTACCTTTAACTAGTTTGAACCCTTGTCCTCCACAGACTATTTTAGGTTAACCTTTTCCGTACCCCTAAGAGCATGACTTTCTGGTCAACTGTGCCTGAGAGAATTCTAAAGTGAAAATGTGAGATTTGACATAAGTATCCTGTGCAGATTCTTTGAATAAGAGTGAAATATTAGACTGTTTACTATCAGAAGTGAATATATGCTTTGTTGAAAACTCCTAGTCTGCAGCTGATGACAACCTTTGTATATATTGGCCTCTTGAGATTCACGTCCATATGCTATTTATTTTCCTTTGGTACAGTTAAGCACATTTGTGATGCAGTGATGAATGCAGTACTGCTGAGAAATCAATGGCTTGTCTATTGGTTTTACATTTCTATAAATTTCCCTACTATTCTGATAGCAAGCATTCATTTTTCAAGCAGTAAGCAGAACTTTCCCCTTCATTGTATCCTATTATTACTATCCCTAATATTTGAAAACACTTAATTTCTGGTGTACATTTCATTTCTGAAGCAGCATTTTTCTTTCCTTATCCATTGTATAGCACTTAATGGTGTTCTGATGTTATTTGTTGACCTTGTCCTTCTAAAGGGAAGAAGTCGTGAGTTTGAAAGATCTGAGGAGCCTTGTCGAATTTCTGCAGCATGTCTTTTAGATGTTACACATCGCTGCTATTCAGCAGCAGTGGTTGAGGAAGTGAGTGCTTGTGGTGCCAATCAAGTGGATTGCTTTGTCCTGGATAGTGTCAAGCATTTTGAGTGTTGTTGGATCAGCATCAATCCAGGCAATTAGGGAGTATTTAATCACACTTCTGTCTTGTGCCTTGTGGACAATGGACAGACTTTGGGAATCAAGAGGTAAATTACCTCACCACAGGATTATGTTGATTTTTGAATAATTTTCTCTTATTTAGTTTGTGTTTGGACATCAATAAGAAGTAGCTGATTTGGACTTTCATATTTAAAGTATTTTTTGCACTTGCACATGCATGATTAGAATTTGAACAGAAATTAATTGAATTTCTGTGACATGATTCATATGCAGTCATCTCTTTCATCAATAATAAACTGAGCTAAATTCTTAGGTTGTTATGACACAAAAAAAATCAACTGATCTGCAAATTGTGTCTATGTGCTTTGAAAATTGTCCATTCTGTTCTCCAGCTTGTATTCAAAGCCCTTGACAAAATAACAGTAAGTGTTTTAATTTCACTGCAACGTTATCAACAAGATTTCAATTAAGTTCAAGCATAAACAATGAGGAAGTACTAGTCTCACAGAATTTTATTGATTAAGGAGACAGGATATTATTTTACAAAAGTTTCAGAAACTCCATTGACCTCACTACACTGTTATCAACTCACACTTCCAGCAAAATAAAAATTCAAGCAGGCTGGGGAAGAATGTAACCAATGGATTGAAAACAACAAATTATCAGCCAATAATAGAATGTAAAGTTTAGAGGTAGAACTCTTTTCGTACAGAGTAATTCTGCAATTCTGAGTTTTGAAGAAGAGTCATATAAGACTTGAAATGTTAACTGTTATCTCTACACAGATGCTGTCAGACCTGTTGAGTTTATCTAACATTTTCTGTATTTGTAACTCTGAAATTACATTGGTGGTGCGATACAGAATTCTGGTTCAAAAAATAAAAGACAGTAGGCATATAATTCACGAGTTTCAACATCTGATAATTTACTTATTATTTTAAATTGTGCGGATGAATTTTGACTTGCTAGTAATTATCTTGTCGGCTAAAAGTGGACAATGAGTTTCCTTTGAATTCCATGAATAATAGCTTGCAGGTGAAAATACTCCAGTTTGCTGAAATACTTGCACATATTAAATAGCATTATTACAAGTATATACATTAATCATGTTTTACTTGCAATGAAGATGCACATACAATTTTATCTAAAAAGCTGCATAACTACTTAAGTATTACTTATATAATTATTAGGCCTTGCAATTATTTGAGTACTACTTCATCAAAAGGGGGAGCAAAAATGCATTATTGCAATCAAGCTCCTAAATATTGCAATAGAGATTGAATTTACACATTTTACTGAAAGCAGAGCTTATTGCCAAAGCTTTTAAACTTGCACTCACCAGGAGAAACACAAGAATTCTAAAATTTAAGTGATCACAATCGTTTTGATCATCGGTGAAAAAGGTGCTGATTGGTCTTCAAGTTAATTCTGAGCGTGCAAGGAAATTTGAAAAGTTAATCAAGCATTTCACATTACTACTATGCAGTGTTGCTACAAGTGCCTTATTTTACTGACAAAATGTTACCCGAGTCCAAAAATTAGTCTTTTTTTTATTATTTGTGTACCTTTATATGCCAGACCAGCATTTATTGCTATTCCCTAAATGTTCAGAGGGCAGTTAGACATCAATCACATTATCACGGGTGTTGACTCAAATGTGCACTGGATCATATAACGATGATTTGCAGATGCTGGTGTTGGACTGGGGTGTACAAAGTTAAAAATCACACAACAACAGGTTATAGTCCAACAGGTTTAATTGGAAGCACACTAGCTTTCGGAATGCCACTCCTTCATCAGGTAGAGGCGAATATTAAGAGTTTGTGAGTCTATTCAGTATTCTAACAACAATAGGGTAGAAACTGTTGCGAAACCAGCTAGTGCGTGTGTTCAGGCTTCTGTACCTTCTTCCTGATGGTAGAGGTTGTAGAAAAACATTGCCAGGGTGGAATGGATCTTTGAGAATGCTGGCAGCCTTTCCTTGAAAACTGGCCTGGCAGATAGATTCTATAGAGGAGAGGTTGGCTTTTGTGATTGTGCGAGCTGAGTTCACCACTCTCTGTAACTGTCTCTGATCTTCAATGGTACAGTTGCCATACCAGGTAGTGATACATCTACACAGAATACTCTCGATGGCGCACCTATAAAAGTTGACAAGGGTATACGCCGTTAAGCCAAATTTCCTCAGCTGCCTCAGGAAGAGGAGATGTTGTTAGGCCTTTGTAACTAGTGCATTTTCATGAAGAATCCAAGAAAGCTTGTTGTGGATGACCACTCCCAGAAGCTTGACAGTCCCCACTTGTTCCACCTCTGTTCTGTCAATGTGTGGGGGGGGGACATGGGTAACATCCTGCTGAAAGTCAACAATGACTTCCTTGGTTTTGCTGGCATTGAGAGCTAGTGCACCATTGTTCTCAGGGCATCCTTTTTCCAGGTCTTCTACCCCCAGTCTATAGTCTGTTTGGTTGCCATCTGGGATTTGACAGACTATGGTGGTGTCATCAGCGAACTTGTAAATGGCATCAGTCTGGTATTTGGCAACGCAATCAATGGTGTATAGTGAGAACAGTAGGGGGTTGAGTAGGCAGCCCTGGCGGTTGGGGGGGGGGGGGAGCGCGGAAAGAGGGTTGAGTGTTAGTGAGGATGAAATATTGTCCCCAGTTTTAACTGATTGTGGCCTGTGGGTCAGGAAACTGAGGATCCAGTTGCAGAGAGTAGGGCTTAGTCCGGGATCACTAAGTTTAGTAATCAGTCTCGAGGGGATAATAGTGTTGAAGGCTGAACTGTAGTCAATGAGTAGGATTCTTGTGTAGCTGTTCTTGGTGTCAAGATGTTTTAGAGAGGAGTGAAGAGCAAGTGATATGGCATCTGACGTGGATCTGTTCGGCCAATAGGCAAATTGGAGTGGGTCAAGAGTAGTGGGGAGGCTGGAGTTGATTAATACCATGACCAGTCTTTCAAAGCACTTCATAACCACCAAAGTTAGGGCCACTGAGCAGTAGTCATTGAGACATGCTGTGTGAGCTTTCTTAGGCATATGGATGATGTTGGCTTTTTGAAACAGGCAGGGACAGGTTGAAAATGTCCAAGAAGACCTCTGCCAGTTGATATGCACATGCTCTGAGTGCACGACTTGGTGCTCCAGCTGGTCGCATTGCTTTCCTTGGATTCACACGAAGGAAAACTGATCTGACCTCTGATGCAGTGACTGTTGGGATAAGTTCATCAGGAATTGTCAGAATAGGGGTTACCTCTTGCTGAAATTCTGCTCAAAGTGAGCACAGAAGGCGTTGAGATGATCTGGGAGGGACATGTCATCATCTGCTATCTTGCACTGTCTCTTTTTAGAACCTCTGATGTCATTCAGTCCTTGCTATAGTCGCCAAGTGTCTGTCTGGGTCTCTAGTTTGGATCAGTATTGATCCTTGGCTGTTTTAATGGCTCTGTGAAGGTCATACTTGGATTTCTTATACTTTAGTGGGTGTGTTGATCTGAAGGCCTCATGCCTGGTTTTTAGCAGGTTCTGTATGTCCTGATTCATCCAGGGTTTCCTGTTGGGGAACACTCAGATTGACTTCCTCGGTATGCAGTCCACCACACACTTGCTCATAAAGTCTGTGACGGTGGTGGCGCACTCGTACAAGGTACCTGCGGCCTGTTTGAAGATGGCCCAGTCAGCCCATTCCAGACAGCACTGGAGTTGATCCTCTGCCTCCTCCGACCAGCATTGGACCTGTATCCATGTGGGGGTCTCCTGCTTGAGCTTTTGCTTGTAAGCCGGGAGAGGAAACACGGCATTGTGGTCGGAGTTCCCGAAATGAGGGTGGGGATGGAGCAGTAGGCATCCTTCACAGTGGTGTAGCAGTGGTCTGAAATGTTGTGGGGCAGGTAATGTTGTGGTGGTACTTGGGCAACATCTCTCTCAGATTGGCTTGATTGAAATCGCCAGTCACAATGAACAGCGCTTCGAGTTCTTTACCCGTGAAACATTAGACCGGGGATCCAGATAATCTGGTGATGGACCACCATCTCTCCCTGAACAATATTTGAACAATGTTTTACATGTATTTCAGTGCTAGTGCAATGCCAGCTGCTTCGGGTATATGTCCCAACAATTGGCAGATTAAATAAAACGTGTTCCTTAAACAGAATCAATTTGATAGAGAAACTTAGTAGATATAATTGCATCTGTGAAGAGAGAAACATTCATCTTTACTGTGTTCCTTTGAAGTATAAAATAGTAAAAGGTTACACAGACACAAATGACCTCAAACATGAACGGTCCTTCCATAGCTAGTACTGATAAAAAGTCATTAGGTTACCTCAGATTACAATTGGACTTTGATCAGATGGGCTAATGGGCTGAGGAATGGCAGATGGAGTTCAATTTAGATAAATGTGAGTTGTTGCATTTTGGTAAGGCAAATCAGGGCAGTACTTATATACTTAATGGCAAGTTCTTGAGTAGTGTTGCCAAACAAAGAGACCTTGGAGTGTATGTTTATAGCTCCTTAAAAGTGAAGTTACAGGTAGATAGGATATTAAAGAAGTCAATTGGTATGCTTGCCTTTATTGGTCAGTGCATTGACTATAGTAGTTGAAAGGTCATATTGCCATTGTGCAGGATATAGGTTTTGGAATATTGTGTGTAATTTTGGTCTCCCTGCTATAGGAGAAGTTGTGAAACTTGAAAGGGTTCAGAAAAGAATTACAAGGATGTTGCCAGGGCTGGAGAGTTTGAGCTATAGGGAGAGGCTGAATAGGCTGGGGCTATTTTCTTTGGAGCACCAGAGACTAGGGGGTGACCTTATTGAAGTTTATACAATCATGAGGGGCATGGATAGGGTAAATATGCAAGGTTTTTCTTCCAGGGCAGGGGAGTCCAAAACTAGAGAGCATGGGTTTAAGATGACAGGGGAAAGATTTAAAAGGGACCTAAGGGACATTGTTCCCATGTAGAGGGTGGTGCGTGTATGGAATGAACTGCCAGAGTCAGAGGCTGGTACAATTACAATGTTTAAAAGGCATCTGGATGAGTGTACGAATAGGAAGGGTTTAGAGGGATATATGCTAAATGCTGCAAAATGGGACAAGATTAATTTAGGATATCTGGTCAGCATGGACGAGTTGGACTGAAGGGTATGTTTGTACATTGTGCAACTCGATGACTATTAAGTTGAAATATAGCATGGATTTTTCCATTCTGGAATCCAAGTTCAGTGTCAGGAATGGAAGTTAGGGTCCATTCTGCTTAGAATGGGTCAGATTCCTTTGTGCAATGATATGGTTTTCAGCTTATTATAATTACATATGCAAGTGTCTTGGTGAATCTTGTGGCAGGAAGGGTAGGAGGTCCCGACTCATTCTGGTATGTTCTGTGTAAAAAGGTCCTGGTGCTATATTTAATGGGCACCTGGACAGCCATTCATTTCTTGCAAGCAGGAGCATCATCTCGAGTGGATGCCAACAGCTAAATGTTCTGGTCCTTCCACCCTCCCCAGTCAACTTTCTGCCTTCCCCAGTCAGCCTTGCTCCCTTGGCCAGACAGATGTTTACCTTGACCCAAGCCCACTTGATGCCCTATTCACTCCAAAATGCAAGAAGGAGTCTACCTCACCAGGAGCATGCCTCTGATGTACAGTCAGGTAGCTGAATGCCTGCAATGCTTACTCGTGCAGTACTAATTTGGGAAGGGGACCATAATTCTGATGAACTGGCCCTTTAATGAGATGTAAATGAATGTAAAATGACTTCGCAACACTTGAATCAACTCAACCTTAAAATTCAGACAACTTCATTCCAAAAATTAATCCCACCATCAAGATTCTGAATTTCAGCCACCCAACTAATTGCATCTCCACCCCTCACCTTTCTTCCTCTTCCCGGGACCAGCACAGGATGATTGCTGTGGCTCCAGGGGCCAGGCTATTAAAGCTGTCAGGTTTAATTCCTTAAAATTGTTCTTTCCTAAAAGAAACTGGTAAACCAGATGAGTTTAAAGACAATGCATTTTGGTTTTTTTTGCTCCCCATTAACGTTGTATAACTGCATGGCTGTACTTAGAGTTTGAGAGGACAGGACAGGGTGAGATGGTACTTGTTCTTTTCAAATCAAGTATTTAATGTTCTTTCCCTTTCTGACAATCATGATCTTTTTTAAAATCGACTTTCAAAATGTGGTTGAGTCTGTACAGGTTGCTCACTTCTAGTAGCCCTGATAAGATGATAGTGGACCTCCTTCTTAGATGCTGATAGAAGCTTGCTGGTGATGTAAGAATCAAATACACAGAATAATGTGTAAACCAGATCAGGCAGAAATGAAACATTTTCTCCTCAGAAGGAAACCAGCTGGGTTCTTATAACAGTTTTCTTTCAAGGTCCCAAATTACCACTGAATTAATTTCACGACTTGACATGCTTCAGTACCATAACTCTTACATTACCATATGCACTGGCTGTTGCAGCTTAATGCCTGGAAAGCATTTACATATTATATCTGGTGTCAGTGATCATATCTTGCAGTAATAAGAAAATATGTCTATGTTCAGATAAATGATCCAATTGCAGCTAAGCACATGAATGACTTTTCGGGTGTGGTTCACAAAGTTATAATTTGTCAGGTTCTAGTGTGGGTTGATTCTAAATGCCAAGCATATGTTGGCATGCCTAAAAAGAATATTTTTGTCCTTCCTTAATGCCATGTTATGTATCACATCTGCTGATGCCAAGCATGTCTCCAAGCACTTAGCTGCATACTATAGATAGTACAACTACAGTAGCACAAATTATTGAAAATATCTGTCCACACGAGAAGAAGTTGTCAGCATTCTTGGTGAAGGGCTCCTGTCTGAAACAACGATTCTCCTGCTCCTCGGATGCTGCATGACTTGCTGTGCTTTTCAGCACCATACACTCTCGACAGACATCACCTCTTGTCTCTTTGCTGAATCACTGCCAACTATGCTATGAGTCCTTTGTTTTCTCTAGATTACTGATACCTCACTTACAGTGCCTGCTGTAAAATGAAGTCTTTTACCTGTGGACCTTCCAAGGTATTCTATCTTATCTGACACCAATGTTCCAAATAATCCAATTTGGGCACTCTCTGTTGCATCTATCCTCCTGAAAAGAATAAAGTAAGACTATTATCAAGACACTTTTAAATTCAAATTCCTCTTGAAGTCATAGAGTCACAAAGATATACAACATGCCAACATTCCCCTTGGTCCAATTCATCCATGCCACAATCAGATCTCCTAAATAAATCTAATCCCATTTGCCAACATTTGGCCAAATCCCTCTAAACCTTTCCTATTCATATACCCATCCAGATGTCTTTTAAATGTTGCAAATGTACCAGCCTCTGCCACCTCATTCCATACATGCACCACCTCTACGTGAAAAAGTTGCCCCTTAGGCCCCTTTTAAATCTTTCCCCTCTCACCTTAAACCTATGCCGTCTAAAAGATCACACCTCAACCTCTAGTAATCCAGGGAAAATAGCGCCAGTCAATTCATTCTCTCCACATACATCAAACCCTCCAATCCTGGTGACACCCTTGTAAATCTTTTCTGAACCCTTTCACGTTTCACAGCATCCCTCTTTTGGCAGGGAGTCCAGAATTGCATGCAGTTTTCCAACTGAGAACTTTACCTATTTATCCTGTATTCCCCTACCCCAAATTCAACAAGAACTGTGAACACACAAAATGTGCAAGAGCTTTGAATACAAGAAACTGGCAACCCATCATGTCATTACTCAGAAAATGACATTTAGGTTAGGAAAAATGAAGCACTATTTGAGCTATACCTGGAACCAAGTATAAAATTAGATTTGATGTTTTTCTTCGAATAGTTGTTGCCTAGACCAAATTGGCAAATAGATTGTACTCTACCAGTTAATTAAAGGAGTTGGGTTCCATGCTGCAACTAATATTATTGTATGCAGAAGATATGTTAAGTTGGATTTGTCCTCATATTGACAATGATCTCCTGGAACTCATTTTTGAGCACTTTAAAGACAGGAGAGTCAGACAGGAATTTCTCAGATTGTATTTCCCAGATTTGATCTGTGATCTTGTTGGATTCTGTTTATTTTGCTTCTAATAGTAGGATACTACTTATGGAAAGAGGCATCAGAATGCTTTGTTGTGTCACAACTGTTTTAATCTATTTATGTATTCAAACATGCTATGGCAAAGTCCAGAAGGATGAATGAATACTTCATTTTTCACTGCTGAGGTTAGATATAACAGAGTTTCAATTTATTTAAAAAGTGCTTCTTCAATCCAATATTTACTCTGTGTAAAGCTATCTGAGGAAGTAAGGCAGATAGATCTCTTGAGTTAATAAATAGAGGAGTTAGTTTTATCGTAAACTCACACAAATACAGTATAAAACTTAATAAACAGATAAAATCTGTCCTAAATCCAGTACTAAACACACACTAGCATGGAAAACAAACAAGTTATAGGTGAGTAGGAGGAATTGAAGTTAGAAGAAAGTTCCAGCTGTTACCTTGGATTTGGTGCTCTGTGCAGGGTTGGGGCATGTGGCTTCAGGGGTGACAAATTCCATGTCCCTACTACCCAATAACCTTTGCCAGGTCAGGTACCAATGAGGTAGTTAGGTGCTATCTGGCTAGCATTGTGTCCAATCAAGAGCTGCTGTATTGAAATCCTGTCCTGTTTGATTTAATTGGCCAATCAAATTTGTTGTTGTGGTTCTGTACGCCGAGCTGGGAATTTGTGTTGCAGACGTTTCATCCCCTGTCTAGGTGACATCCTCAGTGCTTGGGAGCCTCCTATAAATGCCGGAGGAAACATCACAGAAGCGCTTCACAGGAGGCTCCCAAGCACTGAGGATGTCACCTAGACAGGGGACAAAACGTCTGCAACACAAATTCCCAGCTCGGCGTTCAGAACCACAACAACGAGCACCCAAGCTACAAATCTTCTCACAAACCTTGAATCAAATTTGTTGATAATGCAAGGTCAGGTAGGAAAGTAAGTGTGAAAAGAACATAAGGAGTCTGCAAAAAGATATAGATAGTTTAAGTGAATTGGCAGATAGTGTTTAATGAAAGAAAATATGGACTTGTCCACTTTGACAGGAAGAGTGGGAAAACAAATATTATTTTGATTGAGAAAGATTGTAGAGATCTGAGATACAGAGGGATTTGGGTACCTTGGTATACGAATCAGAAAAGGTAACTTGCAAGGGCAGAAAATGTGTAGGAAGGAAAAATGGAATTTTTTTTACTGTAAAGGGAATGAAATAGAAAAGTGGGCATGTTTTACTGCAGTTGTATACAACATCAGTGAGACCACATCTGGAGATGCATGTGCTGTTTTGAACTCCTTATTTAAGAAAGGATGTAAATGCATAAAAGCAGTTCAGAGAAGGTTCATTTGATCCTAGGAATTGGACAGTTATCTTATGAGAAAAGGTTAGGCCTATATCCAATGGAATTTAGAAGGCTATGAGGTAATCTTACTGAAACCTACATGATCTGGAAGGAATTTGACAGGGTGGATAATGAAAGGATGTTTCCCTTTGTGAGAGAAACTAAAACTATGAGTCACAGTATAAAAATAAAGGGTGCTAAGGACCAGACCAAACCCCCTCAAATATGTTAAGAAGACAGACTGGACCCGAACTTTTTCTTATTTTAAAGATGTGTAGGGTACAGCATTCCAGATTCAATCCAATTGGTCAAACTACTCAACTTTAAGCAAAACAAACTTTATTTTTACACTTCAATTAAAATACAGACAAAATAAAATTAAATACTTGTCTTATCTGTAACTGTATAGAAATGCAGTGACCCAAATCGCATGGTTTCAATTCCCACACTGGCTGACACTTACACGATAGACTATCCTTCTTAATCTCCCCCTCCCTGCCACATAGTGACCATCAGGTTAAAGCAGCAGCAGTTATAGAACCAAAGAGATGTACAGCACTGTATAGACCCTTCGGTCCAACTCGTCCATGGCAACCAGATATCCCAACCTAATCTAGTCCCAACTGCCAGCACCCATCTATATCCCCCCAAACCCTTCCTATTTATATACCCATCCAGATGCCTTTTAAATGTTGTTATTGTACCAGCCTCCACTACTTCCTCCGGCAGTTCATTCCATACACGTACCACCCTCTGTGTGAAAATGTTGTCCCTTAGGTCTCTTTTATATCTTTCCCCTCTCACCCTAAACCTATGCCCTCTAGTTCTGGATTCCACCCCCCCAGGGAAAAGACTTTGCCTATTTCCCCTATCCATGCCCCTCATGATTTTATAAACCTTTATAAGGTCACCCCTCAGCCTCCGAAGCTCCAGGGAAAACAGCCCCAGCCTGTTCAGCCTCTCCCTTTAGTTCAAATCCTCCAAACCTGGAAATATCCTTGTAAATCCTTTCTGAACCCTTTCAAGTTTCACAACGTCCTTCTGATAGGAAGTTTAGATTAGATTACTTACAGTGTGGAAACAGGCCCTTCGGCCCAACAAGTCCACACCGACCCGCAGAAGCGCAACCCACCCATACCCCTACATTTACCCCTTACCTAACACTACGGGCAATTTAGCATGGCCAATTCACTTGACCCGCACATCTTTGGACTGTGGGAGGAAACCGGAGCACCCGGAGGAAACCCACACAGACACGGGGAGAACATACAAACTCCACACAGTCAGTCACCTGAGTCGGGAATTGAACCCAGGTCTCTGGCGCTGTGAGGCAGCAGTGCTAACCACTGTGCCACCGTGCCGCCCTAAGGAGACCAGAAGTGCATGCAATATGCCCAGTGGCCCAACCAGTGTCCTGTACAGCCGCAACATGACCTCCCAACTCCTGAACTCAATATTCTGATCAATAAAGGAAAGCGTACCAAATGCCTTCCTACCTGCGAATCCACTTTCAAGGAGCTATGAACCTGCACTCCAAGTTGCCTCTCTGTAATGAGAGATCTGCTCTTTGGAACCTACTGATAACACTACAGTGACTTTATCTTACCTAATGCACAATGTATTGCTCTCTCTTGTCTGTGGTATTTCTTTTTCATTTTATTCTTACTCTTACAAAAAGTTGGTGCATTTCAGTTATGGAATAGTGAGATCATAACATGGTCACATAAACTATTAATGAGTGAGTTTGGAAATTGGCTTCAATAAATATCATAGAGGACCATGGAATACTATAAAATGTCCCTTTGAAAAATGGATAGTAGAGATATAACAAAATCAGTTTGATGCGAGCATGAAGAAGAGAGTGAGGACCTCAGATGCTGGGGTTCAGAGCCGAGCGTGTGATGCTGGAAAAGTACAGCAGGTGAAGCAGCATCTGAGGAGCAGGAGAATCGACATTTCGGGCAGAAGCCCTTCAAAGTATTCTCCTGCTCCTCTAATACTACCTGGCCTGCTGTGCTTTTCCAGCACCATACTCTTGACTAATGCCAAGCATGACTAACAAAAGAGAATCTAATCATCATCCCTTGCCATTCAATGACATTATCATTGCTGAATACCTGACCATCAACATGCAGGGGATTACTGTTGATCACAAACTAAACTAAATTGGTCATATCAATAAATGTGTTCAATCCAACAATGCTTAAAAAAATTGGCACAGTCAGGACACCTTAATCATGACCTACACTTCCTCCGCCACTGATTCACAGTAACAATGTGTACTATCTATAAAATTCAATGCACAAAATCACCAAGGCTCCTTCAAAAGTACCTGCCAAAGTAGCAACATCCACCAGCCAGGAGGACAAGGGAACAGATGTGTGGGAGAACTATTACCTGAAAGTTCCCACCAAGTCACACACTGTCCAAACCTGTTGGACTATAACCCGGTGTTGTGTGATTTTTAACTGTGTCCAACCCTGTCCAACACCAGCTCCTCCAAGTCATGGTTCTCAAGGGCAGTTAAGGATGAGCAATTAATGCTGGCATAGTCAGATTATTTCCTCTAATGAATGAATTAAAAAATTAATAAATGGAAAGTTAAATATAAAAGCAAGGGCATCATGGTAAACCTTTACAAATATAGGATAAACCTCTGCTGGAGTGCTGTTTACATTTCTGGGCATTACACTTTATGGAAGATATCATTAGAAACGGTACAATAAGGATTATTATGACTGTACTAGGAATGAGAGCCTTCAGCAACATGAAAAGATTGGACAACCTGGCATTGTTCTCCCTAGAACAGGGAGAATCAGACTTAGAAGACTTTCCTGAAACAAATGAGGCAATACACAAGCTTATGTTTGCTTTCTGCAGCTTGTTCTTTCTAGAACAGATTTCTAGATTGAAGCTATATGCTAAAGCTTGAGGGGATATGACCTTATGTCAAACATGGTTGACTAGCAACCTTCCAATCCTATCGCCTGTCATTGGTGCATTGAAAGGATTTGCGCATTAACCATCAACCTGTCTTTCCACATTGCAGACACATATTCTATAGCTATTAAGTTCTAGAGTGGAACACAAACCCAGAGCTTCTGGCACAGTCAGGAATGTTAACCACAACATTTCCAAGAAGGTGAAGAAGGACTAACAAAAATATTCAAAATTACAAAGGGTCTTCATACAACAATTTGGGAGAGAAACTCTTCCCTTTGACAAGTAGTAACCTAAGATCTTTTTTTTTAAATTGGCAAGAGGCGAAATTAGACATTTTATGTTCAAGCAGCATTGTCAAGATCTGAAAAGAGCTACCTGATGTAATGGTAGGAACAGAATTATTTGGAAATTTCCAAAGGCAGTTGGAGTTGAAGGTTGAAGTTGACTAACTTTTGGGATATGGGGCAAATACTGGGCTGTGACACTGAACTGGACAATATTGCAGCAAACTTGTTGGACTAAATGATCTCTTTCTGTTTGAAAGGATTCTACAGGCCTATTTTTTAAATCTGTGCAACTGAGTTTATTTTGTTAAGAAACACCTTTAATGGATATAATATTGCTGTAAGTTGTACGCCATTCATCCTGTAGATAAGGTTAGCAGAAATCTCAAAATAATGATGATACACATCACTCCTTTCTATTCCATTTCAACACATTAGTACTTTTGTTGGATGCCTATAGGGCAACCCCAGTAAAGAGCATATTTATAATATACCTATTGTAATCTTATGCCTTAGGACTTCAAGGTCATTTTGAATTTCAAAGCACCACTTGGTCCAGCACACACACACTTTGCCCATTGATGTCAGGTAATGAATGTATAAATTGGATAATCTGAGCTGGATCATCAGCCATGAAGACATTGAATCACAAAGCAGTCTCAAAGGGCTGAGTGGTCTACTCCTACTCCTAATTTATACGTTTCCTATGTTTCTACAACAAAGTGTCCATGAAGGCTGATCAGCTAATGATAAATTATGTCACCATGAGAACAGAAAGCTCACTGCTTTCTTATCAAGAAGAAGCCAACTGGTGTGGACATGAGGAAACTGCAGTGTATAGTTGACTGGCTGCCAGCTGGACAGAATTTGAAGCTGCCAGTAGCTCAAGCAAATTCCTGGAACATTACAACTGGCAAAGAACATTTTTGAAAAGGGTCTCCAGATTTCTGTGAAAGTGTCTTTGTTATTCACTTTAGATGTATTCTGTAACACTAGTACAACTTCAATTTATTCCATAATCAATTTGTTGCCCCAGTCTGGTTTTCAATGTCTGTCATTTTGCCTTTAGAAAGATCCAGACTGACAGCCTTTTTATGAGGTTGAAACTGGAGAGCAAAAAATTGATTTTTTTTTGTTTCTGAAGTCCAACCCAAATGACTGTGGGCAGTACTTGGTGGTTGTCTTGGTAACCACATACCAATATCATAATGTAATAATGGGAACATGTACGTGTAAAACAATTCATATTTGCTGTGCAATAAATCTTTATCATTGAAATTATTACAAATAAAGACATCACTTCACTCCATAGAGTCATAAGGCTCTTCTCTCTCCATGGAATCTGTTTCCAGATTTGATAAAAAAAAAGGTCAACACACCTAGTTGGCAGAAGAGATCCATGGTTTTCTCTGATTTGTGTATTAGTTTGCAATTAAATCATTTTGTTTTCCTGCTGTAAATTAATATACCTGAGAAAAAGTTTCAGCAATCTAGATTGTAGTAGGCGATGGGTCTACTTTGTGAAAACTATCTCTTGAATGCTGTTCATTGGCAATCGCATTTAGAAAGACCACAGGTGTGTGGAATTGGAAATGCTTGCATGTGAGTCAGACAAAACAGTGATTCTTGTGAGGTAGAGTGAACTTCAAACAGCATTTAATTATATTAAAGCTGAATTTGGAGACATTCGCCAATACTGAAAATGGAAACCATTACATTTCCCAACTGATACATCCAATTTTACACACAAAATACATGTGAATAGGTCACGCATCCTTTTAAATTCAGTTTTTGAGAATTAGCCCTTTGCTTATCAGTTACTGTGTGCAGTATTCAGAAGCCTCTGTGCTAATACTGTCTCTTTGGAAGCAAAGTAGTCAGAGTAGCTCGGCTGACTGTCAGCAGTTGACATAAAATGTATCAAAGGCAAGTTATCTATTTCAATTACAATACAAATATTCCAATTCTATCACCAGCTAATGGAAGAAATAGTACTTAAGACCAAGGTGACCTGTAACATTAATATTCAGTCTCTATAAGGGAAATTATAAAATGGAGATTACATACCAGTCACAAAGGGAGTGGATTCTGAGGCTTTCTCTTTGGAATTGGAATAAAAACTGAGATTGATTCGTTTTTGGTGAGCAAACGTATTCAGGATAATGGAATCAAAGCGGGTTGGGGGTGGGGGGAATAGTGTAGATAGATTAAGTTAAAAAAAAGTTCCGCATCAACTAATTGAATGGCAGAATAGATTTGAGGAACTGAATGACCTAATTCCCTTTCCTTTCAAAGGGGGGAGTGGGGAGATAAAAGGAATGTATTACAAATTGGGGATAGGCTAATGAGAGGAGCAGTTACTGGTCTCTGCTGTAAACACAGAGGCTGTGTTGTCAACCAGTGCCAAGGTTCAGGACATCTCTTCCGGGATGGAAAGGAACTTGAAGGGAAACAGGAAGAAGCCAGTTTAAGTAATTCACAAAGGTCCATTCGACACAGTTAGGATCGGGAAAGAAACTCTGCTGAGGGATTATGAGCAGCTCAGGCTAAATAAGAAAGCAGAACCACAAGAAGACTGATTTCGAATAACTACTGATGCATGTGCAAACTTATTAAAAGATGAATAAGATTAGAGAGAAGAATGCAAGACACAAAGAATGAACAGAAAGGGGATGAAAAGGAAAAGTAGTAGCATTATATACAATGTGCAAAAAATAAATTAAAGGTAAGGCATTTGTAACAGAGATAAAGACTTTACATTACAGTCCAGTAAAGAGTTCCAAATAGCAGTAACTCAGCACTTGGTCTCACTGCCAGCACCAGGCACAAGCCCAATAACTGCCCGGCAACAAGGGAAGTCACACAGTATGGGGATTCGAATCACCATGTGCTGTAGCAGGACTCAGGGTTCCCTCGTGCCACTCCGATACTCAATTTCCCCACATTCCGCTCTGGTACTCGGGTTTCCCCACGTTCCACTCCAATACTCAGGTTTCCCCACATTCCACTCCAATACTTGGATTTCCCCAGATTCCATTCCAATACTTAGGTTTGCCCTCACACTGCTCCATGACTTGGATTTCCCCACGTTCTGCTCTGATACTTGGGTTTCCCCACTTTCTGCTCCGATACCTGAGTTTCCCCATGTTCCTTTCCATTACTGGATTTCTATACATTCCACTCCGATACTTGGATTTCCATATATTCTGCTCCAATACTCAGGTTTTGCCACATTTAGTACCATTACTCGGGTATCCCCTCACACCACTCCGATACACGGTTTCCCTGCATCATCGATAGTCACAGGTGAGGTGCTGGAAGACTGGAGGTTGGCTAACATAGTGTCACTGTTTGAGAAAGGTGGTAAGGACAAGCCAGGAAACTATAGACCGGTGAGCCTGATGTCAGTGGCGGGCAAGTTATTGGAGAGAATCCTGAGGGACAGGATGTACATGTATTGGAAAGGCAAGGATTGATAAGGGATAGTCAACATGGCTTCGTGTGTGGGAAATCATGTCTCACAAACTTGATTGTGTTTTTTGAACAAGTAACAAAGAGGATTGATGAGGGCAAAATGGTAGAAGTGATTTATATGGACTTCAGTAAGGCTGTCGACAAGGATCCCCATGGGAGACTGGTTAGCAAGGTTAGATCTCATGGAATACAGAGAGAACTAGCCATTTGGATATCGAACTGGCTTGAAGGCAGAAGAGAGAGGGTGGTGGTGGAGGGTTGTTTTTCAGACTGGAGGCCTGTGACCAGTGGAGTGCCACAAGAATCAGTGCTGGGTCCACTACTTTTTGTCATTATATAAATGATCTAGATGTGAGCATAAGAGGTATAGTTAGTAAGTTTGCAGATGACACCAAAATTGGAGATGGGCAGCAAAGAAGGTTACCTCAGATTACAATGGGATCTTGATCGGATGGGCCAATGGGCTGAGAAGTGGCAGCTGGAGTTTAATTTAGATAAGTGTGAGGTGCTTCATTTTGGGAAAGCAAATCTTACCAGGACTTACATACTTAATGGTAAGGTCCTGGGGAGTGTTGCTGAACAAAGAGACCTTGGAGTGCAGGTCCATAGCTCCTTGACAGTGGAGTTGCAGGTCGGTAGGATACTGAAGGCGACATTTGGTATGCTTCCCTTTTTTGGTCAGTGCATTGAGTACAGGAGTTGGGAGGTCATGTTACGGCTGTACAGGACATTGGTCAGGCCACTTTGGGAATATTGCATGCAAATCTGGTCTCCTTCCTATGGGAAGAATATTGTGAAACTTGAAAGAGTTCAGAAAAGATTTACAAGGATGTTGCCAGGTTGGGAGGATTTGGAGGGAGAGGCTGAACAGACTGAGGCTGTTTTCCCTGGAGCTTCGGAGGCTGAGGGGTGACCTTACAGAGGTTTATAAAATCATGAGGGGCATGGATACGGTAAATAGGCAAAGTATTTTCTCTGGGGTGTGGGAGTCCAGAAGTAGAAGGTATAGGTTCAGGGTGAGAGGGGAAAGATATAAAAGAGACCTAAGGGCAACTTTTCCAAGCAGAGAGTGGAATGTGTATGGAATGAGCTGTCAGAGGAAATGGTGGAGGCTAGCAAGAATGCAATATTTAAAAGGCATTTGGAGGGTATATGAATAGGAAGGGTTTGAAGAGATATGGGCCAGGTGCTGGCAGGTGGGACTAGATTGGGTTCGGATATCTGGTCGGCATGGACAGGTTGGACTGAAGGGTCTGTTTCTAAGCTGTACATCTCTATGACTCTATGACTCTATTCCAGTCAGATACACTGGATTCCCCACATTCCACTCCACAAATCAGGTTTCCTCACATTCTGCTCCGATACTCAGGATTTCCCTAACACCGCTCCAATACTCACTTCGATGCTCGGATTTCTCCATATTCCTTTTGATACTCGGGTTATTTCACATTCAGCTACAATACCTGGGTTTCCCCACATTACGCTCTGATACTTGGGTTTCCACACATTCCACTCCGACAATCATGTATTCCACACCCCCACCCCCGCCACCCCCACACAGAGAAGCAATATATTTATTTATTACACCCACAATTTCTTTTCTCTCAACTATTAATTCCCCACTCTCTGGAGGAAAAACATTTGCTTTATTTCCCAATTTTCTTTCGCAATACTTAAAAGCAACTCTTTTCATTTATTTTTAGATATCAACCAAGATCTAATGATCTAATTTCTTGGCTTTGATTAATCTTTTAGTAATTCTCTGTTCTTTGCATTCTGAGCAGTCATCTTGACCTCACATTAACCTTTGCAATAATTAAATGCTTTTTTTCTTTGAGTATGATGCTCTCCTAAACTTCTTTAGTTAACCACATTTGTTGGTCCTTGCCTTGGAGATTTTCTTTATTGGGGTGGCACAGTGGCTCAATGGTTAGCACTGTTGCCTCACAACACCAGGGTCCCAGGTTTGAGTCTGTCCGGGCGACTGTCTGTATGGAGTGTGCACATTCTCCCCATGTCTGCGAGGGTTCCCTCCGGGTGCTCCGATTTCCTCCCACAATCCAAAGATGCACAGGCCAAGTGAATTGACCATGCTAAATTACCCATCGTGTTAGGTGCGTTAGTCAGGGGTAGATATAGGGTAGGGGAATGGATCTGGGTGGGTTACTCTTCAGAGGGTCAGTGTGGACTTGTTGGACTGAAGGGGCTGTTTCCATACTGTAGGGAATCTAATCAACCTATTCTGAAATCACCTTTTGAATGTCTGCAACTGCTTGTTTATTGATCTGTCCCCTTGCCTGATATCCCAGTTCTCTTCAGCTAGCTTAGCTTTCATGACTAAGTAGTTGCTCTTTTTTAAGTTTACATTTTAAAACCTGAGTCTTTGATCACTTTTACTCCTTTTAAAACTGGATGTCAAGTTCAATCATACTAGCATATGATCAGTAAGCTTTGCATGGTCAGCTGGCAGAGATCACATCTGGAGTGAGGCACAGCCAGAGTGAGTGTATTGTTTGGGGATTTTGGAGCAGCATTGGAGTAGATCAGTCATCTCGTGAAAAGCTTAATAAGATCGTTGACTCAGCTGACAGAGAGACAGTTATCAATCAATCACCTGAAGCCTGAACAGGGTCTCAGTAGATGTTAATTACTATTGAAGCTGAACTAGCGTGAGTCATCTCAGCTCAGCTCTAGTTAAAAATCACACAACATCAAGTTGTATCTAACAGGTTTATATGGAAGCACACGCTTTTGTAGCACTGCTCCCTCATCAGGTGGTTGTGGAGTATCCTGTGTACACCACACAACCTGGTGTTGTGTGATTTTTAACTTTGTCCATCCCAGTCCAACACCAACAACTCCAAATCACAGCTCTGTTTAAGAGATGATCTGGTGAAAGCACACATTTAGTAAGATTCACATTGTTGGTAGGGAGAGAACACATCCAGAATAAGACACAGCCTGCATAGCTCAAGGATTTGTGAGCAGCACTTGAGTTTGATGCAGCGGGGAAGCAGCACTTCTTGGCTGCTTTTTTTGTGCAAAGTTTGTAAGATCTTTTAACAGGCTCATATGAAGCCCAGGATCAGGGGCCCAGCACAAAACAAAGAGTGACTTCACAGGAAAACTGTAAATTAATTAACTAATTGGGAATGGTTGCAAATTTCATTAACTATTATAGGTTGCTTTCAGATTGTATATTAGAGAAATATTTACAAATTACAACCTAAAAGACCAGAATGACTTTTTAAAAAAATTAAGAACTAAGAAAACAAAATAGAGATGCAGGAGCAATTGATGTGTTCTACCTGCAGGATGTGGGAGTTGTTGGACTCCATTTTGGTCAATAGTAACCACATCTGTTGTAAGTGTTGGTTACTTGAGGAGTCCGGCTCAGAGTTGATCAGGTGGAGTCTGAGCTTAGACCAATGTGCGACACATCAAGGAGGGACAAAGTTATCTGGATGTTGTCTTTCAGGAGGCAGTCACACTCCTTAGACTGACTACCTCAAATCTGATCAGTGGTCAGGGCATGACTGTGAGTGAGACAGTAGAAGACTCCAGGAGGTAGTGCTGAAGAAGCCTTTAACTTGCCTAATCTTGCTTCCTGAGTGGATGAGAGCAGTTAGGGAGGATAAGCAAATTGGCTATGGATTCATGGTACAGGGAGCCATTCAAGAGGGTGGAGAAAAGAGAAATAGACACTCTTTTCTGTGGGAAGAAGAAAAGGTATAGGCTATATTCTAAATGGAAAAAAAGATCCAGAAATCTGAAGTGCAAAGGGACTTGTGAGTCCTAGTCCAGGATTCTCTGAACGTTAACTTGTAGATTGAGTTGGTAGTTAGGAAGGCATATACAATGTTGGTGTTTATTTCAAGGGGGCTAGAATATAAAAGCAGGTATGTACTTCTGAGGCTTTTTAAGGCACTAGTCAGACCACATAGAGAATATTGTGAGCGATTTTGGCCCCATATCTCAAGAAGGATATACCGGCCCTGGAGTGGGTTCAGAGGAGGTTCATGAAAATGCTGCCAGGAATGAAAAGCTTAACATAAGAGGAACATTGAGGATTTCAGGTCTTATACTCAATGGAGGTAAAAGGATGGGGGGGTGGTGAAATCTAATTGATACTTACAAGATACTGAAAGGCCTGGCTAGAGTGAACATTGGGAAGATGTTTCTGTTAGCAGGAGAGACTAGGATGCAAGGGCTCAGCCTTAGAATGAAAGGGAAGACCTTTAAGAATGGAAATGAGGGGAAACCTCTTCAGCCAGGGAGTGGTGAATCTATGGAATGCATGGCTACAGAAGGGTGTGTAGCCCAGGTCATTCTGTATACTTAACACAAAGATAGATGGTTCTTGACTATTAAGGGGATCAAAAGTTACGGGAGAATGAGGTTGAGAAATTTATCAACCATGATTGAATGGCAGAGCAGTCCCAATGGGTCAAATGGTCTAATTTTTGCTCCTATGTCTTATGGTCTTATTATCTTATGGATTGAGTCCTGAAGGCTGTGTTGCCTGCATGGTGCCTGTATCTCTCATCTGGGCTGCACAGGAACTTGGAGTGGGAGGGGAAAGATCCAGTTGTTGTGGTCCATGTAGGACCATGACAAAAGTTGGAAGAGGGAAGAGAGGGAATACTAGCAATTAGGAGTGAAACTAAAAAGCAGAACCAAAAAGATAATCTTCAAAGTATTATTTCTTCACCTGAACCATGAGCTAATTGGTACAGGATCAACAAGATTAAAGAGGTAAATACATGGGTGAAAGACTGATATGGGAGAATGGGTTCAAATTCTTGGGAGAGAGTGACGTTTTGGGCATAAGCCCTTCTTCAGGAATGAGGAGGGTGTGCCAAGCCGGCTAAGATAAAAGGTAAAAAGGAGGGACTTGAGGGAGGGGGTGTTGGGAATGCGATAGGTGGAAGGAGGTTAAGGTGAGGGTGATAGGCCAGAGAGGGGGTGGGGGCGGAGAGGTCGGGAAGAAGGTTGCAGGTCAAGAGGCGGTACTGAGTCCAAGGGTTGGGACTAAGATAAGGCGGGGGGAGGGGAAATGAGAAAGCTGGAGAAATCTGCATGCATCCCTTGTGGTTGGAAGGTTCCTAGGCGGAAGATGAGGCACTCTTCCTCTAGGGGTCGTGTTGCCATGGTCTGGCGATGGAGGAGTCCAAGGACCTGCGTGTCCTTGGCAGAGTGGGAGGGGGAGTTAAAGTGTTCAGCCACGGGACGGTTGGGTTGGTTGGTGTGGGTGTCCCAGAGGTGTTCTCTGAAACATTCCGCAAGTAGGTGGCCTGTTTCCCCAATGTAGAGGAGACCATATTGGGTGCAGCGGATGTAGTAAATGATGTGTGTGGAGGTGCAGGTGAATTTGTGATGGATATGGAAGGATCCCTTGGAGCCTTAGAGGGAAGTGAGGGGGGAGAAGGTGCCAAGAGTGGAGGTTGGGTTGGTGGGGGGGGTGTGGATCTGACGAGGGAGTCGCGGAGGGAGTGGTCTTTCCGGAATGCTGATAGGGGAGGGGAGGGAAATTGTTTTTTTCTTATGGGCAATAAACAGGGCTGGGTTCCAATCAGTCTGGTTTGGTACAGAGATGAAAATGATTTTAAGAGGCCGTTTGTTTATATATAAACAGATGAGACTTCAGACCAAAGTGATCATGTTTTAGAAGTGACCTGTATAATGAAAAGGGAGTGGTGAGCTCTTTAGCTGAGCTGAGCAGTTTTAGTTCAGTCTTGATCTGGGAAGTTCAACAGGGAGCTGTGTGGAAACTCTCTCTCTTTTCTGCCCTTCAACTTCAACCTGTAAGCATGTGTTCCATTTATACTGGTTTTTAAAGGGAGTTTGCTTATTGGGACTATTGTGTATAGTCGGAACAACATAATTAAATTGAGTTGGATAGGTTGAGTTCTGTAGGGTTCTTTATCTGTTCTTTGTGTTTCATTGTGTAATTTTGTGAATACATTTTTGTCTGTTTTAAACTCTAGTAGTCAATCTAGCTATCTTACTCTGGGTAATTTTCACTATACATTTACCAAAACAAATTGCAAAGTTATGGTCTGGGGCTATCTGCTTAAGAATGTTTTGAGTGGTCTGGCCTAGTCCATAACCGTAGTACATTGGCATGGACAGAGAATCGGCTCATAGGCAGGAAACAGTGAATGGGGATAAGGGATTCTTTTTCAGCATGGCAACCCGTGACCAGTGGGACCCCACAGGGATCGATGCTGGGACTACAACTGTTTACAATAGACATTAATGCCTTGGAGGAAGGCAGTGAATGTAGTATAGTCAAATTTGTAAGACATTAAAATAGGTTGGAAGGCAAGGTGTGAGAGTGATATGAACATTTTACAGAGACAAGATAGATGAAGTGGGAGGGCAAAGAGTTGGCAAATAGGAGGATAATGGGGGAAAACATGGTGTTGTTTATTTTGGAAGGGAGAACAAAAGAACAGTATTATTTAAATGGAAACAAAAGTGCAGAAAGCTGCAACACAAGGACTTAGAGGTACTTGCGCACAAAACGCAATGTTAGCAGACAGGTACAGCAGGTAATCAGGAAGGCTAATGGAATGTTGGCCCTTCATTCCAGGGGTTTGGAATAAAAGAGGAGGGAAATCTTACTGGAACTGTATAAGGTTCTGGTGAGACCCTATCTTGAGTACTGTGCAGTTTTGGTCCCCTTAAAGAAAGATGGCATTTCATTGCAGGCAGTTCAGAGAAGTTTCACTAGAATGATTCCCGGTGTGGAGAGATTGTGAACAAAGACTAAACACTTTGGAACTTTATTCACTGGAGTTTAGAAGAACGAGAGGTGATCTCATTGAAACATATGGGACTTTTAAGAGGCTTGACAGGTAAATGCTTCGAGGATGTTTCCCCTCATGGGGAAGCCTAGGGTCAGAGGTCATAATCTCAAAATAGAGGGGTACCAATTTAAGACTGAGATAAATTGGAACTTTTCTGAGTTGAGTCTTTGGATCTCCTTGCCATAGAGAGTTGTAGGGACAGAGTTCTTGTATATACTTAAGGTTGAGTTAGATAGATTCATGATCTTACTGGGAAAAGGCAGGAGAGTGGTCGTGAAGAATGTTGGATTAGAGTCAGAATCATAGAGATGCACAGCATGGAAGCAGACCCTTCGATTCAACTTTTCCATGCCGACCAGATATCCTAGTATTTGGCCCATATCCCTCCAAATCCTTCCTATTCAGATACTTTTTCGATGTTGTAATTGTGCTATCCTCCACTACTTCATCTGGCAGTTCATTCCATACATGCATTACCCTCTGCATGAAAAAGTTGCTCCATAGGTCCCTTTTATGTTTATCCCCTTTCACCTTAAACCCATGCCCACTAACTTTGGTCTCCCTCAGCTTGGGGAAAATAACGACTATTCACGGAGTCCTTGCCCCTCATGATTTTATAAACTACAATAAGCTCACGCCTCAGCCTTCAACATTCCAGGGAAAAAAAGTCCCAACCTATTCAGCCTTGTCCCAAAGCTCAAACCCTCCAAATTGGCAACATCCTTGTTATTCTTTTCTGAACACTTACGAGTTTCACAACATCTTTCCTGCACCAAGGAGACGAGAATTTAATACAATATTCCAAAAGCAGCCTAACCAACATCCTGGACAGCCACAACATAACCTCCTAGTTCCTATGGTCAATGCAGATGGCTAACAGGGAGTAATGAGATGAGTTACATGGTGCAGGACTCCAGGATGTTAGTAAGGTGGACTATGTCAGGACAGAGCAGAGGGACCACTGCACTATTGGAGGGTCTGAGGGAGCAGGCACCATCGTAGGGTCAGCGCTGAGGGAGAGGGCACCGTTGGTGGGTCAGCGCTGAGGGAATGGGCACTGTCAGAGGGTCTAAGGGAACGCCGCACTGTCAGAAGGTCAGCACTGAGACACTTCCAAGTTTCACAACATCTCTCCTGTATCCGGGAGATCAGAATTGAACTCAGTATTCCAAAAGCAGCTTAACCAATGTCCTTAATGGCTGCAACATCACCTTTCAAATCCTATACTCAATGCAGATGATGAACAGGGAGTCATGAGATGAGTTAACTGGTGCAGGACTTCTGGATGTAAGTAAGGAGGACTATGTCAGGTCAGCGCTGAGGGGCCACACCATCGGAGGGTCAGCATTGAGGGAATGCCACACCATCGGAGGGTCAGCGCTGAGGGAGTGGGCACCGCCAGAGGGTCAATACTGAGGGAGCAGGCCCTGTCGGAGAGTTTGTGCTGAGGGAGTGGCACAATATCGGAAGTTCAGCGCTGAGGGAATGCCACAGCATTGGAAAGTTAGCGCTGAGGGAGCAGGCACTGTTGTTGAGCAGGCTCAAGGGCCTAATTCTGTTCTTTTTTTCTTAAGGTCTTATATCTTATATTATTATGGATAATTCCCTATTTGGAAGTCAAGGATTTGTATTTACATAACTCCTTTCATAATATCAACATGTCCCAAAATGCTTTACAACCAATGAAGTACTTTTAAAGTATCATCGCCGTTGTAATTTCTTTCTATACACAGAACATACTTTCTAGTCTTGAATTTACAGAAATTCAATTCATTGGCCATCATTTTTATTGTGAGTCACAAATTTTTATTGTGAGAGAAATCCTAAATCCTATATTACTACATCGCTGAACAATGACATTTGTAATCACAATTTTAGAGTTTTATTGTTAGTAAAACAATGCAATGTAAATGAAGGCTAATGTTATAAAATAAAGTTCATGTTTAAAACTGGTCTGCAGATGTAGCACAAACTGAGGAAATGCAAGCAGGGAATTAAAATCCTTTACCAGTATTTTTGACTTCCTGGTATTTTTGGCTTTGACTACCACGTTATTTTAAGAAACAAAATAGAAACCCTGTTCATATATCCCACCTTTATAGGTTAATGGAACTTATGAGCTTGGCCATGCAGTGAATATAAGCAATGATTTCGAACTTAAATATTGCTCACACAGTATAATTCATTCAAAGGATCCTTGTCGAAAGGAGGGGCATCTGTCCCTGATTAGATTGCCATGTTTCTGTTCAAATGAAATGCCCTGGTTGACTGGCAGCTTAGATTCTGTGTGTGAATTTAGAAAAACAGAACTGGGTCACCAATTAACCACCTGAAGCCCAACTACATCCTAGTACTTTCTAGCATCAACTAGCTATGTGGGTGGGACATTCCAGTGTGGAAGTCTTGCTAATGTGGTTACTACTCTAACAGCCAGTTGGCAATGATTGAACAATGCTTTTGCTACAGATTCAATCTTATTTTGAAAATTTGTTGGGCTCTGTGCCATATCCCAGGCGAGGTGGGCTTCTACGTCCCCCCACCCCCCTCCCCCACCCCCCACCATTAGTCACCCCTGAAGAAGCTTGCAAAACAAAGTAGGTGGAGCACCTAGAGCCCCTTTAAATGAGGATTTGGAAGATCTGGAGCTGATATGAAGACATCTAAGGGAAAGGGAGCTAGGGGAGTGCAGCAGGCAGGCCACTCCCCTACTATGTGAGGCACACCCGCAGCCGTTACTGCGACTCCCATGGCGGTGCCTCTGAGTTCAGTGGAGCAACAGAAACAGCAAAACTCTGTGATAAAATCGAGGGAGCACTGGAACCAATTACTACCATGCTGACAAAGCATGAGCAGGAGATCCGGGTCTTGGATCAGCGCGTGGAGGCTGTGGAGCAGAGGATAACGGCCTCAGAAGCCATGACGGAGAGTTCTGAGGAGCGGGTCCAAACGGCAGGTTCGGGCTCTGCAGGACTAAGTAGACAACCTCGAAAGTCGAGGTCAGTGAAAATATCTGCGGATCTTAGGATTACTGAGAGTGAAGAAAGTGAAAACCTCGCTGGTTTCCTCGAGAACTGGCTTCTGGAATTGCTGGGCCTGGAGATCAAGTTGGGCCGGGTGAGTGTGGAACGGTTCCACCTGATCGCAATGCGCAGGTCTGGACTGGCCCAGCACCCCCGCCCGGTCCTAGTGCAACTTCAGCATTACAAGGAAAAGCTTTTAAAATAGAAACAGCCACAAAACTAGGAAGAGATCCACAGGCTTTGGCTTAAAAAGACTAAAAGATAATGCTTTTTAATGATTGTTCAGGGGTCATAGTTAAGAAAAGGAAGATCTTTGATTATGTAAAGAAAGAATTAAGAGATTTAAACATTCAATACTCTCTGAGGTACCCAGTAGTGCTACTTTTCAATTATGAGAGAACTTGGCGGAAAAAGTAAAAGACGTTTTGAACGGTGAAATGATAGACTTTGGTCAAGGAGGAAGGAGGAAAAGAGGCATATGGCATAATATAACATTTTTTATATCTTCCATCTCTTTGTTCTTCTCCCTTTATAGACTTGGTATTGCTTTGGGGTAAAATCCAACATGTTTCATATTATATCGGTTTGGAAGTTATTAGTTATTTTATTCTTCTGTTTTGCTGGGTGAAGGGTGGTTACACCTTTGATGTAAAGATGTGTGGGGTTGAGATGAGGAGGGGAAGGGGTAGGCGTCCATTGTTAACTTGTAGGGGTATAAATAATATGTTTTTCTCCCCATTGCTTGGGTTTGGGGCATGGCCTTAACTGGAAGGTATTCGGACGGTTGTGAGGTTGGCAGTGAATGCCCCCTATGGGGGGACCTCCGGGAATTGTGCCTTTTGTGTCTATTTGTTTAAGTTTGGAGCAGAGATTAGTTTTTAGTTATAGTAGTTGTGGTAGTGTTGGCAGGGATATTCTTTAGATTTGATAAAGTCTTTTTTTCTCCACTCATCGCACACTGAATGGAATTCTTCCTCTCGGGGGACCTGTAGTGTGTGGTCATGGCTAACGATCTGTTCAGGTGGCGCACCTGGAATATAAAGGGGAGCCGTTCCCCCATTAAAAGGAAAAAGGTGCTCTCAAATCTTAGGGAAGAAAGGGTTGACATTGCGCTGTTGCAAGAGACACATTTAACTGATAGGGGACATCTGAAGGAGGGATACGATAGGGTATTCTTTTCCTCCTTTAACTCCAAAAGCAGAACAGTGGCCATACTGGTACAAAAGAACCTTCCATTTCAGGTGATAGGCCAAATTAAGCATGAGTATGGATGGTTTATCAAGGCGCTGATACACGGAGAAGAGTATGGCATCCTGAATGTTTACTGTCCCCTGGCGCACCCTCTCAAATTTTTAGTTGATGCAGTCTCTAAATTACTGGCTCTTGGGGTGCATGTACAATAATAGGAGGGACTTTAATTGTCTCATGGATCCTGGGGTAGACAGGATGCCAAGGGGTCGGTCAGGTACACCTCTGCAGTCTAGGCAGTTAGTGGACTTGTGTGACGATCTGGGGTTAGTGGATGTGTGGAGGTGCCTCCCCACCCAAATGGGAAGGACTTCACCTTTTATTCCAACCCGCACAAGTGCCACATAAGAATTGATATGTTCTTTGTTCCATCAGTTTGTTTGGCCTTGGTGTTAGCCTGCAGAATTGGAAGCATAACTATTTTGGACCATGTGGCACTATATTTGGATGTTAAGATCAAAGGTAGTGGAGTAAGCACGCAGCAATGGCGCATGGTTCTGTTTCTGTTGAAAGATGAAAACTTTATTCAGCATATCACAAGGAAGGTCAGGGCTTTTTGGGATATAAATCAGGGTATGGCCATTAGTCCATCAGTCTTCTGGGAGACCACCAAAGCATTCTTAACTGATATGATTATTTCATACTCAGCAACGAGAAGGCAGAAAGGAGAGCAGCAGCAGATGTTCGAGGCCTGGCTGAAGGCAGCTGAATCAGCATATTATACCAGACCGTCCATGGTCAGGTTACAATGGGTCACGGCTCTCCGGGCTGCTCTGGGTTCAGCGCTCACACAAGTGGCAAAGAGAGGGGTCTCCTTTGCAAAGCAAAGGCTGTTTGAATTTGGGGTTAAGCCAGGTATCTACCTGGCTTACCTAGCTAGGAAGAAAATGCTCCACAGTCCATTGTGTCTATCAGGGAGAGTATTGGTAATGTCACTCATGAACTGAGGAAGACCAGTACCAGATTCAGAGAGTTCTATGCAGAGTTATACCAGTCAGAAGGCTGTGGGGATGGAGATGAGAGAATGGAATCCTTCTTTGAATACTTGGACCTCCCCAGTATAAACAAAGATCAGGTCTCCCTTTTAAATGCACCTCTGACAGTACAGGAGGTGCAGGAGGGGGTAAGGCAGCTTCAAGGTGGTGAAGCACCTGGCCCAGACGGATTCCTGACTGAATTTTACAAGGGGTTTATGCACATTTTAACTGAACTACTGCTGGGGATGTTTAGTCATTCGTATAGCCAGGACTGCCTTCCACCCTCTCTTAGGGAGGCTAATATCTCTCTTATCTTAAGGAAAGGGAAAGACCCTGAGGATTGTGCATCATATAGACCCGTCTCGTTGTTGAACGTGGATTTTAAAATTCTATCAAAGGTGTTGGCTCTGAGGCTGGAGAAGGTGCTGCACATTATTATAAAGGAGTACCAGACGAGTTTTATCAAAGGCTGCATCTCCTCCAATAATATTAGGCGGGTGTTGAATATAATGCAAATGTGTCAGCAGAGAATAACTCCAGGTTTGGTAGTCTCCCTGGATGCAGAAAAGGATTTTGATTGGGTGGAATAGTCATATCTCTTTGCTGTTTTAGATCGTTTTGATCTGGGAGGGGCCTTTGCAAAGTGGGTGGCAGTGTTATATAAAGACCCTAAGGCAGCAGTTATCATGAATGGGGTTAAATCAAGCAATTTTGATGTGGGGATGGGCAGCTGACAGGGCTATCCCCTGTTGCCACTATTGTTTACCTTGGTACTTGAACCACTGGCAGAGGCTACCTGAAAGGACCTTGAAATAATGGCACCGAAAGTGGGAGTAAGGGAGCAGAAAATCACTCTCCATGCGGACGATGTCCATTTGTTTTTGGCTAACCCCAAAAAGTCCACATCCCGACAGAGACAAAAAAATAAAGTATTCAGAAGCTTTTCGGGATACAAAATAAATTTCACAACATCGGAAGTCATGACCGTGAGGTGGGGTGGGTTGGTAAAGTTACCAAAACTGGAGGACGGAGTTTCCTTTTAGATGGTCACAGAAAGGTTTTCTCTATCTGGGAATTTTTATTACCCCTTGCTTCCGGCAGCTGTACGTTGCGAACTTTGTGCAACTGTTTGAAAGGATAAAGCAGGACTTGCAGCGATGGGAGGGACTATCCATATTTTGGCTAGGCTGTATAGACTTGATTAAAATGAATGTTCTTCTTCGGTTGTTATATCCTATGAGGATGCTTCCATTGTTATTACCCAAACGGATATTGCGGAGGTTGGCGAATGGCTCGGATCATTTATTTTGTGCTGTACTCGTTCCTTCATTAAACTTACCAAGTTGTAATTTCTGCGAGAAACTGGTGGGGGGTGGTGGATATTCTACATTTGAGGAAATATCAAATAGGCACCCTATTGTCATATGTAGGCAAATGGGTTAGTAATGACGCGAAGTCAATGTGGCTTGATGTAGAGGCCTCTCAGGCAGGATGTCCCCTCATGAACTTACTGTTCATGGATAAGATTAGATCGGTAGTTGAGCACTGTGAAAATCCAATTATCATAAATGTGGTAAAAGCATGGAGGATAATGCGACAGGGTAAGGGCAATTTACTTAAGACATTGCATTCACTCTGTTAGTGGGAGCCCCAGGATTTACATCGGGTCAATGGACACCGGCTTTAGAGCCTGGGAAGGTAAAGGAATCTCCTGTCTGGGAGATCTATTTGAGAGAGTGGTCTTGATTTCTTTCAGCCAACTCGGTCAGGAATATGGAATCCCTAATAGGGACCTTTTCTGATATTTCCAGGTTAGGGAATACATACAGAAGAAGACCACACTCTTGACCCAGTTCTACAAGTTGGATATAGAACGAAGAGTGCTCCAATGTGGGGGTGTTCTCTCAGTTAGTATCATATAACATCTGCAGAGAGGGAATCCGTGGGTGATATGGAGAGACTCCATGAGATTGGAATCAGGAGTTAGAGAAGAAATATCATTGCAAAGGTGGGACGATATATGGGGGAATGTAAAGAAAATTTCAATATGCAATAGTGTAAAGCGATGCAATTGAAGATTCTCCACTAGACCCATATGGCGCCAGAGAGGTTAGCAAAGTTTAAGAAAAGATCTTCCCCGAAATGTCCCAAATGTAAAAACAGTATTGGCACACTTACACATTGCTTCTGGTCCTGTTACAAGGATATTGGGGGCCATAGTGAATGAGCTGGAGAGGATCCTGGGAATGGAAGTTAGGGAGGTTCCGGTTTCCCTCCTTTTGGAGCTACTGAATCTTCCTTCTTTGGGTGAGCATGGGAAGAGGTTATTCAACATTCTTACGCACTGTACGAGGAAAAACATCCTAATGAATTGGATATCAGAAAGCCTTCACTATTGCAGCGTGGCACAGATTTGTGATGGAGTCTGTCTCTCAGGATAACCTGACAAGTATGTTGCACCATGGAACAAAGCAATTTATAAGACATGGCAGCCCTTTTGAAATTATACAGGCATTGATCTGTTGGCAGTATTGAGAAAGGATTTTGTTTAGTCACAAGGGCTGTATATGGCGGTCCAGGGACTCCGGTTGGGGGGTGGGGAGGAGAGGGGATGCCTGGTATAATCACTGTTGCTCCCGTGGACGGGTGCCTTGATGGAGGTGCAGCGAGTGGAGTAATGTAATATTGTACAATGTAGTGTAATTTAAGTTTTGTGGATTGTAATTGAATTTAATGTTATTTTATTTGGTTTAAGTTAAGTAAGTATGAGTCGACTATATCTTAGAGAATAGTAGGCAGTTTATTGTTAGTTACTGTAATATAACATAATACTACAACATAATTTCTATTTTTCTGTACTTTTGTACTTTTATAACTTTTGTATTGATTTGTGTTTTTGTAAAAAAAGTGAAAACATTTTTTCCAATAAATATATACACAAAAAAAGGCAAAAATTCAACTTAATATGAATGTTTTCCACCAGATACTTGGGTGTCTTAGTTATGCCTTTTTGTTTGCTGGGAAAGACAAGCAGTGGAATTGTGGGAGGAGGGTAGGAATGGGAGTGAGACATTGAACACCTTGGCGGGATTCTCTAGCCCAGGAGACCTGACATGGAGATACCAACCTTGGTGTATCATCAACCCACTTGTTGAAAGCTGATAGGTTGGATGTTTGGTGATGACCTCTTTTGCACTGGTTGAATCCTGCTTCGTGGGACACTGCAATAGTGTCAACATAATGTGTCAGCATCACACTTAATATGCAGATGAGAAGGAATTTTGTCTCTCAGAAGGTCTTGAATCATTGGAATTCTCTTCCCCAGACAGGAGTGGATGCAGAATTATTGAATTTGTTGAGTTAGATAGACTTATGATTGACAAGGGAATCCAGGGTAATGAAGTGGCAGGCATAGAATTGGAGTAATATTATGATCAGTTTAGTCATGAACTTAATCTGATGGGTGGTGTGTCACTTGTGTATTTTAACACCATTTTTTTAGATTTTAGATTTTGAATTCGTGACATATCGGTTTTGGTCTGTGTGTAAGAGGGATGTTAATGTTAATGTCTTTCTGGAGCAATAGCTTTTTAACCAGTGAGACAGACAAGGGAACTCCCGGTGTGATAAAGGCAATTTACTTGTAATATTGAGAGTTTTCTGATCAGAGAAAGCAAACATTGGAAAGCATTTATTTGCCTTTGGTTTCGATGTATTGGGAGTTCTGTTTTGCTTTAAGGAAAAACACATTGCTTGGAATTTTTTTTGGTTTCAGTTTGTAGATTCCTAGTTGAAATTAGTTGTAAGATCGGAACAGTTAGGAATGGGTTAGAAGATACTAGAGTCAAGATTAGAATAGTGCTGGAAAAGCACAGGAGGTCCAGCAGTATCTGAGGAACAGGAAAATCGATGTTTCGGGCAAATGTTTTATCAGGAAAAGTTTTAGGGCAGATAGATTCTTGATAAGCAAGGGATGAAAGATTATTGGAGGTCAGCTGGAATGTAGAGTAATTCCTGATGAAGGGTTTTTGCTGGAAAAGTCAATTTTTCTGCTTCCCGGATGCTGCCTGACTGGTTGTGTTTTTCCAGCCCTACTCTAATTTTGGCTCTAATCTCCAGCACTTGCAGTACTCACTTTCACCGAGAAGATATTAGAAGCTGTTATTAAAGAGATTATAGTATGTCTTTTGGAAACATTCAAGGTAATCAGACAGAGTAAACATAGTTTTGTTCAAGGGAAATCATGTTTAACTAATTTAGTACTGTATAACACATTGCGAGTTCACTTTTATTCACAGCCCTCATTATTTCTTCAATGTGCTGAGACCACTGCTGTTTGTTATATGCTGCGTACATAAATGATCTGGAGAAAAGTAGAGGTGGTCTCATTAGCAAGTTTGCAGATGACACAAAGGTGGGTGGAGTAGCAGATAGTGAAGGAGACTGTCAGACAATGCAACAGGATATAGATAGATTGGAGAGTTGGGCACAGAAATTCATCAACGCTCCTTAGACAGCACATTCCAAACCCATGATGACTACCATCTTGAAGGACGAGGGCAGTGGATACATGGGAACATTACCACCTCCCTCCAAATCACTCACCATCTTGTCACTGAGTTAAAATCCTGGAACTATTTTCCTTACAACATCGTGGGTCTATCTACATCCAAAGCAGAGATTTGAGAAGGCAACACACGACCACCTTCTCAACATCAATTGGGAATGAGCAACAGATGCTTACCTAGCCAGAAAAGCCCATGTCCCCAAATGAATTAAAATGAAGGTCCCTTCCATCTGAATGAACCTGCTTCTGTCTGAATGAACCTGCTTCTGTCTGAACGAGCCTGCTTCCAAGCCTTCTTCTTTCTTGCTGTCCATCTGCAGGTTGTAAGGCTCATTTGAGCAAGTATCTCCTCACATGGCTTGCTATTTATTTATCTAAAGACACAAATGGCACTCGTTTAGTTTGGGAAATCTAGTTGGCATGGACAACTTGGACCGAAGGGTCTGTTTCCATGCTTTATGATTCCATGAAATGCTTTTTTTTTGCATACTCAATGTTCAAAACTCTTTTCTGTCCTCTAAAGAATTGGAAACTGAAATCCATTTTGTGTCCACTTTAGAACCCAATTTCACAACTAATAATACAACACATTAGGAGCATTCATCATGTTACGTTTGGAAAGTAAGGAACTGTGCCTAATGAGACTACAAAGAAAATTACAGAAAAGTTAACAGTCCACTTGTCAATCAATCTGCCCCCTTTTTCCGTAAGGGATAACTGTTGATTGTTCCCTTAAATTGGCATTCTTTTAAAGTGACCTGACAAGTGCCGGAAAAAAAGACTTTGACAAAATGTCTCTTTTTCAGTATTACTCAGGTTAATTGAAATGACTAATAGAATTATATAAAATTATTGTGAGGAGATTTGAATATAAAAGTAGGGAGCTTATGAATCAGTTTTACAGGGCACTTATTTAAGAAAAGATGCATATGCATTGAAAGCATCTCAATGAAGTTTACTAGACTAATACCTGGAAGAAGCAGATAATATGAGGAAAAGTGGATAGGATAGACTTATGTCTGTTGGAGATTAGAAGAGTAAGAGAGGACTTGTTTGAAATATATAAGACTCTGAGGTGTCTTGAGAGAAAGCATGTGGAAAGGATGTTTCCTCTAATATGGAAAATTTAGACCTAATGGTCACATTTTCAAAATAAGGGGTCACCAATTTAACACTGATGAGGAAAGATAATTCTCATAGACGGTCAAAAGTCCTTGGAACTCTCTTCTTTAAAAGGCAATGGAAGCAGGGTCTTTAAAAAGTTTTCAGACGGATAGATTATTGATAAGCAAGAGATGGAAAGTTATTGGAGGTCGGCTTGAATGTCGAGTAATCAAATCAGCCATAGTTTTGTTGAATGGCAATGCAGGTTTGACTAGATCAGTGTGTCAATGCCTGCTCCTAATTCATTTGTCTGAATTGATCCTGGAAAACGTGGATCATTTTTCTTCCCTTGGCAGCTTCTTCTTAATAAAGCACACATCAATGCCAAAATTCATCACAGCCTTAAGGGACTGTCTGACAAAAAGAAGTCATTAGGATTTCTAAGAAAAGACAATACTGAAGTCTTGCCATTAGTGGAACCGAGTTAACAGTGAACAATGAATTAGCTGAGCTACTTTTTAAGTTAACAACTTTTCTTTAATATCAAGAAAAAAGAAATGACGTAAGACCATAAGACATTGGAGCAGAAATTGGCCATTCAGACTATAAAGTCCGCACCGTTCAATCAGATCATGGCTGATCTGATCATTCTCAACTTCACTTTCCTGCCTTTTCCCCATAACCCTTGATTACCTTACTGATCAAAAATCTGTCCATCTCAACTTTTAATATACATAATGATCCAACCTCTACAGCACTCCCTGGTAAATAATTCCATTGATTCACTACCCTTTCAAAGAAGGAATTCTGCCTTATACCTGTCTTAAATGTGTGACCCCTAATAGTGTGCCATTTGGCCCTAGATTCTCCCACAGAGGGAAACAACCTGTTAGAATCTATCATGTCAAGTTCTCTAAGAACCTTATACATTTCAACACAGTCTCCTCTCATTCTTCTTAACTCCAAAGAGGTCAACCACAACCTACTCATCTTCTCCTCATAAGAAAATCCCTCCAGACCCAGGATCAACGTACTGAACTTTCTCTGGATAGCCTGCAATGCCAGTATTTATTTCCTTTAGATGAGGTGACCAAAAATGTCATAATAATTTAGTTGTGGTCTGACTAATGTCTTGTATAGTCTTAGCAAGAGCTCACCATGAAATAAAGTCCAATATTCCATTTGTCTTCCCTATAGCCCACTGAACATTTTGTGATTTTGTATGACACTCCGATCCCTTTATGCTGCGGTTTTCTGCAGACTTTCTCTTTTTAAATACTATTCAGCTCTTCCATTCTTCCAGCCAAAGTGCGTAATCTCACATGGTCAATTGAATGCCATGTTCAATGCATACAGAATGTAGAAGAAACATTTTATTCCCAAAAAGAGATGCAAGTATGAAACACACTCCCACAGGAATGGTTGAAGACATTGGTATCAATGAAGTCAAGTGGCAAACATTTAAAGATGAATAAAGGAGAGATAATTACAATGATAGATTTAAAGGAGGCAAAATAGAAGGAAATTTAAGTAGACCACAAAGACTAGCATGGATTATTGGAGCTGTGAGGCCTGCATCTGTGTCATACTATATTAGCCCATGTGGTATGGTCCAGATGTTACCATAATGAAGATTAACTTTTTGTTGTGGACCACAAATCAAAACGCATACTGCAATGAGAAGGAAACACAGGAGCGCTGCAGAAAACAGATGGTCAGGGCATGTTAGCAGTGACTAAAGTATTAATGTAAACCAGTTGTAAAACACATAGATTAATTACTCATTAATTTATTCAGCACGGACTGATTGCATCAGATAAAAAGTGTTAGTTTGAACTGGACACAATGTAATTCCTGCAATAAGATACTCTTGAATAAAAGATGATGTTCTTAGACTACTCCTGAAGTCCTAAAAAATCTATTTTAATCAATAATGTTTTTACAATACATCCTGTCATATCAATACTTTTGGCTTAGTTGTTTCTTATCAACAATAATAACTTGCGCCAAAAATGTTACATTCTGTTGTCACCAATGAATGCACATGCAAATATCAACATCAACTAAATGATATCTGTTCTTTGTGCACTTTGTACTATGAATGGAACCAGGAACAGAATTCAAGCAGAAAGCTTTTCTTCTCCATCTCTTTTTATTGTGTTTCTTACCAGTGAGGGGCTCCTCACTGTCTGGCCACAGACCATAGGTCACTTCAATTATGGCAGACCAGATCAGCTTTTTCCAAAATATGGGTTCAGGGCACAGCACCACTCTTTATCCTGCTGCAGTGTTTTACCACTCTTCTGTTTCCAATAAACCTATCCTGTATCTTCTATGCCACTCATGTACATCCTGGTCTAAATTATTAATCAGCATCTGTACATCTATAAGCTCATTACTGCTATCTGATTCCAACATGCAAAATTAATTTCCCCAGAGGAAATGAGTCAGTTTAGTTACTTGAACTTTCTGTTGATAATATGCTATATTTATCCTAGGGTGATTTGTTTTTATTAGTTATGAAGGAGTTGTTTTAGCAATAATGAACAAAATATAGGATTTTATTTCTGTTGTAGATAAAATAAACTAGCATTCCTTGTGATCCAACATGAATTGAGATGTCTGATATCTTCGCACAACTTCTTAAATAAAATTCCAATCCTGAGGTCATTTCCTTCATTGATTTCATGTTAAACTTTTGATGAAATTACTCCAGTGAAATCAAATTGTTTTGTAAGTAAATGTTAATGTGTCTTCCATTTATAGGATGTAGTGATGTGAAGTGAGTTCAGCTTCACATTGATTCATATCATGCAATGTCATTTGTGGGTGGTGAAGGCTGTGAGATTTATTTTGAAGAGATTAATTGCTTTTCCCTTTTATACTCATGGCAGTGTAATTGCAGTTAATGTGAAGAGAACTTTTTAAGCACACAGTTGGTTCCTTGACTGGAAGGTAACATGAAATCAATCAAATAGTTTGTGTCTCCCAATCCTTTGTTACTGCCAGATAATACCAATCTTAAACTAAATCTGATGGTAACAGCCAAAGGCAGACACTGGAAACTTTCCAATCCCAGTTATCCAAGCCAAGATTACTCAATACAGTAACTATTTTACCAGTACAGACATGCATGGGAATCAGGAAATATGCCCCACAGCCTCAGCTGACTAAATTTGCCATATTTGCTCCTGAAATAGGAATTTTTTGTTATCTATAGAGCTAATAGAAAGCGTATAGCTAATAGAATGTTTTAATTATGCTAGGTAAACCATTACTTTGACAATATAAATTGCACCTTTGATGTATTACTATATGATGACAGAAAATTTCACAACATCTGTGAGTTAATCTGAACGTAACAACTGTTATTAAGAATCCTAAGACACCTAAAATTGCGCACAGAGATGTAGAAAGTCATCTCAGGTGGTGACACAAAAAAAATTGCATCAGATCAGCTGCCCATAATACATTGTTGTTGAGAGTTTGTTGCTGGAAAAGCACAGCAGGTCAGGCAGCATCCAAGGAGCAGGAAAATCGATGTTTCAGGCGAGAGCCCTATTCAATTCCATTGCAGTCATGTGTTTTGGATAGAGGACAAACAATCTGATGATGTTCGTTTTGCTCCACCACCAGTGACAAATTTCTGTCTACAAGCATACTGTTTCCTTTTAAAGTGCATTGAAATAAAAATCAGTTCTTAATGATGTTCATTGGATATTCTCCAAATTTTTTTATGGATTCTGCTGAATACTCCAATCATGGTAGTTATTCATCAGATTCCATCAGAAAATAGTAGGAACTTGATTGTAATGGATCCTTGCCAGTTTTGAGATTTTCTGATCAAACTTTTAAAAGAGGTGGCAAGGCAAGCTCAGTGGTTACCTTTGTTGCCTGAAAGTATCAAGGACCTGAGTTTCATTCCAGTCTTGGGTGACTGTGTGAAATTTGCATGTTCTCCCTGTATTTGTGTGGATTTCCACTGGGTGCTCCTTTTTCCTCCTACAGTCCAAAGATGTGCAGGTTAGGTGGATTAACATGGTAAATGTGGGGTTATATGGAAAGGGTGGGATCATCTTTACAGGGCAGGTGCAGACTCAATAGGTTGAATGGCCTCTAAGCGTACTGCAGTCATTCTATGTACAGCCTTGTCTTGCTTGTAAAAAGCCAATGATGTCAGGAGGAGGGGTGAATGCCATAGGGAATGCCAAGAAGTCTTAGCTAAGTGTCTACGCTTTCCTAGCTCAACTGTGATTCAGTGTAGGAATGGATGGCAATACTACAATGTCATAGATTGGATTAGCTTCCAGGTGGGTGCAGATGAGCCCCACCGAGCGGAAGACATGTGAACAATAAACATTTGTAATAATAAGAGCACTGACCAGCATGATATTGTGCTGGTCACTTATGGCTGCAGCTAACTATTCTGATCAAGTCCCAAGTGAGTAGCACAATCATTCCTTCACTTTATAACCTGAACAGTCCACACTGCAGCTCTATCATGAATCAAAATAACAACACTGAAAAAGCATGAGTTATATCAACTATTTCCAAAGGAACCTCAACCATAAATATTAAGCAGATAGTTAACTTGATAAACAATCCTTATTTTCAAGATTATATGTGAATGTAAAGTTTCATCTCTGCATCTACGCCTCTGCTATATCAATGCCTCCATCACTAATGTTACTCCTTAGATGGGTACAAGTACAATGGGTGAGGCAAGGGTAATAATATGCTTTCAATGCCTCTTGGGAAACCTACAGTCTACCTGTCTGCCTTTCTCAACTATGGAGGGAGTCAGAGAAACAATTAAACAAATTCACTTAGGCTCAATTTCTTCTTACATCACACACACACATATCAATAGTGTAAAGCTTTGTATCAACATTCTTTTGACATATTTCTATGACATTGCAAATCAACTGCTCATAATTCTCCAATTGTTACTTGTTAATATTTCCTATGGAAGTAACACAGTTATATCATAAGTTTAATGATATAATTCAAAAGTTAAACCTTTTCTTCAAATCATCTCACTGCCCAAGATTTCTTAAGTCAGAATTAAATCTTCATATATAACTGCTCCACTATATTTATCATTCTCAAAGATCCATCCCACCCTGGCAATATTTTTCGACAACATCTACCATTAGGGAGAAGGTACAGAAGCCTGAACACACGCACCAGCTGGTTTCAAAACAGTTTCTACCCTACTGTTGTTAGAATACTGAACGGACTCACAAACCCTTACCATTTGCCTCGACTATGTTTTTGTTTTTGCCACTGAATACCTATTAGTTACTTATCTCTGCTACTTAACTCTCATCTGCCTGTATTCATCACAAGACAAAGCTTTTCACACGTGACAATAAATTCAATCAAGCTGCTAAATACAGAGGAACTGCAATTATCTGAAAGAGATGGGCGGACACTATTTCGCTCGGATAATTGATTATTCAGTTAATTGATTCAATGCCTCTCCTCTGGGGCTCGGAATTTTCTGAAGTTTCCTCTTTCCTCGCTTGCCTGCCTTGCTTCCTCTCATTGTCTCAGGATTTGTTTCTGAGCAGACACACTTGTTTGTAAGGGACCTGCAGCATTGCTGAATCCTCGTCTCCACACACTCCCTACCCCACCCCTCCCCATCAGTTCAATGGGATTGGCAAGTGAGCACTTGCTAAGTCTGCTCCCATTCAGGAGACTCGGCAGCAGCACATGGCGCGCACGTGGCCCCGCTTCCCTCCCTTCCCCCGCCACCATCTGCCCCCCAAACCTATCCGAACTCATCCCACCGCCGCCCCGCACCCGTCCGACCCCACCCCCATCCCCCTCACCCACATTATTCCCCCATCCACGTCCCTACCCCCCTGTGTGCCCTCACCTCCACCGAGGCAGCAAAACTGGACACCAACAGTAAGATTGCTGCTGCCTTTGGGAAGTGAATCTCCAAATAGCGCATGCCTGCGTGTACACACACACACACACACACACACATATTTTACTTCAGCTTTTTGACAGGTTCCATCTTTGCCCTGTACAGGACAATGTTGGAGAGATTATCTGAGGAAGGGCGGTCTAGGGTACACCCCTGTGTAGAACTCCAGGGAAAGTGTGAGTAGAGAGGCCGGGCGGTCAGTCATTTGGAGACAGTGCCTAAGCTCCCATCGATGTCCAGGACTGTTCTCAGCAGCATTTTAGTAAGTGGAGTTTGTTTTTAATCATTGTAAACAAAAGACGCGATCAGTGTTGGAAACACCTCTTTGATGTAATGCTTCTATCAGGACCTTGAGATCTACTTCAGATAATCCGAAATTTGGTTTTGGGGTTTCTCTGTACATCCTAACTCAACGTTAGCTATCACTCTCCAGTATTTTCAGTATGTTATTCAGGAATATGCAAGATTGATTCTACAACATATTCTAGAAATTGAATTAAAAGGCATTAATTCTATCCCAAATTTCAAATTACATATGTATATTGTTTAAGCTTTATGTTTATGGTTAAAAAGCTACTTGGAATTTTTGCGAAATTCGTGATTTCTGCTGAACAAAACAACTGGCATTGGTTACTTTGCTTTTTGTATGTGAAAATGTATATAATTTGTGCTTGACTAGCAATTAAAAAAATGATTTTAGCCAGCTGGCCTCTCGTACTGGATGAATCACAATTGAAGCTGCGATTAATTAGTGATAGATCCAAATGAAAATATTCAATGGTAATTTGAGCTATTAAAAATACACACCACTGTTTAAAGAATTCGATTAAATCTTGAGAAAATACAATGCTGAGGCACTGTTGGGATTCTGAGTGAAGTGATATTGAATTGTAGTAGAAAAACATTTAGGAAATGTATTGTCCCATTTTATTATCTCCTTTGGTCATCAGCAATTTTTGTCACCAATATTTGTGCACCTAGTGGTACATTTATTAAGAGCCAGCATGTAATTATTGATAAGGGAAGATATAGTTTTAAAAAACCTTCAAAATTTTCTATCAAATAACTGTGCATGAAAGCACTGAATACAGCATGCACAACCTATAAAGTCAGTCAGAATGTATATAATGCATCATTCAAAAAACAAAGTTGAAATCTTAATTCTCTGCTACCATTTTGTTTTCTTTAACCTGAGGTTAGAAGTTTGAGATGAGAAGTTAGCTGAGTGACTTTGTAAAGATCTAAACGTGACATATTTTAAAGGAAGTCATAACCATACCTATATTGCAGCATCTGTGTACCACATTTAGAACATTTTAAAATATATTTCTTATTAAAGGCCTGAGGTTGTCTAATGATCTAGCATCTTTAATTCATTTGATATCCCTAAACAAACATTCCCAGTTGAAGAAACTTAACACTTCAACAAATTATTGTGTTAGGTAATAGTTCTGAAAAGTAGTGTTCATGTTACACTGGCTATACATTGATACTCTACTGATGTCACACACAGTGGTTGGAGACAAGGAGTTCTACATTAACTTTTAGAGGAAGCAGATGTACCTGGAGCAATGCTCTACATTGTTATCATGCAATAAATCTTTCTTTTATGTAAGATCAGAATCTCTCGTGCATTTTCTATTTCAAAAATATACTTAATTCATAAAAAAAACTTAATATACATACATAGTCACTAAGGCAGTTCTGTTCTGTACAGTTGTAGCATATTGGGAACAAACACTGGAGGTTGACTTTCCCAACAGTTCCAGTTCCAAAAATCCCAAGGAATTTCTTACTGAAGCAAAATACTATTTACGTATATTTGAGGCACCGGGAGGATATGATAACTAAACGGACCCCTGTTGTACTTTGGCTCAATGACCTTAGATGGTGATCTTTCCCCAGTGCGCCTTGATGGCAGCTGCCCCAAACTTTAGTGCGTCCCTCAGTACGTAATACTAGACCTTGGCACAGACCAGTCAGCAACACTCGGTCAAGGTCAACTCCTTGCTCTGGAAGACAAACAAGTTTCGGGCAGACCAAAGAGCGTCCTTTACTGAGTTGATGATCCTCCAAGTGCAGTCAATGCTTGCCTCAGTGTATGTCCTGGGGAGCAGGCCGGAGAGTACAGCATCCTGCGTCACAGAGCTGCTCCGGATGAACTTTGATAAACAACACTGCATCTCTCTCCAGACTTCCTTTGTGAAGGCACATTCCAGAATGAGATGTGTGACAGTCTCTCCTCCTCTCAACATGCAATGGCACAGTGTCTGGGTGTATACGAATTATCTCACGGTACTGCCCTTCCCACCACCAGCCAAGCGATGTATTGACATATGCTGAAAAAGTCTGGTGATGAGGCATTCTGCCAAATGACTTTAGCTGTCTGCTCAAGGAACTACCCACAGGATCCACCCTCTCCTTTTCATACAGGGTCTCGAGGACATTATGTGCTGACCACTTTCTGATAGATTTGTGGTAAAAGGTGTACTTTGCAAATTTCTCCATGAAGGACAGGTGATACAGAACAGTACAACTACTTAGAACATTTCACTGTGCTGAGGCCAGTCCCAACCTTTACAACACCAGGGACACGTGGAATCTCAGTACATAGTGACACTTAGTGTTTCTGTATCAAGAGTCTACACACAACTTGTTACAGCCATGCACAAAGGTGGATGAGGGTGACGTCATGTATGTTTCCCCCCCCCTACTTATCCAGAGGTTTGTACATGGTGTCTCCTTGGACACCATTCATCTTAGACCTCCAGTTGAAGTGAAAGATGGCTCAGGTGACTGCAACAGTGCAGATTCAGGGAATGGGTCAGACCAGTACAATGTACAACAACAACAGAGAAAGTGCCGCACACCTAATGACCAGGTTTTCACCTGCAATGGAGAGGGAGCAGTGCTCCCAAAAGACCAGTTTTTGTATCATCTTAGTGATAAGTTTCTTCCACGTTTTTGCACATGCCCTGGGCCCTCAAAATCATATTCCTCACCCCTCTAGGTAATCTGTCCTGACAGTGAAGGGGATAAAGGATCGGTCGGCCCAGTTCCCAAAGAATGCAGCATTGCCTTTGTATTTGTTTACCTTGGTTCCTGAGGCCAGTTTGAATTGGTTGCAGATGCTCGTGAGTCTGTGCACTAACAGTGGATCCAAGCATCCATGTATAGGAAGGCTCTGACCTGACAGCCTTCACATCCTGGAATACTCACCCCTCTCAGGTTCGTATCCTTCCTGATGGACTCAGCAAAAGGCTCTATGCAGCACACAAACAAGGCAGGAGACAATGAGAGCCCTGCCTGACTCCAGGTCTGATCAGGGAGCTTCCTGATTCCTACCCGTTGATGGAACTAATGATGTTGGTGTAGAGCAGTTAGATCCAAATGCAGATTCGCTCCTAAAGGTCCATTTTGAAGAGAATGTCCCAGATGTAGATGTGCAATATCCTGTCAAAGGCCTTCTCCCAGTCTAGGCTGATCAGGCAGGCATCCAACCCACTATCCTGCACATAAGCGATCGTATCCCTGAGGAGCACATGGCTCTCTGAGATCATCCTGCCAGGTATAGCACAAGTTTGATTGGGGTGAATCACCGATCTCAGAGCACACCTGACTTGGCTGGTGACACCCTTCGACAAGATTTTGTAATCTGCATTCAACAGTGAAAGTGGTCACCAATTTCTAATTTCCACCCTCTCCCCCTTTCACTTGTAGATGAAGGTGATGATACCTTTCCTCATCGATTCACTCATGGTACCTGACAGACGCTTACTCTCGGACACCTCTAGCAGGTCCTGGCCAGTCAGGTCCTATAGAGCTGAATACAGATCAGCCATTGAGTCATCACTTCCAGGAGTTTTATTCTTTTCAAAAGACTCAAGGGTCTTGGTCAGCTCATTCTCCACCCAACTCTTCAATCCCCCACCTGCATCTACCTATTGCCTTCCCAGCTACCTTTCCCGAGCCCCATCCCCTCCTATTTATCTTTCAGCCACCTTGCCCTCACCTACATTCCTGATGAAGGGCTTACACCTGAAACAACGATTCTCTAGTTCCTCAGATGCTGCCTGACTTGCTTTTCCAGCACCAGACTTTTCGACTCTGATATTCCAGCATCTACAGTCCTGTCAATTTTCAGGCTGCAGCTATACAAAACCCTGGTGCGGCCACACTTGGAGTATTGCGTATAGTTTTGGTCACCACATTATAGGAAGGATGTGGAAGCGTTGGAAAGGGTTCAGAGGAAATTTACTAGGATGTTGCCTGCTATGGAAGGAAGGTCTTATGAGGAAAGGCTGACTGACTTGAGACTGTTTTCGTTAGAGAGAAGAAGGTTGAGAGGTGACTTCATTGAGTCATATAAGATAGGATGGACAGGGAGAGCCTTTTTCCTCGGATGGTGATGGCTAGCATGAGGTGACATAGCTTTAAGTTGAGGGGTGATAGATATAGGACAGATGTCAGAGGTAGTTTCTTTTCTCAGAGAGTAGCAGGGTTGTGGAATACACTGCCTGCAACAGTAGTAGACTCACCAACTTTAAGGACATTTCAATGGTCTTTGGATAGATATATCTACAAAAAGGGAATAGTGTAGATTAGATGGGCTTTGGATTGGTTTCACAGGTCAACAAAACATCAAGGGCCGAAGGGCTTGTACTGCGCTGTAATATTTTATGTTCTATGTTCCTCACTTTCTTCGCCTAATTCAGAGATAACAGCTGGTCAGCCGCTGCCACATGCTGTCATCTAGCACCTCTGTGTTAGAGGACAGGAATGACTGGGAGGCCATGCTGTCTGTATGTTTCATGTCGTACAATCTCACATAAAAGGATTTGCCAATCTTAGGATGCCAGACTGAGGTGACATCACTGAGCCACCTTCTTCCTTCAAGCTACTGAGCACAGACCTCTTGCTGTGTGCCTTCTGGAAGAAGAAATGTAAGCACATCCCGTCCTGCTCTATGGTGCGGACCCTGGACCAGAAGATTATCTTGGAGGCCTCCAAGACAAAGAGCGAGGCTTGATGGTTCTTCATCTCCTGGAGATCCTCCTTGATGTCAATCATATCATCTGCAGCAGGTTTCAGTTCGGGCAGGCTTTTCTGGAGTTTGGACAATTTCCTCACCCCCCACCCCCACCCCTCTCTCTCACCTTCTAAACATCTTTGAAGAAGAAGAATGTTCCCTTTGACTATTTCCCACCAGTTCACTGGACACTGAAAGAGGAACTTAATGGATCTGTAACCTGCATAATCCCTTTTGAGCATCTCAGTGTCTTCTGGGGTTAATAGTTTCACATTTGGCTTCCACATTACATTGCTGGCACATAGGTCATCCTGTAGATGACAGTTGGCCTGCAGGAGGCAGTGGTTAAAGAAGAACACAGGTTTGATGTCAGTGAATCTGACTGAGAATACAGAGGACACAGACAGGAAAACTACTTTTGAGCAGATAGACCGATCTGGCTGTGATCTGGTGTACCTACGCTGTTCTCCATTTGCAGGTCTGCTGAAGACATCGTGCAGCTTAGCGACTTTAGCCATTTCCATCAGGAATTTGGATGCAGCATCCAGTTTGTTGTTAGACCCCCTCCAGATTGTCCATCCACATCGAAGATGCAGTTGAAGTCTTTGACCGAAATGATCAACCTGGATGTCACCAGCAGCAGAGGGAGCTGCTGCAGGATGGCTAGCTGCTCACTCTGTACCACTGAGCCGTACATGGTAAGTAATCCCAGGAGAGCATTTCTGTATGTAACATTTACTACAAGGAAGCATCACCCACCATCTCCTTAACTTTGGAGGCAGTGAAGTTGCCTCCTGGCAACAGAATACTCAGGCCAGAGGAACAGTCTGCTTTGATGTAGGCCAGATAAGCCAATGTGTAAACACATCTTGTAATAGACTTAATGCTACATATGTTAATGCCAGCAATTTTAAAACCCATTTTGAGATTTTGTAGAATTACCCGTGGACCCAATGGCCGTTCACCCACAGATCTCTCACTGGGGGAGTCTCTGCAACCCTGTGGTGTCGGCAAACTGCTAGACACTCTCATCATTGAGATAGCCGTCCTGTTCCTCCCCGAGGCTGTTACCCTGATCTGGCCAAGGAAGAAGCCAGAAGGTCCGGTTCATAATCCAAGAGGGGCTGTCATGCCCTGCTCCTTATTTGGAGCATCGCTGCTCTCGGTTGCCTGGAGCTATGTTGTGGTGGGACCCCTTGGTTCCTGATGTTTAGAATTTGGCTTCACCAGGCCACTCAGGATGCTCAGCATTTCCAGATTAGAGGTGCTCCTCTCCTTCTCTCCCATTGTACTCTGCTTCTTTTTTTGTTCGTGGCCATCCCTCCACATGTCTTCATCGTTAGAGGAGCTGCTGGTGTGTCCATCATGCAGCTGTCTCTTTCCATCTTGCAGTGGGGCTGTGAGGGTCCGACATATTTTTTTGTTTCTGTCGTTTCTCATCAGTAGCCACTCCCCCATCTCTCCATATCCTCCTCCTTCATTGATTCCATCTGTTCAGGTGGAGGTTGGTTTGGTATTATCCCTCTGCACTGGTGACCTTTTCCTCCTCTCCAGCCTGTCTCTCCTGCTGGAGGTTGTTTCTTGTTTCATAATGGAGGGTGACACCTTACTGACCTTTGGAGGCCCCTAGGTCATGTTGTCATCTCCAGCCATCTGAGTGTAAATGGTGCCCACTCATCTTATCCAGGCCTTGTACAGGTGACCTGCTTCCCCACACTGATTGGCTTCTTGCAGTCCTTAGTCATGCACGCCTCCTGTTTGCAGTTCCTGCAGACGGTCGCTTTGCAGGCCGCTGTCAGGTGCCCCAACCTCCGCAGGTTTGGCAACTCTAGGCTGCCCCACATATGTCAGGGAGCCTCAGCTCCCTCTGAATGTGAAGCTGGAGGGCAGATGGAGGGTATATCTACTAGCATCCATCTTCAGGGTCACCTTGACCTTCCATTTGCTGATCCAGATTCCAAAAGGGTCCACTGTGTCAATACTGCCTCCTTCAAACAGCACGTTCCTGAAGACCCCACCCAGCTGGGGAACTCCTGCAGATAGAACATATCTGTTACTAACCCGCAGCAATCCAGAGGACTATCTTCATGAAGAGATTATAGTCAGCAGATGATCGTTCCTCCACCTTATTCACAGTCACTCTGACTGTATTGTAGACTCATTGCCTGGGGCTTGCGCGTCAGCAGAAGCCATAGCTCTGGCTGGCTGGTCACTAATGAAATAACTCAACAGAGGCTAGTATCCCATCATCAAGTCACCCTTTATTTAGACATGGAAGGTACTAGACACTGATCCAGCTCCCTGAGAGCCAGCTCTCAGAGAAAACAGAACCTCTGACACTCCTGTTTTCTTTTCTCTTTTTCATTCCCTGCCCTACTGTCTAACAGCGGTAGTGCTTATTTTTCCCCAGCACCCATGTCGTGCGTGTGGAAGTGTCGGACACAGTGAAGAACAGCAAGTGCATGAATCTTTATTTATATTCCACCACCAAGAAGAAAGGAAACACTTGAGTGGCCCGTGACAAGCAGTGCCCTTCTTGAGAGAGGGTGATGCTGCATGATCAAAAAGTGAAGGAGAGGGCAGGGATTAAATCAAAATCTGTCAGCCACGGCTCTCTGATTGGACCAGATTAACAGTCCCAACCAGGGAATTCATATTCGATGAGGTCCACCTGGCTGACCTCGTTACTGTCACTATAAATAAATTGCTGTTAAACCAAAGCCAGCATAAAGATCCATCAATTGCAGTTTAGCCCAATCAACCTCCAAGTTCTGCTTACAATCCCAACACAGCGATGATCTTGAGATCTTCTGATGATGACAAAGCTTCTCAGGTCAGACTCATCCAGAGAGAGCCACCACCTTTTGGATCACAGTCTCTCCCCTACCAGGTCACTGTTCCAACTTTTTTGTTATTTCAAAAATATACTTTATTCATAAAATATTTTGATGATCTGTACAATTGGTCATGCCATACATATGTAAACATTCAATTTCTTTGCATACAGAGATCGGAATTAATCACTTGTATATACAGGCCTGTACGTTTATCATCCATATATCCATATGTTTAGCTGAGGTGTCAGCAGAGCCCACTTACTGCGTGGGCCCCCTGTTCTTTGACAGGCAGACTTACACGGTGGCATCCGGTCACTGCTCCAACCACTAAGCTAAAGACAAATCAAAGACAAAAAAGGATTTGTAGCAAGGAAAAGACCTCAAACAATCCTTACTCAGAACCACATATTGGTAGAGGTGACGTATACCACAAGGTGTCAGGAGTGGTCCCCTGGGAAAATAGTACTCAAACAATAACTGTTGTGATGCTTCAACTTTACATTTGTTTATGCTCGTAATGAAACTGGCCTGTCACAGAAAATTGCAAGATTTGCTGCACTGTTTTCTCCTCTTGTTAAATATTAGCTGTGTACTGATAGTGCAAGCAGCTTAAAGGGTTTCCTGGGAACAATAGGTGTAACCCCTAATTTGTATTTATTGTAGATAACACTTGTATTCCATTAATTACTAACTTAATAAAGGAAGTACCAAAGTTATGAATGCCAAAGCTCTAAATTTAAAGTTATTATCCTTTGTTCTTGACTTTGCAACCAGAGAAAATGTAGTATGGTACATATAACAAATTAAACATTACATTTTGAACTGTTGCTATAAAACCATTTTAAAATTACTTTAACAAACATTGAGAATAATTCTTTAAATTTCATTTATTTTGTTTTGTTTATCAATAGGATTCAAAAGCAATAGTTAACACAGCATATTTTGGAAGACCTGTCCCATTATTTAAATTGAGATGAGGTTCTGAATAAAAGGGCTGAATTTTAAAATGTTTATTCAGCATTAAACTTAATGCACAGTACTTTAACATTTTTGCAAAAATGTCGAATAAGGAGGCAAGCTATAAATTAAGTTTATTTTCCTAAATCTTATGTATTACTTGGCCCTCATTATAAAAACCTACATTCTTAATGGATGGTCATGAAAATAATCAATCACATCATCACTTGGATTCATTACATGTGCAGTAACTTGTATATGATAAGAATAAATGCATTTATTCATTAACCTGGTATGGAAAATACTGGTCTTCAGAAAATACAGAATCAGAAAATATCCACGTTAATTCCTCTGGAGGGCTATTTTACAGATGTTTTTGAAATCCTTGCAATAAAAGTGAGTTCACCTCAGAAGCTTGATTCACCTGAAACAACAGAATATCTGAAAGGTTACTTTGAATTTATAATAACAGAATATATTAAGAATAATTTTCTGATTTCAGCAAGGTCAGTGAGTCATTTAATGTTGTTATCTTCCTAAAAGTATAATGACTTGCATTTATCTTTTTTTTACTGAGCTAAGAATTAAAGTTAGGTAAGACCTTTATCCTAGCTGTAGACAGGGTAAATAAGGCCTACTAGTTTGTTCCACTGTAGACGCAAAGAGTATGAACATAGTGGTAATAGATTTCAAGCATATTGCGTTTGGTAAATAGTGAGTTTGGTAAAAAGGAGAGGTGCTCTTTCTTTTCCCCTTTTTACTTACTTATACTGTCCAGTATTTTACATGTATTTCACTGCAGCAGAATGAGCTATTTTGAGTCAGCTGTTCTATTCATAATGAATAGCCAGGACAGTTCTGACAGAGAAGCTCAGCTGAGTGGAATATACAGGCTGTAGGATGTTGTAGATACACCATGCCTCACAAATGAACACATCTGCAGGAAGTGTTACATCTGCATAAGCCTGGCCATCAGAATTTAAAGCAGAAAATGTGTTGCTGGTTAAAGTGCAGCAGGTCAGGCAGCATCCAAGGAACAGGAAATTCGACGTTTCGGGCAAAAGCCCTTCATCAGGAATTTAAGCCAGGGCTGAAGTCATGGTTAAGTATTCACAAAATGGAGGAATATGTGAATAGCATGTTCATGGATGTGTTCAAACCAGAGCTTAGGGATGCGCAGCTGATAAAGAATGTGTGACTGTCAGGAGTCCTCTGACACAATATTGTACATACTTTGTTTCCTGCTATGAATACGTTTGGGCAACAGTTCATCAGAGGAGAGCTGTCAGAGCCAGGTCATTAGTGCCATAAGTGAATCAAGTATACAGGAAGTGATACATAATAGGGGAAGAGCAGTAATATTTTTAGTTTGGGGAACAGACAGACATTTCTGAGAAAGGATAACCAATAATTTACTGTAAAGGAGCCTTTGGGAAATTATTACCCTGAATATAACAGAGTTATAAATGAAGTTCAAATGTGATGTAGTTCATAAAGCAATGAGGTCAGAAGTCACACGACACCAGGTCATAATCCAACAGGTTTATTTGCAATCACAAACTTTTGGAGCTCTGCTCCTTCATCAGGTGAAGCCTGGTGTCATGTGACTTCTGACCTTGTCCACCCCAGGCCAACACTTCTGCATCGAAATGAAACTAGGGACTTAAAGCTACACAAATGAAGCTATGAGGATAGGTTGGGTATGCCAGATTGAGTATGTGCAGCAAAATATTTGTTTGTAGACATGTAAGGGATAGTATTTAAAATTTACGTAAGGTCTATAACAGATATACATTTATCTAAGGCACAGACCTAAAGGGAATAATGAATTAATCATGCTTAATTAAAGAAGTTAAAACTGCTCCAGGTCAAAGAAAGTGACTTACAAGAATTCCATTACGGGAAGCTTAAAGATTTGGAGTAAAGTAGTACCCAGTAAAGCAAGGCCAAGAAATTGATAAAGTAAGAGAAAATTGAATATAAATACAAGCTAACGAGGAACATAAAGGAGAACTGTAGAAACTTCTACTGACATGTTAAAGGAAGAAGATTAGCAAGGATGCTTTTATCAAGTACATCTCCCCACGACCTCCACCAAACCCTCCTCCATCCCACCCAACTTCTCTGTTCCAAACAGACTTAGAGAATCATGAAGTGAGTTACTCACTGCAGGATTCCTAGCTTCTGACCTGATCTTGTTGTAATCATATTAATATGGTTAGTCCAGCTCAGTTTCTGGTTTACCCCCAAGATGTTGATGTTAGGGCATGTGTGGCTAGGGTAAATAGAAAGCAACTGTTTCCCTTAATCGAAGGGTCAATAACAGGAGGGACATAACTTTAAAGTGAAAAGCAGGAGGATTAGAGGGAATTTAAGGATAGGCAATTTCATTCAGAGGATGGTGAGGATGTCTGTAGGCTAGTGGAGGTGGGAAACCTCACAACTTTTAAAAATTACTTGGAAGAACGCTTGAAGCATTATAACATTCAAGGCCTGGTGTGAGAAAGTGGGACTAATGTAGCTTATTTCTGGCAGTACAGTCTCAATGGGCCAAAGAACCTCTTCTGTAATGTATGATTCTGTGACCCATGTGGTTCCACTACAAATGGGGGTGGAGAATGTATTGTAGAGAGCAAGGAAATGTCAGAAAAATTAAATAATTACATTGCACATGTCTTCTTGGAAAAAGATGCAAAACATTTCCCAAAAATACTTGGCAACCAAGGGACTTCTGTAATTGAGGATCTAAAGAATGCTAGCATTAGTAAAGCAGTAGTACTTGAAAAATTATATGGTTCATTCTAGACTGTTAAAATTGATAGCAATGGGGATAATGGATTGACCAATGGTGACTTTACATTATTTTATGAATTCTGGAACTGGTTCTCCTGACTGAAATATAGCAAATGTATCCCCAACACTGAAGAAGAGAGGAAGCGGGAATGTTGAGATCTACAGAGCTGTTAGCTTGACATCCATAGTAGAGAAAATGTTTGGATCTATCATAATGAATGTGACAAACAAACAGACCTCACAAGACTGCCCCATATGGAGACTTGAATCAGCTCCAGATTGCTGTCATGTATCTCTTAGTGGTTAATTTAGAGTTGTAGTGGTCTAAGAACAAAATAATTAGAGGGATATTTGGACAAGAAAATTGCCTCACAATTACAATTACGCAGGTCACTTATGCATCATGACTGCTGTGACTCAATTCCAACTCTTTAGCATTCACTACTCAGAATACTGCAGGTTGGTTTATTAAATATATTCAAAGCGGAGACAAACAAATTCCTGATGTACAGGGAAGTAAGGTTAACAGGGGAAAGTATGAAGGAGGAGTTATGGAAATATCAGACAAGCCAATGTCCTTTTGAAAGGTAGAGCAGACTTGAAGGTCTGAGTATTCTACTTTTGCTCCTATTTTTTATTTTCTTACAAACTATCCATTTTGGTTAAAATCATTTGTGTTTAACAGCCGCAAGACACTGCAACAAAGGCACTTAAAATGGAGTTGGAAGTCACATGAATACAGCAAGCCAGGCAGTATATTAAGTATAAGTGTGTTTCCCAAAATGCCCCTCTTTCAAATTTGCAAGCACTATAATTAAATTACAATTGAAAAGTTACCCAAATACATGCTCACAAATCAAATTAACTTTAATTAACAAAACAATGCATTAAGTCTATTCAGTTCCACTTTCATCAGTCTCTCTACATTCATGGCATATCTAGTCCTTAAATTGTGCAGTTCTCTTAATGGGAATGTGTAGTCATTGGCTATTCTTCTGCTATGTGGCTTGCTCTTAGGGTGATGTGCCTCCTCCAAAGAGTGTTATTCCCATGGTGACTGTTGATGCTACGCTAGTTGTAGTTGCTGGTCCATTTCTGTTACTGGAGAACAGTCAAATTCCAGGATTCATAATTGCTCTTATCACAAAACTAGTCCCTTTTTTTTCTAAAGCTGTTCCTTGACTCAACGAGACTCTGTGCTTGATTTTTTTCAGAGGGGCAATAAACCGGGCTGGGCTCTGATCAGTCTGGTTTGGTACAGAGATGAAAAAGATTTTGAAAGGCATTTTGTTTATATGTAAATAGATGAGACTTCAGGCCAAAGTGGTCATGTTTTAGAAGAGACCTGTATAATAAAAGGGGAGTGGTCAGCTCTCTAGCTGAGCTGAGCAGTTTTAGTTCAGTCTTGAACTGGTTGGAAGTTCAACGGGGAGCTGCATGGAAACTCTCTCTCTCTCTTTTCTGCCCTTCAACTTCAACCTATAAGCACATGTTCCATTTATACTGGTTTTTAAAGGGAGTTTGCTTATTGGGACTGTTGTGTATAGTTGGAACAGCATAATTAAGTTGAGTTGGATAGGTTGAATTCTGTAGAAATTCTTTATTCTGTTTGTTGTGTTTCATTGTGTAATTTTGTGAACAAATTTTTGTTTGTTTTAAAATCTAGTAGTCAACCTTGCTAACTTACTCCAGGTATGTTTCACTGTATACTTACTGAAAACATTGCAAAGTTATGGCTGGGGGCTGCATGATTAAGAATGTTTTGAGTGGTCTGGCCTAGTCCATAACACTCTCTACTTTGTGCAAATGGTAAGATCACTTTTTTTTCCTGATCAACTATCTTCAGTGAAGGAACAGCTTTCTAGTTGTATGTATATATCTACAGTTGTGTCAATATGCCTGGCTGTCCATGTTTACTGCATCTGATCATTAAAGACAGTGTTAAAAAAAATGGTGGTCTTAATATACTGCCTTTAGTTTAGGACTCTCTTGCCCGTGGAATAAATGTTCTCCTGCTTGTATTATCAAAACCCTATGATTTTTGGCATACCACAGTAAACTTTCTCCTAACTGCTTTTGTGCTAAAGTAAACAGCCCTAGTTCCTTTGATCTCTGCTCAAACCTGTTCTACTTTCATTCTCGACTTCAGAGAAGTGATTTTATTCTGTGTCTTCTCATGGCATTCACATCATTCTGAAATTGAAGAACTCAAATTGAGATTTAAAAAACCTTGATGTAGCCATTTATATAAGAATAACATCACCTCTTTGCTTTTGTTCAGTTGACCCCATTCCATGGAATGATTATTACATTTTATGTTAGCATTTCAAACTTTGCATGCATTTTTTTCTACCATTTTATTATTAGTTTTAAAGCTGCCTGCTTCGAAAACTATTTTGTATCAAAACAAAATTATGCCTATAATTGGCCTATAAGTGCTCCTTTGAGCAATTTCAAAGCATAAATAATTTTCCTTTATTAATAGCATGTTGAAATATTAATGGAAACTATATTTATACAGGGATTACAGTGGAACAAATAGTGCTGTTTTATTTCACACATTTTTCTATCCGCGCTGATCTCTGGTGTTAACTTTATGTTTCATTCAGTCATTAACTTTGCCAAAATATTTCTGATTTCCTTCTGCCTGTAAGCACCAGTGACTGGGAACTAATGGGTCTGAAATGGCTTGTTTGGACTTTTGATCTTTCATTCTCGTTTGTGTTCCAACCATAATGAGCTGCAGAAGAAAGCTTGATAGAAGTTAGTTCTGTTTTTTACCAGCTCAAAAGGCCAGAAATAATGCAGAAATTGAAGCAAAAAAATACTTGCAGGTTGGAAAATTGGAGTTTTAGATAATAATGTGCTTTCCTCCAGTTGCTTATTGCTTGACTGAAACATATACATTTAGAAGCAATGAGGTCAAAATGTTACATAAAATTAAAAACTAATATTTAATATCTATAATAGGTTTTCCTTCCTTCAGTCAAAAAGAAATACGGATTAGAAAAATGATAGCATTGTATTGTTGCTGTCTGATGCTTGTCTAGGCACACCTAACCTTCAGACCTCTTTCCAACTCATTTTTATAGAAACTCTGAGAATCACAATGGAGCTCTACTACCACAGTATTATCTGGTGCCAGCAGTAAGCTATTTATTATGTGCTTGATTTTCATTTCATGGAAAGAGAGTAATTTCCCCTGGCCTTGTTGGTTTTCTTTGTCTGCACTGCACAATAGAAACTGTTAGATGTTTCAATCAGTGCAAGCCTTTCCCCAGAATACATTGTATGCATAATTAAATACTTGAACACTAGCTACTCTTTGGCAATCCAGTTAAGGTCTTTGTGGTAGCTGTTTCCATCAGTTTTGTTATGATTCCCCCAAGAGACTAAAATAATTTCAAACTTCAAATGATGAGCTGAATGGATGACATTCCAAGATTTCACATTCTAAGACATTTACTGTCACAAACAACTTAAACGTCCTTAACACGTATTTTGTATGGAGCTTCTATTTTAAGCTACAGAACAGGACTTTTAATGTAAACAGGAAAAATAACACAATAAGTTTTGTATTACACTGGCTTTCAAGTAAATATTTAATGTCTCCAGAATCAGTCAGAAATGATTCTTGCTTCACAAGGGTTTACTTCTGATCTATTACCTTTTACCAAACTGGAAATCTTTAACTCTGGAACGGTCATTCATGGTTCAAGTTTTCCTGGAAACATTTCCCTCTTGCTAAAACTCAACAATTCTTTGAGTCTCATTTAAATTTCCTAGAAATTTAATTGTTCCCAAATGAGCATGCGATCTTTCCTGTGTTCCCTTGTGGTGAACCATGGGATCTTGCTGCCAAAAGATATTCTGCCTCTTCCAGATCCCAACAGAAGATCCAAACTGTGATCTACAATTATATTTTAGGAAATGCTGGAACCTAAACTTTACATCGACTCCCTCTGCATCCTTCCACGTGGCAACATTATTCAGATGAGCTTTGTATCCAGGCCGAAATGATAATTATCTATTATGTAAACACAAATCTTGTCTTATCCTGGAATTAAATGGATAGTTCATATAATACCCTTTTACAACCTGGCAATCTTACTACTTTCCCACCACTTAATGTTCTCAGTCAGTCAGTATCACAATTATATTCGCCATTATCTTGTAACTGTGAATACCTTGAGCCTTTCATCCCATAACCATCCTATTATCCAGACCTACTGTCAGTCAGATTTAAGCACAGGTCAAATGTCACCATTCATTTTATCTTGTCATGATTATGTAAAAATGGATTGTCAATTTTCCAATTTCATCATTTGATTTGATACCTTAAACTTCCATGGATTGAAATAGTTTTAACAAGGGACCAACACACTGACTTAAAATGGCTCAAAAGCAAACTAATGAAAAAATGTTGGCTAGATTTCATGAAATCAGCATGAAATAAGACTCCATTCCTCTCCCTAGATTTTATATAATGTTGATGTAATTCTAAAGAAGTTTTACACTGTCAAAAGTGCTATATCAAGATGTGATTTTAAATATTTTAGATAGATGTAAAATATTCCAAGCAATTACTTGAAGAGAAGTGGTGCTATCCAAATATTCTGGCTCACATTTATCCCTTAAACAATATTGGATCATTTGCTCATTTATCTTGTACCTGCTTGTGGGAATAGGCTGTGCACAAATTGACAGTCAGGTTTTCCTGCATTACCACAGAGAACCTGGTGAATATAAAGGAGCCTGGCACTCCCACAACCTGGAGACATAATGTCAATTAAAAAGGACAACCACTCAACAGGCTTGTTGCTTGGCTACTCAAAAATCAAAATGAATCTCCTCCTTCGGGAGTTTGATTAAACTTTTTATATGTGACCATGATTCACTGTGACATGGTTTGAAAGGGCCTAGATCCTATACATATGCAAGCTTGATCTTTTTTGAATGAACTGCGGTGGTGAGAATACTTTGATACATTTACTAAGTTGGGTTTAAGAAACTTGACAATTCGACTGCTTGAAATTGAAATGTAGCAGAAGTATATGATGTTGATCAGTGTTATGATGTACATGACAATTCACTTAAATCACTTTACTTGCTGAACTTAGTTTTATGCCTTTAGATACAAAGAGCATTAGAATTTGGCAGGTAGAAGTGACCATATTATGCATAAATCCAAATTAGGATCATTGATCCTCATGGATCATTTCAGAGCTACTATCAATTCTGAGGAAGAGTCAGTCGACCCAAAATATTAACTCTGATTTCTCTCCACAGATGCTACCAGATCTACTGAGCTTTAACAGCAATTGCTGTTTTGTTCGGATCAATTGCCTGCAGGTCTGATGAATATTACAAACGGTTCAATGGGTTTGATCATGGGGCAAGATTTTCACAAATTCATTTACGAAAAATATAAGTAAATAGTTGTCTGGTAGTGCAGAAGTTGAGTATTGTCGAAAAAAAGACACATTTTGCTGAAGGATTTTACCTATCACTCATCAGGAAAATTTGTAAGAAAAACCAAAGTAGAGAAATAACAACTTACAATATAAATAAATGGATGGAAACTTTGTAAGTTTGCTAATTGTGGTGGAAACCCTATTTGCAAGCATTCAGGGAGTTCTTCACCACAGTTCCAGCAAAATGCAGGAGCAATTCACATTTTCAACCATACTATTCTCAATATCTACAAAGTATCAGGCATTTTTAATGACCTTTTCTGTTTGGAAATTGTATCCTTAATTATCAAGACAAGATTTCACCTGTCAAATGGCCAAACAATCATTTATTTACATCTTTGTCTAGTAATGTCTTGCCTTCATCTTGGTTTCAGGCAGTTGTGAATACTCTTTGTTGACCACAATGTAACTTAAAATGGTTATTGACATCAATGGACATTTTGAAATTTCTTAACAGAGACAGGTTAATCTTGTTCTCAGCATGTGCACCTTTGTTCCTCAGAGACCTTTCCATCTTACTGTTTAAATGTCAAGCACAAAGTAACTGTAATAAGCCAGTGGGACTTCACATCAAAACAAAGATTGGATAAATAACAAAGTACTGTTACTGTGCAGTTATGACATATCCACAAAACATTTGGCTGTGTTACTTCATGCTTTTTCCTTCCTCTCTCTTGTTCCAGATGTTATTTTCCCACTTCCTCCTTTCTTCTTAAAACCATTATTCTCAAAATGGAAGACATATTTCACAGACATGTTTTTACTGGGAATACTATGATCAAGAAAACTGACTGATTTTTAAAAAGAAATGTGAGAAGAAACACAATATTTTGCAAACGTGAACAAACTTTAGTGAAGCTATTTTCAATATGAAGAAACCCAAATTTCAACTAGCTATGTTTTTTTTATCTGGTACAGAGTGACCTTCACAAATAGTACAAATAATCTCAGGGCTATTTGTAGGAAGAAAAGTATGAATTCCTAACCACAGAAATACTAAAGAAATAAATTCATACTTCAACCAGATTTCAATATGGTTTAGGCCACATAGAGAGAAAACTTTAACTTTTCCATTGAGAACATGCATGATAACTGGCATTCACCGACCATCTCAAACAAAAGAAGTTTTTAAACATACCCCCCAGATATTCAATGACATTGCCATTACTGAATCCCCCCACAATCAACATCCTTGGGGACCAGTAACATTCAAAATGAACTGGGATACATTTTAAATAATACCTAAACATAAAATCCAGAATAGCATGTGATACTCTACAGACTGTCCTTCAGTTACCGTGGTAGAGTTAACAGGTTGATGGAAGAGCTGCAACAAGCAATGAAACTGATGAGTGACAACAAAACACACAGTCTCCATAATATTCCAGCTGATGGCTTTTAAGTTGTTGGACTATTGCTCAAATCAATACTCTATGCACTCATTCTACAGTTTTGGAAGGAAAAGGAACCCTCCCCAAGATCAGGAATGCATCTACTATTTTTAAAACATGAGATAAATCATGCTATGGGAAGTATCAAAGAATTCCCTGTAGGAAGATCAGGTCTGCACTCAGATAGTAAACATTAACAGGTTTTACTGACCACTATTATGTCCAAGGAACAGTAAGAGAGGACAGCATGCTTACTCAGAATCAAAATCAGCGTAGGGCATCTTTTCAACAAGAAAGAACTTTATTGGCAATGGGAAAAATAGCTAGCATGAGTACTTCTTCAGAGATTAGATGTGCTGTATAACAACTAATAACTAGGCTTTTAGTTCAGCAGACTCTTTTGGGTAACTAGCTTTCTCCAATTATTGTATAACTTTATTGTGGTCAGGCTCCCATTAATATTCAACTTTAAACGTTTCTAAAGTGCTGCTCAGCTGAAGGAGTTGTCAATTTGCCTGTTTTACTCAAACACCTTGAGTGATTCATGGCTTGTTGTTGGCACTCTACTGTCAGCATGAGTTGCTTTGTTTTTATAGATTAAGAATGTCACAATGTTCATTATCGACTTGATGCAGTTGGGAGTTAAGAAATTGCCTTTCCGTGGATAACTTTCTGTCAGCTGATTTTGATCGCTGCTACCTTGGTGTGCTCAGGGGAATAAGCAGGCAAACATACCTCTCCGATGCCTTCTTCATCTAAAGGTCATGGCTTCTCAGAGGAAACAACAGAGATGTCAGGATCATTGGCAATATAGGCAAAGAGTGTAGCATGACCCTGAACCTCTTCATTAAACAGGTTGTGTGTACTCATCACAGGATCATTTTCTTCAACTCTCTCCTGAGAAATCAAATCAAGATCTATAACTATATAATTTGGCTGGTCAACATTAACCTTGTTGCATCCTGTTTCTGCCAGACTTTCTTCAAAAAGAACTGCAATATCTTCCAATTGTTCTTGGGATGGTGCTTATCCAAAGAAGACTAGTCCGGAGGAAAACAAATCTCTGCTGCAGCTGGTGAAGAAAGAAGATTCAACGTTACACAAGCATCTGTGTTTAATAAAGAAAAATGCAGCTTTGAAATTATATACGTGGTTTCAATGATCTCTGTCCCATTGCAAAAAAATATTGATTGCATCTAAGCTTGCACTCTCATTTGGTGTCCTCCTTCACCTTGGAGCTCCATTGACGATAGCTGGGAAAATACAGGGTTCAACACTTAAATCTGAAAAAATAAATATGCTTGTCCCTGGACCTAATTTAAAATTAGTCTTCTTACCATTTCTATGATATGTGCCTGTCAGAATATATTATGTGGATTTCCAGCATCCCTCAAGAAGAATGTATTCAGTTCATCTACCTTCTTCAACAGTTGCACACTGGAGTGAGCTGTTTTTAAAAAATCAGTGCTGCAGATCGAAATTTCCTATTGCTGGTGCTTTCTGTCACAACACAGACAAGAAACAATGATGGAGCTACCGCCTCTTCCCATTGTGGCTGTGAACTTTACTATAGACCTAGTTCCTTTCCATTACGATTAGATATTGGTAACAGATTACTTTATCCAATTTCCTTTGATCAGACAAGTCAAAGATACTACCAATATCACAGTCACTGACACATTAATTGATATCTTGAATATGTTTGGCATCTCACAGCAGATCATGTTGGTCAATGTCCCCAGTATGTAGAAATGTCATTTGAAAATATGTGCGCTACTTGAAGAATCCAGTAAATGTGCTCCTCTCTATATTGTTCAAAGTCCAAATGTCTGGCAGAGTGTACTGCATGCAGAGTTATGACAGTAATCACAAACTGTAAAGTAACTTGTCAAAACTTCAAGATCACCAGGAACCCAGCACAGATCTCTAAAATGCAATTTAAATGCACACAGATAAGCTGTGATGTACTTTATCATTTTGTTAACTGTTGAACATGAATGCTGAAACTGGGTTCTTACTGAAGAAGTATCAAGAGATTGTTTTATAAAGGAACCAAATATAGGCATAAACAATGACTGCAGATGCTGGAAACCAGATTCTGGATCAGTGGTGCTGGAAAAGCAGAGCAGTTCAGGCAGCATCCGAGGAGCAGTAAAATCGACGTTTCGGGCAAAAGCCCTTCATCCTGATGAAGGACTTTTGCCCGAAATGTTGATTTTAATGCTCCTCGGATGCTGCCTGAACTGCTAAGCTCTTCCAGCACCACTAAACCAAATATAATATAACCTAGATATTCTGAGCTCTGTCACTGAATAGACTGGTTAATTGACTGACCTTCCTGATGAACTATGGAGCACACCAAGTTAGCAGTAATCATTCAAGATAAAGTTGATACTATTGTACAAGAATATCACACTGGTGTCATTACTTAACTCTTGAAAGGCTCATACTTAACTCATCAGAGAAATATATAATATCACAACAAGTGGGCATTCAGTGAGTAGAAGTCTTTAGAGCTGAGGGGTCTGGCTGGTTCTGCAGTGCACCAATCAATTCTTGAGCAGTACAACCAATATCATGTGTATTGCCTTCTTCTGCTTGTATGCTGTCTCTGTACCTTTATTGCTGCCTCCTCATCAGGAGGATCATAGAAACATAGGGTCCCTACAGTGCGGAAAGAGGCTATTCAGCCCATCAAGTCTGCACTAATCCTCCAACGAATATCCCACTCTATCCCGGTAACCCGCCAATAGCCAATCTAATCATCATTGGACTGTGGGAGGAAACCAGAGCACCCAGCAGAAACCCACACAGACATTGCCTTGCTACTCTGCCAATGTCTGTGTAACTGGTTCCCCTCTCCAGTATCAAATGAGGAAGAGTCTTTTACTCTGATGGCTCAACTGAGGAAGGCAGTATTACTATCTTAATCTGCTCACAGGCTGAATGCTAGTCACAGAATGGTTACTGAATCATATGTGAAACCTAACTAATGAAATCTTTCTGGAGCTCCCCACAAGTCACATGCAACATTATGGCTGAAAATGTGTTGCTGGAAAAGCGCAGCAGGTCAGGCAACATCCAAGGAGCAGGAGATTTGACGTTTCGGGCATAAGTCCTTCTTCAGGAATTAGGAATTCGAATGTCGAATCTCCTGCTCCTTGGATGCTGCCTGACCTGCTGCGCTTTTCCAGCAACACATTTTCAGCTCTGATCTCCAGCATCTGCAGACCTCACTTTCTCCACATGCAACATCATACCAAATATGTCAACTGAAGACTTGGAATAATTTGTAGCACAATAAAAGGAGAAAAAATTCACTTGGGGTGGGGAAATGGTGGTGAATCTCAATTGAGGACCGCCTGTTTATCTAGTATAACTTTATGGAAATAACCTTCATAAATACTTCTCTTCTCCCAAAATGAGAATAACATTTACTCAGTTAGGAAGGAGGACCATGGGAAGCCAGCAGATTTGGGCTGACAGCCAGTGTAAGTGGAAATGCTGGGTATTGCCATGGCATGTATTGGAAAAGAGACAATCCCAGCCAAGCCGGAAGGGAAGAAGTGAGACCTGCAGTGGAATAAATAAGATTATTGTCAGAGTGTCTCAGTTGATAGCAGCACTGCTTCTGAGTCAGAAGGATGTGGATTCATGCCACACCTCCAGACTTGAACACAAACTCAGTGTCATATGAAGTGACTGCTGCTGGTGGAATTGGCTCTACACGAAACAGAGTCAGGAATTCTCTCAGTGTTCCACCTAAAGTTCCTTTCACAGCAACCACTGCACCCAACAATAAAAAAAGATGGAATAGTCCTCACATTTGTTGTTTTTGGGTCTTTCAATGTGTGAATTAACAGCTGTGTTTATTTATGTAACTCCAATGACTGCATCTTTCATTCAGTGGATATGGTATGCTCTGAAATTTACTGAGGGAATGCAATAAAGCATTTCAAATATACATTTATTGCTTATTACTCCAGCCTGAAATTTGTCAATGAAAATTAGCAGCTCTGTTTCCAATTGTTAGGTTTTTCTGCTGATTGGTTACAATCCCCATTCTCCCATGGGATACTGACAGGCATTTTTTAGTGAAAGATCAAGAATGAAGGAATAGTCCTGCAGCTCTCGCTGCTCGCTAAAATTTGCAAAAGGATTTAACATGTTACAACAAACATCCCGCTGCTAATTGCAAACACATTTAAAATAGAGTGTAATAGACAATGAACTTTCTCTCTCAGATTGTTACTAAATTGAGCAGAATGTTAACCATGTCCAGATTAAATTGAGATATTATTTTCTAAAATTACACTTTTAATCTTTGTCCATTAGAAACATTGATGAGTTCACCTGATTTGGCACAGTAAAGAAAAAACACATTAGTCTGAAGGTCTTAGTGCTTACTTTAACTTGATTGAGTCAGCATGATGAATTGATTCAAATATAATAGAGCCTGATGACTTTACCACTCGTGTCACAACCTGCTGTGCTTTCCTACTCTTGTTTGACTGCTTAACACTTGGCACGGTTAAGAATGGGTTGAGTGACAAATAACCTGAATTGAAGAACTGTTACAAGCCAGAGCTCTTCATATATTCTGACCCAAATAACATTTATAAATACTGAGATTCCACATTAAATGACTATCAAGAATAATTTATTTTAATATTTTCATGGAATCCGAGCATCGCTGACAAGTCATCCTTTGCCCATCTCTTATTGCTCTTGAGGAGATGATGGTGAGCCACCTCATTGAACAGCTTTTTTAATTTCAAAATATACTTTATTCATAAAAATAAATCTTTGGTACCTGTACAATTTGTCATGTCATTCATAGATATATACATTGCATGTCTTAACATTACAAAGAACAGATTGAATTAATCGAATAATTTTCCTATTTACAGTTCCCTTTATTAACCATCCATTCTCTTATTATTTAGCTGTGGCTTCAGCGGAACCCACCTAGTGAGTAGGTGCCCTGTTATACGATAGCAAAAGAACCTTCTTTAACCCTCAATTTATGGGGTTCCCATTGTCCATTTGACTGTCCTGTCTCTGGGGGTAGCTGTGTGCATCCCCATGGTGAGCACAAACTGCTGGACCTTCGCTGGGCTGATGAACAGCTTTAATAAAACTGATGCAAACATACATACAGTGTCTCAGGAAAGAGGTTCCAGATTTTTAGAACAGAGGGGGAGCAGTGATATAGTTCTTAGTCAGGGTGATTTTTAGTTTCTAAGGGAAACCTGCTCCCTTACTTTCTGGATCATGTCTGTCCACCAGTCTGTGTCTGCAACCCAACAAGCCTTGTCCATGATAAACAGAACACAGGCAATGGGATTTTTGAATAATGCTGTAAAGTGCTTGACCGCTCACAAGCTGGTTCTCATCTGTATTTGCTTCTGATAGACTCATCAATAAGCCTATCAGCAGGAAATGTGGGGTGGCAGAGCTGTCTCACTATTTCCAGAGTGGAGCAGAAGGAGGCCTTTGTGAGTGTGAAGGCACACAGATCTGAGGCAGTGAGAGTGGAGAGTGAGGGCTGTATGGATTTGGAGAATCATTAGAGAAGCAGGAAGACTGACCCATTTATGAGTGTGGAGAAACATTGTGGAGTTAGGAAGACAGCAGCTTCTGCAAATGTAGAAAACCACAGAACCCTCTGCCACAGAAAAGCAAGACAGTTCACCTTGCATCATACTGGATCAGTGAATCAGGAGTAGAGTCCACTATCGGTGCAGGGACTTGGGCACAGACAGCCAGCCAGTTGAGGCAGTCATGGTCAGGATGCTCTCCTCTGCATATAGCAAAAACCAAATATTGCACATCCCACTACCCATCTTAGCCCTTTCTGCACTATTTTGGCCATTGTTTCCCCTATAATGAAAGAAGAAGAGAGATTGAGTGAGATGAAAGTGGGTAACACAGCTGTGAGTACTGTTAACAAGTGGGGAAAGGTAGGAAAGGTGATGAGAAATCCCAAGTGAGTAGAAAATGCAAACGCCCTGCATGATTAATGAGGTGGGGCTTTTGGAAGGGTCAGAGCTTTTGCAGGAAGATGCTGCATGCAATACTGAGAGTGTAGAGCATGAGCGTCAGTGGAAGAGGCATGCAGTAGCAGAGAAAGAATGTGAGCAACAAAAAGAAGATGATGACATTTACTTTGGTAGAGTCGAGAGGGTCAGTGACCTTCCTGTGGTATTGCTATATGTTCCTCTGAATGAATGAATCAGGACTGACCTTGGTGGCAAACTCAGAGCAGGTTGGTAGGATCTGGTGTTGTGGTCTCCTTTGATGATCCTGAAGGAAGATGATGGCCCACCATTGCACTACCCTATCCAGGACTTGTTCATAAAATGGCACACAAATGTCCCGTCAAGGCCAAGTGTCATAAATCATGTAGGGCAACTTGGGGTTGATATTGCTTGACCGGGTGCACAATGAACTTTTAAAGATGGCATTGGCACAGTAATCTCCAGATATCCTAACCATGGTGAATGCTTCCAGCGACAGCAAGTTGAAGAATCAGGCTAGCGTTGGAAGAGAGAGGCCACCATTGGAGCATAGTAATTAGTTAATATGGTGGCGATTGTGCTAAAAAAACTTATTGGGCCTCACAGAGAAATAAAACTTGGAGAAAATGCCATTTCCAGGAGAGTCACAGGAAGATTTAGGTGTGTCTTTACATTCGAGACAGAATGGATTCTGTCTCTGTGTGAGAAAGAGTGAATAAGTGATTCTGTGTGAGTATGTTATTAAGAAAATGAGTGATCCTTTGCGTCCGTGAGTGTATAAGGGAGTGTGTGTGTGGGTGCGAATGAGAGTGAGAGTGAGGGAGAGACTGTCAGAGAGAAAGAGTGTCAAGGAAAGAGAAAGGGAGAGAGTGATTCTCTGCATGACAGAATGAATGATTTTCTGTAAGTATGTACCGTATATACTCATGTATAGGTTGACCCCAATTTTTCTGGCCAAAAAATCTGGTATTTTCATATACTTCATGTATAAGTCAACCCTTTTCAGAGATTTTGCCAAGTTTAAGTGCATTTAAGTCATCATTGGACAGGCATATGGACATACATGGAATAGGGTAGGTGGGATGGGCTTCAGATTAGTATGACAGGGCGGCACAACATCGAGGGCCGAAGGGTCTGCACTGCGCTGTAATGTTCTATGTTCTTCCTGATCATATATGCAACCTTAAAGGGCATGTTTTGCACTAGTTTGTTTCAAATGCAATATCTGCGTCATCACATGTTACGTGCACCAGTATATATTTGCACAATGTGTTTTTCAAATTGTTAAATTGCATGTTGACAACTATATATACTCTATATATACTGTGTATATTTATGTAATATTTACATACATATATTTGTCCTGTGCATGCAAATATCTACAATAACTTATGGCAGCCCTCGACCTTGTCTTTCCGCTGTTGCCTCAGTTTCTTAGAAGTAGGTGTTGCGTATAGTTATGCTCTGAACTTATTGTAAAACTCCCCAAACTTTTATCTGACAAAATGGCATCACGAAGAAACAAGTAAACAGCACACTTTAAACTAAAAGTTGTTGAAGTTGCAAAGAAGAACAACAATAGCGAAGCTACGGGGGAGTTCTGTGTTTCTGTAAAACTTGTTTGAGATTGGAGGAAAAAAGCCTCACAGTTAAAGGCTAGACCAAAACAGAAATATGCCAATCGAGGAAAGCTGAACAAGTGGCCACAACTAGAAGAAAAGATTGCTGTCTGGGTAATTCAGTGTCATCAGAACAGAAGTGTAGTGACTTGACAATGTATAAGAATATACGCCAAAAATGAAGCAAAACAAAAATGGATGATTGCAAAGCTAGTGCTGGATGGTGCAGTAGTTTTATGAAAAGGTATGATTTAGTGCTTAGACAGAAAACCAAGATTGCCCAACATCAACCAGCAGAACTTAATGACAAGTTAATTGAATTCCATTGCTTTGTAATCAAAAGTCAGAAGAAAAACGGGCACAGACGCTCTTGCATCAGCAACATGGATGAAACCCCAATGAACTTTGATATGTCAGGGAACAGAACTGTGGACAAGATTAGAGCAAAAACAATTTTGGTTAAGACTACTGGGCATGAAAGGAATCGATTCACTGTAGTACTTAGTTGTATGACAGATGGAACAAAGTTAAAGCCTATATTGATTTTTAAACAAAAAACTCTGCCCAAAGAGAAATTTCCGAAAGACATTGTTATCCTCATCCATGAAAAGGGGTGGATGGATGAAGGTGGCTGCAAGACTGGGATTAGGAAGGTCTGGATTATGGGACCAGGTGGACTCAGAAAAGAAATAAAAGTTTGGGATATGTTCAGATCACACAGAGTGAAAAGTGTTATCAGTGAACTTCAAGCTAACAATACTGACATTGTAAAGATTCCAAGAGGCCTTACAAGCAATAAACCTTTCAAGGACTTAGCACGGAAGAAATGGGACACTTCGATGCAAGCAGGGACAAAAAGCTTCACCAAGGGTGGCAACATGCGTGCTCCATTACTTGCAACTGTATGTGGGTGTATGTGGGTGGATGTGAATGTATGTGAATGTATGTGAGTGGATGTGAGTGTTTGTGAGTGGATGTGAGTGTATATGGGTATATGTGAGTGGATATGAGTTGATGTGGGTGGATGTGAGTGTATGTGGGTATATGTGAGTGGATATGAGTTGATGTGGGTGGATGTGAGTGGATATGAGTGAATGTGAGTGGATGTGGGTGGATGGGAGTGGATGTGAGTGTTTGTGAGTGTTTGTGAATGGATGTGAATTGATGTGGGTGGATGTAGGTGGATGTGAGTGGATATGAGTGAATGTGAGTGGATGTGAGTGGATGTGGGTGGATGGAAGTGGATGGGAGTGGATGTGGGTGGATGGAAGTGGATGGGAGTGGATGTGAGTGGATGTGAGTGTTTGTGAGTGGATGTGGATGGATATGAGTGGGTGTGGGTGGATGTGGGTGGAGGTGAGTGGATGTGAAGGCAGAGTGCAAAGCCGGTCAGGAAGATAAGTGATTGTTATTTAAGAACTTACCTCAACGCCAACGGTCTTTGCGCAGCAGAGACCGGCGGGAGCTGGGTAGAAGTGAAGGCAGAGTGCAAAGCCGGTCGGAAAGGTATTTGAGTGGGTGTGTTCTAGACCCCAGGTCCAACAAAGTAGGACCTCCCTTCCTCCCTCATCCTCTAACCTAAATTAAAAATCCACAGATTTGCCCCAAAAAGAGGGTCCAAGGAAGTTGCTGTGGATTGAAGAGTGAGGCTTTAGCTCAGGAGTCTTTGAAAAGGAGGTTGAGTGAAGTGATGACGCCACAGTTTAAGAGGGTGAAGACATGACTGCTCAGCTGGTTCAGTGCGCTACGTGCTTGATGTGGGAGGTCAACGACTCTGGTGTGTCTGGCTCGTATAAGTGTGGAAAGTGTGTGCACGTTCAGCTACTGACAGAGCATATTGCAGCACTGATGAAAGAACTCGAGGACCTTCGGCTCATCCGAGGAAACGAGATCTGTTTGGACAAGATCTTCAGCGAGTTTATTACACCAATCATACCAGAAGCGAGCAGAAGAGAGCAGACGATGAGGAAGGCAGAGAGGAGACAGGTGCAAGAGACCCCGGGGGAAGTACCTGTCAGGAACAATTTGAAGCTTTTGGAAACAGTAGAGAACAGATGACACTGCCAGTCCACGAGGCGGTCAGGTCTGTCAATCAAAAGTTGGCTTGGAGACAGAGCGGAAGAGTCAGACATCGCACAGAGCCGTGGGAATAGGGGACTCCATAGTGAGAGGAACTAACCCGGGTTTATATCGCAGCAGACGGGACTTAAGGATGGTGTGTTGCCTTCCTGGTGTCAGGGTTAAACACATCACAGACAGACTGCAGGAAATCCTCAAGGACGAAGGTGAAGAGCCAGAGGTGGTGGTAGATGTCGGCACAAATGATGTCGGGAAGAAGAGGAGGAACATACTACAGCAGGACTTCGGAGAACTAGGAAGAAGGCTGAAAAGCAGAACGTCCAAGGTGGTTATCTCCGGTTTGCTTCCAGTTCCTCGGGCTGGTGAGGCCAGAAACAGGGAGATAATGGACTTGAACATGTGGTTGGGGAACTGGTGCAGGAAGCAAGGATTTAAATTCTTGGATCACTGGGGTATGTTTTGTGGTAAGCATAAATTCTACAAGAGAGACGGTTTGCACCTTAATAGGTTAGGGACTAGCATTCTGGAAGGCAAGTTTGCTACTGCAACACAGCTACATTTAAACTAAGTAGCTGGGGTGGGGGTAGGGGACAAACTGGATGTTTAAGAAGGAATTTGGAGGGAAAGTTAGAACAAGGGAAGTCAAGAAAGACAACTGTATCAATGAGGCAGAGAACTCAGAAAGGGATCATGCTGTAAGGTTGAGTGAAATAGGAGTTTGATGGGAAGGGTGAGGGCAGTAACAAATTAAAAATACTATACATGAATGCACGAAGCATTAGAAATAAGATGGATGAGCTTGAGGCTCTTTTGAAATTGGCAGATACAATATTTTGGGGATAACTGAGATGGGGTTTCAAGTGGACAGGGCCTGGGAAATGAATATTCAAGGCTACACGAGCTATCGTAAGGACAGACGGACGGGCAGAGGGGATGGGGTGGCCATGTTGGTAAGGGATGATATTCAGTCCCTTGCGTGGGGGGACCTAGAATCAGGGGATGTAGAGTCAGTGTGGATAGAGCTGAGAAATACTAAGGGGGAAAAAAGACCCTCTTGGGAGTTATCTACAGGCCCCCAAACAGTAGTCTGGGAGTTGGATGTAGGTTAAATCAGGAGCTGAAATTGGCCTGTCATAAAGATGTTACTCCAGTTGTTATGGGGGATTTCAACATGCAGGTAGACTAGGAGAATCAGGATGGTATTGGACCTCAAGAAAGAGACTTTGAGGAGTGCCTCAGAGATGGATTCTTAGAACATCTGGTGCTGGAGCCGACCAGGGAGAAGGCAATTCTGGATCTGGTATTGTGCAACGAACCAGAATTGGTCAGGGGCCTCGAAGTGAAGGAGCCATTGGGAAGTACATAGAACATAGAACATAGAAGGATACAGCGCAGTACAGGCCCTTCGGCCCTCGATGTTGCGCCGACCGAATCCTACCTAACCTATACTAGCCCAATAACTTCCAAATGCCTATCCAATGCCCGCTTAAATGACCATAAAGAAGGAGAGTTCACCACTGATACGGGCAGGGCATTCCATGAACTCACAACCCGCTGTGTGAAGAATCTACCCCTAACATCTGTCCTATACCTACCACCCCTTAATTTAAAGCTATGTCCCCTAGTAACACCTGACTCCATTAGCGGTAAAAGGTTCTTAGTATCTACCCTATCTAAACCCCTAATCATCTTATACACTTCTATCAGATCTCCCCTAAACCTTCTCTTCTCCAATGAGAACAGCCCCAAGTGCGTCAGCCTTTCCTCATAAGATTTTCCTACCATTCCAGGCAACATCCTGGTAAACCTCCTCTGCACTTGTTCTAAAGCTTCCACATCCTTCCTATAGTATGGCGACCAAAACTGCACACAATACTCCAGATGAGGCCTCACCAGAGTCTTATACAACTGCAACATGACCTCAGGACTCCGGAACTCAATTCCTCTGCCAATAAAGCCCAGTACACCATATGCCTTCCTCACAGTACTATTTACCTGGGTGGCAACTTTCAGAGATCTGTGTACATAGACACCAAGATCCCTCTGCTCATCCACACTACCAAGTAGCCTACCATTAGCCCAGTAATCCATCATCTTGTTATTCCTACCAAAGTGAACGACTTCGCACTTAGCTACATTGAATTCCATTTGCCACATTTCCGCCCAGCTCTGCAACTTATCTATATCCCGCTGTAACCTACCACTTCCTTCCTCACTATCCACAACTCCACCGACTTTTGTGTCATCCGCAAACTTGCTTACCCAGCTTTCAAGTCCTTCCTCTAGATCATTTATAAAGATAACAAAAAGCAATGGTCCCAAAACAGATCCTTGTGGTACACCGCTAGTAACTGCGCTCCAAGATGAACATAATCCATCAACTACTACCCTCTGTCTCCTTCCAGCCAGCCAATTCCTAATCCAAACCTCTAATGTATCCTCAATGCCATACCTCCGAAGTTTTAGCATTAGCCTACCATGGGGAACCTTATCGAACGCCTTACTAAAATCCATATACACAACATCTACTGCTTTACCCTCATCCACTTCCTTAGTCACCTTCTCAAAGAACTCAATAAGGTTTGTGAGGCACGACCTGCCCTTCACAAAACCATGCTGGCTATCCCTGATCACGTTATTCCTACCCAGATGTTCATAAATCTTATCCCTTACCATTCTCTCTAAGACTTTGCCCACCACTGAAGTCAGACTCACTGGCCTATAGTTACTAGGGCTATCCCTACTCCCTTTCTTGAACAATGGGACCACATTCGCTATCCTCCAGTCCTCTGGTACTATTCCCGTTGACAATGACGACATAAAAATCCAGGCCAATGGCTCTGCTATCTCCTCCCTAGCTTCCCATAGGATCCTGGGGTAAATGCCATCAGGCCCAGGAGACTTATCTATATTCATCCTTTCCAATATTCCCAAAACCTCTTCCCTGCATATTTCCAGGGCATCCATTCTAATTATTTGTGATTCCATATTCACATCAGCAACAGTGTCCTGTTCCTGAGTGAATACTGATGAAAAGTACTGATTTAATGTCTCTCCAATCTCCTCCGCCTCCACACACAACTTCCCACTACTATCCTTGACTGGACCGATACCTACCCTAGTCATCCTTTTATTCTTGACATACCTATAGAAGTAGTGACCATTATACAATAAGCTTCAAGTTGAGAGGGAGAGGGTACAATCAGAAGTGACAATTTTTCAGTTGAATAAAGGGAACTATGGAGCTATGAGGGAGGAGCTGGCCAAAGATCAATGGTGCAATACCTTATCAGGGATGACAGTGGAGGAACAATGGCAGATATTTCTGTTTATAATGCAGAAGTTGTAGGATCAGTTCATTCCAAAAAGGAAGAAAGATCCTAGGAGGAGGCATGGGTGGCCGTGGCTGATGAGAGAAGTTAAGAAACATATAAAGTTAAAAGTGAAAAAGTATAACATTGCAAAGATAAGTTTGAAACGGAGGACTGAGAAGCTTTTAAAGAACAGCAGAGGATTACTAAGAAGGAAATACGCAGAGAAAATATGAGGTATGAAGGTAAACTGTCCAATAATATAAAGGAGGATAGTAAAAATTTTTTTAGGTATGTGAAAGGCAAAAAACTGGTTGGGACTAAAATTGGGCCCTTGAAGACAGAAACAGGGGAATATATTACGGGGAACAAAGCAATGGCAGAAGAATTGAATTGGTACTTCAGATCTGTGTTCACTGGGGAAGACACAAGCAATCTCCCTGAGGTAACAGTGGCTGAACGACCTGAACTTAAGGGAATTTATATTTGCTAGGAATTGGTGTTGGAGAGACTGTTAGGTCTGAAGGTTGATAAGTCCCTGGGGCCTGATGGTCTACATCCCAGGGTACTGAAGGAGGTGGCTCAAGAAATCGTGGATGCATTGGTGATTATTTTCCAGAGTTTGATTGATTCAGGATCAGTTCCTGTGGATTGGAGGGTGGCTAATGTTATACTACTTTTCAAGAAAGTTGGGAGAGAGAAAACAGGAAATTATAGACCAGTTAGTCTGACCTCAGTAGTGGGAAAGATGCTGGAGTGTATTATAAAGGATGAAATTACGACACATCTGGATAGTAGTAACAGGATATGTCAGAGTCAGCACGGATTTATGAAGGGGAAATCATGCTTGACTAATCTTCTGGAATTCTTTGAGGATGTTACTCTGAAGATGGACAAGGGAGATCCAATAGATGTAGTGTACCTGGACTTTCAGAAAGCTTCTGATAAAGTCCCACATAGGAGATTAGTGAGCAAAATTAGGGTGCATGGTATTGGGGGCAAAGTACTAACTTGGATTGAAAGAAAACAAAGAATAGTGATAAACGGCTCCATTTCGGAATGGCAGGCAGTGACCAGTGGGGGTACCGCAGGGATTAGTACTGGGACCGCAGCTTTTTACAATATATGTTAATGATGTAGAAGATGGTATTAGTAATAACATTAGCAAATTTGCTGATGATACTAAGCTGGGTGGCAGGGTGAAATGTGATGAGGATGTTAGGAGATTACAGGGTGACCTAGACAAGTTAGGTGAGTGGGCAGATGCATGGCAGATGCAGTTTAATGTATGGTTATCCACTTTGGTGGCATGAACAGGAAGGCAGATTACTACCTAAATGGAATCAATTTAGGTAAAGGGGCAGTACAGAGAGATCTGGGTGTTCTTGTACACCAATCAATGAAGGTAAGCATGCAGGTACAGCAGGTAATGAAGAAGGCTAATAGCATGCTGGCCTTCATAACAAGATGGATTGAGTATAGAACAAAGAGGTTCTTCTGCAGCTGTACAGAGCCCTGGTGAGACCACACCTGGAGTACTGTGTGCAGTTCTGGTCTCCAAATTTGAGGAAAGACATTCTGGCTATTGAGGAAGTGCAGCGTAGGTTCACGAGGTCAATTTCTGGAATGGTGGGATTACCTTACACTGAAAGACTGGAGCGACTGGGCTTGTATACCCTTGAGTTTAGAAGACTGAGAGGGGATATGATTGAGACATATAAAATTATTAAAAGGTTGGACACTCTGGAGGCAGGAAACATGTTTCCGCTGATGGGTGAGTGCCGAACCAGAGGACACAGCTTAAAAATATGGGGTAGAGATGAAGAGAAACTTCTTCACCCAGAGAGTGGTGGCTGTGTGGAATGCTCTGCCCCAGAGGACAGTGGAGGCCCAGTCTCTGGATTAATTTAAGAAAGAGTTGGATAGAGCTCTCAAGGATTGTGGAATCAAGGGTTATGGAGATAAGGCAGGAACAGGATACTGATTAAGGATGATCAGCCATGATCATATTGAATGGTGGTGCAGGCTCGAAGGGCAGAATGGTCTACTCCTGCACCTATTGTCCATTGATGTGGGTGAATGTAGGTGGATTGTTGAGTCCTGGAAGGAGACAAAAAATGAAATTATTGTGAAAGCCTTCAAAAAATCTTGAATTTCTAATACTTCAGATGGTATGGAAGATGACGATTTATGGTCAGCTGGAAGTGATGGCAAATCAATTGATGATCCCCTTGAGAGTGCAGATGAAGATGATCCATATGACGATATGCTTGACCCAGACAACAGAAATGAATTATTCAGTGGTGCAACTGATGAGGATCGTGAATTTGAAGGATTCTAGTGGACTTTTGCATGTACCGGTAACTTCTTTTATTTTAAGCAGCAATCCCATAATATTTGTGATATACAGTGAGAAGAGGTTTTTGCTATGAATCTCATTTTTGGGATGTAAAGTGTTTATCGTATGTTATTAACAGTTTCATGCGGTCGCTTTTTAATAAAATACTATCAGTCTTTTTTTAGTTTTTATTGCTCCTCTGTTTTTATCTCATGAATTGTGTGCTGAACAAATACCCCCAGTAGATGGCCTGACCACCTGCTGTTAAGCCGTTTAACTTCTCTACGTATGTAGAGACCTACATGCACTTTACGGTACTGGTATGGAATATGGTATGGCAGTGGTGTTCTACAGTAGCAGGCAGAATGGAGACAGTTGTTTTGGGGATAGATATTCAATAATGGCCATAATTCATTTTTTCCTTTTGTTATTATTTTTTATAGAAATTCAGCTCTTGTTTGTCCATTTCTTGACTCATGCCAAGCATGAATTTCATCCCCCTGAAAACAATGCCTTGTGTATAAGTCGACCCCCTATTTTCAGCTTAAAAGAAGTCTTCAAAACTCAACCTGTACACGAGTATATACGGTATATATTTGTGTGACAATGAGGGACTCTGTCTGCAGGCATGCAATCAAACAATTCTGCATACATGAGTGTGACAGAAAGAAAGGTGGTGATAGATGCTGTTTGAGTGGGCAGTGAGTGCTGTATGTGTGCATGTGAGAGAGCAACTGATTGTGTCTGTTTAGGTATGAATCTGAGATTCTCTTTGTGTGTGAATGTGAGAGAGAGACATATTGTCTGTGAATAATTTTAATCTTTGCTTGTGTTTGTGTGCAAGTGATTCTGTCCAGATTCATCCAGATTTCTAACACTTCACAAAGATAATTGCAGACACTATGAGAAAGATTCTGAGAGCACATGCATTTACATATGTACCTTATCTAAGGGGTGGGGGTGAAGGTGGTTGCGTTCACCTAAGATGTTAACCCTGTTTTTCTCCAGATGTCAATTGTGCTGTTATGTCTTTCCAAAATTTTCTGTCTTTATTTCTGCACACTGAAATTTATTTCCACCAGAAATAATGAAAAAAAAATGTCTGGGAAATTTATAGTCAAAGGAACATTTATATCTGGCTGCAGTGATAGATTTTACTTCAAAACAGATTATAGTATTACAGATTTATTTATTGATAGTGTATTTACTTAAACTGACATTAATGAAAAAGCAATGTAATGCTTTTTTGAAGCAAAGCATTGAAAAATCAACCATTTATTGAAAACAGTTGATTTTTTATATTCCGTCAGGCAGTAATAAAGGCTACTTGAAAAAGATAATTTGATTTATTGCTGTCAATGAGCTGAAAGGTCACTGTTTAAGTTAGTTGGGTTTTTTCATCAACTGAAAAAATCTGATATTAACAATGAACTATTCATTTCAATCTGTGTTATGTTTCACTGCTTGTGTGCGAGTGATTCTGTCCAGATTAATCTAGATTTCCAATACTTCACAAAAATAATCGCAGACACTATCAGAAAGATTCTGAGAGCACATACAAAAATTATTTTTTCCAGTGCTTCTTTTAAATCACTTTTTGTAATAGGTAGAATAACCCGTTGTAATAATTCTTCCTTCTCAAATGTTAAAAAAATTAGATTTAGAATTAATTGAAAACTGCTTCTCTTACAGAATGACAAATATGTGAAATAGATTTTTGGAAATGTCATATTGTTTTAAGACCCTTTTAAATACTGTTTTTTAAATATCCAATTGTGAATGGGTTGAAATTGCAGGAATAATTATAGATTCCACTGATCAAATAGGAAGTGATAACGTGCTGTTTCATGATGAGGTCTATGACTCGTAATGAATATTTAGTTCCAGCGCATTCGACTGAAGATCAGTGTTTCTGAATTGCTGATATGTTCAGCTCTGTTGGTTCCTGTAAAGATATTTGCCTGGTAATTGCATCACACTCCAAACCAAACATTTCATTATTTCATGGATTTAGGGTCTCTACATAGTATTCATTCCAAAGAGTTCCATCTTGTCTGCTATCTGTGGAGATCATAACAAAGATTAGCTGAAATAAACCCTAAGGGTGTCTTAATGATTATCTCTCTCAATTTTTTGCTGGATTTTCAATGTAAAGTATGAGGCTTTATGCGACAAGCAGTGCAGGCTTCATCAAGATATTCAGTTAGACGTCTGACCTCACATAACTTCATTTCTGCCATAGAGATTTCAGGCAGCAAAGATCAGTGGTAAGACAACCCTGGTCGTGGGTGATGCTCTCTTCCCTTTGTAAGCTCCGCAAAGCAGCTACACTGAATGGAGCAGTTCAGGCTTGTGATGATAACGGAAAATGTTGAAAACACTGAGCAGAGTTGGCAATATTCCTGAAAGTGAATAAAGGAGTTGGGACATTAATCTTGTGGCAGGGGTACTACAAGGGGGCCTAGGAGCAGAGGGACAGTGTGACCATGATTTCAAAGTCTTTGAGGACCAGAACAGCATTGTAGTAATTGGTTGTCACTGGAGCATCCATCTAGTTAGGACAGTTGACCTCGCATGGGATCTGTCAGTCAATCAGAAGTCTGGAAGTCAATTATGCCACTGAGACTCATGTCCATTCCTGGATTTTTTTCTGGAAAAGAGGATCCAAGGAAAGATGGCACCTTCCCAAGCAGGACACTGTGGTTTGGGAATGCCCAAGGGAATCAGGTAGGCCATAGGAAGGAAGGGAAGTTAGTGAGGGGAGGTGGTATATTGCATCATGTTTGTCAATAGCACCAATGGAGTCCTTCATAGATTAATGAGTGCTTAAGTAAGTGTCCCTCCCTCAAGCCCAAAGGTCACCAGGGCTTACCTGTGGTTTCCCTATCTGGCAGAGTGCACATCTGCCATCATTAAAATAGCTGTGGCAGTGAGAAGACACTCTTAAACAGCCATGTAAGAGGCTGATTTTTGTGTGAGGGAGCTGTTTGCCATCCTTCATTCTGCTGGTGCTGTTTTGTCTATACAGCTACCTGCACATTAAGATCCTGGTCTGGAGGATATCTAGTCTATGAATATCTGCAGGTACACTGTCTCTCATGTCACTGAGGCTGTTTGCCCCTCATCACTAAGAAAAGCTCTTCAACTCTTTATGGTCTGCAACACTTCTTTATTTACATCTGCATATAATAATTTATCAATTACAGTTCTCTTGAATATTGTCTAAGAGATTTTCCTTACCATGCTTATTCTGCACTGGTACCTTCGCTCACTGACAGTCATATGACCAGTTAAGTAATCATGATTCATATGATCCTCATAAAGCCACAGGCACAATATCATCATGGCTGAAGGATGACTGGCACTTTACCCACTGTCTTCTTTTGTGAATTTATGGGATAGTCCAGATCAATGCCAAAGATCTGGTAAAATTCAGGCAGTGCTGTCATTTCAGATTGATAATACGTTTCTCAGAACCGGGAATATTTAGAAATCTAACGGTTTTTACATAATGTGAGGAAAGGCAGGGAGGGGCTGAGGAAAGAGCAGAAGTCTTATCTAAAGGAGAGATAAATGTAAAAAATGGCTCCACACAAAAACAAATTTCAAAAGAAAGCAACGCTAAAGAAAAGTTAATGAGAATGGGAGCAAAAGTTATAATATAAAATTGTTCAACTTAATGTTGAGTAAGAAAGATTGTTTTTCTACTTTTGAGTGTCCTTGAATCACAATAGGAGGTGAAGGACACCAAAGTCACAATGGGATTGGGATAGAGAATCAAAATTATTGGCAACCAGAATTATGGGATCACACTGGGATAACGAACACCAGTATTCTGCAGGGTGAGTGTCTAATCTGTATTTATTCTTCCCAATTTAGAGGAGACTGCGTCTTGAACCATATGATAAAGAGATATTATCATTTTTGGAATTTGCATTTTAAAAATAGAGGGCATTGGACTGTGGTTCTAGTTTTATGAAGACAACTTTATTTTAAAAAGATCACAAATTTATGTCAAGCTACGACTTAAACACTCCTCATTTCCAGGAAAGCAATGGGATTCAGTTAAATGGCTACCTAGTACCTATGGTATTAATTCATGAAATGCTTATATTACTGAATTTATGACAGACAGAGAAACTGGACCAGAGCTATCAGTTTAGGCTTGACTTCAGTTAAGAAGTTCAGGAGAATAGTCATTCTCAGACACTCATAGTCATACAGTCAAACAACACAGAACAGGCCCTTCATCTAACCAATCCATGCCAACTATAATCCTAAACTAAGTAATCCCTACCTACATGCACCTGGCCCATATCCCTCCAAAGCTTTCCTATCCATGTACTTATCTAAATGTCTTTTAAATGTTTTAATTGTACCCACATCTACCACTTCCTCCGGAAATTCAATCCATACACGAACCACACTCTGTGAAAAAAGTTGTCCCTCACATCATTTTTTAAATTTCTCTCATCTCACTTAAAAATGTGCACCTCTAGTCTTGAAATTCCCCATCCTAGGCAAAAGACAACTACCATTAACTCTATCTATACCCTTCATTATTTTATAAACTTCTAAAAAGTTGCCTCTCAACCTCCTATGCTCCAGTGAAGAAATCCTAGCCTATTGAGCCTTTCTATATAACTCAAATCTGTCATACTTGGCAACTTCCTAGTAAGTCTCTTCTGAAGCCTCTCCAACTTAATAATATCCTTCCTATAACTGGGCAACCAGAACTGGACACAGTATTCCAGAAGAGGCCTCACCAATGTCCTGTACAATTTCAACATGACTTTCTAACTGCTATACTCAAATGAATAAGCAATGAAAGATGCTAAATACTTGCAGAAGATTTTTAGTTTTTGAAGTTTCAAGCTGGATAAGTTGGCATAGAAGTGTTTAAGTTTCCAGAATTATAAAGAGGTTCAGAACAGAAGAATTAGAAAGAAGATGTGAAGCTGTCACAACAGTCCTGGAAGTAAAACAGGACAGAGTCAATTATGTAAGAAATTGAAGAGTTAAGAAAAGAGCAATATTTCTATGGGATTGAGTATCTGTAAAATGATTTTGCTGGATAGCAGATTGAAATTTTTATTTTGTTGTCTTTTTTTCAATTTAATACAGCTTTCTTTAAAAACAGTTGCATAATGAAATTGTGTGCAGCGTTGTGTGAATATGTTTCAGTGAGTAAACCCCAACATAACCAACAGCAAAAATTATGATCTATCAAGCCAGGCTTAATTCTGGTATCTGATGTTTCCAGTAATTTTCATCAGCTGGAATCATAACAGCAGTGAATCAGCAGATTATATTTAAGTACTTTGGAGGAGTGTTTGGGATTTGGTTGGTGAGAAGGCAGGAGGCAAGGTAAATACAAACGAGATGCATCCCCAGGTATTTCTTCACATCTTCAGTCACAGAATAGCTTTAAGGCAAAAAAGGTACTAAAAACACTCAATATTTGAGTTTTTGGAAAGAGCAACAGAATTAACATTTTAAGACGTATTGGCTCTTCTTTTGAAAGAAAATTTATGTTCAACTTAAATTTTTAAGTCTGATTTTCTCCATTCGCAGATGCTCTCTGACCTGTTTTATTTTCCCATCACTTAAGTCATAGAGATATACTGCACAGGAACAGACCCTTTGGTACAACTTGTCCACGCCAAGCTCCTAAATTAATCTAGTCCCATTTGCCAACACTGGGCCCAAATCCCTCTCAACCTTTCCTATTCATATACCGAACTACATGCCTTTTAAACAGTGTAATTGTACCAGCCTCCACCACTTCCTCTGGCAGTTCATTCCATACACACATCACCCTCTGTGTAAAAAGGTTGCCCCTTATGTCCCTTTTAAATTTTTCCCCTTTTACCCTAAGCCTATGTTCCCTAGTTCTGAACTCCACATCCCCCCCACCACCCACCACCTCCCCACCAGGGAGTAGACCTTGTCTGTTTACCCTACCCATGCCCTCATGATTTTATCAACCTCTATAAGGTCACTCCTCAGCCTCCAACACTTCAGGGAAAATAGCCGCAGTCTATTCAGCCTCTCCCTGTAACTCAAATACTCCAACCCTGGCAACATCCTTGTAAATCTTTTCTGAACCTTTTCAAGTTTCACAACATTCTTCCAATAGGAGGGAGACCAGAATTGCACAAAATATTCCAAAAGTGGCCTAATTAACGTCCTGTAGAGCCATAACATGACCTCCCAACTCCTATACTTAATGGTCTGACCAATAAAGGAAAGCACAAAAGCACACCAAACACCTTCTTCACTATCGTATCTAGCTGCAAGAAATATGACCCTGCACTCCAAGGTCTCTTTGTTCAGCAACACACCCCAGAACCTTACCATTAAGTGTATAAGTCCTGCCCTGATTTGCCTTTCCAAAATGCAGCATCTCGCATTGATCTAAATTAAACTCCATCAGCCCATAGGACAACCTGTTCAAGAACCCATTGTACTCTGAGGTAACCTTTTTTGCTATCCACTACACATCCAATTTTGGTGTCATCTGCAAACTTATTAATATACCTCCAATGTTCACATCCAAATAATTTATTCCTGTTTCTTTTCTCAGATTTCCAGAATCTGCACTATTTTACTTATAGCTTTAAGATGAACCAGCTTGTCATGTGTCACCTATCAGGACTCCTGCAATAACATCATAAATGGTTTACTATTACACATTTAAGCTCTATTTATACAGTCCTGACATGTTTATAGCAAATGTCTATCCTTGTCAGTGACCCCTCACTTACTGTTGTTACTCCCCTCATAAAGACCAATAATGTTGAAAGGAAATGTGAACTTAATAGCTGATAAGGATGACATCAAAATTTGACATTTAAGATTTCTAATGTAAGCAATGACTAACAACATTTAACTAACACAATTGTTACAGGTGACCTATATTTTACCTTATAAAAAGTACATTCCTCTTTTATGCTCATCAGCCATTGCACTCTGTGGAATTACAATCCTTATAGAAGTAGTCCTCAGTGACGTGCAGCTTCCAATGAGTTCATTTTTTTTGCTATCTCCAAATGCTATCTTCAGTTGTTGCAATATTTCCCAAATCCATCACTAGCAGTGGGTGGCATGGTGGCACAGTATTTGCACTGCTACCTCACAGCACCTGAGACTTGGGTTCAATTCCCAACTCAGGCGACTGACTGTGTGGAGTTTGCACATTCTCCCTGTGTCTGCGTGGGTTTCCTCCGGGTGCTCCGGTTTCCTCCCACAGTCCAAAAATGTGCAGGTTAGGTGAATTGGCCATGCTAAATTGCCCGTAGTGTTAGGTGAAGGGGTATGGGTGGGTTGTGCTTCGGCGGGTCGGTGTGGTCTTGTTGGGCCGAAGGGCCTGTTTCCACACTGTAAGTAATCTAATCTAATCTAGCAGTAAATTCCACTGTGGCAATTCTTCCTTAACCTGGCCACACTAGAACAAATCTGGCAGATTCCTTAACGGCTGCAGAATGCATCACTTTGATTGGCAACTATCTCTCTGCTTGGGTTGTTATGAAGGTCCTGGAGATGCTCCTATCTGCTGGCTTCACCAATGGCCATTCGTTTGTACTCTTTTTATTTTCTGCCTTTTTGGAACCGTCAAATTTGTTTACTGTTAACCCAGATGTCTTTGCTTTTTTTTTCTCAGGTGTGAGAACTTTTGGCTTGGTTTAAAGCATCTTTTGGCTTAACCAGGTTGGTTGTCAGGCAGAATTCCCCCAAATCACTATTGTGATTTCTATCTTTGAGAACATTCCTCTGTTCTCCCAGACTTTGGATAGCAGAATAAAAAATAGTCTATCAATCCACGTGACTTATGCTTTCAATCATGAATTAGGTACATTCATGGTGAAAGTTAAACACAGGCATTAAAAGTCAACACAGTAGATATTGCATAGTTCAAGAAAATTTAAATTACATTCACCTAAATATGGAAACATAGTTATGTGATCTTTCACTGACTCTCTTGATATTATTACACCTGGATCAGCTCCTGCAATATAAAACATCTGAATAAAGTTTCATCTATTACCATAGTGCCTTGAGATATTTGTCTCCATCTCTGTGAACCCTGAAGTACTGAATAGTTGACACAAAATAGTTGTATATATCTGAACCTGAACAAAAAACAAAATACTTTCATATCTCTCTCTGCTTGGCAAAGAATGTGCCCCGCTATGTTGACCAGGTTATTTTACTCAAATTTCACAGGAACCTGGCAGTCTTCAGCCATAAATCTATAATAAATTAGACACAAATGTTCACCTAATTGGAAGCTTCTTTTTTCAGAATCAATTAACATCAAGAAAAACAAAGACTGATTTCAAAGGACATCAGAAAGGGACTTACTGGGAGAGGGAGGAGTGGAGTTCAATCATGTTACTAGACCTATCTGCCAGACACCAGACTCATATTTATGGCACACACTTTCAAACCCCATCATAGCAACTAATAAATCTGAAATATAAAGTTGGTCTCAAAATGGCCCCATGAAGGTAGCATAATTTATCACAAATATGTATCTGATTCACTAACATCTTTTATGGAAGGAAGTTTGCCATCCTAACCTAGTCTGGATTAGATCAATAGCAAAACTGACTCTGAAAAGGCCTAGCAAGTCATTCAGTTCCATGGCAATAACTGTTGGTCTTAAGTCCATAAGAATTGGCAGCACGGTGGCTCAGTGGTTAGCACTGCTGCCTCACAATGCCAGGGACCCAGGTTCGATTCCAGCCTCGGGCAACTGTCTGTGTGGAGTTTGCACATTCTCCCCTTGAGTGCATGGGTTTCCTCCGGGTACTCTGGTTTCTTCCCACAGTCCAAAAGATGTGCAGGTCAGGTAGATTGGCCATGCTAAATTGCCCATAGTGTAATGTGTGTTAGTCAGAGGGAAATGGGTCTGGGTGGTTTACTCTTCAAAGGGTTGGTGTTGACTTGTTGTGCTGAAGGGCCTGTTTCCACACTGTAGGGAATCTAATCTAATCTTAGAGAGGTTTGATTATGTGAGCCACCCACACTTCAACCTCCAACAGTTCATCTCAGTAAAGCAATTATTTCTCCAACCTCCATGTTATAACTAATTGCTAGATTTTTCAAAGAAATAAAGAAATACTACCCGGATGAAATTTCTCCTGCATTACTCATAATAATGTGCAGGAAATTAAACTTAGAGACTTTCATCCTGCAGAGATACTTACATGATGTTTCCTGGAACAGCTTAATTGTGCAGCCAATGGTGCGATCATTGGTGTAAATCCTATGTAAATCGAGTGTGAACTGCTGAATTGCATCAAAATTGGGCAGCAGTCTTTAAAAGACTTTTAAACTGCAAAATTCAGCAGCTGATGGGAGGAAGGGGGATAACCTGGGCACAGAGACAGCAAGGAGAGGAGAAGGTGAAGTAGGAAAACACTTCAGGGCTGAAAATCAGAGAGAGAAATAGAAAATGCAACAGATACTCAACAGGTTTGGTAGCAGCAATGGAGAGAAATAAAAACACCACCTTCTTAAATAATTTAACTGTACATCTGTATTTCAAGGAAGTTTACAAGCAGTGCATAAGTCAACTTGCCTGGACGATATCTGTTTTCCACTTCACAAGTTCATATTAATCACCCAAAAACAGAAAGAATTATCCTATGTTCAGCAAAGATAGGTCCAGAGGTAAATGGAAACTATATAAATTAATTGATCCATGGAGCTTAAAGATTGTTATTCAGCTGACCTCTATAATAATTATCATGCACTCCTCTCCTACTGTTTTGGCCTGGGATTCCCCATTTTTGATGTTTCTGCCATGATGGGGGAGGTTGGTTGCACAAGTGGTCAGAGGACCAAATTTCAAAAAACCACAGCAATTTTATACATCAGGTGAAAAGGGTGCTAATTGGTTGGCAAGTCAACAATGATTGGCCAGTATATCCCCATGGAGCCCCTGTGAATGGCATGGGAGAGTGCCTTTTTGACAAACTCACCCTGAGCTGAGTGGGATTTTAGAATCACTTCAGTACTGTACCTGAAGTTGAAATACCAACCTGTTGTACTTTCTCACTGGATATGAAAATAAATATTGTGAAACTGAAAAAAAATTCCTGTAGAGAATAGAACAGGGATATTGCCCAACCTTCAACCGTTTTTATATCCAGGCCCTTTTCTTCAGTTCTGCTCATTAGTTGCTAAATCCTAATGTATAACCTTGAGAAGAAAGTTGAAAATTCAAGTTCATTTCTGCAGTGTTTGAATTTACGATGAAGCATTTTCTCTTCCCACTCACTGATTTTCTTGACCAGTGAATGCATGAGTCCATTTTTACTGTACTGATCAATTCGATTATCTGTAGTTTCAAATTATATGATAAATGTTAATCAAGTATGTCATATTAGTATAGGTTTACCTATACCTTTTTGTGCTAATATTCTGGTAGTTTCTGAAATTGGAATGATATCCTTATCACTTGAAACTTCTTTCTCACTTTCTGCTAAGACTAGTTATGATGACCCGGGGTGGCCCAATGGGATTCCCATTTAGTTTCCTGTCAATCCCCAAATAGAAATGACCAAAAACATAACTGAAATGGCTCAAACACTTGATTGAATTTAGATGATTCCTGGAAATTACATGATCAGTGATAATGGCTTCATTCGCTATAAAATTGGCAGAGGCTGATTTGAACAGGATTGACCGTGGAGGAGATTCTTGTCTTCATGTGGTTAAGTCGCTGAAGAGGCTGCAAAGAATAAGTTGAGTTGGAGGAAAGCATGCACAGAACAAGCTGCCTAGCTGAGCTCCCCTATTTCTGAAAAGAAAACGTTTCACATCAGTTCAAGGTTAAACCTATTTGTTCTTTGAAAGAGCGATTGAAAGAACATTTCAAGGTTGGATTTCCTGACAAAGATACAGTAATTAATTGGTTATCTTTGTAACTGGGAAAGGTATTTTTATTTTATGTTTCGACCCATGGAATAGTGGGACTAAAGTGAAGAGGCTCTCCCCCAACTTTGATTGTAACAATAGTCAATGGTATGTGCTGAGGGTGTAATTTAATGCCCTATATTATGAAAATTTTGATGGGGTGGAAGCAGATGGGAAGGTAGTAGGTGAGTACCCTGCCTTCTCTCCATTTCTCCTCTAAATAAGCTCATGTCAGGACGACTTGTGTACGACTTCCAAGCCTACCACCATTTAAGGCCCTAGCAGTCACACTTCTGCTCTTGTTACTGAACCCCCACCCAATAAAATCCATCCTGAGTGGCTCTTAATTTAGTTGACGTTCTCGAGGAAGGTGACTTGTGGTTCTTGTCAACTCTGGAACTGACTGGTAAGACCATGGTAACGAGAAATACAATACATTGTCTTTGCAAATAACTGACTGAATCAATCTGTGGGTTACAACACAGAGACAGACAGCTGTATCAACTCAGCACCCCTCCCTATGTATGCACAATATAGTAAAATTAAAATCCTTGAAAACCTTAAAGATTGGCCACAATGATTCCTTACCAGGCATTTTGAATAACCAGTCCTAAACTTTGTGAATAATCAACACTAGGCTCCAGATTTATAGCTTAAACAAAAGATTTAACAATTTTCTAACAAGACAATAAAAGCAGAGTGAAGCTAAACAATAATGTAATCTAATTAACATTTATTCAGCATTTAATGGCATAAACCTAATAATCTTTGTATTCAGCCCCCACTCATGAAAAGACAGAGAGAGACAAACAAACAGGGTTAGGAGAAACATTAAAAATAAGGAAAAGAATAAAACTGGCCAGATTGCTAAGCAGTCATGATGCTTTGCTTCACAGGTACATGGAGTTATCTCCTGACTGAATTTATGAAGATGTTGACCAATGCTATGTTTTCCAGTTCACTCTGATGAAGATTCAATGAAACTTATAACTTAACTTCTATGATCGTTCAATAGCTAATATTGAGAGATTAAGCAGTGAGCTTTCAAATCTACACTCTGTACCTTCAACAACCAAGCCTCCAGTTTAAAACAGCTCAAGAACACTCCATCTCCTCCCTCTCCTTGATCATTGTCTTCTCTCCCAGACTTGCTGGAACCAATTATCTATGGCCGAATATCTGTTATCTGGTTAAGCATACTTCCAGCCCAGAGTCAAACAGTTTATTGATCCAACCTGCAATTAACTTTCAGGCCTGGCCTCAAAAACAAATATCATTTTGTTTGTTCTCCCTTTTTTCAAACACAGTTGCTACTCATATTCCAAAGGTCATCTTGTAGTACTCAGCTCACAGTGCACTGCTCTAAAGCACAAATTCAATGAAACAAATAAACAATTGAAAAGTCTCCAAGAGTTCTAAGACGTGTGACAGGTCAGATGATAGAAAAAAAACTAACAGGATAAACAGGCAGCATAATACTTTTGCAGATTTGGGGTTACAATGTTAATGCTGTCACTGACCAATATTCTATCAGCGCCTTGCTGGGAGTGTTACTTGTGAAATAGTCCCAAAAGTGTTAATTTGACATCAATCTGAGGATCCTAACAAAAAAATCCTACAAAAAAGTTTTATGGTTATATAGGGAAACAAATCTCATCTCCCAGTTTTTAAAATTTGCCAACTCAAATTACTCAGAGAACAAGTTAGCTAGAAAGAATAGTATAAAAGATAGAAAACAGATTCAGACCAAAAGCAGACAGTTATTGATGACTGAATTGTCACAATAAGAGTGGATTAGGGGGTCATTTCTAATTTCAGGGACAATTCATAACATTTTTTAAGTGCACTGTACAAGTGAGCAGACAGCATGCAATTCAAATACAGTAGTCCCCCCGTACCCACAGGGGATACGTTCCCTGACCTACTGCGGAAGCCCGAAACTGCGGATAGGAACAAACCCATTCATTTCACTGGGAAATTTACATGCCCGGCAGCACCCTCATTCCAGAAGGTTCCCTATAACATGTATGGGCCATGGTAAACTGTGAGTAACTGAAACTGCAGAAACGATTCCGCGGATATAGGGGTCACCTTGTATAGAACATGGGTAAACGTATCCTTTTCAAACCCTGCATAATATTTAGTTTTCTCATCTGTAACACATTCATTTTAAAACATTTCTTTAAATGAGTACAGAAAAAAAACTTGCATGAAATGCTGCACTAAATGTAAAGATGCAAGAAACTAAACCCATTTGGAGTTTAAATTATAAAGAAACAGACCAAAACCAAAGCTTCAGTAAATTGTCTTTTGTCAGATGCAACATTTTTCTGAGAGTCATTGATTCAAATCAAGGTTTCAATTATTTTCATGCAGTGTTTCTTAAAAGTATTTTTCTTCTGAGAGAAGGTGGATTATATTCTGACACATTGTGACCGTTTTGCAAAATCAAACGCACAATTCTGTACAGAAAGACAAGATGCAGTTGAGCCTGCAGCACAAGGAAGTAAAGCATCCTAAACCCTTGTAGACTGTCTGATTGTTTTCAACATTGCTTAACTTGGACTGGCTTATAAGGTAACCATAGATGAAAACATAAGGACCATTAGAAAACGGTAGAATATGTATAAGAATGCGTTCGGGTTCTAAGCTTGGTTGAGAAATATTGATCAGTCTGCAAAGAATGAGATTGACATCAATGCTTACACTTCAGGCTGATGAGTTCCTTCAGGAGCAGTCCCTCTCCAGGCAAACCTTCAATCTGTATTTTGTGTGAGGAGTTTTATCTCAGGGCTATCTTGCTTCAATTATCGAGATGAGCTGCTCGTCATTATAGCCAATACATGTTACTGATTATCTCCAGATAAAGATGAAATCTATCTTTCAACAACCAAGTTACAGCAGTCAAGAATGGCTTTAGCTGTATATCTTACTCAATTTATTCCCAAATGCAGTGACACTCTTATAATGGCATCTATTTATTGTTTGGTTTATGTGATATTTGGTTAGTTAAGAAGTAAACTCCCAAATGTTGTTTGCTAATATGACAATAAATTGGCAGCTCTATCTAGCAGCGGAAAATCTTAAAGATTGATTTCTCTAAACTGCAATTAAGACTCTAAAGGTTCTTTTGATTACTATGAGAGTCAATTCAGGCATTGTATTAAGATTTATATTTAGAACTAAAAAGTGTGAAAGATTGAATCCAAAGTATAATAAAAAAAGATATGTGCAGTTAGCAGAAAGTACAAACTTTCATTATCTAAGAGTGATTAGTAAAGTTAATTGAATAAGGTTTTCTCATCTGCCAGGAAAGTGGTGTGGAAATCACACCAACTTAAATGGATCAAGAATCAACAATGCATTTCAAGTGCATTTCTAGGAATGACCAGTATAAAGAATCAGGATTTTTAACTAAGCAAGATTAGTTTGGATAAAAAATTAACAAAAGTCCTGTCTGTTCTCACAGGTGACTGTGAAAGATCTCTGTTATAATTTGGGTCATGTAGTGGCTCAGTGGTTATCACTGCTGTCTCACAGTGCCAGAGACCCAGGTGTGATTCCAGCCTCAGGCAACTGTGTTTTGTTTAGACGTCATCCCCATGTCTGCATGGTTTCCCCCGAGCGGTCTGATTTCCTCCCACAGTCCAAAGGTGTACAACTTTGGTGGACTGGCTATGCTAAATTGCCCATTGTGTGAATTAGGTGGATTAGCCATGGGAAATGCAGGGTTACAGGGATAGGGTGGGGAGTTGAGTCTGGGTGGGATGCTTTTCAGAGGGTTAGTGTGTTCTTGAATGGGCCAAATGGCCTGCTTCTACATTGTAGGGATTTGATGATTCTACAACTTAGAATAGTGTCAGCAAAAACATCTTAGGATCCTGGCTAATACTTATCCCTCAACCAACATCACATAAAAATATAGGTTATCTGCTCATTATCAGATTGCTGTTTGCTGAACACTGACGTGTATGAGTTGATGTCACATTGTACATTTGTTACATGACAACTGCACTTAATTGGCTATAAAGCATGTCAGGATATTGTGAAGTCACAAAAGGTACTGTGCCAATTCAAGTTTTATCATTTATCAACTCTCTCTCTCCTCTGTCAGATCAATTTTCCATTAGTCTGCACCTTATTTCTATTCATTTGAACACTGCTTACATCCACAGTTTGTTTCATATATTATCACTTTTGTATCTTTCCTTTACTAGTTGCCTTTTCTTGTTTCATGCTGTGTGGATGCCCCATCTCAGTTCAGTTTCATTTTAATTTAACAGATGTCACAAGCCTTCCTAGCCACGTCTTTGCTTCTATTTTTTACCGTGCGTCAACCAGTGTGTGTTCTCCGAATGATGAAAACTACTATTACTTCATATTCTTATTTAGAAAACTTCTGCAGACATTGAATTTGTCAACCCAAAGTTATTTTAGTTCTTAAAATTCCCTTTGAGTTGAATTGGTTTCCAATTTCTTTTAATAGTTGTGTTATAGTAACACAATATTTAGTGCATCTTTTTAAATTTAGTGCTCACAACTGTACATTTTCACATGAATAAAGTCATAGTCTATTGTTTAGTAAAATTGTCAATAGCAGGAATGATGAGGTGAACTGAGACTTCATTTTTCTTATTTCATTTGGAATTCATTTAAGAATTAAAAATGAAAAACTGCAGGTCATAGCAGCTTTGAAATATTGGAAGGTCACTAGGTTAATACAGCTGCAGTCAATTTACTATATTTTAAGAAAATGGGCCTTTCAGCGTAAACGCCATAAAGGTTTCTTTCACTTATTCTCCTTCCACTCTAATAGTGTGGTTTCTGTAGATCTATACCAGTTCTCTGCTCTACAACAGATACATGGTAGAAGTTACTATAAAGAAAATGTTAGTTTGCTTTTTTTATTTCCCAGTTAGCTCATTGTCCATTGTACAGATGCATACAGGAGAAGAGATGGAGAAAATGTTGAACAAAATAATATTCTTTGACCCAAAGATATGCACACCATTTTTTAAAAAAATCATTCATGGGAAATAAGCATTGATGTCAAGGCTTAGATTTGTTGCCCACTCTTAACTGTTCTTGAACTGAGTGTCTTGCGAGGCTATTACAGAGGGTACTTAAATGTTAACCACACTGGCCCATATTTATAAAGACTAGGCAGTCATTATTCCAGCACAGATGGGATTTGCCCAGCATGTCAGACTCTAACCAACCATGCCCAGGGCTCCAACACCCCCACTCTGCTCCAGACCCAATAACGTCATTCAACTCTGTAGCCTACACCCCCACTGGCGCCCATATCCCCACTTTTCTCTAGAGCCAATACCCCTACTCCACTGTGGAGCCCTCAGCATCATACTGTTCTGGATCCCACACCTCCACTCTGCTGTGAAGCCCACACACCCACACCATTTTTTTAGATTAGATTAGATTAGATTACTTACAGTGTGGAAACAGGCCCTTCGGCCCAACAAGTCCACACCGACCCGCCGAAGCGCAATCCACCCATACCCCTACATATACCCCTTACCTAACACTACGGGCAATTTAGCATGGCCAATTCACCTGACCCGCACATCTTTGGACTGTGGGAGGAAACCGGAGCACCCGGAGGAAACCCACGCAGACATGGGGAGAACGTGCAAACTCCACACAGTCAGTCGCCTGAGGCGGGAATTGAACCCAGGTCCCTGGCGCTGTGAGGCAGCAGTGCTAACCACTGTGCCACCGTGCCACCCTGGAGACCACACAACCACCCTACTCTGAAGCCCACATACCTCACTCCACGCCCGACTCAACACTCCCCTTTCTGCTACTCTAGGGCTGACATCCCACTCCAACTCTCTGATTTCACTCTGGCCTTGCCTCACTCCAGACCTGACCCCTTCTTCGTTGATCCCCACTTAACTGGTCCAGAGCCATGAGCCATTCCCCTGCTCCAAGTCCATTCACCAATTCCACCACCACCAATCCCCAATCCCCTTCACACCTCGAGCAGCCAACCTCCTCTTCTTCTACTGGAACCTGCTGCCTACTTCCCCTATACCCTGCATCACCACTCTAAAACTGATCTGCCTTCCCAAGACACCCCCAGCACCTTTCCTCACCCCTCACCTCAAGCTCCATTTCCCAAACCCAATCACCTCCACCCTGACAGCCCTGTTCTGCTCTGTTAGAATAGAAGTACAATTCTTCAAGCTCCCTTTTTTCCAAAAAGATTAGAGACAGAGTGACAATTAGTTTAAGATTGCCATTCCTCAGAAAATGCTGTTGGTCTGGGGTTACACGTGGCAGAGACCAGTTAAGGACAGAAGATTTCCTTCTACTTGGAGTTTTACAACAATCATGGTCACTTTTGCTGAGACAGGCTTTATATTTTAGACTTATTAATTGAATTTAAATTCCACAAGATGCCATGATGAGATTTGAAACTTTGTGCATAAAGGATTTTAAGAGATGCTGCAAAGATGGCACCCACCTTGAAAGAATGTTTAAGCTAAAATACAAGAAAAGGGACTACACTGAAAAAGACTGTTCTAAACATTAAGAAGCACTGTGTTCAGACACTGACATTTTGTCTTGAAAAATGGCACTAAAAGTTTTTAAAAGACACATGTAATTTCCCAGCTCTATGTTTTTCATGCAAACTCCACCAAAAACAACATTTGCAGATGAGAATGACCCTGGTCCACCCTCAGGGTGAGTCTGTAGGTGGCAGTACAAACTGATGTGGCTACCACAGGCTCTGTTACAGTTAGGTCCAAAGGTAGTCACAGGAAGAGGTGGGTGGGCTTTTTGGGATGGCAGTACATTCCTAAAAGAACAAGCCTGCTACTAGGGGCATGGATAGGATAGGCAAAGTCTTTTTCCTAGGGTGGGAGAGTCCAGGACTAAAGTGCATAGGTTTAGGGTGAGAGGGGAAAGATATAAAAGGCACCTCAGGGGTAACTTTTTCATGCAAAGGGTGGTGTGTGTATGGAACTAGCTGCCACAAGAAGTGGTGGAGGCTGGTACAATTATAGCATTTAAAAGGCATCTGGATGGGTATATGAATAGGAAGGTTTTGGAGGGATATGGGACAAATGCTGGCAAATGTGACTAGATTAGGTTGGGATATCTGGTCAGCATGGACGAGTTGGATCAAAGAATCTGTTTTTGTGCTGTACATCTCTATGGCTCTATGAAAGACTGATGGAACTGGTCATTATCCCATACTATTAAATCTTTCTGAAAGGCACTTCTGGTCAAAGCTTAAAATTATAATTCAACAAACTGCTGGAAAAAGGATGCAAGTTTGAAGCAATTGTACTCAGACAGTGACATCTCTCAACAAAGTCAGCAAAATGTCCAAATTTGTCTGAGATGTGGATTGTTTCATCCTCTGACACATCGCCAACATTTCAAGATATGTGCAAGCTTTGTGCTGTAAGAATACAGTGAGTCAAATTGTGTAGCAAGACCAAGCACTCAAAGGAACCCAAGTACAACTCAGTTCTCCACAGCAACATGTGAAGACGAGCCAATTAAGGAACAATGTCAAAGACATTTGCAAATTATCATCAATGGCACAAAAGCATGTCAATGAAGTCAAGAGGTAGCTGCAATATTACAGCTTGCAGACTTCAGTCGGACAGTACATGAGACCAACTTTATCTTCAATCAAGTAAAATACCTCAAAAGGAATACACAACATGCATTGTGCGCAAAGACTGACTCTGGTGGGAGTGCAAGTATCATCTTTTTATGCACCTTATATGAAATGTACTCAGCAAATTTACACAAAATAGGTAGTCTACATATGATAATAAAAGGGGGCAGGTTCATCCTTCCTCATCCAGGCCTTCCTCATCCAGGAGCTTAACAGTTTGGATATCCCAACTAGTACTGCATTGAATTGGGGAACCTCACCAGGGGTCTGGCCACAACAAGTGATTATCTTAATAATTGGAAATGTATTTTTGTTTTAAGTTAAGTAGGACTTAAGCGATTATGCATCCCCCAGCCTCAGATGTAACAATATAAATATAAAAATGAATATTTTTTGTTCATTTGAATTCTTTTAACCCAGGAAGAAAGTGCAGATATGACAGTGATAGTAAAGAATGTGGTTAAAAAAATAATTATCAGTTTTCAACTTTCAGTATCTTATTTTAATACCGTGGCCCATTGCTGGATTTTTATGGGTCAGAGAAAACCCAAAACACTGACTTAAGATGGCCATGTTGATCACCTAATCATAGCCAGTTCAGAAAACCACCCGTAAACAAGCTTCAGTCTAAACTGAAATTAAAATGCATTCAAAATGACAGAAGCAATTGAAATCTGTTTTTTTCTGTTTAATTGATACATTCTGAAAGTTTCACAATGGACACCACCTGTAAATTATCCAGCATGGGGAAAAAAAACAATGAAGCCAGGTATTGAAATACACAATGGAACTGTATTTTGGCATTGATTTTTAGACACAGCAGAGAGAGAATAAAGATGGATTCATAACAGCAGAATCGAAGGCTTACTTACTCATTCAACATTTTTTCTCTCAGCCAGTCAGAAGGCAAAACCCAATGACAAACAAGTCAGAAAAACAACCATTCACCAATAACTCAAAGTTATCTATAAATTTTGCTAATGGATATAAGTTATCAATCAAACAGGTTCTGGGATTTAGAGTTTCAGTAAGAAGCAGGAAAGGAGAGGTCATCCTTTTGGGAGTTTTCTATAGGCCTCCGAAAAGTTTCAGCGATGTAAAGGAAAGGATTGGATAGGAGAGAAAGTAACAGGGTAGTTGTTATGGGGTCTTTAACTTTCCAAATATTGACTAGAAATACCTTAGTTCAAGTACTCTAGTTGGGTCAGGTTTTGTCCAATATGTGCAGGACGGTTTCCTGAAACAGTATGTAGACAGGCCAACAACGGGCAAAGCTACATTGGATTTGGTACTAGGAATGAACCTGGGCAAGCGCTAGATTTGGAGTTAGGTGAGCACTTTGGGGATAGTGACCACAATTTGGTTACATTTACTTAGCGATGGAAAGGGATAGTCCAAAGATGTGCAGGTCAGGTGAATTGGCCATGCTAAATTACCCATAGTGTTAGGTGTGTTAGTCAGAGGGAAATGGGTCTGGGTGGGTTACTCTTCAGAGGGTCAGTGTGGACTGGTTGGGCCAAAGGGCCTGTTTCCACACTGTAGGGAATCTAATCTAATATATACCACAGGACAAGAGTTATAAATGGGGGAAAGGCAATTATGATGCACATATGATTCATAGGCTGAGGAAGGAAACTGCAGGGTATGGGTACAATTGAAATGTGAAACTTGTCCAAGGAACAGCTATTGCTGTTCTTGATAAATATGTACCTGTCGAGCAGGGAGGAAGTGGTCAAGTGAGGGAACCATGGCTTACTAAAGAAGTTGAACCTCTTGTCAAGAGGAAGAAGGAGACTTATGTAAAGATGAGACGTGAAGGCTGCGTGAGGTTGTTTGAGAGTTAGAAGTTAGCACCTAAAGAGAGAGCTTAGAAGAGCCAGGAGGGGACATGAGAAGTCTTTGGCAGGTAGGATCAAGGAAAACCCTAAAACTTTCTATAGGTATGTCAGGAATAAAAGAGTGACGAGAGTAAGATTAGGGCCAGTCAAGGACAGTAGTGGAAAGTTGTATGTGGAGTCCAAAGAAATAGGAAAGGCACGAAATGAATATTTTTCAGTACTCACACTGGAAAAAGACAATGCTGTTGAGGAGAATACTGAGATACAGGTTATTAGACTAAATGGGATTGAGGTGCATAAGGAGGAGGTGTTAGCAATTCTGGAAAGTGTGAAAATAGATAAGTCCCCTAGACCAGATGGGATTTATCCTAGGATTCTCTGGGAATCTAGGGAGGAGACTGCAAAGCCTTTGACTTTGATCTTTTTGTCGTCATTGGCTACAGGAATAGTGCCAGATGACTGGAGTATAGCAAATGTTGTCCCCTTGTTCAAGAGGGGGATTAGAGACAACCCTGGTAATTATAGACCACTGAGCCTTACTTCGGTTGTAGGCAATGTTTTGGAAAGAATTATAAGTGATAGGATTTATAATCATCTAAAAAGGAATAATTTGATTAGGGATAGTCAACATGGTTTTGTGAAGGGTAGGTCATGCCTCACAAACCTTATTCAGTTCTTTAAGAAGGTGACCAAACAGGTGAATGAGGGTAAAGTGGTTGATGTGGTGTATATGGGTTTCAGTAAAGTGTTTGATTAGGTTCCCCACGTTAGGCTATTGCAGAAAATACAGAGGCATGGGATTGAGGGTGATTTAGCGGTTTGGATCAGAAATTGGCTAGCTGAAAGAAGACAGAGGGTGGTGGTACGGAAATGTTCATCCTGGAGGTCAGTTACTAATGGTGTACCACAAGGATCTGTTATGGGGCCACTGCTGTTTGACATTTTCATAAATGACCTGGATGAGGTCATAGAAGGATGGGTTAGTAAATTTGCGGATAACACTAAGGTCAATGGAGTTGTGGACAGTGCAGAAGAATGTTGCAGGTTTCAGAAGGACATAGATAAGCTGTTGAGCTGGGCTGAGAGGTGGAAAATGGAGTTTAATTTGGGAAAGTGAGAGGTGATTCACATTGGAAGGAGTAACAGAAATACAGAGTACTGGGTTAATGGTAAGATTCTTGGCAGACTGGATGAGCACAGAGATCTGAGTGTTCATTTACATAGATTCCTGAAAGTTGCCACCCAGGTTGATAGGGTTGTTAAGGAGGCGAATGGTGTGTTAGCTTTTGTTGGTAGAGGGATTGAGTTTCAGTGCCATGAGGTCATGTTGTACAAAACTCTGATGTGGCCACACTTGGAGTATTGTGTACAGTTCTGGTCGCTGCATTGTAGAAAGAATGTGGAAGCATTGGAAAGGGTGCAGAGGAGATTTACCAGGATGCTTCCTGGTGTGGGGAAAAGATCTTATGAGGAAAGGCTGAGGGACTTGAGACTGTTAGCATTTGAGAGAAGCTTGAGAAGTAACTTAATAGAGACATAGAGAGTGATCAGAGGATTATATAGGATGGACAGTGACAGCCTTTTTTTCCTTAAGGGGACATAGTTTTAAATTGTGGGTTGATAGATATAGGACAGATATCAGAGGTAGGTTCTTAACTCAGAGAGTAGTATAGGTGTGGAATGCCCTGCCTGCAACAGTAGTAGAATTGCCAATTTTAAGGGCATTTAAATGGTTATTGGATAAATGTATGGATGATAATGGAGTAGTGCAGGTTAGATGTGCTTCAGATTGGTTTCACAGGTCGACACAATACTGAGGGCCGAAGGGCCTGTACTGTGCTGTAACATTCTATGATTAAATCGAACATCTCAATTACTCTAAGGGTGTATTCTTGATCTTCCTTTGTGTATTCAATAATCTCCCTTTTTTAAACATTATGTCAATTTTTTGTGTATGTTTGTGTAATGCTGTTTTATTTTTCAGAGTTCATTAGGAATGAAATTCTTGAAAATATCCTTAAGAAAACCTTATAATTTGTCCTTCATTTTTGAACTGGCTGATGGTTGATAGTGAGGAGGACAGTCTGAATTTAAAAGAGAATACACTGATGGGTAGATCAGTGGCAGATGGAATGTAACCTTGATAAGTGTGAGGTGATGCAGTTGAAAGAAGTAACAAGAGAAGGGAATACTCAATGAATGGCAGGACACCAGGAACTCAGAGGAACAGAGGGATCTTTGAGTGCTGGTTGACAAATCCCAGAAGATAGTAAGACAGTTTAATAGAGTAGTTAGAAAGTGCCTTTAGCAATCATGGTGTAGATTAAAACAGCAGGGATTTTAAGTTGGAGCCATACAAAACTTTATTTAGGTGACAGCCGGAGCACTGTGTACAGTTCTGGTCACTACACTATAGGAAGGATGTGATTGTACTGGAGTGGGGTGCAGAGGAGATTCATCAGGATGTTGCCTGGGATAGAGCACTTTAGCTAAGAAGACAGGCTGGATAAGGTTGAATTGTTTTCTTTGGAGCAGAGAAGGTAGAGTGAAGGCTGATTGAGATAATAAAGAGCATGAATAGGGTGGATAGAAAACAGCTGGCCTCTTAACTGAAGCATCAGTACAAGAAAGCATAATTTTAATCTGAAAGGTGGGGGCTTTGGAGGGAATTTGAGACGAGTTTTTTTTCATCAAGAGGAGTGGGAATCTGGAATGCCCTGTCTGAAAGGGTAGTTGAGGCAGGAAAACTAATTGATTGAGCACTTGAAATGTCAAAGCAATGGACCATATGCTGGACAGTGGGACGAGTATAGATTTAGAGTAGGTTTTGTTGATGCAGACTTGATGGAACTGAGGACCTCTTCTCTTCTGTGTGATTATATAATTCTATGAATTGTGTTGTACAGCTGCCTGCTAAGAAGAATCAAAGACATTCACTGCGGCCAAATGAGGAGGTTATAAAGAGGTGAACTGATTCACTCCTTCTCATTGGAATATAACAAATGATAATAAATCTACGGATGTTTGAATGGATGACGGGAAGCATTCTAGCCACATTAATAACTCAAATACTAAAGTGGAAGTGGGGCTATAGAACTTCTAAAGCAATTTATCTTTGCCTAAATGCAAATTAAACAGTGACAATAAAGTAGCCAAATTTCCTCAAAAGCAACAGAGTTGAAGGTTGTTTAGAATTTCGAATAAAATTACCTCCCAGGGACTTTGGACATTCACCCATCTTGATATTCATGGCAGCAAATCTACAATAATTTTGTGATGAACTCACACTTTTAAGTTTGCCCTATAACTATTATGCTTGTTTAAGGAAAAGATAGACTAGGTTTTATTGAGTCCAATCATAGAAGTAAAATAATGGGATTTCTGGAAATTAAAAAGTAGAGACTTTAAAATTAGTGCTGCTACATATACATTGTAATTCCACCAACCCTCAGGAAAATGTTTCTCCTATGTTCTGTAAAGATTAGCGATTGGTGGCAGTTCATTAACAAAATCTCTATTGACGTCATTCTTCTCCAGAAGTTTCCCATTTGAATGTCAGCATTAAATATCTGCGGTGCTTTTGTTTTCTATTGAAGTTCTAGGGTGGAATTATGCCCAGAGAAAGGTACTAAAGGTACCTTTCTGTGTTAAAGGACATGATGTTCTTGGCAGCCTTGGACTTCAGAACCGTGTGCAAATCTCAACAACATAAACAGATTTGTAATTTATCCATCTTGGCTACAAGTGATCCGACATAACAGATAGGAGACTGAGCATATCGTGCAGCATGCAAACATCACCACCAGACCAACTCTGTTGTCCCCAACAATTTTGAATATCAGTAATTTATTGATGCAAACAAATCTTTGAAATTTATTTTTTTTCTAACCCCCTGCCAAATCTTATTCCACAGAACTTTGTAATGCCCATTTCATCAGCTGAAATGTGGACAAACGATTTGATATTAGGGAGGGATTTTCTCTTTTGTTTTTGGAATTGGTAAACTGACATGACCCAGTCTTAATAGGGGCTTAAAATTCTGACCTCTAAGTTTCTGTCAGATTTACTCTATAAACCACAATTTATAGGTAATCCAAGATGGAGTACAGGTATTTTAGGTGCTGGAGGTGATTTCCTCGAATTCCAGGAGCAGCAATTACTGTTTTATATGCTGTTGCATTGTTTTGGAACTTTGGAAAAAAGTCAAAACAACAGCAGTTTTAAAAGGGAGAAGAACAGACAAAGGAAGCACATGGTGAGGACAGTGCAGGAGAGAGAGATAGAGGGAGAGGGGGGAGAACCTGCACAGTTACTGCCTTTGTTGGTTTTGAAATCTGTGTCGCTGGACATTGGAGTGCACCTGGGAAAATTAACAAAGAGTGAATTTCACAACTAATCTTGGAGGAACCAGTTTGGGAAAAGTTCACAACACAGAATCAGATAAGTTAATTGTTGTTTTAAGTTTGTCCAAGAGAAAGGCTGTATTAGTGAGTACAGTGGGTTCTTTCTTGATTATATGTTTTTGGAGATAAGTCTCTTTGTTAAACTTAAAATATAAGCCATTGCTCTTAATTTAACCTGGTTCAGTGTTTTGTAGAGGAATAAGACAGTGTTATCTTCTGGGTCGGTAGATTGTGAAGGAGCAAAAATGGCCTTTGCAGTGATATGTACTTCTTGTCAGATGTGGGAGTTTAAAGAGAGTTTAAGGGTTACTGCGGATTATACCTGCCATAAATGCAGTTGGATGTGAATCTTATCAGATCGAGTGGATCAGTTAGAGAGACAGATGGAAGCAATGAGGAATTTGCAACAGCAACAGTATGTGATGGATGGCAGTTATAGGAAGGGGGGAAAGTCTCAGATACAGTCACAGAGATGGGTTAACTCCAGGAAGGGTAAGAGAGGTAGACAGCTAGAGCAGGACTCTTTTGTGGATATACCCATTTCAAACAGGTATGCTGTTTTGGAAAATATACAAGGTGATGGATTCTCAGGGGAACGTAGCACGAACAGCTAAGTTTCTGGTATTGAGACTGGCTCTAATGCAATGAGAGGTATGTCAGCTTCCAAGAGATCAATTGTGTTAGGGGATTCTGTAATCCGAGGTACAGACAGACGTTTCTGTGGCCAGCAGAGAAAAAGCAGAATGGTGTGTTGTTTCCCTGGTGCCAAGATCAAGGATGTCTCAGAGAGGGTGCAGAATGTTCTCACGGGGGAGAGGGGCCAGATAGAGGTAATTGTCCACATTGGAACCAAGGATAATGTTCCAGGATACAAATGCTACTGGAAGGATAGAAAGGGAGGCAGGAGGAGTGACATTTTTGATATGGGATAGCATTACAGCTGTGCTGAGCGAGGGTATTCCCAGAAATACATCCAGGGACGTTATTTGGGTGGAACTGAGAAATAAAAAAGCGATGATCACCTTATTGGGATTGTATTATAGACCCCCTAATAGTCAGAGGAAAATTGAGAAACAAACTTATAAGGCGATCTCAGCTATCTAATAGAATAATAGGGTAGTTATGGTAGGGGATTTTAATTTTCCAAACATCAACTGGGACTGCCATAGTGTTAAAAGTTTAGATGGAGAGGAATTTCTTAAGTGCGTACAAGACAATTTTCTGATTCAGTATCTGGATGTACCGACTAGAGAAGGTGCAAAACTTAACCTACTCTTGGGAAATAAGGTAGGGCAGGTGACTGAAGTGTCAGTGGGGGGAGCACTTTGGAGCCAGCGACCATAATTCTATTCATTTTAAAATAGTGATGAAAAAGGATTGGCCAGATCTAAAAGTTGAAGTTCTAAATTGGAGAAAGGCCAATTTTGATGGTTTAGATTAGACTTACAGTGTGGAAACAGGCCCTTCGGCCCAACAAGTCCACACCGACCCGCCGAAGCGCAACTCACCCATACCCCTACATTTACCCTTACCTAACACTACGGGCAATTTAGCATGGCCAATTCACCTGACCCGCACATCTTTGGACAGTGGGAGGAAACCGGAGCACCCGGAGGAAACCCACGCAGACACGGGGAGAACATGCAAACTCCACACAGTCAGTCGCCTGAGTCGGGAATTGAACCCGGGTCTCTGGTGCTGTGAGACAGCAGTGCTAACCACTGTGCCACCATGAACTTTCAAAAGCTGATTGGAGGCAGATGTTCGCAGGTAAAGGGACGGCTGGAAAATGGGAAGCCTTCAGAAATGAGATAACAAGAATCCAGAGAAAGTATATTCCTGTCAGAGTGAAAGGGAAGGCTGGTAGGTATAGGGAATGCTGGATGACTAAAGAAATTGAGGGTTTGGTTAAGAAAAAGAAGGAAGCATATGTCAGGTATAGACAGGACAGATTGAGTGAATCCTTAGAAGAATATAAAGGAAGTAGGAGTATACTTAAGAGGGAAATTAGGAGGGCAAAACGGGGACATGAGATAGCTTTGGCAAATAGAATTAAGGAGAATCCAAAGGGTTTTTACAAATATATTAAGGACAAAAGGATAACTAGGGAGAGAATAGGGTCCCTCAAAGATCAGCAAGGCAGCCTTTGTGTGGAGCCACAGAAAATGGGGATTTACTAAATGAATATTTTGCATCAGTATTTACTGTGGAAAAGGATATGGAAGATATAGACTGGAGGGAAATAGATGGTGACATCTTGCAAAATGTTCAGATTGCAAAGGAGGAAGTGCTGGATGTCTTGAAATGGTTAAAGGTGGATAAATCCCCAGGACCTGATCAGGTCTATCTGAGAACTCTGTGGGAAGCTAGAGAAGTGATTGCTGGGCCTCTTGCTGAGATATTTGTATCATCGAAAGTCACACATGAGGTCAGAAGGCTGGAGGTTGGCAAACGTGGTTCCACTGTTTAAGAAGGGCGGTAAAGACAAGCCAGGGAACTATAGACCGGTGAGCCTGACCTCAGTGGTGGGCAAGTTGTTGGAGGGAATCCTGAGGGACAGGATGTACATGTATTTGGAAAGGCAAGGACTGATTAGGGATAGTCAACATGGTTTTGTGCGTGGGAAATCATGCCTCACAAACTTGATTGAGTTTTTTGAAGAAGAACAAAGAAGATTGATGAGGGCAGAGTAGTAGATGTGATCTATATGGACTTCAGTAAGGCGTTCGACAAGGTTCCCCATGGGAGACTGGTTAGCAAAGTTAAATCGCATGGAATACAGGGAGAATTAGCCAGTTGGATACAGAACTGGCTCAAAGGTAGAAGACAGAGGGTGCTGGTGGAGGGTTGTTTTTCAGACTGGAGGCCTGTGACCAATGGAGTGCCACAAGGATCAGTGCTGGGCCCTCTACTTTTTGTTATTTAAAAAAATGATTAGGCTGTGAGCATAAGAGGTACAGTTAGTAAGTTTGCAGATGACACCAAAATTGGAGGTGTAGTGGACAGCTAAGAGGGTTACCTCAGATTACAACAGGATCTGGACCAGATAGGCCAATAAGCTGAGAAGTGGCAGATGGAGTTTAATTCAGATAACTGCGAGTTGCTGCATTTTGGAAAGCAAATCTTAGCAGGACCTATACACTTAATGGTAAGGTCCTAGGGAGTGTTGCTGAACAAAGAGACCTTGGAGTGCAGGTTCATAGCTCCTTGAAAGTAGAGTCGCAGGTAGATAGGATAGTGAAGATGGCGTTTGGTATGCTTTCCTTTATTGGTCAGAGTATTGAGTACAGGAGTTGGGTGGTCATGTTGCGGCTGTTCACGACATTGGTTACGCTACTGTTGGAATATTGTGTGCAATTTTGGTCTCCTTCCTATCGGAAAGATGTTGTGAAACTTGAAATGGTTCAGAAAAGATCTACACGGACGTGGCCAGAGTTGGACAATTTGAGCTTTCTGGAGAGGCTGAACAGGCTGGGGCTGTTTTCCCTGAAGCGTCGGAGGCTGAGGGGTGACCTTATAGAGGTTTACAAAAATTATGAGGGGCATGGACAGGATAAATAGACAAAGTCTTTTCCCTGTGGTCAAAGAGTCCAGAACTAGAGGGCATAGGTTTAGGGTGAGAGGGGAAAGATATAGAAGAGACCTAGGAGGCAACCTCTTCACGCAGAGGGTGGTACGTGTATGGAATGAGCTGCCAGAGGATGTGGTGGAGGCTGGTACAATTGCAACATTTAAGATGCATTTGGATGGGTCTATGAATAGGAAGGGTTTGGAGCGATATGGGCCAGGTGCTGGTAGGTGGGACTAGATTGGGTTGGGATATCTGGTCAGCATGGACAGGTTGGACCGAAGGGTCTGTTTCCATGCTGTGCATCTCTATGACTCTATGACTCTATAGGCTTGAGCTGGCTTGGTCTCATTGTAAAGGTGCATTTACCCATTCTGAGTGCCTCCTTGATGTTACATCAACAAGGTCAAAGAAACCTTGATACTTCAAAAATTGCAAATGAGGACCTGCATCTATTTATTCTTAAATGACATGTGGGCTTTACTGGCAAAGCCAGCATTTGTTGCTCTTCCCTAGTTGCCCTGAACGTGATTGGGTTTCTAGGCCTTTTTGTAGGGAAGCCAAACATATTGCTGTTGGTCTGGAGTCACAATCAGAGCTGATCAGGTAAGGACATTAGTAAACCAGATGGGTATTTACAACATTCAACAATGGCTGTATGATCACCATAGAGTCATAGAATCATAGAGATGTACAGCATGAAAACAGACTCTTTGGTCCAACTTGTCCATACCGACCAGATATTCTCATGTCTATTATAAGTTCCGAAAGATCTGAAAGTAGAGAGAAGGGTTTAAGCAAGGTGCACCAGTGTGAGTACAAAATGGTTTTAAGGTTCAGTGACCAGAATGTGGAACAAAAAAAGGACATTTGAAATCAGATATGCAAGAGTGGAGAACTTACAGAAGTAAGACGAGGCATAGCTGTGAAGCAATCTGTAGATTTGGTGCAAAAGGGCTGCCTACCATGTAAGAGATAACTGCACAGAGACAGGGAGAGAGAGCTAGCTACTGACTGTGATTTGAATACCAGCTGATCATTGTACTCACAGAGGGAAGGGCACAACAAGCCTCAGGAAATTATGATGTTAAGGTTTTGCATTGTAATTGTTATAACAAAAGGTGTTTTAGCAATTTTGACTGGAGAGCTCTGTGTTGTGGACTTTGTTGAAAGTAGACTTAAAGAATTCAATGTGCTAAGGCCAAGATGATCTATTTTCACTAAATAGTTGAAGTATAACCATCAGTCAGGTCATTAGCAATAACTTCTTTGATCTTTGATTACTACATGGGTCTTTCATATCCATCCAAGAGGACAGAAGGGACTTTTATGTAAAGATGACACTGTACCTTTACACTATTGCAGCAAGTGTCAGCCTAGATTTTGTATTCCATTCTCTGGATAAGGATTGAAGACATGAATGCTGACTTAGAGACGGGAGCCACAACTGGCACATCAAGCTGGCATTGTGTTGCTGATTTCACACAAAACAATGGCACGCAATGGCTGTCGAGTTTTCGTTATATCACACAATGTTATTAAACATCAAATCACTGTATAATTATAAGAATGGTCCTGGGATGTTTCTAATGTACAGTTTTGATACAACTTTAATTTTTTATGCATGTGAACTTGTGGTTGATGGCAAAATAGTGACACAAACAACATAGTCTTGTCCATTCTTTAGACCCACTTATATTTTATCTACACAATGTTATTATTATAAGCATCACAATAGAATTAATAACTGATGGCTGTAATATGGAATATCTTTGACTTTGCACAGAGGGGAAAGACACTTTGGTAAGACAAATAGCCTGCTCAAAAGGAATAATTTTACATTTGTAAAAGAAGTCGAAGTGAAATCAATATTTTAATGATGCATGTAAGAAAGCCTGTTCTTTGTCATAATGAATGACTCTAGTAACTGAAATGTAGGAATCTTGGCTTAGAATGAATGGTTTCCAAGAATGTAATTTCATTAATTGAATCAGTAATTAAAATGACATATGGGCATTTGTTAAAGGAATAATGCAATCATTATGTAAATGTGCCATTTCCAGTTTCAGCATTTAAAAAACAACGCTGTGACACAACAAACACACACTACTTATAAAATGTAAAATATTTTTTTCAATAGCAAATTTAGTCCCAGAATTTATTTCTCATTACAATTTACAATACATCACATGAAAGTGAAGAGAAACAGCTTGTAACCAATTCTCATGCTACTGTTATAATAACATTTTCTCAGAAGTGCTCTGAAGTTCTAACAACAAACCATCTGTTCCATCTAAAGCTTTAATTGCCAGAGCTATAGTTCAATGTGTGCTTTGCATATCAAAGCTGTTTTTCCTAGAAAGCTGCACAGTTCCTCTGGGAAATCATTCAGGCTGCTCATTTCACAGAATCTCTCCAGTGCTGACTTCTAATGTATAATAAATTATTTATCCTTTTGAGTAATGAATGTTCTTTGGACTGGTCAAACGATAAAATTTTCAACAAACTGCACCACCAACTGAAAGTCAGTTTGCACAACACCACACTAAATATGAGAGACTGTTAAAAATCACACAACACCAGGTTATAGTCCAACAGGTTTAATTGGAAGCACACTAGCTTTCGGAGCAACGCTCCTTCATCAGGTGATTGTCACCGCTCCGAAAGCTAGTGTGCTTCCAATTAAACCTGTTGGACTGTAAGCTGGTGTTGTGTGATTTTTAACTTTGTACACCCCAGTCCAACAACGGCATCTCCAAATTATGAGAGACTGAATTGTGAAAAACAGATGCATATTGTGACATTTTAATACTCAACAGGAAAAAAAGCCTAAACTACTTTTTAAAAAAAAAATTTCTTCTGAAAATTGAAATGGAAAGTCAGTGCATTCAACAAAATGCTATTTTTTTTAATCTTACACATCTTTTGCAATGATTGTTAACATTTATTGTTTTGCTTTTGTATTCCTTAAAGCAATTTCAATCTAATTTGCTTTTTTCATTATTTTCTATCCCATTAATTACTATAAAACTGGCAATACAATAAACACATTAATGAGTTTCAATAATGAGCATAACAATGAGGACAGCTGTAGCATTCATTTTTATAGGGATGTGAATTTTTTTTTACTTAAGATAATCTACTCATCTTTTCTTTTTTCCAGGAGAAACTGGTGCACATTACGGGAAAAGAAATGGAGCCTGAAGACAACAGAGTCACAATGTATCTTCAGCTGAGGAGGAGGTTCTCAACGATGTGGGGACTGGATATGGTCATGGTGACAGGACAGGTTGGAGAAGCCAGTTTATAAGTTTCTTCACATTTTACCCACTTTTGCCCTTCTCACTCCTGCTTCACCCAATGCATTAAACGGGCCATAATTGCAGCTGCTTTCATGCATTTCTCCCTTTGCTTATCTTTGACACTAAAACTGACCACAATCAGCCCCTTCCATTTAAAGTGTAGAAGTAGAGGACCCTGACCTAGAAAGAGGTAGGTGGCACACATGCTGATTGCAGCACTACTTGCCTGAGGTGTGCAAGCACTAGCTACAAAACTGGTTCCATGTGTAATATTGAGGGAGGAATAGAAAGCTTTCTCCTGTGGAAATTCACCAAAGTCGTATGCCAAAGGTCAGACAGAAAGATAGGATGTCTAGGACTTAAATTTTCAAAAGGGGCTCACAACCTAACTCTGCTACAGAGGCAAATTTACAGCATCCAGCTTATAGAAAAAAGTTGATGGTTGTACCAGAGGAAATCTAAAGTGCTTTAAACTGCCAGTGAGATATTGCCCAAAGACAGTTCCTGTAAAACTCAGTTCCTGTAGAGCTTTCCGGGGCCCAAACATGACTATTCACTTAACCATGGTGCAAGTTGATCAGATCCATCAATGTCACAGTAGGGCCCCTAATGTTGAAGCTTCTTGATAGCAATTGCCTGCTATGTCACTAGTTGTTGGCTGTAATGGGGCCAATTTTACCCCTGAGAGCTCTTGTCTCCCAAAGAATGGTGGACAAACCCTTTCCCCCATCTGTTTTGCAACGGTTCCCAGTCAAACATCTCATGCCCCCAAAATGCTCCATTGCCTGCTAGTTACATGCTGTAAACTGTAAGCAAATGACCTCCTTGTCATCACCAGTTGGTCCTGGTCATTAACAGTGACCAATGCTTCCAATGACCTTTTTCTCTCATGCCTGCACAGGTATCACTAATCCTGATCATTCCTACAGGTCCTATCTGTTTTGAAGCAAATCCTATATTCTCCAGTGTGATTTTTACCACTACATTATCCGTGTACTGGGTACTCAGCCTTGCATATTCCTACATCTACTTCCATCTCATGGATCAGCTGTGGAATCCTAACTTCCTGCTTCAGTCCATGCAGCTGCTTGCACAGATTTCTTATAAACTATTTAACTTTCTCTTTCAAGGATCCATTTGCTCACTACCGGTTACAACATCCCTGGCAATCTCATCTCTCTTCCTGTCATTAGCTCATAAGGAGACAAGCCAGTTGATTTTACTTGGTGTTGCCCTGACTCCCGATAGAATCCTCGACAATAGGTCTGCCTTTCTCTGCCATGTCTCTGGATTTCTTTAGCCAGTCCTCTCTAGTGTCCTATTCATTTACTTTGCAATGCCTGAGTTCTATGTGTGAGATAAGCCATGAAATGTTGTGCAATAACCAGGAATTTTCAAACTTCTTTATCTCGTGCCCTGTAAAATGTGTTCCTGGATCAGAATCCACTTGCAATGGTATTTCATAACTCAGGATTACCTGTTCTACCATTACTTGAACAACAATTGTGATTGAACAGTCTTGTGCAGGTTAGGCTTCCACCCACCAGCCTTCCATCCATTGGCACGACACTTCATTGCCTTGAGAAGGCAGATAACATTGGATAGAAGATACAAAAGCTTAAACACGTGTACCAAAAGATTCAAGAACACCTTCTTCACCATTATTATTAGACTTTTGAATGGGCCCCTCAAATTTTAAATTTAATCTCGTTCGTTATACATCTTCTCTGCAGCCATAACATTGGATTCCTCACTCTGTTCTATTACTCTAATGTATTTTGTATGGTACGATCTGCCTGTATTGCATGCAAAACAAAACTTTTCATTGTACCTATGTACATGTGACAATAACAGATCAAATCAAAAATCAAATTAAAAAATTGGCCAATATTCACAAAATAATAATTCATTCCTTGATTCTTTGGGAGAGATCCTATAAAATATGTTTCTAATCATTTTCTTGGCCCCTTGATTCAGGACTGGTGTGACATGTAGACTTTGACTGGTCTTCTGCGTATTGTTTGGAACAAACCAAGTATCATTAGCTAGATCTCTTCCCATTCTCTGCCACCACCAGCATCTGCTCATCCTCCCCAACATGGCTTTCCTCCTTTGGTGTGCATTTCCATGGTGTAATTTAATGATGTAATGCTGAATGCAGTATGGTGTTTTCACCCTTTTCTTTTTCTACCAGCTGCCACTGGTATCAATTAATACCCCCAGTTCTTCCCTTTACCTCCTTTATATCCACCATGTTCACTTACTCTGACACAATTGCTGCTGCTGCTGCTGCCACCTGGTGTTTGGGTCTAGTTACAGCTGCCTCATTGGCTGGCTCATCATCCTATGGTTACTTACATCAATGGGGTTTGTTCCCTTCCATATGTCTTAACCTTTATTATTGCTGCCTTTATTGATAGTTTACCAGCTTCTACTAATTCCTGACTTACTGTGACTTGCTGTATGTACACCGCCTTCTAAACTGATGTACTTCTCCCAACTCCAAGCTACCAAAAATCTGAAATACCTCAGGTGGTAGATGTAAACGTTGGCCTGTTGAGTGCAGTAGCACATTGAGTGTAGTAATCTGTATGTATCATTTCAATTTATTCTCCATGTTCTATTTCTTCCCTCCACCATACCTGAAGCTATGGATGGTCACTGTCTGTGATGATATTGTCTATCTACAAATTACTGAATAACTTTATCTCTTACAAATGTATTGCACATTCCTGATTGCTAGTATTTCAGAATAAATGTTTTAATTACCAAGCATTGATTGCTTGATACCAAATCAAATGGACTTATAAGATACTACAGTTCTCTTTTCTTCAAACTGTCTCCAAAAAGATATTCCTTACTCTTCCTCTTATAGTTTCCAAACTTTTAATTGTTCCAATACTGTTTCTACTCATCTCCCTTGCATTTTATTTTAACCTACATAACCTACGTAAATACTAACTTGACATATTCAATCCAGTTACACCATGATAAATTATTCCAAGTTCACAAAACAAAATATATTCACTGTTTTTAACTCCTCAGAGATCTCATTGTCATTCTGTTGCATTCATGAATCTTAGTGAACATTTACTCTTCAAAAAACATTCTTACAATTTTCTTAAAACAAAAATTAAACATTTCTATTGATTATAGGCACAAACATCTCCTGCATGCTCATTCCTTACATTTAGATATCTGTTTTCAAAAAGTACCTTCCTAAATTCTTTTAGACATTTAAAATCTCAAAATGCTTTCAAATTCAAATAATGTTGAATTCACAGGTTTATTTTCATTGTAGGTTTTCTCTATTTTTAGGATTATTATTTACACAGAAGCAACTTATGAGTGTGATTATCTGTATCCATTCATGTTTTTACACCCTTTGTCCTTGTTTTTTTTTATGTTGACTCCCTTCCAAAAGGGAAACAAAGAAAGCAAAGGGATGCCTTGTGCCTTATGTACACTCCAAAAGAGGCATATTGCCTTATGTGACTTCTCTTTCGTGAATTCTATTTTAAACTTCGCTTTCTGTCTTCTCTCCTGAAACATTCTTTATGTCTTTTCTTCAGACACTCAACCATCCCGCATGATCTTAGTTTCTAAATAGCATGTTTTCTGGCCCATCTGTTCTGGTTATGGTTGCTAAAGGATTTGATCTGTCTACATGGATTTCGCTTGCAGTCCCACCAGCACTGTTCTATCTCCTCTCCTGGTACCTCCTACCCTGAGTCCTCTTTCAGGCTGTTTAGATTTCACCTATGTCAATCCAGTGCAGCTGTCTGATCTAATGATGGGCGGTAAATTCGGTGGTAAACCCTAACCCCATCACATTCATCCAAATCAACACCGATCCCAAAGACATGATACAAGGTGCTGCTGACTACACCAGATACTTTTGTCATTCAACTCGATAAACTGCAGCCGACTTCAGTGCAGGCAATGATTGTTTTATTCCAGCGACTGCCAGGACAGTCAATCCTATCAGTGTAAGTCTTAACTCTACATCCCATGCTATACTGGTTCTAGTTACCTTTCATTATTATGCCCCAGCATTTATTTCAATGGTGTAGACTCTCCACACATTTCCTGGTTTTATACACAGCAGGTCACATATTCAGTTCTTATCTGATAAATTCTCACTGTATGTTGACCAGATATCTTGTTGTCACATACAACAGATATTGTTTATAATTCACCCAAGGCCTTCTTTGCTGATTGTGTGTTCCCATCCTTTATCCTGCCTCTGTAGTTTTGTTGTTCTTCAGCTATGTTCCATTGACTTTGAAAATTTAAACTTTAACTAACTGGAACTGATTCAGCCCCTCAGGGCTACACAGGGCCACAAAGGTGATGCAGGACATGGGTTGGCTTCAGTTAGCATAAGTTGACATAAGGGCAGAAGGGATCATAGGATGGTTATGTATGGATTGACATGAGGTGATACATATGAGCAAGGGGAACAGGTCAAGGGGTGGAGTGTTTAATAGGTTTAATATTTAACAACTGAGTTGAAGTCTAGTGAACTGAGGCTTTATAATTAGTCTTCCTCCACTCTTAGTACCCACTGTAACCATGTCGGATTTGTATCTGGGGTTTTGGGACTAGCCCCTGCACCTGCTTCCCTCTCTGAGCCACTACACATCCCAATCCCCTGAATAAATCTTCTATTTTGCAGGGCACTTTTCACAGTAGGGAATGGGTGCGGTGAACTGACAGATTTTCTAGTTCCACACAGCCACCTCAGGCACAAATTTCCAGGCCATAAAGTCTCGGCTATTTCCATTAGGCAACAGTGAACTGTAAACTGGGAAATATTCCTGGTGTTACCTGTTAAGAATCACAAAAACCTTGACAGTGTCTACACCATTGAAATAAATGCTGGGGCAGAATAATGAAAGGTAACTAGAACCAGTATAGCATCCTTAGTGAACTGAGGATACCTGACCAATGTAAGTGATTTATTTCCTTATCAGGTAGAGTCTTTGGAGCTCATTCACGCTTGAAAAGGAGGCACTGGACAATCCAGTTTTGAGGATGATGAACATCCATTGCTAATGTCTGTATAGCTATTGCTGGATCTTCCTAATCTGTATTTATCTGGACAAGACAATCTCAGCTTTCTAACACTATTGCCAACTGTCATAATATTTTCCTGTTCTGTTGTCAGCCCTAACCTACATTACACATGAGTAGAACACCTATGCATTCAGTGCTATGGACAAAACATTTAATAACATTTAAGATACACCAAATAGAATTTTAACCCTGCGTGCATACACAGTAATGCTTCTTGGTGATACTACCAATATTGGTACAAAACCATTCTTATTCTGCTCACCAGACATCAATTTGTGAGCTTTTAGTAAATGAACAACTACACAGTTATATTTTTGAACACACCCACCCAAGATAGTTGCTACTGCACTTCTGACCTAGAAATGAGCTGTACAGCTGCAGGCACCAGTGTTTATAATTAGGTTAGGCTCATGCAACCGAAATACTTAATTCAGAGTTTACTTTAATAATGTTGATATCAGCATTCATAATTGGGTTCTATGTAAAGTAATTACGCAAAGCTGAAATGCGAAACTGGTATTCTTTGTGGGAAAATTGCTAACCTAGTTGAAATAATAAGGGAATAAATGTAAACAGATGCTCATTGCTGAAGAAAATTGCAGCTTTTTTGAAGCAAACTTCAGACAACAAAGGAATACAGGATTTGCAGTATTGTGTCCTTGAACAGAGATAACCATGAATGAAATTAGCAAAAGATTGATATGAAAACTACTGAGCTAGCCACAGCTGTTCTCCTGATCAGGCAAATTCTTCTTGATCTACAGAGTATTGCATGTAAACATATTCTGTTGACTTAAACAGCTCTTTATATGCATCCATTTTTGATCCCTAACATCACTGTCAGACAAACAAGATTAGTGTAGATAACAAAATGCAAAATGACTCTTATTCTAATGTTCCGTTATGAAATTTTGCTTCCGTTCTGAGATTGCAATTTGATTTTCACTGAATAACAAAGATCAAAAGGTATATTTGCACTTGCTAAAATAGTTAATTTATATAATGCTAGCCAATCTTCCAAAGAAGATTAATACATTGTGTATATAAAAAGGCATGAAATCGTCTACATGCTGAATGGTAATAATTGCTGTAGAGGCATTCCCACTCCTTATTTTATGTGAGCTGCAGTTCATGATGAAGATTACTGCCACCATCCTCTTTAAGTGTAGGACACTACAGAGTTTGCATGGTTGAGTGTATTTGAAGAAAAACACTTCCTGCTTTAACCAAGCGTGTCTTGCAGTTAATAAGATGCAGTCTATTGGAATGCCAGTAGGTTACATTGATAAAAGAGACATTGCTGCTGAAACTCGGAGAAGAACCAGATATTAGGTCTCACCCTGAAGCAGTTCTGTTCAGATGTTTAGTCTTGAAGATTGGGATGATTTTTTTTCCCCCAAAACTTATAAGATGAAAAAGAAAAGGATGGTCAATCAGTTCATTTTCACTCATCTCTAAATCTTCACCATCATAAAACAAAGGGTTAAGGTTTTGTAAACACAATCACTGTATTATTCCATCTGAGAGGCGCTTGCAAATGTTGTTGTTTTTGTAAAAATCACAAGGCTGAGTCATGAGGAGGGGTGTATGTTAAGTTAGATATGCTTGCACAAACAGCTACAAGTAGCTGTATTTTGCTTCTGCTAAAATCGCAAGGTGGGATCAGTGGGTGTATACCAAGAAATAACTAACCAAAAAGGGAGGTGGTCGACTGGTAGAAACAGATGTATTGATATGACAATTGCCAACAACAGGCCACAGACAGATGTGGTAAGCTGATTAGATGAGCAGCTGCACAGAGCAATACAACTGTCATATACGAAGTAAAAGGGGAGTACCGAGAGACTCAACTGAACTGTATAAATTGTAATGTAACTCCTGGTCGGGGTGCCTACTTTGTGGTCACCCGGGCTTGCAAGAATGTATGAATACAGACTGCTTCTGAATTTGACTCGGACTGAAATTACTGAACAGTGAGCTTCATTTCTCACATTCCATGTCCCTGTAATATAAATGTTTTACTATTTTCTCTTTGTAAAAAGAAAATCAACTGATTTTTTTCATGATTAAATTTTGAATGTCAAAATTTATGTACTATATAATGGCCTGGATTATGGAATAACAAAATAATAAATTGCAACTGAAATCTTATCAGCAAATGTACGGTTTCAATGATTAAACACCAAAATTCAGATCTTAATTCTAAAAAAAGTATATACCTGAACCAAACTCTTATTTTTCTTCAGAGACGATGATTTATGTGTTCTTATACACACTGTTTTGACTTTTAAAATTTCAGGTAATGAAGCAAATTTAGGTTACATAGTTACATAGTGCAACTCTGATATGTATGCAGGATTGTACTTTTCATGATATCACAGCAAAGTAGAATATAAACTTCTGTCAAATGATCTACCTGAGTCAGGCATAACTCCATCCAGGCATACTAATGAATTGGAAAGAGGTATTTTGGCTTTGAGTTTTATTTTCCTGATGGAACACTAAGCTATAGACAAAACACAAACTTCTGAAGAATTGACAGTTAACAAATGTCCCAAACCTCTCCTCATCTTTGCTTCTCTCTCTTCATTTAAGTAATTTCCTAAGCTTTTTGACCAAGACCAAGCTTTTTATCACTTTTCATAGCTTTATCAAGTTTTCCGTCCTGATTCCTCTAATGTGGCTCAGTGTCAAATTTTGTTTGATAATCCTCCTCCAAAGTGCCTTGGGAGATTTTATCTCATTAAAGACACTATATAAATTTAAGTCATGTTGTTATATGTTTCTTGCCTTGATGCCGGATAAATCATAGATAGTTATTCAGAATATAGTTCCATTTAACTTGTATTTGGCAAGTCTCCATCACATAATTGTTTTTCAGTAACTGGCTTGTAAATATACATTGCATAAAATTTGGGAGGTATCATAAGGTGTCGTGACTTTTTCAGCATATGAGTCATATGCAGCAGAGGCATCATAAGCAGTCAAAGATAAAAGCTCTGATTAGGGCAATCTATTATTATACTGTAAATTGCAGAGTTCTGAATATGCTTTAAGTGTACGCTTACATAATACAGGTGCATTAATTTATTTTATATCTGACATTAGCAAAATACAGATAATGTTTTTCACAGCTCAACTAGGATCCTCATCAATACATTGCAAATAAAGAGGGATCCTAGTTGAGCTGTGAAAAACATTATCTGGGATCCATCAATAACTCCTGGTCTCTGGTCACTGCAGGATCCATTACATCGTTACCAGCCTCGTCATCTTGACAAAGTTGTTACCAGTGTTTTCAGTAGAGCTCAATGAATGATAATATCGCCACCAGCTGGCTGTGTTAGTATTATTGTCCAAATTTACAAGCAGCTTCAGCAACTGCAGGCAATTTTTGAGCAGTGTTTAAAGCAATTCTTTTGCAAGATGTTGTTCATAAACTCCCACTTATTGCATCATAAATCAAATAATTGTACAGACAGTTTTATCTTACTTCTAGAAACTATTGGAAGCAATTCTGAAGGACTGTATTAATCTGTACTGGAAAGATAAGGATTAGTCAAGAAAATTAGCATGGCTTTGTTAAGGGGAGGCCGTGTCTGGCTAAGTTGATTGAATTTTTCAAAGAGTTACACAGGTGTCTAGATAATAGCAATGAATTTGATATATTTTGACATCGACTTCAGCAAGGCTTTTAATAAGATCCAGCATAAGTGATTTACAGCAAAAGGTAACACCCATGGAATCCAAGGAAATTGGATCTAGATTTGACTGAGTGGCAGCAAGTAGAGAGGGATATTTGAAGGATGCTTTTGTGATTGGAGGCCCATGTTCAGGAGTTCTGCAGAGATTAGTGTTGAGGTACTTCCTGCATGTGGTATATCTAAATAATTTAGGATTGACTTTTGGAAAGTATGTCAGTATATTCACAGATGATATTAAAATTGATGAAGTGATAAATAGTGAGGAGGTTCGTCTTAGATTACAGGGGTATATAGATAGATTGCCAAATGATCTGATCAGTGTCAAATGGAATTCTGTTTAGATAAATGTGAGGTGTTGCATCTGGGAAGGATAATCACACCAAGGGAAAACATGATGAACTGTAGGACCCTGGGAAGCACTGAGGATCAAGAGAACTTAATGTGAATGTGCACTGTCCTTTAATAGCAGGATAGGTATTAAAGTAGGCAAATGTGAGGACTGCAGATACTGGAAATCAGAGTCTAGATTAGAGTGGTGTTGGAAAAGCACTGCTGGTAAGGCAGCATTCGAAGAGCAGGAAAATTGACATTTCGGGCAAAAGCCCTTCATCAGGAATGAAAGCTGGCATAATTCTTGATGAAGGGCTTTTGCCCGAAACGTCGATTTTCCTCCTTCTTGGATGCTGCCTGACCGGCTGTGCTTTTCCAGCACCACTCTAATCTAGGGATTCAAGTAGTTAGGATATATGGATACTTGCATTTATTAACTGAGGCATAGAGTTTAAGAGCAGGGAAGTTATGCTGGAACTGTATAAAACATGGATAGACCACAACTCCAAATTAAAGGAGGGATGGGATTGCACTGGATATGGTGCAGAAGAGCTTTACCAGGAGTTTACCTGTGCTGAGAGTTTTAGTTATGCAGAGAGGTTGGATAGACTGGGGTTGTTTTCCTTGCAGAAGGGCTGAGTGAGGGGGATATGACTGGGATGTATAATATTATGAGGGGCATAGATAGGAAGAAACATTTCTTCTTGGTGGAGGTCACAATGACAAATGGTATGGATTTAATGCAAGAGGCAGGAGGTTTAGAGGGGATGCGAGGAAAATCTTTTTTTCACCCAGAGGTTGGTGGGAATCTGGAACTCACTGCCTGTGAGAATGACAGAGGCAGAAACCCTCATAAGATTAGAATCCCTACAGTGTTGACCCTCCGAAAAGTAACCCACTTCCCTCTAACTAATGCACCAAACACTATGGGAAATTTAGCATAGCCAATTCACCTAACCTGCACATCTTTGGATTGGGGGAGGAAACCAGAGCACCTGGAGAAAACCCACACAGACACGGGGAGAACGTGCAAACTCCACACAGTCGCCTCTGGCTGGAATCGAACCTGGGAACCTGGTGCTGTGAGGCAGCAGTGCTAACCACTAAGCCACCATGCCACCCCTATTTAAGAATTATTTAGATATACACTTACGATGCCAAGGCACACAGGGCTAAGGCTTTGAAAAATGGGTTTAGAATAGTTGAGTGATATTTTGTTGACTGGTGCAGACTTAAAGCACTGTGGGCTTTTTTTTCTGTGCTCTGGCCCCCTATGATTCTATGGCACATTGAAGTACACCTTGATGTAATCTAACTTCAAACCCCTAACTCTGCCTTCATTGTATTCCTGCACATTGTGGAAGTGTGTTATAGCACACACTACCTCAATGTCTTGGGCTGTTTGTGGGGTCAACACACAGAGAGTTAAAACAATGTTCAACTTTGCTGAAGAAGATTTTACGAGCAGTCCGAAGGCACGGTTGAGAAGTTCAAGGAAGGTGTTGTGTTAATACATTCATATCCAGGATCTGGCATCCTGTTTGGGTACTTTCTTATAATATACAAATTGAGTAATGACCTTAATGGCTCATTTGATACTAGTAATCAGATGATTGAGAGAAGCTGGGGTGTGAAATGTAATTTAATATGTTTTTCTGGCTTCATATTAATCTGATGTCACTTTTCTGAGTATTTTGTTGTATTTGGTTTTGCGATGTATGGAATGCAGAACAAATGTTTTAAATAAACCACAATGTGCTTTACTCACACTAGACTGGGATTTGAGTTGCTAGCTGGATATGTTCCAGGAGATGTTGGTAGATAGACATCACAGAATTCAGTAGATGCGGACTAAATGGGTGAGTTGACCTGTAGGAGGAGGCAAGTCCAAAGCCTTGAACTTTCTTGGAAAGGGATGGGTTTCTCTGAAGCATATAAATTAACAAAAATAATTTCTGTTACTGTCCTTGTTTAGAATTGATTTGTTCAGCAGGTACCTAGGTGCAGCCATGCCTGCAAGCACAATCACCAGTGCCTGGGTCTCTCCTTAATCCAAGACCACAAATTGGTGTCATTTTGGCAGCAGCCATAATCACCACAGTGCGACTGAGTACTAAAGAGTTGCCAGCATCTGGTTGGCAGCAGCTCTGAATGGGAAAAGTGTTCTGTCACTGAGATCCTTCCTCCTGTGAGAAAGCCCACCCCTGGCCTGTTAAGTGCCTGTGTATCTTTTTTTTTCAAAAAGAGGCAACAAGGAAATCTTGCTGGTTCTCCAACTGGAGGCCAAGATCACCATCAACTCCATAAGACTCTACTCAATGTCATCTCTCTCCCCTACAATAACTCTCAATGGATTTTCCAACAATGGATTCATCCAATCACTCAACATAATACTGTCACTTGCGGGTCTCTTCTTCCCTGTGGCTGAAACAAAACACTGTATGGAGAGGCACGTCGCTTCAGAAAACCGGAGGTGATATAGTGGTGTAGGATGAGTTCCAAAATCCAGAGGATCTCAGCAGTCAGAGCAGTCTGCATTCAACTCTGCACCAGGTAGGATGGTAGGTTAACGAAGAGGAAAAATATTTTGTGTAAGGTTATGCAGATGGATGTTTGATGTGAAATTGGGTTATTAAGTTTCTGTTCAATTTTCCTGCAAGGTTAAAATTATTTTTCAATTCTCTGATTTTGCTCTTCTTTGTCTAATGCATGGCAAGTGGCATTTAAGTGTGATAAATGAAGTTAAAGTCAGATAATAGGTGTCTGTGACAGAGCTGACTGTCGGACTGTTTGTTGGGGAATTGGAGGCAGGAGGCCCAGGGTTCAGAATGTGGTTGCAGAATCAAACTGTGCCTGAATTAAGCCATCTACATAGTTACATGCTGCTGCAGCTGCCCTCACCACACCATGATTCTCTTTCTTCACTGTTGTTGGGGCCTTCATCTTCCTGCAGCTCCAATCATTGTTTTTCTGTATATTGTATAAAGCACAGCACACCACTACCATTCCTGAAATCCAGACAGGTGCATATTGAAGTACCCCCAATCTCTCCAGGCATTTAAAGTACAAATTCAGCATACTAATTACTTGCTTGATAATTCTCATGGTTAAGTGGCTTTGCTTGCATCTCTTATACGAATAACTTTCAGGTTCTAATAGGTGTAATCAGTCAGGTCTTCAGTGAGTTGTCCTTGTCTCCAAAATGTTAGCCATTAATTCTGTTTCATGGTGCAAAGATGCTTGCCTGGCAGAGGATAACAGCATAATGGTACCTGGAACATTACACAAAATGTGTAATGATCTTTAAGTACTTATAACAAATTTCACAGAGATAGAATGGAAGCCCTTGAAGCTGACCAGAGTGAGAGATTTAATAATCACACGTGTGCAGTTAAAGTCTCCTGGAAGCGCTGGAAACCAGCCACAGCCATAAAACCAAACTTCCACTTGTTCTGAATTGACTCCATCGTCACAAGGTAACCATTACAAATAGGATCAGGAGGAGGTCATCTGGCCCCTCAAGCCTGCTCTGCCATTCAATAAGATCATGCCTTATCCGACATTGCTTGCATCCACTTTCCTGCATTTTCCCCATAATTCTTTATTCCTCTACTGACCAAGAATCTATTTATCTCAGCCTGAAATATATACAAAGATTTTTCTCCCACAGTTCTCTGTGGTAAGGAATTCCAAAGGCTTTCAACTTTCTGAGAGAAGCAATTTCTCCTCATCTTAGTCTTAGATTGGCACCCCTTTATTCTATGCCCTCTGGTCCTAGACTGTCCCATGAGAGGAAGTATCCTCTTGGCATTTACCCTGTCAAGTCTCTTAAGAATCCTATATCTTTCAATGAGATCACCCCATTCTTCCAAACTCCAGTGAGTAACTTCCAACCTGTTCAGCTATTGTTCATCAGCCAATCCCTCTATACCAGGTACCATGCAAGTGACCTTCTCTGTACTGTCTCCAATTAAATGATATCTCTCCTTAAATAAGGGGACTAAAACTGCTCAAAGTATTCCAGATGTGGTCTCATCGGCATCGTGTTCTATTGCAGTAAGAGTTTGCACTTCTTATACTCCAACCTCCTTGAATTATCCTTCCTGATTATCCGCGGTATCTGTCCTAGCTTTGTGCATTTTGTGCACAAGCATCCTCAGTTTTTTTCCATTTAAATAATGCTGTTCTTTTGACATCCCCTCCAAAATGAATGACTTTGCATTTTTCCCACTCAGCTAACCTATAAATATATCTGTACAGCCATGACCTTGCATGTCTTGCTCTGTTTAAGCACCCTATGATCCATATTTCCTTACTTGCTATGATCGGCCTGAAATGCTCGCAAAAATAAATGTTTCACTGTACTTAAGTACATGTCACAACAATAAGTCAAATCAAATCAGCTGTATCACACAGAATCCCGACAGTGCAGAAAGAGGTCATTCAGCCCATTGTGTCTGCATCAACCCTCCAAAGAGCATCCCACCCAGACCCAGCACTCCCCTGCTCCAATCTCACAACCCCGTGTTTATCCAGCTAATCCACCTAGCCTACACACCATAGGGCAATTTAGCACGACCAATCCACTTAATCTGTACTTCTTGGATTACAACCTTTATCTCCCTTTGCAACAAGCCTTTCCACCTATTTTTGTGTCATCTGTAAGGAAACATCTGTTTCCTTCCTCTGAGTCAATAATATATATTGTAAACAGTTGTGGTCTCAACACTGATCCCTGTGGAACCCCACTGGTCACAGGTTGCCAACCTAAAAAAGAACGTTTTATCCCAACTCGCTGTTTCCTGCCCATTAGCCAATTCTTTATCCATGACAATGTACAATCTCACACACACCAAGGGTTTCAATCTTATGGTCTAACCTTTTGTTAGCTAACTTGTCGGACACTTTCTGGAAGACTACGTACAACACACCTACTGGTTTCACTCTATCCAATCTGGTTGAGACTTCCATGAAAAATTCTCATAAATTAGTCCGAAATGATTTCCTTTTGTGAAACCATGCTGATTCTGCTTGACTAGAGTATAATTTTCAAAATATGCACATATTTCCTAACAAGCATAGAATGGAGCCCTACATGCGTTTGTGAGGAGCTGATTATGTGCTCTGTAAATAAACTGTGGAGCCCTTTGGAAGGAACACAGCTGAATATATTAAGGATGTTAATGGCCACTGGCAATGCCTGGTGGCCACTTAGCAAGTGGTCTTGTTCTGAAAGGCTGCAGATGTCAGTGGTCACTTGATGTGACAAGTGAAGATCGGATATGTTCAGGAAGCCAACTCTCTCCATGTAACACTGTATTGTGGAGAGTGCTTCCATTGAGCTGCATTTCTCTGCTCATTCCTTCCATCTATGAGGTGGTAAATGGATGAGGAGAAGGTTTCTGTTGCTGCTTCTGGTGCTGTCGTTGTTCAATATGTTGGATGTCATTTGCTTGTCAATAAGAATGGTAAAGCAGAATATTGATTTAAAAATTTGAAATTGTTTTAATTTTGATATTTAGTAAGATGTGGGTGTACAGATACAAAGAATACAAAAGGCAGTACAAAAAACAAAGAAAACTACAGCACAGGAACAGGCCCTTCAGCCCTCCAAGCCTGTGCCGATCCAGATCCTCTATCTAAACTTGTTGTTTATTTCCCAAGGATCTGTATCCCTCTGTTTCCTGGTAAAAACAATGACTGCAGATGCTAGAAACCAGATTCTGGATCAGTGGTGCTGGAAGAGCACAGCAGTTCAGGCAGCATCCAACGAGCAGCGAAATCGACGTTTCGGGCAAAAGCCCTTCATCAGAAATAAAAGGCAGTGAGCCTGAAGCTTGGAGAGATAAGCTAGGGGAGCTGTCCATTCATGTATCTGTCTAGATACACCTTCAATGATGCTATCGTGCCTGCCTCTACACCTCCACTGGCAACACATTCCAGGCACTCACCACTCTCTGTGTAAAGAACTTTCCACACACATTTCCCTTAAACTTTTCTCCTCTCAGCTTGAACTTGAGTCCCCCAATTCTGGAAAAAGCTTCTTGCCAACTAGTCTGTCTATACCTCTCATGATTTTGTCAACCTCAATCAGGTCCCCCCTCAACCTCTGTCTTTCTAATGAAAATAATCCTAATCTACTCAATCTCTCATCGTAGTAAGCACCCTCCATACAAGAAAACATCCTGGTGAACCTCCTCTGTACCCTCTCCAAAGCATCCACATTCTTCTGGTCATGTGGAGACCAAAATGGTACACAGTATTCCAAATGTGGCCGAACCAAAGTCCTATACAACTGGAACATGACCTGTCAACTCCTATACTTAATACCCTGTCCAATGAAGGAAAGCATGCCGTAAGCCTTCTTGACCACTCTATTGACCTGTGTTGCCATCTTCAGGGTACAATGGACCTAACAGCCAGATTCCTCTGTACATCAATTTTGCCCAGGGCTATACCGTTTACCATATAGTTCACTCTAGAATTGGATCTTCCAAAATGCGTCACCTTGCATTTGCTCAGATTGAACTCCATCTGCCATTTCTTTGCCCAACTCTCCAATCTACCCATATTCTGCTGCATTCTCAGATAGTCTCCTTTACTGTCTACTAGTCCACCAATCTTAGTATCATCTGCAAACTTGCTAATCAGACCACCTATACTGTCCTCCAAATCATTTTTGTATATCACAGTGGTGCTAGCATATATCCCTGTGGAACACCACTGGTCACTGTTCTCCATTTTGAGAAACTCCCTTCCACAGCTACTAACTGTCTCCTGTTGCCCAGCCAGTTCTCTATCGATTTAGCTAGTACAGTCTGGTTCAGCAAGCAACTATGAAGGCTAAAGTCAAAGTTACGTTTATTACAAGAAGATTAGAATAAAAGATTAATGAAATCATTCTGCAATTGTATAGGGTTTTACAGAGACTACAACTTGTATACTGTGTGCAGTTTTGGTCTCCAAATTTTAGGAAGGAAATGCTTCTGTTGGAAGTGGTACATTGATAGGTTCACAAGATTGTTTTCTGGGATGAGACCTCCTTATCTGAGGTATGAGGTAATGCCACATTAGCAACACTCATGTAGCACTGGGATTCAGGAAATGGAAAGCATCGATCAAATGCCCAATCCTGCAAAATATTTTAAATCACTTCCAGTACTCTGATGTAACACCTTTCATTTGCACAAGGAGATATATGTAAGATTTGAACATTTCTGCCAGTCATTTGTTCAGTTCCCTCAATTCCTACTGCTCTCTCATCATCCTTTCACTGGTAAGTTCCAAGCAACCCAGGAAAACTAAGCACTCAGAATTACACTTGAAAAGCAATATTAAAACAGCTGCCTTTTAGTAAAAAGTAGCAAATCACTTCTTCTAAGGGGCTTCACACATATAGATAGGATCAAAGTAGATCCAATGAACATAGTATGACCTCTCAAGCCTGCTCCACTTTTCAATATTACCATGACTGATTTTCTGCCTCACCTTGACTTTTCTATCCAACCTCCTTCTCCCTGGATTTCCTGAGAGATCAAATCTATACCAGCCTGGAATATATTCAATGATGAAGCATGGACAACCCCTTGGATTGAGAATTCCGAAGAAACACAACCTTTTAAATGAAGAAAGTTGTCCTCATTTCAGAACTAAATGATCAACCCTTTATGCTGAAGCCGGACACCAAAGTTTAAGATTCCCCACCCACAGGAAACAATCTTGCAGTGTCTACCCTGACAAGCTCCTTCAGAATCTTAAATTTCAATGAGATCATCTCTCACTCTCTCAACTCTAACTTAAGGTAAATAGCCTATCATCGTAGAATGACGATCTCATCCCTGAAAACAATCTTGTGAAACTGTCAGTCAATGTACTGCCTCCAACAGAGATATTTCCGTTCTAAGATAGGAAGACCAAAATTACATACAGTATGCAAGTTGTCATCTCACTAAAATCCAGAACGACTTTATTAACCTTTTATTCTAACCTTGTTGTCATAAAGGTCAGCATGCCTTCCTAATTGCTAGCTGAATTTCTCCCTTTTTCTGTTCTTTATGTCTGTACACCCACATCTCACTAAATGTCAACATTCAAGAATTTCAAATCTTTTGATAAATATTCTGGTTTTCCATTCTTATTAATAAAATGATTAACATCCAACGTCCCATATTGTACACCATCTGTCATGCTGCTGTCCATTCAATTAGTCTGGTCATATCTCTTTGCTTCCTCCTTTTTATAAACCCCCTGAAACAAATAGTTTTATTTCTTTTTTAGCACACAGTTATCTGACTTCAATTAAAATTTAGTTTACTAGATCAAAAATGAAGGAGACAATCCAAGATTTTCTTGACTGAAAGGAAGAGGAGTTTTATTATCAATTACCCTGGAAAAGAAAACAATAAAAATATATCAAAAATACATACAGACTCACATTATAAGATTAAAAAATAAGGGACAGTTCTAATGAGGAGATGTGGTGCAATGGTAATCTGGCTGGACTAGTAAACCAGAAACCCAACCTATGGTCTGGTGACATGGGTTCGAATTCCACCATGATCGATATTGAAATCTGAATTTAATTCGAAATCTAGAATGAGAAGCTCACCCAGTGATGGTCATATAATCACTAATGATTGTTGCAAAGATCCATTTAGTTCACTAATGAGTTTTAGAGAAGGAAATCCGCCACCCTTTCCTGGTCTGGCCTACATGTGATATCCTAATGAAGGGCTTATGCCCAAAACATTTACTCTCCTGCTCCTCGGATGCTGTCTGACCAGCTGTGCTTTTCCAGCACCGCACTCTCAACTCTGATCTCCAGCATCTGCAGTCCTCACTTTCTCCTCCATGTGACTCCAAACTGTCATCTGGGCAGTTAGGGAGATGGCATAAATGCTGGTTCAGCCAGCAACACTCACATCTTATGAACAAATAAAAGAAATATACAGACAAGAAGGTAAAGGTATTACACTTTAAAGACTAAAGGCCATTAGTGAACCATATCAGTTTTTACAACAATTTATGATGGTTTCATGCACATTGTTATTACAATTGGCTTCCAATTCCACATTTTATTAACTTAATTTAAATTCACCGGCTGACATGATGGGATTTGAACCTGTATCCCCAGAGCTTTATCTTCGTCTTCTGAACCCTGGACCAATGACATTACCATGACATCGCTATCTTCCACATTACATGAATGTAATTACATCTACAGGTCTCCCTTATTCACTTAGTAGTTCTATCCTTTAAGAACTCTTAAACTTGTTGTACACCATTTCTGCTTCATAAAACCATGTTGTTTCTGCCTTATGTGATATAAATTTCTATTGAGTTCATTTTGACATTCTTCTCCCTCCACAACCCAGATCAATCTCTTGTTCTAGTCTGCTCATTCCAATTACACTCTCCCCCACCCCATTAAATGGTGCTGAAAAATGAACACATGCTGTACAGAGAGAGAATACATGACACCCCAACCTATATAGATATAGAGTCCTACAGCACTGAAACAGACCCTTCAGTCCAACTTATCCACGCTGACAAGACATCCCAGTCTAGATCCTCCCCTCCTCGGATGCTGCCTGACCTGCTGTGCTTTTCCAGCACCACACTCTTGACACTGATCTCCAGCATCTGTAGTCCGCACTTTCTCCCACTGACCTAGTCCCAAAAATAACTAGTCTCAAATGAAATTCTTGCAAACTCTGTTAATAAGAATTTTCCTTTTAGAGTGACAAAGCAATCATCCTAACTGTGCAACTGCTATGTTAGATTTCAAAGCCACTGATGGTCGATTGAAAGGGAGAAATGTCACAATATTGTACTGTGTGGCAGGGGTGGATTTTGACATGATGGTGGGATGAATGAGTCATTTGACATTTTAATGCCTACAATACAAATCTCTCCTAGTCCTGTCTTTCTGAGAAGACCTTGCATTTTTTTGTTGAGACATGTACTTGACAAGGTAGGTATTGAGATGACTGCCCTAATTGCACAAAAATTTAAGTGACAGCATGAAGATTATGTCCTTCATAATCCGGAAGTCACAAAGATACAGTATTTCTTTTGTGTTCAGTGCGTGAGCAACACTGATACAAAAACATCATGTTCTTGTTTTACTTGTTACGTGGTATCTGGAGGCAAGGATTGAAGAGTCAGACAAAAAAGGAAACAAATTCACCGTCATGCTGAGCCACTGGGTAACTTTATTTCTGGAAGACATTTACCCAGAGGATGAATGACTGAGAAGAATCAGTATATTGGAAGGTATATTTAACCCATTTTCAAATTTTAAAAGTCAGACAATCACAGAACTGTAATAGTGCAGAAGGGAGCCATTTGGCCCATCATGTCTGACTGGTTCTTAAAATGAACAGAAAAGGTGTTGCTGGAAAAGCACAGCAGGTCAGGCAGCATCCAAGGAGCAGGAGAATCTACGTTTCGGGCATGAGCCCTTCTTCAGGAATCATTGAATGCTGCCTGACTTACTGCGCTTTTCCAGCAACACATTTTCAGCTCTGATCTCCAGCATCTGCAGTCCTCACTTTCTCCTCTTAAAATGAGCAAACCACTTTGTTCCTTTCTCCCTGTAATCCTACATATTGTTCCTTTACTATTAACTGTTTTGAGTGCCTGAGTTGAATCTGCCTTCATTACACTTTCAGGCAGTGCATTCCAGATGTTAATCACTTGCTGTGCATTTCTTTTTCTCACATTCTCATTCTCCTTTTGACAATCCCTTTAAACCCAGACCCTCTTGTTCTTGTTACTCTCCCAAATGGGAAGAGTGTCTCCCTGTCCACTTTGTCCATGTCCCTCATGTACAGCATGGAAACAGACCCTTCGGTCCAACCTGTCCATGCTGACCAGATATCCCAACCCAATCTAATCCCATCTGCCAGCACCCGGCCCCTATCCCTCCAAACACTTCCTATTCAAATACCCATCCAGACGCCTTTCAAATGTTGCAATCGTACCAGCCTCCACCACTTCCTCTGGCAGCTCATTACAGCCACATACCACCCTCTGCATGAAGAGGTTGCCCCTTATATCTTTCCCCTCTCACCCTAAACTTATGCCCTCTAGTTCTGGACTCCCCCAGCTCAGGGAAGAGACTTTGTCTATTTATCCTGTCCATGCCCCTCATAATTTTATAAACCTCCATGAGGTCACCCCTCAGCCTCCGACACTCCAGGGAAAACAGCCCCAGCCTGTTCAGCCTCTCCCTATCATTCAAATCCTTGAACCCTGGCAACATCCTTGTACATCTTTTCTGAACCCTTTCAAGTTTCACAACATCTTTCTGATAGAACTGTATGCAATATTCCAGCAGTGACCTAACCAATATCCTGTACAGCCCAACATGACCTCCCAACTTCTGTACTTAAGACTCTGACCAATGAAGGAAAGCATACCAAACATATTCTTCACTATCCTATCTACCTGCAACTCCATTTTCAAGGAGCTATGAACCTGCAATCCAAGGTCTCTTTGTTTAGCAACACTTTCTAGGAGCTTACTATTAAGTGTATAAGTCCTGCTAAGATTTGCTTTCCCAAAATGCAGCATCTCACATTTATCTAAATTAAACTCCAACTGCCAATTCTCAGCCCATTGGCCCATCTGATCAAGGTCCCGTTGTAATCTGAGGTAACCCTCTTTGCTGTCCACTACACCTCCAATTTTGATGTCATCTGCAAACTTACTTACTATATTTCTTATGCTCACATCCAAATTATATATATAAATGATGAAACGTAGTGGACCCAGTAGTGATATTTGAGGCACTCCACTGGTCACAGGCCTCCAGTCTGAAAAACATCCCGCCAGCACCACCCTCTGTCTTCTACCTTTGAGCCAGTTCTTTATCCAAATGGCTAGTTCTCCTTGTATTCCAAGAAGATCTAACCTTGCTCACCAGTCTTCCATGGGGGACCATGTCAAACACCTTATTGAAGTCTATATATATCATGTCTACCGCTCTGCCCTCATCAATCTTCTTTGCTACTTCTTCAAAAGAAAACTCAATCAAGTTTGTGAGACATGATTTCCCATGTACAAAGCCATGTTGACTATCCCTAATCAGTCCTTGCCTTTCCAAATACATGTACATCCTGTCCCTCAGGATTCCTATCACATTTTGCTTTGAAAATAAGAAGGGAACTTTGCTCAGCAGATGGTGGCTGTTTTGCTGAGTTTTTCCAGCATTATCTGCTTATTTTATAACTTATAAATATTTATTTTCTTTTTGTTTTGCTATTGTAATTGTAAGGACATCAAAGAGGCTAAACTGTTAAACCAAGATGTTAAATCGTTACGACTAAGGCACTGAATTGATCTGATCAAATGAAGGTTAACATATTGCTTTTAACAGTTTAGCCTCTTTGATGTCCTTACAATTACAATAGGAAACAAAATAAATGACAACCATAAAATAAGCTGATAATGCTGGACGTACTCAAAAAACAACCAACGAAGTTACCCCTCTTATCTGGAAAGCAACATACCAGTCAGAATAGCTCTCATTCCCAATGTTCCGCCCATTTTGGCAAAATTCAGATGCATTAACCCTACTTTGTCCAACTATTGTAACTCATGAGGAAAGCGACACTCTTTGTGACCTGAGCTCAAATAAATCGCAATTTATCTTTTTTTTTAAAACAGGTGCTGACTAATCTGCAAGACATTTCGTAAATTTCGCTGTTTAAAAAAAAGTACAATCCGAGCAGTGCAATCCTACTTGTGTTTCCGTGATCTCCTCATTGTTGGTAACCTTATCAATTGAGGAGTTAGTCCAATAGCTGCTGCTGCTGCCTCGTCCCCAGCCTTTGTCCAGCACTGTCCCTGCAGCTCCTCCTCCGCCTTTGGTTTTTTTTTGTGATTGGTTAACAGCGCGTCTCCGAGGGCAGTGTCTGAGTGGGGGCGGATCGACTCTCAGTCAGTCGGAACGCCATGGAGATGAACTGAACCGTGTTCCCAATGCGAAAAGCCGGGGGAGATGAGCGGAGGTAAAGGACGATTAAGGGTAGGTGAGAGGGTAGTAGAGGTGCTGTCCAGGGTATCGGTGAATGGGTTGCTTGGCTTTCTGCAGGGCTTGGTGAAGTGCAATGTCCGGGTCTAACTTCGCTGACTTCCGGGTATTGGGAGGTGAGCTGCACTGCGATAGCGCCGACTTGTTGCATTCAATAATCTGAGTGCAGTCCGATGGGCCTGACTGTACCGACTCCCCTTCTCCTTATCTGAACGCATTTGCTGATTGAAAAGAAAATGAAGCCAGAAAACCAATCAGAAACAACAATTTCATTGGGTCCAGATGGCGCCTCCTGTAGCAGGAGGCGGCAGTCAGGGAGAGCTGTCAGCGAAGGGGCTGGATAGTCACAACATCCTGGAGGAAAGCAGCGTCTTTGTCAGTCTAAACAGGAGGTCTTGGTCGAAAGAGACAAGAGAGGCAAAGGATTCCTAAAAATAAGGTGTACAATTACAAGTTTAAACCAGGGTATGTACTCAGATTTCCTGGTTTTAGCCTCACTTCCTGTTACTGCTTGCAAATGCTTGATGTCAATGGACTGAAGATTCCCCGCTGCACAATCTTCAGACTGTCTATTACAGCACAAACATTAGATCAAGGCAGATGAAGTTAAAAGCTTGAGTGGATAGTGGGGGAGTTACAAATGGCAATGTCCTTGAGGGAAGGGACAGACACCAAAGTATCACACTTAGGCTTCAACAGAGGAAAGCAGACCTTTAGGCCAAACTGAGGGAATGGTTCTGCATGTGTGTCCTCTGAAGGCTGTGGAGGAAGGAAGCTCTTGGTCAGATAGCCTACCTGCCAAGATGTAGGAAGCTGGACAGACTCATGGAAAGACAGGAAACACCTGAAAATCCAGTGACTGAAGGTGGAATTGTGGATGCATAACCAGCTATGGCATCGAGGGCCCTCACCAAGAGCTCGTAGGCATCATCCTTAAAGGGATATCTGACAAAGGTATTTAGGAATGCAATTAGCTTGCCACAACTGCAGCAGAGATTTTCTGAGTACAAGCAAGTTGAAGGAAAAGACCTGGTTACCATATTCCTGGAGCTAGTGAAGTCGTTTGAGTACATTGTCCTCCTAGATCCCTCCTTCAAATCATTCCAGGACAGACAGCTAAAGCAGTGAGGAATGGGAATGTCTGGTTATAGGTGAGGAGTCTTAAAAGTGGCAAACCAAAATTGTCCTTTTTAAAGCAAACAATCACATCATCCAAATCATTGGGGAGAGTTAGGACTCCTAAGATCAGGAAGTTATCAGGGAGGTAACCTTTCTCTATTGCAATTGATCCAAAGAGGTGTTAGAACTCTGTTAGGGCTGGGCATCTAAATGAGATTGCCCATGGATGTCAGGCACAGAGAGCCATCCAGAACATGTTCCCTGGCTTTCCCTTCTCATTAGATGTTAAACTAGTTGTGCCTCCCATCGATCGAAAAGCAGTGTCACCTAGGTTCCATCAGGAGAATGCTCACTCTGATGTTGAGTGATAGGGACTCACTTTGTTGGTAAGCATGACACTTGCAAAGTGGAAACTTCTTACATTCTTGACATGACAATAGGTGCAGGAGTAGGCCATTCTGCCCTTCGAGCCAGCACCACTATTCATTATGATCATGGCTGATCCTCCACAAATCAGTATCCTGTTCTTGCCTTATCCCCACAACCCTTGATTCCACTATCCTTAAGAGCTCTATCCAACTCTTTTTTTGAAAGTATCCAGAGAGTTGGCCTCCACAGCCTTCTGGGGCAGAGCATTCTATACACCCACCACTCTCTGGGTGAAGAAGTTTCTCCTCAACTCTGTTCTAAGTGGCCTGCCCCTTATTTTTAAACTGTGTGCCCTTTGGTTCAGGACTTAACCATCAGCGGAAACATGCTTCCTGCCTTCAGAGTGTCCAATCCTTTAATAATCTTATCTTATACGTCTCAATCAGATCCCCTCTCAGCCTTCTAAACTCAAGCATATACAAGCCCAGTCACTCCAATCTTTCAGCATAAGATAGTCCTGCCATTCCAGGAATTGACCTCGTGAACCTACGCTGCACTCCCTCAATAGCCAGAATGTCTTTCCTCAAATTTGGAGACCAAAACTGCACACAATATTCCAGGTGCAGTCTCACCAGGGCCCTCTACAGCTGCAGAAGGACCTCTTTGCTTCTATCCTCAATTCCTCTTGTTATGAAGGCCAGCATGCTATTAGCTTCCTTCACTGCCTGAGTGGGGGTATCAACCATTACTAGTTATTCTGAGAGCATCCTATGAAATAATCATCCATTCCCTCATCCAAAAGTTCGCATCACAAGGGTTGGACAGCCTTTATTAACCCTTTTCATAGCCTGGTGTTTCTGGTGGTTCTTGACCTAATTGATAAGCCATGGAATTAAGAAAGTTGTGAATACCTATAGTGGTTAAGGTCAAACGTGGTCGAGATGTGAATGTTCTTGGGAATTATGCATGGTGATTGCTATGAGCTGCAGATTGAGGTCCACATGGGGTTCAAGAGTGTTTAACCTTGTTCTACACACTGGAGGTGTATTGGTATGTACAGGACCTTGGAACTGTTCAAGTGGCAGGGAATTGAACTGTTATTTTACTTGCCTGCACCTTCACTGCTCTTAATGGTTCATGTCAGGTGTTCCCAACTGGTCAACATCATGTCACATCATGTGACACATGTAGCAGAGCTGTCCTTTGGTGTAATCCTGGAAGTGTTCCTCATCACTAGGAAAAAAGGACAAGGTACCCATGCAGATGACCAATTTCAATGGCAAAGATGTTTAATCCCAACCTAGAATACCAGAGATGTCCTGGAACGTAATGCTACCCTGGAGCATGGACTGATTAGAGAAGACATCTCTAACCTGATTTCTAAGGTGGACATTAGCAAATCAGGGTAGACCTAGAGGTAGCAGCTTATTTCTACTTCATGTAAGTACAGACAGTGTTCAGTAAAGATGATGATGACATTGGCCATTGTGAGTAAAGATGACCATCCAGTAAAGATCGCTTACCATTGATCCGAACACATCAGTGGGAGGGAGTCTGGGATACCTGCTGAAGTCTTTGGAGCGAAGTATCATCTATGAGTTGTCAAATCTATGCCACTCCCCCCACTGTACTCATGAAAAAATGTTGTAAAAACAGAGGATCTGTGTGGTTTGCCAGACACAGCAATTCTTAAGGGGGCTAACCCTCTACCTATGATTGAAGAAGTTTTATAAGTTCTGAAAGATGCAGTATGTTTCTTCAGTCTTGACTTTGGCACCAGTAATAACTAGCAACCCGTTGCTGAGCAAGATACTGAAAAGATGACATTTCTAATGGGCACTGGGACTTTACAAAGCATGAACAGTATTCTTGAGTATTTCTAATGTCCTTGCAATCTTTTTGCATCTGACTGATAAAACTTTTGACAACTTTGATTTCTGGTCCCTGTTTGTATATCTGGATGATATACTTTCCTTTAGGCTTGATGATCGAGGACACCCTTGAAGGACATGACACTATCTTAGCAAGTTAACCGAAGTTTAACTAGAAAGTTAAATTACAAGTGTCAACATTTTCAAAACAAATACACAACCTTGTGCACTCCTGACATTGAGAAAATTCAGGCAGTACAGAAGTGGCCCTTGACCTAAGACTGAGGGGGAACTGGGTGGGATTCTTGGTCTAGCTGGTTACTGTAGAAACTTTGTACAAGGCTAGGCACCATTGGCTGTCTCATGCCATGACTCCCTGAGACTGAAAATTATTTTTGGAGTGAGATTTTACAGTACTTTGATCAGTCTGAAAAATAGTCATGGCTAACAGTGAGGAAACTGAAGGGTAAGTCCATGTAATGACTATATCTATTATTTGTTTGGTTCTTGGGATGAGAGTGTTCCATGAGGACAATTTGAATATTATGGGTCATTTACAGAACCAATTACAAATATAAAGGAACCAGACTATTAGATAGAGTTTAGAGGCTCACCTGTACAAAATTAAATATATTTTCAAATTAAGTGCTGGATACTGAAAGGTATTTAATGAAATCCACCTAATACATTGGCTGCTGTGTTCCATCACTTTAAAATGATATTGGCATCCTCTTTATATGTGTACAAACCACTGACAAGTGGTTCCCCCAAGTTCCTGAGCAAAGACTAATGAAAGCCTGTGGGCAAGTGTGGGTGTGTAAAAAAAAAAAATAGCCAGAACTGCTTTCTTGATCACTAAATTTCAGCCTAAATGTTATAACCACTACCCATTTTCCATAAAGTTATCAGCAAAAAGAAAACATTTTGGGTAATTCATGTACAGAACACATGTGCAGTTCCTGGTTGCTATCAATATCAAGTCCCTCACTTTTGATAGATCTAATCTCTTGTTTCCTTTCATTCATGTCTGCACTTTTTAACAACTTTTTAAAGGAAGACGATTCTTAAGAAATTTTCCCACTTACGATAAAATTTGAGCAATGTTGTTTGTCAAGAATTCAGGAAGTTGTGTAGCTTATTCCAGTAAATTCTTGAAAGATATTGATGATGTGGCCAACGATAACTGCGGAACAATTGAAGTCATGCCAATTACAACTTGCCATTGTGTTGCACCTGGGTTAGACACAATAAAACTGCAGATGCTGGAATTAAAGGTAGGCAAATGGGAGGCTTGAAGAACACAGCAAAACAGGCAGCATCGGGAGTTGTAGAAGTCAATGTTCCAGGTATAACCCTTCCTCAGGACTCGGGGGGGGGTATATGGGGAGCTGCTTATTTTTCTTCTGCTTTTGTTTTAATTGTGTTGGCAAAGGTTAGTGGGAGTCTGGAACTAATTGTCAGGGTTAAAGGCAGAAACCCTGATAACACTTAAGAATTGTTTAGATGTTCACTTATGATGCCAAGGCATAGAAGGCTATTGGCCAAATGCTGGAAATGGGATTGGAATAGTAAGGTGGTGGTTTTTGACTGGGGTGTTTTTGTACACCTGTGACACATACGTTCACCCTGAATCCCATGCCTTTATGAATCTTTTGCTCCCTTTCTCCCAAGTTCACTTCATTTTTGCAGTTTTCCAGTTCCCTCTATCACCTTACCACTCAATCCCAAACTACTAGACTGTCTTTCTTAACCTTTCCTAAATCTCTCCTAATTCCGTGTGCATGGTCTATAAAAATCTGTGTGCAGAAGAAAGCTTATACATTATCAGAGATACTTATACAAACATACGGTGTTGTCAACATTGTTAACCAGCTTGTTGGAGTTAGAGTAACAAAATAGATTTTATGTATCATCGATTCTTGTTCCTTTGTTTTTTCCATAAGGGCTTTTGCCCAAAACGTCAATTTCGCTGCACCTTGGATGCTGCCTGAACTGCTGTCCTCTTCCAGCACCACTAATCCAGAACATAATTTGTGGTGCATACCAGATCTAAATGTTCACTTGTGTTTTGGGGAGTTGCTGGTAATTATAAGTTTAGTAATGTTTCCCTTCAAACTGCCTTTGCTGTAAGAGGGTTAATCTTATTACATAGGCTCTAAGCTACTGTGTTTCAAATTTTTGGTCACTCGCTGATGAATGCTGATAGGAATGTCTACCTTTGTTTTTTTTTCCCCCTACTTTTGTCTTTTTTTAGATACATTGGTGTGACACTTCCAAATGTGCCTAAAAACACAGAAATGAAGATTTGTGCGAATTATTGACTTAGCTGCGGGTTTTGATGCATCGTCGAAGTGAAGCCACCAGTCCACCATTCCAGACTGAGTTTTCTGTTTTCAAACATCTTGTGAATGAAGTCACATGTTTCTACTGCAGATGCATATGATCCTATCGCAAGACACATTTGGCAATGAGTAACTCTTCAACAATTGTGCCTCCTGTTGACAAAAGTAATGCAGTTGCGGGATTTGTTCTAGTGCCTTTCTTTCTTCTGACATTAGTTGGATTCACTGTTGCTATGGTAAAGCACATTTCTTATTTGCACTATTAATCGCACTATTACTTTCCTTTGTGAAGTTCCTGAGTAGAATATCATGGGTTACACGAAACAATTGTGGGAGACAAGACATAAGAATAACAGATCCATTATGTCCTGTTCTCAAGATAACTTTTATTATCTTGAAGTACGATGAAAGTTCACACTGTGTTATAGAGTCATAGAGATTTACAGCAATGGAAACAGACCCTTTGGTCCAACCCGTCCATGCTGACCAGATATCCCAACCCAATCTAGTCCCACCTGCCAGCACTCGGCCCACATTCCTCCAAACCCTTCCAATTCATACATCCATCCAAATGCCTCTTAAATGTTGCAATTGTAGCAGCCTCTGCCACTTCCTCGGGCAGCTCATTCCACACACGTACCACTCTCTATGTGAAAAGGTTGCCCCGCAGGTCTCTTTTATATCTTTCCCCTCTCACCCTAAACCTATGCCCATTAGTTCTGGACTCCCTGACCCCAGGGAAAAGACTTTGCCTATTTACCCTGTCCATGCCCCTCATAATTTTGAAAACCTGTATAAGGTCTACCCTCAGCCTCCGACACACCAGGGAAAACAGCCCCAGCCTGTTCAGCCTCTCCATATAGCTCAAATCCTCCAACTCTGGCCACGTCCATGTAAATCTTTTCTGAACCCTTTCACGTTTCACAACATCTTTCTGATAGGAAGGAGACCAGAATTGCACACAATATTCCAACAGTGGCTTAACCAATGTCCTGTACAGCCGCAACATGACCTCCTAACTCCTGTACTCAATACTCTGACCAATAAAGGAAAGCATACCAAACGCCATCTTCACTATCCTATCTACCTGCGACTTCACTTTCAAGGAGCTATGAACCTGCACTCCAAGGTCTCTTTGTTCAGCAACACTCCCTAGGACCTTGCCATTAAGTGTATAAGTTCTGCTAAGATTTGCTTTCCCAAAATGCAGCACCTTACATTTATCTGAATTAAACTCCATCTACCACTTCTCAGCCCATTGGCCCATCTGGTCAAGATCCTGTTGTAATCTGAGGTAACCCTCTTAGCTGTCCACTACACCTCCAATTTTGGTGTCATCTGCAAACTTACTAACTGTACCTCTTATGCTCACATCCAAATCATTTATGTAAATGACAAAAAGTAGAGGACCCAGCACTGACCTTGTGGTACTCCACTGGTCACAGGCCTTCAGTCTGAAAAACAACCCTCCACCACCACCACCCTCTGTCTTCTACCTTTGAGCCAGTTCTGTATCCAAATAGCTAGTTCTCCTTGTATTCCATGAGATCTAACCTTGCTAACCAGTCTCCCCTGGGGAACCTTGTTGAACGCCTTACTGAAGTCAATATAGATCACATCTACTGCTCTGCCCTCATCAATTCTTTGTTACTTCCTCAAAAAACTCAATCAAGTTTGTTATATTGAATGATGAGGACTTCAGTCAGTATTGGCGAATTATATCCAGAACTCTTGCTGAAAAGCACTTAAATTTTGAATGACTTCTAGAACTTCCTTTGCTTTTATATCTTGGCCATAACAGGTACTTTCACAAACCTCAGCAGATTATTGAAGTTATTCCAATATAATTTTAACATTGTGCTGTGCATATAAACTTTATTTGAAACTGAGAATGTAGTCACAAACACGTATAAGCAAAAAAATCAGAAAGTGATTTTTTTTTGTATCTATCAAGAATAGGGCTATCAATGTACCAATATAGTTCATAGAAATGACTTCAACTTCAATAGTAGCGTTAAAGAAACTAATGGTTCGGTTGACCTCTCATTTTGAACTCCTCAGACAACTAGGTTTCCTGATTTAAAAACGAAATGGTAATTGTTTCATTTTAAATGGATTATTAATAGAATTGTTACCTGCAACCTTGACCAAAATATAAGACTGTTACTGTAACTTCTTGGGGTTTAGGAGAACTAATATAGGATGATAATTCATTGAATCTTCTACTTCAGTTCAGAATCTCACTAAGATGAGAAGGAAAAACTCTAAACTGCTTCCAGGGCACAATTCTTACTGAATTTGTGTCACTTTCTTTTCTGATTGTGTCTGAGCCTGATACTATCCATTCTTTCAGAATTTACTTAAAGCTGTATCATGTTTGTTTTCACATCTCAAAAGTTTTCATTGACCGTGGCATGCTACATAATCTTAATCTGTTCCATTCATGACCTATTTCATGTTTTGATGTGGTTTATGTTCTTGTCCTAGGTAATTAGGAGGAAGTTGCCAAGTATTGCTTTATAGAGTTGTCAACATTTAATTTAATTGGTGCTAAAGTAAACTTCAATGTATTTTCATTTATCATTTTCATTGTTCACTGTTTCCTGTATAGCCATTTACTCTTGGAATGGATGGCATTCCTGTTTTTTGTCAAATTGCTAACCATTGTTTGAAATGATTGAGGATAAAAACAATGACTGCAGATGCTGGAAACCAGAGTTTAGTTAGTGGTGCTGGAAAAGCACAACAGTTCATGCAGCATCCAAGTAGCAGTAAGCTATGCTACAGGAGAGTTCCTTAATATTCTGTCAAGAGTTGAATCAGTGTAGACTGATTCATCAAATTAATCACTTTGAGATGTGCACCCAGATCATAAGATAAGAACTAGGAGCAGGAGTAGACCATTCAGCCCCTTGAGTCTGCTCCACCATTTCCTATAACCATAGCTGATTTCATCTCAGCCTCAACACCACTTTCTTGCCTGCTTTCCTTAACCCTGCTTAAATTTACTCTGTCCCAGATTCCACCACACTCTGGGACAGTGAATTCCATTGATTCATGACCCTTTGAGAGAAGTAATTTCTCCTCATTACTGTTTTAAAATTGCTACTCCTTATCCTAAAACTCTCATTCTAGATTGCCCCACATGAGGAAACGTCCTCTTCACTGTCTACTTTGTCAGTCTTCTATAGCATCTTATCTATCTTAAATAAATCTCCTCATGTCATAATGCTGAGTAGGAGTCAATAGTGAATTAAGTCTCTGTTGTGCAGTACCCCAAAAGATGACTAATTCTTACCCAATATACATGCTTATCTGTTATTATTTATCAAGGTAAAAACAATGACTGCAGATGCTGGAAACCACAGTCTAGATTAGAGTGGTGCTGGAAGAGCACAGCAGTTCAGGCAGCATCCGAGGAGCAGTAAAATCGACGTTTCGGGCAAAAGCGTATTCCTGATGAAGGGCTTTTGCCCGAAATGTTGATTTTACTGCTCCTCAGATGCTGCCTGAACTGCTGTGCTCTTCCAGCACCACTCTAATCTAGACTGTTATTATTTATCTGTTAACTAAAGACAATAATGGACCATTGCATTAAAACTATTGCAGATCTGTCTGACGATGCATTTGGATATGATTCTTGATGTACCAGGAAATGTAGTTTTAGTTTATTGCAACAGATAACAACATATAATATACAGTAATGAATCTGGCTATTTGACCCAACTGCTCTGGTCCTGATGTTTACACTCTGCATGAGCTTCCTGGCATTTCACCTCTGTCTCATCCTTTTAGCTCAGTGTAAAGAAATATGATTAGTCAAAGTAGGATGGCAGCATTTATTCTGAAGCTGTGCATATAGCAGACTACCTTGTACCTGAGATTGTTTACTCACTACCTTTTGTGCACTATTATATTAGACAAATTTTAAAATGATATTAAACTTTACTGAATTGCTTTTGGTTTTTGTTTTATCAGGTGATGTATATTCAGAAGAGACGCAGGTAACCAATGCTAATCTTGAGTAACTAAGCAGTGCGGCTTTTCTATCCTGTACCTAAATATAGTTTGGCTCATTGATTTATATTCCTTTCACAACTATGCATGAGATTTTCTTTTATCTTGACATAACCAAGAATGCAGCAGTTTTTGATACTTTATAATAGAATGTTGCCAGGAAATGTGAGCACTTGAAATTTGATTTCAATGCAATGGTGAACAACACAATTACATCTGGTTTTTTTTCGCTGAATACAGATTTGCTATCTCTTTGCTACTAATTTCCAGTTGTTAGCCAGTGAACATACTGCTAAGTGTAGTTGTGCTGCACATATAGAAAAGAGAATTATGTTGAGAATCAGATGGCATTAATATAAACTTCAAGGTTCATTCTTCATTTTAATCCGAATTGTTATTCTAATACAGGAGGGCTTACATCTGTTGAATTATACTTCATAGGGTCAACATGCCAAAAGAGATGGAAAATATTGTGAGGATCTAAAAATGAAGCATAGGAAAGGATGTACAAAATTGCAAATGGCTGTGAATAGGGTACTCGGATAGGAATATGAGTAGACTATTTAACCTGTCAAGGCTTTTGCCAGTAAAGCTAAACCAATACTGATTATTGACTGAACTGTGTATATCCATGTTTGCCCCATGTCTCTCAATACCATTGATTATCAAAATTTATCAATCTAAGACTTAAAATTAACTGTTGATTTTGTTACAACTGCAAACATTTTCAGTCCTCTACCAGTCATCTAATACAGAGGCGTTTCTTAACTTCACTCCAGAATGATCTGGCTCTAGTTTTTAGGCTATATCCCCTAAGGCCAGACTTCCTAACTGGCATGAATAGTTTAACTCTTTTGAGAGTATTGAAGCAGAGATATTGCTGATCCAGTGACTTAAACTAATTAAATTTTAAGACCTTGTGATTAATCTAAAGTCATATCTATTTGTACTTTGCTGTCCCCAGGGAGGAAGTAACACAAATATTTATTGTTGACTGAAAAAAATTAAATAAACCAGCTGTTAATATTTAGGTCATGTGGAATTAATTTTTAGTTTTCTACCAGAAGATTTTTGAAACTAAGTAATGAAGGGAGAGGAAGAATTTGCAAATTTTAGTGCCTTGTTATTGCATTAATCATACCACTGCACTTATATGGGATGGAAAGAAGTAAGAGGGCATTGATTACATTTTTGTTTAGTGAGCTAAACATGTGTAAGCTCAATGTAGTTTCTGTCACGTCATGAAAACACTTTCCCTTTCTCCAACTGTCTTCCCTCTGCCTAGCCCGAGGGCATTTTGGTGTTGAAGTGCAGTATGCCTCCAATAATGCATCCAGGTGACCTCCATATGAGAGCAGTGGCAATTCTCTTTTTAAAAAAAATGTATTCATGGGATGAGGGTGTTGCTGCCTAGGTCAGAATTTATTGCCCATCTCTAATTGGGCAGTTAAGAGTCAACTCCATTGCTTTGGACCTGAAGACACATCTAGGCCAGACCAGGGTGGCAGTGTCCTTCCTTAAAAACGTCAGTGAACTAGATGATTTATTCCCACAATTGACAATGGTCATCATTTAAATTCTTATTGCCAGATATTTATTGAATTCAAATTCCACCATCTCCCGTGACAGGATTTGAACCCAGCTCCCCAGAACATTGCCTCCATCTCCGGATTAACAGTACAGTGAAAATACCACTAGGTTATTGAGTGTCAGGATGTGGTATTGTTCATGTGTAAGATGCAAAAATATCTTGCAATTATATAGGATGTTTAATCTAATTAAATAGTTCACATGGTTTTACAGTGGAAAAAACATGACGCTGTCCCAGAGAAATACAGCTAATTGTCACTGCACAAGTGTTTTTCCAGCAGTAGGCATTGGTGAGAGCTTAGAAATGGAAACTTTTAGCTGGACATTTTTCCCTCTCTTCGTGTGCAAGGTGAGTAGCCCAATTGTTAACAACCAACTACCTCAACTGAAGATCTTGGTGTTTTTCTCTGTTATGGCTTATTGGACAGTGTATGTAGCAGCTAAGCTACTATGAGCGTCTGCATCTTTTCAAAAAAGATGGGATTTTCAAAATTACACTATATTCAAGTTTTTCCAGGACAAAGCAACCTGCCCTTAATTGACATTGACATTGAATCCACTAGCTTAAACTCTCCCCACAATCTGCCAGTGACAGCAGTGATGCACTGCAGCACCTTACCACGGCTCCCTTGATAGCACATTTCAACTTCTACTTCCAGGAAAGATATTGGAATAGCAGTTGCAAGTTCCCCTCAAAGCCACACAACATCCTGACCTGGAACTATGTTGTGATTCATTCACTGTTATTGGGACAGGATTGTGTAATTCCCTTCCAAATGGCACTGTGGGTGTTTCTACTTCTCATAGATTCCTGCGATTCAAGAAGGTTGCTTATTATCACCACCTCAAGGGCAATGAGGGTTGGCAAGAAATACTGCCCTGGCTAATGATTCAGACATACTGTGAACAAATAAATGAAGAAATATTAAACCATTAATCAGTCAGTAGAACTTACTTTCCTCATATTTGATTGAGATCGTTAAAAATATATCTGACTTTGTTCTTCAGAATATTTAACCAACAGCAACAGAAGAAGAACTGTTAAAATGAGGATTTTTAAATTTCTTGCTTTTTCTCAAGGTTAGACAAGCTTAGACATCAGCTACTTCCTGTTTATACCTATGATCCCACAGAGGAAATGAATGAAGCTGAGGAAGAGCTTCTCTTGGATAGTGATGAACCTAAGGTGAGCACAGATTGGTTTCCTCTACTCTCACGAAGACCATAAATTCAAGAACTACTATAATTACATGGAAACTGTTTGGATAGGGTATGTTTGTTGTTGTGGGGTCAGTCTTCTAACTATATTGCAAAAATAGCTTTGGATTGTTGTTTTTAAAGGGACTTAAATTGTTTGTTTTACTAATAAATTGGGATTTGTATAAAGTGTGAGAAATTTTCATGAAAACTGGCAAATAAACTTCTGAAAATAAGATCTTCACTGTTTAATATTTACCCAAATATAATTATTTGGTGTGTGAGAATTGAGACTGGTAACTGCAAGTGTGCATATATTTCTTAAATTGTGCAGTTGTTGATGATCTCTATTGCTAGGAGAAAATAATTAACTTATTTTTATGAAATTTCTAATACTCCAAAGAAGTATGTTTGATAGCAGGCTGCTGGTCCAGTAGATGTTGTCATCAAATTAAAGGAAGTGAATTAATGTCTGACATTGACTGGATTTCCTGAGTGACACATTGAGATCAACCAAGGCTTTTCCCAACTTTTTAAAAAAAGATAAACACCACATGAATCACTTGTCATGATTGTTCAAGGAAACGATAGATTTTAAAAAAGATTTACGAATACATTAAACAACCAAGAAGATTGGCCCCTTTCTTTAACTTACTAACATGACCAAAAATCCTATACTCCTGTAAGAATTACAGTCCTTACAGGAGCTAGTTCCAAGTTGCTACCAGCAGGCTTGTCTCTCTTTACTTCTAAGTCATACTTGTCAAGCATGCATTTCTCAGTTCTGAGAATCTCTGAACTAACGTCTAGCAGCAAACCCTTCCATCCTGCAGTTCTTTCTCATGGCCATGACAGGACAAATATTCCAGTGTTCTTAGATATCTATTGGTCCCATCTCTTCAAACAGAACAAGTTCCCACCAACATTCTGCCTGTTAACTGACAAAGAAGTCTTTTCCTGGCTGTTCACAATAGCTGCTTTTTCCCTGTTTTTCTCTCTCTCTCTTTCTTTCTTTCTCTCTCTCTCTCCATCTGTCCAGAGTCTCTGAATAAATGGTTTGATAGTGGTAAAGCCAGCTGTCTACCTCTTTGTCTCTTGAACAATGTTGCTTTTCTGACAATAGGTTTGACCTGAATCTCTGTCGCCATTGCAACCCAGATCACACATGCATTTCACTAATAGGATGTCACTCTATATTACTGCATTTTATTATGAATTAAAGTAACCAGTTAATGTTTTGGACTATCTTTTAAAGCCTTGCATTTGCAATTGAGCATAGTGTCAACAAACTAGTTAAAGATACTAAAACCGAAATTACTGGAAAAGCTCAGCAAGTCTGGCAACACCTGTGGAGAGAAATCAGAGTTAACTTTTCAGGTTCAGTGACCCTTCAGAACCAGTTTTTTTAAAAAAAAAACCAAGAACCTTTTGTCTTTATGCATACGTGGGAGGTTGCTGCTTCCTGAAGAAGCTAAGACTGTTGTAGTCTTTGGGATGCAGGATCATGCACTATCCTGTAAGGAAGGGAAATCAGGGATTTTGACCCAGCGACAATGAAGCAATGGTGTTAAACTTTGCAGTCTGGATGGTGTCTATCTTGGATTCGATCCTGCAGGTCATGGTATTTCACATGCTCTGCTGCCCTTGTCCTTCTGTATGGTGGAGGCTGAGAGTTTAGCAGGTGCTCATAGGAACATCCATTCTTTATCTTTCTTATTCTCTGCCTTTTTGGTTTCTCTCTTTCTGCCCCTGCTTTGTATTACTTCTCCTGATTTTGGATCAGTAAATTAAAACTGGTCACGCGACAATCGGGAGTGGCTTTTTTGGGTGTTTGATTTGTGATGGCCCTTTTTAATTGTAAAACTGTATGAAATAAGTAGATGGATGGGACAGCCAGTTTGCAATGCAGAATAACACCAATAGCACAGGTTCAATTCCTCCATTGGCTGAGATTACCATGAAGGTCCTCCTTGTCATTATCTTTCTTTAACATGATTTGAGTCAGAGATGTACAGCACAGAAACAGACCCTTTGGTCCAACCCGTCCATGCCAACCACATATCCCAACCCAATCTAGTCCCACCTGGCCCATATCCCTCCAAACCCTTCCTATTCATATACTCATCCAAATGCCTCTTAAATGTCGCAATTGTACCAGCCTCCACCACATCCTCTGGCAGCTCGTTCCATACATGTACTACTCTCTGTGTGAAAAAGTTGCCCCTTAGGTCTCTTTTATATCTTTCCCCTCTCACCCTAAACCTATGCCCTCTAGTTCTGGACTCCCCCACCCCAGGGAAAAGACTTTGTCTATTGATCCCATCCATGCCCATCATAATTTTGTAAACCTCTATAAGGTCACCCCTCAGATCCTCCAACCATGGCAACATCCTTGTAAATCTTTTCTGAACCCTTTCAAGTTTCACAACATCTTTCCTGACCATCTGGTTAAACCACCACCAGTTATGTTTCTGTAATGAGACAGCAGTCCTCTGGGACTGCAACAACTATAGTGGACGATTGAGTGCCATACTGAATTGGGATCAAAATGAAACTATCAAAAGTCTCATCTTCCCATAAAGAAATGTTGAAGTACTCGGTTCATAGAAATTTCCTCTTCTCAACTAGATTTCTAATTCTTAAGTTGCAGTATAGTGAGAAAAATCTGATGAGTATTTATATGCTTTTTGTTTTGACAGGTTATGCAAGGCTGGGGGACCTCACAACAGTACAGAAGAACATTTTTGACAAAGGGTATTAAAGCTTGATTCTTCAGTTACAGCTTTGATGCAACTCATTCAAAGGCAGTTGTCGGTCCATATGTTTTCACAGTTGAATGCCTACAAAATACTGTTTATAAAACTGGTGTGCAGAAGTGAAACTTGCCAATCACAAGATAACTTCTTACATACAAGTAAAGTTTGTAATTGAATGGCATGTTTGATGCAAATATGGAAACAGCAATCTATTTTATTTGCCTTACAGCAGTACAGCAGGGTTACAGACATGTTACACTTACTTACAGGAGGTAGTATTGATCTCAGGCAAGTCAGTGCATTAAATACACATTGCACAAATGATTAAGAGATTTATTTTTTATTCAAGATTTTTGTTTCTAATTTTAATTTGTGTTAAATTAATTATAATATAAATGAGAGTGTTTTAGCCAGTGGAGTACCTATAATGGTGGCAGCAGGATTTGTGGGTTCTTTGGTTTATTGGGTATAATTTTGTGTGGGGATGTTTAGTCAGACTCTGTATACAGAAGATGATATAAAATTTGTTCATATGCATAAGTTTTGAAAGGTCAGTGCAGTGCTGGAAAATAAGTTGGCATTTTGTTGAGGCATATACTGATGTGTATTTACATAATAAACCATGTTCTTCCTTGAACAGTTCCTGATCAACTGAGACCTTGAATAAAATGTTTGTTTGAGTCCTCAGCTCAAAATTGTTGGCTGCTGCTTGTTTAGAGAAAATATAGATACAGGTTTATAGGACATTTCAAATCCTTTCTGGAACATACAGTACAGAAAAACATTCTGAAGTGCAGCCTTTGGACAGAAGCTTCTTGCATCGTGTGTGAGCAAACGCCTCGGATTTATACTAATGTCTTTGCATTTCTCCAGGCTACAATCCGAATTGTCAATATGGATTTTTTGCGCTTTGTTGAGGTCATTTATCATCCAAAGTGTGGTTCATTTTGAAAATAGTGGAACAGACAAAATAGTTAACGTGTGTATTTGATACTTCACATGATAACCAAGTCTTTTTAAAATTATAGTGAGTAAATCTTAACCCTTTACCATAGTTATAGCAGCAGTGATGAAGAGCACTGTTTGCTAATCCCCTCTGGATTTCCCAGCTATGGTTTATTGTTGCATCAAGAACTTAACTTTCATTGTACAAGTGGTACCTTTTTGAACTTGCAATTTGACAGATTCAGAGAAACAGTCGCAATTGATCTAGACTGATTAAATGGGAAAGCTGAACAGAAACAGCTCCTCAACTGTTTTATTTAATTTTAAAAAAACATTTATCATAGCGATTCAATGATGTGGAAGGTGCTGGTGTTAGACTGGGGTGGACAAAGTTAAAAATCACACAACACTACCAGGTTATAGTCCAACAGAAATACCACCTTTTTGGAGCACTGCTCCTTCACCAGGTGTAGGAGAAGCACTCTGAAAGCTTGTACTTCTGGATAAACCTGTTGGACTATAACCTGGTGTTGTGTGATTTTTTTTTTAATATAATAATTCAAATGATTGAGCGCATTGGAAAGAAAGTATTCTCCTAATTGTTCTCTATTCATTCAATAATATTTCTGTTTTATCAGGGCATAAGTTCCTACATTTTTGTCTAGAATTACAGTAGTTGTGCATAATCAGGTCAGAAGAGCAATGAGAGAGATTACTATGGCATTAATACAGAAGCTCAAACAGAACATTTTCCATTTCTTCCTGTTACATTGGGCTGAACTTCTTAGGCCACTTCAAGAAAGACTGAGTGGCAATCAGACTAGTGAGGAAGGGAATTGGAGTGGAAGTCTAGTGTCTTGCCATTGTCGAGCAATAATCCAAGCAGCAGAAAAGTTGATTGCTATGACACCCATGAGGAGGCTAGTTATGTCACTTCACCTCTCTGGGCTTTCACCAGGAGGGTCTGCTGCTGTGTGAGGTTCCTGCCAGCAGTTTCTGGGAAAGGGGGTGATTACTTTGCTCAGGATCCAATGTATGGCCTACAGAGGAACTTTTAATTCATGTCAATGGCATTGTTGGTTCTCTGGCTGCCAGCCCCTGCTTCTCCCTGTTATTGCTGCCTCAACAATGGATATCTCTAATGTAGATTATCCTGAGTGACTGGCAGCTTTTGGGGCAGGCTGCTATCCTTATTTAGTCATCACTGGCAATACACTGCCCAGGTTTTACTGTCTGCTGAAGTGGGCTTGCTTCACACTTTCAAGCTTAGCTTTGGGATTTGGCAGAAATTCAGCTCATCTTGAAATGTTCCTGATGAAGGGCTTATGTCCAAAACATCAATTCTCCTCCTCTGATGCTGCCTCACCTGCTGTGCTTTTCCAGCACCACACTCTTGACTCTGACCTCCAGTATCTGCAGTCCTCACTTTCTCCCTTTTCATTGGATGAAAGACAGAATGTTCCTGATGACTGGGGTATCCAGATCCAGGGGTCACAGACTAAGGATATGGGCTCAGCCATTTAGGACTCAGATGAGGAGAAATTTCTTTTCAGAGAGTGGTGAGCCTGTGAAATTCTCTGCTGCAGAAAGTGCTGCAGGCGAAAACATTGAAAGTTTTCAAGGAGTTAAATATATTTTATAGGGCTAGAGGGATCAAAAGGTCTGGAAAAAAATGTGAGAATAGCATACAGAGTTGGATGATCCACCATGATCATAGAGAATGGTGGAACATGCTCAAATGGCTGAAAGGCCTACTCCTCCTCCTGCTCCTGTTTTCTGTGTATCTATGAGCACAAATAAACATCACCTTGATTTGAGGCTGTACAAATGAGTTAGATCCCAAAGTGGTCTTTGTTCAGGTGTTAACTGTATTGGTTACCATTCAAGTCTGGCACACACAGATACTGTAATGTTACCCTGCTGAAATTACTGATGATGATAAATAATGGAGGGACATACCAAGTAAACATTTGTGATTTTAGCATCATAAATACATTGGCTTGCACACTGTACATATTTTAAGTGCCATTGTCATAGAGATCTATGGCATAGAAAAAGGCCCTTCAGCCTATCACATCCATGCCAGCCAAAAACTAACTAACAATTCTGGTTCATTTTCCATCACTTAGCCCATAGCTTTGTATGGAGAAAGTGAGAACCACAGATGCTGGAGAGTCAGAGTCAAAGTGTGGTGGTGGAAAAGCTCAGCAGGTCAGGCAGTATCTGAGGAGGAGGAGATTTGACATTGGGGCATTAGCCCTTAATCAGTAATTTTCTGATGAAGGGCTTATGCCCGCAATATTGACTCTCCTGCCCTTTGGCTGCTGTCTGATTTCCAGCGTTTTGTATGCCTTGGTATCAAAAGTTCACATCTACATACTTCCTAAATGTTATGCAAATTCTACCGTTATTATACACAGTAAATTCCAGATTCCCACCAATGTCGAAGTGAAAAATATTTTCCTCACATCTTCTCCAAACCTTCTGCTCTATACCTTAAATCTAAGTTCCCTGGTCACTGACTCCTCTGTCAAGGGGAACGTTTCTTCCTGTCTATCCTAGCTATGCCCCTCAATGTTTTTTATCTCAATCTCTACTCGAAGGAAAACAAGCCTCGTCTCACCACTCTCCGTGCTATCATATCCTTCCTATAATGTGTATTCCACAACTGCACCCAGTGCTCTAGCTGTGGCCTAATGGACATTGTATATTGTTCCAGCATAATGTCTCTGCTACTAAAACTCTTTGCCTTGGCGATGACGGGGCGTTTCAGGTCAAGTGACCCTCCTCAAAGCAGATAATGAGCAATATTAACAAATTGGTATTTATTGCGCATTCTTATAGTTACAACGTGACTTCTCAATATCCAATTTATCGTTTGATGACGTGTGATTTGATCATATGACCAGCAGTAAAAATGTATTTTCAAGATAGAGATTTACTGCTAATTTTGCTTCTGCATATTTTGATTTTGATAGCAAGATAGTTTATTGTTAAATCACGAACACAAATCCTTGTATTCATAAGTGGCGCTTAAGAGCTAATTATTAATTCTGCGGCTAGGCGCTCGATTTCCCGTAAAATAAATAGGGGGTATTCTGATACGTTTTGCATTCTGGGTAGAGAGATCTTCCATTAAGCACTTAAATCGCAGATCAGAATCTAATTTAAATTCAGGCTGCAAATAATCAGGAGTCCAAGGCAGATATCGAAATAGTGAAATAAACAGAAAACTTCAATACCCTTAGTATTAGGCAGGATACCAGAACCAGAAACTCGACGTACAATGGTATAGACTACTGCGAAAAAATTGAGATTTTTAAAAAGTACATTAAAATGTTATCATTCATTTTGTCACGTGCAATTTTGCGATCAATAAAGTAATTAATTGATATGTTAAGTTCCTTCATAGTAATTCAGGACCATCTGTGTCCTGCGAGCAGTGTAAGAACACAGGCACAAAATGTCAACGCGAAATAACTTTTTCCCCAATAAAAGCAAAATACTGTGAACGCTGGAAATCAGTAAGAAAACGAGAAAATGTTACAAAGATTCGGCAGGTCTGGCAGTTCCATTGGAGAGAGGTACAGAGTTAACTTTTCGAGTATGATCGGACTATTCTTTAGTGTTTCCCGCCTTCCATCGCCCATTCACCAAGTTTGTCAACAGTCGTGTCTCGAAGACCAACAGCTCATTTCCGGAAAACAAACCAAAGGACTGCGGATGCGGGAAATCCGAAACCAAAACAGAAACTGCTTGGGTAAGAAAACTCAATAGGTCTGGCAGCATCCGTGGAGAGAAAACAGAATTAATGTTTCGGATCTAGCGATCCTTCTTCAGAACTGAGCTTTTCCAATAATTTCTGTTTTTATTCATTCCTGGAGACTTGAATGAGATTTGGCGATCTGATTGACACTACACAAGGCTAACAACAAATGCTGCCTCAGTCAGCGATGCTTCGTCCCAACAATAAATAACAAAAGACTGAAACTTGCTGATTTGGTGGGTCAGGCATGTCATGTTTTCCAGTGCCCTTCACAGGTTGATCTGACCTTAGTGAAATCCCTTTGCTCAGTACAAAAAGTGTATTGTTAAATGTTTTCCTCATTGTGTCATATTCTACGCAATTCTGTTACATAATTACATATTTTTGAAAACTTAACTCCACAAAAGGATAATTTAGTTGGCATCCCTTTTACTTCCTACTTATTTAACCCTTTCTCCAATAGACCTATTTGATAGTTGTTTTGTTTTATCATAACAGAGAATGATACAGAGCAGAAGTACCATTTGACTATTTTGCCGGTATTATGCCTGATTTAACGCTTGTGATATAATTGTTATTCATTAAATGAATCATATAATAGTATATCGTTCAACTTAATTGACTAACCCGACTGAATCAAATATTCCTTTTAAGGGTTAGGGTAAGCAGTAAGTCTTGGTTCAAGAGTTTACTGGTCATTAAAGCTGATTTATACTTCCTAACTTCACAGCTAAAGATTTCAAGGAGTAGTTTAACTGCAATATGAGGAGAGATCAATGGTAGTACAGAATGCATAGACTTCAGGCCCTGAAATTAATCACCGCATTGCATTAAATGAAACATTACCTAGTTTTCTAAATATTACAGGGTCTCAGTGGTGCAATTCACTCAATTAAATTGTACACAAGCTTGCAATATTCTTTTAAAACTGCTAGCTTTGTTGTATTAAGCAGTTAAATTGTATTTATAGTTAGATAAAACTTTCACCTACTATAATTTAAATTAACTACAGGATGCTTAGAATAGGCCATATTAAGCATGATTGATTAATGGCATTGATATATCTTCTGGAAATGCTGAAGTGATATGTTGGGAGGGTGGAGACCCTGAATTAATAAGTGTATTGAAATGTTTTAAAAATTTATTCATTATGTGTGATTTGGGCAGTACTGGCTGGCCAGCATTTATTACCCATCCCTAGTTGCCTTTGAGAAGCTGCCTTCTTGAACAGCTGCAGTCCACCTGCTGTGGGTTGGTCACAATGCCATTAAGGAGAGAATTCCAGGATTTTAACCCAGCGACAGTGAAGGAACGGCGATAAAGTTCCAAGTCAGGATGGTAAGTGTCTTGTAGGGTGAACTTGAAGGTGGTGTTCCCAATTATCTGTTGTCCTTGACCTTCTAGATGGAAGTGGTCATGGGTTTGGAAGGTGCTGTCTAAGTATCTTTGGTGAATTTCTGCAGTGCATCTTGTAGATAGTACACACTGCCGTTATTGATGGTCAGTGTGGAGGGAGTTTGTGGATGCAGAGCCAATGAAGTGGGCTACTTTGTACTGGATGGTGTCATGCTTCTTGAGTGTTTTTGGAGCAGCACTCATCCAGACAAGTGGGAGTACTCCATCACACATAACACAATTAATTGACACTGCATAAAATAGTAGAGTAACTAGATAAAACTTACAGAACTGGTAATAGGTGATGAATTCTGGAAATATCTGAACAGTTCTACTTAAAATTTTATTGAATTTGCCTTCTGGCATATGGAAACATTTAAAGTGACTTGGGTTATTGTAAATTCCAGTCAATATAAAGGTCAGTCATTGGTTTTATTAAAAGCAAAACTTTTCACTAGTTGATTCACATTTGCTTGCTATTGCACTTGATAAACCGAGAGTCCTACTAATTTCAGTTTTTCAGTTACTAAACTTACAGCTCTGTGAAACTATGCTTTGGAATTTCTTAGGATGAAAAGAAATAAATCTTTTGACTAGACAGCAAAAGCTTACACTTATTTGCCATCAGCAAAATTAAATACAGACAGCTGTAGGCAGCTTACATGAAATATATTCATGAAATCCAGTTGTGAGTGATCACTGGTTGCTTGTCCAAATCCAGAGTGGTTTTAGTTTTAAACAGATAATCTCATTCTTAGGTAAATATCAAAAAATAGAGCATTGATAGTATAGATTTTTTTGCCCTTGTCACTCTCTAAGTTTTAGGATGCTACTCCTGGATGAGTTTTTATTGGGGACTGGATGGGGGGGGGGACAGGTGAGTTCAGTGCCCAGGGTGGCTGCCAACCCCAAAAGATTAGTAGGTCTATTCAGATGAGCATTATTAATAGACAGGTTTAAGAAGTCACCTCAGATTTTCCAGATCGACTCGAGTTTCTGAGCATGATGGTAAGTAGCTAGCAGCAGATTGGGTACTAGTATTACAGAGTAGCCTAATGGTAATCCTGGGTGGGGGTGCAGCCAAAGGAGGAGCACCAGCCAACTTGCTGATTTTCTTTTTTCTGCTTTTGGTTAAATATTTTAAAAAGTGGCTGACAATCCACCTTACTTGTTGCTTACCTACTTTTGGTGCTTCTCTATACCTGTGTAGCAGTATACCCTCTGACTTCCCTTCCTACTTTGGGACCCTATCTCTTATAATTGGAAAGGAATCCATCTCCATGTTAATTCAGGTTTCATGAATATCTAGTTCATACTTTTTAGGGTAGTTTTTTTTTAATTTCTGGGAATTCAAATTTTCGAGTACAAATGGAATAAATGTTATTGAAACTCGCAGAAGTCTAGTGCACTTCTACACAAGGTTGTTGGCATTTGTTGCTTGATAAACTTACCAGGTAGGAAGGTATGGTGATTAAAATGCAGGGCTTTAATGATTGCCAGAACATCTTTTTAAAAAACGTAATTTTATAAAGTCACCTATGTTTGTTTCGAAGCATCAGAATTGAGATGGAGCTGTCAAATCAACAGCTGGACTTACTTAGCTGGAACAGTGGCATCTGCAAAGTTTGCAGTAATGGCAGTCCAGACAGAATTGGAGCTATGTAATTCATAGCATTCAGTGAACCCTAAAAGTCAGGTTAAGGGCAGTCCAGAGCAGGCTACATCACTTTGGAGAGCTTATGAGGTTTCTTTGGTTTCAATTTAGAACAGGATAAAGGAAGCCTACAAGTAGTATTCGCTAGATACAGCTAAGAAAGCTGGAGCTTAGAGAAACTCAGTGGCATCTTGATAAAACAAAAGCTTTAATAAAAGCTGAGCTCATGCTGTTAATTAGATGCTTGGGGCAATCTCAGAATCCTGGAGAATTCAGCCTTGGGATAAGAGATTGAGTTACTAGACTTGAGCCATCATTAAACTAGCCCAAGTTGGAGAATTTTTGGATGTGAATCCTATGAATTAGAAGCAGGAGTAGGCCATTTAGTTTCTCAAGCCTGCTCTGCCATTTATTAAGATCATGTCAGATCTGATTACTCCCCATTCTTGCCATTCGTAGATGCAGCTTTAAAGGGGAAATACTGGAATCCCTTGCTCAGAAAACAGATATGAGGTTTGGAGAGTTTCAATCTCACTAACATCTGAATGGGATCATCTTGACTGCATCGGCCATTTAAAGTGTCATCTAACTTTAAAAATAAAGTATCTGGGGAACATGACCATTTGGTTTTTTTTGCCCATTTCTAATTGTCTGGAGGGCAGTTTAATGTTAATCACATTCCTGTCTTACTGTCATATGTAGGCCATACAAAGTAAGAATTTCCTTCACTAATGGAAATTAAATTTTTTTACAACCACCAACAATTATCAGGCTTTTTATTGTATTCAAATCTCACAATTTGTCCTGCTGGGATTCAAACCCATGTCCCTAGAACATTAACTTGGGGATCGGGATTGCTAATTATGATTATTACCACTATGCAACTCTGTGTTATATAAATGGTTTAGTACCATTATCTGATGTGCTCAGTAGGCCTATTTAGTCATTACTACTTATGTTTCTTTTCTTCAAGCTTGTATAATGTTTTTAACATTTCAATTCAATTCTGCTGCTTATTTTCTTACCCTTGGTTCTTCCAGACATTCAAATCTTTAAAAGCTGATGATCCATCACCAAATCAGAACAGCAATACGTCCATTATTCGATAACAAGAAATTTAAGTTACTGAACTGAAAAAGATCCAGTTCCCGGTTTCAGCTGCCTTGTTGCAAGTTCAGTTCTAAGTGCCAAATTTGGCACATGTGGCTTTTCAGAGCTCTAGATTCTCATCTTGACCACAAAATTCACATCCGCAAAATAAGATGTCACTACTTAAATTAGGATGCTCAAGTTCAACAAAGGTGCTTGAAAATTTGAGAGAAGTTTTGAAAATTAAAACTGACACTACAAGATAAAGAGCAATGAGGTGTTTATTGGTTTGCTTTGAAATTGTTTTTCTTTCTTCAGAGAATGTCCGTCATAGGATGATCTAGCCTGTGTATGATACTGAGCAACTGCATTATGTGTCTGAATTTCACACAGTGATGCTGATACTGCAAGATAGTTTATTTGAGACTGGTCACATTTGCCTTCAGTAACACAAATGCAGAATTCAAAAATAAGCAAACATATAAAACTAAACATTTATGGAACACATCTAACATTACATAAATTAATCCACAAAATTTAAAGGTTTTGGATGAGTTCATCTTTGTATTGTCACAAAGCTGGTTTCTTTTTTTCTAAAAGCTGTTCCTTTTCTTAAGGATACTTAGATTTTGTCAGAGGGGTCACGAGCCGCTGTCAGGGCTGATTAGACTGGTTTGGTACAAAAATTAAAAGGGTATTGAGAGAACTTTTTTGTTTATATGTAAACAGATGAGACTTCAGGCCAAAGTGGTCATGTTTTATAAGTCACCTGCATAATGAAAGGTCAGCTCTCTAGCTGAGCAGTTTAGTTCAGTCCAGATCTAAACTGGACTGTGTGGAAACAAACCCTCCCCTCTCTCTCTTTCTGCTCTTCTAACTTTAACCTGTGAGCATCTGTTCCATTTTTTTAAACTGGTCTTTAAGAGGGTTTGCTTACTGGGACCCGCTATGTATATTCAGAACAGCATAATTAAGTCTAGTTTGGATAAACTGAGTTCCGTAGGGGTTCTTTGTTCTGTTCTTTATGTTTCATTGTGTAATTTTGTGAATGAATTTTTGTCTGTTTTTAACTTGGTAGTCAACCTCGCTAACTTACTGTGGGTAATTTTCACTATACACTTACCGAAACAAATTGCAAAGTTATGGTCTGGGCTGTTTGCTTAATGTTTTGAGTGGTCTGGCCTCATCCATAACCGTACAAGCAGCAGTCCACCCTCTCCTTATAACTAAGCGGGATTCAAAATCCAGACCAAAGGGAGCACCAAAATCATCACATTATTACCATCTTACTATGGTGCTACTTATAGTTTTGAGAAAACTTGCCAACATGATAATGAAGACTACTTTATTTGATGTCTGTGTAATTATTTTTGCCATAAGTGTTTTAAATGGAGGCATACTGAATTGTATATTAAGTTGATTCAAATGTTGAATTGTCATAAAAGATTTTGTAATTGCCCACACCTCAGTGAAAAACAGAAGGAAGAACAAATAAAGTTTACTTTCAAATCTGATGTTTGTGAACAGACCTACAAACACTTGATTGCATACATCTGGAGAATAAGCATTCAATGTCAAGAACATGGAACATCTGCTGAAATAGGATTTATTTTAAACTGCTGCTTGCTATTTTGAAATGCCAGGTAAGTGCATACTCCTGAAGTATTACTTCTGTTACTTGTAAACAGAGAATTTTTTTACCACACAAAAAAAACCCCTGAAAGCATAGATGAGATTTTACTGGTTTATTAGGTTATATTCAAGGAAAATTATAGTACAGAGTTGTGTCATTCAGTGGATTTACAAACTGAGTTGCAGTGATTTAAGAGCAAGCTTTGGACTACATGCTTCAAAGTAATGTCAGATGCTACTTTTCCCCAACTTTTGGTATTACAGAATTGTCTATATATTTCAGTAAGCGTCTAAATACTGTAATGTCATTTTTTTGACAGAACAACGCGCGATAATAAAAATACTTTGTTTAAAGTTTGCCCTCTGCATGTTAAACTAAAAAGATTTTGTTACAATGCTATATTTCCTAAACAAATCATTATTGATTTTCAGTACAATACTGGCTCTGTTAAACAACCAAGGAAGTATTTAAAACTCAGTTTTCATACTTGTGCTTCCCTTCATATTAGATTAGAAACAGGCTCTTCGGCCCAACAAGTCCACACTGACCCGCAACCCACCCAGACCCATTCTCCTCCATTTACCCCTTCAACTAACACTACAGGCAATTTAGCATGGCCAATTCACCTAGCCTGCACATTTTTTTTGGAATTGTGGGAGGAAACCGGAGCACCCATAGGAAACCCACGCAGACACATGGAGAATGTGCAAACTCCACACAGAGAGGCACCTGAGGCAGGAATTGAATACAGGTCTCTGGCACTGTGAGGCAGCAGTGCTAACCACTGTGCCACCGTGCCGTCCACCAAACATTCTTTGTAAAGAATACAGTGTTAGATTGCTCTTAATCCTATGTTACTGTATTCCTACTTACAAGACAAATTGTAGCATTTTATGATTTCTACATGAATAACACTTACAATAACAAGAGATGGAATGCCAGAACTGACACACTGCAGTGCTACATCCATCTAAACCTACCACATAAGATTTTCTAGTACATAATATATAATTCATGTAATTAAAAATTAGTCAACCACCTTATCTGGCTAAGCATTGAGCTGGAATTTATAGGAAGATCTGTTTGCTTTGGCCGATTACTATTAGTCATCAGCTTCACTATGATCAGTTACTGTGACTATAATGGAACCGGTGTAAACATTATGGCAAGTGAAAGTGTGCAGAACATAGTTGCTTTAAGAACATCAAATTCAAGCTACCTGTGAAGCAACTTTGCTAACATATGCTATTAAGGATATAATTATACCTGAAGAGAATGGAACAGCAACAAAAGCTTCATAAGTGAAAAATATTTTGTTCTGTACTTAATGAAATACCTTAATTACTAAAATGGCTCAAGGAGTGTGTGTTGATGGAAAAATCAGACTTCATAACAATCAAATGATGAATAATAGTCAGCGATTAAAATTATTACTCAATCATACCTGATGCATTATTGGTAAAATAATTAAGAACTGCATTACTCTAGTAGCAGACTTTCCAGTATATTTTCTTTTTCTTCTTTCTGGAATGAACTGAATAAGCGAACAATGACAGCTTGTATTTACATTGTGCCTTTTATGTAATAAAGTACCTCAAGTGTTTCAGCAGTATAATAAAACAAAATATGATTTACCAACATCAATTAATATTAGGACTGACAAAAAGCTGGATCAATCGGACAGATTTTAAGGAGTGCATTAAGGAAAAAAAGTGAAACAGAGCAAACTCTGGAATTTTAGGCCTAGGTAGCTGAAGGCACAGCCCCCAATAATGAAGGGATTTAAATTGAGGATGTTTAAGGAACTGTTATTAGAAAAACATTTCAAAGAGTGGGCTTAGCTGGAGGAATTTGTAGAGATGTGCCAGATCATGGCAATATTTCAAAACAAGGAAGAGAACTTAAAATTGAAGGGCTGCCTCACCAAGGGCTAGGAAAGCACAAGGTGATGGCTGTCTGGGGTTTGGTGTGATTCAGACATGGACAACAGAATATTCGATGAACTCAAGTTTATGGAGGAATGATAGGTTGGCATCAACTGTAATAGAAAACCCTTATCTGGAGGTATTAAAGGCTCGATAGCTAAGGCAAGGGCAACGTCACCTCTATGGAAACAGGTTTTAGCCATGACATATAGAGTCAGAAGTAATATTTCATTATTAGGACAGCACAGCCTTAAAATAACTGCAATGCAGGAGTTAGCAATTGAATAAGTTTTTGGTGAGTAGGAGGTATTAATGTATCAAATAAACAAATTCAAAAAAACGGTGGTTAAATAGGTACAAACTAACTATATAATTCTGTGTATACTATTCTAAGTACAGTGTAATTTTGAATCATAACCTCTCACTGAAGCAGTCATAAGTGATAAATTATTGATCATTTTCAAATTCCACATTCTCATTTTAATCGAAAAAAATATTTTAATAAAGGGAAAAATCAGTAAAATGTTCACAGCAAACAGCTGACCACAAAGGTAAGCCCACCCTCATGAATCCAGTATGGAATGAACAAAATCATCTGAATTGAAATTAACACTTTACCAAAAAGACACTGAAATTTGTCCACTCAGTCAGTTTTGAAGAAATCCTCACCTCTCACTTTGAATTACACCTTACATGGTAAGTTTATATGATTAGTTTAATGTATTGGAGATGAAAGTTTGCTGACAATTATTAGGTTTGGAAATGAGGACAATGTACTATTCAAACCAAGTGTATTTCAAAGAATTGCTTTTCACAAAACTGTGGAGATAGATTTGTCACTGGAGACACAGGAAGCTCTCAAGGAGAAAAGTGCCTGATGATAGAACGGATTGAAAAGAAACATCAACTCACTGAGAACTTAAAGGAAAATTGAAATATTACTTGTTGAGGATACATAAGACATAATAATTGAGGTTTCATTATAATGTACTATAAATAGTACATTCTTTTCATCTCCTTTTAAATCAGATATTATCTTTTTTTCAATTGTGTATCTGGTTGAATGCTTTGGTATCATGTCTTTAATATTTTTCTTGAGTTCAGCTGAAAATCGAACTACCTTTTTTCACTCAAGGAACCTGTGATTGGTTCCTTATTGTTTCTGGTGAACTAGTTAACTACATTTTAAATCAGAGGTATAACCTCAGAGGTAAAAAGATGATCAAATCTTTGTTGTAACCAACAGAAGATGTTGAACAGATCTAATTCACTCATCATTAGCTGGTCATATCAGCACAAAATATTGTTGGTGGGTTTACAAACATATATTTATTGTTGTGCAACATCTTCACAAATCTGTTTCACCCAGAGCATGTCTGAAGAAACACATCTAAAATGTTAACTGTCAAATGTTAATGCTCCCAGATCTGCTGAGTTTCCCCAGTCATTTCTGCTTTTATTTCAGATCTCCAGCATCCGCAGTTTTAATATATCACAAAGTTGTTTAGAATTGAAAAGGTCAAACTATTAGGATGCAATCTTAGTGCTCTGAGCAATATGGTCTATGCGTTAACAGTCCAACTCACCTCATTAATATTAAAAATATTTAGCTTCCTAATTTGCCAAATGCACTAAACAAGTTAGCTGTTGAGAAATCTCAACATGGAAACCAGAGCAATTGCAATTTGTGCTGAAGGATCTTTATGTTGCTTAGAAGAAAATTGCATGGGTACCAGAAGTATGCAGCCCTCGTGAATAGAAATTGGCACCTAGCATTTGTCAACTCCTCACAACCAGCATGGCACTTCTCTGAAATACTTGGAGGGCAATCCAGAAATAGAAACATGCATTACAAAATGAACTTGCAAATAGCACTGAAAGGCTGCAGCAGAGTCAGTTTGCACACACAGACAAGCACTCTGCTCAAGGAATGGACCTGGCTGCATCTCAGGCCTGCTGATTGCTCTTGTAGCACTTGACCACTCAGTGCCTACCTGCATACTCTCACTATCTATGCCATAAAATAAGGCAGCATGACTTGATAGTCAGCAATCTTCAGTAAAGAGGATGTACATCTTGATATATGACAGTGTGCTATGTCAATCTCTCACCTCCACTGTGTGTCAGCAGCTTATTTGGAAAACACACCAAAAGTGCAACAAGAAAGCAGGCACGTCTCAAAGTCTTAGGAAATCCCACCAAATTCCATAAAGGAACCCACCAATCAGGGAGGTATCAGCACATTAAGTCAAAGGCAGCTCCCATTCAAGTCCAAGGGTTTGACCATGGTCAGACATCTACTTTTTCAGTCAGAGGGCCCATGGCTCTGCAGTCTGGGGAAGGGATCACAGTCAGTCCTGTGGATCCACAGCACCCACTACAGCTGGTTAGCAAGCTGTGCAGTCATCGGTCAGAGGTCTGGGCATATCTGGTTAGGTATCAGGTCCATCTACAGAAAGGGGAAAGGGCATGATTAATGGAACCCCAACCATGGAAAGGAGATTTGATAAGTTATTCTTCAGGATTGGGGTTTGCATGCTGGGGAGTAAGGGGTGGGGGGTGGGGGAAGAAGAGGATGATACTATAAAGCGTAGATGGGAGGGTCATGGGGGAGGGAGGTCCTAGTTAGAAGAATTCTGGCTGCGAGTGGGGGTGGTGGGAGGAAATCTGTCACTGCACCTTGTGTGGTAATCTCGTATGTCAGGGGCTGCAGAAGGGAAAGGTCTCACCAAGACACAGAGGTGGAGACCAGAAGCTATTGGCTGAAGAGCACTCACTGTTGTCTTCCAGTGAGTTGAAAATCAAAAGTGAACAATGGGAAAGATATACCTGTGCCCATACTTGGAACTTGTTGATTGAATTATTTGATTTAAATGAACCTGAGAGTTTCAATGGAATTAAGAAAGTAGTCATTCAGCAAGGATAGGCAATTAAATATGTAGCCAAAAACTTAAGTAACTACTCAAAGGACCCATTACTTAATCCCCCTTCCCCAGCTTCAAAACTGCTCCTCCCTTCATACACCCCTCCTCACTCCCCAGAACCAATCCCACACCCTCCCATCATCCCAACCTTCCCTAAACACTGCCATCACTTTGTGGGAAAGTAAAGGGATAGTGGAAGTGGATAACATCAGAAACAAGATTTATTTGAGGACAACTAATTTGCAAGGTTATGGATATAAAGCTGGGTATTGGACTAAATTGTACATTTTTCGAAGAGCTGTCACAGCACAATAGGCTGTAAAATTCTAGGGTACTCTGTGATAAGCAAATGGTCAATATCCAATCACAGTGAAATAAAAATTCGACTTCTGTAATTATAATAAATGCCTTCTAAAATAGATAACCAAGTCTGAGTAGTTTGTGTGGTTGTCTGATCTTGAGAATAACCTGTTTCATCAAAATAACTATTTATTCATCTTTGTTAGCTGTTCTGTTGACAATGAATAACTGCAAATAATGACTTGCATCAGCAAAGGCGACAATCAAAACATGATGACTGATTTTGTCTTCATAACAATATTACGCACCAGGAATTTGTGTAAACCATTGAGATATTTTAATATGAACGTGCATTATCAAGTAATAGTCTGCGTTTCACTGATCAGATAACCAAATATATTTAATAAACCAGTTAATCAAAACTCATCATTTGTCAATGCTTTTCATTACTAATATTCTTGGGCACAAGTTTGTAATATCATGAATCATTCAGCAGATGGTGCTCTAGAGATGTGATTTTGGTTTAAAAGTGCACACAACACCATAACAGTTTCTATAAGTTTTAACTTTATTGTTGCACCAAACACTATCCAAATAGAAATCCTACTGGACTAAGAATTTTAGCAATCAAACATAATTAGGGCTTCATGTACAAACAATATGCCACATTTTATTGATCAGCATTGTATGTTAAAAGTACCAAACTCCTACACAGAGTGCCAAGAGATTAGATGTAAAAATGACTGGAATGCATAATAGTTGTGATGGGAAAACATTTAACTTATAACATTGTCTAGTTGTTGTCCTTAATTGCACACATTTATCTAGAATCTCAAATTTTCACAAGCAATGTTTCAAGTTTGTACCAATATAAAATGTTTCCGTGGTAATTGCTCTTTGTAATAATCAACAAAAACAGGTTTTCAGTAAAACTTTCTAAACTATGCGTTAAGTCAGCAGGATCACCATTTGTCCTGAGGTAGGCTCTCTTAAATGTGTGATTTGCCTTAAAATAACCAGGATTTTTACTTAACTGAGGTACAATCCAATGTGCCATATCTCCTTTGCATAATAAATGTTTTTTTTTAAAAACTGCCATATCCTACAGTAACTTTGCTTTATTTCAATATAGTAATTAGCACCCCAATAACATTCAAATATCTACTAAATTATAAGATGCATATCATGAATTCCATAAATTCAAACAGTAAGTTGATAAAAATTATACAACATGTCATCTCATTCACTCCTGTGTGTATTCTTGGCTGCTTTTGCATAGAGCACCCTGAGGTTGAGTGACACACAAATACAAATTCAAAACAAACACCAAAATAGATGTTAACATCTTGATTTTAACTTATTGAAATGGTTGTCAAGAGAGGAAGATATTTTCTGAATGTCAAATGCAACAAAATTAAAAGCTTTCATTTGCAAAATTAATTTCATAAATTACATGAAAAGAAATCATCCTCCAGAGTTGTATATTTAGTATACTGAAGTTGAATTCGTTTTGTGTGTTTCACATGCATTTTATGTCACACTAGCTTCAATGTTGTGAAACAATGAAGTAATTTCCCACAGGAACATAGTTAAGGGTTAGGGCTTTAATTACTGCCAGGATCACCTTTTTGACTACAGTCAACAGAATTTAACTATTCCCTCTAGTGTCAGAGTGCTGACATGGCAAGGATGTAAAGTGGTTTACAACAATGTGCCAGCTGCAACAATAGCAAAACCTCAGGCAAATCTTTTCTTTTTATTAATTCTTTCAGTTCTACGGTACTTTTATCAAAAATTGCTAGCTCACATTGTACAATTAATCAAGGCTCTTCTGATCATTCAAATGTATTATGCAATAGTTTACTGAGATACCTCGACTAACAACGTCCTGGCTTTGATTCCTGCTTTATGTTGCATTAGCTCAGCTCAATAGTGAAGTGCTATAATCAAGCACTGGGAACAACAAAATCAGCTAGAGTTCACACTTCTGAATACAAGAAAGTGATTCCTGATTAAAATTGCATCTAAAACATTAAACCAATACTGTTTAATTAATTAAACTTACAAATATAGCATTCAATTATTATTTATAGGACAGTGGGAAACTACATAGTGAACACACCATGAATCTTCCAGACTAGAGGGGATTTATGATTCCCTTTTCAGGAGGCAACATAAAAATAGTTGGAAATTTGCACTTGCATATTTATCAAATTATCATCCGTGGCGTAGCAAATCTCCTGAATGAAGGAGCTGGACAATAATATAGGGCATGTTTGCCTGCCTGTCATTTGACATATGAGCATCCAGCTACCACAAACTGTCCTGGAAATGTCAAAGTACCACCATTAGTTTGTGATAAGAGATGTAATCTTTTATAATCACTACTAGTTTGAATTTACATACATTCGAATTCAAACATTTAAAAGCTCTTCATTATGCCACTTCTTAACATGTCTCCAGTTTAATTTGTGGATTGGAGACACATTTCTCCAACATTTTCTGAACATTAATTCCTCTTTCTTTCTCTTGATCTCTTTTTACCAACTTACTGGTTTTTTTTGCAATGAGGTAAACAGCTTCACAATTATTTTTCCCTCCCATTCTGGCATCGTACATGTAATAACTCAGAAACAACATTATTCACTGTGGCTGAGGAGATGCACAAATGAATTGTATTTTGTGTACAGCAGCAACCAACTGAGAGACAATGAAACTAAAAGAGGTAGTTGTGATTAAGGAAACCAAAGAAGTTCCAACTGTTCAGTACAATATTATATGAAAACTGAATAATGAACTGACTCCTGCTGAAAAAACCATATCGGAGGATTCCACTCTAAGTAGTAAAGAAAGTTGTACTTGGTTAATATTTGAATATTTAGCAACCTGGTATGTTGAGTTGCTATTTATTTTACCTCATCATATCCACTGTTACTGAAGAAGAAATATCCCATTTGCTTGTTCTTAGACTGGAAACTTAATCACAACCAAACAAAACCAATATTTTCCTTTGAAAATTCCAATTTAATCCAAGCATTTTTTTTGTTCAATATCTAGTAAAATGCAACAATTGTGACAGAACGTCTGGAATTTGGTAGTCATTTTTGTTCAAGACAAACATTCCTCAGTACTTGTTCAAATTTTATGAAAGGACACAAAGTTCAAAGTATTCAATCCACCAGCCTGAATATTCAGTACAGGAGGGTTTCATGGATTCAAAATTCTGATCTTTGATGTCACAGCAGACTGTGAAAAAAATACCTCTGTCATAGAGCAACAATGCTTTTGTTATAGAATAACTGATTGTTGATCCAAATTGAGTTGTATGTTAAACTATATTTACTACTGCATAATATTTAATTGCAACTTAAAACTAAGATCATAGGGCATGGAAGATACAGTTAATGTCAGCTTTACAAAACAATATGCAATGATGCTATCAGTATCTGTGTACAAAGTTAATTCTTCTTTTGAAAAAACAACTTTGTGATACTAAGCATCCATTTATTTGGTGATCTTCTCTTACACCCTTCAAACCTGTTTCAAGTTGGAAACATTCCCTCAACAGTTTTGATGTTCTCAAAAGTTTAAGTGTATATAGTAATTCAGTGACAACCAAAGCTTTACTCCTAAAATATATGATCCACAATAACAAATAACTTGGTCCTCTTCAGTTTCAACATTTGAATAAATTGATTACATGGGACACAATTTTCCACAATAGATAAAGTAGCTTGTCTCTAATCTTTGGTGTTTTATTGAGGAATATAACTTCAATGTAACTCGTGAGACGTACTACAAATTTACATCAGATGCAATTTTATGAAACACTTTGTTTTCAATATGTCAAGTATTTTATTCTAGGTGTAGTTAATTCTTTTACCATCAGTCACAATATTGTTGAGCATGTCACAAGTTAAGTCCTGTACATGCAAAGTAAAAATCAATGTAGAACTTTTAATGCACTTTTATTCCTTTATTAAGCCACAATTCCAATGTCTGCTCTAAAACAGCTAAATTTTCAGCATCTTAAAATTCTGCTTGATTATGCAATGAATTTTAAAGAATTTTATATCTATGCCAATATATCCAATTTGTTAAAGACAGCCTATATGATCCAGCAAAAGGGATACTTTCTCTTACTTGAATAATAACTTAAAAAAAAGTATTGCCAGAGTATAAATTTCTATATATTATAATAAATATTGTGTGGGCTAAAATAATGGCAGCAATTATACTCTTTAATTAAATTGGGTCAATTTATCGACCTTGATTTTGAATCTGAATACACATCCATTAATAAGCAAGGGAAAGTCAGTTAAATTCAAAAAGTGCGGTGTTGGAAAAAGCACAGCAGGTCAGGCAGCATTCAAGGAGCAGGAGTCGATGTTCGGAAAGCCCTGGTTAAGGGCTTATGCCCAAAACATCTACTCCCCTGCTCCACGGATGTTCCCTGACCTGCTGTGCTTTTTTCAGCACTACATTTTTCAACTGACTCTCCAGCATCTGCAGTGCTCACTTTCTCCAAAGTCAGTTAAATCATAAGCTAATGGTATACCACAATTAATCTAACTGTCTGGGCCAGGCAAGAGTTTTCATTATCTGTAATTAACTTCCAAATTTATTTATAGAAACTACTTTCAAAGTAGACACTTAAGATAAATGTTCAGAAATTACACTTGAATTTGCACACAGAGAACTGGTTTCCATAGGTAGCAACTTCAATTTGCAGGTGTTTCCTGAGTTCTTAAACTATTGTAGTTTGGAATGAAGTAATTCACTAACTGACATTTTGCCTCATGCTACCTTCATTTTTTTTGGACCAAGGAATACAACAAAGGGTGGAGATTGGGCAGTCAGGTTGACTAAGCTTTGCCTGGCCACTGTTAATGGTACATTACTATACTGCATGTATGTTATCAACAAACGAAATCTTTTACCCGCTTGCTTGCAGTTCTGAGATTCTCTGGTCAAATACATTTCTTAGGGTGGAAAAGATTTTGCTACTTTATATTAAAGAAAATTATACATGCATTCAAAGTAAGAAAACAAAGTAACAGGGCAAAATGACTTGCTAAGAAAATGTTGCTCTTTTAAGTATCACATATCATTTAAAATGCATTTGCATATCACAATTATGGTGTATATTAACATAAAAGTTAATTGATAATGTAGCATAAAAATTACTAGCTCCAGGCTAACAGTTAACTATTATATAGAGCCTAGAGAAATGCAGAGTCCTCCTCACTTCAGAAGACAAGTCTACAAAATAAAAGAATACAATCTATTTCAACGAATAACAAAAGTTCACCTACATGATTCTAAGCCATACCATAAACAAAAATGAAAGAAAAGTAAATACAAAGTGAATAGTTTGAGCTGTCAGTAAAGCAGCCATTTTGATTTTGTGGGCAATGTTCATTCTATCATCTAGTATGGAATTCCACTGTTGTGCATGGGTTGACATTCTATAACAACAGCATGTTTAAAGAGCTGCTTTTGGGTGTACCATTATAACAGTCATTACAATTGTCATCATGTTAGCCAAGGTCATGTACGTATTCTATGTGAATTGTCCGCAACATAACAAATCCCTAATATATGATATGTAGTAGAACAAAATTGTTCATTGGCATGGCCCTATTAGCTGGTATAACCTGAAGACCTAATGCTTAGAGGCTTGAATTAGAAAAAAAATGAAGTGAATTTGAAGATCGAGACTTCATTTATTAATTGTTAATTTCTTTGAAATACCTTGAACTGCACTAAAAGGGAAAAAAAGTCCTGTAGTGTTCCAGTGCTGTTGCAGTCCCCTGTTAAGACTACATTGATGAAAACAGTGTGAGAAGATTTTTAGTCCAGCTAATGACAGGAGCCATTTGTTGAATGAGGTAGTGCCAGTCTTGCAAGTTTACTGATCTTCTTCTGAGGATTCTGGTGAAGCATGCTCCTCTTCTTCCTGTTCCACCTTTTCCTGGACAAATAAAAGTGAGAGTTACAATCAAAGAAATTGGCTCGGAATTTTTGCAGACCATTTAGCCCTATTAAAAACTGATTTTGGCATCCAAGAAAATTTCATTCATATTTGTCTCTTGCTCTACAGAATCCAGGCCAATTTGTAAAACTGTAGTATAAATGAAAGTGACATAAAGAAAGATTGAAGAAAAATAAAGAACAAAAAAAACACACAAAATTATGAATAGACATATCTGAATTGGAATACATACATGCAAATTAAAAGGGAAGTTCCCCTAAAATTAAGTGGCCACAAAAGGGAAAGCCAGAAAATGCCCAGAGTTAGAAAAGCTATGTTTTTTAAAAGTGATTATCCCAGTTCAATTTTTTCATAGTATTCTCTTAGGCTGCATAACTTACAAACTGTGATATTTATAACAGAAGTTCAATCCGTGCTCTTATTACACACTAACATCCTCATGAAGAAAGAAGCCAACTCAATAACTTTACTTGACTTGGCATACTGGGATATAAGGGAGACAATAAAAGTCAATCACTGACATCATATATTTAATCACTGAAGGCTAACATACAGGTCCAGCAAGCTATTAGGAAAGCTAATGGAATATTAGTCTTTATTGCAAGAGGATCTAAGAACAGCAGTAGTGAAGTCTTGCTTCATTTGTATAGGAGCTCAGATAGACCACACCTGGAGTACTGCATGCAGTTTAGGTCTCCTTATCTCAGGAAAGTTATGATTGCCATTGAAGGAGTGCAACAAAGGCTTTTTCCTGGGATGCAGGACTGTCCTTGGGGAAAATCAGATCTGATTCTCCAGAGTTCCGAATGAGAAGTGATCTCATTGAAACTTACAAAATACTTAAAAGGACAGATAGGCTAGATGTGGGTAAAATGTTTCCCCGGTTGGGGAGTCTAGAACCAGGGGACATGATTTAAAAAGGGGCTGACACTTAGGTCTGAGATAAGGTTTTTTTTAAACTCAGAGGGTTATGAACCTTTGGAATTGTCTACCACACAGGGCTGTGGAGGTTTTTTTTCTATTATTGACTCATGGAATGTGGGTATCATTGGCTGGCCAGCATTTATTGACCGTTCCTAGTTGCCCTTGAGAAGGTGGTGAAGGTTGACCCACATTGTCCTCGGGGAGGGAATTATAGGATTTTGACAATGAAAGAATGGCAATACAATTCCAAGTCAGGTTGGTGAGTGGCTTGGATGGGAACTTGCAGAAGGTGACATTCCCAGGGATCTGATGCCTTTGTTCTTCTAGGTGGAGGTGGTTGTGGGTTTGAAAGGTGTTGTCCACTGACAGTTGGTGAATATCTGCTGTGCGTCTTGTAGACAGAGCAGCTGCACGAAACCCACAAAAACATGGGGAGAATGTGCAAACTCCATTCAGTCGCTCAAGGCTGGAATAGAGTCTGGGTTCCTGCACCTGTGAGGCAGCAGTGCTAACCACTGAACCACTGCGTCACCCCAGTTTCCAGTATGAACGGGAATTAGAAATGGTGTAGGCAACCATAGGTGATAAAACAAGCTTCTGCTGAAGGGTTCAACAAGAGTCTTCACATGCAGGGGTCCAACTCCTTGAGCTGCTTCATGAAATATCATACCTCATTCCTTCGTTCTCGATCACTCCTGCAGCATTTTCTGATTGCCTCAGTAAATCACAAACCTGGACATCCAGCTATGCATCTGTTTACAAATCTCCTATAATAACTCCCTACACCAAGGAACTCATGCAGTTCTGTCTCCAGTTGAGGCTGGGACCATACTTCTATCATTGGGAACAAAGAATGAAAGGCACCATACTTTTGGCAGAAAAGTTGACACTCTGTTTTGACTTTCAAGTTAAATTGTGACAAGTGGCCTAAGGCGGTATCTACTTTTGCAAGGGTCTCCTTCAAGTGTTAAGCTAAAGATCAGTATATTGTCTACATATACCAGGAAGAATTGGAAATTAACGTCACCAAAAGTTTTATCTATCAGAAGCATAGAGGTGGAAAGCGCATTACAGAGCCCAAACAGCGTTCCTGTGTATTCATAGACTTCCATAGAGCATGTTCAGGATGCTGCCTTTCACTGTCTTGCTCAGTGAGGGGTAGCTGTTTATAACTGCATGTAAATTAAGAATGCATTAATACTTTGCAACTTTGAGAACTAGAAGTGCTTGCTCAAGCCTGAGTAGATGGTAAATACCCTTATGAATCTTTACATTGATTCCCCAGTCATCAACACATCCTTAGTTTTCTGTCTTCCTTCCTCAAGAGGGCTGTGGGAGGAGTCTCAACAACTTGACGACTTTTGGATGACACTTCGCTTGAAAGACTTCTGCAGGTTGTTCCAGATATCCTCCCAGTGATGGAGTGGATTCTGTGGTCGGGAATCTTTAGCGGACAGTCATTTGTATTCACAATTCTGTGGTTTACCAGGTCATGATACTTATCTTTACCAGCGGTCATCTGATACTCGAGGGTAAAAACAAGCTGCCTCCTCTGGGTCTCCTTCAACTCACCTTCATGAACAGCAATCGTGCTACTGGTAAAACAATAGTCCATTTCCCTGCCACTCGAATATGTCAAGGGTCCCATACAGACTGACATTTGGAGCATATGCAGCAAGTTCAAAGGCTTCGCTGCTTCACTTGCCATCCTCGAAATGCTGTCACCAGACAAGTTTTTCAAGAATGCTTGGAAATCTCTTAATATTGAGTATTGTCAACTTTCTTCAACTAGAATACTGAATGGATTACAAACAAGCAGAAACTCCATGCCATGAAAAGCTGGATAAAATAGAGACAGAGCTGAAAGTGTGTTGCTGGAAAAGCGCAGCAGGTCAGGCAGCATCCAAGGAGCAGGAGAATCGATGTTTCAGGCATGAGCCCTTCTTCAGGAATGATGAGAGTGTGCCAAGTAGGCTAGGATAAAAGGTAGGGAGGAGGGACTTGGGGGAGGGGCGTTGGAAATGCGATAGGTGGAAGGAGGTTAAGGTGAGGGTGATAGGCTGGAGTGGGGTTGGGGGGCAGAGAGGTCAGGAAGAAGATTGCAGGTTAGGAAGGTGGTGCTGAGTTCGAGGGTTGGGACTGAGACAAGGTGGAGGGAGGGGAAATGAAGAAACTGGAGAAATCTGAGTTCATCCCTTGTGGTTGGAGGGTTCCTAGGCAGAAGATGAGGCGCTCTTCCTCCAGCCGTCGTGTTGCTATGGTCTTGCGATGGAGGAGTCCAAGGATCTGCATGTCCTTGGTGGAGTGGGAGAGGGAGTTGAAGTGTTGAGCCACAGGATGGTTGGGTTGATATACATAAAACCACTGCTTTAACTATGTAAGGTTAATACTGCCCCAAAACCATAACCAGTACCTCAAAGATCTGTTGCAATCTTCTATGAGTTACTGTATCTCTATCTATTATTTCCCAATGGGTTTTTCTGCACAGATTTTCCATCATGAATGGCTCCTGCTCAGTCACATGGACACATGAATGACTGTGAGACCTCAATCCAGTCTTCAAATCACTGGATCTTTGGGTATTTCTGGTCTTCCCCTGAATCTGTCCAGCTTCCTATTCATTAGCAAATAGAACATCCAACTAGGGGTATGTCCTCCATCCCCTGTAGTAGCCTCAAGGGAACGCACGTGGGGAGGGAGCCTCTGCCCAGGTTTGCCCTAAAGGTCCAATACCTACTGCCGATATCTGAGCATCCATTGATCCAGAGTTACTTCAGCTTCCTTTACCGATGTTATGAGCTTCAACTCCTGCAACATCTCCTCCACCTTGGCCATGCATCTTTCAACCTCGTCTGCCTTGATTTGATGCCTGTGCTGTGCAAAGTCTGGTGACCAAGCCAAAATTGTAACAGGCGATGTGAACACATGTCTGGCTGGAATTATATCATACAAACAGGAGGAGAAATTGAAGATATACACCACAAAGAAAAACAGGAACTGATGGAAAAACTGAACAAGTCTGGAAGCATCTGTGGGGAGAAAACAGAGTTAATATTTTAAATCTAGTGATTATTCATCAGAATATTGCTGAGTTTCTCCACCAATTTCTGTTTTTGCTTCAGATCTGCAGTTTTGTTTTGTTTTATTTTATTATATATATATACTATGCACATGGAAGGTCCATGTAGGTAACAGTGAGCTGAGGAATCCCACTCTTCTCATCAACCCTCTCTCCAGAAAATATATTCTTTGTTTCCAATGAGTCTGTACAACTGCTCCAGCTGCCCTGCCTCTCCACCTGCTCGTGCAGGTCCTACAGAAGTGCTCAGCTCCTTGTTCAGTGTCCACCGTCATCATTGCCACCTGCTGCTCAAGGTTCTGTTACATCATTGCTTTTCAGAACCAGTTCTCCATCCTGATAGAGAACATAAAAACAGGAATCAGATTCCTAAATTCACAAAATAGACTAAGGGTGTCAAAAATAGTAGCAATGTTCAACATATTTGTGAATGGAGACAAGAGTCATGAACATGGTCCAGTCTATCAGCGGACCAGCCTTCCATCCATTAACTCCATCTATACGTCCTGCTGCCTCAGGAAAGCAACTAACAGAATCAAAGACCCCTTTCACCCTGGTGATACACTCTTCCATTGGACAAAAGGTACAAAAGTTTGTATGTTAGCACAAATCGATTCAAGAACAGCTTCTTCCCTGCTGTTACAGGTAGACAACCCTTTACCCAAAATCCCGAACTTCAAAAAGCTCCAAAATCAAAAGGTTTTTTGTGAAGTATTTTTCTCATTAACAAGGTTGTTTGGCGTGTAAACAGTTAACCGAACCCCACACCTATTCGATGCGTGTCACTCAGATGCGATGTGAGGCGGGGGGGCGCATGGCCCAGCACTGGCAGGCCTCAATTCTGTCTGAGGGCCTGTTACTCACAATAAGTCTGCTATCTGGTAAGATTTTTAATAATTTCACCATTGAGCTGTCATTTATTCCGAGATTCGAAAAATTCAGAATTCCGAAAACCGGCTGGCCGCCAGCATTTCAGATAGAGGATTGTATACCTGAATTGGACATCTCAAATTTTAAACTTAATGTTGATCTTGCTCTCTGTGTACCTTCTGTGCAGCCATAGCATTGTATTTTTCACTGCTCTATTACCTTATGTACTTTGTATGGTATGATCTGTCTGTGCTGTACGCAAAACAGAACTTTTCACTGTACCTAGGTACATGCGACAATAATAAATCAAATCAAATATTCCTCAATCTGCCAATATTGTCTTACAATAAATTTGTTCAGATGAGAGTAAATCCTATCCCTTACGACACCTTTTTATATATGTGGCTATTATAAGCAGACTTTAAAAGTCTTCAGTTGCATTAAGAGGGAATAAAAAGGAAAAGTCTACAAGTCTAAGATAAAGATATGCTCAAATGTCGGATGCTAGTAGAAATTCAGATCAATTTTGGAGTTTTTTTTAGATTGTAAGTTTGTAGAGGTCTAAAGGTGCCCCCATCTCACCCAATAACCTCAGCTGCCCCAACTACTACATTCTGTTTAAATATATAAAACAACGAAAATGTAATTGTTCTCTTTTTTCATTTTAGAATCTCCCTATGTTCTTATTGAAGCATGGAAACAGGACTTGGCCAAGCTACACCTTCTACCATTTCACCATTCAATTAGATAGATCATGGTTAACTTTTAATATCATTAATCCACTTCTTTCAACATGTTTATATATGAAAAGTCTACAGATCCCAGTCTCGTGTACTCTAAGTGAATAACCTCTACAATTTCACTATCCTTGTGAAAAAAAGCATTGCTTGAATTCACTCTCATTTTGCACTCATTTCAAATTCCTCCAGAGGAATTACTTCCCCTGTAACTATCTGTTTGCATGCTTTTGTCATTTTAAAGAGCTAAACCTTCTACACACAAGTAACATGAAAAATATTTTCATTTAAATATAGATTAAATTTTTTTTAAATCTTATACTGAGTTACCAGATTTCAAACATGGTGTCAGGAAAGGTATAATTCCAGAATGACAGAAGGACAAACAGCCACATGATCAGTCATGTCTCAATCCCAGTTAATACCATGATCTTATTTACTTCCAATGCTATGTACTTTTCCCCTTTTTGAAGCAACTGCCCTTTCAAGAAAGCTTATGGACTTTAAGTCATTCCTGTGGCAGAGAATTCCACATCCTAACCACCCACTATGTTCAGACATTTTTTCTTAACCTCTCCTTTGGCTCCTGAACTGCTGGTTACGTGTTGTCAGGGATCAGCTTGCATATCTTCAGTGAGTCACACTCCAGTTGGATAATTAGGGCCTACCAATGTTGAAAATGCCTCTGATTAAGAGCTTGCCCAGTTGGGTCAGGAAATAGTGTGGTCATGCAGGATTTTAGAACTGGAGAAGCTTTAAAAGCCATTCTTCGTGCAGGCACTCAATTTATTATCATACTAATGACAACATCATCTAACGGAGAGTCCAACGTCCCTTAGATTTTGCAATCAATCATCATAGAATGTATATAGTGCAGAAGAGGCCATTCGGTCCGTCAAGTCTGTACTGACCCTCCCAAGTGCATCCCACCCAGACCTACTCATCTAAACCATCACTGCAACTTGACATTTCCCGTAGCTAATTCACCTAGCCTGCAAATCCCTGGACACTACAGCAGAATTTAACATGGCCAATTCACCTAACTTGCATGTCTTTGGACTGTGGGAAGAAACTGGAGATTACAGATTCAAATGGGTGCAGTCCTCCCACAGAAATATATCCCAAGAAAGATTGGTCTATGTAGAACAGGCAAAGTGAGAATTGCTGAGGGCCAGAAGGAGGTGATGGTTTGTGTCATGAGTGTAAGTATTGTTCGCCATTCATGGCTATAATGTGCAAAAGCACATTAATATTCTTACGCACTCAATCTGATACAATGATGAGATTAAGCAACATCTACCTGAAGAGCATTCTACTAAGTCACTTGCTTGATCCTCTCTTTATATGTTGTTAAATATTTAAATATCCCTGTAAAATGAAGGTATTCTCCATTAGGCCAGTCTTCAGCTGAAAGTGTTTATTCATTTTCCTCCCCATATGGATTCACACTGCATCTGCCACACATGACATCTAATTGCTTGTCCTGCTCAATTATTACCATAAGAACAGAATCATAGAATGGTTACAACATAGGAGGAGGCTATTCATTCCATCAAGGTCTTTCTCAGACAGCTTTGTTTATTCCACCCGCCTGCCTTTTCTTTACAATCCACTTCAGGTGTTTATTTCAATCACTTTTGCAATCCACAACTGAACCTGCCTAGCAGTACAATGGAGACAGTATTTTCCAAATTCTAACCACTCACTGCATGAAGAACATTTTCTCTCATCAAGATGATGACAGCTTTCAGCATCTGGCATATTTAAGAACTGAATCACACACCATCTCAACTGAGCAGCAGCTGACAGACAATGGTCATGAATTGTCTTAGACTGAAGCAGAGGACAGCACATTGAATACACACACAGGTAGGAACAAGAAGACTTTGGTGGTACACAGTTTCTTGGCTGTAGAACCTGTGGGCTGAATTTTCAATTGCCACTGGGGGCAGGAACAACGACACGCATGGGTCTCTGAAATGATACACAATTTTCAAAAAAAAGCTGGGCGTGGTGAAACAAAATCTTTTCACCTCCAATTAATGGTCTGCTAAGCTACTTTTGGAATTTGTTAATGGATATTAATGGGCAGCATGGTGGCACAGCAGTTAGCACTGCTGCCTCACAGAGCCAGAGACCCGGGTTCAATTCCCGTATCATGCGACTGACCGTGGAGTTCGCACATTCTCCCAGGGTCTCTGTGGGTTTCCTCCGGGCGCTCCGGTTTCCTCCCACAGACACAAAAATGTGCAGATTAGGTGAATTGGCCATGCTAAATTGCCCATAGTGTTAGGTAAGGGGTAAATGTAGGGGAATGGGTCTGGGTGGGTTGCACTTTGGCGGGTCAGTGTGGACTTTAGATTAGATCGCCTTACAGTGTGGAAACAGGCCCTTCGGCTCAACAAGTCCACACCGACCCGAAGCGTAACCCACCCATACCCCTACATTTACCCCTTACCTAACACTACGGGCAATTTAGCATGGCCAATTCACCTGACCTGCACATCTTTGGACTGTGGGAGGAAACCGGAGCACCCGGAGGAAACCCACACAGAGAAGGGGAGAACGTGCAAACTCCACACAGTCGCCTGAGGTGGGAATTGAACCTGGCACTGCGAGGCAGCAGTGCTAACTACCGTGCCACTCACAAAAAATATGGAACACTTCACGAATTTGCATGTCATCCTTGCGCAGGGGCCATGCTAATCTTCTCTGTATCGTTCCAATTTTAGTATATGCAGACTTGTTGGGCCGAAGGACCTTTCCACAATGTAAGTAACCTAATCTAATCTAATCTTATATGCATAGAAAATAGATGCAGGAGTAGGCCATCATTCAAAGTAATCATGGCTGATCATGCAAACTCCGTATCACATTCCCACCCTCTTTCCATTCCCCATGATCTCTTTAGTTGCAAGGGCCATGTCCAGCTCCCTCGAGTAAATCTACCAAACTAGCCCCGACAGTTTCCTGTGGGAGAGAATTCCACAGGTTCACAACTTGGTGAAGAAATTCTTCCTCATCTTGGTCATGAATGACTTACCTATTCTTAGGCTGTGATGCCTTGTTCAGGACTTCACCAACATTGGGGAATATTCTTCCCGCATCTAGCCTGTGCAGTCCCATGAGGAGTTTACACGAGATGTCCCTTCATTCTTCTAAATTCCAGCAACTGCAAGCCCAGTTATCCAGTCTTTCCTTATTTAATAAGTCCTGCCATCGAGGAATCAATCTGGTGAATCTTTGCTGGATTCCCTCAATAGCAAGAATATCCTTCCTCAGACTGAGACCAAAACTGCACACAATACTCAAGCTGTGGCCTCACCCAGTCCTGTAGAACTGCAGCAAGACATCTTTACTCTGATACTTAAATCCTCTCACTATAAGAGAGAACATGCGAATCCCTTTCCTCACCACCTGCTGCACCTGCATGTCAACCTTCAACAACTGTTCCATCATGATAACCAGCTCTCTTTGTACCTCAATCTTTTCCTAGGCCAGCACCATTCATATTATAATCTGCCTTTCTGCTTTTGTGATCAAACTAGATAACCTCACACTTATCCACATTATATTGCATTTGCCAAGTATTTGCCCACTCAGCCAGTTTTCCAAGTCACCCTGCAGCTTCTTAGCATCCTCCTCACAGCACACACTATCACTCAGCTTAGCGCCATCTGCAAAATTGGAGATGTGGCATTCAATTCCTTCATCCAAATCATTAATGTATATTGTGAACAGCTGAGATCCCAGCACTGAACCCTGCGCACTTCACTCGTCACTGCCTGCCACTCTGAAAAGAACCCATTTATTCCAACTCTCTGCTTGCTGCCTGTCAATCAATTCTCTATCCACGTCAATACATTACTCCAATATCATGAGCTTTAATTTTCCTTAATCTCTCGTTTGGAACCTTGTCAAAAGCCTTTTGAAAGTCCTGACACACAACATCTACTGATTCACCATTATCTACTCCACTGGCCACACCCTCAAAAAATTCCAGAAGATTTGACAAATGATTATTAGATTAGATTCCCTACAGTGTGGAAACAGGCCCTTCGGCCCAACAGGTCCACGCCGACCCTGCGAAGAATAACCCACCCAAACCCCTTTTCCCTCTGACTAATGCACCTAATTGACAATTTTAAGCATGACCAATTCACTTGACCTGCACATCTTTGGACTGCGGAAGAAAACCCACATAGACATGGGGAGAATGTGCAAACTCCACACAGACAGACAGTCATCCGAGGTTGGAATCGAACCCAGGATCCTGGTGCTGTGAGGCAACAGTGCTAACAACTGAGCCACCGTGCCGTTTCCTCTAATGAATCCATGCTGACTAGGACCGATTCTGTCAACACTTTCCAAATGCTCAGTTATTACATCCTTAATTATCACTGTAGGTAAGGTGGCAATTTTCAATTGATATATTGCTGAACCCAAACAATTTAGGAAGTTCAAAGCAAGCATACATTTAAGGTATTTCTACGGTGAAATTTTTTTGCTTGCTTTTTGATTGCTTTATACTTTATACTTCATTTGGGTCACTTTTTAATGAGGTTGCTGACCCTCCAAGGTGCTGCCTCCTCTCCTCTGCAAGGCTCCAGCAGGCCCCATCATACTTACCATCCTCCAGTTGGTGGGACCAGGCATTGCCAAGAGGAAGGGGCTGCCTGAAAAGTGCAGGCAATAAAACTAGTAACCATATAAAAGCAAAGTACAGTGGATGCTGGAAATCTGAAAATGAAAACAAAGTGCTGGAGAAACTCAGCAAGTCTGGCAGCATCTGTGGAAAGAGAAAAACAGAGTTAATATTTCAAATCCAGTGATACTCCTTCATAACATCTTCGTTAGCCTGTTCAAAACAGGCTACGTACAAACTGTACTCAACCAGTCCAACACTGCTGCACCTGACAACCACCCACATCACCACAGCCTGACCATCCCCTCTGGATCAGAAAGCCACCATCCCCTTCAACGGTTGACCCTGGCCTAGTTGGACTCCGAAGCCCCACCCGCCAACCTGGGCATAGACAGGCCCCGCCATGGCCCAAACTAGAACTGATGGACTGGAACCCCACTGCACTGAACCTTGAACCAACCCTGCTGAACCCAAAAACCCCACTCCACCTCTTGCCCCTTCCCATCCTGGTCTACTCTAACCACACTCACTTGGTACCCTACTGCCTCACTTACATACCTAGCTCTCATCAGTCACTGTCAGATTGCTTTTGGAAGCTTTAATTCCCGAAACATTGGATCAAGAGATGTTAAATAAAAAGTGTACTGACCTGAATGACCAGGGTCAGAAATCACAAGTCCCAGAGTAAGTCCTGATCTGGTTACCTGGCCCTCTCCATTCTACAGAACAGTGATCCCCTCCCCCCATCAGGGGCAGAACAGCATCCAGCCCTGATGCAGGCACAGCAGACCCCAACCGCATTACAAACACAGCAGACCCCAATCCCTTGACTCAAAAACAGTTACCCCACCCCAACCCAGCACAGAGCATTGGCATTCCTGCACCAAGTGGTGGCTCTACCTGGTTTCCTTCAGCAGATATATTTGAGACAGGCCAGATTCATATCAAATCTGTTCTGACAGGAATCAGAAAATCCAACCCTGGGTTTCTTCTAGGATTGACTTTCTATGTAAGATTTAGGACTCTCAGAAATTATGTTACCTGCTGCTGAGTACTTGCAAAGGATTTAAGGGGAAGATTTACTCCAGGTGTATTCCAGGAATTTACTACTAACACTGCACCTGCACTATGCTGATTAAATACCACCCTCCCCAACCATACCCGGATTAACACCTCCAACCCCACACCCTCCAAGAGACAGCCTCACTATAAGGAATCTGAAAAGACTGATATAATTTGAAAGTTGGGTCAAGTCGAGTGGAATCCTGTTCTGTCCCATTTTCCAAGTGTCCATCAAGCAAATTTTGTAGCCCAAGGTTTTGGTATAAAAATACTTCCTAAGTTCTTCTTGTAATTGAGATACACTTAGAAATTAATTCAGTTATAACCTAATACTGAATTAGATAGCCCCCTCTGTTGTCACGTTCAGTGGATGTTGCTAATTAATGGTCAGCTTCAATATGGGCACTATCTTATGGAACTTACTTTAGAAATGTATTTTATTTATTTCAGTCTGTGTCTTAGTTCCGTAACTGTAACTTTTCTCTCCAAATCTATGTAAATCTGTGTTCTTCTCCATAAATCTGCTGCACTCAATGCATCCCTTTTTTGGAATTCACTGACATTTTTTTTCATCACCGCCGATGGTTTCTATATGCACATCTTCACCTGCTTTAAAGCAAATTTTCTGAAGTTGCTTACCCCAGTTTGCAACAATATTGAGAATACATGGATTCAACAATGTAGTACATACTTCAGAAACTAATGCTCAATATTGTTATCACCTAGCAATTAAAACAGCAGAGGTAAACTTGCACCTGAGATGTATTGGATACAGCTTACAAGTCACTGCAACTTGCAACATCTGAGGATCCACACTTTATTAATGTGGTTAATAAAAGTAAAGAGGAGTGCTGGATTTTCTGCAGAGTTGACAGAGCACAGATTCAACACTGGAAAGGAAACAGTGAATTTGAACCATTGCTTTTTAAAATTTGTTCTGAGTCCCTGCTTCAGCAGAGAGACTATTTCAAGCATTCCCTCATGTCATGTTGATTGCTATGATTGATTTCAGGCATTCAGTGGGACAGGAAATAACTCTTGAACCACATTGCTCATCTGCAAGGATTTCCCCACCCACATCAATCAATTGACAATAAAGGTATAAGTCATATTCAGACCTTGCAAATAGACACTGTCCATACAGATCTGTGTATATGTAAAGAGTTTAATTATTCACTTCAACAGCAAACAATTTGAAAATAAAATGCTTCTTGTATCAAAGCATTTTAGAAGTTCCAGATTTCAGTTAACGGCATGTAAACTGAAGGGAAGCCTACATGTGATCATTGGCTCCACACAATATTTCCCTTGCCAGAAAGATTTATTAAGTAGATTTCTATAGTAAAACATTACAGGGCTTGACAAGACTGCTTGTTCCAAACTGCAACTATGTGGAAAACAGATGAGTCAACTTAAAATGTGATTATGAGTCAGCATAGCCACTTCCTCCTTGGCACATCGGTTGAGAGAATCAGATGCATAAAATTCACTGAGTAAAAACAGGACCTATACTAGGCCAACACTTAAGATTTCATTGATACACACAAGCCTAACAGAGAATTTCAGCTGGAAGCCAGCTATACTAATCCTTGTTAGTTTATGCCAGAAAGAACATAAATTTCTCAGTTCCATTTTGGCATTATGATGTACTTTTTCCACTATATGGTCTGATAAATAAAGTGAAGTTATTGTTGGTGATTTAACTACATATTTTCTATTTTCCATTTGTTTGTCCCTGCCTGCCGAACCATTTCGAAATGAGAATAGAATTCGTTAACTCCAATAAAAGAAAATGCTTGAAGATGCTGGATGTCTGAATTAAACAAAGTTTTGGAGAAACTCAGCAGGTCCAGCTGCATTTGTGGGGAGATAAGTTAAATTGACATTTCAAATCCCACAGCATCAGACAGATTGTTCCCTGACCTGAAAAGGGTGTGAAAAGGCTATTCCAGGAGATCATAACAAACATGAGACATCCCATCCTTATCATATGCTCCATCAGCCACAATTAGGAACCCATCTGAACCCTTTCGAACTGACTATGCACTCATTCAATTAATTTGCAATTGGTTCCAAAGATCGCTCATATTCTTAAAAATAAAAACAAACAAAAATTTTAAAAATATATATATATACTAGGCCTATGCTTATGTAATTTGTATACAAGTTTACGGATTATTCATAACCTAAGCAATTCAATTACTATACCTAGATAGACAGTATCAAAGCCCAGATGCATATATCAAAAGGACTAACTGCAAACCGCCAGGTCAGGGCAGGAAGGGACAGTGCAGGTTCGTCATTTCATTGTACCTCCCTACCATTCAGTCTCCACCAGGAATATATATTTTTAAAATACTGGCAACAGAAAAGCCTGTTTCCAGTCAGCGGCAGCAAGACGATGGCAGAGGAGTATCGGCTCAGCAAAGTCTGAGCCTGAGGATCAGCAATTTAGATGCTGTTTGGGTCCAGTGCAGATAGCGGCTAAGTGATCACGGGGAGATGGTGGTGCAGCTGTGGTTGACATTGATGTGCTGGCTCAGGACTGACTGATGGACTTTCTTCAAGCTATATCTTTCATCTTTTCCATTATTCTTAAATTAGTCAAAATGGAGCTGCATCATGGTGACACATGAAAGCTTTCCACTGCATATTACTGTATTCTTATATATAAAATACATGTGACAATAAAATCAAAATCAAGGCAGTCCAATTGATCAATCTTACACCCTGACAAACTGGAAAATCTATAAGCAACATGTTTACAGCACATAACTCAATTTCTTTCAGCACCTTCAGATGAACATCATTCAGATCAGCATCATGATCTGTTCAGGAAGGGCCCTCTTGTGTTACAGTGGTACAGTCTACCTCTGGACGGGGAGGCCTGGATTCCAGTCCCACATACTCCAGGTGTGTTATAACATCTTTGAACAGGTTGATAAGTTTTAAAAAAAATTATTCAGGACCACACCTTATGCGCTTTGCAAACGAGAGGTTTAAAGTCAATTCTACACTGCATTATTGATAGATGGACTTCACCTGCTGGAGTGTGGACCGATACAAAGAAGCATTTAAAAACTTCGACTTAATTCTGGGGTTCCACCCAAATCTCCCCCCAATGAAAGCCTCAACAGCTTTGTGCAGACCCGAGTAGCCATGTGACTCTTTAACTTTAAAAAACAGGCTTACGATTGCTAGCTCAGCTATCTCCTGTCAGTCTCCAATAATCTTCTTGGCATCTCTTGCAACAGGCTGAGCTCAATATCTATGCCCATTCTCATGAGAACTATCTTCTTATAGTCTGTAAATGGACTTTTGTCTAATCAGTTCATGACCAGTTAACCACATTATCAGATGCCCTTGTCTTCAATTTTTTTGTGCATTAGGGCATGATTTTAAAAGTATTTCATTTTTTTCATTCAAGATTGGTAACATTCCCTTCCAGTAATGATTGGCAAATTCATCTGATATAGGTCCTCCTGAATTTTGGAGAACTATTTTTCACTTAGAATTTGTTAATTTTGTAGCCGTCTTTAGGTTAGTAAATCAACAAACATGCCATTAAAAATTGAGATTCATTAAACAAAAACTACTTGACCAAGTAAGTGAGCCCTATTGTGGGATAATAGAATGTTTCATACCAATCCAGATACAGTACACTGTACTCATCAGTATCTACATCCTAACCCTAGATGTGAGTCCACAGTGAAATTCCATATTAGCCTTGATCATTATTCTGTATCCTAAAGGAGACAAGATGATTCTCCTTGCTGATTTCTACACCAGAGTCAGAAGGTATACAAAGCTCTAGAAAGGTGCGACCAGCAAAATAGTACACAGGGAAAACAAATAGCAATGGAGTTCTTCTGACAAAATGCCTAGAACATGATCTGGTCATAACACACCCTATTTTACCAGAGAGACATATAGAAGACCTCTTGGCAACACTGTTACACCACATACTGGCACCTACTTAATACATCATTGCCTGACTGAGGAACCACAAAGATGTCCATATTATCTGGGCCATGACAGGATTTGGTGAATGCTGGAGTGACCATTGACTAATCTAATCTGATCTATTGTTTCTATTAGCGTGGCCCAAAAATGGCAGCACAGCAGAAACATTGTTGCAGGAACTTTAATTACAATGGACTCAAAAGCTCTATGAACATCTACTCTGCCTCACAGCCAAACATAGTCTAGTCTACCTTTAAAGAAGCATTTCCAAGGAGACTCTGGACTTCTCTATCAGGAAATATCAAGACTAGTTTGACAAAAATGATCAGGTGGTCCAGGAGCTACTAAAGTGCAAGAGCAAAGTATCCTGATATGGATATAGCACCAAGGCTCAAGGGGAATAAAACAGAGGGTCCACAGATCAGTGAGTTTCAAGGGTCGACCAAAATTACACAACCTAATGAACAGACGAGTGCCTATGTCCTTTCATGACTTTGCTCTGATCATGTGTGTAACACACTCGGCCCTTTCAGCTCTCCAAACTTCCTCTCCTGTTTTGATCCTGAGCTGTAGTGCTGTTCTCCATACTCCCTCTTGACTTGCAGTTATGCATTCAGTCACATTAGTTCCACACACTCATTTTCCTGGAAGGTGCTGTGCCTCTTCATCCCCTCTAACATCCTCCTTTAAGTATGTCTATTTGACAGGGTTCGGTTTCTCCAGTCTTGTCTCCTTTATTAGCTTGAAGCCCAATTACTTCTGTTTATGGCTTAGAACACGAGGATGTCTTTCCACATTAAAGGTGCCGTGTAAATGCAAATCATTGTTATTCTTGTCGAATGGAGAAAAATATCAACGTATATCTAAAAATAATCATACACTAAAAAATATTCAAATCATAAGTTCCAGGAGGTTATGTATTTTCTGGGGATGAGTTGGCATATCCTGTCAGTGGTGGGAAAAGTGCTCAAAGCAATTTGGAAATTTGGCACACTGTCTGATTTTAGTTTTGACTGAAGTAAATTGAAGCAATATCAGGAGCTTTGTAAAATAAGTTATTGATTCACTCTGATCCAGTTTCAAGCCACTGGCGGAGCCTAATTTTACCCTTCTGTTTTCTCATTAACAGTTCCACCAAGCCTTGGCATTAACAACGTCTTGTTGGACAAACACATTGCCTTTGACATGGTGAAGTGTCTCAAGGTTCTTCAGGGGGGCATTACCAAACATTATCTGTCAGCAAGCCACATAAGAGATGCTAGGGCAGATGAGACAAGCTTCAGAAAAGAGAAGAGGTTTAGGGGTAAAATTCGAGAGCTGTGGCCTTGGCACCTGTAGGCACAGCTATCAATAGTGGAGCAATTAAAATTAAAATGTTTCAAGAGACCAGAATTGGGGAGTGGGGATATCTTGGAAACATGGAAGAAATTAGACAGATTGGGAGAAGCAATGGCATAGAGGGATTCGAGATAAAGTAAACACTTTTAAAATGGAGGCATTGTTCAACAGGGAGCTAATGCAAGTCTGTGCGTCCCTGGAGGAGCCAAGTGAATGATACTGTCAGAACTGAGATACAAGGAGCACTGTACATTGGACGAGCAGTCTGATAATTTAAAGACAGAGGGGAAGTCAAAGTGGTGGTGGTGAGGTAAAGTCAGCTACTATCAGCAAACACATAATTTAATTAACAATAAAGTAGAAAAAAGGGCACAATCAGTATACATTTGGAGAGTTACCTAAGTTAATAGTGTGGAATCAGGAAAGGAAGCCTTCGCAGATGATACTATAATCCCGGTTGCAGTGGATCGTGCTGCACAATGAGCAATAAACTCTATTTAGGATGATGTAGCAACGCCTTTGATGTGCTTTTAATAGGACACAAATTAATAATTTAGTTATGTCACACTCTCACAGGCTTTCACTGCTTAATTTGGTAAGAGCCGTTCCGGTACTGTGGCAGAGGTGAAAAGCTGATTGGAGAAGTCAAAAAAAAATTGTTGCTTCAGCATATTAATTTGAAATTTGAAAACTAGGGCGAATACCATAATTACAAACTTTTATACAGATTATTCAGCTAACAACATTTGACATACCATATAAGTTATCATATATAGATGACTCTATTCATTAGCAATATCTAGAATTAGCAATCTCTAACCCTAAAATTGTCATATTCTTATGCAGACTGGACAATCAATTACTGTCTCCTAATGGAGCTCCTGAAGAATGATGATATACTCAGGTAGAAAAAAAATCAATTAAAACCCAAGACAGGGATGAAAATATGGCCTCTGAAGTGTATAAATTAATCCCAAGTGATAGCACAAATGGGTTAGAGTGCACTGGCCACCTTTATATACTTTGATCCTTGTTTGTTGTGTGGGTGTGGCCTATCATGGGCTGTTAATCCAACATCTGATAACATGCTTCTCCCTTGAAACTTCCCTCAAGGAAAGACCTTGGGGAGTGCAACAGAAGTGGACATTAAAGCTTATGAAGCACAAGCTAAGTTGGAATCCTGATAAAGTTTTGGTAATAAAACTTTATATCTTAGTACAATTTAAGATACATGGTGCAAATGAAATAAAACCCGATTGGGTTCTATTGGAAGACAATGGTTTGGCCAATCTATGTAACACTTAAACCTTCTAGAACCTCTTTGCTTTGTAACTGTGTCTCACTTCATTAGCAACTGGTTTTAAAAGATAGCTTCACTGAACAAATTACCATCGAACGTCAAACAGTTCCATGAAAAGCACAGATTTTGGCTGTAGTTGCTTCTCAGTAATAAATCCCGATGGTGACAGAATAAGGACCAAATAATTGACTGTTAATTAAAGCAGCAGTCTTGAAATTTCAGAAAATGAGGTCAACATTAGAAGTATCACCACATATAGGTCACTGGAGTAAATAAAAGATCAACATCTTCACCTTCAAATTGGCATGGTGCTGGTTGAGAGAATTTTCTAAATTAATTTCTTGGATTCTTTTAATTGATAATTTTGTTTTTGATAATCTTCACGTCCAAGATGTCACTAGTATATTGTATTCTACAAATCACACCAAATTTCAGGCCAGCATGGAAAAGTTTGGTGGAGATTAAATTTGATGCAGAGCTTCAATGTTTAACATTTAAACCAAAGACAGATTATATGTTATTTTACAGAAATGCAGCTAAATGCATATTAAACACTCATTCTTAAAATAAACAAACTGCTTTAAATTGTTTAAGGCACCACAATTATGTGACTGAATGACTGTTAATTATTTCGCAAGTAATTTACCAGCGCTGAGATAAGTTTCAAATGTTCGGCATTGTTGAAAGAAAAATCTTTCTACAGGATGTAGAAAAATAAAAAGAAGACACACTGGTTTACACAATGCTCTAGTAACACATGGGAATACATAGACAGCTTGTCACAAGTGTAAGTAGTACAATGGAAGGACAGAAAAGTATTAATGCTTTTATGTAACTGAGGCTGAATGAGAGCAGGTGGAATCACATTTACCTGCTAAGTCCGTGCAATGTTCTCCTTACTTTGAGTAGGCAAGGGACAATTATGGTGATAGTGAAGTTGAAGAGGGGCCTAGAATGGAAAAAGGGCCCCATTAGGTAAAATGGGATTTTGCTGGAATACTAAGATTAAATTAGACAAGAAATACTGAAAGCCTTTTTTTAAATGGAATAAAAGAATGTGTGTTTCCTACATAAAAAATTGTAAGTGAAAATATCAACATCCAAATGATCTTAATGTTTTTTCAGAATGGATCAATTGGACATCTGTTAAGTAGTAATATTTTGTTTGTTTAGCACAAGTGAAACAGTGTGATGGGTGGCATAGGATTCTGGACTAATGAAAACATACTTGGCATTCTGTAGAAATTCCTGCAATAAAAAGCCTCTATTCATGTAAGCCTGAGTGCATGTTTCCTTGTAACACTGAATAAGATTAGATCTGTTGTGACACATGTCAACTTCAAAAAGAACAACTGCTAGGAGAAAGAAAATGAGAGACCTTTTACAAAATTAAAAATAAAATGAATGTAAAATTATTCAAAAGAAAATACACAGTTAGATGACACTTTGACAATGGAAATTTAAAACACAGCAAAATGGCAAGTACAGATTTTAACCATCACCACTAGAGATGGCATTTGCAACATTGTTACAAACCCCAAAGTGCAAGTGCATTAAAAGGGTTTGTGGTAATGACCTTAGAAATAACTTCCAGTGCTACAGCATTTTAGTTTTTTCATCCATTTCTGCCTCATGTCCTTCTTCCCAAATAAGCTGCTCTGTCTGATCATTCATATTGGAGAAGAAAAGCATTCTTCATGAATCTTCACACAGCCAAGTTTAATCTCCCAATGTTCACGAGTGCATTTTACAGCTGTGAATAGTAATCAGGAGTGGGAACATCTTGCTCATTCTTCCCTCCCTAAGCTGGGGGCCAACATTTTATCTGGTGCTATAGGTGGGTATGCCAAGAATTTTGCTGTTAAGTTTTCAATAATGACAATTACTGTGGGAATGGTGCTCTACTTTCCAATTCAAATAGTAGAGACAAAAGAGTGATTGTATCAGGAGTAAGAGGCAATCATGAAAACTGTAGAGTTGAGAGAAGATTCTGTTCCTTCTGACTTTACATAAATTTAGAAGAATTTACTTTTCAATCTGATGAACCTTGAACAGGGCAGAAGCAATCCTGCCCCACACATCAGTAAAATATGTTGTAGAGCTAGACCCTTAAATGACACATAACATGCAAAATTAATGTTTTAAATGGTTTCCCAAAGTGAGTAAAATAAATGGGTTATACAATTTAGAAGCGAGGCCAATGTTTGCACAAAATGGAAGTAGGTAGTTCTGCTATTAAATTTCTAAATATGGCACTTGTTTCATGCCCAAAAAATAGTTGTAAAGCATATCAATTTCAATTTCTATATTTAATTCTGGAATGTAGTTGCGCTGTAGTTAACATAATCAATAAAATGCTTAGAAAATGTCTAATTTTTTCCAGTGCTTGTTTTTTAAGGAAACTACAAAATAGGGACCATTGTGCATTGGTAAAACAGGATGCTCATGTTATGTGCAAATATGAAACAAGCACAGTTTGTATTAGTCTATGTGTGATCAATCCCATTTGATGAAGTCATTTTTCTAAAAAAACGTTCCCATTCTGCTTTTGCACTCTGTAAAAAGTTGGTCAGCTTAGTCACATCAAAGACCGACAAGAACTCAGTTGGAATTTGTGACTTGCAAGTGAATAAATCTGTACAATGATTCCTTTAATGGGGTCTCGTCAAAATAACATAACTTGCTCCAAAGATTAGTATGCCAAATGAAAAAAAAATGTATTCGAGCTTGACTATGAAGCAGAATGCTTAAATGTGGTTGACAACATTGTGTGCATGTAAAAACTAGACCTAGAATGCAAGATGGAATCAGCTGAATTTCAATGTTACAACCTTTGCTGTAAGTTAGTTGAACAAAATGAACGACTATTGAGAAGGTCCTTGAACTTGCATGAGGAGAAGGAGATGATGGACACATTCTGGACCCACAGGAAAATTATTGAGATTGCTGGTGCCTGGGAATTGGTGGTAACAGATAGATCACGAGGCAAACAAAGAAGAATGCAGCAGATACCAACTAGTATGGACTGCAGCAGCCTCTGGAACAGGAAAAGAAACAAATTGACTGCATTCTTTCAAACCAGAGATGGAATTTTGGTGAAGTTTTTGACTCATACATTCTAACTATTCAAAAAAGCTACCTGAGCATTGTTACTATAGCCTCAATGATTTAACTTTACAAAACAAATGTTGACAACATTTGGAAATAATTTTAACAGCACTCAAAACATACGCACCAGAATGCAGAACCACAGAAAACAGGAACTTTTATTCAAAACACTGCAGGTGTTTAATAGGTAAAAATACAAAATAGAATAATATACTGCAAGTGGTTACACAATTGTCAAAAAACTAATACATCTACTTTTAAAGTAGCAGAGGAACAGTGTAGGAATTAACCTTATGCCACAGTCAGTCTCTGGAGAAAAGAAACCATGATGCTTACTTGGCACTGTCTAATTTATGTAATGTTCTAGCTACAAAACAAGACCACAACCTGTTTTCTCACGACCAAAACGTATCAGCTCAAAAGTGTTAAACTGCAAATGAATTTAAGTAAAATCTATGTTTCACTCAGCCTATCCATTTTACTTTCTCAATTGCTTCCTCAGAGATACAGCAACACTCACTCATTATCCTCAGATTTTCTGTTGTAGAATTGTGTATTTGCGAGATTGTCCCCAGATCTGACATTTTTCCCCATTGACTAATCCAGTCTGATCACATGGTCCTTTGGTGATAGATAGGATATTTAGATTAGATTCCCTACTGTGTGGAAACAGGCCCTTCAGCCCAACAAGTCCACACCGACCCTCCGAAGATTAACCCACCAAGGACCACTCTCTCTGACAATTGCACATAACACTATGGACAATTTAGCATGGCCAATTCACCTGACCTGCACATCTTTGGACTGTGGGAGGAAACCGGAGCACCCGGAGGAAATCCACACAGACATGGGGAGAGTGTGCAAACTCCACGCAGACAGTCATCATAGGCTGGAATCGAACATGGGGCCCTCGTGCCATGAGGCAGTAGTGCTAACCACTGAGCTACTGTGCCACCTGAAACATTGTCGTGAATTCACATTATTGCTATCCAATGAAGGTTCAATCCTCTGTCCCCTTGAGGTTTTGGTATACATCCTAAAATCTGTCATGTGTATCTCATCTTAACCTCCTAGTATTTCAAATGAACTTTCTTACATGAGTCGAATTACAATTGATTTTATTACTGCAGCTACAATTTTGTTTTGGTTCGGCTGGAGTTTTCTTATGTGCACCTTTAACTCAGGTTAGTCCACACAACTCTGCACCTCAACTTCCAAATGCACTACATGAAAATCATAAGATTGTTACTTTTTCAAAAAACTCAATCAAAGAGAATTGATGAGGGCAGAGTGGTGGACATGATCTATATGGACTTCAGTAAGGTGTTCAACAAGGTTCCTCATGGTAGACTGGTTAGCAAGATTAGATTCCATGGCATACAGAGCGAACTCACCATTTGGATACAGAACTGACTCAAAAGGTAGAAGACAGAGGGTAGTGGTGGTGGAGGGTTGCTTTTCAGACTGCAGGCTTGTGACCAGCAGTGTGCCACAAGGATTGGTGCTAGGTCCACTGCTTTTCATCATTTATATGAATGATTTGAATGCAAACATAGGAGGTATAGTTAGTAAGTTTGTAGATGACACCAAAATTGGAGGTGCAATGGACAGCAAAGAAGATTACCTCAGATTACAACGGGATCTTGATCAGATGGGCCAATGGCTGAGGAGTGGCAGATGGGCTTAGTTTAGATAAATGTGAGGGGTTGCATTTTGAAAAAGGAAAAAGTGAGGTTTGCAGATGCTGGAGATCAGAGCTGAAAATGTGTTGCTGGAAAAGCGCAGCAGGTCAGGCAGCATCCAAGGAACAGGAAATTCGACATTTCGGGCATAAGCCCTTCATCAGAATTCCTGATGAAGGACTTATGCCTGTAACGTCGAATTTCCTGTTCCTTGGATGCTGCCTGACCTGCTGCGCTTTTCCAGCAACACATTTTCAGCTCTGCATTTTGAAAAAGCAAATCAGAGCAGGGTTTATACACTTAATGGGAAGGTCCTGGGGAGGTTTGCTGAACAGAGACCTTGCAGTGCAGGTTGATAGTTCCTTGAAAGTGGAGTCACAGGTAGATAGGATAGCAAAAGCTGCATTTGGTATGCTTGACTTTATTGGTTGGAGCAGTAAGTATAGGAGTTGAGAGGTCATGTGGTGGCTGTACAGGAAATTGGTTAGGCCATTTCTGGAATATTGCGTGCAATTCTGGTCTCCTTACTATTGGAAGAATGTTGTGAAACTCGAAAGGTTTCAGAAAAGATTCACAAGGATGTTGCCAAGGCTGGAAGGCTGAATAGGCTGGGGCTGTTTCCCTGCAGCGTCACAGGCTAAGAAGTGACCTGATAGAGAGGTTTATAAAATCATGAGGGGCTTGGATAGACAAGGCCTTTTCCTTGGAGTGAGGAAGTCCAGTACTAGAGGGCATAAGTTTAGGATGAAAGGGGAAAAATTTAAAAGGGATCTAAGAGGCTATGTTTTCAGACGGAGGGTGGTGCGAGTATGGAATGAGCTGCCAGGGGAAATGGTGGAGGCAGGTAGAATTACAACACTTAGCAGACATCTGGATGTGTATGAATAGGATGGGATGAGAGAGATATGGGCCAAGGGGATCAATTTAGGTTAGGATACCTGGTCGATGTGGACGAGTTGGACAGAAGGGTCGTTTTCCGTGCTGTATATCTCTGTGACTCTATGATGCTTGACATTTGATCTATAAAACCATATGTTATTCTCTAACTTTGTAAAATTATCAGGAATGGACAAAGTATACTTTGATTTGAAAATCTAATAATTGGAAAAATAGTGCATTTTCTTTGAAGACCTATTGTGTTTACAAGACCAGATTATATTTTTAAAAAAACTGAACATACCAGGTTGTAAATACTAACTGTTATAAACTCTTTAGAAACGAACAGTAGATACTGGAGTTGTAAAAGAAAACTTCCTTATATGGTTTGCCATTTAAAATATTTAATTGGAAAAACTAAGAATTTACTTCAGAGTATTTGGATGCATGTTGACTTATTTCCATTATAGTACAGTAATTTTGATGATATGCAATCATCTGGGCTCGCTTAGCATTCTGGGAAGAAAATCCATAACTCTTAAAAAGTGGATGCCCATTCAAAATAATTGTCTCGGGCCATAATTATTATTAATTAATTTTAGGGATTGCATATTTTTCCTGTTGGTTTATAATCTGGAAAATACAAGTTAAACTGTAATATGTTGCTAAGAGGCACCCAGAAGTGTTTTTTTTCTAACATGACGAACAAGTACAGTTATGTGGTGCACACTTCAGCTATACAAGATTATGTGACTTTTCTAAGTAGTGAGATGGATACTTTACGAGATCATGTAGCTTCAATTTCACTATGTTGAAGAAAACCTGCCAAATAACATACTTGGGATTGGTGCAGCTGCAGTTTATCACAACCCGTTAGTGCAGTGTACTCTGAGATATCCAGATACCTGTAAACAACAAGTAACTCTCATCATTTCTCGGAGAGTAAAAAGATAAAAATATCTCAAGACTCCAAAAAAAGACTTCTAATAGAATAAAAAGCCCCAGCCTGTCCAATCTTTCTTTATAACTCAAACTTACCAGAAATGGAAGGTTTGAGTTATGAACAAAGGCTGGATGGGCTTGGATTTTTTTTCACTGGAATGTGGGAGGTCGAGAGGCGACTGTATAGAAGTTTATAAAATAATGATGGGTACAGATAGAATTAATGGTAGTTGTCTTTTCCATCGAATGTAGGATTTCAAGACTAGGGGCACATTTTTCAAGTGAGAGGAGAGAGAGTTAAAAAAGACATGAAGGGCAAATATTTTACACAGTGGATGGTTCGCATGTGGATGAACTTCCTGAGTAAGTGATGGATGAGGGTACAATTAAAACATTTAAAAGATATTTGGATAAGTACATGAATAGGAAAGGTTTGACGGGATATGGACCTGGAACAGGCAGGTTGGATTGTTTAGTTTGGGATTATGTTTGGCATGGGCTGGATGGACCACACGGTCTGTTTGCATGCTATATGACTCTTTGACTCTACAAAAGACCTGGGTCCACCCAAACAATTATTGAATCGAAGATCAACCCCGCGTCATCATTACTATAAAATCAGGGAACTGAGAGAAAGAACTCATCCCATCTTTGTGGTCTGGACTTAGATCACCAGAGTTTGCTATCCTAGTCTGTACGTTTCCACTCAATATTTGTGCCAAATTGTCCTTTTTTGCCTGTTTTATTCATGAATGTGTGCGTAGTCTTAAATTTGCAATCTATTTTTTGCCATTTTTTAAAGAATAAAAGTTTCTCACTTCAGTTAGTGACAAAATCTGGTGTGAATTACTATTGTCCTGAATAGCAGTCAGAAAGGCAAATTGCTTACCTTAGTGATTTAATTGGGTAGTTAAATATTTGTGACAGCTTCCAGAATAGTGAGATTCAATCACTGGCACAATCTTCCCGATTCAATTATTGGCATAATCTTCCCAATTGAATCATGACATTAAGATAAAGATCAAAATGCGAAAAACTGGAATCCTGTTACTTAACGCCATTACTTAAATAAGGAGGCCATCCAATTGTCAATTAAATATTATTTGGGACAGTAATTACATATGGAGAATTTGACTGAAATTGTACTTCAAGTGCTGGTCCATTGGAAGATGTAGAATGAATCTGGGCTCATACTCCCCATGGCTTTCTGGTAACTCATTTATGGATGTAGTTCTTTCATCCCTCTCTATCAACAGAAAAACAAAACAATTGAATCAACATGTCCTATATTTTGGGTACTATTAGTTTTACAAATTACTCAATAGTTACAAAATACCCATGAATATGATCGCAAATCTGAATCTTTTCCCTGCTTAATGAAGTGAGTTGAATACTGATCCACCAAAAAAATGTGCAGTCAGCTCAACACCTTCAACACTAACGCATTGGACGAATGCCTAAAGCACTTCAAGCACATCTGGTCACCAGTAAGATTCTGCATCTGTAGGAATTTTTTTTTCCCCCAACAGCTTATCGTCAGCAGGAAGTTGTGCAAAAGGGCCTTAAGCATTGAAAATATTACCTATTGAATTTCCTGGTGTTTTTAAATCACACAACATCTGAAAGAATAACTTGTAAAGATGTTGATACACACTGCAATAAAGACTGTCCTGAGTAACAGAATGAGTGTACTTATCTCCAGATAAAGTACTAAGTTGTAACTTTGTCTGCCTTCCCTTTGAAAAGTTAATCAATTTGATTCAACGTTTAAAATTCACCAGTACCCACCCATTAGTAACTACTTCTTTCTCTGACACTCAGAAGAGACATTTGTCAAAGTCACTGCTGTGAGAGTCACCAGAAACTAACACTACTAGATTCAAAATCACACAACACCAGGTTATAGTCCAACAGGTTTAATTGGAAGCACACTAGCTTTCGGAGCATCGGTCCTTCATCAGGTGATAGGAGCGAAGCTCCAAAAGCTAGTGTGCTTCCAATTAAACCTGTTGGACTATAATCTGGTGTTGTGTGATTTTTTTTTAAACTTTGTACACCCCAGTCCAGCACTGGCATTTCCAAATCATGACTACTAGATTATGCCTTCTTGGTCATGAACTGCACTAGAACTTCCTAGAAAGAGAGTGTCAACAGCTGTACTTTGTGTGGGATTGTTGTTTTTAAATTGCAACACGCAGAATGGCAAGACAAAATATTGAGACATTTTACACATAATTTTAAATCATAGAAACACAAGAAAACAAATAGGCCATTTTGCCCCTCCAGCCTGTTCTGCTAGTCAGTGACATTTTAGCTGATCTGTGACCTATTTTCACATACTTGTCTTTGTCCCACACCATTGTTATTCCTCATTAACAGACATCTATCAATCATTAGAGTTAAAATTAAGAATTAAACCTTCTTTGATAATGCTGCACAAAGTCATTATTTACCAGCTCCACCATTATCCTTATTTTCATTTAGTTATCGTATTTGATTGATTTCCATAGGACTGGACTAATGGTCAAAAAACAGGAGTTCAAATTTCAACATGACACCTGGAAATTTAAATTCAGTGAATTAAATAAATATGGAATAGGCCAAGATTTTCCATTTTGCAGCTTACATGTGGAGGTGGGTTTGTTCAATGGCGGCTGATTCTCCACCCCCAAACAACCAGTGCTCACCAAACTGAGCTTTAATCAGTTTGTTCAAGAACTGAATGTTGAGCCTCTTAGCAATTCACAGTCCTGGACTTTGATGTCCTACCCTGCCATAAGCTGCTGGTCAATCAGAAGCTGGTTGTTTTCTGGTGTTGGAGACTGACAGGAGAGATGTAGTTTCCAGAGCATTCAACCGCAAGATATTAAGTCATTTTCTAACAGGTCGTGCAGGTAGGGGCAAGCAGCAAAGGCAGACGGTGAATTTCAACATTCATCTCCTTGCCCTCCATCCCTATCCCAGATTGGAAGGCTGCCCACTGTGGGCCCAATCAAGCTCAAACCAGCCACTTCTCTTGCATGCTGGGAAAAGGCAGGTAATTGTGCTGGTGAGAATTTAATTGCTGCAGAGTCTAGTGGACCCCAGCACTAAATTTCTCAGGTGGAAAACTGCATGCCTAGTATCAGTAATGGTGTCAATGGAATAGCTACATTTCCATGAAATTCCATTTGGTTCACAAATAGCCATTAAGTGAAGAAATTTGCTGTCCCTACACAGTGTGACCATTTTCAACTCCAGACAAAAAGAAATGTAGTTAACTCCTAACTGTTCTACAAACTACAATAAATCAAATCAAAATGGCTTCACAAGCCATTCAGAAGCAAAAACGTGATTCACTACCTACTGTAAATAGACAATTAGGGCTGGTCTGAATTTGCCAGCAACACCCACATCCTGTGAATGATTTTAATATTATTGTTTAAGGCAGTTGCTCAGAAAGGATTAATTCAGAAGGTTTGGTATACCTTCACTCAATGATATATGCATTACTATGCCACAATTAGAGAAATGCTCTGAGCAAAGGTCACTCAACTCAAAATGTTAACTAGGATTTCTCTCCATAGAGGCTGCTAGACCAGTTGAGCTTTTCCAGCAAATTCTATTTTTGTTTCCAATTAACAGCATTTGCAGTTTTTTAAAATTTATACATCACTGTGTCTTGGTGGAGCTAACCAGTTTGCTAATCATCGTTAAGTGGTTCCACAATCTCTAACCATATAGCACATAGCTAGTTACTACATCTTAGGAGATAACAATGTCTTTTAGTGTTCACCAGTCTTAAACGATGGTACTTGTTATTGTACTATTATGTAAAAAATACCTCGTTACTCAAACATATACCTCTTCTGAAGATGTATTATTGAATTATTCTTCTCCACATCATACCAGTAAGCCCCACTGAGAGGCATTAGGAGGATGGTTGGTGGCAAGACTTACACAGTTAACGGTAAGGTCCCCGAGGAGTGTTGTTGAACAGAGAGACCTAGAGGTGCAGGTACATAGTTCCTTGAAAGTGCTTTTGCAGGTAAACAGGGTGCTGAGGGCAGCATTTGGCACACTTATCTTCATAGGTAGGAGCATTGAATATTGAACATCATGTTACAGTTGTGCCAGATATGGTTAAGGCCACATTTGCGTAGAATTCTGGTCACCCTACAATAAGAAGGATGTTATTAAACTACAGAGGGTGCAAAAAAGACTTGCAAGGATATTATCAAGACCGGAAGGTTTGAGTTGAGAAACTGGACATTTTTCCCTGGAACATAGGAGGCTGAGAAATTGATAAAATCAGTAGGGGTATAGATAAGGTGAATAACTAAGAGTATTAATTTTTCTCCAGGGTAGGGGAGTCAAAATCAAAATCATGTGTTTAAAGTGAGAGGGGAAAGATTTAAAAGGGACCTGAGGAGCAACTTTTTCTCCAAGGATATGAAATGAGCTACCAGAGGAAGTGGTAGAGACGGGTAAAATGCGAAAGGATGCAAGATGGCACCGGATATGGTCGACTTCTTGCCAGCTTCTGCGTGCAGATCTGTTTCCTATTTCCTATAATTGTTCTACCTGTGTTTTTGCTTTTGCTGCGGTTTACCTATTATTTACTTAACTATGCTACTTAACTATGTGATCTGCCTGTACTGCTCGGAAGACAAAGCTTTTCACTGTGCCTCAATAGACGTGACAATAAATTCAATTCAATTCAATTCAAATTACAGCATTTAAACTACATTTGAACAGGCAGATAGATAGGAAAGATTTAGAGGGATATGGGTGAAATTCAGGCAAATGGGGCTAGTTTGGTTTAGACAACCTGGTCAACATGGACGAGTTGGACTGAAGGGTCTGCTACTGTGCTGTATAACTCTATAACTCTAATCTAACAGAAGATGATTCTAGCAGAACTAAGGGCAAGTTGGAACCATACCTTACAATGGATATCACCATTATCAAATTTTCCTACAAAGTAGGAGCAGAAGGCCATTTGCCCTTTTAAACTCTACATTCCTGTTCACCTCCCCCATCCCACCATAACCTTTGATTCTTTACCCAACAAGAATTCCATCCATCTTTGGCAATGACTCAAGGTCCACCATTTTTTGAGGCAAAGATCCACAACCACAAAACCTTCAGAGAAAAAAATTCTCCTCCTCTCCACCCTGAAATGGTGACCTTTAATTTTTTACATTGTGTTCCCCTAGCTCTTGACTCAACCACATCCATTCCTTGCCTACTATTCAACGTCATAGACAGATTGCGGATGAATATATTTCTGTTGGTGATGATAGCCTATAGTGTCTTCTGAATGCTCAGTTGTAATCCTGTTTGAATTCTATCCCATTTAGCTAAATACTGGTGCCACATAACAGAGGGTATTCTCAATATGATAATGAGATTATCTCTTTACAAGGAAATTGCAGAGGCCAGTCCTACCAATACTGTCATAGAGAGAAGGATCTGCAACAGGTAGATTGCAGACATAAGGTCAAGTACATATTTCCTCTTGTTGGTTCTCTCACGATCTGGTGCAAATCTAAATCAAGCAGCTACGCCCTTTAGGACCTACCAGCTTGGTCAGTGGTGGTGTGCCAAGTCCCTCCTGGTGATGGGCTTTCAAGTTTCCAATCCAGAATAAATTGTAACCTTACCATCCTCAGTTTTTCCTCCAAATGGTGTTCGACATGAAGTAGTATGAATTCATAAACTGAGGGAGGCTCATAGGTGGTAATTGGCAAGAGGTTTCCTTGTCTGATACCATGAAATTTCATAGAAGCCAGAATCATTGTTAACGACTGCTAGGCAAACTCGTTCCTCACTGTATACAACTGCGTCACTGTCTATGCTGGGTCAGTCCTGCTGATGAGTAGGTCATACCCAACGATGGTGGTTTTTGGGGTACTCTCTGTGAGCTATAGTTCTAGGACTATGACAGACTAATTTATGGGATAACTCTTAGTTTTGTCACAAACCCCCGAATATTAGTAAAGATGATTTTGCAGGGTTGATAAGGCTGGGTTTGATGTTGTCCTTTCTAGTATGTGGGCTAACGCTGTGTGCCATCCAACTTTGTTCCTTTTTTTCTTAATTTTGTAGTGGTTTGATATACCTGAATGTGCTGCTAGGCCACTTCAGACAGTTTTTAAGATAAAATCACATTATTGTGGTTGTAAAGCAACATCTAAGCCAGACCAAGGAAGAATGTGGCAGATTAGATGACATTAGATGACAACAGGTATGTTTTTACAATCAACAATGGTCATCATTACTGGAAATAGCTTTATAACTACACTTTTATTTATCAATTTTAATTCTACTAGTTGCTGTATTAGGATTTGAACCTGTTCTCAGAACATTAGCCTGGACTTCATACTTCTGATTCAATGTGGCATCCTACCACTACCATCTTCTTCAGAACAGGGAGGGATCCTTAACAGTACTATCAAATGGCTCTTACTCGGTAATAATCCGTTCCTTTATTTATAGGATTAGGGCATTGCTGGCCAGGCCAACATTTATTGCCCATCCCAGTGAAAAGTCAACTGCATCACTGTTGGTCTGGAGTCACATGTAGTGCAGACCAAGTAAGAATGACAGTTTCCTTCCCTAAAGGATAATAGTGAATAATTGGGTTTTTCCTACAATCAACAATGGATTTATGGTTATCTTTAGACTCTTGATTGCACATTTTTATTGAATTCAAATTTCACCATCTGCCATGATAGCATTCGAATCCTGGGTCAAATCTGAATTCAAATTCGGCATTCCCTGGGTCTCGAGATCAACAGTCCAATAATAATAACACTAGCCATCGCCTCTCCTTCCATTACACTCAGTTTAGATTTTCTAAGGCTGCTCCGTTCCTGATCCCATTAAAGAATTGGTTTAAACATAGACAAAAGAAATGAATGCCAGAGGGGAGATCATAACAATTGCCCTTCACATGAAAGCAGAATTAAACTCTGTAACATCAAGTAAGCCTAGCAAAACTGAAGTCAATGGGAATCATAGGGAAAACTGTTTAGCGGTTGGAGTCACACCTTGCACAAGGGAAGATGCTTATAGTTGTTGGACACCGGTCATCTCAGTACCACAAAAATTAATGCAGGAGTTTCACAAGGAGTTCCAACAACACCCAAGAAGCTTGACACCATCCAGAACAAAGCACCACATCCACAAACATCCCCTCCCTCCATCACCAATGCTCAGTAGCAACAGCATGTATTAATAAGGTGTGCTGCAGAAATTCACCTTAGATGTCCTGAGTCAGCACCTTCCAAACCTACAAACACTCCCATGTAAAAAGACAGGGGCAGCACATAAATGGGACCACCACTATCTGCAAGTACTCCATCAAGACACTCATAAGTCTGACTTGGAAATACCATTCCGTCGGTATCACTGAGTCAAATTCCTGGCACTCCCTCGCTAAGTACACTGCAGGTCAACCTACATGGACAGTAGCAGTTCCAGAATGCAGCTCACCTCCAATTGTCAAGGGCAACTGACCAGCCAGTGACATCCATGTTTCACGAATGAATAAACAAAAAAGACTAATTCTGCTAAGAGGTTATCGATCATGGACGAAACTAATAAGAAATATTTGCCTGTAATTTAGAGCAGTAGCTTCCTATTAAGTAATGTTTAATCAAACATGAATTTACTTTGTTACAGTAAAAATATTAAAAGTTGAAATCTTGTCATGTAATTCCTTAAAGTTAGACACTGGGAATTTTTTAAAATCACGTGTTGATTGCTATGAAAATCATAATTATAAGCTCATTGCCAGACTCCCCAAAATCCATCAACCGCAAGACAAATTAGGAGTGTGACAGAATGCTCAACACTTGGCTGGATGTATTTAGTTCCAACAACACTTGAGAAATTTGACGCTAACTTGAAAAAAGATCCACCCACTTGATTGGCTCCCTATTCAATCCATCTACCACTAGTGCCATGGCATCACAGCAATGCATCCTTCAATAGCACCTTCCAAACCTGTGACTTCACTTAGAAGGACATGGGCAGCAGATCACCAGAACCCATCATCTGTAAGCCCCCTTCCAACTATATACCATCCTCTCCTTGGAAATATATCACTGGAACTGGGTGAAAAAAGCAACTTGGAATTCTCTTCTTTATAGCCCTACGGGTATACCTGCACGACATGGATGTCAGAGATTTACAAAAACAATTCAACCACCTTCACAAATCATTAGTAACATGCAAGAAAGCCTGGCCTTGCCAGCAACATTTGGATCCGACAAATAATAAATAGAAAGCACTCCATAAATCACTCATTTAATTTTGCCTTGTGAGCATCTCTGATTTTAATCTGTCCACCATAATGGCCACTCCTTTAGGTGCCTTGGCCTAAAGCTCCAAAATTCCTTTGTTGCAACTCCTCACCTCTCTACTTCACTTTCTTCCTTTCTATAAGACTCTCCTTATAACCTATTATTTAGGGCAAACATTTGGTTAACTGATCTCTCCTTTTATGGCTTGATGCCATTGTTGTTTTACAAGCTCCTGTAAAAAGCCTTTAGATATTTTATTGCATTAACTGTGCTACCTAAACACATGTGTTATTGTTGATGAATTCATCAGTACAAGTTGGATAGCATTGTAAAATATTCTCTCAAAATATTTCTTCAACGAAAGAAATTATTCCTTTTCGTAGATGATACATTTTTATTTGTGGATTCACCTGGAGATCTGGAACACACTGTTCCTTACATTCAACTTCAAAGCCAAGATTTGCTGTTAACAGCAGAATGCCAAAACTTCAGTCAAAAAATCAGAACTTTTTAGGGTCAGCAAACTTTCAATTCCTCTCGCAAATACCTAAAGAACCTACAGAGCTAAATTTTCTCTTTAGTCATTGCCAAATCTATTACTGCAAAAAAAACCTGCATTTTCTACCGTTTTACCTAGATGACAAATAGTATAATATTGGAGACACATGTGGTTTAAATTATAACAAGTTTGTGTGCCTCTGCACTCAGTTTTTGCAAGCTTTATAGTTTGGCATGAAGCTAAGAGATAACATATTCAACTTTTTCAGTGAGAAAGCTGCTATATTTTGCTCAAAGTAATTCTAATCTTTTTGCTAGAAATATTGGTTAACAGAAAGTATACTTTGGTTTGCACAGTACTGTATCATTTTATAAGTGTATTGCCCGCCCCACCCCCATAATTGATTAAACTAACGTACAAACTGTTCTGTGCCAAATGAGGGAAGCAATGCGACCGATACAGAGTTAGCAAAGAACCTCTGGATGACTGCCGACAGTTCAGTGTGAGTAAGACACCCTGTTTATTTTGTGGTGAATTTGAGGAAATGGGAACCCTTATGACTAATGGCTGACTCTCACAGGAAACAGGAAGAAATGCTGATTGAGATCAGACTCACACCACAATGTTGACTACCAGCTTAAAAATCCGATAACTCTAATGAGCAAGGGTGAATAGCAGATCATGAACCTCAAATGCAAGCTTCCAAAACAGGAAGAATATTCCAGCAGTACAGCAAAATAAAACATCATTTCACTTTTCCAGAATCTTAGGATTTTTACAAAAAGGCCTGAGAAACAACTAATTTGCGCTTGTCTTTTTGCAAAATTGTGCAGTACTGTTAAAAATGACAGTCCCCTTATAGAGGGTGAAAGATGAACTTTCAAGCACAATTTACACCTTCGAATGGTAGTGGTGGTGTTGGGAGGTGGGGTGGGGTGGGGGGCAGCAGAGCAGAGAAAATCAGGGTTCTTATTGGTCACACCTTTTGACTGGAAATGTACTGATGGAACTTTCAATTACAGTACATTTTCGGGCTCCTGCAAAAAAAAACCATGCCTGCACAGTGAGCATAAACCATCCATATCACACTGATTAAGTGTTTCCTAGATGTTGCAAGCCCTGCCACCATAAAAATGGCAACAACTGCATTCATAGCGAGTTGGAATGACACTTCACTTATACAATGGTTTGATCTTACCCATCTACGTTTCCTGACTGCCTTGGTGTGGTTTAACATTATGGCTAGAATCATTTAATGGTTTTGTCAATGTTCTAATTTTCATTAAATTTTAATGTTAAATGCAGATAGGAAAATTGCAATTTCATAAAACCCATGATCCTATACTGCAATATAGGAGTGTATTTTTATGCATTGTTGTTCTGTTTCTGTATTCCTTACATCTTTTTACAATGATTTGTTAATTCCAGCATTGCTGTGTACTTGAGGCTGACAATAACTGCAGTAGTTTACCTCAGTGACAACAGTTGATAGAAGAGATGAGAGCTAGACTTCAAACATTTGTACACTGGAGCTATAGGTAATAGGTAATAACAAACTTCCAAAAACACAGACAAAAAGAAGGCAGATAAAATGCTAACGTAGTTCATGACACTTTGCATTACCATGTTTATTCCAGTCTAATCTCCAAATTTTTGTCAAACCAAAAATATTTTATACTTCTATAACACCATGATTCTTTTAGCATATTTAATGGAATGAAATGGCCCAAGATGTTTTACACAGGATTGCGTGACAACAGAACACTAATTGTACATTAATAGGTAAAATGAAATGGTCAGTGTAGCCAGAATGTTAGGTTCGAAAGAAACATAATAAAAAAACTTGGGAGTAAAGCAGCAAAGTGAAGAGGTTTAGAAACTCTAGGACTGTGTTGTATGCGAGTATGTGAGGGGTGGAGGAGGATTACTAAGAGATGTAGAACTGGAATACCATCAAAAGGTAGACTGGCATTTGGAGGCTTAAGGACAAAGATGTGCTAAAATGGGACCAGACCCAAACATAAATTTTAACTTTAGTGTATTGGGAAACAGGCGATGAAGATGGGCAGATGCATGGGGAAATGAGTGAACACAACAGTAGAGGAATTTGGTATTTTTTGAATCACAGGGAATTTTGCTCTTAAAAAAATAAAAAGGATACCTGAATTAGCACACTGGTAAAATAGGAGTCTCCCAAATTTATTTTGCCTGCCCTTTGACAATTAGCATCACACAGGTGCCCCCATCCCCATTTCTCGGAGACAGTGGAGGTTAGTTAGCTCAATTGGCTGGATGTCTGGTTTGAAATGCGAAATAACACCAGTGATTTTTAAGAGTCAGTACTTTTGTAGAATTAACATTAATGTAGACATAGCTGGAATTCAAAGGACCTCAATGACATTCCCTTCTGCTATTAGGGTTTTATTAAGCCCAATTGTAGTATCAGAATTCACTGGTCAGGAACATCCTTGCATTTGTTTTCATTTCATTAGCATTATTTTACCAATGGCATGTACCTCCTGGAAGCAGAACATAAAATCCTTTTAAACAACTTTCCTGGAAAGAGAAATGCCAATGCAGTGATGAATAATCCTTTGTGGATAAACTTAGGCACCAAGGTACATTCGAAAGAAAGTCAGTCAGTTAGTCCTTTGAGCCTGTTATGCCATTCAATTGATTATGACTGAGGTCTACACCTGAATTCCATGTACCCAACTTAACTTACCAAAATTCGAAACCAATAAAGACCAATCAGCATCTATCAATCTTGGAAGCTCCAATTATCCTAGCATTCACAGCATTTGGAAGAGGATGGGGTATAGTGTTCCAAGAATCTTTTTCAAGGTCTCACACAGGTTTCTGTGATCCCAGAATTTATCCTTCAATACTTTATCTCTAACTTTTAATTATGTTATCTTTTTCTCAATTGCCCAAACATAGGAAATCATTTCTCCGTCTACGGTATTAAATCCTTTTAACATGACAATTACCTTAATAGATCAGCTCCTGATCTTTCAAATTTAATAGTACATAAAACATGTTCAAGCAACCGGTTCTTATAATTTAACATTTTAAGCCTCAGTATTATTCCAGTATAAACTGCATTGCACCTGCAGTAAGTTTAATTTGTCCTTTCTAAGATGAGGTGAACAGAACTGAGTATAGTACTCCAGATGAGGTCCAACCATGAATCTATAAAACTGAAGCAATAGAAACTTGGAAAATCTGACCTGACATCAAAACCTAACCTGACAACATTAACCAGAAAAAAACAGCCCCACATAAAAGGTCTTTGGCCATGGCTAGTGTTTTAAAGGTAAATTTAACAACTTGAATTTCCTTACTACATAACGTTTTAAGATATAGGGAGAGGCTGAAGAGGCTAGGGCTGTTTTCCCTGGAGGGTCAGAGGCTGAGGGGTGACCTTATAGAGATTTACAAAATTATGAGTGGCATGGATAGGGTAAATAGGCAAAGTCTTTTCCCTGGGGTCGGGGAGTCCAGAACTAGAGGGCGTAGGTTTAGGGTGAGAGGGGCAAGATATAATAGAGACCTAAGGGGCAACTTTTTCATGCAGAGGGTGGTACGTTTATGGAATGAGCTGCCAGAGGAAGTGATGGAGGCCGGTACAATTGCAACATTTAAGAGGCATTTGGATGGTTACATGAATAGGAAGGGTTTGGAGGGATATGGGCCAGGTGCTGGTAGATGGGACTAGATTGGGTTGGGATATCTGATCGGCATGGACGGGTTGGACCGAAGGGTCTGTTTCCACGCTGTACATCTCTGACTCTATATTTACTGGTATTTTGCGATCACATTCCATAATTCAGATTTCATTTTTCCATATCCTGAAATATCTTTCAGCATACCATCCATTACTCAGCTTTGGCTAAACATTTCACAGTAATTTGAATGGATAATAATTTAAAGCTGATAGACAAACCAAACCCAGCAGTAAATTTAGGGAAATGCAAATACATAAGGCATGGTTACCAACTGTTGACTATTTGTAAGGATGTCAGCTTTTCCAGACCCTGTCCGTAGTATCTGTGCAGGGGTCCGGAAAACAGCATAGCTGTGGCTGGAAAAATTGACTGTCCACTTGAAAAGCAGCTCCTTGGCAACTGCAGTTATATAAAAGCAACTAAAAATAACCTATATTCATAATACCCCTTCAATGTACAAAAACATCCAAAGGTGATTCACAGTTTCATAAACAGAAAAATATGTTGAGATTAACTTTAGTCAGAGAGGTGGATTTTAACTAGGTTTGGAAAGTAGAAAGACAGAATGTAAGCTGTGAATGGCTAATTGCCAGTTGTCGGGTAAAAGACAATATGTAAGGTGAGCAGAAATTGATGCAGTATAGAAAACTAGGAGAAAGTGAGGACTGCAGATGCAGGAGATCAGAGCCAAGAGTGTGGTGCTGGAAAGGCACAGCAGGTCAGGCAACATCCGAGGAGTAGGAGAATCGACGTTTCGGGCATAAGCCCTTCAAAAAGGGCTCTTGTCCAAACCATGGATTTGCCTGCTCCTCGGATGCTGCCTGACCTGCTGAGCTTTTCCAGCACCACACTCTTGACACAGTATAGAAAATGCCAACATTATTTTAGATTAATTGGCATTTTTTTAGGTAGAGGATGGAAAACCAGGCAGGACAGCCTTGAAATAATTAAGTTCACAGGTGAATTAGGAATGGATTAGGATTTCAACAAAAGATGGGCTGAGGTAAGGGTCAAGTTATGTTATGATTCAGAGGTGAAAGTAGCAGCCCATGTGATGAAACAGGATGTTATATGGTTCAGGAAAAAGTGGTCAGGAAGAGTGGATGGAACCGATTACACGGTTATAGAATTTGTGGTAGCAACTGAAGTCAATGCCATCGATCATTCCAGTTTTAGCTGGTGTAAATTATAGATCACCCAAGGCAGGAAGTCAAAATCTCAAGGTGACACATGGGTGGGAGAGGGCTTAAGGATTGTGGTGAAAGGCTCAAACTGCCTCTCCATGTGAAGTTTGACTTCATACCTGCAGATAACATCAAACAACAATATGTTGTATTGTAAGAAAGTGGAATAGCAAATAATTACTTGAGATGCTGTGAGCAATCAGATAATTATGTCATGGAGCTGGGCAATAGAATCGATACAAGGTGGATCCTATAGTGATTCTTGTAAGAAAAATCAAGGAGTTTAAGCATGGAAAGACCATTCTATTCACCAAATATGTCACTCTGACTTTGTTCGGGTTGTTAGATTACTGCAACTCCCAGAAGTTAATTATTGGGATTCACATAGAAGTTATAGCGTCATATAGCACGGAAGCAGAACCCTCGGTCCAACCAGTCCATGCTGAACTAAACAAACCCCACTTTCCTGTTTCTGGTCTAAATCCCTCCAAACCTTCCTAATTATGTACATGTCAAAATGCCATTGAAACATTGTAATTGTACCCACATCCACCACTTCCTCTACAAGTTCATTCGACATATGAACCAACCTCCTTGTAAAATATTTGCCTGTCATGTAATGTCATGTTTAAATCTCCCCTCACATCGAAACTGTGCCCCCTAGTCTTGAAATCTCCCATCCTAGGGAAAAGACAACTGCCATTAACCCTATCTATACCCCTCAATATTTTATAAGGTTCTATAAGATCGCCGCATCTGGGATATAAGGAAAAACAAAATTGGAGATGAAAAAATAGTTTACAAGGGGACACAATCAGAGGATTGTTTTTTTGAAAAGGATTTAGACAGCAATTTGTTAAAATTGGAGTCAATGACTGAGAAGACTGAACCATCTCTATTACTCCAGCTAGGAAGCCAAGAAGGAACGTTCAGATATTATTTGTTTTATAGGAATGGGCCAAAGAAGCAGGAATTCGACCACAAGCTTGAGATGAGCCTGGTGATAGCTTAGAGGAAGAATAAATGAAACTGAGCATAGTGCTCCAAATAGAGTCAACCATGAACCTATAGAATTGAAGCAGGCAAAACATGGTAAATCAGACATAATCCAAAAGTCTAACTACTCAAAGACCACATTCAACAGGAAAGGAAATTATAATCTTTGCCTGGTCTCCCCCTCATCCCTCCAGACACACAGCAATGTGGTTGACTCTTAACTGGCCATTGGGCAATTAGGGACGGACAATAAATGCTGGGCAAGCCAGCGATACCTTCATCTCGTGAATGAATGAGAGAAAATCTATGGCAATATTGTCAATTTGAAACACTAGTTATTTGAAGTTAAGAACCTTAAAAGGGATATTCACCATTTTAATGTTCAGTACTGTGTAATTGTGAAATAGAATTAGAAGTAAGCTTTGTTTTCATATATACTCAAGTACAGGATACATGAGTACCCTGAAAAGTATACAAAGTCGTCATTTCCGGTGGCATTTTAAGTACAAAGGGTAGATATAAATTAGACAAATAAAAACAAAAGTTAAAAAGTTCAGCATTACAGTCCTTCCAAAGCAGATAAAGAGAAAAAAATGAAATGCAGTAAGGGCAGATGAGTCTGCACTGGGCATCACCTCGAGACGGGAGACCTCTGAAATATATGAAGAAGCTTTCTGAAATTTGCCACCAAGCTTTTACTGCATTCAAGCAAGTGTTATAATGGAAATTCTCTGAAGATTCAGCAACAGAGAATAGTTGCTGTGCTGGACCTTTTTCAGGAGGCCTGGAGTGCCACAGAGAACCTGGTTGCTGAGCCATTTTGTAACTCTGCCAGCCAAAGTACCTCAAATCTTCAAGAGAAGTGGGTGTGAGGAACAGACACATACTCCTTCACAAAAATTAAATCAATACTTGAATGTGAAAGCTGTTAATATTTGGTTTTGCATCTTCAGAAAAGTTTAATTGTTTATTACCATAACTTGAAATGAAACTTGAGTGCCAAATCCAGACAGACAAACAGACAGACAGACAGACACAGACAATCTTGACTTATCATCAATGCACCCATTTAGCACCTTCTTTTGGTTAAAAAAGAACCCTGAGTAGCTGCACCTGATTGAGGAATTTTTCATTGTTATTTCTCTTGTTTTACTAGTTTTAACTTTCCTTTTGCTCTTTCTATTCTTGAAACATCCGAAGTTCTTTTACCTCAATCACCTACAACAAATAATTACAAAATCTCTCCTCCTCTCTGCCTTGCTTTCCTCCTACAAGATCCTCGTTAAAAAATATTTAACTGAGCAAATTTTTAGTCATCTGAACTAATATCTTCTTGTGTAGTTCAGTGTCACACTCTTACAGCACTACCACGAAGCATCCTGAGAAACTTTAATATCTAACAGTGGTATATAAATGTAAGTTTTTATTACTGTAAGCTCATCTCCATTAAAAACTGTATGACTGATAACAATGTTAGCCAGAATCTTGTAATCATCTAAGCGACATATACTACGACGAGACATGTGGTAATGAAGGTCCACCTCGACAGAGAGCAAACCATGCCACCTTTTACACTTTTCAGAAGTGGCTCGGCAAGATCCTTCCTAGGAGCAGTGAGTTGCCAATTGATGCCTCATTAATATTCAGCCTCCCATCCCAACGAACTCACCACACAAGCACCATGTTGGGAAAATTCAATAGGAAACCAGAGCAAAGACCTGGAGGATTTAACTCACCGTGATGAAAACCAGGTTTCAACTCACAGAACATACTCTGTGAACACCAGCATTATGGACCACACATCCAAAGACACTGGATCCAAAGACATTTGTCCAACTCTCACAATCTTCCTGACATGTCTCTATTTCACTTGCAGGATAGTTCTGCAGTTCTGCACCCCATGGTGCATCCCATGCTTATACAAGTAATTATCATTGTATTTTTGCAGCACTGTACTGAAAGACAAGCACCCAGCTCATGGACCCGACCAGGCTGCAACTCCAAGCTCTTTACTTGTTCTCAACAAAGCTCACTCATTCTGAGCCTAACTGGATACTTACAGCTTCCTTTGGCTTGCTTTCTTCAGCTTTGTTCCCACAGTTACATATAGTTCACATTACTGCTGTCTGGCCATGCAATTTAGTGCAAAGCCAAGACGCTTGTCACCATTGTGGGCAGGCCTCAGTCAAATTCAGAAAGAAACTTTGTTCAGGTGTTTCCAGCACAGTAAGGCAACCTCTTATACCAGTTCAGGCCTTGCTTGGGATGGTCAGAGTCAGGATCCTCTCTTTGTAAGTGGTGAGTAGCTGAATGATGGGCAGCACACCATTCGCTTTGTCTCTTTCTGCCCTATTGTGGGCTGTTTTCCTCACAGAATGAGAAACAGGCAGATAATGTGAAATGGAAGTGGGTTGCAGAACAATTACTGTTGGTGCAGGTGGAGAGGCGGCCCAAGCAGCACAGACAACAGGCAGGGTTTGTAGTGTCAGGGCTTGGGCTGGTTGGGGGACAGTGGGGGGGTGGGGGGGGGGGTTGCAGTTTGCAGGTGTTAATGACAGTGGTAGAACAGGAGTTTTGTTGAAGGTGGGACCAGTAGCAGAGAGATTGGGCGAGTCGACAGTATAACAGAAGATGGTAGAACTTACCTTGGCAGAAGGCATCGACTTTCTTCCTAGTGTTTTGGACATTCCTCCAGACAATTTAGAATACTTTAAACTGGGGGTGGAACCTCCGTTCTGACCGGCATTCCAGTGTCTTGACCTCAACTGCTGCCCTTGAGAAAAGACTGACTCCCACTTTGGCACCACCTATTCAAAAGGACCCCTAAGGCCCTGCCTCCAACAGAGACACAGTTATATAGGGAGGTGATCTAGTGGTATTATCGCTAGACTATTAATTCTGAAAATCAGTTAATGCTCTGGAGAACCTGGTTCGAATCCTGCCATGGCAGATAAATTCAATAAAAAACACTGGAATTAAAAATCTACTGATGGCAATGAAGCCATCATCCACTGTTGGAAAAAATCCAACTGCCTCAGTAATGCCCCTCAGCGAAGGAAATCTGCCATACTTACCTGGCTTGGCCTACATTTGCCTCCAGGTACAGCAATGTGTTGCCTCTCACTGCTCTCCGAAATGGCCGAGCAAGCACTCAGTTGTATAATCGCTACTATGTCGCAACAAAGAAATGAAACCGGACGGATGCATCAACTTAGGCAAGGAAAACACAACTGCAGAAACAGCCTTGTTGACCCTGCAAAGTTCTCCTTTCCAACATCTGGAGGCTATTGCCAAAATTGGAAATCTTGCCCACTCAAGCAACAGCCTGACACAGACATACTCATGGAATCACAACTTATAATGTCCTGGCACCACCATCGCCATCCTTGGATATATCCTGTACCACCAGCAGGACAGACCCAGAGGTGGCAGTACATTGGTATACAGTTGAGAGGAAGCTAACCTGGGAATCTGCAACATTGACTCCAGACACCATGAAGTCTCATGGCTTCAGATTAAACATGGGTAAGGAAACTCCTGCTAGCTATTCAGCTGATGAATCAGTACTCTGCCATGTTGAACATTTGGAGGAAGCACTGACCTTGGCAAGGTCACAAGATGTAGTCTGGATGGAAGAATTCAAAGTCCACCAGCAAGACTGGCTTTGCAGCAGTATTACTGACCGAGCTGGTTGGGTCTTAAAGCTGGGGGTGGCACGGTGGTTAGCACTGCTGTTTCACAGCACCAGAGAGCCGGGTTCAATTCTGGCTCACGCAACTGTCTGTGTGGAGTTTGCACGTTCTCCCAGTATCTGCATGGGTTTCCTCCCGGTGCTCCGGTTTCCTCCCACAGTCCAAAAATGTGCAGGTTAGGTGAATTGGACATGCTAAATTGCCCGTAGTGTTAGGTGAAGGGGTAAATGTAAGGGAATGAGTCTGGGTGGGTTGTTCATCGGAGGGTCGGAGTGGACTTGTTGGACTGAAGGGCATGTTTCCACACTAAGTAATCTAATCCACATAGCTGCTATACTGTGTTTGTGGCAGGTGGTAAGGGAACCAACATTACGGAACACATTCTTGATCTCATCCTTATCAATCTGCCAGCTGGAGATGCATTTGTCTACGACAGTATTGATAAGAGGGATTATTGCACAGTTCTTGTGGAGACAAAGTCCTCACGATTGGTATCCATAAGTTGCAGTCAGCTATCAACAGCAGTGGAATTGTTCCCCAGTACAATGTGCAAATTCATGGCCTATACATATCTCATCAATTACACCATTAAGTCAGGGGATCAAGCCTGGTTCAACAGACAGTGCAGGAGGGGAAGTCAGGAACAGCACCAGGCATACCTAAAAAAATTAGGTGCCAGCCTGATGAATATACTAAACAGGACTATTTGCATGCCAAACAACATAAGCAGCAACTGATAGAGACAACTAAGCAATCCCACACCAACGGATAAAATTCTGCCATATCTAGTGATGTGCATAGTGGTGGTCAATTAAACAACTCACTGGACAAGGAGGTTCCACAAATATCCCCATCCTTAAATGATGGAAGAACTTAACACATCAGTGCAAAAGAAACAGCTGAAGTGTTTGCAGCAATCTTCAACTATAAGTACTCAAGTAGAAGATCTCCACCAGTTATCTCCAGAAACACAGATGCTCGTCTTTCAGCCAATGTGAATCACTCCGTATCATATCAAAAAATGATTGGAAGCACTGGATACTGCAAAGGCCATGGCTCTTGACAACATTCTGGCAATAGTACTGAATACTTGTGCTCCACCACTTGCCAGTCCCCTAGTTAAATTCTTCTAGTACACTTACAACTTTGGTATCTACCCAATAATGTGGAAAATTGCTCAGGTATGTCATTTTATACATAGAAAGTAAGAAAATTCCAGTTTGGCCAATTAACATCCCATGAGTCGATCATTACTAAAGTGATAGGAGGTGTCATCAACAGTACTATCAAGCAGCACCAGCTCAGCAATAACCTGCTCAGTGACATTGAGTTTGCATTCTGCCATGGCTACTTCGCTCCTGACATCATTAAAGCCTTGGTTCAAACATGGACAAAACAGCTGAATTCCAGAGGTGATATGACATCAAGATGGCATTTGAACTAGTAATGGTATCATGGAGACCCACCAAAACTGCGTTAATGGTATAGAGGGCAAACTCTCCAGTGGTTGGAGCCATACTTGGCACAGAGGAAAATGGTAGTGGTTGCTTGAGGTCAGTCATCTCAACTCCAGGACATCTTTGCAGGAATACATCATATGATTCTCCTTGGTTCAACCATCTTAAGCTACTTCATCAATGACATTCCGTCCACATTAAAAAAGGACAGAAGTGGGGATATTCACCATGACAGCACAATGTTCAGCACTTTTCATGACTCCTCAGGTATTGAACAATCCATGGTGAAATACAATCAGACCTGGACAATATCCAGCTTGGACTGACAAGTGGCAAGTAACATTCACGTCACACAAGTGTCAGGCAATGACCATCTCCATTAAGAAATCATCTAACCACTGCCCATTGACATTCAATGGTGTTGACATCACTGAATCCCCATTATCAACATCTTTGGGGTTGCCACTGACCAGAAATTCAACTGGAGTCGTCACATAAACATAATGGCTACAAGAGCAGGTCAAAGGCTGGGAATACTGCGGCGAATAACTCACCTCCTGATTCCCTAAAGCCTGTCAATCATCTACAAGGCACAAGTCAGGAGTGCAATAGAATACTCTCCACTTGCCTAGATGAGTACAGCTCCAACACCACTAAAGAAGCTTGACACCATCCAGGACAATGCAGTCCGCTTGACTGTTACCATATCCATAAGCATTTAATCCCTCCACCACCGACACTCAGTCACAGCAATGTACAACTTATAAGATGCACTGCATAAATTTACCAAGGCTCCTTAAACAGCATATTTCAAACCGACAACCATTTCCATCTAGAAGGACAAGGGCAGCAGATACAAGGGAATACCACCACCTGCAAGTTCCCCTCCAAGCCACTCACCATCTGACATGGAATTCATTACCATTCCTTCACTGTCACTGGATTAAAATCTTCAACAGCACTGTCTCAGTGGCAACTACGGACTAGAAATAAATGCTTGCCAGCCAGCAATGCTCACGTCCTACAAATAAAGGTTTAAAAAAAAACTCATGTTTGTCTGGCCTGGGGCACATGTCATGAACCATGCAGGGCAGATTAAGAATGACAGTATTTGTTCTGGTGCACGATGGGTTTTGCGAGTACAGCAGACATTGAGAAATTCTGGGATATTGGCTGACTGATCATTTGTTCCAGGAACAGTGTGGTAAGATGGGGAAAAATCAGATGGAACAAACACCACAGTAACATGACGGTAATAAATAAGGCACGTTTGGTAAGACAGGGCGAGGTAACTCACGAGGCCTCACAGCAACATACCCTCTAAAAAAAAACTTGACACAACTTTGTACTTAGCCAAAACAAAATCTAAGGTTCAGTCCACTGTGTCCTCTCTCATTAAGTTTTGAATCAATTCTCATTTATGCATCTTTGAATCTCCTCATAGTATGACATAAATGTATATCATTTGGCAGCTTCATAGAATAATACCCTGTTCATTGAAAGAGGAAATAAATCAATTCACCCAACGTCTAATTTCAACTGGTCAGCATAAATGCAAGTTACTACAATAGCAAGAATTTGTTCAAATTTGTGAATGGCACCAAACATAAGAATGCTTGGTGTATGTTTTGTACATCAACGATGTTTCAGTGGTTTCTAGTTTCCATTCAGCAAGAGCTCTAAAACTACTTTATTTGCAGGGACAGGTTTAAAATAGATAAAATGTAATTTAATAGGGATTAAATCAGGCAGGTTCTGAAAATAGGCATAGGTAGTGATTCAAGCGTAAGTAACACTTGCTGCCTGCTAATTTACCCAATTACTGTGCACAGACCAGAACCATAAGCATTTACTACCCCCTCCCCCCCACCACCGACACTCAGTTGCAGCAGTGTGTACAATTTGTAAGATGCACTGCATAAATTCAATAATTGGTGTGCTGTTGAGTGGTTGCACACTTCACTGGGGGACTTCAGTTTGTGTAAAGCTAGTGTCAGTTCCATGAACTTTGGCTCTAAACAACAGTCCTCATCACTCAGTGCTTACCCTGTGGTTATAGGTGCTAATTCAATCAAGAGGACACAGATGAATGCCACAGAATAAGGCCATCGACAACCTGTTTGGATAACCCAGGCATTGACCCTGCATGGTAACTGGACACGGAGATGTAGCACAACCAGAAATGACTCTCCTCCCTCAGAGTTGACATGCAGAATCAATAAAATAATATGCGAGTCATCAGTGGCACCCTCCACCATGGAGAAGCCCATTATCTTTGATAAAGTACGTGCTCATTCTGCCTGCTTCTCTCTGGCAAGACAGCAATGAAATACATCCCTGAAGAGGTCACTTGGCCCAAAATATTAACTCTGTTTTCTCTTCACAGATGCTGCAAAACCTGCTGAGTTTTTCCAGCAGTTTCTGTTTTTATGACATCCCCCTTTCCGCAAATACACAACTTTAATGGATTTCCTTATGCATGTATGAATAGTGAAGATATTTCACATGTTGTTTGCTCTGGATGCAAAGAATCCACACGTAAAAATTCAAAGCCACAGTCAACCACTGACGATGCTGCCCTTACCATATCTAAGTTTGCAAATGTGACTACAGAAAGTGGCAGCATTCAATGTGGATATTGTTATTCAAATCACATAAATAGCACACCGCTCCTCACTAAGCATCAAAATGAGATTTATTTCCCAAATAATATAACCTTCTTGCTCAAAGTCCTTCTCTCTTCTCTTTTCTGGCAGCTTGTCCTGCTTGACATCTCCTCTGCTTTTCATCCTTTGCATGCCGTAGGCCAAGGAGATGTGCCCATAATCTAATATTAACTTTAAACAATGGGGATGGTGTCCAACAGATCATCACTGTACACTGCTGATACCATCACCAATATACCCCGCATTGCAGCCTGACCCAAATGCTACAAATGGCCCTTAAACAAAACACTCTGCACTCAAAAAGTAAATAGTAACATGTAAAATAAGAATAACAGTTAGTTGATAAAAATACAGCAGAATCAGAAGGAAGAATGTACACATTGAATTAGTTGCCTTAAATTAACTGCCAGTTACTGTTACTTCAATTATAACAATGATAATGCTCCAGGTAGTTGCATGTTTCATATTTTGTAGCAGGTGGACAATAAGCACGGCAGACTTGACTTCACATGCAAGACAAATAAATAAGCTCAGAGCTAAAGAAACCTAGCTTGGTATGACAGATAGCAATAAATAATGCATATTTCACTTATGCTGAATACTGGATTAATGGAAAATAAAACTTTTGGAGGTGTACGAAAGATTTACAAGGCTTTGAGAAAACAACATTACCCAAGCACATTCAAAGCAGGATTTAAAATGTAGAAAGATAGCAAACACTGTTAGTGAATAAATGCTCTTTTTTCAAAAAAGGGAAAACAAAATTGCTTACCCTTTTTCTTGGTCTACCTCTGGGTTTTTTTGTTCCTGACGTTTCACCTTTCTGGAATTCCATGGAAAACATAATTAGAATGCAAAGCAATGATGGTGTGTTTTTGGTATGCCAAGCTGTTCATTTCTCACAGCAGTCATTGCAGAAATAAACTTGAATTTACACAGTAGCTATCATGTAGCAAAACAAAAATCTCAAGCTTCGCAATCTTTATCGTGAGTACGACCAAAATTGAAAATCATGGAGATGATAAATGGGAATGGATGGAACGTAGTGGAGGAATTCAGGAAAGCATTTGTAATCTATAACTAGTGTGTGCCCCAAGTTTGACAAACTTCTGGTTCGCTGAAAACATGGTGTAACTTATGGAATCAGACGAGCATCCACAAAATATCATAGGCCAAGTAAATTCGAGAAATTTGGATAAGGATTGCAGTTGAACTGCAAAAAGACAAAAATAATTTTAGTTAGAAGGCTGCATTGCTAGAAAGATTGATGATTTTAGTATCACACTAGACTTGGACAACATTCAGAATTCAGCCAATAAATGGCCAGTAATATTTGCAACACACAAGTACTGGGCAATGACAGTCTCAAACAAAAGAAATATTAACCATCTCCACTTGACATTCAACATTATTATCATCGCCATTATTATCATTGAAACTCCTGATGAACCGGACCAGCCATATAAATATTGCAGCAGAAGTTCAGAGAATACGTCAGAGGCTAGGAATTCTGAGGCAATTGAGTCACCTAGTGTCCTCAAACCCTGAACACCATAAGGCCGAAGGCAGAAGTGAGATAGAATGCACTCCACTTGCCTCAGGTGGAGCTCCAATAATAGCAAAAATGCTCAATATTACCAAGGATAAAGCAGACCATTTGATCAGCTCCCCATCCCACATCCAATGAACACATGAAAATAAAAGTTTGTCCATTTATGACAAAGACTAAACAGAAGGTGATGGATGAGCTGCCAAAGTGAGAAGGACAAAGATAGCCAGAAGCCATATTGTGAAGATGAAGGATGTGTTAACAACCACAAGAACACAAGTTTGTGACAAGGAAAAAGTATAACTCAAAAGATGTTGTTACATTCTACCCAGTTTCCTGTATGCCTTAGAAACTTGGACAACAATAAATTTCAGGAATGGAAATAGAGGGCTCTCAGTTGTGAATGTTAAGACAATGTATAAAATTCCAGCTACAGACTGTAAGAGACATAAACAAGTACTTTAAAAAGACACGGTGACATCCAAAAATAAAAAGTCAGTATTTCAGCCATTTGCTCACAGCTGAAATTAGCAGAGTTCCAGTAAGTGAACAATAGCAAGATAGGATCAAATTAGGTGCAGTTAGATCACAGCCATCACAATGGATATGAGAGAGCAGATGAGCATGACACACCAAGATAGCACATCTTCTGGAATAGAAACAGTAGTCACAAGTAGGAACAGGAATCAAAAATGCAGAATAACTGGAAAGATGCTTTTCAAACCTCAGGACTATTGAGGATGAAGCAGAAAAATAGAATTTGTTGCAGGTTTGAATACATTAAGTCCACCGAGAAATTTGTAAATAAGAATGCTAATTTTCAATGAATTGATTTGGAATGAGAGGTAGCAGATGTTGTTGAGAACAATGCTGATTCATTTAATCTTGGATGCAAAAGTTGAAGTTTTGGATTAAATGGCATTTGCAGAGAATGGAACTTCTGAATTCTGTGTGGATCGTATCAATTGTCAATTGCTCAGTGACAAAGAGGTGATTGAAAATATTTCACTGGGACAAAGTAGAAACGAAGGACATAACGTTTCTAGGATGGAAAGGATAGTCTTAGACTTAGAAAGAGAGTTTTAAACTTAGCTTGTTAGCAAGCAGGCAGTTATCCACCACTAATTCAGGCTGAGTCAGCAACAAAATAGAGCAATGAATTGTGTATTGTGTGTTATTGATGCAGGAAGGTTAGTATCTTGCATCAAACCAAGCTATGGAGGCACAAGAGAAGAATCCAGTAGAAGAGATGTTGGGCTCACTGGAATATGGATGAAGGCAATAGGTAGCAATGGAATTTAAAACAAGTACTTTCTTGGAGTTTAATCGCAGAGTAATAAATCAACATGAAGCATCTTACTATATTAAAGGCTGTGAAAAGGACAAGGCAACGAACAAGGATAAGAATTTACAATCGCACTTATACGGAATATTTAGCCAGGCTGCTTTCAGTGGAGGTTTTGGACTTACAGCCAGACTGAAAAGATACAAAAAGGCAGCATGAGAGAAATATTAGGCTTAAACGGTGAAAGCATCCCAGAATGGAAGACAAATAGTAAAAAAGTTGAAATTAGCCAAAATACTTACAATTTTTCTAACATTTTGTGAGTTAGAAAATTACGTAAATGAGACCTTTCATAATTATTTAACACTTCACCTTAAAATTGTCAATGTCTCACTAATTGCCCACCAAGGATTCCAGGACAAATAACACAATAAGCCGAATTTCTATGTTAGTTTAGCAGCTTAATGGAAATAGACCAGGCTACAAACATTGCAAAAATCTATTATTCTCATTCTTAAATATTGCAAATGGAACACCTCACCAAACAAAAATGTTTTTAGTTTTGCTCCATTATGCACATTATTCTATTGTTACAGTAGTCCCTTTAAAACTTCTGCAAAGATTGACTAATTACTGGGTTAGGAAGTCCTGTGTACATTTGAGCCACATGAATCGGGACAAACTAGGTTCAATCTTTTTGCAACTAGCTTATCTTTGCTAAGGCAGTGATTTAACACTAATTGGTTTTGGTGCTTTTTTTAATTGGACAGAGAGAGAGAAATCAACCAGGCTTCCTGCTCCTGACTGCTATCCGGAAATGGCTGAAATGTGTGCACACATGTATATTTGCTTACATACCTGAAGGTGAGGTTGGGCTTGGCAATGGACTCTCCCAGTAGAAGAACAACATGTTAATATCTCAAGGGTTATTTTAAGTGGATGCGAATGAAACTTGAATGTACAATCGAACATCTTGCACTAAGTACTTCCTAAACTTTCTGCTTAAAAGAAACTTTTTGATAACTACACATCATTCTTGGAAATATATGATGGAATTTGATAGAAATCGTTGTGTATTAGCAGACAAAAGTAATACTCAGTTTTAAGCTATTCTGATAGCATTAATGCTGTTACAGACTTGACAAACTTGTGAAATTTCATTGTTTTTGACATTACAATTATAGACTGCTATGTAGATCAATCTCAAATCTAATCTGGTTCTTTACAACATAAAAGAGCTTCTCCAGGCGAAATGTAATCTCATATTGTCACATCCTACATAATATTGTATCTAATTCTTCATTCTCTTTCCAGAATTATTTATGTTTGTGCACTAATAACAAACACAATTTTCATTTCAATCAGTGAAAAATAACAAGTTACACATTAGGGCCAGGATGATTCAGGTCGGTGGGGATGCTGACCTAGCATGAAAAAAATCCAAGAACAGAAATTTTGGCTTGTATAACTGACCACAATAACGCCACACAGAACCACAAAATGTACTTCCATTCCACAGATTTAATGAGCCAGACATGCAAATAAGTCTTAAGAGGATTTGTGCAGTCTAATTGACCACAATTAAAATGTACTTTAAAAATGTGTATTTTTTAAAATGGTGACATATTATTCTCAATAATATATAAATATTCTTTAAAAAGTAACATTCTTAGCCATGAGATTTTGGAGCTTCATCACTTTCATGCTTTTAAAGGAAATACATTTTCCCACAATTGAATTCATGTTTAGGATCTTCAAAGGCAATTTTAAGCCACATTTAATCGCTAACTACAGGAGGAAATCATCTGAAGATTTTACATATATAATTCATAACATTCTGGACTAGTGAGGGAAAGAAATATTAATAATAAAATGTAAAATGTAAATTAATATTGTGATTACAATATAACTAAAATCAAATATGATTTACAAGAGAGTTCAACATTTCATACTGTTCACCAAAATGATTCTAGTGACTTAGTGGCCTGACTTTCTCCATCCTCCTGGGAAATTTCTTTAATGATAGGTCTTGCTGAGTAATTGAAAATATTCAATGATTTTGCAACAGAAAAAAAATGGGAATAACACATATGAGCATTGCTTTTTATTAAAATTTGGTTATAACAATACCTGTAACTCCTCAGTGTCTGTCCACCATCTACAAAGCACAAGTCAGGAGCATGTGTGCAGCTCCAACAATACTCAAGAAGTTTGACACCATCTAGGACAAAGCAGCCCACTTTACCAGCACCCATCCGTCACCTTCATCATGCACGCCTTTCACTACTGTAGCAGCGGTGTGTACCATCTACAAGATGCATCATAGCTACTCACCAAAGCTCCTCCATCTGCACCTTCCAAACCAACAGCCAACTATAAGTACAAAGGCAGTTGACACAAGTCACTACCATTCTAACCAAAACTCGTATTGCTATTCCTTTACTGTGGCTGGGTAAAAATCCTGCAGCTTCCTTCCTAAAGCATGAAAGGTGCCCCTACATCACAAGAGCTGTGGCAGTTCACGAAGGCAGCTCACCGCTATATTCTCTAGGATAATCAAGGATGGACAATAAACACTGGCACAGTCAGCAATGCCCAGATCCCAGGAATGAATAAAACAAAACATTGCATTTACTTGTCCTTTATGTGACATGTGGCATGCCCCAATCTCCACTGGAAGACTGGAAGTACATTGAACAGCATCTGATCTGAATTCAAGTCATCAGAACAAATGGCTAGTTGGTTTGAAACAGTTATTCATTAAACAGCCAAGAAATACAACAGTTCAACAGGACAGTGTGCGTTCATTACATACTAAATTCAAATTCCAACAAGAGATCTTGAAAATAAATTTGCAAACTAGACATAGAGAGAGTGTTTCTCTAAACGGCAAAATGTCCACTAATGGATAGAAATTAAAGTTAAACATTTGTTTACATACTCAAGCGTTACCAAGAACTTATTAAGGTAGAGTGCAGTTCATTTGCAAAATGAAGGACTCAAATATCTTTCACTTAAAATCAGCAACAGACTGCCAAGAACATTCCTCTGCTGTCAAAGAAATTGTGTCATGTCTTTCTTCATCTGAACATAGTTTAGTCTCTTCCCTTCTATTCCTCTGACACCCATTTCTCTTTGTTTTACTGTCACACGATTCTGTAAAATCCTTTGTTTACTTATTTTATGAAATTTGAATCTTTCAAATTAGGTTTCTGCAGGCCACTGAAATTATCTCAGAAAATATTGTATTGTGTCATTGTGATCATGGTGCAATATTCTTTCAGTCCTCCCTGAGCCTGTTGATATGGTCATCTCATCCCTCTCTGCTCTGTACATTGTCCTGTTGTCACTGGGGACATTTCTTCATATTAAATTTACCTAAATATTAACATACATAAACATCAAATTTGCTGGTAGTTCCACTCTTGCCTATTCGATCATAGCCAAAAAGGATCCAATAAGGCTATCTCTCACATCACTGCACCATGGCATGTATTATAAAACAAAGAACAAAGAAATTACAGCACAGAAACAGACCTTTCAGCCATCCAAGCCAGCATCAATCCAGATCCTCTATCTAAACCGGTCGTCTATTTTCCAAGGATCTGTATCCTTCTGAACCCACCCATTCATGTATCTGTCTAGATACACCTTAAATGATGCTATCATGCCTGCCAATACCACCTCTGCTAGCAACGTGTTCCAGACATACACCACCCTCTGTGTAAAGAACTTTCCATGCATAACTCCCTTAAAACATTTCCCCTCTCACCTTGAACTTATGACACCTAGTAATTGAGATCCCACTCTGGGAAAAAGCTTCTTGCTATCCATCCTGTCTATACCTCTCATGATTTTGTAGACCTCAATCAGATTCCCCCTCAACCTCCAATGAAAATAATCCTCATCTACTCAACCACTCTCCACAGCTTGCACCCTCCATACCAGACAACATCCTGATGAACCTCCTCTGTACCCTGTCCAAAGCATCCACATCCTATCGGCAATGTTGCAACCAGAACTGTACACAGTATTCCAAATGTGGCTGAACCAAAGTCCTATACCACTGTAACATGACTTGCCAATTCTTGTACTCAATACCTTGCCTAATGAAAGAAAGCATGCTGTATGCATTCTTCACTGCTTTATTGATCTGTATTGCCATCTTCAGGGTTCAATGGACCAGAGCACCCAGACCTCTCTGTGCATCAATTTTTTCAAAAGGACTTTTTCATTAACTGTAAAGTTCACTCTTGAATTGAATCTTCCAAAATGCATCATCACGCATTTGCCTGGATTGAACTCTAGCTGCCATTTCTTCACACAACTGGCCAATCTATTTGTATTCCGCTGAATTCTCTGACAGTCCCCTTCACTATCTGCTACTCCACCAATCTTCATGTCATCTGCAAACTTGCCAATCAGACCACCTATACCTTCCTCCAAATCATTTATGTATATCACACACAAGTGGTCCCAGCACAGATTGCTGTGGAACATCACTAGTCACAATACTCCATTTTGAGAAACTCCATTCTACTACTGCTCGTCTCCGGGTGCCTTGTCAGTTCTCTATCCATTTAGTTAGTACACCCTGGACCTCATGCGACTTCACTTTCACCATCAGCCTACCATGGGGAATCTTATCAAGTGCCTTACTGCAGTCCACATATATGACATCTAAAGTCCTTCCTTCAAACAACTTTGTCACTTCCTCCAAGAATTTTATTAAATTGGTATGACATGACCTGCCCTGCACAAAGTAATGCTGCCTATCACTGATAAGCCCATTTTCTTCCAAATGTAAACAGATCATATCCCTCAGTATCTTCTCCAGTAGCTTCCCTACCACAGACGCCAAGCTCACTGATCTATAATTATCTGGATTATCCTCGCTACCCTTCTAAAACAAGAGGACAACATTAGCAATTCTCCAGTCCTCCAGAACCTCATCCTTATTCAAGGATGGTGCAAAGATATCTGCTAAGGCCCCAGCTATTTCCGCTCTCGCTTCCCTCGGTAACCTGGGATAGATCCCATTCGGACCTGGGGACTTGGCCACCTTAACGCCTTTTAGAATACCCAACACTTGCCCCCTTCTTATGCCAACTTGACCTAGAGTAATCAAATATCTATCCCTAACCTCAACATCCATCATGTTCCTCCCCTCAGTGAATACCGATGCAAAGTATTCGGTAAGAATCTCACTAATTTTCTCTGACCATATGTAGAACTTCGCTCCTTTGTACTTGAGTTGGCCAACCCTTTCTCTAGTTACCCTCTTGCTCCTTATATACAAATAAAAGCCTTTGAGATTTTCTTTAACCCGGTATGCTCAAGATTTTTAGCCCTCTTAATTCCTCATTTCGGATTGGTCCTGCCTTTCTGATATTCTTCCAAAGCTTTGTCTGTTTTCAGTTGCCAAGACCTTATGTATTCTTCCTTTTTCCTCTTAGCCAGTCTCACAATTTCACCTATCATCCATAGTTCCCTAATCTTGCCATTTCTAGCCCTTATTTTCACAGGGACAGGTCGGTCTTGAACTCTAATCAACCTCTCTTTAAAAGCCTCCCCTACGTCAAATGTGAATTTACCCTCAAACAGCTGCTCCCAATCCACATTCTCCAGCTCCTGCTGAATTTTGCTATAGTTGGCCTTTTGCCAATTCAGCACTCTTCCTTTAGGACCACTCTCATCTTTCTTCATGAGTATTCTAAAACTTACAGTATTGTAATCACTATTCCCAAAGTAATCCCCTACTGAAACTTCAACCACCTGACCAGCTCATTCCCCAATACCAGGTCCAGTATGGCAAGTTAGACTATTTATATACTATTCGATAAATCCCTCCTGCAAGCTCCTTTCAAATTCGGCTGCATCTGAATCTCTAACACTAAGTGAATTCCAGTCAATGTTGGAAAAATTAAAATCTCCCATCACCATCATCCCGTTGAGCCTACAACTTTCTGTAATCTGTCTACAAATGTGTACCTCCATTTCATGCTCGCTGTTGGGAGGCCTGTAGTACAGTCCCTGCATTGTTACCGCACCCTTCCTATTTCTGAGGTCTGTCCATATTGCCTCAATACTAGAGTCCTCCATCAGCACAGCTGTGATATCCTCTCTGACCAGTAATGCAACTCCTCCACCCTTTTTACCTCCCTCTCTAACTCACCTGAAGCATCAATATCTTGACATATTTAGTTGTCAATCTTGCCCTTCTCTCAACCAAGTTGCAGTCATACCAACATCATCATGCTCCCAGGTACTAATCCAAGCCCTAAGTTCATCTGTCTTACTAACTATACATCTCGCATTAAAACAAATGCGCCTCAGACCACCTGTCCCTTGGTGTTCATCATTTGCTTCCTGCCTATTCCTCCCCTTAGTCACGCTGACTTCATTGCCCACTTCCTTACAGGCTTTAGTAACTACCTCCTTACTGTCCACTAACCACCTCAATTGGTTGCCATCCCCCTGCCATATTAGTTTACACCCTACCCAATAGCATTAGCAAAAGCAACCTCAGGATATTGGTTCCAGTCCTGCCTAGGTGTAGACCATCCGATTTATAATAGTCCCACCTCCCCAGAACTGGTCCCAATGTCCAAAAAATCTGAACCCCTCCTTCCTGCACCATCTCTCAAGCCACTCATTAATCGTGCCTTTTCTTTCGTTTCTACTCTGACTAGCATGTGGCACTGGTAGCAATCCTGAGATTACTATCTCCAAGGTCCTATTTTTTAACTTGGGTCCTAACTCCCTAAATTCTTCTCCTGTAACACTGGTGCCTATATACAACATGACAGTTGGCTGCTCACCCTCCCCCTTCAGAAAGCCCTGCAGCCAATCTGAGACATCCCTGACCCATGCACCTAGGAGGCAACATACCATTTGGGAGTCTTGGTTTCAGCCACAGAACCGCCTATCTACTCCCCTTACAACTGAATCCCCAATGACTCTCGCCCTTCCACTCTTTTTCCCACCCTTCTGTACAGCAGAGCCAGCCACGGTGCCATGAACGTGGCTACTACTGCATTCTCCTGATGAGCCATCTCTCCCAACTGTATCCAAAACGGTATACCTGTTTTGGAAGGAGACGATCACAGTGGACACCTACACTGCCCTCCTGCTGTTCTATACCTTTCGGTCACCCATTCCCTTTCTCCTTCAGCAACCCTAATCTGCGGTTTGACCAATTTGCTAAACATGCTGTCCATGACCTCCTCAACATCGTGGATGCTCCAAAATGAGTCCATCCATAGCTCCAAAGTGGTCATGCAGGCTAACAAGAGTTGCAGCTGGTCACTCTTCTTGTACGTGAAGGAGTTAGGGGCAGTAGCCACACCATCCCCGAGCTCCAACACTGAGCAAGAGGAGCATAACACAGGTCTGGGGTCTGCTGCTATTTTTACTCTTAAACTTAACTTAATCCAAATATAATATCAAAGAAAGGATAAATGAAATGGAAAAAAAGGAATTTTTATCAATCACACTACTTAAGCAGCACACGATAAAAAAAAGAAAAGCCTTACCTTATCAACACACCACAGTATTTCTTTTCGGTTAGAGGAGGGCAGTGGGCAGGTGGGTGATACTGCACATGGAGTGCCAGGTTTAGCCACTGCCCAATATATGATCACTCACCTTCCCTTATCCCCCTCTTCATCATCTGCATTCTAAGACCTTTCTTAGATACTTTGTATACAAGAATAGGGTGTTGTTGACAAGCCCAGGATTGATTGCCCACCATCAACTGTCTTTAAAAATGTGTTGTGTCAATTGGAATGGTTTCTCAAGACATTTTAGGGGGTAGTTAGGAATCAACCACATTGCTAGAGAGACATATGGGACAAGCAAATAAGGAGAATAGATGGCATCTTCTAAAAACAAAGTGGATTTTCATGGCAATCAGATAGTTTCATTGCCGCCATGATTGAAAGTAGTTTTATATTCCAGATTTATTGAATTAGTTCAATTTAAATTCTTCAGGAGTCTAGTTTGGATCCAAACTCATGTCTCTGGACCATTATTCAAAATGTTTGTACGACAGGTCCACAAACATAATCGCTACATCTATTGTATCTCCTGAAGACACAAGCTCTATTTCTCCATTATTCTTTTCAACCATTACACTTTGTCTTATTATTTGCCTGAAATCTAGACTTTGATGAGTTACAACATTTCCATTGCTGAGGTTTGGAAAGACTGAAGCCACTGAGAACGATTTTGGGTTGAGACACTAAAGGGAGATTAAATGAAGGTCGCAGAGCCCTTCACTGTGCAGGAAACATTTCACCTGGAATCGAATTTCCGAGTTGGCCAATTAGAGGCCAGAGGGTGAATTTACCATCTAATTAAGGAAGTTGGTGTGATCCATTAAGCCGTCCGAGATGAAGCATTTCAGGTCAGGGACGGAGGAGTGTTTCCCATTTGAGGTGCATTCTCTTCACATATTAAAACTTTTAACTTAAAAAATAGCCTCAACAGCCAGGTTTACAAACCCTTAAAGAGAGCGAACTTTGGCTGCATCGGAGGTCAGACGTACAGGGAGTGCCTCAAAGATTGACTGGAGTATTAGCCTTTCAGTCTACTCCAAGGAGACTGCCAAGTGCCAAACGTCTCAGGGCAGCTGGCAGTCAAACTGACAAGTTCTAATTGGCTTATTGCAATAAGCCTTTGTAGATCATTGAGCCTGCTCAATTGGCTACTTATGGGCAAAAGTCCAACCCTTCACCTTTGAACCCCATCACTAAATCAATCCTCTCTGTTGAATCTCTCTCTAAAATGTTATAACTGAACAAATCATTGCTGACACAGAAAATATCTTTTTTTACTCATAAAAATCAACATGGACTGGAACCCCTTAATTGAGATATTCAGAGAAGTGATTTAAATAAGCCACTGAGATCATGACAGTCTCATCAGTAAAGGCATTTCATGCTAGAATACCAGAACATACAACATGTCGTAGGTTCTATTCTCAATATCCTATATCCTTTGATATTCTTAGGCTCAAAGAAAGAAAGGTAATACACAAGGTTTCCCACTTCTGGTCGCTATCAATTGTGCTCTGTTGGAAAATGTTGGTTTGGGCTCAGTTTTGATGCTCACTTCAGGTAAATTGCTTACCAACATTCTCTGTCTAGGCTCAAAGATGATGTTGCCTAGGGTGAGGTACTGGCGTACTGCTGATGCCTTTTACACTAGATATCCCCTAAAGCTTAAATCCTGCCTGGATTGAAAGAATAAAAGTCTCCTCTTTCTGCCATTTATTTGGATCCCAAACTGACAATTAGATAACCGAACTTTGACACTAGTCATATACCCTTCTTTCAATTGTGTTGAATTATGGGTTTATAAATGATCAGAGTATCTTTTTGAAAACAAAAATCACAAAGAGGACTATGCTTCTGAAGAAGAGATCCGGCTACTGTGGATGTTTTGCTCTGCACCACATTGGTGGTACATTTGAATAGGAAAGCACTTCAACAACAGTTCATGCAATATCTCATACAGACAGATGACATGAATACCAGGAAGCTACCGATCACACAATGCCACAGTTCACTGTTCCGACACAAGAGCAAAAGAGTTACAATTACTGCACCATACATATAGAGACAGGTAGTGTTTTTACTGATAATAAGGCAAGCTCATCAAATACTTCAGATTTAATATAACTCGTATCATTAGCAAATTATAAATCAGAAAAATGGAATTAACCTCACAATTGTTACCTTAAGTTAAAACATAAGAAGGGAGCCTGCCCAAGGTAAGGACTTCCAAAGAAATAAATTTGACTGAATAAACTGAGCTAGAACAAAAACAAATTGAGAAAAGGCCAAAGATAAAAACAACACCTTTTCTAAAAAAAAAACCAGAAGTCCTTTTCTAAGAAATAAGAATGGAAATTCACTGAATTTTAAAGCACAAAAAAATAATTTGGTCTGTTATACCCATTGTCTTTAATGAAGCAGTTGCTTATACCTGTCCAATTGCTTGGTAGTCAAGCTTTGCTTACGTGACCAGGTATGAGCTCAGCTGCAGACGAAATAAAACTGTGAACCTAGGTCATTTTGATCATGACTATACCTTAAAGCTTTATTAATCAAACTGGTTTATAATGCAATACATACAATCATGTATTTATCTAAAAAGATCAATATTTTCTTTAATTCTGCTTGCGTGTGGTACAAATGTCAAGATAAAATGATTAACAACATTTGCCTCATTGAAAATCACAGCCATGAAAACCCACCCACAAAGCAGCTTTTTATGGGCTATCAGCTTGGATCACCAGTGGCATTAAGATAACAAAACAGCCATTACAACGATACATCCTGTGTGAAAGAAATAAATTATCAGACATCTTGAACCATAAAATTTATCTTACAAAGGGATGTGACCTTTAAAAGTTAATTACTTTTGTACAATTCAGTTTGTCTTCTTTGATGTTTGTCTCTGGTCTGATTAGCTACTAACTATTTCATTATATTCTTGTTAGAACCATTTAAAATTCAATGAGCAAAATTAATGCTTACTAGTACCCAGGTTTTACATTTCAGAAATCTTCAAAAGATGATTATTTAAGCCTTTGATGTAGCCCAGTTTTCACCATGCACAGTCCAACAATTCAAATGCTGCTCACCCATTAAATCGGTGTCAGATAATTCAGCCATGCTACAATTTCCTTTCATAAATTAGGATTCAAATCTAGTAAATAGGCCCCCACATTGCTCAAAAAATAGCTTCCATGACAGAATCATTAGTAGTGGAATCCTCATAATTCTCTGTTAATTACTTCAAAATGTCTAGACCATTTTAAGGTTCACATTCACTCAATGTTGAGTGTTTCTCCAGCAGAAGCCTTGCAACAGACCAACAATTCCACATAGAATAAAAGGGGTCTGCCATTGTGAAGTCTGCAAGAATCAAATACTTGACACAGTCTATTTTCCCTATCATCAGTAATACATCAAGTCAGAAAACAAACAAAAGTTAGAATCAGAGATGTACAGCACAGAAACAGACCCTTCAGTCCAACTTGTCCATGCAATCAGATAACCTAACCTAAATTTAGTCCCATTTGCCAGCACTTGGCCCATATGCCTCTTAACCCTTCCTATCCATACACCCATCCGGATGCCTCTTAAATGTAATTGTACCAGCCTCCATCACTTCCTCTGGCAGCTCATTCCATACACGCACCACCCTCTGCGTGAAAAAGTTGCCCCTTAGGTCCCATTTAAATCTTTCCCCGCTCACCTTAAACCTATGCCCGCTAGTTCTGGACTCCCCCACCCCAGGGAAAAGACTTTGTCTATTTACCCTATCCGTGCCCCTCATGAGGTTATAAACCTCTAAAAGGTCACCTCTCAGCCTCTGACGCTCAAGGGAAAAACAACCCCAGCCTATTCAGTCTCTGCTGATAGCTCAAATCCTCCAAACCTGGCAACATTCTTGTAAATCTTTTCAGAACTCTTTATAATTTGATAACATCCTTCTAATAGTAAGGAGACTAGAATTGCACACAATATTTCAAAACTGGCCTAACCAATGTCCCACAGTGCCGCAATATCACCTTCCAACTCTTATATTCAATGCACTGGCTAACAAAGGAAAGCTCAGCAAGTGCCTTCTTCACTATCCTATCTACCTGCGACTCCGCTTTCAAGGAACTATGAACCTGCATTCCAAGGTCTATCTTTTCAGCAACACTTCCCAGGACTTTACCATTACGTGTATAAGTCCTGCGCTGATTTGCCTTTCCAAAATGCAGCACCTCACAGTTATCTAAATTAATCTCCATCTGCCAATCCTCAGCCCATTGGCCCACCTGATCAAGATCCCATTGTACACGGAGGTAACTTTCTTCATTGTTCACTACACCTCTAATTTTGGTGTCATCTGCAAACATACGAACGATACTTCCTATTTCACATCCAAATCATTTACATAAAATGACAAAAAAAGCAGTGGATCCAACATTGATCCTTGTGGTCACAGGCCTCCAGACTGAAAGGTCACCCTCCACCACCACCTCGGTCTTCTACCTTCAAGTCAACTTTATATCCAAATGGTTAGTTCTCCCTGTATTTCATGAAATCTAACGTTGCTAAGCAGTGTACCTTGAGGAACCTTGTCGAATGCCTTACAGAAGTCCATATAGATCATGTCCACTGCTCTGCTCTCATCAATCCTCTTAGTTACTTCTTCAAAAAACTCAATCAACTTCATGAGACATGATTTCCCAAGCACAAAGCCATGCTAACTTTCCCAAATCAGTCCTTTCCTTTCTACATACATGTAAATACTGTCCCTCAGGATTCCCTTCATCAACTTGCCCACTACCGGTATCTGGTTCACCAGTCTACAGTTCCCTGGCTTTTCCTTACCACCTTTCTTAAATAGTGGCACCACGTTAACTAACCTGCAGTCTTCCATCACTTCACCTGTGACTACTGATGATACAAATATCTTAGCAAGGGGCCCAGCAATCGTTTCTCACAGAGTTAGCGAGTTTTGAGAAGATTTGTAGCTCAGGTTGAGGCTCTGGATCTAAGTTTGCTCGCTGAGCTGCAAGGTTCATTTTCCATTGTTTTGTCACCATACTAGGTAATATCAATAGTGAACAGCTGGTGAAGCACTGTTGTTGTGACCCGCTTTCTATTTATATATTCAGATTTCCTTCGGTTGGTGATGTCATTTCTGGTAGCGATGCCATTTCCTGTTCTTTTTCTCAGTGGATGGTTGATAGGATCCAAGTCAATGTGTTTGTTGATAGAGTTCCGGTTGAAACTGCGGTGTATATACCGCCACAAGCAAAGGTTGAGGAAGCTCGGGGTGTGCTGTACTCCATCACTAATACCCTGGAGATGGAACACCATGAGGCCCTGTTTAATGTAACTGGCGATTTCAATCAAGCCAATCTAAGGAAGGTGTTGCCCAAGTACCACCAGAACATTACCTGCCTCACCAGGGGCCCGATCATTTTCGACCACTACTACACCACTGTGAAAGGTGCCTACCATTCCAGCTCCCGCCCTCATTTCAGGAACTCCAACCACAATGCCATGTTTCTTCTCCCGGCTTACAGACAAAAGCTCAAGCAGGAGACCCCTCATGGATACAGGTGCAGTGCTGGTCGGAGGAGGCAGAGGATCAACTCCGGTGCTGTCTGGAATCGGCTGATTGGGCCACGTTCAATCAGTCTGCAGGTATCTTGGACGAGTATGCCTACACCATCACAGATTTTATCAGCAAGTGTGTGGAGGACTGCATCCTGAGGAAGTCAATCTGGGTGTTCCCCAAAAGGAAACCCTAGATGAATCAGGACATACAGAACCTGCGAAAAACCAGGTGCGAGGCCTTCAGATCAGGAGACCCACTCAAATTTGGGAATCCAAGTATGCCCTTCGCAGAGCCATTAAGACAGCCAAGGACCAATACTGATCCAAACTAGACACCCAGACAGACACCCGGCGACTATGGCAAGGACTGAATGACATCACAGATTCTAAAAAAACAGTGCAAGATAGCAGACCATGACACATCCCTCCTAGATTGTCTTAACGCCTTCTATGCTCGCTTTGAGCAGAATTGCGGTGGAGAGGTAACACCAATTCTGACAAGTCCCGATGAAACTATCCCAACAGTCACTGCATCAGAGGTCAGATCAGTTTTCCTTTGCGTGACTCCAAGGAAAGCGATGGGACCAAACAGAGTATCAGGCCGTGCACTCGGAGCATGCACAGATCAACTGGCAGAGGCCTTCTCAGACATTTTCAACCTCTCCCTGCAGCAGGCCACTGTCCCTGCCTGTTTCAAGAGGGCCAACATCATCCCTGTGTCTAAGAAGGCTCATGCAGCATGTCTCAATGACTACTGCTCAGTGGCCCTAACTTCGCTGGTTATGAAGTGCTTTGAAAGGTTGGTCATGGCATTAATCAACTCCAGCCTTCCCACTGCTCTTGACCCACTCCATATTTGATTATCAGACCAACAGATCCATGTCAGATGTCATATCACTTGTCCTTCACTCCTCCCTAGAACATCTTGATATCAAGAACAGCTACATAAGAATTCTACTAATTGACTACAGTTCAGCTTTCAACACTATTATCCCCTCAAGACTGATTACTAAATTTAGTAATCTTGGATTAAGCCCCACTCTCTGCTACTGGACTCTCAGTTTGCTGACTCACAGGCCACAATCAGTGAAGACTGGAGACAATATTTCATCCTCACTCACTCTCAACACGGGGCCCCCCAGGGGTGCGTACTCAGCCCCCTGCCGTACTCACTGTATACCCATGGCTGCATCACCAAACACTAGACTATTTACAAGTTCACTGATGACACCAACATAGTCGGTCGAATCTCAGATGGTGATGAAACAGACTACAGACGGGAGGTGGAAGACCTGGAAAAATGGTGCACTGAGAACAACCTAGCTCTCAATGCCAGCAAAACCAAGGAACTCATTATTGACTTTCAGCAGGATGTTACACATGTCCCCCACACATTAACAGCACAGTGGTGGAATGACTGGAGAGTGTCAAGCTCTTGGGAGTGGTCATCCACAACATACTTTCTTAGACTCTTTATGTGGACGCACTGATTACAAAGGCTAAACAATGTCTCTTTTTCCTAAGGCACCTGAGAAAATTTGGCATGACAGCAAATGCCCTTACCTACTTCTTTACATGTGCCATCGAGAGCATTCTGTCTGGATGTATCACGACCTGGTATGGCAACTGTACCATTCAAGATCAGAGACGGTTACAGAGAGTGGTGAACTCGGCCTGGACAATCACAAAGGCTAACCTCCCATCTATAGAATCCATCTACCAGGCCCGCTGTCAAGGAAAGGCCGCCAGCGTTCTCAAAGACCCATCCCACCCTGGCAATGTTTTTCTCCAACCTCAGGCAGAAGGTACAGAAGCCTGAACATGCACCAGCCGGTTTCAAAACAGTTTCTACTCTACTGTTGCTAGAATGGACTCTCAAACTCTTGGCATTCGCCTGTACCTGTGTTTTGGTTTTTGCTGCTGTGTACCTATTATTTATTTATCAATGCTATTTAACTATGTGATCTGCCTGTATTGCTCGCAAGGCAAAGCTTTTCCCTGTGCCTTGGTATATGTGACAATAAATTCAATTCAATATGAATGCCATGCTTCTAGGAATTCTCGTGCATGTTTCTGTTTGGCTTGTCCTAGGATGGATGTCTTGTCTCAGTGAAAGTGATGTCCTTCCTCATCTGTATGTAAGAAACCAGAACTCTTATCAACAAACACATCGACTTGGATCCTATCTACCACTCTCTGAGATAAACCACAGGAAATGACATCACCAACCCAAGGAAACCTAAACACATAAATAGAAAATGGGTCACAACAACAGTACTTCACCGGAGGTTCACTGATGACGTTACCTGGTATGGTGACAAAACGTCTGAAAACGAACCTTCCAGCTCAGCAAGCAAACTTACATCCTCCTCACAGAGTTCTAGGGTAGACTTGATTGGGTCCTTTATATCCACCTTTATGCATTTTAAGACATCCAGTAAAGATCAGGTGTAGACAGCAGAGATCAAGTGAATCCTTAAAAGAGTATAAAGGCAGTAGGTTTAGTTAAATTGGAAATCTGGAAGGCAAAAAGGAGACATGAGATAGCTTTGGCAAATAGGGTTAAGGAGAATCCAAAGAGACTCTATAAATACATTAGGGATAAAAGGGTAATTAGGGAGAGAATAAGGTCCCTCAAGAATCAGCAAGGCAGCCCTTGTGTGGAATCACAGAAGTTGGAGGAGATACTAAACCAGTATTTTGCAGTAGCAGAGGCAAGCCTCCAAACATAATGCAATTCTCCTTTCTAAAAACAACCAGCAAACTCCATTTAAGGGTAGGTACTAAATAACTTGAATACAGTGCATTTACAATGATATCATTTTTACATGTAAATACCATAATGACGAGGACGCATAAATGTCAATGCTGCAGAAAGCATTGTAAAAACATTATTTGGAACGTGGAGATAATTTCAATATGCTCACAAAGATTCTAAATAGCATGCATAGTTATCATTCTCCAATTCTGTTTCTGACTGGAGAACGTGTTGAAAGGAAAATTAGTGATACATAGAAAAACATGGCGGCACAGGACTATTTTGAAGCATGCTGCGAGATTTAAAATGAAAAACAAAATTACTCTCACTTGTGAATAAGGAGGTGGGAAAAAATGAGAAATAATATAATTTAGAAGCAGCTTTGTGGTCTCTGGTATGACTAAAGCTGAACATCTTTCATACCTCTTGAACCAATCAATGCATCAGGCTCAACATCCTCACTACACACCATGGATGATTTTAAAAAAAACAGCCTGACTTATCTTACTTATTGGCAAGCCAGTGGGTGTTAGAAACCAGAAGTGAGAAGGTCAGACCAAACAGGAGAGTGACGACATGAAGTTTATGTTACTGACTGCAGGTAAATCAGCTGGAAGCCATTGCACCACACCACTGCTTGGACTTGCTCTTCAACGAGCACATTTGCACTAGACAAGACACCACTGCACCTGGACTTCAAGTCAAGAAAAAATAAGTAACTTACATTTGTAGTGTACCGGCACTGATGGAATTCCCAACCCACTCCTATTTTTCATTGTTATTCTGCCTCTCACCAATATCCAAAAACATATCAAATTCCACATGTATGTTGATAGTTCTATCTCACCACCATCTCTTGAATCCTCCACTGCTTCTGATTTCTCATGCTGCTTGAGAGACATCTAGTGCTGAATGAGCAGAAGTTTCCTCTTGCGAAATACTACGCAAACTAATATGTGTGACAGTCCCTGACACTAATTACATTCACCTTGCCATTGTTTATGGCTAAACCTGACTGTTCACAAACTCAGTGTCCTATCTTATTCTATGACGAGCTTCCAACACCATATCCCCACCATCACTAAGTTCCAACTCTGTTACATTGACAATCTTCACCGCAGCTTCAGCTCATCTGCTTCCAAAATCCTCAGATTGTCTCAGTTACCTCTCATCTCAAATATTTCAATGCTGGACTTGCTAGCCTCCCATTTGACACATTCCCTAAAATTGAACGCATCCAAATATCAGCTGCACATATCCCCACAGATCCCAATTCATAGTCACCCATCGCCACATTCACTAACATGCATCTTCTCTGGCCTGACAGGGATGTAAAAATTAAATCTAAACATTATTTTCAAATCACTCATTAGCCTCATACCTTTCAAGTTCTGTGACCGCCCCAGTCCTGCACTCCCTAAAAAACTCTGCATGATATTTAATATTTTTTGGCGGAAGAAGGGAAGTGGAACAGATATGGAGGGATCCATTAACTCTCACCATCACCCTCCCTCCCTTGCCTCTGTGCCAATCAAGCACCAGATGGTCACATTGTGGCTGTCCAACAGGAAGAAGGGCCATAATAGATGCATGGAAAAGCGTTTCCTTACTAGATACTGTTCCCTTTTCAATCCTGCAATTACTTTTTGGGCCAAATTGTCATGCCTGCCTCATGACTTTGAGATAGGGAGTTAATATAAAGTATAATGTTTCACATCTTTTACAGCTACATTCATAACAGTACACATCACATCTTAGTGTGAATATACAACATGTGGGTTATCAGAAAACATACTGCAGAATACATCATCCATCAAAGAGATAATGCCCCAGTCACCATTAGAGTTGTAAAGGTGCTGACCTCAATCAATTTTTATTAATCTTTGACATAACAAAAAGAGTTAAAGCAGTCATTAATTATCTTACAGATGTTGTTACCTTCCCCAGCAGTACCTGCGAGTACATTCAACCACAGCCACATGGCAATCCCTTTAAACTAAGTTTCTGCTGCCTAGCATAAATGACTCAAACTGCTTTAAATCAATCCGGTGAGAAATGCAATGGGCAACAAAAAGAACTGCAAAAGCCTCATTAAAGGGCTACCTCACCCACGTGTCTTCCAGACCCAGTAAAAGTGGTGTGTGTGCATACGTGTCTGATGTGTGTGTGCGCGTGTGTCTAGCTCTTTGTTCCTGATGTTTCTTCAATTTAATTTCTTGTGCATCTGTTTTTAATAGTTCTAAACATTAATAACATTGCTTTCAACTGTCCAAATATTAATCTCTGGAATTCCCTTCATAAGATTCTGCCTTGAACTACCCGGTTTTAAAATGTTCCTTAAAACCTACCTTTTTGATAAGGCTTTATGCCATCTGCCCCAATATTTCTTTATGTGACTCAATGTCAAGTTTTGCTCGACAGTCTCCTGTGAAGTACTTTGGGATGTTAAGACAATTGAAAGTTGTTGAAAACATGTCCTCAGGCATCCAACTTTATAACCTGGTGTTGAAATTGATATGACTACAGTAAACAGGTTAGAGGACAGTAATAATTGTCTCACATTTAAGTATAACTCAATAACATTAGTCCTAGTCCACTGCTACAAATAAAGTGGCATACCCTATACACCACATACAAACTAACATCTGTATGAAAGTTAATTAATTTGATATTTATTACTACAACGTCTGCTTCCATTCATCATTTAATATTCTATGTAACATACCTTACCATTCAAGTAGCAGAGGATTCGTAGTACTAGAATAATTTTTAAAATATAAATGAACATACTTATGCTCTGTCACAAATTTACCAGTTTGTAAAACTAGATGAAAATAATATTTGGGTGCAATTCTCCCTTATTTCACTTCCATATCATTTGCATAACGCTAGAAATTAAAGCAGTAAAAATGTTCTCTCTTTCACAACAAATACTTAACAGAATTAATTGGATTTCAACCAAACACTGAACTGCAACAATGGATTCAAATGGGAAGCAAATGATAAAGATAGGGAGTATTTCAAGGGAGAACCTGGCTTCCTTGGGGACATGTCAAGCTGGATCACGGGGGAGTTCTGCAAAACATCTGCTTTGATAAACAGACCAAAGCTAGCATCCATAAAGTATCTTTAAAGCATTTCAAGAGTTATATAGGCTGGATCTATATGCTACTTTAGTAAAGTGTAGGCTGCTTTTGTCAGTTTGACAAAGTTCTGAATTCAATTTTGGTAAGGAGGCATCAATTACTGCATTGTTAATTGGAGTTGGTCAGATTCTGAGGGATGTGCCCTTTGTATTGGAAGCAGCTGAGCCAATTCAGCCTTGAATAAATCCCAGTGTGTTGCCACCTAGACTCCTGAACAGAGAGTGGACTCAGCAAGTGCTCCATCTGTCAATCCCATTGAAGTGAAGCAGTGGCAGGGAGAGGCTTCAGCAATGCTGCAGTCCCTTACACACAAGTGTGTGTCTGCTCAGAAACAAACCCTGGAACAGAGAGAGGGAGCAAGGCAGGCAAAGCAAGGAAAAAGGAAACTTCAGAAAACTGAATCCCAGAGGAGAACATTGATTATTTGGATAACTGATTCAATTATCCAAACAAAATACTGCTCGCCCATCTCATTCGGATAATCACGGTTCCTCTGTAAATAACTTGCAAGGAGCAAAATCAAGTTAGCGTGCTCATTAAAAGATAGTGGGTGACAGTTGCAAACAATGTGCGCCTTCAACAATTTTAGCAGGACTTGGTCTGTCCATTATGCCAGCTTGCAATAGTACTTCCCAGCTTTCCTTTCCAATTTCTTATTTCGCTTCCTTGGATAACCTGACAGATATCCAGATAGTAACTGTGTCCTCCAGGGCTTTAATGGCCCTATGTATCCCCTCCAATTTCCCCATCATATCTCTTTGGAGATCTTGAAGGTGCCTCACTATCCTGCTGGTGCCAGCTTTTAGAACAAAGTCTCTTTTAGCCTGCCATTGGGACATCTTCAACAGCATAATTTCCTGTTAGTTTCCTTCTTTGTCTAGGAAGTGTCTGCAGATCAGAGGAATTAAAGCAGGGTGTGATACAGGGGTCAATACAATTGTCCCCAATGACTTGAAGGTAAAGAACTGTCATTTCTCAGAGGGCATCTATTTAAAGAAAGACAATTAACCCAATATATCACAAATAAACTATTTGTTAACAGAACCACTGACATAGCAGACACTGATTTGCCAAACATTTGGATATTTTCTGCCATCACATGAAAACAAGTAATCCATTTGCAAACTGTATAAACTGAACATCAAGAATGTACATACGAATAGAACAAGAGCTACTAAAGAACTGATGTCATTCCTGGGAAATGGGTATTGTATGTCTTGCAGGGTGTCAAAGTAACGTCGCTAGCCTGACTTGGATGAATTGCTATAACCAACCTGCTCTCATTTAAATTCCTCCAGCCAAAGGGCATGAGAAAATCAATTCCTCCGATTCTACCAGCTTTTTTTCAATATTTGGAATCGGGAGGAACAAAGAAATGGGTCTTTGTGTTAGATGCTGCTCTTCTCTCATGTGGACAGCATTGTCATTGAATAGTTTCATTACCTGGAAATGCACTTATTTTTCAGAGGTTTGATAAGGGAAGAGGGTTCCTCCCATCAGAATTTTATTCTTTCCTGCATATCTAGGGAAGGAACTTTTCTTAACAGAAGTATTCACCTCATAGTTCTGCCTTAGATTCAAATAATTTTTCCCAACAGGGTTCAGAAATGAAGCTCTTAACAAATAAAACTCCTTCAATGGTAATCAAGAGAACCTAGTAAGCAAAGGAGATTTTTTTGACTCAACCAGATCTCTTAATAGTGGGCAAAGAATTAATACACTTGATAATTTCATAAGGGAACATAGTAGAAAACTTCTAGCAACAGAACATTTTAATATAATTCTGCACAAACTGAGTTCAGGAAATTATGTTAAGGGTCAATTTCTGAAACTGCCAGATGGTACTAATGAGAATTATAATCAAGATTATAATCAAGATTCTGTTATCAGATTCTTGTACATTTCTGGCCACCAAAATCCCAAACAACATTTTATTAAGTTGTATACCTGTTCAATTAGCTCATGTTGTCTAACTGCAGCTAGGCGGATTTCTCCAACTGAAGAAACTACTAACAGACAGAAAATCTAGTTCTATTTATGCTTGATTCTAATTTTCCATTATTCAGAGAATTTAAGCACACAATTTGCCTAATTTCTAACCCATATTCTCAAGTCTTTTTTAAACACAAATATTACAAACATTTCTACATTCAGTTTCTCCCAATGACATGATGAATAATATATAACCTAGTGTTATTAAGACATGCAAAACACTAAGTCACAGATGTAACCCTAAATTACTTCAGCTCAGTTATCATAGTAGAAGGACATTAACAATTCGTCTCAATGCCCTTTTGTTTGATGTTTTTCGTTATCCGATTGGGGTTCCCAATCATAATCACCATCCAGCCCGATGAATGGTCAATAAGCATAGGTGATTTTCAGATAATGACATGCTCTGGCTCAAATGTGATGTTTCCCACGGTCATGTAGCATGTCAATAGTCTCAAACTGGATGCAGACATGAAGAATGTCCAATTAGACAAGGTATCAGAATATTTCCATTGTTTGTAAAACTGTATTCCATTGAGAGTCCACACCTTGTGGATGGTACAAGGGAAAGTACACAAAGCTCGGTATTGGTGAAAGTGTGGCTCAGTAGGACAATGCTGCATGGTCCTTTTTAAGCAATTTATCTCAGCATGGGGGACCGATTAAAGATATATGTACAGGTTGTATTACTGAGCCAATACTTTAAACGTTGTTTCTAAAGCATGACTTTTTTTAATAATACAGGGTTGCACAAGAATACAACCATTGTGTTATAGTGGACCTGAATGTACTCTGTTCAGATTCCATGTTTTGCAGAGTTAACAGTCAGCATAAGCTTTGGCTTGAAACATGCTTTCCTCAAAATTTCTATGAATATTGTTATACTTCACAATGACATTGCAATATTAAGGCTGTCAAACACAAATGTGGCATTGTTAATCCATTCACACTGAGTCCTACAACCACTATAAGGGTAGAAGTCTAAAAAAGATTCAAGGGAAGTCAGAAACACCGCAAACTGTGTCTATCTGTGGAAACACTGAGCAAAATATTTTTGAAAGAATGGATGTGAGAGAAAGGCAAATCAACTCATCACTTCCATGTGCTTTCACCGGCGTGTGATTTTTTATAGCACTGGGACTGGGGACAAACATTCTTCATATATTCTTAAATGCAAAAGTTTAGTTTAGGCAAATTGGGGAAAAACAGGATGACTTCAAAATAAAAAGAAACTTATTCATATGTTAGGATGTGTTGCATCTCCACTCTCCTGTCAAAATTCAAGGAAATTGAAGAATCAAAATTGACTTTCATTAGCGTGGAAAATAAACTTTGAAAGATTAGTGAAGTAGATGTATTAATAATAGTCTATTCAGAAATGCACATTTACAGATCAGTTACCACACAACTTGCACAAGATTTCTTGCTTTCAACGATTTCTTTCTTTTCAAGTTTCAGTGCTTATTTCAGCCATTTTCAGTTGCACAAAGACAAGGATTTGTGAAAATAGTAGAGTCCTTGTCATTCCACTGTTGTGGATTACAAACTGCAATCCAGAATTATTTGATTAGGAAAGGAAATAGAAGTTATTTGGTTTAAATCAATATCTAGAATTATATAGAATCCATCTTCTATGCAAACTAGTACAGAAAGCAAAAATAAAACAACTAATTACAAAATCAGGATGCAGGTGATGAAACTGATACTGAATTAATAACACAGTAATGAATTATAAGCCACTTCTCTGAGATAATCGTGGTTATTATTATTTATGGCTAATTGCAGCAATGAAGAAAAGATAGGTATGTCCAGGGAACATTTTTGTTTTTTTTTTAAAAAAAGAGTAATGAAGCATGACAAGCAATTCAAATAATACAGTCCCTAGTGCAAAGTCTTTTACTTAATTTTGAAATAATATAATAAACTGTGTCTGAATAATACTTTGCTCTTCATAGTATCCTGGTGGAAACTATTCAATTTCAAACTTGAGTTTTTCGGAGCATTGGGTGGACATGGCCTGTGCAGATGAGATTTCTTTTTTGCTTTTCTAGCATTGCAGCTAACTTTGGTCATTTGGATACTGATTGATTGTAGCATTCATCACAAATACATTCTTTCAACATGTCTTTCCATAGCTCAAAAGTAGAAGGGAGAAAGATTGACTTGGATTTTAGTTTAGATCCATGGCATGTGATGAATGAGTTCATTCCCTGACCATTTATGGCATTGATGAGACAATTGGCCTGAAGTTCCTAAAGTACGCTGGATTAGCATTCTATATGGTTATATATGACCCTTGCTGGAAACTCAAATGGAAACAAGACATTCTATTCTCTACAAGCTGAAAAGTCAACCTGAAAAGGCAACAAATAAATAGTGGCCATTTAGACAATTTGGATAAAAGAAATGGAAGGGAAGAACATCAGCAAGAAAATAAAATGTAAAGATGGATCAAACTAAATGGGATCCATTGTTAATCAATGTTAATCTTCACATCTGGGATTTTTGATTAACTGGGATCCATTCTTAAAAGCTGTAGTCATGTGTGGAGAACACGTTTTGAAAATTAACTCTCACTATCAAAATGAACATAGAAGCAAGATGAAAGAAACACACAAAAAAATGAAACTGAAATAATTTAAGACTTATTTTTTAAAAAAAAGAGAAAATGTTAGAAAATAAAGGGTTATTTTTTTTAAAAAATTAAATTTAAAGACCAGCATTGAAAATGGACATATTGGGGCAACAAGTTAAACAGAATAAGTTAAAATATAATTTAGTCTATAAAAAATAAAAGCAGTCATAAAAGCCAACCTTTATGTTCGGGTAGCTTTAGTTGTCCTAGTACTAGTGTTGCTTACAACTAAAAATGTAATTTAAAAAAAAATAAATTTGGTCTGGACCGGTAGGCAGAGTTTGCGCTGATTTTTCTACACTAATCTCACTTTCTAGCCTTGAATGTTATGATATTTCAAGTGTTCATCAACTTACATTTTAAAGGTTGAGGTTTCCCATCTGTAGTGTTTCCCAGGCAGTATATTCCAGATTCGGAACATAAAAATCCAATACTTATTAAAATGCTCAAAACAGGTCAATTTATTTGATAGATATGGCTGGAAGCATTCTTAATAAAATAGAAATGCTTAGAACATTAAATGTCACCTTAAATTAAATCATAATTCAAAAATATATGTACTATAACATCTTATGGGTGAATAATATCACCCAGACAGACCGATAGAACTTGAAATTGCTAGCATCATAACTGCCAAGTTTTGCTGATCATAATACTGCTGCTGGTTGTGTTGAAGTCACAATCATCAAGTTAATATTGGGATGTTCATGCATAGTTGTTGTTCAAACCCAGCACTATTTAGAAAGTGAGAAACAAACATGTAGCCTACCAGTTTCTTGGGTCTACCTCTGGGCTTTGTTCCTCCGGCACCACCAGATTTCTGAAAACAAAAACAAACGAGAAAGAAAAAAAAATCTCATTCTCAAGTACTGTTGAGTACATCCATCCACAATGCTTAATAAAGTAGCACATTAGTCAATGTGGAATGGGGAAAATTGCTCAAAGGGACTTGCATAATATGTCAACACAGGCGTCATGTACAGCATTCTGCTGCATATTCCTCACCTTATTACAAAACTGCCAAGAAAGAAAAAAAAAATGTCCTTCACTAATGGATGTGGAAGAACATATGGAAGCCTGGCCAAATATAAAATCAGAGGGTGGAATTTTATGATTCTATTTTGAGAAGTGCAGATCATGTATGTCAGGAGAATACACTTAATTACATTCCCATCAACTCATGAAGATTTGACAGGGCAAGTATCTCAGCATATCACAGGGATCAACACTGACTTCCACATCCCCAGAAGCTACCAACCAAAGACTAGCAGCTTCTGGGATCAAGGTCTATCAAATAACTTCACAGAAGGGGCATTCCAATATCAGGTTACCCTTTAGTTATAGTTGGAGAGTCCTTGACACTGATCCGACTTCCTCAAAGCCATTCAGACCAAACAGGATGTCTGACACTCTTGTTTATGTCTGTCAGCCAGGGCTCCAAGATTGGGACTGTTAATCTGGTCCAATCAGGGAACTCATATCCTGTGAAGTCCACTTGGCTGACCTTGTTACAATCAAGACTTAACATCATTTACAGAATATACTCAGCAGACAATACTCTGGCTGAAGCTATTCATAAACATTTACCATAGTTTTTCTCTTGCCTTCATATTCTAGCCAAGGATTGTACAAACTTATTTTAAAAATATAAATTCTGAAATGGTTCAGCCAGCTTCAAGGATGTGTCCATGAAACTTGATTTCTTTGTACTCCTGTATCACCTTTAAAATTAGACCATTAAATATATGTTGTCTCCCCCTTTCTAATCTTCCAAAATGCATCACTTCTTCATGCTCTGCAATAAATATCACTGTGTAGTGCACATGCAAGTTTTTATTAACTGCAAACTCCCTGTACACAAGTTCAAGTCATTAGTATATCAAGGGGTGGCACAGTGGCAATTGGTGGCTCAGTGGTTAGCACTGCTGCCTCATAGCACCAGGGTCCCAGGTTCAATTCCAGTCTCGGGTGACTGTCTGTGTGGAGTTTGCACATTGTCCCCTTGTCTGCGTGGGTTTCCTCCAGGTGCTCCAGTTTCCTGCCACAGTCCATAGATGAGCAGGTCAGGCTGACCTGCTCATGGTCTATTACAATGCAATAGATTTCTAATGCAAATAGATCTCATTTATCATGGATTGACCATGCTAAATTGCCCATACTGTTAGGGAAATGGGTCTGGGTGGTTACTTTTCAGAGGGTCGGTGTGGACTGGTTGGGCCAAAAGGCCTGTTTCCACACTGTAGGGAATCTAATCTAAAAAGAATAGAAGTTGTAATAAAGAACATGTACATCCTTATATTCATCTCTCTGATCTGATTAATAACCTTTCAGCACTGCTGACTCATTCTCGTCCTCAGAAAGACTGAAGAATCAGCTCAAAGGGTCCAGTGCCAACTACTTTCATATATTCCATAGGGCACCCCTTTACAGTTTGGTGATCAAAATTGAAACTTTTTCACTACTGTGGTAGATTTAGACCAGAGGTTTACATCACATTTTGGATTGAGAACATTCAAATTAATCCATCTCCTGACGGTCAGTTCTGCAGGACAACCTTTTAACAATTAGATTCTCGATGTTGTGAGATATATAATCCAAGATTCCCTCAGGATACAATGGGATCTTGATCAGATGCACCAATGGGCCGAGGGGTGGCAGATGGAGTTTGATGTAACTAAATGTGAGGTGCTGCACTTTTGAAAGGCAAATCAAGACAGGTCTTATACACTTAATCATAAGGTCCTGGGGAGTGTTGCTGAACAGAGACCTTGGAGTGCAGGATCATAGTTCCTTGAAATTGGAGTCGCAGGTAGATAGGATAATGAAGGCCACATTTGGTATGCTTGCCTTTATTAGTCAGGGCATTGAGTACAGAAGTTGGATGGTCATGTTGTGGCTATACAGGACATTAGTTTTGGAATACTGCATACAATTCTGGTTTCCCAGCTATAGGAAGGAAACTTGAAAGGGTTCAAAAAAAGATTTACAAGAATGTTGCCTGGGTTGAATGGTTGAGCTATAGGGAGAGGCTAAATAGGTTGTTTTCCCTAGAGCAATGGAGTGCCAGAGGAAGTGGTGAAGGCTGGTACAATTACAACATTTAAATCTGGATGGTTACATTAATGGGAAAGGTTTAGAGGGACATGGGTCAAATGCTGCCAAAGGGGTCTCGATTAGTCTCAGATATCTGGTCAGCATGGACGATCTGGATGGAAGAGTCTGTTTCCATGCTGTACAGCTCTCAAACTCTATATAAAGTTTTATATTAAGAAATCCCAAATGTACCTCATACACGCAACAATATTTCACTTCACATGAAAGTCTGGAGATGTTATGAGTTATCAAATAGAATATCATACACAAAAAAGTATCTATTCTCCCATGCATCACATTCAACTTCTAGGATAATAAATGCATGCATACAAAAGAGATCAAAATATTTTGCTTCAAAGGGGGAAAAAAAAATCTATATTAATCAGAAGAACTAAACTAATGAGCAAGAAGCCTGCAAAAGCAACTTCACTTTTCAAATTCTTTTACATCCCAGTTTGAATTAAACTAAGATTGATCCTTTTTCTTGTCTTAGACATTAGTCACCAAGGTCACAGATTCCACTGTGGCTTGTGGTTTGTGGAAGGAGGAGAGCTGTTTTACTAACGGCCTTGATAAAGAAAGGACAAGAACACAACCACACATGTTGGTCAGAGAGTTGGAATGTTACGTATTGCCAGATCTGAAACCAGAGGTGTCAGGCAAATGGCCATGAAATTCCATGTGATATGCATCAGTTGGCACAATCTTTAACAAAACAAAAACAAACCAAGTACTTTGAGAAAATAAAGTTCTAATGCAAATAGATCTCATTTAGCAACCTCCATTCATAAAATGTGATTTTTTAAAAATATATAAACTGGCTTTGAAAATAAATTCTCAAGTAAAGTATTTCACAAGGCTAATGACATAGGTGTGTTTCTGTGGCACACAATCTAAAAAGCTCAGGGCTTGATGTCCATATATAGCAACTTAAAAGAATGTTAACAAAGTCATTATCTTTCACAGTAAAACCTGTTATGTACAATTAAGTTTGTTCATTATAATTAACACTTCAGATTTTCTGCAATCACATGGTCACTCAAACACAACAGACATTAGCATCCCAAGGGAAGCAGCTCCATCAATTATGTAACTGATAATCCAACAGTTGAAAAATGTCGTGCTGGAAAAACACAGCAGGCCAGACAGCATCCGAGGAGCAGACGAATCGACGTTTTGGGCATAAGTCCTTCTTCATTATTTAAAATGATTCTTGATAATCATATTACACTATCAAGCCATAATACAGCACACCAATTATAGACAAAAAGTGAGGAAAATCACACTGAAGATTGCGTGTAAGTTCTGACAGAAACTAGCAGCACACAGCCAAGCAATTAAACAGGCACAACAGATTTTCTCTCCAAACAGGTATACCATCACCAGATCAGGATGAATTGTCAGACTTTCAATGATCATATTCAACTTTAGAATCTAGTCTTGTAAACTTCAGGAATTCTGAAGAAGGGCTTATGCCCAAAACGTCAATTGTCCTGCTCCTTGGATGCTGCCTGGCCTGTGTTTTTCCAGCACCACAGTTTTCAACTCTGGTCTCCAGCATCTGCAGTCCTCACTTTCTTCTAGTTGATAATCCAACAGACCTTGATTGGAGTTTTGCCTCCAGTGGGATATTTTGCTTGATGCACAAGCTTATGTTAACCCTAGTAACTCACGAAACTGGGCATGGATCTCTAAGTATTGAAAAATGCACAGACATTTATTACAGATACTATTACATGCAAACATCACGTTCACTTGACACGCAAGTGGCTGGGATCACATTAAGTTGTTGGCTTTTAACAGTGTAGCGTGCTTCAAGTCAAGAGTTAAAATGAAGTATGTAATCTTTATATCCCTATGTCAAATGCAATGATTGAGTATGTGATGCCATGTGCAGGTCTCTTAAAAGCATATTGACATATTGTGTTGAAGAGTTATACTGACATACTGACAGAAATGTAACGAAACATCCTCCTTTTTCACATCACAAACCCACAATTGCATATGCTATCAATTTGATAGTCGTGCAAATAGATAACAGTTTACAAGACTAGATTCTAAAGTTGAATATGATCCTTTGAAAGTCTGACAATTCATCCTGATCTGGTAATGGTATACCTGTCTGGAGAGATACACATTGTTCTCTGTTGTGCTTGTTTAATTGCTTGGCTGTCTGCTGCTAGTTTCTGTCACAACTTACACACAAACTTCTGAGTGTTTTTCCTCACTTTTTGTCCATAATTTGTGTGCTGTATTATGGCTTCATGGTGTAACATGATTATCAAGAATCATTTTAAATAATGTGGACTGGTTAGGTACTTTAGAAACCTTTGTTAGTAAACAAGTATTTATATTTCTAACTCTCACATTCTGCCCAGTGTGAAGTTTTAGTAGTTCTTAACCTGTTGGCTCATCACATATCTCTTTCATTCTGCTCTATCTTTGAGGACGAATATCTGTGCCTTGGAAGTCAGGCAATTAGTTGCCAGGCAAGGTAATTCACACTTGCCTTCCAGGCACAAGCTGTGCTGAGGTGATAACCTCTTCTCCATTTGCATTGCTGCATTTTTGAGCAAAGCCATTGTAAAGGCAGTGTCATTTTACTTATGTTGTGTTTTAAATTGTGGACTGAATTGAAGAAGAACTTCTTGAAAATTGGTGCTTTAAAGGATCGCTGCAGGTTTTGAAAAGTAAGTAACCTGACACTTATACAAAAGTGTGTACTTTAGATGTTGGAGATTAGAGTAGTGCTGGAAAAGCACAGCAGGTAAGCCAGCAACTGAGGAGCAGGAAAATTGATGTTTTGGGTCAAAGCCCTTCATTAGGAATCAGGAATAGCTCAACACTTATAGCAACCACTGAATAAACAGGTATTTGAACTCAAGGGTTCCCATGTATCTACTGCCCTTGTCCTTCTGGATGGAAATACTTGTGGATTTGTAAGGTGCTGTCCGAGGATCTTTGGTGATCTCTAACAGCACACAAACTGTCTTTCTGTTTCCAACAATGAAAACCCATTTTAAACCTGGAGAAAACCAGCACATCTTTTCTTCAGCAATTGTTGTAAACTGCGACATTTAAATGGATAAGTAAGTGACCTTTTACAATGAACCAGTCACTTTGTATCTTGTGGTAAAAAGTGTGACACTGGAAAAGCACAGGTCAGGCAGCATCTCAGGAGCAGGAGAGTCGATGCTTCAGGCATAAGCCCTTTATCAGGAATGACATAACATTTAACCTTGTGTCTTTTGCATACCACTGGAAGTAAACAAAGAAAACCAACTTCAAGGTAATATTCTGACAAGCACATGCTTATGTTATCCCGAGGAACATAAGAAATTGGACATGGATCTCTTAATATTGAAAATCCACAGACATTTATTACAGCCACTATTACATGCAAACATCACAGTCATTAGGCACATAAGTAACTGGGCTCACATTAAGCCTAAGATTTAGACAGGTTGGTCAAATGAGCTGATCAGCTAATCAGGATACATATGAAGTGATGCACCTTTGCAGGGCAAACAAGGCAAGTAAATATATGATGAATAGTCAGACCCTGGGAAGCATCAAGGATCAGAGGAATCTTGGTGTGCCAAATTATCAGGAAAGATAGATAAAGTGTTAAGAAGGCATGTGACATACTTGCCTTTATTAGCCAAGGTATAGAATTTAAGAGCAGGAAGGTTATGCTAGAACTCCATAAAATGTTAGTAAGGCCACATCGAGAGTACTGTGTAAAGTTCTGGAATCCACATTATCGGAAGGATGTGACAGAAGGTGAAGAGGAGATTTACCAAGATGTTGCCTAGATGGATAGTTTGTTATAAAGGGAGATGGGACAGTGAAGTTGTTTTCCTTAGAGCAGTCGAGATTGACAGAGCACAAAAATGAGATGTATGAAATTATGGAGGGGCATAGATTGGGTAGACAGAAGAAACTTGCCCCCCTTGGTAGAGGGAACGATGACCAGGGGCAATGATTTTCAGTAGCAGGCAGAAGCTTTGGTAGAGACTTCAGGAAAAGCCTTTTCACCCAGATGATGGTGGCAATCTGGAACTCAATGCCTATCAGGGTGACAGAAGCAGAAACCCTCATAACATTTAAGGAGGATTTAGGTGTGCACTTGTGATACCAAGGAATACAAGACTAGAAAATGGAATTTGAATTGTTCGGTGCTTGTTTTTGACTAATGTATACGTGATGGGCCAAAGGGCCTTTTTTCTGTGCTGTAGATGTCTATTACTTTACAAATCTGAGCAGGTGTGTTTAAGGTGTAATTTATAAAGGGATTGGAATTTTAAATTGTAGTGTTGCATGTCAATGATTTATAATCGTTCACCCGTAGTTAGGTCCTAATTACATATAACAGTATTCTTATTCAGTATTGAAACTTGGTTCAGAAACCTAGATGTGAAAACCAGGAAAACTAGGGAATTGGGCGCACTTGTTTTAAAATGTTTAACTTTCGTGACAACTCAGAAATAGTAGGTATTTGATTTTGAGCCCTACTCTAGTGAGATGTAGCACACTGCAAAACACTTAATGATCATTGATTTGATAGTACAAACCTTACATTGTGCTCAGCAATTTGAGCGTAGAGAATAAGGTGATAACATGACATAGGTCACTTCTCACTGAGTACACATAACCTGAAACGGGTTTGCAATGAATCTAACCCACTGTCAGATAATATCTATTCGGAGATGCAGCAACATGTTGCTAAATCTTGGAATAATGTAATCTCAAAAATGTAATCTTCCCTATACATCAAATAAATTGTGCTATTTTTGCCCGAAGAATGCATAGAAAATCTGTAGATGTAATGCTTCCCTCCTCTGCTAATATTTTGGCATGCCTCACATGTGTTTTTGAATACTTTGATTCATCCCTGGTCAATACATGGATTCATGTGCTAGCTGTCTTTTATGTTCCATTCCCTTGTGGCTTTAATCTAACAAGGTCATGATATCTTGGAATCATGCTTTTGGTACTAAATTTAATTTCTTTTGAAAAAATTACTTATTGCCTTATACAAGATCATTAAAATCTAAAATGAACAACTTCCTCAAATATTCTTTAATACTGTCAAACAACGATATTTTGTAACTCTTGTAGTTTCTCATCCTTTGCAGTTGTTGTTTTTAAATGCACATATTAGCACTTACCAAAGTGTAACAAACCAACCTGGAGAATGATGTTTGCAACTACAAGCTTGAAGACATTGTGTAGATAAAGAAAAATATCTTGGTCTTTGTGTGCATTTTGGTAAACTGCCTAATATGTCTGATGTAACATCCTTGTACCTAGTTATATCTTGCTTCAAAGTCATATCTTTGGAGATCACTGATGGATTTGACTGTTTCATAGCATTAGGTGTGGTTTTAATCTCATAAATTGAGACTTAACTGCATGAGAAAAAGCGCTTGATAGACTAGCAAGTGTACGCTGACTGCTAGGTGAGTTACCATGGACAATGCACCATAGAACAGTTAATTGCCAAACTTTTAACATTTAAGCTGCATGTGCACACAGCCGCTTGTGGGCACACATCTGCTCCAATGCTCCATACACAGCAACAGGGATTGAGCATGCCAATTGGGGCACTGACTTCCACTTTCAAAAGTTACTGTCACAAACAGGCCTCAAAGGCCAACGCAGTATGAAAGTTAGAGGTTCTTTTATCATTTTAAAGTACAAATCAAGTGACCTAGAATTAATGTTCAACATCGCATACATAAATATGAACCACAAACACCAATTTACAATAAATACAGTGAAAATCAATCCCATGCTTTAGTTAAAGGTTGAATCCAAGAGCAAAGCGAACAGTTAAAAGCAAAGGCAAATTGCAAAAAATAAAGGGTGGATGGGGAAGGAAGAGGTGCAAAACCAGAAATTGAAATACATACTGCATTATGTTCGGTTTTTAGTTTTGGAAGTAAAGATCTGCAAATCAAAATGGAAGGCAAACACTTAGTTATGGACTGAGGTCACCCAGGGATACCTTTACTGAATTACAACTGAGTGAACAACATGTACAATTCCATTTTATAGGTCAAGCAACAGATAGCCCTATTAAAAAGGTCTGAATACATTGCTTGCCATTGGCAAGGAGGGGCTTCACAGAATTAATAGATCTGGTCTATCCACATGAGAAAGATCCATATAAAAGATCTGGAAATTTCTCAAAGACCAGTTCAAGGTGAGAATTAACTTCAGAAATTAAAGACCCCCAACTCAAGTCATAGATAGCAACCCCAAGAATCTTTTGGCAGTTTGTGTGAAGATGCCACAGCAAAGGCCAAAAGAGAGAGTTTGCCAAAGAGGAACCATCAGAGAGATTCGTTAAGACAGAAATTCTCTCTCATGCAGCATAAATTGGTGTTCCTTTTGCATTTTAATATTCTTGTAATTCTGTCCTCAAGACTGCAAGATGAAAGTTTCAACAGCACATTTCATTCTTAAACAATACCATTTAATTTGCAATTTGTTGATGACAGCGCTACTTGCAGTATCCGAAAAGACTACCTTGGATCAAGCAAAACCTAGAAGTTTAGAATATAGATTGAATGTGAACATCAATAAAATAAAAACAATGGTGATTAGAAGGAATACATTAGAAGAAACTATTTTGAAGTTCAAAGTGGATGGTGCCACAATAGTACAAGTAAAAATAGTTTATCTGTTTAGGTCAAATGATTTAAAAACAAAGGATGGTCAATGCACTAACCAAATTAAGAGGATAGTGGTGGAGAAAACTTAATTTGTGAAGCTGAAAGATATGTTACCAACAAGAAAATCCAAACTTGCAACCTTACTTGCAAAAAAAACTAACATGCTACATAATGGCCTTGATTTACCAATGGCCAGGTAGTTGTTTTTGCAGCAAATATGGGAGTTACACATTAGAAAACTGCAGAATTCCCAGCACAGCAGACTCTGCCCCAAAGAATTGAAGATTCTGGTGGGCAACTATTCTTGAAACTGTCTTACATTATCCATCTAAAATCAGAGATTCTGGAGGGTCCGCTTGAATTAAGTTAATAATTATTGAGAAAAGGTTTGGAGTTTGAAAACCTAGTCTAATTCCTTGGTAAGTTTAACAGACCCCAACTCATATTTACCATGAAAGTAACCGCCACAAAATGCTTTAAAATTGCTAGAAGCTGAACTGACCATACCCCACCCCCTACCCTCAAAATTATATGAAAGACCTCCAAGGACCCACCAACCCCACCAGACACACTCTTCCCATTGCTTCCTGACCAAACACCACAACTACTCTGCCCCTGCACCTGACAACACCCTCTCGGACTTTACATAATCCCATCCACCACTCCCCTCTCCATGCCAGGGGTGATATCCCTACTTGAAATACTCCAACTTCCTGACACACCATTCACATTATATCTTGAAAACCTACCCACGTGCACCCTAACTCCACAGTGATCTTACCAACTTACCCTTTCATCAGAGCTGTCAAAAAGTGTTTGCACTGAAAATGGGGACATGGTTTACCTTCCTCCCACTATCCTTTACAATGATGGGTCTGTTAAATGTTAGGTAATCTCCACATTCCTGAAAGATCTGTGGTTGGAATTTCCTTCCAGAAATAAAAAGCATTGGCTTAACAGGGAAAAGGTACAAACTGAGTGACATTCTGACTGTGAATTTACTCCTTGGTTATTTGGCCCAATATCTATTTTCCTGCATGCCTCAGAAACCTGGATAAATCAGGATAGATCTTTGTAAGAAAATAGAGGCCTCTGAAATGTGTGTGCTAAGTCATATGCTTAAAATCCATATACAGACCAAAAGATAAATGAAGAGGAGCTTAAAATTAAAAGAGCAAAACAAAAGGTTAAGAACTGACATGCAGAAAATGAAAGCAACAGAAATCAGAAGGCAAAGCAGAGGTTGCAGTGAGGGGGAACAACCCAAGTATAGCTGGATGGCAGATAGGGAGAAAAGGTGTTCTCTATCTTTGTCCCAACTAAATCCATGGCAGGATGGTTTTGCCTATTCACCTTCCCCAGGTGGGGTCCCTGTGGGCAGTTAATGCCAACATTAGGGTCTTATCCTGGAATCACTAGAATTCACCCAGAGGTGAACAGGAGAATCACAATGCCAGAAGCCTCAAAAGTAAGTGCTGGGTTTGCTAGTGAGCGTCCAAGGTGGTGTCCCACATTCAAAGACACAGTGCGTGATTGAGGAACCCAGTACTGGGAATGGGGGTTCCCTGCTGAAAGCCACCACTATTGCCATTGCTGCTGAAACTCTCACTTCTCCCAATCTCCAAATCTCCACAGCTCCACCTGAGGCTCCCCCTACAGTCATCACTAATCTCTGGACTGGTCTCTCCAATAGCCTTGTCTTTGGATGGGTTTATTACCAGGAGCAGCCAGCATCACCCCAATGCTAAGCAGTGAACAGATGTCAACTTCTGATTGGCAGATTGCCAAAAGGTGTCAATGGAGGGCAGTTGGAAGCTCTCCAGTTGGCTGACAAGACTTGCATTACATTCTGCCCATTCTGTGGTTCCTCATTTATTTCTTTAGGAATGTGTGCAAATATTACGCATTGCACATAGTCAGAGGCAAAACTGTTTGTTCAATATTTCCTTCCATAGATACGCTCTATTGGGGTCATTCCATTTAAGTGCAAAATCTACCAAAGTGGTTTCATTCACTTCCACAAGCTGGGACAAGGAATGGGAAAGAAAATCTGACTCCAATGTTGCATGAACTACATTGTCCATTACAAAATATAAACTCACGAATCAGACTGAAATGATAATCTCTCTCGTGGGCCCACAATTAGATTGGAAAGAAATACTGTACCTTAAAAATTTACTTCACGTGTAGAAAAAAAACTTTAAAATTATACATTAAAAAACTAAGGCATGAAATGTTTTCTTTTAAATTGGACCATTCCTTACAGAAGTCATAATAAAAAATGTTAGATTTTTCTTTAATAAAGCATTAATTATAGCAGTGGAATTTTAATCATGCCTAAGAAAAATTGCAAGAAATTAACAAAAATAAAGAACACAGAATTTAGTAAATTTTCACATAACAACAAGAGACTCTTAAACTAGTAGATTAAATACTAATTGCAGAAAATGTTGAGATAAAATGATAAAATCATAGAAAGTACTACTGCAGCAGCGATTGCTCTTCGAGAGAAGACTCATTAAATTCATGCCAAAGGAATCACAACCTCAAATGAATCACAATACATTCACATTGTTAGGTATGCGAGTTGGGAAGGACTAACTGCAAACAAATGAAAATTGTTTAAAGCAAAATTTCCTGGGAAACATTCAATGACTCACTATTCCAGCTGCAAGTATGTGTAGTGTTTTAAATGCACTATAAAAAGTAAACTGCATACTACTACATTATAGATTAGCAATTCTCCACAAGACTGTCAGGAATTGTCATTAGACAAAAAAGTCATCAGCCAAATTAAATTTTCAGGAATCCACTTGCTGTTAATTTATACTTAAACAAAGCTCGGAATTCTTTTTGAATCACAAAAAAACTGCCTTCCACCTTATTATAGGAAGATGGTTATGGTTGCTGGATGTCAGTCATCTCAGCTCCAGGACATCTCTGCAGGAATTCCTCAGGGTAGTGCCCTAGGTCCAACGATCTTCAGCTGCTACATCAATGACCTTCACTCAATCATAACGTAAGGAGTGTGGATATTTGCTGACAGCTGCACAATGTTCAATACCATTCATGACTCCTCAGAAGCAGTCCATGTTCAAATGCAACAAGACCTGGACAATATCCAGGCTTAGGATGACAAGTGGCAAGCAACATTCACGCTACACAAATGGTAACAATGACCATCATCAATAAGACACAATCTAACCACTGCCCCTTGACATTCAATGGTGTTACCATCACTGAATCCCCCACTATCAACTTCCTGGGGATTATCATTGACCAGAAACTCAACTGGACTCGCCATATAAATACAGTGGCTACAACAGCAGGTCAGAGGTTAGGAACATTGTGGTGAATAACTCATGGACTGACTCCCCAAAGCCAGTCCACCATCTACAAGGCACATGTCATGAGTGTGATGGAATATTCTCCACTTACTTGGATGCGTGCAGCTCTAATAACACACAAGAAGCCATCCAGGACAAATCAATCCATTCGATTGGCACTACTGTGGGCAGCACGGTGGCACAGTGGTTAGCACTGCTGCCTCACAGCACTAGAGACCCGGGTTCAATTCCCACCTCTGTGGGAACTCCACACAGACAGTTGTCTTTCTCCCAGTGTCTGCATGGGTTTCCTCCAGGTGCTCTGGTTCCTCCCACAGTCCAAAAATGTGCAGGTTAGGTGAATTGGCCAGGCTAAATTGCCCGTAGTGTTTGGTGAAGGGGTAAATGTAGTGGAATGGGTCTGGGTAGCATGGACTTATTGGGCCGAAGGGCCTGTTTCCACACTGTAGAAAACCTAATCTAATTTTCAGCTACTTCATCAATAACCTTCCCTCCATCATAAGGTCAAAAGTGAGGATGGTCACCAATGATTGCACAATGTTCAGCGCCATTCATGACTCCTCAGATACTGAAGTAGAGATAGTGTCCCTATTTGAGCCAAAAGACCCAGGCTCAAGGCCCAGAGACATGTTATAAAATCTCAGAGCAGGTTGTTTAGAATATAAGAGAGGAGTTAGCATATTGGGGAAAAATGAAATTGGATTCTGAAAAGGTAACAAGGCAGTTTATTCCATCAAGGCACTACATTTTTAGATTCTGCTTACACGATGCCAATAATAATTAAAAGTGAAGCAAATTACATCTTTTAGCTACAAAATGTAAAAATATTTGACCAAACTAAACATGTTAGTCTCATAAATTAAGATATCACCAAATATTTTAGATATTTTTGAATAGATATTACTAAAACTTCTGCAAGTTGCATACTAAGATTATATTTATAAATGCATTTCCGGATATGTAACCTAGCACTGTAACAAATTCTAGATCTGCCCTGGTTAATTGTTATTTTCTAGCAGGGTCTGGCATCAGAGACCAAAATGAAACATGGGAACAGGTAATAATTATGTTAATTAAAAAGGGACAATTGGGCGAGAACCAGTTGTTATAAACAGTTTTAAATCAACATGTTTAAAAATGTTACAATATATCTTGGAACAGTTGGGATTTGAACACAGACTTTCTGGCTCAGAGGTACAGACACAATCACTGGACCACAAGAGCCCTCCCACGTGTTGTACGTATTATATATGAGATCTCAAAAATGGGAATAAGTAAATTGTATGTTGAGTCTTGTGATGTACGTAGAAATAAAATTATGGTCTCTGCCTAATTTTTTAACTTTTGCAATAATATCAATGGGTCCAGAGACATTGCACACTCCATGCTGTCTATCCATGTCAATCAGGGGAGTGGGCCATAGTCAGCCCAATGAAGGTGAAGATGAGGGCTGTGGTTATCACATTAGAGGCAGCATGCTGGGATACAAAAGAAGATTAATTATGAAGGGCGGAAATTTGAGAGAGATGCAGATGTAAGTGCCATACAGGAAATGAGTTACTGTGGGAGGGAGAGAACCACTGAGGTCATAAGCAACTTGACCTCAATAGAGGTTGCGCAGAATGATGAGCCGTAGGCAAAGTTGGGAGATGAAGCTGTAACTCAGTTGTGAGGGAATATCTGGAAAGTAAGTATTGATGGACTTGACAAGGCATGCAAGGAATTAAGAAACATTAAGATTTGGGCGTGGCCCACAATTATCAGGCAGAACCTGCGATACTTGCAACTGTATTCATTGTTTTCCATATTCCTGCAACTCGTAAATTTGCATTGAAAATGGAAAATAGCTGTGATCCTATCTGAAGTGGACTGAGAAGTGTTTTTTTTCTTTCTAAGCAATTGGACTCTGAGGCCTTTGAGGCAGCAATTCCATTAACCAGGCACTTTCACAGTACATGATGAACCCAGCTGCAATCATGGCACCTTGCATGTGACATGCACGCACTGTCCAAATATGTGGGATACAAATCCTAGTCACAAGCAAACTTGACCATATCATTGGTCATTACAGATTGGAAATAGTAATCTCTATGAAGCAGGCATCATTAGAGTGGCACATGTCAAAAAGATCATTCAAGATCTCATTGGCATAAGAGCTGATATCCTGGCTGACACTGTGGCTCAGTAGTTAGCATTGCTGCGTCACAGCACCGGAGACCCAGGCTCAATTCCTCCTTGGTCTGCATGGGTTTCCCCATGTCTGCATGGGTTTCTTCCAGATGTTCCAGTTTTTCCCATAATCCAGGGATGTGCAGGCTAGGTGGATTAGCTATGGGAAAAGCAGGGATACGGTATGGAGGTGCATCTGGATGGGATGCTCTTTGAAGGGTCAGTGTGGATTTGATGGGCTGAATGATCCAGACGTAGGGATTCTGCGATTCTATCCTGTCACCTTGACTTGTAAATAGTCATCAACAAGCTCTTATATGCAATGCTCACCTTTCTAAGATGAGATGGGGGGGGGGTCAGAGGTCAAGGTATCAGTAAATCAAGCAACATTTACAATCTCCTTCTGTATTTGTGCAACATGCCTTTGCTGCATCCATTGGAATAAAGATCCCCAAGCCAAATGGTCCACATTGAGGCATTTCACAGCCCACCCTGGAGTCCTACATGTTCCACTGTATGGAGGAACATGCTAACCATCAATTGAGATTGATGTGAATGATGATTGCTCACATTACAAAGATCCTGTTCAGTTTCTTACATTCCTCACACAGGTTCATTGAAGTGCAAACAATAATCCAGCCAAAGCACAGGTTATCACTGTTATTGCAGTGCAATGAAGGCGCTGAGAAATTGAGGAACAACAGAGGCATTAACAAGCACAATACTAGCAGCATCCTCCAGTGGCTGCCTAACAGCCTCCACATGAAGGCATTGCGACTGAAAGTCCTGTCAGCACAAGAAAGGGAGACAAAGAGGCCCAGCTGTCATCTTGATGTTATCTCCTTCAGATAAGTAAGGTACAGTGTCATCACACACAGGATGTCCCAGGACATTATCACAGAACAATGGCGGCTATTGGAACAGGACCTGCAACATGAAGGAGTTGGTGGCCATCCTACAGTGAGTGACAAGGTGACAGCTGCAGTAAAATTTATGCTGTCCCCTTCCAAGGGGATCTGTGTGAGATCTCACAGCCTCAAATCTACAAATTAATGAAGGCTGTTACCGATGCAATTTGTGTCAGATCACACCACTTCATCCGGTGTCCTATGAAGAGGACAACACTGCAGCCAGGCAAGAGACTTTGCCAACAGATAGAGTACAGGGTACATTAACTGTGTACACATTGCTTTGAGAGCACCATTTCATAACCTGCAACTGACTTCATAAACTGTAAAATGATTCCATTCTGTCAATGTGAATGACAACCTGAAAATCTGTGCCAATTATCTGGGAAGCTACCTACATCTCATGCTCCTATTTCAAGGGCTGGGTGCCACAGAAAGCTGGTCACTCAGAGACAAGGGCCCCTGCAACTATGGCTGAAGATTCTCTTTTTCAACCATCTAATTGAGATGAAGCATAGATTCACTGCAACGCATCCTCCAATTAGGGTAAATGGAAGCTGATGACTGATCTGAAGTTACAGGTATGGTACTTGGATTGATCTGGAGATGCCTTGCAATGTTGCATAATCCTAGAATGCTGCACTCTGCACAACTGGAGGAGGTAAAGAGAGGATGCAATGGACGCTGAATTAGGAGAATGGCTGCAATTTTCCAAGGAGGAACATCATCTTCTGCATCATAGGTGCAACCATCCAGACAGGACTTAACTAATATTCAATCTCAGTAAACGTAAGCTGGGTGAAGTAATCACTCATTCGGCTGTTTAGTTTTATTCATTCAAGGGATCTGGGTGCCACTGGCAGGCCAGTATTTATTGCCCATCCCTAATTTCCCTTGAGAAGGCGGAGGTGAGCTGCCTTCTTGAACCACTACAGTCCACATACGGACAGTTGTCCCACAACGTCATTAAGGAGGGAATTCCAAGATTCTGGCTCTGCATCAGTAAGGAATGACAAAAATTTCCAAGTCAGGATGGTGAGTAGTTTGGAGGAGATCTTCCACGTGGTGGTGCTTTTACGTATCTGCTGCCCTGGTCTTTCAAGATGGAAATGGTTGTAGGTTTGGAAGATGCTATCTAAGGAATCTAAATTTCTACAGTCCATCAGACAGTACACATTATAGCTGAGTGTCAGTGGTTGATGGAGTAGATGCTTGTGGAGGCGGTGCCGATCAAGCAGGCTACTTTGTCCTGGATGGTGCCAAACTTCTTCAATGTTATGACATGGAGGTGCTGGTTGTAGACAAAGTTAAAAATCACACAATATCAGGTTATAGCCAACAGATTTACTTGGAGGTACTGGCTTCTGGAGCACTGCTCCTTCGTCAGGTAGCTAGTGGGGCAGGATCGTATAAAGCAGAATCTATAGCAAAAGATCTTGTGTTATTTTTTATTCTTGAGTGTCATTAGGGTTGTACTCATCCAGGCAGTTAGGGAGCATTCCATCACACTCCTGATTTGTACCTTGCATATGGTAGACAGACTTTGCAGAAGTCAGGAAATGTGTTGCTCACTGCAGTATTCCTAGCTTTTGACCTGCTTTTGTAGCTGCTGTAGTTATATAGCAATTTCAGTTGAGTTTCTGGTCAATGGTAACCCCAAAGATGCTAATAGTGGGATTCAGTTATGGGGATATGGTGATGATTGCATTGAATGTCATGTGGTGATGGTTATATTGTCGTTTATTGGAGATGGTGATTGCTGGCATTTGCCACCTATCAGTCCAAGCCTGGATAATGTCCAGTCTTGGTGTATTTGTACACGGACTACTTAGTATGTGAGGAGTCATGAATGGTGCTGAACATTGTACCATCATTGGCAAACATCCCCACTTCTGACCTTATGATAGAGGGAAGGTTGTTGATGAAGTAGCTGAAGATAGTTCGGTCTAGGTCACTAGCCTGAAGAACGCCAACATTGATGTCCTGGAGCTGAGATGATTGATGTCCAACAACCATGACCATGTTCCTACATACCAGGTATGACTCCAACCAGCAGAGCGTATAGCCCTAATACCCAGTTTTCATCAATTGCAGTTTTTCTACAGCTCCTTGATGTGTTCAGCTCTTCCATCACTGAGGATGGGATACTTGTGGAGCTTATCCTCTAGTGAGTTGTTTTACTGTCCACAAACATTCACAATTAAATGTGGCAGGTCTACAAAGCTCAGAGTGGATCTGTTGGTATGGGATCGCCTAGCTCTGTCGATCTCTTGTGGCATATACTGTTTGGCAGACTAGTCCTGTTTGGTAGCTTCAAACAGGTTAACACCTCAGTTTTAGGTGTCAGTGCCAGGAATCCCCTGAACGCTCAGCAGTGGTGAATAATTTTGCAGCTAGCGAGAGGCAAGATATGACAAGCGGGGTGCTATAGAGGTATGGTGCACAGGTAATGAGGTGAATTTTGAAAAAGAAAATTGATGAGAAATCTCATAGGACTCACAGACATAAATACTTCATAGACTGGATTGAAATTGGACAGAATTTCTGGTAAAATTCAACTTCACCTGGATTAAAACTTGCACTACCCATTCTCAAGATTGGCACGTTGTATTTTCTATGCAAAGGCAATGGGAATGATTTACACTTTACATTTAGCAATTTCTGTCACCATCCATCCCAGACTGAATATATGCTACCAATTATTCCACTATCCTACACACATGCAAATTAAGAACCTTGTATCATCTGTACGTACTACAAATATATGATCATCTAAAATTTAAATATCCAAGTGAGAATGATTTTGCTGTACTGTGCTCTACATCAGACTTTTTTTTCAAAAAGTGGAGCCTAGCCAATGCTTATACATGAAAAAAAATTAGAAAAGTTCATGACATGCTCTAGTTTTAAAACCATAAATACTACAAATCAAGAATATAGTGACAAATCAGCAAAACGTATTGAGCACATTATTTGAACCAGTCACCGTTATGTACTGCATTCAGGGAACTTCTGCAGTCAGAACATAACCTTTGAATGGAAATGGCTAATTTTCTGCTGCATTTCAAACTGCATTCTGAGCAATTTTGACAGTTCCAGTTTTAATTGTCTCGTTTTCTATCACCTACTATCTAACTAGGTTACAATTTGCATTATCCACTTTGAATTTTTCCCCCAAATTACTGTAAATGGAAAAGCTGAATTTATTAATCTTCTCATCCATCAAATGCTGTCTTAAATGCATGCTTGAATAAGTCCCAGTATTTTAGCATGCCAAGGCAAGAAAAAAAAAAGCACGGTTTCAAAACATAGGATTGTAAGTTTGACATATTCCGAACTGTCAAAAAACACGTAGTAGAAAGTGAAGATTTCTGAACTCCAGCATCTGCATCGACATTTCGGGCATAAGCCCTTCATCAGGAATGGTGAAGGGCTTGTGCCTGAAACACGATTCCTGCTCCTCGGATGCTGAATGACCTGCTGTGCTTTTCCAGCACGACACTCTTAACTCTGATCTCCAGCATCTGCAGTCCCCACGTTCTGTCAGAAAACACATTAGGCTTCTTTAGAAAAGCTGGAAATGAAAACTAAAACATCACCACAAATTTAAATTTCAAAAGATTACCATCAAATATATTATTCATGAGGCACATTTTTTAACAAGTTATGACAAAGTTTATAGCAGTCCCCTTCATAAGGTGAAAATCAAACATCAGCGATTCTTGCACCTCAGTTAAACAAATCCTGAAGTTACGATCATAGATACCTCTATTCATCCACACAACAAACTCTTATAGTCCACACTTACCATTTCAGCATTGAAATGAATCTAACTTGCTCCATTTGTCCATCAGGTGAAAATGAGAAATACTTAGTAAAGTAAGCACTTTGTACATTCAGGGGTGACTGAGTTTTTAAAAAAAAAGGTATTCCTGATGAAGGGCTTTTGCCCGAAACGTCGATTTTACTGCTCCTCGGATGCTGCCTGAACTGCTGTGCTTTTCCAGCGCCACTCTAATCTAAACCCTGAGTTTTTAAAAAGCATATTAAGTGATAATTATTGACATAACCTCTTCAGGTCTACTTATTTGTTTTTAAAAAGTGTGGAATTTCATTCCATCAATAGAAAGCTAGTTTTGAATACTTTCTAAAACTGTTATTCAGACTGGTTCTTTTAGCTCTGTAGCAACATCTATTTTTCCCCAACCTTTACTACGTAGTCAGAATTGCATGTAAATTAAATTTCTATCCCCTGTATTTGGAATACTCGTCAAGTGAAATTCTTCAATCTTATTCAATTGGTTTCCTCCCACTGACATGTTGCTGCAGGTTTCCTGTAGAGGGTGCTATCTGCTAAAGCCCACAAAATATTTACAGGTGGAAATTGGGTAGATGGATGAAAAGCAGTGTTCTTTCATCAATCACTACATAGCCCAGACTGCTATATCCATTTTATACTTGTCTATGTATTTTTCATTTCAAATCTAAGCCATCCAGAATCCAAAATGGTAAAATTATAAACTGACATTTTAGTTATAGCCCCTTCACTATGCCACTATCGTGAAGTCGCTCATGCATCAATTTTCCCTACATATTTAAATGGAGAGGAATGACATAATGCTTCAGTACAGAAGGATCTGGGTACAATATACATGAATCACAATAAAGGTGTACTTTGCTGGAAGTACAACCAAAAAATTAAGAATGCAAATAGAATGTTGCCTCTATTACAAAGGAGATGGAGCACACATTAGGAATTGTACAAAGCATTGACAGACAGCATCAAGAGTATATTGTTTTGGTATTCTTATTTAAAGGAGGATTGCATTGGAAACCGTTCAAAGAAAGTTCATCAGCCTGATCTCTCAGAAGGAACAGTTATTTCATAAGGTTGAGCATGTTATGTTTATACTCACATGGAGTTTAGAAGAATGAAGGGTAAACCCTCTGAAGCACAAAAATCTAAGGGGACGATGTTTCTGCTCATGGGGCATAATTTATTTTTTGAGGGAAAAAAAGAGGAGTGTCAGGGTCATTCAATTAAGAAGGAACTTCCTTCACCCTGACAGTAGTTAGTCTTTTTGAATTCTCTCTGACAGAGAGCAGTAGAATAAATATTGAAAATATTCAAGGCCTAGTTAGATTTTTTGATTGAAAAGGGTGTTGGGGTTATGGGGAACAGGGTGGAAAGTAGAGTTAATGCCACAATCCCATCAAGGGTAATCATATTTAAAGACACTGCAAATTGTTCCCCCTTTTGATCCTATTGAGGCAAGAAAACTTTTATTGCTCTCCCCACTTCAATTTGCAATGGGAGTTTTCACTGATGAAAATGTGTAGCCATACACTCTCAAGATTTTATTTGGATAACAGTTAAAAATATTTTAAAAATGAAAACATTAAAATATCATGTAACTATACAGCTTTAACTGTTTCAGTCAATCTAATTCTCAATTTCTTTTGCACATTTCAGAAATGATATTTATCAAATAAAACAGGCTATTTCACTTATACTTTGCAAGAACTTTGTATTCCAGTATTTTCACTCCACTTCCTGATACCATATTTATATATTTCATAAATCTATGCAGTTACAAACTCAGTGCATCTGCTGATTTTAACCTTTTTGTTGCAAATCATTTGCAGCAACACATGATGAATGCTAGACATAGGGTTGGAACAGAACCATTTTCCAAAACTGTTGCACTTTGTTCCAGAGACACTCTGAGTGAATAAGAGGTAAACAGGGCAGAAAAGAGTAAGTTATGAGTGGATGAGAGTCATTGAGTGCAAATGCTGCATGTAATCATGACAGTCAGACTATTAGCCAGGGAGATGCAGTGGCAGAATTAGTGTGATTACATATGAGGAAGCAGAGACAAGAGGGAGGTACTTCCTATCCAGGAACACGGATGATCATCAACGGGTTTCTGGCATTGCTGGGAATTTTTTTGCTACTTGAAATAACATGGATCCCACTATCTGGTCAAGGCTGACAAAGTCTGTTAGGTGTCTCTTTTACCACTTCACAGCAAAGAAGATGGACCTCCTCTCCTCCACTTCATTCAGCAGCATCTCCAGGTTAGTTTCACCGAACCAGGGTATTAGCTTCCCTTTCTGAGACACATCCTTTCCAAAGCATAGCATGATGGGGCAATTCCTCATCTGAAGGCTTTGTTGTGTCCAACTCAGATTTAAATATGGGGTCAGTGGCATGAATGGAAGGAACCAGCAGTGGTGGACAAATCCATCTCTGCTGCCACATCATTGTACAAGAAGGACACCATAATGCCCAAGTACACAATTAAGGAAGTGAGCAGAAGACTGCTCAAGCACAAGTTGCTATGGGCCATGAAAGGAAACACTTCATGAAACTCAGCTATAACAACAGACAGCCCAAAAAAAGGGAACATACAGTTTTTTAACTGTATCAATGTCAGCTTTTCCTCAGTGGTAGCACTTTCTAATTTATAGTGGCTGTGAGTTTAAGTCTCACCCCAGAGGCTTACATTGTGGCACTGCTGAGGGAATGCCCCATAGTCAGAGGTATCCTATCCTTTGAACGAGATGTTAAACCTGGTTTTCACGTGGTCGTAAAAGATCACACAGGACTTTTCAAAGAGCACGTGACTGTTTCCCGTTTACCACTCTGAGAAAAAGAACAGGAAATGACATCAACACAAGAAATGATACCACCAACCCAAAGAAATCTAAACACAAATAGAAGGCTGGACCATAACACTAGTGCTTTACTGGAGGCTCACTGATATTAACTAGTATGGTGACAAAACATCTCAAAACAAACCTTCCGACTTAGCGAGCAAATTTACATCCAGAACTGTTTCCCCATCTTCTTGCCAACTTTTGTCACTTATTTCAGTGGAAACAGTTTTTCTGGTCATCATCCCATTGTTGATTATGGGACCTTGCTCTGTACAAATTGATCAACATTTTTGTCAGCTATTCAAAAAGGATTTAATCGACTGGTGAGCACTTTGTGACAACTGGACACTCACATGAGCCAAAGTTCTTTTAATGGATAACACCGTAACAGCAACAATTCAATCTGGAAATAACTCCTTCTAATTCATTATTCACTATGTGAATAACTATGTGTTTCTAACATTCTGGGTATATTTTAAACAACTTTAAAATAGCATTAAAACTGCCAAAGTGTGTTAAATGTTTGTCCACAAATATTGACAGTCATCTCTTAATCTTACATTCTCAGTAAGAGTTAATAATAACTGATAATCATTATCTCAGAAATATAATGCATATTCTATCTTTTGCCATAGCAGCCTTTGCAACACATTCCATATGACATGATTTAAATACTAAGAGTTCTAGTTTTATGGACTAACTTGTTTCGTTTCAGTTGACATTAGGACTTCAGCAAAGAAAAATGGTGTACATATGAAATTTTCATAATGTGTCCACTTGACTCATTAATTAAAAACAGTATTGCAAGGCTTTATCATGCCACATTTGCATTGGTAGTGGTCAATCTAACCTGAACATTGAGGTGATGTAACTTTGATTATCAGCTGATGAAATGTGATTATGAATTTAAAAATTGTACAATTTTGAAAAAAAAATCACAAAAGTACAGCACCCCGGTACATTACGAAAGCAGACTGACTACACAACCATTCATTATATATGAAATTGATACCAACATATTAATTGAGCCAGTATCTGATCAGAAATGAACACAATTTTAGATTAAATTCTGCTTGAAATTCATCGTCCTTTTCAGCCATAACGAAGAAACTCAACTGTCACATTTAAACATCAAGGGGGCACTCAGACATTGATGTATATTGGGAATGCACCTTCTGCGAAATATGTACACATACCTGGAACCAGGGCACAAATATAATATCAGATCTCAAACTTCTAATTATAAACAAACAGGCTATTGTTATAAAAACAAGAAATAGAAGCTAGATTTGGCCAAACTGCCCTTCAAGCCTGCTCCACGGTTCAGTAAAATCTTGGCTGACCTTTTGCATCCACTCTTTCATCCTATCTTCATATTCCTTAATTCCCCAAATTTCTGTGTATCAACATTCTTTCGTTTCATACAAGTATTCTGCTTTTTCTTAGTTTTATTAAAGTGGATAATTTCACATTTCCCCGATTGTACTCTCTCTGCTATTTATTTCCAAATCATTTAACCAGCCCATATTCCCTCACATTTGTTTTTGCATTCTCCTCAGGGCTTACTTCTCCCCCTCACATTTGTAATAAATTTACATAATGGTCTAATCGGTCCTCCATTAAGTGATTAACATAGCAGGGTACTCTCAGTGAATCACAGAATCTTTTTAGTGTGGAAGCAGGCCGTTTGGCCCATCAAGTCCACACTAACTCTCCACAGAACATCCCAACCAGACCCATCCCATTCCTGCAATGCTGCAATTCAAGCCTAACTCACCCAACCTACACATCACTGGACACGATGTGCAATTTAACATGGCCAATCCACCCAATCTGCACATCTTTGGACTGTGGGAGCAAACTTGAGTACCCGGAGGAAACCCACGCACACACGGAGAATGTGCAAATCCACACAGACAGTTGCCAAAGGGTGGAATTGAATCCAGCCCTGGCAGTGTGAGGCAGCAATGCTAACCACTAAACAAAGGTGACACCCACATTGAAAATTTGTATTGACCTGCTAACAGTGAATAATTTGATTATCTGAAGTTCAAGAAAAGCTAAGCAAAATAGTGTTTGACTACATTTGATCACCAAGATAAACTATATTTAATGATAATCTCATGAGTTGTACAATATTTATAAAAATATAAACTGCATGTACTTACTCTACCAGCTTTAGAAGTAACTTTGTTCTTGCTTCCTTTTGGTCTTCCTCGTGGTCGTTTTGGAGTTGGAGCACCAGTTGGTTCCTTTTAGGAAGGCAAAAAAGGTTTTCAAATAAATTTATGGCACACTTCATATTTCTTCCTACACCCATTAGACTTACACCCCAAAAACTCACATCAAAACATGAAAGCTTAACTGTCTAGGCTGAGTACTGCTTCAGAGATTTGTATGAGGATTGAGACTTTCTTAGCCATCCACTTAACTACAGCAAGGTTTTCACTTCAACAATTGTTCTCCGTGTGTAAACTCCTGATTCAGCACAGGCATCATTAGTGTCTTAAGTGTAATCATCTTGGGTTAGAAGAATAGGGAGACCCGGATTCAATTCCCACCTCAGGCGACTGACTGTGTGGAGTTTGCACATTCTCCCCGTGTCTACGTGGGTTTCCTCCGGGTGCTCCAGTTTCCTCCCACAATCCAAAGATGTGCAGGTCAGGTGAATTGGCTATGCTAAATTGCCCCTAGTGTTAGGTAAGGGGTAAATGTAGGGGTATGGGTGGGTTGCGCTTCGGCGGGTCGGTGTGGACTTGTTGGGCCGAAGGGTCTGTTTCCACACTGTAAGTAATCTAATCTAATCTAATCTAATAATATGAGGAGTCTTCTGGTTCTTTAATTCTAGAGTTTTGCATCTAACTTACTTTCTCTTCCTCTTATTCTCAGCCACATTATACCAGAAGTACAAATTAAAAGTTCTTCAAATCAATGTTGGGTTGGGTTGGGTAGGTTGGGGGTTTGTGGGGTGGGGGGTGAGAAGGTAAACTCTTGGAAACAATGGGACGAAGTTTTAACTGAACTCTATTTGAAAGAGGTGTTTTTTCATCTCCATCCTATTTGTACTACAGAACTACCCCGAAAACCTACTCACCCCTCTAATAAACCTGTTGATCCTCTACTTTCTGATATTTTAATCTCTATTAATGTGGTCATTTAATCATTTACTGGAAGCAAGTTGTTTATATGTAAATCAGTTCAGAGAGAAGTATAATTCTTAAAAGTTTTGTCACTCCCTCAAAAGCACATTGACAATCACAATAATGCAATATTAAAAAAGGACTCATTTACTAACAAACTCTCCCATTGAGAAAAGGAGAAACGTACTAGAATGTATTGCTACAGTCAGTGTTTACTGCAGCAAAAATAAGTTCACTCCAACAACAAAAATGAAATATCTGATTCTCCAGAAAATTAACCTTCCTAAAATATAATCATCTTTATAAATAGATGCAGGGTCTTTTTTTAATAATATGATCTATAAGATAGCTTTAAGCACTAATTAAATAAAGCTTATAGACACAATCAATATATTGTGAGGGTTTGCACTATAGCAGATAAACAATTAAACAGCTACATGAATATACACAAAAAGTCAATACTCAGATTGATCTCCTTCTCAGAACTAAGTTAATCTTAGAACGTGCAAAATTTGACAATCTGGGACTTCACTATACCGTGGTAACTGTCTAATCGCTGCTTATCCCTGTTTTGAAACATAATAGTTGCAGAGGTGATGAAGCTATTTGCACATCTATTGATAAAATTTCATTCCCCTTAATAGAAAATAAATTAAAAACCCTCATTCCTGTTTAACAGGAATTGAAGGTAAATAATTCAGAAAACATCAAGTCAATAAGACGTAGGAACAAAAGCAGCCATCAGCTCTGCACCACCATTCGATCTTGGTAGATATATTTTTCAACCCTATCTTCCTGCATTCTCCTGTATCTCTTGACCCCCTTATGAATCAATAAACTAACTATGACTATGACTCTGTCTTAAATATACTCAACTTGTTTTTCACAGCATTCTACAGTAACAAGTTCCACATCCTTTGGCTGAAAAAATTCCTTCTCTCTCAGTTTTAAAGGATCATTCTTTCACTCAGACTGTGCCCTCATGTCCTTGTTTCTCCTACTTGTGGAAACATCCTCATTACATCCACTCTATCCAGGCCTCGCAGTATTCTGTAAATTTCTATGAGAAACTCCCTCATCCTTACAAACTCCACTGAGTACAGATTCAGATTCCTCAATAGTTCCTCATATGACAAACCTTTCATCCCCAACATCATTCTTGTAAAACTCCTCCAGAACCACCCCCCTCCCCCCTCAAATGCCAGCATATCCTTCCTGGATATAGGGCCTAATGCTGCTCACAATATTCTAACTGTGGTCTGACCAGAGCTTCATACAGTCTCAGCAGTACATTTCTTGCTCTTATAGTCTAGCTCATTTTGAAATGAATGCTAGCATTACATTTGCCTTCCAAACTGCCAAATGAACCTGCATGGTAATCTTAGGGCTCCCAAGTCTCTTTGTGCTTCAGATTTCCAAAGCCTTTCCCCATTTAGAAATTAGTTTTTGCCTCCATCCTTCCTGCCGCAGTGCACAACTTCACACTTTCCCACATTGTATTCCTGTGACAAAACCTATGACAGCACAGAGCCCCAACTGAGACCTGTTTGGGCTGCAGCCATTAGCAACACGCTGACGTCACTGGGGGTTGGGTAAACGTCGCCTCTCATTGGACCGGACTTCCAGCTGATTGTCAGCCAGCTGGACCAATCGGCACCCGGCGACCTTCGGCCGCTGGCCAATCGTGGCAGGGGAAGAGGCCCGGACTACCGGTTCACAATGGTTTAAAGGTCTCATGTTGCGCTGGTGCTGAAAGCAACATTGTAACAAAGGCAGACATCGAACGTAGCGGGCTCGACTGTAGCGTATTCGAAACAACCCAAGACAGCACGATCTGACATCCACTCCTCCCCACCAAAATCAAAAATACTTCGAAAGTCGCGCAAATAAAAAAAAAGGAGAGAAATTTTAAACCAGCTGCCTTACAGCCAGATGGTGCTCCGCAACTCGGAGCGATTGTAAAATTGATCAATTATTTTTTTTAAAAAAAACAACCTTATGCATTTTATATGCAACCCCAAAATAAAGTGCCGTTTACAACAACAGTCGTAACTTACGAAGAGATGTTAGCAATCGGACGACTAGAGGTGTACATGTGATGTGAAAAAAAACTTGCATTAAAATCCAAAATCGTGGGTCGGTAAGAGAAAAATGCAGTTTTGAAACGCAAGGTGATCCTGTTAACTTAAAAGGAGTATATTTTGTGTTTTACGCGTGTACATTCAAGTCTAACCAAGTGGGGTGAAAGTGTGTAAAAGTACAGGTTTCAGTGAAAACGTGTTGAAAAAATGTAAATTATACATGTCATACTTGGGGTTGCTTCCTGGGTCTGCCGCGTCCTCTTTTTGGTGTGACATCCTTATCCTGTTTTACAGCTAAAGGCTGGCTGGGTTTTGCACCTGTGTCACTCATCGCTATTTGTTTCTGCAAAAAAAAAGTTACTCAATTAAAAATAACATACCGATGAAGATTAAGCTGTTTCACTCCAGCAAATATAAAACTTCCCACAGTTAAATCACCATGCAATAGAAGTACTACTAGCTTACATTATTATACGTAAATGGAAAACACTCACAAGTATGCAACGCCGTGAAATAGAAACCCCTTTTTGCTGCTTGATCAAATTGAAACTAAAGGCTGATGCAAATACAGAGTCCACATATACAAACACACACACAAGGCCTGTTCCTGTACTCGATACCTACCCTGAATGATGATCACACTGACTCTAATAACGGCGGCTGGAAGGAAACGGAGAATGAAAACACACACACACACACTTGGCTCAGATCCAAAGGCGGGCAATACTATAAACAGTAACGGTATATTTTATAAAAATAATACTCTTTTAAAATTCCTAAACAATATCAAAGCAGTTGCCACAGCCTGAACCGAGTTACATAGCAGCAAAGCAAGTTCTGATTGGATCCCATCCAGCAGGTTATTATACAGAATCCTCCTCAGGGATGATCTATCCACTCAAATATGCACGCTCACTATTAATATTTTCATCAGGGATCCTTTTTAGACAAATTATCACTATTTAAAATATGTTGCAATGCTTCTGTTACGCATGTCGATGTTCATAGGTTTATATTTTGCGGCATCACATGCTCTGGGACTGGACACGAGTTGTCACCTCCCACCAGCCGGCGAGCCTTTGATCAGAACAGCCCTAACAGCAGTCAGACTATAGCCCGTCCTCTTTGCCTGTTACTTTCCCAAAATTGGACAAGTAGTATAAAGTTAGCCTGAAATTTAACGAACAGTTTGCCCACATGCTTTCTTTTTTGAGGAATGTGCGAGAACTGCACCAAAATTTGCCGAAGAATGTCATTTAGTCATCTTCGGACTCATTTCAGAGCTCTTCTCCTAAGGACCCCTTTATTTTCACTGTAGTTGCCTTTTGGAGGTTCAGATGCAATTTTCTATACTTAAGAATAACTTGGATATTCAATATGTGAAATGGTGTCAACAATCGACTTTAATACTACATCGCGTTTTTTTTTCTCTTCACATTAGTTTTCTTCCCCTTTATAATTTGATTGTTCTTTACGCATTTTATTTGTCATGTAATGTGTGAATCACTGGCTGGGCCAGCACTTATTGCTAAGGTAGTGGCGAGCCACTTGTGGTCCACCTTGTTCACAATCTTCAGACTTGGGTCTAGTATTTTCACAAAAAGATTCTAAATTCAGAGCTCTTCCAGATTTTCTGCAACTTGCAAAAAGTCTTAACTGTTATCTTTGGAGTGGCCTATATTAGATACCTTACTGTGTAGAAAATCACTGTGTGCACACATAATCATTCTTGAATGAAGTGTATCCTTTACTGCTGAAGTGGCAATGGTACTGACAAATGTAATATAGGATGAATCTACGGCAATTTTCCAGAAGTATAGTTTTGATAACATTAAAGTATAGTTTTCAAGTTCAGATAGTGAATAAGTTTAGCTTAAATTGTTGAAAATGCTGTTTTAGAGAGTCCAATAACTATTTGAAGTCACCATTTTAAATAGTGGGCTTTTTATTTGCCTTGCAAATTCGTGGTAGTAATGTCTTTGCGTTTCATGATTGTCATCTATCACATTAAAGGAATAAACTCTGCATGGAACTTTAAATAGAACTTTTAAATAGTGTATTTAGATAATATTTAAATAGTGTATTTTGACCACTGATTAAAGATATACTCAAAATATTACCATTCTTTCAGATGCTGATAAGTCTGTGCATCACTCATACTTTTATTGTTATTTTGACAGTCAGTTTTTATTTCTCAGTTTTTGATTTTAAATATTGATTTTATTAAATATTATTATTAGAAATTCAATTTTTGAATGGTAGACACTTGTTTCTAAAATTATACTTTGATTGTTAGCTAAAAACACAAATCCACATGCTATCATTGTGCCTTGCTTTGCTTAGTCTAGCAAAAGCTATTGAAATGAATTTGAATAGATAGCAGTTTATAGGGTTGGAGAAACTAACATCAACAAAAGTAATTCTGTTTTATTCTCTGGTAACCAATTTTACTTATAATACACCACAATTTACCATGGCAAGGTATCCAATAGCATTCACAGTTAGACAGACTTATCTTTGCATTTCTTGGCTTTTTAAATGTGTTATGCAACATGTTAAGTTGAATGTGCATGTTAATAACCTTACAACAAGGGAAATCTGACATTTGGAAAATGAGTGAACTGGATGAGGAAATATGAATCTCCTTCAACAATCAGATGAAGACTGTGAAATTAGAAGTGGAGTGATAGTGTAGGAATTGTACGTTAGAGTGGGTGAAATTAATGGAAAGTCAGTGACAGAAAAGGAAATAAAGAGCAGGAAAGAAAGTTTGGATTGAGAGTGGAAAAAAATGACAGAAAGGAAAACTAATACAAATGAATACCTGAAGGAATGAGTCTTCACGTTTTCAACTGTTAAATTTCAGTGTGAGCATTGTTTATTAGCAGTCATTAACAATTGTGCCATGGATACTTAAACTTGTAATTACAGCACGTTACTTTCAGTAGTGAGTTTAGTCTATGTCTATTGCATAAATACGGAAACATTATGATTTGCATGGCAAGGAAAACAACAAAATGCCATTTTCATGAATCTACTGGTTGGTCAGCACAACATGGAAAATTACTTCAGCACTGATCTCCATGACAATTTTAAATATGTTTTGAATTCCTTTGTACAAGCTAGACATGGAAACATATAGCATTACAGGAGGAAAAAAGCAGAGAAAATTAGATCAAAGTTATGCATACATAAATAAAAAAGCAATATCCGAAATATGTTGTTCATGTTTTTATTTTTATTTCTTTTCTTGTTGCTCACGTCCACATGTTGAGACAACCTCTGTTTTAAAGCAGTTCTGACAGCTTTAAATAGTTAAAGATTTGAAATAAGTTCACTGTTGCAGGAATGCTGCTGTCCATGGTATTTTTTGGTATTAATGCAACCTTTTCCGACAGGAATGTTCAAATCACAATGAAAGAATTAAAAAACAACTCCCTCTGGTAATGCACATATGTTGGCAGTAATCCAATTAGCCAGATTCAGTTGCAAACCATTTGTGTGAAATATTGCTATTATAAAAAAAATGTTATTTGGTTTTTTTTGAAATCACACAACTACTCTGGATTACATAACACATTTCATACAAGTTGTTTTGTCATTTTCTGTTTAAACTTGACTTCCTAATCCTACACCCTTGTTTATACAGGAAATGCGGTCAAATAACTGAGTCATGTCTGTACTTGGTAAAGATTCTTATGCTAAATTAGAAACATAAGAATTTGACTTTTAAAATAGTTAAATATATTTGTTTTTTAACAATATACTAGTTAGTCCTGTGCCAAAACTATGGCTTTAAATGTGTTCATTTTTCAAATAATGCATTGATTTTTCTTGAAAATAGAAACGTATAGCATACTGTTCCATGCACATGGAGAGAACAGGAAGCTAATTCACAGCACTAAATAGTTATATAAACAAGTAACTACGACAAAAGCTTGCAACCACAGCAGACAGCTGACCATATGTAAACAATTAGAAGTAAAGTGGCTGTCACGCTGGAATCTTTATCAGGCTTTGTGTTTTGCTGAGGAGTGATTTTTTTTATGGTATATAAATAAGAAAAATGAAATACACTATTTAATGCCAAAATTTTGGTGCAATGTTTGTTTTTCCTACTTTTAAATTATTTCAAAAACAAATTGATTCCTTTTATTACTATAAAATGCTAATATTTAAATATTTGTAATGTTATGAAATAAAACAATGACAATTCACTAACAATGAAACAGACTTTGCTTATTTTATGAGGAGATTATTATGTCCTAGATTTTGATGACGCACATCCAAAAATGATAGCTATTTGGTCTGCATGTTGACTTGACATATTTCTCGCATTATGTTGATATTTTATATCGATTTCACATAGGCAATATGTTCAGATCAGTCATTCTACCTGGGGAATACATGTGTAAAAATCCATATTCTGCTATTCTATATGAAAGATCAAGTTTTGTTACACTATTCACTAATTCAGACTTCAACAAAAACTGAATGAAGTGCCATGTTATAGACTTGCCCATAGAATAAAAGAAATAGCAGCTTGGATTTGAAGGTAACCAAGAGACAGGAAACACAGAGTAGAGATGAATAAACATTTCTCAGACTGGGAAAATGTATACTGCAAATTTTCCCAAGGGTCAGCACTAGGACCACTGTTTGTGTTGATTTACAGAATGAACTAGACCTAGTCAAGGAGGACACAAAACTTGTAAAGTACTGTGAATGGTGAAGATTTTAAAAGAACATAAACGTGATGGTGTAACAGACAGATGTGAAATTTAATGCAAAATCAGAAGTGATGCATTTGGGTAAGAAGAACAAGGAGAGGCGACAAAAATTAAAGGTTTCAATATTAGGGAATTGCAGAAAGGAATCAACTAGGAGTAAATGTGCACAAACATTTGAAGGTGGCAAGATGGTTTAACAAGGAGTTCAAAAATATGCAGTATCCTGTACTTTATAAATAGATGCATAGAGTACAAAAGCAAAGAAGTTATGATGACTCGTTTTAAAATATTGATTTGGTCTGAACTGTAGTAGTATTACATCCAATTCTGGACACCATATTTTAGCAGGATGTAAAGTCTTTGGAGAATTAGCAGAAGAGTTTTACTGGAAAAGTACTCCTGATCATGTACTTATACTGAAGATACATTGGAGAAGCTGGTGTTCTCTTCAGAAGAGGTGATGGTTGTGAAAAGGTTCAACAGAAGTGTGCAAGATCATGAGAGATCCCGATGGAATAGTAGGTAAAAATAGTTCCCTTTTGTGGAAGTGTCAAGAATCAAAGGGCAGTAATTGAAAGTGATTGGCAAAAGAAACAATGGTGACATAAGGAAAACCATTTTAAACACACCAAATGATTTTGATCTGCCTTTCAACACTAAAAGCATCTAAAACAAAAATAATTTGCAATGCAGTGGAATTGGTCTAAGTGATTTGTTCTTATAGACAGACAGACAGAACGAGCCGAATGGTCTCTTTGTCCATTGTAACTGTTCTATGAATCAATTTATTCCAAATTTCTTGAAGATTAAATTAAAACTTCATAGTATATTTCCCAAATAAGTAGAATACAGATAGTGCCTTATCTTGAGCTATTAACATTTAACTTGCCATGGTGTTCCTCTGTTAAAAGCTTTTAAATTAAATTTCTAATGTTGTGCGTTAAATGGATTTGGTGTATGGAATATATATTTGGAAGATGGTGGTCAAATGAAATGTTAGAACTTTAGAACACCATTTTAACTAATGTCGTATTTCCACTCAAAGATTATGCATGTTACAAAAGTTGAATACATATAGGATATCAATTTGAGATTTAACTCTGGTTGGTTGTCTACATTTATTCAAAGAAAACAAATTTTGATGTCCATTTAGACAGGATCCAGAACTTGTCTTGAACTGCATAGAATCTCACCCTCTTCATTTTCTTCTTTTAAATGCACTGATAGATTTTGGTTTAATAGCAACACTCTCACATTAAAATCAGAAGGTCATGGGTCCAGGTTGAACCACAGCACTTCAGCATGTAATCCAGATTGATACTCTAATGAGGCAGTGCACCAATAGAAATGCACTAACTTTGTACAAGTGGTTACGTTTTGAATCAGCTAAAATCTTTTAAACTGAAATTAGTTTGTCCTCTCAAAAAGATATAAAAGATCCTAAAGCAGTTGTTGAACAAGAGAGTTCTCCTAGTGTCCTTGGCAATATTTACCATCCAACAAATACCACTGAAAATAGATTATCTTCCCAGTCCCTCAACGACCTGCGAAATGACAAATCAGTTTGGAAAAGGCAGCAAGATTTGAAAAATGAGATTGGCAACATTGAAGAAAAACATTGTTCTAGAACCAAGTTTTGAACAGCAGGGTGAAAATCTTTCTTATAAATGGTAACTTGCATCTCATGAATGCTGATTCTGCCTCATTGATATACTATTTCCTATTATTTCATGTACTGTAAAGAAATTTGACGGTGACAGAGCTAGAGGGTTTAGGTTTAGGTTGAGAGGGGAAAGATATGAAAGAGACCTAAGGGGCAACTTTTTCACGTGTATGGAATGAGCTGCCAGAGGATGTGGTGGAGGCTGGTACAATTGCAACATTTAAGAGGCATTTGGATGGGTATATGAATAGGAAGGGTTTGGAAGGATATGGGCCGGGTGCTGGTAGGTGAGACTAGATTGGGTTGGGATATCTAGTCGGCATGGAGAGGTTGGATCGAAGGGTCTGTTTCCATGCTGTACATCATATAAGTGGGCAGATGAAAGTTGGTCGCGTTAAGAGGGAGGGCACAGGAGGGAGGTATATGAAGATTTAAGGCATCATCTTGAATGAAAGGCTGAGCTCGCACCTCACTTTGTGAAATGCAACTTGGGTTGCTTTCCATTCTCACCCAATTCGTAAAACATCAATGGAAATAGAAATAGCAGGTTTGACAGAATAAGTTTTTTTTGTTCTCTCTGATAGAGGGAACTTCATATTCATGTAATTGAGACTCTTTGAAGGGCAATACACTCACACAATAAGGTGAAAGACACCAGTTATCACAATATTCTGGGCTTGGATCTCACACATTGATCGACTAAAAACATCCTGGCTCCAATCACTCTTGACCACATCAAACAATATTATAAATTAATCCAACTAGTAACTGAGGCACAGGTGATGTCTTGTGGGCTGGAAGGATTGATCCTAGTTATCAAAGGAGCAGTCACCTTCTACAGTTCCACAGTCTGCACAACGTAATAGAGCTGTCACTTCACACCTCAGAGTATAAAACATTCACACCCATTATCCTATACGCAATACTGTCTTTCTTGGGTGCTGTGGAAGTTGAGAGAGGGGTAAAAGTCTTCATTATTGCTGCCACATGTGCAATCTGATACAGTATGTGTGTCAAAGGCTAGAGCAACATATATCTGAATAAAGGAGAAAGTGAGGTCTGCAGATGCTGGAGATCAGAGCTGAAAATATGTTGCTGGAAAAGCGCAGCAGGTCAGGCAGCATCCAAGGAATAGGAGATTTGACGTTTCGGGCATAAGCCCTCATTCCTGAAGAAGGGCTTATGCCCGAAACGTCGAATCTCCTGTTCCTTGGATGCTGCCTGACCTGCTGCGCTTTTCCAGCAACACATTTATATCTGAATAAAGGCAAAAATCTGCATTGTTCATGTTGAGGAATACCCCTGGCCTCATTACCATGGGATTCAATTTCCCAATGTTTGGAGAACCCAGTTCAAATGTTATTTGTCTGCGGTACTCCTGCTGAATGATCACTAAATTGAGGAGGTGCTTTGTTTCTGATATTTCCCAGAGAGGATGATTGAAATTTTCCCAGTGGATCCAGGCACAGATCCTATGGTCATAGACACACACACAGGCCCAGCCGCAACCTCCAACTAATGTGAAGTTTTCTCCAGTTGCAGAGCTTGCACCTAAAGGTGCTCCCCATGACAATGGAGATAATAGCACTGTTGTAATGTCACTGGATAAGTAATCCAGAGGCCTGGGTAATTTTCTGGGAAATGGGTTTGAAACCCAACATATTAAGTGGCAAAATTCCCTTAAAGTTAATAAAAGAAAACTTTGAATTAAAAGCTATTTTAATGGCAAAAATATAATCATTGTCAATTGATGTAAATACCTATCTGGTTTGTTAATGCCCTTTAGGAAGGAAATCTGCCATCCTTATGTCTTCTGGCCAACATTTAATTTCAGCCCCACATCAACGTGGTTGAATATTAACTGCCCTCAAGCCATTTGCTTAAAGGACAATTAGGGAGAGGTAATAAATGCTGGTCCAGCTAACAACTTCCACATCCTATGAATTTTTTTTAAAATTGGATAAATGAGCCGGACACCCACAGTCTCCATGCAAACAAGAGAAAAGCAACATAGCCATACTCTGTCCAGCAGGGGAGGTCAGAATGCCATGTCATGATATTCAGCATCTCTAAAATCTGCATATCTTCTTCCACTGGGCAACCAAGGGCTACAGAATGTCCTCTCAACGTCTGCTTTCCATGCAGGTCATGCCTGGGGCTTAGACTGGAACTTTTCAGTCCCAGGCTACCATTAAAACTGTACACTGAATAACAGGAGGACACACTGAAGCTATGGATTAATAATGAAGATCATTGACAACTGCTGCACTGTGCACAGCAAGAATGTGAGGACATTCTTCAGATGGAACAGCACCTTCAGCATCCTACAGAATTTCAGCATCAGTCAAGGTAATACGTGAAGGAATTCTTCATGAACTTAATTAAATGGAACTCAGTTGCATGAAGTCATCTTTCACAGACTGCAAACGTTTTGATGCTGCTGATGCCAACATCCCCTGTATAATCCCAAATCCAAGTGCATCTTTGATCTTCCTATATGGATTATGCTGTTTAAAAGAAGTTTAATGATCCAAATGGATGGAAGTCTTATCCTTTCCCTCCCGTGACATCTAGGTACAGTTCCGCTGTCTGAAGCTGGGATGGAAGGTGCTTGTCCTAAGCTGAACCTGTTGGCAGGTTACCCCAGCAGCACCTGTGGCTTGAGAGCCCAAAACTTCTGACTGTATCCTGCCCAAATGCAGATGTACCCTCTTCAGCCTGAACTCCCACAAGTCGCAAGTGACAAACAGAGTAGAGATAGAAAGCCCAGGTACATTTGAAGTGTCCTCAGAGATTTCTGGGGGTCTGTATGTGGAACCTCCTCTGTCTTGGTACCTAATGGCATCACTCTGTCTCCTTGTGAGGATCAGGTGCTCACAGAAGGGTCAAGATGGCTTGCCATGTTGTTGGTACTGAGCACCAATGGCTAAAACAATAAAGTATGGGTCTGTGCACACATCCAGCAGACACTGGATATGTTGGATCTGGCTGTCATAGAATCAGAATCATAGAATCCCAAAAGTGTAGAAATAGGCTATTTGATTCATTATATCTGCACCAACCATCCAAAGAACATCCACCCAGATCCACCTCACTCCACCTTATCGCCATAACCCCACATGGGGTTTTTACCATGGGCAATCCACATAAACTACTCACCTTTGGACGGTGGGAAGAAATTGTTCTTCATGGCAGCTGCCAAACTGTCAGAGACAGCATGGTACCGATATCATTGGTGGACTCTTACTTGATTCCCAGCAGTCCTCTGAGTGCCAGCAATCCAGAATGCTTCTACCTCAACTAACTGCAGATACATGATAATAAAATGCTCACCAGAATCTACTCCTGATTGAACTCTAACTAATGTACCTACCAAGGTGTTTGTATCTGAGCTGGTGGAGGATGCCAGAAGTAGCTTTGCTGTAGTATCATCTTAGAGGTATGTGACTTCTTCCTGAGAGGTGGAGAGGGAGACAATGTCGTGAGGGGCTGGTCTCTTCATGGAGACAGTATGCAGATGTAACTGATGCCTGCAGTATATCAGAAAGAGAATGAATTGTGAAATAAGGGTAGAAGCTTGAGTATGTTAAGAGTACATTCACAGTGGCTATAAAGGAAGAGTAACGCAACACTTGACAGTGAATCTTACTTGGTTGCTGTGACATGGCATCATCATATGAGTGGTCATGGTCCTTCCTGCTGAGGCAAGAATTCTGTTTATAGAGGAGATAGATGTTGGCCAACCCATTGTACATCTTAGCTCTTTCACCCCTAATCTGGGATGTGTTCTCCAGGAATGAGAGATAGGAAGGGGGTGAATCTGCAGCTGTATTTCCCAACATTACAGCAATTGTACTTAAGAAATACTTCATTGGCCTTAAGTGCTTTAAATACCCATGATTGTGTCAGATACAACATAAATGCATTCTTCATTTAAAATTGATTTTCAGATCAGAACTGGATGACTAATTCTGCACTCTGTTTTGCTATCCTGATGCACTCTGTCTGGTACAATCTGCCTTTATAGCATGCAAAACAACACTTTTCACTGCATCTCGTTACATGTAACAACAGTAAATAAATCAATCAAGTTTTCCATTCCAATGAAAAATAATTGAAAGTCTTTCAAGTTTACAGAGATTTACGTTTATATACTTGATCATGTAGACTGAAAATCAATGCAATTCAAAAACCACAGGGCTGAAGTGCTACAGGGAAATATAATAATTATTAAAAGAATTGGACATGAACAAAAGACATAGGTAAAAATGAGTACTGCAGATGCTGGAGATTAGAGTTGAGACGGTGGTGCTGGAAAAGCACAGCAGGTCAGGCAGAGCAGGAAAATTGACATTTCGGGCAAAAGCCCTTCATCAATGCCCTGATGAAGAGCTTTTGTCCAAAACGTTGATTTTCCTGCTCCTTGGATGCTGCCTGACCTACTGTGTTTTTCCAGCACCACACTCATGAACAAAAGACATGTCAGTTCAAAGATCATCAGTCTGCAAGATGTCCAAATTATAAGTATCAGCCGTATAAAAATGTGTTACTTACATCAAAGTGCAATGAAGCTAGAATTTCTCTTGATTAAAGTATATTGTTGTGGACTAAGCTAGACCAATCAAAACATTCTTAAGCAGGCAGCCCAGACTGTAACTTTGCAATTTGTTTTGGTAAACGTACAGTGAAAATCACCCGGATTAAGTTAGTAAGGTTGATTACTAGATTCTAAAACAGACAAAAATATATTCACAAAATTTCACAATGAAACACAAAGAACAAAATAAAGAACCCCTACAGAACTCAACCTATCCAGCTAGATTTAATTATGCTGTTCCGAATACACACAACAGTCCCAATAAGCAAACTCCCTTTAAAAACCAGTATAAATGGAACACGTGCTTACAGGTTGAAGTTGAAGGGCAGAAACAGAAAGAGAGAGAGCTTTCACACAGCTCCCTGTTGAACATCCAACCAGTTTAAGACTTAACTAAAACTGCTCAAATCAGCGAAAAAGCTGACCACTCTCCTTTCTTTATACAGGTCACTTCTAAAACATGATCGCTTTAGCCTGAAGTCTCATCTGTGTGTGTGTATATATATATATATATATATATATACACACACACACACACAAAAGGTCTCTCAAAATCCTTTTCATCTCTGTACCAAACCAGACTGATAGGAGCCTAGCCTGGTTTATTGCCCCTCTGAAAAAAAATCAAGGACAGAGTCTCGTTGAGCCAAGGAACAGTTTTTAGCAAAAAAGAGACTAGCTTTGTGACCATCAATACCAAAAGATGGCTTCATTTTTAACCATTCAAAACCCAGTTACGAGTCTAAACACACATATACACTATACTAACAATACACATGCAAACATGCACACCCCAAACAAATTAAGGCCACGGTACACCCACCACCAAATGCCTCCATATCTCATTTGAGTCTCAATAACACATCGGCAATCACATTTTTGCAAGCTGCCACAAGAACAATTGTCAAATTGAATGGATGCAACAACAAGCTTCATCTAAACAATCTGGCATTTTTCCTCAAATGTCAATGGGCTGTGATCACTGTATATGATCATCTCAGATGCATTGTTGGTAATATAAACAATGAAATATTAGAATGTCAACACCAAACTTAAAGTCTCTTTCTCCATCATTGAATATTTCTGTTGATGAACTTTCAACTTCCTGAAAAAATACCCGATGGGTCCTTCTATTCCCTTGTCATACTCCTGCAAGATCACTGCACTGACACCCACATTACTGGCATTGATAGCCAACTTGAAAGCTTTGTGTAATCCAATGTGGCGAATACTGAGGCAGTGGTTAACACAGTTTTTACACTGTCAAATGCTTTTTGACAGTCCACTGTACACTGAAACTTCTTGCCCTTTTTTTTCGGTGAGTGGAGCAGCCACACTGCTAAAGTTTACAAATATTCGGTAAAGTCCACTCAACCTCAGGAACCATAATACTGCTTTTTTTTTGACGATGGTGTGGGAAATTCCCCAATTACTTTCGTTGTCCCATCTTGTGGGGCCATTTGTCCATGTCCAATAACATGGCCCAAGAAGGTGACTTGGGCTGTGGCAAATTCACTTTTAGCTAGGTTTACCACCAAGCCTGCCTTCCGAAGTCGATTGAACAAGCCCAATAAATGTTATGAATGTTCCTTCCATGAATGACTAAAAACCATGTCATCAATATACACCATACAGTTGGGTAATCTGGCAATGACCTTATTGGTCAGTCTCTGAAATGTGGCTGGAGCGTTTTTCATACCAAATGGCATGACTTTGAACTGATATAGTCCATTTGGCATTATGAAAGCCGAAATTGCCTTTTTTCTCTCTGACAGAGGTACTTGCTAGTATCCTCTGAACAAGTTCAACTTGGAAATTAAGTTTCTTATTCCTCTTTTTCAACACAGTCCTCCAACCGTTGAATTGGACATGCATCAGTCTTTGTAACAGCATTGACTTTGCGATAGTCCACACATAACCATTGGGTACCAGCTGGCTTTGGCATTGTGGCTATGGGTGAACTCCAGTCACTGTAACTCACTTTGATTATACCATTTTGGAGCATGCGCTCTACCTCCTTCTGAACCTGTGCCAACTCCAGAGGGTTATGCCTATAAGGATGTTGCTTAATCAGAACAGCATCCCCTATCTCTACATCATGCACAATTAGGTTATTACTTCCCAGCTTATTTCCGCATATCTCCCCGTGTGATAGTAATAACTCTTTCAGGTCATTTTGATTTTCTTATAGAAGGTAACTCAATAATTTGTCCCAATTTTTGACAACTTCCTCATTGTCCAATTTGATAGGAGGAATGTCCAATTCAGAATCCTTTGAACTTGCTTCTTCCTTCTGTGCTTTAATCATCAACACCTTCTCCTTTTGCTTTCCTCCCCTATCAAAATATCTTTTAAGCATATTCACATGAAACCTGTGTGGAGTCCTTATCAAGTAAATAAAAGAAAATTACTGCAGATGCTGGAATCTGAAACCAAAAAAGAGAAAATGCTGGAAAATCTCAGCAAGTCTGGCAGCATCTGTAAGGAGGAAAAAGAACTAACGTTTCCAGTCTAACTGACCCTTTGTCAAAGCTTTGACAAAGGGTCAGCTAGACTCAAAACCTCAGCTCGTTTCACTCCTTCCAGATGCTGCCAGACTTGCTGAGATTTTCCAGCATTTTCTCTTTTTTGGTCCTTATCAAGTAGTTCACCTCACTCAATTTCTTCTCAATTTGATAAGGTCCACTAAATCTTGCTTTTAAAGACTCACCTGTTACTGGAAGTAAACCAATACCTTATCCCCAATTGCAAAGTTGTGAATTTGTGATTTCTTATCCACTTCCTGTTTCATTGTATGCTGTGATACTTTTAAATGCTGTCTAGCCAACTCTTCAGCTCTATTTAATCATTCTTTAAAATTTGACACATAGTCCAAATAGGTGGTCTCTGAATCCTGAATTATTAATTTCTCCTTAATCAATTTTAACGGTCCTCTTACTTCATGCCCAAAAATTAATTCAAATGGACTGAATTTGGTCAATTCATTCGGTGCATCTCTGATTGCAAAAAGTACAAATGGAACTCCCTTATCCCAATCATCTGGATAAACCTGACCATATGCCCTTAACATGGTCTTCAGTGTTTGATGCCATCTCTCCAGTAGATTTGAATTGTTGTATACCCAAGTTATCCATAACCTCCATGGATAGTTTGGATGCAAAGTTTGATACTTGATCTGACTGGATCTCTATTGGTAGTCTGTATGCAGTAAAAACAAATTAAGTAGCTCTTCTACAAATCTTTTAGCTGTGATGTTGCGCAATGGGATTGCCTTTAGAAATCTAGTCGACATATCCATTATTGTTAATAAATACTTATTCCCACTTTTTGTTTTGAGGTAGGGGACCTATACAATCAATCAAGACTCTTGTGAAAGGGTCCTCAAATGCTGGAATAGATATTAAAGTTGCAGGTTTTATTACTGCCTGTAGTTTTCCAATTAGCTGACATGTATGACACATATGGCAAAATTCAACTACATCATTGTGTAGTCCAGGCCAGTAAAAATGTCTTTGTATCTTAGCCTGTGTTTTCCTAACCCCTAAATGACCTCCAAGTGGTAGTTCATGCGCCACTCGCTGCACCTCCTTTCTATACCCTACTGGCAAAACAATTTGATGAATCTCTGCCTATTTCTCATCTGTTTGAATGGGTAATGGTCTCCCTTGCATTATTTGTTAAGTAATAACAGACAGGAATGCATTCACTTTCTTTTTCAGTAAATGTCTTTTGATATAACTGTTTTAATTCCTTATCTTTCTGCTGTAATTCAACCAGCTTAGTAGAGCGAAAGATGCTTGCATGTTTACCTATTTGCTCCTCCCCTGTTACACTTATCTGATCAAAAAAAGTTTCAGATAGCACTATGTCAGCTTCCTTATCTGTGCCTTTTGATCTCTCCTGCTACAGCTTTTGCTTCTGTGATCTTGTGATCACACAATCAGGGAAAATTCCTGGATAAACATTCTTCATGTCTTCAGTTGCCTGTGTCGCCACTAGCTTTTCAACTAGAGTAGGCAGCATGCCAACCAGCAAATCAGCTATATCATTTGCAAGGACAAGTTGTATTCCTGCAGCTAAGAGTTTGTCCAGTACTCCTACCAAAAATTCTCCACTCTTCTCTGGACTCTCTAGCCTCACTTTACATAACTGAGCACTTTTTGTCTCACCATGAATTCCTGTTACCAGTACCTTTTCCACAATAGACCAATAGGAGTACCTATCTCTTCATCCTTCAGCATCACAGACTGAGAGGAGCCGGTGTCCCTTAACATTGTGACCTTCTAACCTATTACTCCTGGCCAATGTGAATAAACTTTAGATTAGATTCCCTACAGTATGGAAACAGGCCCTTCAGCCCAACAAGTCCACACCAACCCTCTGAAAAGTAACCCCCCTGACCTATTCCCCTACCCTATATTTACCCCTAGACTAATGCACCTAACACTATGGGCAATTTCTCATGGCCAATTCACCTGACCTGCACATCTTTGGATTGCGGGAGGAAACCGGTGCACCCGGAGGAAACCCACACAGACACGGGGAGAATATGCAAGCTCCACACAGACAGTCACCCAAGGCTGGAATCAAACCCAGATCCCTGGTCCTGTGAGGCAGCAGTGCTAACCACTGAGCTACCGTGAAACTTGACCATTGCATTTATATTTTTTAAGCAGATCTGGCATTTCCTTCTGATCATCCTGTACACTCTGAGGCAGTTATCTAACTTCCCTTGTGCTTTTTGCTACTAGTCCAACAAGATTTCCAAGCTTGTCTGGTTTTCCTACTTCTGGCTTTCTTCTAGCCCACCAATACTGTAATTTCATATTGCCCACTTTATTAAAATGAAAACACTGGAGCTTTTCAATGTCTTTGTTAGTCTCAAGAGTTTCTTTTTTACTCTGTGGTAAGTTATCCTTATGATCTTCACTGAGATCTACGGGCTAAATTGCCCATTACGATAGATGCATCAGTCAGGGTAAATGTAGGGGAATGCGTCTTGGTGGGTTACTCTTTGGAGAGTTGGTGTGGATTTGTTGGGCCGAAGGGCCTGCTTCCATACTGTAGGGAATCTAATCTAATCTAATCTACCCTTCCCTTTCCACGTGAGGATTTCTCGTTGCCCCAATTTCTATCCGCCATGGACTGAAATTGATTCTGGAAGCCACCAAGCTGAGTTTTATGGACCAATTCATAATCATCAGCTACTTCAGCTGCTAACCTTGCTGTTTTAACTCTCTGCTCTTCCACTTGAGTTTGCATTACTTCCTCACTGAGCCTATCCTCAACTTTTATCTCCAACCTTTTAAGCGGATTTTCCTTTTAAAGTGTCAGTGTTTGAAGTTCAAAAGCTCTCTCCCTTTCTATCTCAGCTCTCTCTTTTTCCCTTTCTTCTGCTTTTAATCGTAACTCAAACTGTTTCACTTCTGCTGGCCTTTCCTTATCTCTCATCTCCAACTCAAGGTGCTTCATTTACAATTGAATTCTTGCCATCTCTATACATTCTGATGGTTTATCCAGCAAGTTTAAATGCTGAGCTACTGGTGTAATTACCTTTCGTTTCCTCACAGAAGCAGACAGTTCCAATTCCAGCTTCTCTGCTAATTCCTACAACTTGGTCTTATTTACTTTTTGCAAAGCTTCCAAAGTCACCGCATCCTCATCCAGAAAACATTTGGCGATTAAAAGAGCCATTCCGAACCCAAGCTTTGTCTACCCAACCAAACCAGCACCCAAAATAAAGACACTAGCACTTAGCACTCACTGTTTAAAATCCCGCAAAGAGCCCCCAAATTGTTTTGGACTAGGCCAGACCACTCAAAACTCTCTTAAGCAGGCAGCCCCCAGACCTTAACTTTGTAATTTTTTTTGGTAAATGTACAGTGAAAATTACCCAGAGTAAGATAGCTAGTTTGACTACTAGATTTTAAAACAGATAAAAATGTATTCACAAAATTATACAATGAAACACAAAGAACAGAATAAAGAACTCCAACAGAACACAGCCCATCCAATTAGACTTAATTTTGCTGTTCCAAATATACACAACAGTCCCAATAAGCAAACTCCCTTTAAAAACTGGTATAAATGGAACACATGCTTACAGGTTGAAGTTGAGGGGCAGAAAAGAGAGCACAAGTTTTCACACAGCTCCCTGTTAAACTTCCAACCAATTCAAAACTGAACTAAAATTGCTCAGCAAAAGAGCTGACCCCTCTCCTTTCATTTTACAGGTAACTTCTAAATATGACCACTTTGTCCTGAAGTCTCATCTGTTTACATATAAACAAAAAGCCTCTCAAAATCCAGATCATCTCTGTACCAAACAAACTGATCAGAGCTGAAAATGTGTTGCTGGAAAAGCACAGCAGGTCAGGCAGCATCCAAGGAGCAGGAGATTTGACGTTTCGGGCATAAGCCCTTCTTCATAAAAGCCCTTATGCCCAAAACATCGATTCTCCTGCTCCTTGGATGCTGCCTGACCTGTTGTGCTTTTCCAGCAACACATTTTCAGCTCTGATACTCCAGCATCTGCAGACCTCACTTTCTCCTCTTCAGACTGATCAGAGCCCAGCCTGGTTTATTACTCCTCTGAAAAAAACACCAAGGACAGTCTCCTTGAGCCAAGAAGCAGTTTTTAGAAAAATAAAGGGACAATATGAACAGATATTGCCATTATCCAATTTTAATGTTGTTCTTCACTTCTGATACTTCTTTTTAAAGCCGCAGTTCATTTTGTAGTAGATCCGTATTCATTTGCTGAATAGTCTTACTTAGCAGAAAAAAATAATTGAATCATGCTCTTTCACTGTGTTTTCTGCATTATACATTGATTAGATTAGATTACTTACAGTGTGGAAACATGCCCTTCGGCCCAACAAGACCACACCGACCCACCGAAGCACAACATACCCCTACCTTTACCCCTTCACCTAACACTACGGGCAATTTAGCATGGCCAATTTACCTTACCTGCACATTTTTGGACTGTGGGAGGAAACCGGAGCGCCTGGAGGAAACCCATACAGACACGGGGAGAATGTGCAAACTCCACACAGTCAGTCGCCTGAGTCGGGAATTGAACCCGAGTCTCTGGCGCTGTGAGGCAGCAGTGCTAATCACTGTCACATCATTAAGATGCAAATATTTGCTGAGTTGTTTTTCTAAATTTTAAATATGATCAGTATTATTGGAGAACTGCAGCATAGATTCAGCTTTCACAAATATTGAGTTTTTGTAATCCATTTATCTTTGCGGTATATCTGTTAATCAAAAAGTCTCACTAATGATATTTTAATATTGAAGTAACTCAAAATTAGGAATGGAGACTTAGAGGATAATTAAATTTCATTGGTAGAAAATTTAATTTAATAAATAACTAAAAATAAATCATTGCTGTGTAGTTAACTAATAATCCAGATTGATAAGGAAAAGCAATTGCATGCATAAACATAAGACCATTGAGTCGTAGAGATGAACAGGATGGAAACAGACCTTTTGTCCACCTCGTCCATGCCGACCAGACATCCTAACCTAATTTAGACCCATTCGCCAGCACCTGGCCCATACCCCTCTAAACCCTTCCTATTCATATACCGATCCAGATCCTTTTAAATGTTGTAATTGTAATAACCTCCACCACTTCCTCTGGCAGCTCATTCCATACATGTACCATCCTCTATGTGAAAAAGTTGCCTCTTAGGTCCCTTTTATATCTTTCCCCTCTCACCCTAACCCTATGCTGTCTAGTTGTGGACTGCCCCACCCCAGAGAAAAGACCTTGTCTATTTATCCTATCTATGCCCCTCATGATTTTATCAACCTCTATAAGGTCATCCCTTAGCCTCTGATGCTCCAGGGAAAACAGCTCCAGCCTATCCAGCCTCTCCCTATAGCTCCAATTCTCCAACCGTGGCAACATCCTTTTAAGAATCATCCTTTTCTGAACCCTTTCAAGTTTCACAATGTCCTTCCAGTAGGAAGGAGACTGGGATTGCACAATATTCCAACAGTGGCCTAACCAATGTCCTGTACAGCTGCAACATGACCTCCCAACTCATTGTTCTGACCAATACAGGAAAGCATACCAAAAGCCTTCTCACTATCCTATCTACCTGTGACTCCACTTTCAATCTGCACTCCAAGGTCTCTTTGTTCAACAACACTCCCCACAACCTTACATTAAGTGTATATGCCCTGCTATGATTTGTTTTTCCAAAATTCAGCACCTCACATTTATCTAAATTAAACTCCATCTGCCACTCCTCAGCACATTGGCCCATCTGATCAAGATCCCGTTGTAATCTGTCCACTATGCCTCCAATTTTGGTGTCATCTGCTAACTGACTAAATATACCTCTTACACTCACATTCAAATCATTTATATAAATGACGAAAAGTAGTAGACCCAGCAACGATCCTTGTGGCACACCACTGGTCACAGGCCTCCAGTTGGACAAAATGATACAGAGGAAAGGCAATTTATGGAATCACCCCTGGGATCATTACAGAAGAAGATGCTTTAAAATTCATAAGTAAAAATACTAACTAATTTAATCAGGTAATAGAAAATAAATGTAAACATTTGGAGCTTTTAAAAGGAATTAGCATGCAGAGCAGTGAAAATGTGAATATGACGCTATCAATAATCATGTTGAAAGATGTGTTGCAATTCTATAAAGATTCACTGAATTCCAAAGCAAGTTTTGGTTAAATGTCTCACAAACTTTCTTCTGGGGATAGTGAGTTAGTCAATCATGTCATCAGAACAGTTATTTTTCTCTCCTCTCAAAATTACTGTTAGTCAGAACAGATAATTGCTGCAGAAAGTGTGTAAGATCATGATTTTGCTTTGATGTATGTGTGTATCTACTGGCAGCTGTTTAATATCATAACCCCAATGATTCAATCTTTAATCCCAATAACATCCCAGAAAGAGTTTAAGTTCTTAATAAATTAATGATAATACCTTTGATTTCTGGTTTTAAAATGCCTATATAAATTTAGTGTTTTATCTTGAATGAGTTCATTTATAGTAACCATTCAAATTCAACTTTATATTACTTGTAAATTGTCTTTGACACTTTTACAGTTGCTGATCTGCTCAACTACACTTTCATCTTCACCTTCAATGTTGCGCTTCCCATTAAAACTGCCATTCTGTCTCACCTGGACCATTTCTCTTTTATGATCTTCATCTCCTGTCATACAATCCAACAAAAAGACTTGAAGGGAGATAGCAGGTTACTGATTGAACCATTCACTCTCTAATCTGGTTGTATTGTGTAAAGTTCTATCCAGTTTCTTCAATCTGTCAAAACTGCTTACAATAAAGGCAATCTCCCAGCTTCTACCAGAGGCTAGTTTCTTAAAGCCCCACTTCCCTGTCTCCTCCGCCACACCAACAACACACAGTGCAAGCAGTTCATAGTTTTCTTTCTCACTGAGATTAAGACGATCTGGTCAACTACCTTGCCACTTTCCTTCATTCCACTAGCCATCAGGCTGAACTTGCTCTGGAGCTCCTCCTTTCTGCCTTGTGGATGCTCCACAGTGTCCCTGGCTGCAACTCCAACTCTGAAACCCAGGCTGGAAAATTTTTCTGGACTCATGTTGGACCTGGGCATTGGAAACATTACCAGTTTCCCACACTACGGCTTTGAGCTCCCCTGCTTTGACTTATTCCTTTAAATTAAACTTTTGATTTAATATCAAATAGTATCAATCACTCTAAGGTCTTTATTCCCTGGTCTTCATTGCTAAAGATTATAAACTGACAGACAAAAAAAAGCAAAATCACCTCTTTGCCTTTGCACCAAATTCCCACTGTGCTCCAATTTCCCCAATGAACACATTTACTTGGCTGTGTCTCACTCAAGATGTGCTCTCTCCCAACTGCTTGTGCACAAAGCTGACTGCTTTCTATGTAAAATTTAAAAAAAAAGCCTCATCAATCAGCTTTCTTTAAGAAAGACAAAACTATCGACTTATTATAAAACAAAACTTATTCAATAAAGATGCAAAATTGGTTCACGCACTTAGCTTGTAATATGAAAATAAAATGTTTACGCCTCAAACTTGAAACACAGGCAAAAGAGAACACACAGGGCAAAGGTAAAGACAAAGAAATTCTCTGAGCAGAGATTCAGTTATAGAAAAAAACACTTTTGGCCAATGAGTCTTAGTTTTTGAAGGGAAAAGAGAGAAGTTATAAAATTTTCAGAAGGCTACCAGTCTGTCGTGTGTAGTTGGGTGTCACCAAACAAAGCTCTTAGCAGACACAGTTTATTCAAGAAACACAGTATTGAGATGTCTTCCATTCAGTTTTCAAGGTGGTAATCAGTATTCATAAGAGCTTTTTTCAGAAATAGCATTGATCTGGGAGGTCCTTCTCTTCAGCAGACTTGTCACCAATCACTCCAAACTGTATCCAATGGATAAAATGCAACTTGACAGTTGAAAACCAAGGCAGGTGGTCTTCAATAAAGAAACAATCACCACAAGATATATGACCACCAAAGAATGCTTTATTAAAGAAAATGTTCCAATGGCTTTTTATTGGCCACATTATAAAAGATCCAAGTATCCTTCCAAAATTAAGTTCATAAAATTAAATATGAAGCCATCGTAACACCAGGGTAGTGATTATACTGAGGTCAATCAAGTGGACTTCATAAAATATGAGTTCCCTGATTGGGGCTGTTAGTCTGGCCCATTCTGGAGGCCCTGGCTGACAGATATAAACAGGAGTGTCAGAGATTCTGTTCACCTTGAGAGTTGGCTCTAAGGGAGCTGGATCACTATCAAGGACTCCCCACATTATAAATAAATGGTGACTTGGTGATGGGATATCAGCTTCTGTGAAGGTATTTTAACAAGTTTCTCTTTAATCTCCTCTCATGCCTTCTCCAATGTAATTTTATTAAGAAGATTCTTTTCCTGTTTATTTGACCCAATTCCCACTGAACTAGTGACCATCCAACTTTCCTTTCGGGCTCCTATGTTACCTAATGATGCTGATGGGTTTATCTCCTCAGTTTTCATTCTTCTTTCTGCTTCAAATGTCTTCAGCTATCATTCCCACTGTCTTCAAAAGCAAATCCTTGACTGCATAGTCCTTGCAAATGACTGCCCCATTTGCAATCTCCCATTTCTTTTGAGAAGTGTTATTACCTCCAATACTGATGCCTGCTTTTTAAACCTTCAATCAAGTTTCCGTGTTGCCACAGTACCAAAATTGTTCTTATCAAATTTATAAATCACATCCTATGTGTCTGTAACAAAGACATGTTAACTCTCCTTGTTTCCCCACCCTGTCCACAATCTTTGACAGAGTCAACCACACCATCCTCCTCCAATGCCTCTCTCTCATTGTCTAGATGGATGGGGTTGCTGTTATGAGGTTCTAACCTAATCATAGCCAGTAATGAATAACTTCTCCTTGCATCCCATTACCATTACTTTTGATATCTCTAAGGAATTACTTTTAATCTCCTCTCATCTCTACAGATTACAAATATAAATAGAGTATATATTTCAAGTACAGTGAGTTTGCAGAGTGGTAAGGGGATATAAAATATTCTTTTTCCCCCTTTATTATTTATCACTGTCCAGTGGTTGACTTCTACGTTGGTGCAGCAGAAGGAAGTTTTGATGAGTAATTGGTAAGCTAGTCAACTTATAATAAATAGTCAATATAATTAAATATGGCAACAGTTTGGCCAAATGGAATGTACACTTTGTAGTATATGTGAAATCATGGACACACCATGTATCTAAGATTAAAGTGTCACCAAGTACACAAGCTTGAGCTCCAGGTTTCAGAATACAAGTAGGTGCTAGAGTCATGTTAGAGGACTACATGGAAAGCCTGTTTAGGGAGGTGCTCACACTGCTTCTCTGGGATGTGCAGGTAAATGAGGAACAGGTGATGCCAGGCATTCCAAGAGAATCAGGCATGTGGTACAGAAATCTCCTGAGATGATCTTGCTTGCAAATCAGTTTTCCAGTTTGGATACTGGTAAGTGTGTGATTGTTCCACAGAAGATGCAGTCAGAGTCAAGTTATTGGCACCACTGGTGACTTAACTGTACAGGAGGAAGTTATTGGCACCACTGGTGACTTAACTGTACAGGAGGAAGAATGGAAAAGCAGTACTGGTAGGAATTCTTTAATTCAAAGAACAGACAGGTATTTTTGCAGCTGTCAGCATGACTCCAGGATGGTATGTTGCCTCTCTGATACTAAGGATAAGGATATCACAGAACAAAATTTTTCTGAGGGAGCTGATGGTAACCAATTACTTAGATAAGAAAGGGGATGAGATCCTGAAAGCAAATTTTGGGGAGCTAGGAAGGAGATTGAGAATAATTTGGAGATTACTGCTTTGGAAGTCCTGCTTTTCAATCTCACATGCTCATGAGCATGGAAACAGGAGAACGGAGCAATTAAACACCTAACTGGAAAACCGGTGTAGGCTGGAGGGCATCAAATTTGTGAGGAATTGAGACTGGTTCTGGAGAAGGTGGAACCTGTTCAAAATAGACAATTTGTATCTTGTAAGGATTGGGTCTAAGACTCACCCCAGAGAGATCTGCTAGTGCTTTTGGAGAGTAAGATAGATTGACAGAAGGATTGGAACCTAAGAAGAAGCTCAGATTCCATGAAAGCAAAACTAGTAACAGGAAGGAGAGTCATAAGCAAAAATAGAAAATGGATAAAGCAATCAGCAAATAGGATCAAAATGGACTAAAACATTAAAAAAGCTAATTAATGACATTCGATCTAATATACCTCATTATAGCTGGGACAGGGGAGGTTTTGCTGGAGATCAAAGCAAAAGCAGAAAACCTAAGCAGTTACTTGGCATTTTATAAACTTACAATAATTTATAATGTATAACCACATTATATAATCTTATTTCACCACTATTTTGTACAATTGAAGCTATTCTTATGAAAAACAAAACAAAACCTGTCATAATTTCTTCAGAACTGAAAGTTTCATTATAAAGGTTAAGATGTACATTATCACATGAATAAGAATAAATGTGCTGCAAGTAACAGACTACAATATTGAAATCCAAACATGGCAGAGATCCTACAGTTGTCCCATTAAGATAAAGTGACTAATTGTTAAGGTTTTGTGACAGTAAAGGTTGAGCAAGGGCATCTAGAGAACAACCTAATCCTCAAAACCTGAAACCTTGGGAAAAGGCTGCCATGACCCTGACTTAAATGAATAATTTGCTGGCTTTTTCTTTCAGTCGGGAACCTTTCTGTTGGGTGTGTGTATTGAAAATTTGGCCATGCGCTAAGCTTGGTTTTCCACTCATTAATTTGTTGGCCATCAAATGTAATATGAGGGAAAATTTTTGATCTGTGTTACAAGCAGGTAATGTTTTGCCAGAAGCATGAAGCTGTAAAGTTACATTCTAAACACAACATGCCTGCAACATGAGCACTGGTTATCAAGTTTAAAGTCAATCTTTTGACTCAATCATAGGAATACAACCAACTGCGATAAAATTGCATAATCAAACTGAATAGTAACCATTGTAAAATATTAGAATAGCCTGAATACTCTAATAATTTCTACTGTGGAAAAAATGTCAACGTTTAGCTTTGCTCAACTTCTAAAATCACTAAAAGTTCTTTCCACTGAGACTAACATTGCAGCAATATCAAGGCTCAGAAGAGGAATGGAATCCAGAGACCGGACAAACTCATTTTCAATGAATATTTTAAACCAACAAACATTTTTTTAAAAAATTCACTTAAAAACAAGGAAGAATAATTTTAATCTTTAAGCATGAATGCAAATTCTAATCACCTTAAGAATGCAAGTCTCGGATAATCTACAGATAACATTCAATCTAAAAAAGAAATAAACCACAAGGCAACATAACAGCCTCCTGGGTCTTCCTACTTATTCATGTAAATTAACATAATTGGCCTTATTTCTCTGTTCAAATGGACTCTGGCTCTGATAACAGGATTGCTAACTTTTAATATGCTACAGGCATCAGTTTGTGTGGTTCTTTACTGGAGATCTGTGGTGTAGCACTCAAACTTCTCTTCTGCATTGCCCAATTACATTCCCAAAAATCTTTATAGAGTGACCCAAATTCCAGCATAAGTCCTTTAGAAATTTTTCCTTCTGAGGTCAAGGATCAGTCAGGAGTGTATGCCCAAAACAGCTGGCAAGGCATTGTCTTACCTAGAGTACTCTAGTGATGGTGCAGATGTGAGCACAATGCCATTAAGAAGAAAGTTCCAAGATTTTGACCCTGCTGTATTAAGGAAACAGTGATATATTTCCAAGTCAGGATGGTGAGTGGCTTGGAGGGAAATTTGCAGCAATGGTGTTTCCATATATCATGTCCATCAAGATGGCGGTGGTTCTGTGATTGGAAGGTGCTGTCCAATGTCCCTTGATGAAGTTCTGCAATGCATCTTGAAGATGTTACATATTGCTACTAATGTACATTGGTGGTGAAGAGTTTGAATGTTTGTGAACGTGATGCCAATTAAGTGGGTTGCTTCATGCTGGATGGTGTCAAGCTGTATCAGAGCTACACTCAACCAGATAAGTGCAGAGAATTCCATCATCTGCTGACTTGTATCTTGTAGATGGTGGACAGACTATGGAGATTCAGATGATAATTTACTCACTGCAGAATTCCTAGCCTCTTACCTGCTCTTGTAGCCACAGTAAGTATACAGCTAGGCCAGTACAGTTCAGATTCTGGTCAATGGTTTGTGTGTGTGTGTGTGTCGAGAGTGTGGTGGTGGAAAAGCACAGCAGGTCAGACAGCATCCGAGGAGCAGGAGAATTGATGTTTCGGGCCAGAGCCCTTCAGCAGAAATGGCCCTTGGACGAGGCTTTGCAGTAGAGTTGAAATCAACTAGGAGAAAATGAAGATGAAGATGCTGGAGATTGTGTGTGTGTGTGTGTGTGTGTGTGTGTGTGTGTGTGTGTGTGTGTGTGTGTGTGTGTGTGTGTGTGTGTGTGTGTGTGTTATGGGTACGTGTGTGCACACGCACGCGAGCTTGCTTGCTGATGAATCATCAATCAACGGTAGTCAGTGACTGGTTGAGGGCTTGGACATAGGGTAGTGGGGTGGCCAAAGAGAACTTTAGAACCAATAAAAAGCAAATCAGTTGCACACATTTCCTAGTTAAAAATCAACTGATATAGAGTATGGATACTGTCTTCTATTGTGTCCAGCTTGAGTTCTTGTAACATGTACTGATACTGTTATGTATTAAATCCAGTACCATGTCTCCTGTAACAAGAACAGAAATTGCTGTAAAACCTCAGCAGGCATGGCAGTATCAGTCGACGGAAAACAAAGTTAACATTTGACTCCAATGACCCTCCTTCAGACCATGTCACCTGACCTATCTCTTCATTAAAACTGGCTACAAGATTCTGCCCCGTTGAGTTGAGATCACATGACTACAGTGAGCCAGAATTAGTTTTGATTTAATTTATTACTGTCAGTGCCCGAGATAGAGCAAAAAATGTTGTCTTATGTGCTTTATGGGCAAAATGTCCTTGACAAGTGCATTGTGGTAACAGAACAGAGTGCATGATATAATGTTGCAGCTGCCAAGAAGGTACAGAAAGCAATCAATAGTAACATTAAAAAAGGTCCATTCAAAAGCAGGGACGAAGCTGTTCTTTAATCTGTTAGAGTCCTAGAGTCATAGAAATGTACAGCATGGAAACAGACCCTTTGGTCCAACCCATCCATGCCGACCAGATATCCCAACCCAATCTAGTCCCACCTGCCAGCACCTGGCCCCTATCCCTCCAAACCCTTCCTATCCATATACCCATCCAAATGCCTCTTAAATGTTGCAATTGTACAGGTGCCACCACTTCCTCTGGCAGCTTATTCCATACCCGTACCACCCTCTGTGTGAAAACGTTGCCCCTTAGGTTTCTTTTATATCTTTCCCCTCTCACCCTAAACCTGTGCCCTCTAGTTCTGGACTCCCCGATCCCAGGGAAAAGACTTTGCCTATTTACTCTATCCATGCCCCTTGTAATATTGTAAACCTCTATAACGTCACCCCTCAGCCTCTGACATTCCAGGAAAAACAGCCCCAACCTGTTCAGCCTCTCCCTATAGCTCAAATCCTCCAATCCTGGCAACATCCTTGTAAATCTTTTCTGAACCCTTTCAAGTTTCACAGCTTTCTGATAGGAACGAGACTAGAATTGCATGCAATATTCCAACAGTGGACTAACCAATGTCCTGTACAGCCGCAACATGACCTCCCAACTCCTGTACTCAATGCTCAAAGCATACCAAACGCCTTCTTCACTATCCGATCTACCTGCGACTCCACTTTCAAGGAGCTATGAACCTGCACTCCAAGGTCTCTTTTTTTCCGCAACACTCCCTGGGACCTTACTGTTAAGTGTATGAGTCCTGCTATGATTTGCTTTCCCAAAATGCAGAGCCTCGCATTTATCTGAATTAAACTCCATCTGCCACTTTTCAGACTATTGGCCCATCTGGTCAAGATCCTGTTGTAATCTGAGGTAACCTTCTTAGCTGTCCATTATACCTCCAATTTTGGTGTCATCTGCAAACTTACTAACTGTACCTCTTATGCTCGCATCCAAATCATTTATGTAAATGACAAAAAGTAGAGGACCCAGCACCGATCCTTGCGGCACTCCACTGGTCACAGGCCTCCAGTCTGAAAAACAACCCCCACCACCACTCTCTGTCTTCTACCTTTGAGCCAGTTCTGTATCCAAATGGTTAGTTCTCCCTGTATTCTGTGAGATCTAATCTTGCTAATCAGTCTCCCATGGGGAACCTTGTCGAATGCCTTACTGAAGTCCACATAGATCACATCTACTGCTCTGCCCTCATCAATCCTCTTTGTTAATTCTTCAAAAAACTCAATCACCTTTGTAAGACATGATTTCCCATGCACAAAGCCATGTTGACTATCCCTAATCAGTCCTTGCCTTTCCAAATACATGTACATCCTGTCCCGCAGGATTCTCTCCAACAACTTGCCCACCACCCACGTCAGGCTCACTGCTCTATAGTTCCCTGGCTTGTCCTTACCACCCTTCTTAAACAGTAGCACCACGTTTGCCAACCTCCAGTCTTCCGGCACCTCACTTGTGACTATCGATGATACAAATATCTCAGCAAGAGGCCCAGCAATCACTTCTCTAGCTTCCCTCAGAGTTCTTAAGTACACCTGATCAGGTCCTGGGGATTTATCCACCTTTACCCATTTCAAGACATCCAGCACTTCTTCCTCTGTAATATGGACATTTTGCAAGATGTCACCATCTATTTCCCTACAGTCTATATCTACCATATCCTTTTCCACAGTAAATACTGATGCAAAATACGCGTTTAGTATCTCCCCCATTTTCTGCGGCTCCACACAAAGGCCGCCTTGCTGATCTTTGAGGGGCTGTATTCTCTCCCCAGTTACCTTTTTGTCCTTAATATATTTGTAAAAACCCTTTGTATTTTCCTTAATTCTATTTGCCAAAACTATCTCACATCCCCTTTTTGCCATCCTGATTTCCCTCTTAAGTATACTCCTACTTCCTCTATACTCTTCTAAGGATTCACTCGATCTAACCTGTCTATACCTTACATATGCTTCCTTCTTTTTCTTAACCAAACCCTCAATTTCTTTGGTTATCCAGCATTCCCTATACCTACCAGCCTTTCCTTTCACCCTGACAGAAATATACTTTCTCTGGATTCTCATTATCTCATTTCTGAAGGCTTTCCATTTTCCAACCGTCCCTTTACCTGCAAACATCTGCCCCCAATCAGCTTTTGAAAGTTCTTGCCTAATAACGTCAAAATTGGCCTTTCACCAATTTAGAACTTCAACTTTTAGATCTGGTCTATCCTTTTCCATCACTATTTTAAAACGAATAGAATTATTGTCGCTGGCCCCAAAGTGCTCCCCCACTGACACCTCAGTCACCTGCCCTGCCTTATTTCCCAAGAATAGGTCAAGTTTTGCACCTTCTCTAGTGGGTACCTCCACTACTGAATCAGAAAATTGTCTTGTATGCACTTAACAAATTCCTCTCCATCTAAACCTTTGACACTATGGAAGTCCCAGTCTATGTTTGGAAAGTTAAAATCCCCCTCCATAACCACCCTATTATTCTTATAGATAGCTGAGATCTCCTTACAAGTTTGTTTCTCAATTTCCTTCTGACTATTAGGGGGTCTATAATACAATTCCAATAAGGTGATCGTCCCTTTCTTATTTCTCAGTTCCACCCAAATAACTTCCCTGGATGTATTTCTGGGAATATCCTCCCCCAGCACAGCTGTAATGCTATCCCTTATCGAAAATGCCACTCCCACTCCTCTCTTGCCTCCCTTTCTATCCTTACTGTAGCATTTGTATCCTGGAACATTAAGCTGCCAGTCCTGCCTATCCCTGAGCCATGTTTCTGTAATTGCTATGATATCCCAGTCCCATGTTCCTAACCATGCCCTGAGTTCATCTGCCTTCCCTGTTAGGCCCTTTGCGTTGAAATAAATGCAGTTTAATTTATTCGTCCTACCTTGTCCCTGCCTGCCCTGACTGTTTGACTTGCTTCTGTTCTCAACTGTACCAGTCTCAGATTGATCTCTTTCCCCACTATCTCCCTGGGTTCCACCACACACCCCCGCCCACCCCCACCTCCCCAACAACCTTACTAGATTAAATCCTCCTGAGCAGATCGAGCAAATTTCCCTGCCAGTATATTAGTCCCCTTCCAATTTAGGTGCAATCCGTCCTTCTTGTACAGGTCACTTCTACGGCAAAAGAGATTCCAATGACCCTATAATGTGAATCTTTCTCCCATACACCAGTTCCTCAGCCATGCATTCATCTCGTACATGCATACAAACTTTTATATCTTCTGTTTGATGGAAGAGAGTATAACTGGGTAGGAGGGGGGTCTTTTATTATATTGCTTTCCCAATGCAGTAGGAAGTACCGATAAAGTCAATGGATATGAGGTTGGTTTGTGTGATGGACTCGGTTGTGTTCACAACTCTGTATTTCTTTCAGTTTTGGGAAGAGCCGTTATTATACCACACTGTGATGCATCCAGATAGGATGCTTTCTATGGTACATCTACCAAACTTTATAAGAGTCTTATAGAACATAGAACATAGAAGGATACAGCACAGTACAGGCCCTTCGGCCCTCGATGTTGCGCCGACCGAATCCTACCTAACCTATACTAGCCCAATAACTTCCAAATGCCTATCCAATGCCCGCTTAAATGACCATAAAGAAGGAGAGTTCACCACTGATACGGGCAGGGCATTCCATGAACTCACAACCCGCTGTGTGAAGAATCTACCCCTAACATCTGTCCTATACCTACCACCCCTTAATTTAAAGCTATGTCCCCTAGTAACACCTGACTTAATGGACCTAAGCTGAATTTCCTTAGACTCCTAAGGAAATAGAGGTATTTGGTGTGCTTTCTTAACTGTTGTGTCAACGTGGGTGGACCAGGACAGATTGTTGGTGATTTTAGCTCCCAGGAACTTGATGCTCTCAATCATCTCTATATCATCACAAACGATGCAGACAGTGACATGTCCTCCACTCCACTTCCTGAAGTTACTGACAGCTCCTTCATTTTGCTGACGCTGGTGGAGAAATTGGAGTCTTTACACCATGCCATTAAGCACTCTATTTCCTTCCTGCCTTGTCATTGTTTGAGATCTGAACTACAATGGTGGTGTTGTCAACAAACTTGCAAATGGAGTTGGTATGGAATTTGGCCAGTTATAAGGTGTACAGTATGGTGCTGAGTATGCAGTCTTGCAGGGCACCAGTGTTGAGGTTTATCATGAAGGAGGTGTTGTCCCCTGTCCTTATTGATTGTGGTCTGTTGGTCAGGACATTGAAAATCCAGTCAAAGAGCAGGGAGGAGGGACTTAGATCCCAGAATTTGGAGATGAATCTTTTTGGAATTATGGTGTTGAAGGCAGAGTGGCGTAGATTTCTATGTTATCTAGATGTACCAGGGATGAATGTAGGGCCAGGGAGATGGTGTTTACTGTGAACCTGTTGCGCCAGTAGGCAAATTGCAAGGGATCAAGGCAACCTGGGAGGCTGGAGTCGATGTGAGCCATGACTTACCTTTTGAAGCACTTCATAATTACAGATGTCAGAGCCACTGGACAGTGATCATTGAGGCTCTCTGCATGATTTTCTTTGGCACGGAATGATTGCAGTCTTCTTGAAGCAGATGATAACCTCACATCACAGTTACAGGAGAGGTTGAAGATATCTGCAAATACTCCCACCGGCTGCACCGCATAGGATCTGAGTACACCGCAGTGGACTCCATCCAGACCAGTTGCCTTCTGTGGGTTCACCCTTAAGAAGACCAATCTAACATCTGTAGTGTTGACTGAGCGTACAGGTGTATCCGAGACTGATGGGATAGGTAACTTGTTTTCACTGACCTTCTGTTCAAAGCGAGCACAGAATGAATTGGGCTCATTGGGTAGGAATGTACTGTTGCCTGTGATACTGTTCAACTTTGCTTTGTAGTGCGTTATGATACTTCAGCCTTGCTACAAGTGAGTAGTGTTCATGTAGTTAGTTTGGGTCTCAAGCTTAGTTTGGTATTGCCTCTTGACATCCCTAATGGCCTTGCCAAGGTCATAGCTGTATTTCCTGTATAGGTCAAGGTCACTTAACTTAAACACCTCAGACCTGGACTTCAGTTGGGAATGGATCTCCAGTTTATCCATGTTTTCAGTTAGAGAACGTTTGGATTAACTTCTTCAACATGCAGTCTTCTACACACTTACTAATGAAGACTGTAATGGTAGTGGCATACTCATTTAGGTTAGCCACTGAGTTCTTGAATATGGACTAGTCCACCAACTCTAAGCAGTCCTATGCTCTTCAGTTTCCACAGACCAAGATTGCACTACTTTCTGCATTGGGTCCTCATGCTTCAATTTGTGCTTGTAAACTCGGAGGAGGAGCACAGCATTATGGTCTGATTTTCCAATATGCAGCTGAGGGATGGCGTGATAGGCAACATTTATGGTTGGTAGCAATGGTCAAGGATGCTCCGACCTCCGGTGAGACTGGAGATATGTTGGTGGAATTTTGGGAGCACATGCTTGACATTCACATAGTTGAAGTCATGAGCTATGATGAACAAGGCTTCAGGGTACTCTGTTTCAAGACTATTTGTAGCATTTTGTACTTCATCAAATACACTCTTCACTTTCACATGATGTGGGATGTAAACCACTGCTGAAAATGTGTTGCTGGTTAAAGCACAGCAGGTCAGGCAGCATCCAAAGAACAGGAAATTCAACGTTTCGGGCCAGAGCCCTTCATCAGGACCACTGTCAGGATAGTGGAGGTGAACTCGTGCAGCAGGTTGTATGGACGGCATTCCACTGTTAAATATCTTAGATTTGGGAGCAGTGATTTGCCAGGGTCACCACATCTGAGCAGGTTGATCAGGAGGGAGACTCCACTGCCCCTTGCCTTGCCTGAAGATGCTGCACAGTCTATTCTGTGAATTAAGAAGCTCTCATGACTGTAAGGCACAGTCAGGTGTGGCAGGGATGAGCCATGTCCCTGTGAAACAGAGCACTCAGCAGTCTCTCAACTCTCTTTGGAAGATGATTCCTGCTTTAAAGTATTTTTACAGTAATGCATTTTGATCCCAAATATTTCTGTTTACAGACAGAAAAGTTAAAGAAAAGAATTGCATGCATTATCTTTTACATAGGTAATTACTGAATTTATCCATTGGCTGGGCATGTCAATGGGCATTTATTACTTGGGCTGACAAGTGATAAGGAACAGTTGTGCCCAAAGCGTGCCAGATAGTGACTATGTCCACCAAAGTCAGAAGTCACATGACACTAGGTTATAGTCCAACTGGTTTATTTGAAATCACAAGTTGTCAGAGCCCTGCTCCTTCATCAGGTGAAGTAGAGGGAAGCGGACAGCATTTATGGGTGGTCAGGTAATTGCAAGATAACTCTCGGTGAAGAAGAGGGTCAAGATAGTACAACCGCTGTGAGTAGGGTGTCAACATTGAATAACAAATCTTTGCAGGTGATCAGGAGTGTCAAACGGTGTGAGTAAAGTGTCAACAGCTGAACAGCAAGTGAAGGGATGCCTATGATTCAATTAATTAAGGCAGAAAGATAATTACAAAAAAAATCAAAAATAAGATGGTGCTAGAGACACTTTTTAACAACCCAGTCCAACACTGGCACCTCTACATCATGGAGGAGAAAGTGAGGTCTGCAGATGCTGGAGTATCAGAGCTGAAAATGTGTTGCTGGAAAAGCGCAGCAGGTCAGGCAGCATCCAAGGAACAGGAAATTCGACGTTTCGGGCATAAGCTTATGCCCGAAACATCAAATTTCCTGTTCTTTGGATGCTGCCTGATCTGCTGCGCTTTTCCAGCAACACATTTTCACCTCTACATCATGTCCAACAAGACAGAATCAATGTTTCTGCTGGGTTGATGAGTTTCGGAACATACCCACCTGCTACTTCTCATTGATTTTGGAAGATTTCAGACTCTGTTGTTACAATCTCCACTTTCTTCCAGGGAGTGTTGCTCTAGATAGCATGTCAGTGTTGTACGTCTGCTTTCTTTGCTTATATGTCAAGTCCAGATTGTGCCTCAATAATCAAAGTAACTTTCCTTGCAGATGCTTTGGAGCAGTCACTTGACAAAAATGGCTTTAAGTAACTTGTAGTCATACACTAACATTATTTTGACTCTTTCAAGTAATTATTGATGAGAATGTTCACAAACAAAGACCATGACCAGGTGCTCTTTCTTGAGCATATTGTCATTCAATTTGTGTTAACATTCTAAATGTAAATACAACCAATTGTCCTTCATGCATTGTCCTTTCTTCAAGTCATGTCTCAATGGTGGCTTAATAAACATATCCTTCATTTACATCATAGTTTTGCAGATTTGATGTTGTCATTACTAGTTGTTTGAACATTGCTTCCTTTTCAGTGCCCTAACACCATTGCACATTCTTGGAAAATAATTAATATACTCTGACAACAAATTGGGCAAGAATTTCAAGAAATAGTTGATAAATCGGTTTGCCATATCCCTGCTACAGCTCTTATCTTTTTGTGATCCAGCAAATTTTGCCCTCAGTACATGATTTTTAATTGCATCTTTTTCTTGTTCAGCTTCTTGTATATCAGTGTTTTGCCAAAGGGAAGCCCAACAAGCAGATACAGATGACTACTAGTGGGTGGCACAGTGGTTAGCACTGCTGCCTCACAGCACCAGAGACCCGGGTTCAATTCCTGCCTCAGGCGACTGACTGGCTGTGTGGAGTTTGCACGTTTTCCCCACTCTGCATGGGTTCCCTCTGGATGCTCCAGTTTCCTCCCACAGTCCAAAGATGTGCAGGTCAGGTGAATTGGCCATGCTAAATTGCCCGTAGTGTTAGGCGAAGGGGTGAATGTATGGATGGGTTGCGCGTCAGTGTGGACTTGTTGGGCCGAAGGGCCTGTTTCCACACTGTAAGTAATCTAATCTACTGGACAGATATTTCAGCTGAAGATTCTGATGAACCACTCTACACCATATAACTATTTGGTTTAATCAATTTGATAGTTGGTGACTGCAATTTTAAATGCAGAAAAATAACATCAGGTCAACAGAAAGTGTATCATGCAATGTTATTAACTTCGCAGACTGTGTGAAGTAGCTTAACATGGCAATTCAAAAATAGCAGGCCTGAACAGGCAGGAATTCTCTCTCTAATCCTTTTTTAAAAATCGCCATGGCTGCAGAAATACTTATAAGTTAGTCACTGAACCCTTCAAATGCGCATCCTTCAAATGGTAGTACAATAATGACTAGTTTTTTTTGGCGTGCTGATAGAGAATTAACTATTGGTCAAAGTACAGTGAAGAATTCGCTTGGTATTATTTGAAACAAAGCTATAGATTCATCTTTACTCACCTGAGAGGGCAGGCATTTTATTATCTCAGCTAAAATGCAATGGCCAGAGACTTTCCCTCCACAGAGTGGCAAGAAGGATGGGAAAATATGATGAGAGTGAAAAACAATTAGAATTTCAAGGATGAAAGATATATTTATGATTATTCTTTAAATTATAAATGGCAACTTCAGAATCTCACTATTGAGCAGTGACTGCCTTAATTGAATACATTTGCGACAGCGTGGTGGCTCAATAATTAGCACTGCTTCCTCACAGAACCAGAGACCTGGGTTCGATTTCTGCCTCGGGTGATTGTCTGTGTGGAGTTTGCACATTCTCCCTGTGTCTACATGGGTTTCCTTTCACAATCCAAAGATGTTTGGGTCAGGTGAATTGGCCATGCTAAATTGCCCATAGTGTTAGGTGGCTTAGTCAGGGGTAAATATAGGGCACCGGACTAAGTCTGGGTGGGTTACACTTCAGAAGATTGGTGTGGACTTGTTGGGCTGAAGGGTCTGTTTCCATACTGTAGGGAATCTAATCTAATAATTATTGCAACTTGCCTTATTTATGCACTACTTGCAATTCTACTCTCCTTCCTCATGAAGCTAGACCATGCAAATTCCAAACATCTATGTCATGGTGGGTATTTAGGTACCTGCACTTACCAATTGCTTCTCCCTGCCATCATCTAGATGCGTTTTGCTCATAGTGTCCTTGTGTGCTCCAAGGCCACCTTCCTCTGCAATACTTCAACCTCACAGATCAGCAAGTAACAAACCACCAGCCTCACTACATCATCATGCCTTCTCTCGGTCCAAAACTCACATTCTACTTCACCACCTTACTTTGGAGCTAAGGGACACTTACAATCAGCATGATTCTGCCAGTTTGCATTGCATGAAGGGACACACTCTTCACATACGTCGACATGGGATACATCTTCTGGCTCGTGGTTTCCATTCTTTGTGCTTGCTGTTTCAGATGCTGCTAGCATCTCTGAGAGAAGGGAGAAGCAGGCAACTTGTCATGATGAGGAACAGTAAACTGTGAAAGAGGTTGCATCAACTGCACACCTGTAGCACATGCGAGCAGTGTATGTGGCAAACGCTTGCATGTGTTTCAGGCAAATTGCAAATTCTGAAAGGCAAAAAGGAGCAGACTTTAGTAGAGCTAAGGAGGATTGCAGTAATTAAGACATACAACCACATTCATTCAAAGTACTCGCCTGATTCCAGTCCAGGCATTTGCCCCTATGAAGTCCAGGGAAATGTGTAACTGTATCTCTGCAGTCCAGTAACTGAGCCATGCTCAGCCGGCAGTTTACATGCAACCAGTCTGGGAATCACAGGTAGATTAGAAGGGGTGCTGTGAAAACAGCAGTCCAAAGGTTTGGTCATTTCTGTCCAACAGCAGGACAAAGGGAAGGATTGAGAATGATGAAAGTGGATGGAAAAGCAGTTAGTGGTGATATTGGAGCAAGAGAGGTGCCTCCAGTGAGTGAACAGGTAGAGCAGAAGGCAGGAAGAGTTTGTAGTTGGAAGGTTTAGGTGAGTGTGAAAATTGAGTAGAAAAGATCCCTGCAATAGTGACAGTTGTAACCAATAAGCTTTGCTGGGCTGAATGTGCAGTGACAGAGCTAGAGTGAGTTCTGGCCCTTTGAGTATGAAGTGGCAGAAATGCGTTGGTAGTATTTACTGTTGTAGCACAGAATATCATTCAGCTTCTTGAATTTAACCCAGAGCATATCAGGCTGCAATTTGCTTCTAGAGTGACTGGGACTGATGGCATGTCAGCAGGAGAATGTCCACTCCAACCCTCTGTTCACCAGCAGCTCCAAGTCCCTGTCTGTGGAATGAGAAATGCACTTTCCTTTCTGGGCTGTGTCCTCAATGATGATGATTATGTACTGCAGTATGAGGAGCAGTTCTGTGCTTGCAGCTTTCTGTAGTTGTGTGCAGCTGGCCTTTAAATATGACACAAGTAGTGGGAACACTACAAAGTCTCGACACTGGCAAGCACTTCTATCCCTCCTCCCATGTGATTCCATGAGGAATGTGCTGAAGAGCTCAGTTGCATGGTTAATATAGTGAAGAATAGAAGATTACATGAGTAAAGTTGCTTTGAGCATGGTAGACTGTGTAACATGAATTTCAATCAACAACACAGAAAATAGGAAAATTGAGTCCAACATCTCATTTAGGGGTGGCATGGTGGCTCAGTGGTTAGCACTGCTGCCTCACAGCGCCAGGGACCCAGGTTCAATTCCCACCTCAGGCAACTGTCTGTGTGGAGTTTGCACATTCTCCCCGTGTCTGCATGGGTTTCCTCTGGGTGTTCTGGTTTCCTCCCACAGTCCAAAGATGTGCAGGTTAGGTGAATTGGCCATGATAAATTGCCCATAGTGTTAGGTGCATTAGTTAGGGGTGAATGGGTCTGGGTGGGTTGCTCTTCGGAGGATCATAGTGGACTTGTTGGGCTGAAGGGCCTGTTTCCACACTGTAGGGAATCTAATCTAAATCTCGGACCATGTAGCGCTCCTGCAGCATTGCACTATACATCAGTATAGAGGTTATGCTGACATTCCTGAAGTGGAACTTGAACCCACGACCTTTTGACTGGATGGTGACAGTGTCACACTGATAACTGACAGTGAATTAAGTGTTCCTTATCAATGTTGTTCTTATGCAATTGTTTTCTACATTAATTAAATTTCATTCTCAACTACAAATATTGCATAGCCATCCCCTGCTCCTACAGAGGAATTTCCATTTTCTTTCTTATTTTTCCTCAAATCTTATCTCAGAGGCTAATGTTTTTCCTCTTCACACCAAATACTCTTTCCCATTTTCCACAAGTTTTCTTTTTAAGAGATGAGTCTTTGTTATCAATCAAATGAAAAGATATAAACTCTGGCTTTAACACTGAAGAACAATCAAATTGCCCAGATAAGAAATATTACTGATAGAATAATATACCAAATGCACATAAATGTGTACTTGTACAGTTAAGATTTGCTTAAAGTTAAAGATAGTAGAAGTGAGTTAAGAAACTAGTACAAAACCATTAAAAGCTTAAATGCTTACATCACTCAGTTCTTGGGGATAATACAACTCAATATGTTTTAACAGTTGAATCATTGAAAGAAACTTCATTATGCTTACCAATGCCTGTACTAATCATATTTGAGACAACAGTTGAATACTGTGTCCTTTAATATAGAGCACATACTACTTTAATTTACACATTTAATTCAAAGCCTGTTACTATTGATTGAATAATAGAGGGAATTTGTTTGCTTCAGCAATGGTCTCTTTAAAGTTCTACTGATGTTGCTATGAAAGGAGCACTTACAACCTCTTTTAATCAAAAAAACACTCTTTTTGTTGAATACGAGAAAGATACAAAACATGCCATTTTGATGACAGATTGTCAGCTTGAATTGTCCACTTCACATTCACCCCTCAGAATTTTATATGTTCAAAAGTTCACCACTCATTCTTCAATAAGAATTGTGGCCTTACTTGCTGAACCCTCCTTGATAAGATAATGCCTCCATCACAGGAATCAACCTAGTGAACTTTCTCTAACCTGCTTTCAATGCAAGTATATCTCATTGAAATAACAGCACAGAGGCCAGCATCCTCTCACCAAGTCACCCTTTATTTAATTGTGCACAGTACATTGGCTACGGCCAGCCACCTTGGAGTCAGTGGCTGAACTGAGGAGATTCTAATACTTTATTTTCCTAAGCGATGTTGAAACTAAAAGAGACAAAAATAAAGTTTCCTGCATTCCATTAACTTGAGTCCTTGCAGGATTTAACACTACCATCCAAATCAAATGATGCATCTCCTGTTTTTTTCTCTCCTCCTCAGTTCCAGCAGTAACACACTGACTGGAACACCAGCCAGCACAGAGTCAGTGCCCCAAACTGAGGCAACTCTAAATCTCCTGTTAATCTTTTTTAAAACCCACCACCTAACTGCGATAGTGCTTATATTTTTTTTCTCTTGGATATTTTGATCGGCCAGGGTTTTCCTGATTGGCCCAGGTTAACAAGGATGTCATAGTCAACAAGATGCAGCTGGTTCTAATCAGTACACCCACCTTAAATAATGAAACTGAAATTCCATATAGTATTATTGATGTATTCTCACCATTGCAAGAAGATGTCTCTACTTTTCCATTCCCCTTGCAATAAAGGTCAGCATTCCATTTGCCTTCCTGATTACTTCCTGTACCTACATGTTATCTTTTTCTGATACATCTACCAGGACATCCAGATTTCTTTGTAATACAGCATTCTCCACCCTCTTTCTATTAAGATAATATTGGGTTGGATTTTTCAAGGAGTGGCAATCTCCTGCACATTACCACACCGCCCCTACATTTTTTACAAAAGTAGAAATCTCTGTATTTCTGACAAAAGATTTTGATCAGGGCTTCTTTACAAATGCAGAGCTGTAGTTCCATTCTGTCCGTTCTCTCAAAGTGCAGAATTGTTGAGAGAAGGCAAATACAACCCCTTTTCACAGCAGTCAGCTGCAATAACTTCAAATTTAAAAGTCCTCACAGCCATTATAACAACTTCTATCAAATGATAAATACATAAGATCAATATGAGGATATGGGATCAGAAGGGTTGAGCCTTAGATAGGTAGGAATGTAGTTTGCCAGTGAAATTGGTTGCTGGGTAAATAGGGGTCCAAGTTAGATAGGGTGCCAATTGGTTAGGGAGTAGGATGTCAGGTAAATAGGGTACCAGGGTAGGGTGTTGTGTGGGTCAAGTGTAGGTTTGCAAGAAAGCCAGGTAAGTGATACCATGTTTAGGGTCTATCAGAATGGAGATGGAAAATTGGGTTTGGCAAAGGTCAAGGGTAGGAGGGGGATCAGTTCGGAAGTGGAGGAAGTTGGGAGACAGATTAGTTCCCAGGATGGGTTGAGGCAGATCAGGTTCGGAGCAGGGGAAGGGAGGACTGAGTCTGGGGGTTTGGAGGTGAAGCAGCTTGGGTCTGGAGTGGGAAAAGTGGGGAGCAGGTTCAGAGCAGGTCCAGACCTTCTAAACTCTAATGAATACAATCCCAGGATCCTCAGCTGATCATCATATGTTAGGCCTACCATTCCAAGGATCATTTGTGTCAATCTCTGCTGGACACACCCCAGTGCCAGTATGTCCTTCCTGAGGTGTGGGGCCCAAAATTGGACACAGTATTCTAAATGGGGCGTAACGAAAGCTTTATAAAGTCTCAGAATCAAGTCGCTGCTTTTATATTCCAACTCTCGAGATAAATAACAGCATTACATTTGCTTCCTTAATCACGGACTCAACCTGCAAATTAACCTTTAGAGAATACTGGACTCACACTCCTAGATCCCTTTCTACTTCGGCTTTATGAATTTTCTCACTGTTTAAAAAATAGTCTATGACTGTATTCTTTTTTCCAAAGTGCAAGACCTCGTGCTTGCTCATGTTGAATTTTATCAGCCATTTCCTGAACCACTCTCCTAAACTGTCTAAATCTTTCTGCAGCCTCTCCACCTCCTCAGTACTACCTGCCTGTCTGTTTAACTTCGTATCATTGGCAAACCTCTGCAGAATGTCCCCCATCCCTTCATCCAGACAAGTGCTGAAGCTAAGTGAAAACACTGTTAGGTCCTGCAAGGCCTCCTCCAAGTCATTCACAATCTTGACTTGAAAATATATCTCCATTCCTTCACTGTCACATTCCATAAGGGCATTGTCGAACAACTTACAGCACATGGACTGTGGCAGTTCAAGAAGGCAGCTCACCAGCACCTTCTCAAGGGCAACTAGGGATGGGAAATAAATGCTAGCCCAGCCAGCAATGTCCCCATCCCCTGAGTGATTTAAAGAAAATACATAATGAGGGAGTGTCAGGAGTTTGGAGATAAAATAAGAAGGAAAATCTCATGGATGGTCTTTTCAGGATTACTAGTAAATACAAGCTAGTTTCATCGAGACAAACAGATCAGGAAGGTAGAAAAGTGGCTAAAGGAGTAGCAAGGGAGCAAATATTCCAGGGACATTGGCACTGGGGACTGGGAGAGAGAGAGAGAGAGAGAGAGAGAGAGAGAGTTGTGCCATTGGGTTGCACTGAAATCTAACTGGGCTAGCTCCAGGGTGAAGCTGGAAAAGCAGAGAAGGTCAGGCAGCATCTAGAGCAGGAAAATCAATGTTTCGGCAAAAACCCTTCATCAGGAACGAGGCTGAGAGCCTCGGGGGTAGAGAGATAAGTTGGAGGGGGGTGGGGCTGGGGAGAAGGTAGATGAGAGTGCAATAGGTGGATGGAGGTGGGGGTGAAGGTGATAGGTTGGAGGTGAGGGTGGAGTGGATAGGTGAGAAGGAAGGTTAGGTGAAAGTGAGGACTGCAGATGCTGGAGATCGGAGTCAAGATTAGAGTAGTGCTGGAAAAGCACAGCAGGTCAGGCAGCATCCGAGGAGCATGAAAATCAATGTTTCAGGCAGGAGCCCTTCATCAAGAATGAGGCCGGAACCCTCTGGGGTGGAGAGATAAATGGGAGTGGGGTGAGGCTGGGGAGAAGGTAGCTAAGAGTGAAGCACATGTGGCTGTGGTAGCGAGTCTGTTTCAGGACATGGGTGAAGAACTTCAGGGCAGAGGACATAACCTGGAGGTTGCAGTGAGAGAGAGACTCACTGAGATCTTTGTAGAGAGAGGAGGAGAACTTCTTCAAGATAGGCATCCTTGCAACCTTGAAGAAGTTCTTCTCTCTCTCTACAAAGATCTTAGTGAGTCTCTCCCTCTCTCTCACTGCAATCCCCAGTCATCTCCTTTGCTCTAAAGCTCTTCAATCATGTCCTGAGAAGGAAGATTGACGGATGGGACAGGTCATGAAGATGGTGCTGAGCTGGAAGGTTGGAACTGGGGTAAGGTGGGGAGAGGGGAAATGAGGAAACGGGTGAATTCCACATTGATGCTATGGGGTTGAAGGGTCACGAGGCCGAAGATAAAGCATTCTTCCTCCAGGCATCCACTCCACCCTCCTCTCCGACATCACCTTTACTGCCACCTCCATCCACCTATTGCACTTTCAGCTATCTTCTCCCCAGCCCCACCCCCTCCCATTTATCTCTCCACCCCCCAGGCTCTCAGCCTCATTCCTGATTTAGGGCTTTTGCCTGAAAGGTCAATTTTCCTGTTCCTCGGATGCTGCCTGACCTGTTGTGCTTTTCCAGCGCCACTCTAATCTTGACTCTATTCTCCAGCATTTGCAATACCCACTTTTGCCTACACCGTGTAAGGTCTTACTGAAAATAATAAATAGGCGGGGGAGGTGATGGCCTAATGATATTATTGCATATAGTGTTAGTCAGGGGACCTGGGTTCAAATCCTGCCATGGTAGAGTTGAAATTTAATAAAAATCTGGAAATAAGAGTCTAATGATGAGCATCGAACAATTGTTGATTGTCTGGAAAAACCCATCTTTTCCAGGTCTGGCCTGCATGTGACTTGAGACCCATAGCAATATGATTGATATTTAATTGCCCTCTGGGTAATTAGGGATATGCAATAAATGGTGGCCCAACTAGTGATAACCACATTTGTGAACTAATATTTAAAAAGGTTAAAAAGAAGACTCAACTGTAAAATGGGTGAGGGAGGTGCATTCTGAAACAAAATTATGGTTTTGTTTTGTTGTCTATAAACAAAATTTTAGTTAAAGTAGTTAATGCACCAGTGATAAAAATTGATTAAAACAACATCAAGTCAGAAAGACAGATTAGGTCTATTTTCCTCATAAGAATTTTATAGGTTAATGAATGGGTTATGAGAAAGAAATTCAGTGATTTAAAGGTTCAAATATAGTCCATGTACTGCATAATATATTACACACTGCCTATTACTAAGACACATCCGCAAACTGGTAATGATTTAGAATTAAATGTTCCGGCTTTTAAGACTTTTAGAAAGCATTTGGTAACTCAAAGAGGAAGAGGATCGTTTTATTAATTAGAAATAATATTACTACAGGAATAAAAGAGATTAATAAGTGTTGTCCTTACAATCTATCACAAGGAATAAGACAAGGCTTAACTGTATTAGGAGATGTCTACAGGTCTAATAGCAATACTGATGTGGCAATGTATTAATTCTGAGATTGAAAAGCACTGTAGTAAAAAGAAAATTGTTTAATATGAGTCAGTAATTTTCCTACAAATTGGAACGATAAACCAGTTGAAATTAGAAAAGGAGTGGATTTTTTGAGTGACTTTATTCAGTTTGCTGTAGCGATATGTTCTAAAATCAAGAAACAAGAGGGTAGTTCTAAAGCATGTGATAATAATGATGAGACAGCCGTAATTAATAATACAGTGATTACGTTGCAGTTTAAGAAAATTACATAACAGCAAGGGATTATTTATCTAGCAGTGAAGAGAAGATGATTAAATTTACTGCTATTTTTGAAAGGAGAAATTTGACATAATTATCAACTTTCTCGATTTTGCTAAGTCTAACAAAATTGAGAGAGAGGCCAAGAAGAGCTGCTGATGAGCTGACAATTAACAAAAACTGTTACAGGATAATAATACAGATAAACAATGGGATGCACACACCAAATAATTTACTTTAATCTAGGATCTGTCCATACCCAGATGGAACACGCATGCTCCTTGCGAGATAAAACCATTGTGGTCCACAAAACGCGAGTTGTAAAATAAAGCAAGAAACAAAAGCATTCAAAGGTGCAAAGAATAGATCCAGGGGATTGGGATGGATGGAAAGAATGGGGGGGATGATAGTGTAGTAGTAATGCCATTAAATTAGAAATCCAGAGGTAAATGCTCTGGAGACAAGCATTTAAATGGCACAATCACAGCTGAGAAATTTAATTTCAATTCATTAATATGGAATATAAAGTTAGTCTCAGTAAAAGTGACCATGTCAACTATGAACGATTGTTTCAAAATTGTTTAGTAAATCTGCCATCCTTACCAGCTACATTTGACTCCAACCTGTAATAACATGACTGACTTTTAATTGCTGTTTGAAATGGCCTCCTAAACTATTCATTCCTAGGGCAATTAGGAATGGGCAAAAAAAAAATCTGGCTTTGTCAGTGAAGCTCATATAAATGAAATAATACTTTTTTAAAAAGTAGAGGAAACCAAAAAATATGGCAAGAGATATGGAAAGGAATGCAAAGAGAAACTTGCAATGATTATCAAGATTTAAACAAAGTCCTCATAATTATAAAAAAGGGGATACAGATCTTGAGAAACAGTATGGAGACTAGAACAGAAAACAGATGCGGATAACATTGCAAATGAAAATAAAGAAATGGTAGACTGGTTGAATAATTACTTTGTGTCAATCTTCACAATGGAGGAAGAGGATAATTTACATGACATTCCAGGGAAATGAATAATGAAGCAATGACTGGAACACATTAAAGTTAACATAACCAGGAAAGGATTATAAGAAAAAGTAATAAAACTACATACTAACAAAACCCCAGAAACTGACACTACCATTACAGGATTTCAAAAGAGGTAGGCAAGGAAATTACAGGGCTTTTGCCAAATCTGGTAAAGCTGTTTCTAGTGTACAGGATTTCAGAGGATGTATAACACAGAAAAAGGCAATTTGGAGCAACCAGTCTGTATTAGTCAAGTCTCCTCTTTTCTCATCAAAATATACCACTACAATTATTTATTTACATCTTCCTCATAAACTTGCCCATTTTACCCATATATAGATCTAAACAATTTCATTCACTATGGCAAGGACTTATACCATGCTTTGGTTTTTTTTCTGAGTTCGCTGTATCAATTTTCTCTGTTCAATCAAAACTTTTCATAATGTTGAATTGCCCTTTGTTTTAATTCACAAGATGTGGCATTGCTGACTAGGCCAATATTTCTTACCCATCTCTAGTTGCCTTGAGATGGTAGTAGTGAGCTGCTGCAGTTCACTTATTACAGGCAGACCTACGATGCCTTTGCAGAGGGTGGTCTTCTTTCAGTCTTATTTGATCAAGAATAAAGAGATCCAGTATGTCGATCTTTTCCTGCCAACATATCAATACAATGGAGTGACTGGGCACTTTGAGAAAGTTGACCTGAGTGGAGAAAATAATATATAGATCAGGTTTAACAAACCTGTTTGAATATCTTAAATTTAGGAATGTGTATGGTTATAGGTTATTTGGATTTTCAGAAGGCACTCACTAAAATTCCATGTAATACTCTATCAGTTCAAAATAAAGCTCATGGAATTGAGGGAAAGTGTTGCTCTAGGTGGGAGCTTACTTAAGTAGTTGAAGATCGAGACTGAAGATAAAGACCAGAATTTTACATCGAGTCAGTGGCTCCACCCAGAAAGTCAGGTAGACATCTGCCTCCATTGTTCCTGGAAGTCACAAGTCAATTTTAAGTTGCTCAGGTAATTAACGGCATGCAGCTGTGCCTACCACCCCGTCTTGGCCAGACTGTCTTGCTTTTGAGAGCTGCCAACCAATCAGATGGCTGGTAGCCTTACAGACCCAGCACCACTGGAAGTAGTAGCCATTGTTAGTACTACTAAGCCCCTAGAGAAGTGATAATGGAAAATGTCTGGAGAGCACTTACATGGAGCCTGGTCTTGCCCATCTTGTCATTCAGGTTAATATGAAGGAATGTCTGAGATCTAATGGAGTGGGTTAACAGGGAATGGATACATTAACTAAGGATTATTTGGGTATGAACTGGTTGTATACATGTGGGGAAGTAGACAGTCGTTTATGGAAAGTTTTAAATCATGAATAATGAAAGGGACAGTGTAAGATAAAAGTGATAACAATCTATGTACAAAGTTTATTAAAATATATTGTTAGTTACACAAATATTCAAAGATTTTCAAATTATAATTAGATGACTAAAATACTAAGGATCAGAGGTCTTGCTGTAGCTTTACAAAGTCCTGTTTGGACCTTTTCAGGAGTAGTCCATGATGTTGTGGGCAACATACCTTAGACAATATATTGTCCTTTGCATGAGTGTAAAGCAAGTTTACCTGAATATTAACAGATCTCTGAAAGTTAGATCAGGGCTTCTCAAAATGGGAATTGGAACCCTAAGTTAGTCAGTGAGCTGTAATTTTGAGCTTGCAAACTCTGAAGCAATAATAGTCATTGGAGAGCTACAACCCAGTTATAACAACTACGTTCCCACTCCAAAAAGCTCCTACTGTCACAGCCACACCCCCTCCATTATGTCTGTACTCTCATTGATCTCGCTGAAGATCACAAAAGTTTCTAAGCTTTGAAGTGGGGTCACAGTTTTAAATAATTTGGGAGGCACTCGGTTAGATTATAAAAAATGGTAACATAAATGAGATGTTCACACAAAATCAAAATACTGCAGTTGCTGGAAACCTTACATTGAACTCAGAAAGTATGAGAAACATTCAGCACGTCAGGCAGCATCTGTGGAAAGGGAAATAGATAATGTTTACCTTATTTGATAAGATTTAGTTCTGACTGGCTGAAGTAAATTCATAATACTCACACAGGAAAAATATGCATTTTACAAAATGTGAGTGGTAACACGTTACTGTGAACATGGTCCAAGTATCAAATGTGACAGAGGAAAATTAAGGATATAGTCCATTAAATTTGACGAGATATAACAATGACATTTTGTGTGCAATTCTGACAGATAAAACCATCAGTGATACAACTCAACATCCAATATTGAAACTGCATCTTACCATCTTTGTGATCTAAACTTTATTAAAGTCAACACTTTGCAGGCCACAGTTTCAGTTTACATCACCTAACATTTGTTGTAATGACATTCCATGATACAGAACATACCCGTTAATGGCACCCTGCTATTGGAAACATTTACTCAGGAACTGACTCATTTCCCATTCATTCAACAGTCTTTGTTAAGTTGGAACATTTGGGTAAAGGGAATGCTTTACTCACCATAGTGTTGTTCCCATTGAGACTTTTCTACTGTGTAAGAAATGATTAGAATGAATTAAGGGTAAATATTTCTGGTTATTCTTATTTTAAGAGTAATTTTTTAAAAACTCAGGACTACATCATTTAGTACATTTATTTTAAAAAATGCTACAATCATAACATTTCAAAGCTGTTAAACAAAAGAAACACAAAGTTGGCCTAAACGTAAATTTTATTCACAATATTTTTAAACTGAAGCTTTTTCACCCACCATTAGTGCCATCTTCTAATAAATAAACCACCCTGCACTCCATTTATAGGCAGATTGAAACAGAATAAGGCAGAAAAGTGACTATTGCAGTCATACCAGTTTGTAATGAATTAAAATCACTTTCTTTTTATTTCTGTATCAGGTTAATAAATTCCTATTTTCTGTGCCATATGTTATTCTTGGCATGTGCTTCCCTAATGTATGTTACTTTAGAGCAGTGCTTTTTGTTATGTTCGTCCATACTTTGTTCTTGAAATAGAGCCAGATGTTCTTCTATGAGTACTGTGTTGAAAATGCAGGCCAGCTGGTTCAGGAATCCTGACCTCGTTCCAAGTTGGTTTTAACTGTGGTATTTTAGAGAAAGTCAGTATAACCACTTGAAACAAAACTTGCATTTACATGTTCAGGGATGTAAATGCCATACTTGCATTTTATATTTAGCTATTTTAAAAATGTTGGAACACCATCATATAACTCTAGAATATCCTCATACACCCCCAAGTTGTGTCTCTATTGTGATAGAGGAAACTGCATAAAACACTTCCTCAGTGTATGACACTAACCATAAAATACTAGCAGAAAGAAGATTTTGGTCTACAGTTCTTTAGGTTACATAGAAATTTGCATAGTGTTACATAAAATTTCATAGAAATAAGCCAGTTGATCCAATTGGTCCATTGGTGCCAGTGCACTTAAGGTAAAAACAATGACTGCAGATGCTGGAAACCAGATGGATCAGTGGTGCTGGAAAAACACAGCAGTTCAGGCAGCATCCAAAGTGCAGTGAAATCGAGGTTTTGGGCAATTTCGCTGCACTTTGGATGCTGCCTGAACTGCTGTGCTCTTCCAGCACCACTGAGCCAGTGCACTTAAGCTTTCTCTCACTCCTCTTCATCTAACTCTGCCTGCATAATCTTCCCTTCTTTTGTCTCTCATGTGTTTATATTAGCTTTTTCCTTAAAGGTATCTATGCCACTCACTTCATGGATGCCATGGCCAGCATTATCTTCTTTATCATGCTGGGGATATACAAGAGCAACTGTTCCTACCAGTTATCTCTCTGGTTATGATTCACATTATCCCAGAAGAGAGAAGGAATAGGATGCTGGCAAACAGGTGATGTGACATGGTGCCTTAGGCAGCATCAGAGGTTAGTGAGGATATTGCTGGGAAATGGCATTTGAAAATGAATTCACTGCATTTACCACACCAATAAAGTCATTGAAGCTTTTGTATCTTGGGTGTGGGGACTTGATTCCCAACATTAACTGGCACATCTATCTGCTCTATTACCTCTGAGCCTTAGTCCAGAGGGCTTCCTAGCCCTTTCTAAAATGAACACATTTCACCTTCTCTATTCCTCCACAATCAAGGGTTTGAAAACTTTGGGCAAGCTCTCACCTAAATTGTTCCATCATTCAGACTTTTCACAACAGAGTGATTTTTACAAGTCCTATTTTCTTCAGCTGCAATGAGTTTTCTATCCATAAGAACACAAAAATAGGAGCAGGCGTAAGCCATCTCACCCGTCGAGCCTGCTCCTCCATTCAGTAAAATCACAACTGATTCTTTTTGTGGACTCAGCTTGCTTACCTGCTTGCTCACCATAACTATTAAATCCTTTACTGTTCAAAACTTGATGCCTGCAAAACATTCAATGTGCTGGCCTCAACTGCTTCACTGGGCAGGGAATCCTACCAAAAGATACACTGGTCTTAAGCTAAAAACACATAACAACTGGTTATAGTCCAACAGGTTTAGTTGGCAGCACCAGATTTCGGAGCACTGCTCCTTCATCAGGTAGCTGTGCAGCAGGACCATAAGACACAGAATTTATAGCAAAAGATTACACTGTCATGCAACTGAAATGATATATTGAGCAAAGCTAGATTGTTGTTAAGTCTTTTATGTTTTAGAATGGGTTGCAGTTTTTTGGTTCATTAGTATATAAATCCCAGAACTTCTTTTAAGTTACATTCTTGAGATAACTTAATATTTTATTAAAAAAAAGGTGATATCTCAGCTCAGACAATGTATTAAAGGTGTGAGGTTAGAGTCTGTCTGTATCCCAATTTTGAGTCAGACTGGTTCTATTTCCAAAGTGGAATTTACAAAATATTGCATGGATTGACTGACTGCATTCACTGCCTGCAGATTGTGCATTTTTGAGCAAAATAAAATGTATCTGCAAATATAATCCTGCAAATACAATTCACCCTATAGACTTATATGTGTGTGTGCATGCATAAGAAAGAGAGAGAGAGAGAGAGAGAACACTTCAGCAGTAAGGGACATTCAGCCTCAGATCTTCGGGTGACCATCCTCCAAGGCCAACATCAGCATAGGCAGCAACGCAAAGTGACCAAGCAGAGGCTGACAGCCAAGTTCGATACCCATGGGGATGGCCTCAACCGGGACCTTGGGTTCATGTCTCACTATAGGTGACCCCACTACACACACACACACACACTCATGCAGATTGTCTCCATACACACGCTCTTTCACACACACATGCATATATGCACGCCACATTCAAACCCACATACCGTCTCACAGGCTTATACCCCATCACACCCACACACACACTTTACCAAGCTTTCACACATGCAAACACACACTCCCACATGCACACACTCTCTTTCTCTCTTATGCATGCACACACACATATAGGTCTACGGGGTGAATTTGTATTTGCATAATTATATTTGTAGATACATTTTATTTTGCTCAAAAAATGCACAGTCTGCAGGCAGTCAATACATGTAATATTTTGTCAATTCTGCTTCAAAAATAAAACCAGTCTGACACAGGATTTGGACACAGACAGACTCTAACCTCACACCTTTAATGCATTGTCTGAGCCAAGATGTCACCTTTTTTTGATAAAACCTTAAGTTATCTCGAGAACGTAACTTAAGAGAAGTTCTGGGATTTACATATTAATGAATCAAAACTTGCAACCCATTCTAAAAAGTGAAAGATTTAACAACAATCTCAGTTTATTCAATATATCATTTCAATTGCATGACACTGTAATCGTTTGCTCGAAATTCTGTGTCTTATGGTCCTGCTCCAAAACTACCTGATGAAGAAGCAGTGCTCCAAAAGCTAATGCTTCCAAATAAACCAGTTGGACTATAACCTGGTGTTGTGTGATTTTTAACTTTGTCCACCCCAGTCCAAAACCAGCTCCTCCACATCATGATTTTATGCTGTGATTGTTATTTTAACTAGCACTAGTCTCTCATGATTTTGGACCTCCTTCTGAGGTATGCAGCCAGTCAATACAACTGTTAGCAGTGGCTGCTGTTACAATCAGAGTAATGATCAAGCACCATTGAGTTGGTATGTTGCCTGCATCACATTGAGTCGGTGAGAAGTATATACTCATCATGACTCCTGCATCTGTTCCCAGGCGCTGTTCAAATTAGCATCAATCTTAATTTTCTTCTTAGGTATTGAGATAAATTTGAAACATTATAGAGAAAAGTTCCACTTGATTTCACATGTACTAGAAGTTATGAACTGGTGGAAAACAAACTCAAATTGAAGTTTCTGTATATAACTCAATGTTTTGCCCACAAGACTTATTGACCAGCAACTGAACTGGATTACCAAAATAAATATTACTATAAAATATGTGACTGCAAGAGCAGAGCAGAGACGGAATCCTAATATGAGTAACCTATCTGCAGTCTCTCAAAGGCTGATCAACTATTTAGAGCCATAGAGATGTACAGCACGGAAACAGACCCCTCAGTCCAACTCGTCCAATCCAACCCAATCTATCACACTTGCCAGCACCTGGCCTATATTCCTCCAAACTCTTCCTATTCATATACCCATCCGGATGCCTTTTAAATGTTGCAATTGTACTAGTCTCCACCATTTTCTCTGACAGTTCATTCCATACATGTAACACCCGCTGCGTGAAAAAGTTGCCCCTTAGGTCTCTTTTACATCTTTCCCCTCTCACTCTAAGCCTATGCCCTCTGGTTCTGGACTCCCCCATCCCAGGGAAAACATTTTGTCTGTTTATCCTATCCATGATTTACAAGACACAAGTCAGTAGTATGATGGAATACTCAAACTTGCCTGATTCAGTGCAGGGCTGAAAATGTGTTGCTGGAAAAGCGCAGCAGGTCAGGCAGCATCTAAGGAGAAGGAGAATCGACGTTTCGGGCATGAGCCCTTCTTCAGGAATGAGGAAAGTGTGTCCAGCAGGCTAAGATAAAAGGTAGGGAGGAGGGACTTGGGGGAGGGGCGTTGGAAATGCGATAGGTGGAAGGAGGTCAAGGTGAGGGTGATAGGCCGGAGTGGGGGTGGGGGCGGAGAGGCCAGGAAGAAGATTGCAGGTTAGGAAGGCGGTGCTGAGTTCGAGTAATTTGACTGAGACAAGATGGAGGGAGGGGAAATTAGGAAACTGGAGAAATCTAGGTTCATCCCTTGTGGTTGGAGGGTTCCTATACGGAAGATGAGGCGCTCTTCCTCCAGCCGTCATATTGACATGGTCTGGCGATGGAGGAGTCCAAGGACCTGCATGTCCTTGGTGGAGTGAGAAGGGGAGTTGAAGTGTTGAGCCACGGGGTGGTTGGGTTGGTTGGTCCGGGTGTCCCAGAGATGTTCCCTGAAACGTTCTGCAAGTAGGCGGCCTGTCTCCCAAATATAGAGGAGGCCACAATCGGGTGCAGCAGATACAGTAAATGATGTGTGTGGAGATGCAGGTCTCAAGAAGCTTGACACCATCCATGACAAAGCAACTGACCGGATTGACACCACATTAAATTTTCACTCCCTCCATCACCAACAACAGTAGCAATAGTGTGTACCATCTACAAGATGTGCTGCAGAAATTTATGAAGAATCCTGAGACAGCATCTTCCGAACCCATGACCACTACCATCTAAAAGACCAGGGCAGCAAATATTTAGGAACACTACCACTCACACCCAACAGAGATCAATCCAAAGAAATGAAACTTATCACAGGAGTTCTGCAGAATTAATTCAATTTATAAGGTATAAAAACCAATATGATAAGTCAACACAAGATGAGATCAGATACTAAGAGTCAGCAGCAGCACTGGAAAATGAGGAAAACTCACAAGCACAGGAAATAGTGAGCTATTAAATAAACGATTGCTTCATCTGTGGGATGGTTGCGAATCCTATCAGATCGAATGGATCGGTTGGAGCGACAGTTAGAGACAATGAGGAATTTACAAAACTAAGGGGGTGTGATGGATGACAGTTAGAGGAAGGGAGAAATATCACAGATACAGTTACCTAGATGGGTTAACTCCAGGGAAGTAAGAGAGGTAGGCAGGTAGTGCAGGAGTCTTCTGTGGCTATCCCCATTTCAAACAATTATGCTGTTTAGAAAATGTAGGGGGTGATGGATTCTTAAGGAATGAGACTCAAATAGCCACACTTCTGGTATTGAGACTGGCTCTAATGCAATGAGGGGTACGTCGGGTTCCAAGAGATCGATCGATCGTCTAGTCCAAGACACAGACAGAAGTTTCTGCAGCCAGCAGCAAAAAATCAGAATGATGTGTTGTCTCCCTGGTGCCAGGATCAAGGATGTCTCAGAGACGGTGCAGCATGTCAACAAGGGGGAGTGGGGCCAGCAGGAGGTGATTGTACACATTGGAACTAACAATGTAGGAAGGGAAAAAGATGAGACTCTGAAGGGAGAATAGAGAGAGTTAGGCAGGAATTTAAAAAGGAGATGCTTGAGAGTGGTAATATCTGAATTACTTCCGATGCTACAAGCTAGTGAGAGTAAAAATAGGAGGATAGAGCAGATGAATACATGGCTGAGGAGCTGGTGTATGAGAGAATAATTCACATTTTTGGATCATTGGAATCTCTTCTGGGGTAGAAGTGACCTGTACAGGAAGGATGGATTGCACTTGAATTGGAAGTGAACTATTATACTGGCAGGGAGATTTGCTAGAGCTGCTCGGGAGGATTTAAACTAGTAAGACAGAGAGGTGGGGGGACCCAGGGAGATAATGACTGAGTTGTCAGTGGGGGAGCACTTTGGGACTAGCGCCCATAATTTTATTAGTTTTTAAATAGTGATGGAAAAGCATAGACCAGATCTAAATGTTGAAGTTCTAAATTGGAGAAAGGCCAATTTTGCCAGTATTAGGCAAGAACTTTCAAAAGCTGATTGGGGGCAGATGTTCACAGGTAAAGGGACAGCTGGAAAATGGGAAGTCTACAGAAATGAAATAATGAGAGTCCAGAGACAGTATATTCCTGTTAGCCTGAAAAAAAAAGGCTGGCAGGTATAGGGAATGCTGGATGACTAAAGAAATTCAGGGTTTGGTTAAGAAAAAGAAGGAAGCATTTGTCAGATATAGACATGATAGATCGAGTAAATCCTTAGACGAGTATAAAGGCAGTAGGAATATACTAAGTAGGGGAATCAGGAGGGCAAGAAGGGGACACGAGATAGCCTTGGCAAATAGAGTTAAGGAGAATCCAAAGGGTTTTTATGAATACACTAAGGACAAAAGGTTAACGAGGAAGAGAATAGGACCCCTCAAACATCAGTTAGGTGGCCTTTGTGTGGAGCCACAGGAGATGGGGAAGATACTAAATGAGTATTTTGCATTGGTGTTTACTGTGGAAAAGATCAGTTAAGATGTAGAATGTAGGAAACTAGATGGTGACATTTTTAAAAATGTCTGTATCACAGAGGGAGGAGTGCTGGATGTCTTGAAAAATATAAAAGTGGATAAATCCCCAGGACCTGATCAGGTGTACCCTAGAACTCTGGGGAAGTTAGGGAAGTGGTTGCTGGGCTTCTTGCTGGGAGATTTATATCATTGATATTCACAGGTGAGGTGCCGGAAGACTAGAAATTAGCTAATGTGGTGCCATTGTTTAAGCAAGGTGGTAAGATCAAACCAGGGAACTGCAGACCAATGAGCTTGATGTCAGTGGTGGGCAAGTTGTTGGAAGGAATCCTGAGGGACAGGATGTACATGTATTTGGAAGGGCAAGGACTGATTAGGGATAGTTGGCATGGCTTTGTGTGTGGGAAGTCATGTCTCACAAACTTGATTGAGATTTTTGAAGAAGTAACAAAGAGGATTAATGAGGACAGAGCAGTAGACTTGATCTATATGGACTTCAGTAAAGCTTTCGACAAGGTTCCCCATGGGAGATTGGTTAGCAAGGCTAGATTTCATGGAATACAGGGAAAACTAGCCATTTGGATACAGAACTGGCTCGAAGGTAGAAGACAGATGATGGTGGTTCAGGGTTGTCTTTCAGACTGGTGACCTGTGACCAGTGGAGTGCCACAAGGATCGGTGCTGGGTCCACTATTTTTCATCATTTATATAAATGATTTGGATGTGAGCATAAGAGGTTTCATTACTAAGTTTGCAGATGACACCAAAATTGGAGGTGTTGTGAACAGTGAAAAAGATTATCTCAAATTACAACAAGATCTTGATCAGATGGGCCTATGGGCTGAGGAATGGCAGATGGAGCTTAATTTCGATAAATGCGAGGCGCTGCATTTTCGGAAAACACATCTTAGCAGCACTTAATGGTAAGGTCCTAGGGAGTGTTGCTGAACAAAGAGACCTTGGAGTGCAGGTTCATAGCTCCTTGAAAGTGGAGTCGCAGGTAGATAGGATAGTGAAAAAGGTGTTTGGTATGCTTTCCTTTATTGGTCAGAGCACTGAGTACAGGAGTTGGGAGGTCATGTCGCGACTCCGTATTGGAAGGATGTTGTGAAACTTGAAAAGGTTCAGAAAAGATTGACAAGAATATTGCCTGAGTTGGAGGATTTGAGCTATAGGCAGAGGTTGAATAGCCTGAGGCTGTTTTCCCTGGAGCGTCAGAGGCTTAGGTATGACTTATAGAGGTTTATAATATCATGACGGGCATGGATAGGATAAATCGACAAGGTTTTTTCCAGAACTAGATGGCATAGGTTTAGGTTGAGAGGGGAAAGATGTACAAGAAACCTAAGGGGCAACTTCTTCATGCAGAGGGTGGTTCGTGTGTGGAATGAGCTGCCAGAGGAAGTGATGACGACTCGTACAATTGCAACATTTAAAAGGCATCTGGATGGGTATATGAATAGGAAGGGTTTGGAGGGATGTGGGCTGGGTGCTGGCAGGTGGGACGAGATTGGGTTGAGATATCTGGTTGGCTTGGATGAGTTGGACCGAAGTGTCTGTTTCTGTCCTGGACATCTTTATGACACTATAACAATAGATCACTTCAAAGGATATGCAGATGTAAGGCACCATTATAGAGCATCAAAATGTCAAATTGTTACCCAAACAAAGATCTTAATGAGGTAGAACAACCTACATAAGAGACATCAGTATATTCCTTGGGGAAATTGATTATACAAACAATTCACCATGGCAAGAAATGATTCATTTATTTAATTTTAAGCTTGATACTCGGGAGAGAGTCATTATATTAACAGATAGTATGCTACGGGTAAAGAAACGGAGATTACCGTCTATAACAGTGAAATTACAATGACCAAGAAGTATCAATCTCAAAACTAAAATACGATGTGGACAACTCTGTAATACAAAGGACGTCAGAGAACGGAAAATGTCCATACATTTTTGGATCAAGAAATCTCATTCGCGGGCATGAGTTTGTGTCCTGTCCTCAAAAGACAGCTCTTCATGCCAAGCCTGGTCAGAGATGCTAAACAGGCAGCAATTGGTTTTGAAGCAACCAGTTATGGAACTACAGGTTAAGGAAATATTAGTTATTGAACAAACTATTGTTGAACAACCAATCAAGAGACAACTAGTACAGGATTTCACTTGTCTTCCAGGACTTACAGAGAAATGCAAAAAGAAGAATCCTCTGGGATTGTTTATGTTGGAATAGGAAATCTGCTACTTTACAGGGTTGGCAAAAATGTTTTCCAAACCTTTAATCACTGAAGGAAGTTCAAACGACAGAAATCAAAAATGTTTACAAGAAGACACAAATGATGAGAAAAATAATGAGCTACATGACACATTTTGAGCTCACTGACAACTGAAGTTGTTCAGACAACAACACAGCCTGGCCAACAAATCATTGTGACAGATTTGAATTTGATTTTGATGATGAAATAGCTCTCAAGTTCGTGAACAACATTTCAGTTCTTCATTTCCCAAGGAAGAATCACCAGTATCAGAGATCAAGTTCAGTAAGCAGCAATCCTCAGGTAACATGACTAAGGAAGTGAATATACAGTATCGGGTTTACAAGTAAAACAGCCACAGGGACCAAATGGAACATGCATCCTGATCAACAAGAAAATGTGCAGAGTCTAAATATTTCAGCACTGATTGGCCAGCACGTTGAAATTCACTTGCACAGATTGAAGATAAGCTACACAAAAATTTCACGAAAGTCACTAGTGAGGACAACTTCAAGACATAGTCAAGAAGAAACTACCTGGCAAAGAGTTCCAGGATACTGTCAGGAAGAAAATGCCTGGCTCAGAAACCAGGATTTTACTCAGATGAAATTATCTGTTTCTCACTGTGGTCACCTTCTATGAAGGCAATTCATCAGATTAAAGGTCCCCTAGATGCTGTTGATGAGACAATTTCCATTTTCAGCAAGTAAAAGTTTCTCTGTGAAAGAAATTTGGGAGATTAAGGCTGATCCAAGATGAGATAATACCCCAATTACCTGATTCAGAAGGAAGGACATTAATCAGGAAGATCTTCCAACAGATAAAAGGTCCCACAGTGAAGACAGACTTTACAGATCTCATATTATCCAGAACAGAAACACTCAACACTCCTTAAGCCAAAGACACACAAATCTGACAACTCCATGTAAAATGTATTCTGTAAAAACTGTGAAATCTCCAGACTGTCTGAATTTGTGACGTCTGATACTTGAGGAAAAAATGCGATTGTTTTGTAAATGCAATACATGAATGCATGGAACACAGGGAGATCCTATATAAGTAATGAGTCTGAAGGGCAAGGCTAAAGGCTGCATTAAGCTTCCCCCAATTTGATGATGTCATATAGGCTTAGATGGGAAAAGGCTGAACATCTTAAGATGTTGAGAAGGACAGATGTTACTGTAGATCTCGCAATAGATACGCAGGTTAGGTGAAGTGGCAATGCTAAATTGTCCATAGTGTCCAGGGATGTGTAGGCTAGGTGGATTAACCATGGGAAATGTAGGGTTACTGGGATAGGATAGGTAGGTGGGTCTGAGTAGGGCACTCTTCAGAGGGTCAGTATAGACTCGATGGGATGAATGGCCGCTTCTACACTGTAGGGATTCTATGATTCTTCACCTAACAAAGCAGCAGCACACCAAAGGCCTGTGACTTCAATTAAATTGTTGGACTATAACCTGGTGTCATGTGACTTCTGTACTTTTCCACCCCAGTTCAACACTGGCACCTCCATATCTATGAATAGTTATCTTAACAATGTCTACCTTACTGATGATTTGGAGATGCCGGTGTTGGACTGGGGTGTACAAAGTTAAAAATCACACAACACCAGGTTATAGTCCAACAGATTTAATTGGAAGCACACTAGCTTTCGGAGCGATGCTCCCTCATCAGGTGATTGTGGAGGGCTCGATCATAACACAGAATTTATAGCAAAAATTTGCAGTGTGATGTAACTGAAATTGTACATTGAAAAATTGATTGTCTGTTAAGCCTTTCATCTGTTAGAGTACAGTGATAGTTTCACTTCTTTCATGTGTAAATCACAAACCCCTTTTTTTTAAAGTTGCATTCTCGGGTTAGCTGTTAACAATGGTGATAGCTAGACAATATGTTGAAGGTGTTAGCCTGTGTTCTCTGTCTATGACCTGATGTTTAGATTGATTCTAATCTAAAAAGTGAGATAACAGTGTTTTACATAAATTCATGTAGTTTTTGAGCTCAGAGTTCTACATGAATGTATGCAGTTTTTGAGCAAAGTGCAATGTAACTCTGCAAGTACAAATTCACCCCACAAAATATATGTGTGCATGTGGGTCTTTGTCTGTCTGTGTGTGTGTGTCTGTCTGGGGTGGAGAACTCTGAGCTCAAAAACTGCATGAATTTATGTAAAACATTGTTATCTCACTTTTTAGATTGTCTGTCATAGACAGAGAACACAAGGGGCTAACACCTTCAACATATTGTCTAGCTATCACCATTGTTAACAGCTAACCTGAGAATGCAACTTTTTAAAGAAGAGTTTTGTGATTTACACATGAAAGAAGTGAAACTATCACTGTATTCTAACAGATGAAAGGCTTAACAGACAATCAATTTTTCAACGTACAATTTCAGTTACATCACACTGCAAATTTTTGCTATAAATTCTGTGTTACGATCGAGCCCTCCACAATCACCTGATGAAGGAGCGTCACTCCGAAAGCTAGTGTGCTTCCAATTAAACCTGTTGGACTATAACCTGGTGATGTGTGATTTTTATCTTACTGATGTAACACATACCTGTTTGAACTCATGTCATTCAAGATAACAACATTTTCTCATTAGATGCCAAGCGGTTCTCCAGTAACACTTTAAAGCACATAGGCCTGGTAGACTCAGTCAAAAATGGAATATGGTGGCAGTTATCTACCCCACCACATGTTGACAGTGGTTGGCACCTGCTCATATGACCAAAACTAAAGTTAACAGGGGAGCTACTTCACAATCTTAAAAGTCATAATTCTGGTAGACATGTACCTAGATCATTGGAAGTTAGTGATAGAACCTACAACAGCAAAACTGATTGGATTTAATACATCACCCACCATTGCATTTAAAAATTGACAATGAATTGCAGATATGGCAATTTTGCAAGAATACTACATGTATTCTACTTAGTGGGTATGAATGGACCAGCAAGAGCAGGACTACCAGTATGTACAGAGATCCAACATTATGATCATTCATAAAATCACCAAGATACCAATTACAGCATTAGAGGCCAGGAATACTCATACTGAGTCAGTCCAGACCTTACAACAAATAAACCCAAACAGATGTGGCATCCTAGGAAACTTCAAAAGTATTGCCTTATTGAAAAGTCAGAGAACTTATAATTATGTCAACCAAGCCTTACAAAAAGGATGGTGTTCACATTCAAAAGCAGGTTAAGAGTGAGTTGAATGATAAGGAAGGTACTTGCATTATCCGTTGTATAAATCAGCACATACACTTGTGCAGTTCTATTACTTGAATGCAAAAGAAAGATGGCAGAATCAGGGAATGTTTGACCCAAGAATTCTAAACTTTACTCCAAATAGATGCCTATACAAATTTCTAACATTAGAAAGACAATCTTTCTGTCTATTTGTGAGTCAGAATCTGTTCCACAACATGGGCAGCACATTGGCTCAGTGGTTAGCACTGCTGCCTCATAGCACCAGAGTCCCAGGTTTGAATCCAGCCTCGGGCAACTGTCTGTGTAGAGTTTGCACATTCTCCCTGTGTCTGCGTGGGTTTCCTCCAGGTGCTCCAGACCTCCCACAGTCACAAAGATGTGCAGGTTAGGTGAATTGGCCATGCTAAATTGCCCATAGTGCTAAGTGCATTAGTCAGATGGAAATGGGTCTGGATGACTTACTCTTCGGAGGGTCGGTGTGCACTAGTTGGGCCAAACGGCCTGTTTCTGCCCTGTAGGGAATCTTTAAAAAAATGGACAGAATTACGGAAAGTATTTCTGAATATGTATATATTACCATCGACATTATTATACTGGGCAAAATAAAGAAGAATATGACTGAATCTAGACTCAAATGGCAGCAACTTGACTCGTAGGACTCATCTTCAACAACTAAAACTGTCACACAATTGTGGGTCACATTTTTGTTTTGGTACTATCTATTCAGATCATGGAATCCTTTCCAACCTACACAAAATATGTCTGTAGTAGACATATTAAGTATTCAGTAAACTTGGCACATCTTCAGAGATAATGTATGACAATTTTCCAAAGATTCTTGAACAGCACCATCCAAACCATGACCACTACCAACTAGAAAGACAAGATCAGCAGGTACCTGGGATCACCATCTGCAAGTTTCCCTTCAAGCCAGTCATGACTTGGAAATATATAGTTGTTCCTTCACTGTCACAGGGTGAAAGTGTTGGAATTCCCTCTCTAAGGGCTTTGTGATCAAACTACAGATTGCAGCAGTTCAAGGAGGCAACTCCATACCATCTTCACAAAGGCAACTAGGAACAGACAATAAAGGCCAATCAGGCAGTGGGACCCACATCCCACAAGTGAAATTAAAAGAAAGTATACAGACAAAGCTTTTAGGAGTATGTGTAGTAGACATGAGCACCTTACCATATTTTCCCAGATCTAACTATCTTGCTGAGTGAATAGTTGATAAAGCGCTTATCATGAACTGCAGAGTAGCAAAATAGGAATTTTGTATTGCAATACTACTACTAAGAGTTACATCTCTGGCTATAAGCTCATTATCACTAGCAGAGATCTTGGTTGGAAGGCAAGTTAGAACAATCCTTGTTGTGGAGAAAATATAGAGAACCACCAGGAGATGCAGAGTTCTTCATGAAGTAGGTCTTTTATTTGCAAACAAAAAACCGTGACACTGAGAAAGCAGATTCTCGAATGCCCACAAACCTCAGGGTCCGTGGATTTTTATATTTTTTTTATCATGTTTCTGTTAGCTTATCAGCATGTCCAACTATATTAATCAAAATACCTCACTCTAACTACACAATAAACCAGTGATGTTAGTTCCATTATCTTTTTAGTTGTACATTCTACTTAATGATATTGTAATGTCACGGTAAGATATTTATTGTTAACTCTGTTCCAATGGTCTTTTATTCCAGACCCTACTTAATATTTTCCTAATGTCATGATTAGATAGTTATTATCACTTTTGCTACAGTGAACTTCCATTGCAGAATAACCTATCATGATAGATATTTAGCTATTCCATCTATTACAATAGTCTCCTGTCTCCAGCTGACTCTACTAACTATTAATTAGACATTTTAATGTCATGTCCCAAATATTTATGGTCCCAATCCTGTCATAATAACACTTAACAGAGAAACTTGCTGTATTGTGTCATCTCATCAAGCCATAGTGACCTTTCGACCTTAACCTTACTCTGCTAATTAGTGTAAGAATGTTCCACAATTCTTATTCCATCTTGCCTTTCACAGATCCCAAAATGCCAGTGGTCTTCATGCTTTAACACTTCCCACGCTTTCATGTTCTTCATTTTCAATTTCCTGTCAAGCCATCAACTGCCCATGTTCCAGAATCCTGATCATCTGAAACGAAGTCCACTGGGCTGGCCACGTGGTTACGATGCCTGCGTTCTGATTGCCAAAGCAAATCTTCTTCACCGAGCTCGAGGAAGGCAGTTGGATGAGAGGAGGACAAAGAAGGAGTTACACAGACTCCCTGAAGGCTTCTCTCAAGAAATGTAAAATTGATGTCAATGCAGGGGGGATCCCTTGTTCATCTGAAACTGATTTGGAGGAAACTCCTGTCTGAAGGGACACAATTCTTTGAGATCACACATCAGCAAGAGGACATACAGAAAAAGAACCAGGAAAGGAATGCAAATGAATTCAAAGCCAAAGATCAAAACCACCTCCTGAAAACACCTGCCCGATATGTGGTCAGAGATTCAGCTTGAGGATCAGGCTCATCAGCCACGCAATGACCCACAGAGCCCATGACCAATGACACACACTCTTCCCCACCTCAACCAAGTTCTAGTTGCTTGCTCTGCTCTGTGTCACTTTCGCTCATTCTCTCAGTCATTCCAAGGGGAATGCGGACTCCCATACCCATGTATGGGAACAACTAGTTTAACTGGAAGCCTTGAAGTTCAGACCAATACGTTTAACATCTGCCACATCAGTCCCTACGGGCTTATGAAATTTAAAGCACTCTAGAAAGAATCAAGCACAATGAATCAGCAACTAACCTGAAAATATTTGGTTCCTTTAAATAGCACTAATGGGGTATTTCCTGCTCTGATGCACGAATTCAATTTTGTGTTATAGAGAAGCTATATCTGGAATTGTTAAGCTTCAAATCGGCAGCGCTGACATTGAATCTGCATCTCACACTTTAAAAGTGTCTTTATATTTTGCATTAAGCAGATATTTTTCATTTGCAATATTTTTCTTGGGTATGAAATATTTCTCCAACTAATCCATCAATACCTTCAGCTTTTTAATTTCACTCACCAAAACATTATTCTGCACTGCTATAACATTTTCACATTGGCAGCATTGGCCTGGATATAATGCAAGGTTGTTTCCATGCTATTTCTTTCTAGACTGAAATTATCTCTAAGTTTTAAATGTTAGTATTCTATTCTTACACTACTTCGTGATCTGTAGCACCATCTGAAATTATTATGTCAGATTCCACATGAACACTGACAGCAACCAGCGCTTTCTCAGCACTCATATGCCTCAGCTCCTCCACAATAGTATTCCTACTATTCTGTTTTCTTCTGTGCAGACCACAAATGTTTGTGTGCAGCGGTGACTTCCAGAATGAGACGTCAAATGCTGTAAATGGCATAAGCAATTTCAATCGGCAAATGCAAACTATCGAGCGGCTGAGCCCATGTACAGCCATGCAGCTTGGAGAGAACATTTCTCCATGGCTTTTCTTATGTCATCTTCTTCCAGTATTGGATGAGCAGAAATTTCCTCCAATTAAATATTGAGATCGACAACATTTTTAATGATCCAACAGAAACTCTATTCCCTGGACGCCAACTCCATCTCTCTCCCCTACATCACTACATAAGGCTGAATCAGACTGCTTACAATCTTGGCTATTTAACCCTGATCTAATTTTCTGATTACGCATTCTTTCCAATTCCAAGATTATCTACCTTCACATCTATAGCCACGGTGATCTCATTTTCTGCCTCACCTCATCTGTTGACAAGACCCCCAAACCTACCTTAACTTCCTGGAGACTTGGTTATTCCAATGCATGAATGGCCAGCCTCCACTGAACTTATACAAAACCCTACTGTTCATATCCTAATTCACAGCCAGTACCATTCAACTATCATGCTTGTGCTTACTGATTTGTATTAAGGTTTGATCTGACAAGCCTTCAATTTTAAAATTCTCACCTTATTTATCTCAATCCTCCATGTAACTACCTCCAACCCTACAGGGTACAGGAGCACAGTGGTTATGCTGCTGGGCTCTTAATCCAGAGCACTGTACTAATGATCTGCAGCATGAGCTAAAATCCCATCATGAACAGAGGAATTTCAATGCTGTTAATTAAGTAAATAAGAATAAATGGGGGTTGGTCCATTCAGTTGGCAGGTTGGCTGGCCTGTGATGCAGAATAATGCCAATGGTGTGTGTTCAAGTCCCATACTGGCTGAGCTCCCATGAAGACAGTGCCTTCTCAACTTCGCCATTGTCTGAGGTAAGGTGACCCTCTGGTTAAACTTACCACCAGTTGTCTCTTTCCCTCATGAGGGGGCAGCCTAAGGTCATCTGCAACTTTCAAGAATAAAACAATGACTATCAGGAATGACTAGATTGTTGTGAAAATTTATTTGATTCACTCACGTCATTTAGGGAAGAAAATGTGCTGTCCTTTAATCACACAGCATTGTGGTTGAATCTTAACTACCCCACAAGGGGCCTAACAAACCAATAAAATAATGCTGCTCCACCTTTCCAACGGAAGTTAGAGGTGGAAAATAATTGTTGACCTAGCCAGAGACGCCCACATCCTGTGAATGAATAAAAAGAAGCCCATGTCCTGGGTAATGAATAATGATTTGTTTTTGAGCTCTTGCAATTCTGGTCTCTGGCACAAACTTGATTTAATGGTTCTATTATGGCTATTACTTCCTCTGCTTAGGGCCAAATCTCTGGAATCTCCACCCTAAACCACCTGCCTGTGTCTCAAACTCTTATTGTCTTCTTTTAAGACACTCTTTAAACCTAACCACTTTTACCAAGTGTGTTCGCTTTCCTAATATCTTCTTATGTGGCTTAGTGACAGATTTCTTTGGGCATTAAGGGCACTATACAATTGCAAGCTGTTGTTGATGCGTACGGGAGAGTGCAATGCACCCACATCATTATGAATGGAGACATTTGTGGAGCTTCTTTCTTCTCCTGTTCACTGTTTAATTGTCCGCCACTATTTACAACTGGATGTAGCAAGGCTGCAGAGCTTAGGTCTGATCTGTTGGTTGTGAGATTGTTTAGCCTTGCCTATTACATGCTATTTCTGCTATTTGACATGCAAGTGTCTTGTGTTATAGCTTCACCAATTGAAACCTCATTTTTAGGTATACCCAGTATTGTTCCTGCCATAACCTCTTGCACTCTTTACTGAACCAGGGTTGATCTGACACCAGGGTGGCAAAGGTAGAGTAGTGGAATATACCAGGCCATGTGGCTATAGCTTGTGGTTGAATACAATTCCATCACAACTGATAGCCTACAGCATCCCATCTATGCTCTGAATTGCCAGATTTGTTTGGATTAGTCCCATTTAAAACAATGGTGGTACCACTCAATACAGTGAAGTTCTCACCAAGACCTGCAAGTTTGGACAACTGCAAGATTATCTCATCAGAAATATGATTATCTTAGGCATAAGAAATCCTACATAAAAGCACATCTGCGGAGAAACATAATCTCAAGAAAGCTATTGATATGTGCCTCAACTCTGAGACTGTCAATTGTCAACTAAAGTTTATTAATGGGAAAACAGACAAGGTTTTGCATTATATTAAGAGACATCCCAGGTAAAATGAGAACAGCAGTTTGGGAAAAAAGTAAAAGTATCTGTAGAAAAGCCAACAGACTTTGCTCACAAATGTTTAATTAGAAAGAAACAAAACAAAGAAAGCTGCTAAAGGTGGCTAATAATTCTGACGAATCAATTACACCACACAACAGATCAGTGCTGTCAGGTCTAAAGGTAATAAATAGTTTGTGACTGTCAGAATGATGACTGCAAAACAAGAGTATCAAGTCATATAAAGAAGATAGAATACCTACAATGTGGAAACAGGCCATTTGGCCCAACAAGTCCACACCGACCTTCTGAAGAGTATTCCATGTAGCCCCATTCCCCTTCCCTATTACTCTACATTTCCCATGACTAATGCACCTAACCTACACATCCCTGAACACTATGGGCAATTTACCATGGCCAATTCACCTAACCTGCACATCTTTGAACTATGGGAGGATGCCGGAGCACCCGGAGGAAACCCACACAGACTCTTGGAGAATGTGTAAACTCTGCACAGTCAACCAAGGCTGGAGTCGAACTTGGGTCCCTGGCACTGTGAGGCAGCAGTGCTAACCACTGAGCCACCATGCCACCCATTAAGCCACCATGTCACCTATTGAGCCACTATGCCGCACAGGTAATTGTCCAATGGATGTCGGCGCTTTATTCAGCATAATGTCTTTTGCAGACCTATGCAAAGTGGCTCAAGATGGTGACTCAAAGATGAAACCCTTGATGAGGAGCTATTTGGTGGAATATTCTGCATTCTGAAGTGGATAAATTAGCTGAAATCTTAACAATGCAATGGCAAAAATAAAGCTTCTCAAGGTACAGACAGTTGAAGAGGAGCAAAATCTGGTCATCTCAGCTGAAGTCAGTCTAGAGCTTGGACTATTAACCTTTGACATGCCAGAAGAGACTTACAGCATTTCAGAAGCTAGTCAGCCATCAAATTCCGAATAAACCTCTAAAATGTTTATCTATGACTTTGATGTCATCCTAGTTAATAGCATCTTGAAGTAGATGAGAGTATGAAAACAGCATAGCATCTACCGAGAAGAGTTCCAGCTGACTTCAAGTACCAAATGAAAGAAAGATGTAAGAGTTGGGTGAGAGGGTATAGTGAAGAAAGTGGAAACTCCTATAGACTGGAGAAGCAGCACGGTAGCAGTGAAACAACTGAGAATATGCATAGATCACAAGCTTTAAATAAAACTTTGAAGTGATTTTATGACCTCATGCAAACCATTGAAGAAATTGCGCCACAACTTGTCAATACAAAGAACTTCACTGCTCTTGATGTGAAAAATAGTTACTAGCTAGTGAATCTGGATGAAAGCAGACACTTGCTAACTACAGTTTGAATGCTTCATAGGATTTACAGATGCGCATGTTTGGTATTGTTTGGTATTTCCACTGCTGCAGAAGAATATCAACACAGATAGCACAACACAGTTAGTGATCTTTCATGAGTAGAAGCTATTATGCATGATCTGCTATTCAATGCAAGTAGCAATCCCAGATCACAATGAAAATCTAATGCAACTTCCAGACAGAACTCAACAGATATGCTTGAAGCTGAACAACGAAAATGCAACCTGAAGACAACAAGACTTAAAAATAGAGAGGGGGACATACCACCAGCGCTTCACTGCAGATTCTCACTGATGATGTTTCATAGTATTGTGACGAAACAGCTAGAAACAAATCTTCATCAATCCGAGCTACAAATCTTCTCAAAAATCGCTGAACTCAGTTACATAGCTTGTACTGACAATAAGAAAGCTTCACCCAGATCCTGGCAGTAGGGTGACAGCTGTAACTGAGGGGCAGCCATCAACAGATGTGAAAGAAGTATGACAATTTGTTGGATCTATGAATTATTTTGCAACATTTATGCCTAATATGTCATCAGAGTGTGAAACTCGACACAAGCTCACTGCTATAGACTAGTGGTATTAGAGCACAGAACACAAAGTCACTTTCACCAGAGTCAAACAATTAGTGCTGCCAGCACCAGTACTAAGGTACTGCAATGTTAATGATGAAGCCACGTTGTAGTGTAATGTCAGTGAGTCAGGAGTGGAGCAATCCTTATACCGCAAGGACAATGAGTTGCATTGCATTAGGATATTAAACAGAACATTCCTACACTCAAATAGAGGGAGAGTGGTTGTCTATTGCCTTTGCTACTGAGCATTTTAATCAAGACCTGTTCAGCAGAGACAAAGTGACAATAGATTATGTTTACAAGTTGTTCTGCTATAACACACGCTTCATTAACACAAAATCACTGTAATGCAATTGATGAATTGGTGGCACTTGCTAACTACAATTTGGATGCTTCATTGGACTTACACATGCACATGTTTGGTATTTCCACTCCTGCAGAAGAATATCAACATAGACAGCACAACACAGTTATAAAGCACAAACTGTTAAATGTATAATGCGACTCCAGCCCCATTAGTTTAAATGGTGCGGCTATCATGCAATTTTTTTATAATGTGAGATTGCACAATAATGAAACTATTGTGTTATAGCAGAACTGAATGTATATAGAATCCCAAAGTGTGGAAACAGGCCATTTAGCCCAACAAGTCCCTGACGCTGTGAGGCAGCAGTGCTAACCGCTGAGCCACCATGCCGCTGCAACCACGCTGTTGCATTCAATGCTTTGACTAATAAAGGCAAGTATCCAATATGGCCTCTTAATCACCTTATATACTTATCCTGATGCCTTCAAGAATTCATGGAGATGAACACCAAGGTCCCTCTGATCCTCTGTACTTTCTAAAATCCTATCATTCAACATGTAATCTCTAGCCATGTTGATCCTTCAAAAATGCATCACATCACATTTTTTTTATTCGCCACAGTTCAGCCTTTGTGACCAGTCCATTTATACCATCTTGTAGTCTAAGGCTTTCCTCACCATTTAACACACCAACAATTTTCATGTTACCTATATTTATGTCTAGATTCTTAATGTACACAGCAAAGAACAAGGGACCAAAACCTTCAAACTTCAAGTCACAAAAACACCTTTAACGATCTCCCTCTGCTTCCTGTCACTAAGCCAATTTTAGATCCAATTGAACATATTGTTCCTGCCATGCATGATTTTGTCAAAAGCCATACTGAGGTCCACGTAGACTACAATAACTGCACTACTCTCATCTACACAACTAGACATCTCTTCAAAAAATTCAATCAATTATTTTAAACATGATCTCCTCATTACAAATCCATACTGAGCATCCTGATTAGTCCTTGCCTCTCCAATTGATAATTAATTCTGTCATTCAGAATTTTTTCCAACAGTTTCTCTACGAGCAATGTTAAACTGATCCAGCTTATCCCAGTCATTCCTCTTGAATAATAGTAATTTTAGACATTAGTGGGGCAGTTGATTCCTCAATCGTATTTTGTAAATATATATGAACAGATATATAACCATAGATTTAGAGGTTATGTGTACATCTAGAGAAGCTTTTTCTTACTGCGGACAGTGGAAAAGGAAGATGTAATCTCATCAGCTGCACAGATTTCAAAATGACCATTAATTCTTGAGGTATACTGTAACCCAGTACAGAAATACATCAGCAACAACAGTTAACATGGCAGTAGTACTCATTACAGGAACAACACTTACTGGAGAAGGAGCCTAAAACAAAGTATGAGCATATACATGAGGATCAGCCAATGGCCACATGCACATATATCATTAGAAGATCTACATAATTGAAAGATAATGTGTGCAATGTATTTTTCCAGAGATTAGTGAAAATGGAACTAACTAGAATTAACACATTAACAGTTTTCCTTGTGCCCATATATATTGGCTAACTTGCATGAAACAACTCCACAAAGGCCAGTATTCTGTCATCAAGTCACTCTTTATTTACATGTGCACAGTGCATGACACTGACCCAATTAGCACAGAGCCGGTTCCTAGAATAAGCCGAATCTCTGATATTCCTTTTCTTATCTGTCCAGACTCTCCGATTGGACGGATTGAATCAGGTTAACAGCCCCAATCAGGTAACTCATATTCTATGAGATCCACCTGGCTGACATTGTTCCAATCACCACAATAGCATGTTAAACCTTTCAAGAAATGGGGAATGTTTGGACATATGCAATTGTGTTTATATACTAACTGGCTTTATAAAATTATGTGACCTCAATTCTGTTGCTGTAAGTGCTTTTGGGAGCCGTTAAGCACATTTAGTTGGAACAAAGTATAGATATTATAAATTGAGCCATTGGCAGTATTTGATGTTAGGGGTCCATGACAATTTTAATAGCTTGTCACATGGGGCCACTTATGTCTTACATTCATTAGCATGACTTCACATGTAAGATTGTATTGTATCCTTATAGTTAGACATTGCTTGCCCTCAGGCATTTGGAAAATATTTTTTTCAAAAGGTTTAAACATCTTCAGTCAAGCTGCAACATCTTACTTCTGCTTTGGAAATAAAATGTTTTTCTAAACACAATTCAGCTTGAGTACATTTGCAACTCTAAGTAATTTGGGCTGAGTGACAAGGAACAGGTTAAAGGCCAATTTAAGTTCACAAATAAACTTCCTTTAGTGATTGTAATGAGGTCAGCCAGGTGGACCTCATAAATTATGAGTTCCCTGATGGAGACTGTTAATCCTGTCCAATCAGGGAGTCCTGGTGAACAGACATAAACAGGAGTATTACTCCAAGAACTGGCTCTGAGAAAGCTGGATCAGTGTCAAGGACTGTCCACATGTAAATAAAGGGTGATTTGGTGATGGAATACCAGCATCTGTGAAGTTATTTCACTTCCATCATTTTACAACAGTGCAGGATAAAAACTAACTAACAGACAAGCCAATCTCGAAATTAGCAAAAGTTAATCAGTAGCTTTAAAGAAAGCCAGTATATTCTCAAATCTGCCAGGTCAATTAGTGCTGAGGGTGTTCCTTTACCCTGAGGAGCGCATCACTACTTTCTCAAGAGCTACTAAGACTAGGTAATAAATGCAGGGCCAGCCAATAATGTGCACAGACACTTGAATAAATTTTTTAAAATCAAGGACAGTCCTTATATGTTAAACAAGGATTGCACATGCTTTGCAACTTAATTTGTAAGTATATCCTACATTCCATGAATGTCAAAGGGAATAAAATGACAATAGTATGTGAAAATCTATTGGTAACATACAAATGTTGAAAACACAAAACTAATGTGATAGGGTAAGGGTTAGGCAAGCTCTCAGACTTCCACTTCCAAATGTATAGAATCTACACATTCTCATTATTTTAAGTAATTTTATATTATATAATTATTTGACTTTTAGTTTTAAAATAGAAAATAAGAGTTAGAAACATGAAAGTTACATCAGCAATAACAATTATCCCAAATCCAACATCTACAGCCCTCCTCTTTCAGTTCATGGCAGCAGTTTTTCTGCTGGGGTCAGGGGGTGTGACAAATGGGAAGTATAAGTGATTGTGCTGACTTATATTCAGGAAAATATACAGAGTCTCCAGGTTCCCAACATCGAGGCCAGTGTGAAGTCCTAAAACATTTACAAGGAGCTTTGTTAAGATTCCTCCTTGGTTGAGACATACGGGGATCAATTACAGAATATCTCGTGCCACTTGAAGAAGGAAACTGGAGGAAACGCACGCAGACACAGGGCGAACATGCAAACTTCACACTGGAGTCAGTCACTGGAGTCAAACCTGGGTTCCTGGTGCTGTGAGGCAACAGTGCAAACCATGTGCCACTGTGATGCACTTCAGGTCCACCACACAAAAATGTTAAATTCTCCCCTGTTTGTACAGATCAATGCAAAGGTTTATGCATAACAGAGTCATTGAACACAATACAAACGTCTTTACATAATGCAGTTCTCTCAGCTCAACATTTGGACTTTCAGAAAGCTTTTGATAAAGTCCCACATAGGAGGTTAGTGAGCAAAATTAGGGCGCATGGTACTGGGGGCAAAGTACTAACTTGGATTGAAAGTTGATTGGCTGATAGGAAACAAAGAGTAGTGATAAACGGCTCCATTTCTGAATGGCAGGCAGTGACCAGTGGGGTACCACAGGGATCAGTACTGGGACTGCAGCTTTTTACAATATATGTTAATGATATAGAAGATGGTATTAGTAATAACATTAGCAAATTTGCTGATGATACTAAGCTAGGTGGCAGGATGAAATATGATGAGGATGTTAGGAGATTACAGGGTGATCTGGACAAGTTAGGTGAGTGGTTAGATGCATGGCCGATGCAGTTTAATGTGGATAAATGTATGGTTATCCACTTTGGTGGCAAGAGCAGAAAGGCAGATTACTACCTTAATGGAATCAATTTAGGTAAAGGGGCAGTACAGAGAGATCTGGGTGTTCTTGTACACCAGTCAATGAAGGTAAGCATGCAAGTATAGTAGGTAGTGAAGAAGGCTAATAGCATGCTGGCCTTCATAACAAGAGGGATTGAGTATAGAAGCAAAGAGGTTCTTCTGCAGCTGTACAGGGCCCTGGTGAGACCACACCTGGAGTACTGTGCACAGTTCTGGTCTCCAAATTTGAGGAAAGACATTCTGGCTATTGAGGGAGTGCAGCGTAGGTTCACGAGGTCAATTCCTGGAATGGCGGGATTACCTTACACTGAAAGACTGGAGTGACTGGGCTTGTATACCCTTGAGTTTAGAAGATTGAGAGGGGATCTGATTGAGACATATAAGATTATAAAAGGATTGGACACTCTGGAGGCAGGAAACATGTTTCCGCTGATGGGCGAGTACCGAACCAGAGGACACAGCTTAAAAATACGGGGTAGACCATTTAGGACAGAGATAAGGAGAAACGTCTTCACCCAGAGAGTGGTGACTGTGTGGAATGCTCTGTCCTAGAGGGCAGTGGAAGCCCAGTCTCTGGATTCATTTAAGAAAGAGTTGGATAGAGCTCTCAAGGATTGTGGAATCAAGGTTATGGAGATAAGGCAGGAACAGGATACTGATTAAGGATGATCAGCCTTGATCATATTGAATGGTGGTGCAGTCTCAAAGGGCAGAATGGCCTACTCCTGCACCTATTGTCTATTGTCTATTGAATCAAAGTTAACAAACTCAGCAGCCTTGTAAATTCTCCTGGGGTATTTCTAATCACATTCACAAGACAAAGCCTGATTTTACATCTGTTAAGCAAACCTTTTGTCAGTATATTTAATCAGTACGTTCTTTCATCAGATTACATAGAACATAGAACATAGAACAGTACAGCACAGAACAGGCCCTTCAGCCCACGATGTTGTGCCGACCACTGATCCTCATGTATGGACCCTCAAATTTCTTTGACAATCCAGGTTAATCCAGTGAAACTAAAATGCAAAAAATTATGTGCATGAAAATATGTGAGATTAAATAATTCCCTTTTTTACACCGGCACAAATTCTATAAAAAATGCCTTTCTGCAGTTTCTTTGTTCATGTCTGAAGAAATTCACCCTGACATGGTAATTTCCTTTGAGTGATTCACTTCAAAACTTGAACAGCTTTGCTTTACAAACTGTGATTGAAGGTTGGGTCCTTGGCTTTTAAAACTCTCATTCAGCCTCCTCCATATTTGTAAAATAGTTGGCAGCAATAATGTAGTGCAGATGATTGTAGAAATGGATCCTCCTGCACACACTAAGCTTATAGAGGATGTCAATCTGCATGTTGTGTTTCCTAACTTCTGACTCAGTAGTCCCTCCTGTATATTTCACTGACAGGTTATGATTAGCTTCTTGTCATCCACATCCTCAAACAGGAAACTTTCGGAAGCCTGGAATGTGAGGGGCAGCTGTCTGCGCTGAATCAGAAGTCATGAGCACCACTTGAGTCATCCAAGCACCTAAAAGGAAACCTTATGGATTAAGGAAATACAAACAAAAACAGGGCAAACATTGTCCAGGGGAATTTTCATGAAAGCAGGATTGTCAGGCATTTTGCAACTGAATTCCTATGTCGTTAAATTATGAGACTTTTTATTATTTTTCCTTCCTTAGCAACAATTCAAACAATGGAAAATACAATACCATAATGCTTTGCTTCTGCGTTACTGTTAGAGGTGATTGATGAAACTAGGTGGTGAATATTTTCTTTCATTCAAAGTCCTTGCCCTTAATATGCAGAGATTGTTTAGTTTCATATTCAGAATCAGGGCAATGTACTGCAGCAACACTGATAAGGACAACTTCTTAAGATGTTAACCATAGTTCAGTGGTATTATTATCTTTACTGAGTCAGGAAGTTGTGGGGTCATCTTGCCCCAGAGGTTTTAAGCGCAAAGTTTACACGCTGTAATGCAGTGCTGAGGGAGCACAATGCAGAGTTGGAAGGTGGTGTCTTTCTGCTGCGATGTTAATGCGATGATAGTTGTAACGGATCCCATGCCACTATTTAGAAGAGCAGAAGGAATTCTTCAGAATGTCCTGGCCAATATTTATTCCTCAACTAACACCACTAAAATAGATTACCCTGTTTTTATCACAGTGTGTTTATGAGCTCTTGCTGTGCACAGATTGGTTGCCACAGTTCCTGCATTGGTCACACTCATTACAATTCAGGCATACTTAATTAGCTGCAAAATGCTTTGGGGCTCCTGAGGTCAGGAAAGCTGCTATACAAATGCAAGTTCTTTCTTTTTCTTTAATCTAAGTAAGGGCCTTTCTTTAATGATTTTAACATGAGCAATTCTCTGCCAAAAATAAATTACTTTTCCTGAAGTCATCACGATGCAACAAAAACCAAGAATCATTTTGTATGCGTTATTCTGTGTCAGATTGCTAATTATGCTGCAATCATCTTCAAAGGAAGAGGCAGTAACCAGATGGATGTCATGTCCACTTATTGAGGGTAGATCAGAATTGGAGTGACAATGCTTTTCCCCAAACTTCCCATATCTTCGATTTACCCTTATTGCCATAATTGCCCCACCTTCTACAGATGCCTCTGCTTTCCACCAACCAGCCATTACTACCCTTGACTCTTTCTGGCAATGTCCCCTTTCACTGCCATCCATACAGGGATTTCCCTGAACCCTCCCGAAAAATCGACAGACAGAGTCCCAGAGACTGAATTCACTATAAAACTGATGCTGAAAAGCATTACCTACACAAAGCTGAGCAGACCCCAGATGGCTATATTTGTAACTCCCTGACAGAAGATGCATAATGCACTTGTCTGTTTGTGCTGGCTCTAAGTGACTGACTGCTTAACACCCCTAGGTTATACTGAATATCCGAAGTAGTTCACTGACCATGAAAATGTCTCTGGACTGTGTATGAACTGAGCCCATGACTAATGGTACTGGGTCCCTGACTGAGAGTGGCCCACCCTTGATTGGACTGAGGACTTGCCCCCATCACTTTCAGAAAAGGCTATTTAGCTGACTAATAAATACATTCCTCATATTCCCTCTCAGCCTCCTGTTCCTTACCTTAAAACTGTGCCCCTGGGCTTTTGATCGCGTACAAAGAGGAAAAGCTCCTCCTTATCTATCCTGTTTATGCCCTCAATCAGATCCCCCCCTCAGCCTTCACTAGCCTATTTAGTCTCTTTTCAAAGCTGAATCATTCTAGTCCAGGCAACATTCTGGTGAATCTCCATTGCTCTCTCTTAGTGCAATCTCCTAGAAAATGGATTTCAGAACTGTCCACAAGACCACCCAGGGATGGAGCCATCACAGTTTTATGTCCCATCAACCTTCTTTGAGTCTCAATGAACTATCACCCAAAGTTGGAAAACTGGTCGAAGATGATAGTGGTGTTAGGATCCTACACCGGAGCGTGTCCACTCTGACCGCCTTTCTCTTTCTTTTATTTCTGTTCTTCTTTCACTTATTTGTTTTGCCCTGAGCTTGGATGGCATTGGCAGTGGCGGGACCCCAGCAGGCAAACCTCGAGTGGACCCAAAGACTTCAAGATGGGTCCAGGGCACAGAGCTTGGGTGAATCTACTGCGGACCTTGAGCAGGCCAGAGCAGAGGAGAGTGGGTCTAGCATGGACATCAGGTGAGCACCTACTTACTTTTCTGGAGCAAGCACAGGACCTGGAATCAGCAGCTGCTACATTGGCAGAGGCAATGTCAGCAAGGTTGGCCCAACATCAAAATGTGTCACCGAAGGACTGTCAACTTGGTGGTTGGCTGGGTCCAGAGTAGATTGCAGCGAAGCAGTGGTGGAGCGATGGTGGCACAGGCATCATTGATGGTGGTGAGCTGGCTCAGAACTGTTGGACTCTCTATATATCTTTCCTTTTTCTGAAATTATTCATATTGTGCGACAAATGAAAGCATTTCACTGTATTTTCTTGTATTTTTGTCCGTGACAATAAAATCAAAACCAAACTCCAGTTGTAGCCTAACAAACATCATCGACAGTTCCATCATACCTACTTGCTCTTGCATCTCACTAATAAAGGCAAGTATCCTGTTTATCTTCTTAACCATCTTCTCTAACTTTCCCTTTGCCTTCAAGGATCTCTGGACATGCACACCAAGGTCCCACTGATCCTCTAGAGTCCTATCATTCAGCATGTACTCCCTTGCCTTGTTAGTCTTCCCAAAATACATTATCTCACACTTTTCAGGAATAAATTCTATTTTCTGCTGTTCAACCCTGCTGACCAGCCCATCTACATTATTTTGGCTGTGGTTTAAGGCTTTCCTCCTTGATATTTTTCCACACTGCCAAATTTCATGTCATCTGTGAAGTTACCATTCATACCTTCTACATTCCTGTCTAGATCATTAATGTACACAACAAACAACAAGTTTGTACAATATGTGTTGTACACCACTGAGCACAGGCAAGTTGACACAAAGACACCCTTCAATTATTACCCTTCATCTGACTGGTATGTGACCAAAGGCAAGTAAATGCCCAATACCCTTCATCAGTCATGACGCCTTCATTCTATGACAGTCCTTGATGTTGTAGCAGCAGTTACGTAAAGGATAACTACTTGGTGAGAAGGACACCCATTGATGACATGGCTGATTAATTGAGGGCAATACGGTGGTTCAATTGTGCGTACTGCTTCCTCACAGTGCAAGGGATCTGGGTTCAATTCTAGCCTCACATGACTATGTGGTGTTTGCACATTCTTCCACCCCCACTGTCTGCATGAGTTTCTTTTGAGTGCTCCAGTTTCCTCCCACAGTCCAAAGATGTGCAGGTTTGGTGGATTGGTCATGCTAAATTTCCCATAGTGCCCAGGGATGGGTGGGTTAGATAGATTAGCCATGGGAACTGTAGGGTTTCTAAAGTAGGGGAGGGAGAGTAGGTCTGAGTTGGATGCTCTACGGAGGATTGGTGTGGACTTGTTGGGCCTAATGGCCTGTTTCTATGATTCTATGAATTCAGCACACAGCTTACATAAATGTGGGCAACATACAACAAAAAGTTTGCTTCTTCTGATAAGACGCCAATCAAATGTTATTGTAGAAATTAAAAGTTTATAGTTTTGAGAAGGAACTTGCAGATGGTGGTGTTCCCATGTATCTGCTATGCTTGTCTTTCTAGATGGTACAAGTTGTACATTTGAAAAATGCTGTTATCAAAGCCTTGATGATTTGATGTGTAGCCAGTTTTCACCTTTTACTTTTAAATCAATTGCTCCAAAGTTGCCACACTTCTGTTGACAATTTGTTTATTACCTCCCTCACCCCCACTTCCCTGATGGATCATCCTTGTTTTTTTTTCTCTAAAGAGTTGGTCACCATGGCAGAATTGGCACAGAGACACTGGAAATAAGAGTGGTATGCCAGTAGAAATGAAAGTGGTGACAGAAGTTGTTGGGTCAAAATTTTTAAAATATAAAGCAAGATTTGTTTAGTTTTGTTTATAACATGACCAGTAGCTGCATTTGATGACTTTATGCCTGCAAATACAAATTTAACAACCTGTCAGCGCTTTTGGATGCTTGACTGCTTGAGCTTGATCATCTGCAATTAAGACTCCTTCAGAAAGATACCGGAGATCATTGATGCCTGCTGACGTTTCCAACATATTCAAATATGAGTGAAGGTTTCCGATTTTCTGGGAAGGGGGAAAGAGTCTGGGGTTGTTGCTTACCGCCCCCAAGCTGGAAGGGGATATGTCTAAGCTTCATATAGGCCCATACCAAACTGGTGCTGGACTACTCCATGCTCCTTAACATAGACCACAAGCGTCTTGGCAGACTTCCCAATGCACCAATAATTTCATTGTGTATACTCATCAGTGTTTTTCTGTAGGTTGTCCCCCAGAGTTTCTCATCCAAATCCTCTACAGTGGAATCCAGGTGTGACCTTCCCCTTCTTGTGGTCTGACATCTGTGCTACCCTCGTGACAGACATGGCTGCATGCCACTTTTGCCCTATGTCTCATCAAATACAGCAGCCACCTCCGGGTTATTCCTTAGGATATTGGCAGTGTCTGTATCTGAACTGATGGTTGCAAGTGTGAAGTCAAAATGGCGTATTTTCATTGTCACTGTCTTGGTAGTTTTCCTCTGGAATGACCTGACCTATTTGAATCTCATGAATATCTTAAAGAAACAGACAAACTCCAGGGTAACACTGAGTTTTTTTGGGGGGGATGGAAAATTAAGTCGAACATGCTTACATCATCTGCAGCTTGTTTATCCAAAGAGTGTGTGAGATGAGGAAGAATGGGATGTGAGCTGGAATTAGCATTGGACAATAACATAAAACAGGAGCGGGCCCTGCAAAATACAATGTTGTCAGAATTAAATGAATCCCTTCTGCCTGCCCTTGCTCTATATCCCTCCATTCCTCTTATATTCCTGTGCTTATCTAAAAGTTGCTTAAATGGCCCTACTATAAAAGCCTCCACCACCACGTCTTATCACTCTCTGTGTAAAAAACCTACCCTTCACATCTGGCTGATTTGTACACCATTGTCGAATCGCTGGCTCAAGCCGTGAGATGTAGGAGCAGGGTTTGAAGAAATGCTCAGGATGTGAGGGTAAGGAGAAGCATTTAAACACTAGGAACATGGTCTGATTAGAAATTGTGAGGAGGTGAATGATGAGCCATAAAGTGATTTGAGCAGTGGTTAACATTAGTGGTGATATTGGTAAGGCTTTTATTCCTCAGCTTTTCAAGGACAAAAATTGTTGGCTTAGCTAGTGATCCTCATAGCCCAAGAAAGAATAAAAGGAAATTTGAAACGAAATGCTTAAATTGACCTCGACCACCTATGTGCAGATAATTATCGACTTCTTGTGATCAATGTCTTTAGAACTTTACTTCTGGCAATGAAGTCCATAGTTATCTGCTTTCACTGTATTTTGATGTCTGGAGAATCACCCTCTCCACTGCAAATATTGCAAAAAAAAATCCATTCATGGAAAAATAGCATTAACCATATCCAATAGAAGTGACTCTGCACTTTGCACTTTGCATTCAGAACCCCTTATTGGTTGGTCAGCTGATCATTCAGAGTGATCCCATCATACAATGGGAATTTGTGAGCAATTTGATCCCAGATATTTTAACACCCAAGAACTGATCAAGGAATCTCACCCAATTTTCTCAATCTCTCACATGTTCAGGTGAGAATTATCCTTGAATATTTACAATTTAATCTCAAAAGTCTTAGCATGGCATAGATAAAAATAATAAAGTCAGAATAGTAAATAATTTCCAAACTATCTGCAGCTCCAAATGCCCTCTCTTGTTTTTATAGGTGGTTGCAGCCCTGCAATGCTGCTGAAAAATTGAACAGATGTAAAAATGACAACTGGGAAGGTGGTGGTGTGCAATCCTCCTGAATACAATTGTGTAGCTTGCCAAAATACTTTAGACGACAGTTAACAGTCAATAACATTGCAAACTACTTTTAGAACTGAAGAACTTACCTTGAAACCAATAACCTTTTTAATATTTCTTAACTACAACTTCAAGATCAACATGAAAATAAGCAAGTATTGTCATAGTCAACTCAATTAAATCTACAGTGAGCAAATGTGAACATTAATTTCTCATATTTTGCTGGCTTCATATGAAAGTAAACTTTTAAGATAATGCTTTGCAACTGCGTGAGAGTATCAGAGAAAACTCACATCAGGGTTCACTAAAGACTATGAAGGGGGCTCTTATTTCATCAAACTAATCTATCAAAAAGATTATGGCACTTTTTCCAGGCTACCGCTTCCTATATGATCTAGAATGACAGTAATACTAAATTGAACTTGAGACTTCTACAATAACATTACACATTTCCTATTTCCTAAACAAGAAATGAATTGAAGGTCACTGGTGCCAAAATTTAATGAATCCCCTATTCAAGGTCCCAGAGTAAGATATAACCTTGAAATGAGGTCATTCACAGGTTTCATGATGCTCTTGATGCATAAAGGAAATGATTTCCAAAAAACATTCCTCACACTTAGAAATTTTTTTAAAAATCTAACATATTTGTTGTGTATTGCTCACAGCTAGCCATGAGTGTGTTTGTAATGTTTAATTACTACCTGGCCAATGTCTTGAAACACCTAATTCCTATAGGCATCTACTTGTGCCAAAATGATAAACCTGCTATTAAAAACAAGCACTGTCTCTCGTGTGGACCTAAGGGCATGGCTGAATTGAATTTAATGTATTCCTCATTCTTATTCCTCAGAAACCATTGATCAGAAATTTCTTTTCCTGTCCCCTCTCATGAAGTAATAGATGGACAATTAATTTTTAATTCAGTTGATGATTAATTATAATTTTAAATCAGCTGACTTAACACCTGGATTTTTGTTTGAAAAAAAAATACTTTTCAACAAACTGTTTTAAAATGGCTATAGAAGTCTTTTGACCTGAAAACTAGACAAGTTCCACAGGGAATTAAAAAATGAATATCTAAAAGCATTGTTTGCATTAACTGTGAAGGCTGATGAAATGCACTTATACTCCTTGTCTGCATTTCCTGGAATTGGAATCTCTCATTCACAGCAATTCTCATGTTTAGATCCTGTCTATGTCACAAGTTGGAATGCAACACAGAGATAGAGAAATTAAGATAAAAGAAATTGAAAGCGCTGTAGCATCCACTCTGAGAAAATAACTGATTCAACTTTAATAGAGATGTTGTCATGAGAGCAACCAACTCAGTTTTAAACCCCATCAGAACGTAGGGATCAACACTGGAACATACTATTCTTTCACCAAAGAAATTTGAAACACTTTTAAATTCCACCTCCCTTTTGCTTATTGTGTTTTGCATACTAGCGTTTGTCCCATAGAATTCAGAATGAGTTTTAACTTTTACATGAATTTCATATTTTACTTGAATGAATTTATATTTATGTTTGCACTTATGTTCATGAGAAACTTGTTTCTCCAGGATTTTACTCATGGTCAACTGCATAGTGTATTGAAAAAATGCACCTTTATTAAAAAGTTCAAATCTGTTACATAATTCTCAAGCTGAGTCAAAATCCTAGAACTCTCTCCTCAACAACATTAGGGAATCCCTGCAATTCAAGTAGGCAGCGCACCACCAGCTTCCCCAGGGCATGCAGGGATGCAATAAATCCTGTGCTCCTTCTTCTATTAAGGAGATCCATAAATTTGCAATGAAGGAAATGGTTATTCCTGAAGCCCACATTAATTGAAAAGGGCTGTTTGGGCTGAAGGCAAAAGGAGTATTCTATATCACATTTGTGTGTGTTTAACTAAAACAAAATGAGGGTGTGGACTCCCTAGTGAGCTGTACAATCACTATCATGTCCTACAAAGGTCTGCAAACAGTTAACGTTGATGTAAATTAAACTGTAAATGGTTTGTTAAAAATAAACTAAAAAGTAACAGCAATAAAGAAAATAAATGCTGCATAGCCAGCGACCTCATAGCCTGTGAACACATTCCATCCTGTGCTGCTGAAACTCTCAGGTACGTCTTTATTGCCATTAGACAATATTCTTTTGCTTTTCTGACCAGCCTCCAAATATTCATGCTCCCTTAATTTAGAATATCCATAGGTCTGCTGTATCTGATTTTGTAACAAGTCTTGTTTGCTTATCAACCCTGTGCTCAATCACTAATATTGACTCCCAGACTTGTTTCATTTTTTAATTTCTACTTCTTTTCAAATGCCTTTGCGGCTTTGCTTCTCCCTATCTCTGAATTGTTCTGCAGCACCATAATTATATGCATGTTCCTCACAACACCAGTCTGACCTCTCATGTGTCTTTGATACACCTTGTTGTAAAACTGCATCTGGGTCAGTCAACTAACCTAAGATCTCCATACATTGTTCAGAGTCATAGTTTGTTTGATTCTTGTGAAGTGCTTTGGATATATTTTCTCACATTAAAAGAACACTTGAAAATCAATTTTGTTTCTCTTATCCTCTTCCAACTTGCAATCCTTTATTATTCTCATCCCTTCTACTATCCCCTCTTTTTCTACCTTTTCTTAACTAAAACTCTGTTGCTACATCGATATCCGTTCTCTCTATCTATTTTGAATCTCCTTTTACTCTTGATCAATGATAATTTCAGAGAGAAGTTGATAGATGCCCTGCGGATCTTGACATTTTTTTGTTCATTCATGGGATGAAGACATTGGATTGCCCATCCCTAATTGCTTACAATACATTTAAGAGTCAATCACATTGTTGTGGATCTGGATTCATATGTCAGCCAAATCAGGTAAGTATGGCAGTTTCCTTTCATCCCTTCCACTAAGGGACATTAGTGAACCAGATTGATTTTTCCAACAATCAACAATGGTTTCTTAATTACAGATTTTTAAAATTAAATTCCAGTTCCACCAGCAGCCATGGCAGGATTTGAATCCAAGTCCCCAGAATGTTATCTGGATCTCTGGATTAACAGTCCAGCAATAATACCACGAGGCTATCGCCTCTCCATTCTTTTATCAACTTTACCTGTCAGAGGGAGTGAGGAGACTGGGGTATTGTTGCAATCTCAAAACTTGGGAGAGAAACCTAAACCTTTATTGTGGGATCCATTGGCATTCCGTGTCTTATTAAAGACTGTCAATGAAATTCAAACGGGCTTAATGCAGGTGAGGCACACTGTGGACCCCACACAAGATTGAATCAAAATGCTATTGGTGTTTCAATGATCTGCATTTATCAATTTCACTGGGCTCTGCCACGTATTCCCAGTGAAGCAAGCGATGTTGAAATGGGGATCACTGGGGACAGAATGAGAAACACATCTGACCTATATTGAGCAATACTCCTGAACCTTACTCTTTCCTATTTCTTTGAATTCCACAACTTCCTGTTCTGTCCCATCTGCAAAATAAAAAAAACCTCCTACAGTTGAGTTTTGAAGAAGAGTCAATTGGACATGAAACTTTAACTCTGTTTCTCTTTCCACACATGTGGCCAGACCTGCTGAATTTCTCCAGCACTTTTTTTTTGTTCTTGTCATAAACTCATTTATGTTTATGCTCTACCATGTCATTCTTGTGTCTACTGGCTCGCATAGTCTTACTCATTAACAGGTCCATCAGAAACTATTTCCTTGTACCCCTCATCAATTACATCTGTCCATCTTCCAAATCCACCTCTTCCTGCATCCAAAGTTAGAAAAAAACTTCCCCATGAAGTTTAAAAATATATTGTTAAACTTCCAGCTGTCTTGTCTTTGACCTCCATTGATTGTGCCACTCTTATAGTTGTCAATTTTCTTAATCTGGTATTCACCCATTTCACCAGCAAATCTATGATGAGGAACCTCACATTTCTGCCCTCATGTCCACCATTTACACTCTTGAATTTATCTGGTGCAGAAATGGTTCCAACATCCAAACTCAGACCGGGCTGAAACACATCAAGCCCTCTTTGTTCTTCCATGACTTTGCTCATTTGTTAATCCTATCTCCTATACTGCCTTGACATGGTCCCAATGACCTGCTGACCACTCAACTTCCCTACGACAGCTGACAATTTAAATTGTTGTCACTCCTAAAGCACTGGCCCTTTTCAATTCAAAACTACCATCAAACCCCTGCTCGAAAAACTCTTGACTCCTTATGTTCTTGCAAAATGCCATCACAACTCTAACTTGCCTTTCCTCTGCAAAATCCATAAAACATTGTAGCCTCTCATGTCCATTTTGATTTCTCTCAGACCTTCCTGCTTGGATCACATCAATCAAGTGTCTGGCTTATTCCACAACACTGATGTGAGCCTAACTAAATTGATAAATAACATTCTTAGGTACTGTGGCTGGTGTTGTATTTCTTTATATCTTCATTGACCTTTGTAACCTTTGCCAAGACTTGACCAAATCAATTCCCTTTCCTGATAAGAAGTGGATTATTCCACTGAGGGTGGGACATTAAAAAAGAGAGCAATGACACTTCTCATTAACTAAGATGAAGATGAAAATGGAAAATGAGCAAAGGTCAGTACAAATCACTGAGGCACTCCACTGCACGGAGTATGACCAGGGCCAAAATTCCTACCACTGAGGCACTGACCACACTTGACCCAAGACCATCCAAAGCGGAAGGCGTTGAGAACCTCGAAACTTGCCATTGGGAAAAACTGAAAGCCAGATGAAAACAGCGTAAGGAGTGCACTGCCACACCAACACCCCAACCACCCCTTCACATTGGTCTGTAAAGCCACTTACATACTCACCCTGAGAGTGGAAGTGAATAATCCTTGTCAGTGAAGGACCACCAATGGTAATGATGATGATGATGAACATGATAAGGGTCTGTTTTTCTACTTTGTGTTTCTTTTTACTCCATCATCCCTGTGTTTTTCTAAAGCAATCCTTTCTTCAAATTAGTGTTATAATAGGTTGTTGCATCTTTCATTCTTTTCAAAATGATTCTTTATTCCTTGTTGACTGTTTCCAGCATTTTCTGTTTTTTCCGTGTTCCATTTTATTTCCCTTGAACTTACATTTACTTCTTTTTTTCTCTTCCATGTTTTCTCAAAACTAACAGCTCTTTTCACATCCTCTTTGATGTTAATTTGCAAAGTCCAATACTCGACATGGATTTATAGACATTTAAAAAACAGAATTCCAGTGAGTTGAATGTTTCAATAACCAGTTCTACTGTTCCAATTATTCCTGTTAAAAAAAAACAAGGCATTTTTCCAGGGTGAGATGGATATTTGGAAAAGAAATCTGGAGGCTGATGAAATAAATTACCATGTATCAGAGATCAAATATTCAAAGTTTTGGCTTCAATGGTTTTAGTCAGGATGCATTCTTATCTTTAAAATTTTGTTTAATTTGACGATTTCTTTACCGCTTTTGCAAAACTTTGAGTCATTTTCCTGAAATATCATGCCTTTTATGGTCTGAAGATGATTCTTTCAAGGAACCAAACATATTGGTATCAAGAGACTGCATGATCAAGTTGAGCATATTTGATTATTCCAATTGCTACTCCAAGCAGATAGCCATAGAACAAGATATATTGCAATGCCCAGTAACATCAATCACGTGTTTGAAGTGGTTTGTTTCATTCCCATAGCAATTGTGATTTTTTTTTCTTAAAAGCGTGTCAGTACATGTCTGTTGACAGTCCTGACTTTATAATGCCTCTGTTCAGTTGAACAGAGTTTGGAGTTGGCTGTGCCTTCTGATGAGGACTCTGTACAAGACGCCTATGTCACCACCACCTCCTCTTGCTAACTTGTGAAAGATGAGTTAACTGGCAAAAATCTGACAATTTGTCTAGCTGGGCTTACTGTCACACAAGTATGTGTGCTGGTGCATGATGAAGTGAATCCTGTGGTGGTGAAGCCACAGAAATGATGAGGTCTTCTGAGGATCCTTCATCCATGAGTTCCATAGGCAGCTGGTGAACATGATTTCTAATCTGCTCCAGCTCCACAACTCTCAAAGGTATCTGCATTCATTCTGGTTTTGAACACCCCCAGTTTTAATCTCTCCATTATTTCTGAGTAGTGCTGGAGAGTAATTCGAGGCTTCTGTTAGATCAACTGTAACCTTATTGCAAGATAGAGCAGGCTTGAGGGGCCAAACAGCTTACCCCTGCTCCTAACATATTGTTTCTTTCCTCCTTTGAAACATTCCTTGAAAATCACTTCTATGTACAATCCTCACACTTTCAAAAGTGATTTAGCATCACTTTTTATTCATCATGCTCCTGTGAAGTTGTTACCGGTTGTGTCACCATAGTCTTAACAGATCATAGGGCTGCTCTCTTATTAGAGAGGAGTGACTGGTGGTGATTTAACCTGAGGCCAACAGACCTTAGTGATGGAAGAGGTTAAGATGGAGAATCTTTCATGGTAACTTCAAACCGGTGATGGGAATTAAACCCATGCTGTTGGCATCCCACTACTCTGCAAACCAATAATCCAGCCAAGTATCTTTAATATTAAAACCACAATCCATAAGATGATCTTCGGAGATGCATGTTACTGAAAACTGCATTATTCAAAATACTGCCCCTGAATGGTCATGCTGTGCTACTGCAGACAACAAAGCAGAAAAGGGAATTTCTGACTTTATAGTCATAGAGTTGTAGAGGTACACAGCATGGAAACGGATCCTACGATCCAACTCGTCCATTCTGCCCAGATATCCTAATCTAATCTAATCCCATTTGCCAGCACTTGGCCTATATCTCTCTAAACCCTTCCTATTCGTATATGCATCCAGAGGCTTTTCAATGCTGTAATTGTACCAACCTCGCAGTTTTTTTTGCATTCCACTACCTCAATTGATGTTCATGTGGTTTTCAATTTGATTGAATGTGAAGAAATTAAATTACGTATTTAATTTTAAAATTACAGTTTTTCCTTGTATTTCTCGAGTGAAAACAAGAATTCTTCGGGTAAATGTAGAACCATGGATCCCTGACGGGGAATTAAACTTCAAAGTGAAAAATGTTTCTTTGGGAATAAGTTATCTGCTAAACTGGAGCCAGAAGTATGCAAGGGTCATCATGATCTCAGGAATAAAACTGATTTAGATAATTAACTGCAAAATATTACATTATCCCTTTGATACTCAGAATTTCAATTTGGGAATATAAAGCAATGAACACAGCACTTACTGAATAATAGTAAAATTAAACATATTGATAAAGTGAGCCATTGGTGGTACTACCTAGATGAGAGTGAAAATTAATTTAACTTGGCATAACTTCAGGTTCCCTTCTCGGTAAATTGTTTAAAGTTTAAATTCAGGGAATGAAAACTGATATTTTTTACATTTATAGAATTTATAAATTGAATTATTCAGCTACTTTCCTGGAAGATTGTTATCAGGCATAACGCTGATTAGTAAATTTGAGAATGACACAAAGTTGGCTAGTGTCGAGCATGTGGTGCAGAAAAAGCACAGCAGGTCAGACAGCATCCAAAGAGCAGGAGGATTGACATTTCAGGCATAAGTCCTACATCAGGAATGAGGCTTTTGGGCCCGGGGGCTGAAAGATAAATGGGAGTGGGGGCTGGGGAGAAGGTAGATGGAAATGTAATTGATAGATGAAGGTAGGGGTGGAAGTGATAGGTCGGAGAGGAAGGTGGAGTGGATCCTGACCTCAAATTTGCCTGGACCATCTTGGACACCTCTCTTCCCTTCCTGCACCTCTCCAGCTCCATCTCTGGTGACCAACTAAACACGGACATTTAATCAAACCCATCGACTCACATAGCTACCTGGACTATACCACTTTCCACCCTGCCTCCTGTAAAAACGCTATCCCTTATTCCCAATTCCTCCATCTCCACCGCATCTGTTCCCAGGATGACCAATTTCACTACAGAACATCCCAGATGGCCTTATTCTTCAAAGACTGCAATTTCCCTTCCCACTTGTTCGACGATGCTCTCCAGTATGTCTCTTCCACTTCCCGCACCTCTGCCCTTGAACCCCACCCCTCCATTCATAACAGGGACAGATACCCCTTGTCCTCTCCTTCCACCCCACTGACCTCTGCATCATCCTCTGCCACTTCCACCACCTGCAAACAGACCCCACCTCGAAGGATATATTTCCCAACCCTTACCTGCATTCTGGAGAGGTAATTCCCTCCACAACTCCCTCAACAGATCCACACATTCCCACCATCCCACTCCCAACCCTGCCACCTTCCCCTGCCACCGCAGGAAGTGCAAAACCTGCGCCCACACCTCCCCCCTCACCTCCATCCAAGGCCCCAAAGAATCCTTTCACATTGGACAGAAATTTACCTGTACCTCCACATAGATCATCTACTGCATCCATTACACCTGATGTGGTTTCCTGTACATCAGGGAGACAGGATGCCAACTTGTGGATCGTTTCAGCGAACATCTCTGGGATACTCGCATCAATCAACCCCACTGCCCTGTAACTGAACACTTTAACTCCCCCTCCCACTCTGCCAAAGACATGCAGATCCTGGGCCTTCTCCATCGCCAAACCCTAACCACCCAATGCCTGGAGGAAGAACGTCTCATCTTCTGCCTTGGGACCCTGCAATCACATGGGATAAATGCAGATGTCACCAGTTTCCTCATTCCTCTCCCCCCCACTCCTCCCCATCTTATCCCAGTCCCAAGCCTTCAACTCGGCACCGTCCTCTTGACCGGTCCTACCTGTCCATTTTCATCCCTAACTATCCGCTCCACCCTCCTCTCCAACCTATCACTTCCACCCCCACCCTCATCTATGGGCTTATGCCTGAAACATTGATTCTCCTGCTCTGATCTCCAGCTTTTGCAGTCCTCACTTTCTACAGGTAGTTGACAGTGAAGAAGGTCTTAGGTTACAAGAGGGTATAGACAGATTAGTGAGATGGGCAGATCAATGGCAGATGAAATGTAAACCTGATAGATGTGAGGTGAGGCTTTCCAGAAGAAGCAACAAGACACGGGAATATTCAATGAATAGCAGGATGTTAGGAACCCTGATTTCCACTATCCTCTGTGTGAATTTCTTTTCCTCAAATCCCCTCGAACCCTTTTGCCTTTCACCTTAATATGATGCCTCCTTGATATCGATTCTTCACTAATCGTTTTGTAACTGCTCTATCCATGCTCCTCATAATCTTATACAGCTCAATCAGGTTGCCTCTTGCTCTTCTCTGCTCTAAAGAAAACAACCCAAACTTATTCAGCCTTTTTTCATAGCTAAGTTCCTCCATTCCAGACAACATCCTGGTGTATCTCCTCTGCACCTTCTCCAATGCATTCACATCCTTCCTTTCATGTGGAGAACAGAACTGAACACAATATTCCAGCCGCTGCCTAACCATAGTCGCAGACAGCTCCAACATGACCTCCCTGCTCTTATGCTAACCTCTTAACCTGTCCTCCTGCCTTTAGAGATCTGTGAATATAACCCCAGGTTGCAGCAGAAAACCTCACAATCTTCAAAAAATACTTAGACGAGCACTTGAAATGTCATGATCAGAAGTTAGACGACACCAGGTTATACTCCAGCAGGTTTATTTGAAATCACTAGCTTTCAGAGCATTAGAAGGGGCAACGCTTCAAAAGCTTGTGATTTCAAATAAATCTGTTGGATGATAACCAGGTGTCATCTGACTTCTGACCTTGTCCATCCCGGTCCAACACTGGCACCTTTACATCATTGAAGTGTCATAACATTCAAGGCTGAGGGCCAAGTGTTGGTAAGTGGGACTAGAGTAGATTTAGTGTAGTTGTCTTGTCAGTGCAGATTCAATGGGCTGAAAGGCTTTATGGTTTTATGATGTCAGTGCTGCTATTTCATACACATGTTGGTAGTGTAGATGAGCAGAGAGATCTTGGTGCCCAGGCACACAGATCCTTGAAAGTTGCCACCCAGGTGGACAGGGTTGTTAAGAAGGCATACAGTGTTTTGGCTTTTATTAGTAGGGGGATCGAGTTCTGGAACCATGAGGTTATGCTACGGCTGTATAAAACTCTAGTGCGGCTGCACTTGGAGTATTGTGTACAGTTCTGGTCACTGCATTATAAAAAGGATGTGGAAGCTTTGGAAAGGGTGCAAAAGAGATTTACTAGGATGTTGCTTGGTATGGAGGGAAGGTCTTATGAGGAAAGGCTGAGGGAATTGAGGTTGTTTTCGTTAGAGAGAAGGTGGTTGAAAGGTGACTTAATAGAGACATATAAGATAATCAGAGGGTTAGGTAGGGTGGATAGGAAGAGCCTTTTTTCCAAGAATGGTGACGGCGAGCGCGAGGGGGTATAGCTTTAAATTGAGGGGTGATAGGTATGGGACAGATGTCAGAGGTAGTTTCTTTACTCAGAGAGTATTAAGGGTATGGAATGTTTTGCCTGCAACGTTTGTAGATTCACCAACTTTAAGTACATTTAAGTCATCATTGGACAAGCATATGGACGTACATGGAATAGTGTAGGTTAGATGGGCTTCAGATTGGTATGACAGGTCGGCTCAACATCGAGGGCCGAAGGGCCTGTACTGCGCTGTAATGTTCTATGTTGTTTCAATAATCTTTCTTCAATCTGTATGCAGTTTGACCACTGGGTGATGCTATGGAGCAATTCTTGACTGGATCTCAATGATTGAATCACCAGTTTAGAGAAAAGATGGTGTAACACTCTTTTTGGCTATTTCTCTGGGCAATATAACTATGAGGAGGAAAGGTTGAAAAGGATATTATTTTTACAGTAACTTTTGGGCACTAATTATGTAACTGATGTGCATCTACATACTCACCTTGTTGTTGCTTTCCCTGGCTAACATCCATTGGATCCAGCACTGATTATCACACAGCAAGTTGCCTTCAATCTTTGCCACTCTTTCCGCACGAGAGGTATATTAAACTATCAGAAAGAAGCAAAATAAAGGAATGGTAGCCTAATTTGGAGCACACAACTATCTAATTTATCATGATGAAAGGAGACCTGACAGAAATTTCAGATTATTGGGTTGGGGGACCAGTGGGTTTCAATATACCAAATGAGAAGAAAACAGGTTCAGACAAATGGTGGATCAACATTATATAGAAACCAACAGATCAAGTATATAATTTAAGAGGAATTTCATCAGCAGTGACAATGTAGAATTCATTGCCACATGATTGATGCAATTATTATCGACACATCTGAAGGGGAAACATGGTATATAATTAAGTATGAAGGGAATAGAGCAATAGTGGGAATAAGTGGGATGGAAAGAGAAGATTACAGTAGTAGAAGATTTGAATCCTATTTCTCATCAACATGCTGCTCCATGGTGGCATCAGCTGAAAATGGATGAAGGGCTTTTTCCCGAAACGTCGATTTTCCTGCTCCTCGGATGCTGCCTGAACTGCTGTGCTTTTCCAGCACCGCTCTAATCTAGAATCTGGTTTCCAGCATCTGCGGTCCTTGTTTTTACCTAACATCACATTCTACCTCACCATCACCTCTCTCAATTCCTCCATTATTATTTCATTATCAGCCTGTTTATCCATCATTCAGTATTGGATTATAATATTTAATACAAGGAAATTTCTGTCAAAGACTGAAGCCATTTTCAGTCATGACCACAATTCAATCCTGTTGGGCTCCTACATCCTTGCCTCTATAAACTTCAGACATCCAAATCTTTGCGGCCAGTGACTTAACTCACACCAAAGCTGGATGCTCACTGGTTTTCATTGATTTTAAAATTCTCATCCTTGTTTCTAAACCTGTACATGACTTAATGCCTGCCTCGTCTCCCCACCCCCAACCATCTCTGATGGCTCCCTTCAAGACAGCAGGATTCCTCTAATTCTTGTCACTTGAACACCTCCAATTTTAATTGCTTTAGCATCAATGTGTACACCTTATTTAGTAAGACCTTAAGTTTCAGATACTTCTCTGAATGCTTTAAGATAATTCTTAAAGTCTGCCTTTTTGACTAAACTTTTGATTCTCTGACTTAATATTTCCTTCTATGGTTCTAATTATTTACACATACTATATATTAAGAGCAGTGTCCTCACATAAAGATGTTTTCGGTTTGAAGTTTTGATTATTTCAGAATCTCAACAGAAAAGCTCTTCATAAGTAAGATGACGCTTGTTGTATTTTGATGAAGTATGCCCTGGGAAGTATTGCTGAACAAAGAGACCTTGGAGCGTAGGTTCACAGCTCCTTGAAAGTGGAGTCACAGGTAGATAGGATAGTGAAGGTGGCGTTTGGTATGCTTTCCTTTATTGGTCAGAGTATTGAGCACAGGAGTTGGGAGGGCATGTTGCAGCTGTACAGAACATTGGTTAGACCACTGTTGGAATACTGCATGCAATTCTAGTCTCCTTCCTATCGGAAAGATGTTGTGAAACTTGAAAGGGTTCAGAAATAATTTACAAGGATACTGCCAGGGTTTGTAGGATTTGAGCTATAGGGGGAGGCTGAACAGGCTGGGGCTGTTTTCCCTGGAGTATCAGAGGCTGAGGGGTGATCTTATAGAGGTTTATAAAATTATGAGGGGCATGGATAGGATAAATAGACAAAATCTTTTCCCTGGGGTGGGGAAGTCCAGAGCTAGAGGGCATAGGTTTATGGTGAGATGGGAAAGATATAAAAGAGACCTAAGGGGCAACTTCTTCATGTAGCTCTATTCCTTTAAACACACAATAAAATGATCGAAAGTCTCAGGTCACTCTGCAGGATCTCAGGAAACCCCGCAGATGGAGTTGTCCAAGGTTCTAACACTTCGGGAACTTGACTAGGTCTATCCCAGCTGGTACATGTGACCTAATACAAAAGGTTGATTTTTTGGATGTTACAAATGAAGGGTCTGTATGGGTCAGATGTTAAGGGTGATGATGTGATGTAGTAATCTCCCTTTCCCCCCTCTGGTGAGGCATGAGTTTAGACTCCAGATCTTTACGGTATAATTTAGAACAACTTTTGTCTAAAATCCACACATTGTTTTGAATACATGGGGTACGGTCACACAGTTGCTTTTATTTACTGACATTTTCTACCTCAAAGAGAGGTAGCCCATTGTTATTTGGCTGGATTCTGGGTAATCAAAGATGAAGGAGGGGAAAACGTTCAGGATGTGACAGAAGGCTGCTCCTTTTTTGAGATATTTTAGGTGTTGGAGGTGATTTCCTTGAATTCCAGAAGCAGCAATGACTGTTTTATATGCTGTTGCATTGTTTGAAACTTTGGAAAACAAAATGTCAAAACAACAGAGAGAGAGAGAGAGAGACAGGCAGACAGAGAGAAACCCACACTGCTAACTGACACAGTTGTGAACTTGTGCAGTTACTGCCTTTGCTGTATGAATTCATGTATTGCTGGACATCGGAGTGCAACTGAGGAAATTAACACAGTGAAATTCATGACTAATCTTGGAGGAACTTGCTTGGGAGAGGTACACAGCACAGAAACATAAGTGAATGTTTTTAAATGTGGCCTTACAGTAAGTCTGCTGTAGTGAGTAAAGTGGGTTATTTCATGATTATATCCTCTATGGAGATATGTCTCTTGATTAACCTTAAAAATATAAGCAATAAGTATCAAGTTAGCCTACAGCAGTCTTTTGTTGAGGAATGAGACTATTATTTTCTGGGTCTGTACATTGTAAGAAGCAAAAATGGCATTTCGTAGAGTCATATCTCTTCTTGTCGGGTGTGGGAGTTTAGGGAAAGTTTACATATTACTGAGGATTATATTTGCAATAAATGCCATTGGTTGCGAATCTGATCAGATTGAATGGATCGGTTGGAGAGACAGAGGCAAAGAGGAATTTACAAGAGCAAGGGAATGTGATGGAAGGCAGTTATAGGAAGGGGAAAAGTCATAGATATAGTCACATAGATGGACTAACTCAGGGAAATGTGAGAGAAGTAGGCAGGTAGTGCTGGACCCTTCTGTGATTATCTCCATTTCAAACAAGTATGCTGTTTTTGAAAATGTAAGAGGTGATGGGTTCTCAGGGAAATGTAGCATGAACAGCCAAATTTCTGATATTGAGACTGGCCTTAATGCAATGAGGGATATTTAAAATACCTGTATTACTCCCAGTGCTACGAGCTAGTGAGGGTAGGAATAGGAGGATATGCATAGTCACAGGTGAGGTGCCGGAATATTGGATGTTGGTAATGTGGTGCCACTGTTTAAGAAGGTTGGTAAGAACAAGCCGGGAAACTATATACCAGTGAGCCTGACGTCAGTGGTGGGCAAGATGTTGGAGGGAATCCTGAGGGGCAGGATGTACATGTATTTAGAAAGGCAAGAACTGATTAGAGATAGTCAAGGCTTTGTGTGTGAGAAATCATCTCACAGACTTGATTGAGTTTTTTGAAGTAACAAAGAGGATCGATGAGGGCAGAGCAGCGCACATGAAATATATAGACTTCAGGAAGGGAGATTGGTTAGCAAGGTTGGATCTCATGGAATACAGGGAGAACTAGCCATTTGGATACAGAACTGGCTCAAACGTAGAAGACAGACGGTGGTGGTGGAGGGTTGTTTTTCAGACTGGAGGCCTGTGACCAGTGGAGTGCCACAAGGATCAGTGCTTGGTCCACTACTTTTCATCATTTATATAAATGATTCGGATGTGAGCATAAGAGGTATGTCTAGTCAGGTTGCAGATAACGCCAAAATTGGAGGTGCAGTGGCATCTGTTATTATCATTAGATATTTGACCAAATCTAGACACATCCCCAGCCTTCTCCATCTGTGGAGATCTCTCGTGTCTGGTCTTGGCCCAAGGTCAGCCAAACTCTTCAAAATTTGCTTTTATAGAATTTTCCCAGTTCCTGTTTGTCAGTCCAATGTGTGTTGAATCTTGCTGAGAGTCTTCATTGAGGTAAGACAGTGCGGCAAACCAAGGAGAAGATTTGTCCTGACCTACTTTTGTGAAAAAGAGCTTTAGAGAGGAGCAAGATTCCAACAGGCCAGCTCTGACATGTGGATCATTACAGGTTATATCCTTTCTAAGAGGGATAGAAGTAGAGTTAACATTGTGGGAATTTGAAAAATGCTCATATGGTGTTTTTACTAAGGAATATTTGTTAATAAAATTGAGTTGAACCAAAAACCGAATTCAGTATTCCTTTGCCTGCTTCATCGATACGAGTACATGGGCAAAATATTTTTAGTACATGAACTAGTTGAAGTCCAAAGCACGAACAACAATGGAAATGCTCAGAAGAACTCAACATTTAAAGTTATAGAGCCAATACAGCACAGACCCTTCAGTCCAAGTTGTGTTTCAAGTTCATTGTAAAAGTACAAAACATCTACATGCAGACTTGTCACTTCTAATAAATTAAATAGCATGCTGTTGTTCATGGCTGAATCACACAGTATAGTATTTTATAATAGGACTGTTATGCATGTCACCAAAAGCAAATTTTTCTGTGAATCAGTGTCATTGCCTAGCATTTTAAATACAAGTTATTTTAAATATATATTGCATTAAAATATATATTCATTAACATCTTTACGAGTAATAATTAGGTAAGAATTTGATTAACATACCTGAAAATGGATCAATCATTTAAAAAAGGTATTTTAAGTCCCTATGTCAATTCACCACCGATAACTGATTGAAATTATTAATAATGACTTTAAAATAATTTTAATTTAAATTGGGACATTTAATCTGTCCTGCCATGTATAGTTATTAATTTAGCTGGATGTTTAATCAGATTCAAATACTTAATAAATTCACAAGCATTGTTTCAATATTTTATTAAACTTCTAAAAATATGAAATTCAATAGAGAAGATTAAAAATCCACGTCCACATAAAAAAGTCAGTCAAAATGTATGAATTAACATTTATCACTAAAGAGTTTAATGATTCTGTAAAATCAGTAAAAACATGCAATATATATCATAGAACTGAAAACAGCAACTGAAGCCCAAGAATTTTATCTTCCTAACAAATAGCAGATTAGCACCATGTGATTACATAAAGGTACTATGAACATATATGAACTTGTGGGGACCTTGTCAAGGTGGATCCTAAAAGTGTATTTCCCATTGTAGCAGGCACTAGAATTAGGTGACACAGTTTAAAAAGAGAATGTCTGCCGACACCTCATAAATGCTCTTAGTACATATGAGCAAAGCTGCCAAAGACGTCCCTCACTCTCGTATTTGTGTGTTTATTTGGGTATCACCATGTTTTTGACTGGCACAGTGTTTCACAAAGTGTGCATATGCAAAGCTTTCCGCATATGCAATGTGCACCTTTTGGGGATGTCAGGAGACACAGCCCTAAAAATAAGGGGTTGCCCATTGAAGAAAAAGAGAAATTAATTTGTGAGCCTTTGAAACTTTCTTCCACAGAAAGTGTTGAGGCAGGCTCAATGAATATCCCTTAAGGCAGCGATAGACAGATTCTTGACTAACAACGGAGTCAGAGTTATGGGGTAGGGAGGAAAGTAGAGAACGACAAGGTGGCACAGTAGTTAGCACTGCTGCTTCCAACTGCCAGGGCCCTGGGTTCAATTCCAGCCTTGGGTGACTGTCTGCATGGACAGTTCTCCCTGTGTCTGTGTGGGTTTCTGCTCCGTGCTCCAGTTTCTTCCCACATCCAAAGATATGCAGGTTACGTAGATTGCCCATGGTAAACTGCCCCATAGTGTCCAGGTATGTGCAGGATAGGTGGGTTAGCCATGGTTAATGCAGGGTTACATGAATGGGTTGGATGTTCTTTTGAGGGTTGGTGCGGACTTGATGGACTGAATGGCTTCTATGTGCACCGTGGGGATTCTACAATAATAGTATTTTGGGGCTTAGTGATTCGCACTGCTGCCTCTCAGTGCCAGAGACCTGGGTTCAATTATACCCTCGCCCGAATGTCTGTGTAGTGTTTGCACATTCTCCCATGTCTTCATGGGTATCTTCTGGGTGCTCCAGATTCCTTCCTCAATTGAAAGATGAGCAAGTTAGGTGGATTGGCTAGTGAACAGGGATATATAGGTTAAATGTGTTAGCCATGGGAAACACAAGGTTACAGGGTCAGGATAGGTGATGGGCCTGGGTGGGATGCTCTTTGGAGGGTCAGCATGAACTTGTTGGGCCAAATTACCTGTTTCCACACTTCAGAGATTCTATGGATTCCAGAGTTGGCGCCACAATCAACTCACCCATGACCTTATCAAATGGCAGAGCAAACCCAAAGAGGCAATTCCTATGTTTGTACAAATATACCCTCTAAGATATATACAAAATACAGAACAATAATTCACTTTTATACCAATTCAATGAGGCACTGTGTAATACGAAATGTTTTACTTTATACTGTATATTTTTAGTTCATTCACAATGCTTTGAGATAGATTATTCACGGTAAAGTATCATTATGAAACTTGAACACACGCCTGCTGCATTTTCATTACCAAATAGCTTTCCAATTGTTTCCAATTAGGCTTCATCAAATATGTTAACCACTTAACTTCCACACATAAAAACATTATCAGACATTTCTTAAGTCATAAAGCTGCTGCTCAACTGTCAGTTTTATAGTCATAGAGATCTACTATTTTACATAATTACCCTTTACATGGAAGCTATTGCCACCCCTTTAAAAAGAAAATAACCTGCGTTTTAAGAAATAAAATTACCCTTATGGAACAAAATACATTTACAAATATTTTAAAATACTTTGGAGATATGCTTTCTGCAGTGATTGGAACAAGGTCAGGTAGGTGGACCTCACTGAATACCAGTTCCCTGATTGGACTGGGATAACAGCCCCAATCAGCAGTCCTGGCTGACAGATATAAACAGAAGTGTCAGGGGTTCTGAACACACACAGAAATGGTTCTGAGCAAGACTGGTCAGTGTCAAATGCTATGCATGAGTCAAAAAAAGGGTGATTTGGTGATGGGATACCAGCCTTTGTGGAGTTATTTCATTTTTTTAATATTTCTGTTGACAGTTGAAAACAGAAATAGAACAGATATGGGTCAGGAATACCAGGTCAGTTAAGTGGAATTAATAGATTTCAGCATGTTTGGCTCTGTTCAGAAGAATCAGCATTATTACATTTCCTATCAAATTTGTATGCAGCAGAAAGGAAAAACTGATGTTGCACCCTCTTCATAAAATAAATTTGATTGCATAAACTGCAAAAAACTTGTCCTTAAAATGTATAAAATACTTAAAGCAAGTGCAGTACTTATATACAGGAGACAGAATTTCTGACATAATGACAATTATTTTCACAAAGTCAGTGCATAAAAGCAAATTTAAAACACTATGCAGCACAGAATATGAATCTGGACAAAGACTTTAAACCTTTATGTTTAAGAATTATGACAACTATATTTAAAGTCCATTAAATATAAGGCCTAGTTCAAAGTTACACATTATTTTATTGTTCTCAGATTTACAGTATTACCTTTCTGCTTTATTTGGCTACATTAGCATATTATCTGGCTTTGGAAAAATGCAAGATCGTTTGTTTCCGAATCTCTAACAACTTCAATAAATATAGCTATGGTATGGTGCCTCTCTTATTGAACTAATAATCTAAGTGTCTGAACTAGTTATTCAGGATATTGAGAGGTCAAATCTCATCAGGAACTTTAAGTGGTAATTGATGATTGTTGGATTGGCACTGTCAAAAAAATCTATTACAAAACTTGTCAAACTGTATACAACTTCAGTCACTCAACATATGACAGGTTTTTAGCTGCTTTCTCTGGTTACCTATTAAGCCCCTCAGTTATATTAGAGATGAAGATTAAATCTAGGCCTTGCTCGTGATTCCTTAATCCCAACAATGAATAATGATATTTTTAAAATCTGTCAACAAGCATTGCAAGATGTCCCAGGTATCCACTCAATTCTTCTACCTTTTCATCAGTAGTGGCTTACTCCTTGCTCTCAAATAAATCAACTGCTGTGTGAAAATTTCACAAACACAAGTGTTCATCGTGTAGTAAAGCTTGCTGGCATGCTAAAGCACTGCATCAACAATATGGCTCCTAACTGCCCTTTGCTCATTACATTTAGTTATTTATCACATTGAATCACAGAGGGACGAAGGCTGTGTCCACCTCCAGACTAAGAAATCTTCTCCATTTATTATCTGAGTCTCTGTACGAATTCGTGATTCATTTGCTTCAAGAAACTGAACAGCCTTCTCCCAGATCATCTTCATCTTTTTCCTTAAGTAAAAGAAAATTTACAAACTATAAAATTTGGTAGTCTAACATTAAAACCTACCTGCCCCAAATAAAATACATTAAAAAACAATGTGATGTGTAGCTCAGATAAATTTTAATGAGGCAGAATAGATAGTGAGTTTAGGGTTTGATACACTCTACTCTTATAATTCTTTTTCTCATTTTTGTAACGTCATGTTATTGCTTTGATTTTTTTTATGGCAGACTAAATGATTGAGGTGCAGAGACAGTGGCCAACTTATCTCTAGGTCGACAGCAAAATTCTTGTATAGAAAATAAGGAACTTTAGGCATAATTTTCCAGTTCAAAATAGCAGAAAACGATAGGCAGTGATGTTTACTTACAAATGCCAGGGTTTTATTTTCTTGATCAGTATAACTGCTGAGAATGATACAAGTCACAGCAGTGGCTGCAAATAGAGGACTGCGCAGTAATACCCTGTTTCCTAGTGGTACTTCCTGACTTGGAAATATGTCATTGTGCCTTCGCTGTCAATGGGTCAAAATTCCAGAATATATTCCTTAATAGCATTGTGGTAACACCAAGGAGGTATCTCACCACCTGAAGGCAATTATGGATGGGCAAGAAAAGCCTCCAAAACCTACAACTCATAATACATTTTAAAAGGTAGCATGGAAATATTGTTTGCATCATTATATAGTAATTTTTCAATTTAAAAAAAAACTTAATTTTTGGAAGATTGCATGAATAGTTGCAATAGCTTTGATTCTGGTGCATAAATGCAGTCACATTGCTTTCTGCTGATTAATCCTAATAACAATAAAACGTATAGCTCCATGAGGCTCAGTTGATTTCCTATGAAAAAAAAAGTACAAGTTGGAGCTGCAAATGCTCCATATATCTATTTATAGAATCCCTAGAGTGTGGAAACAGGCCCTTCGACCCAACAATCCACACCGACTCTCCAAAGAGTATCCCACCCAAATCCATTCCCCTACCCAATTATACACTTACCCCTAACTAATACATCCTGACACTTTGGGCAATTTAGCATGGCCAATTCACCTAACCTGCATATCTTTGGATTGTGGGAGGAAACCCACACAGAAGGAGAATGTGCAAACTCCACACAGGCAATTGCCCGAGACTGGAATCAAACCTGGGTCCCTGGCGCTGTGAGGCAGCATTGCTAACCACTGAGCCACCTTGCCAGGAAATTAAAAAGAAATACCAGTGAACAATCGTACAAAGTTTTTTTGTAATAATAAACAGACCTGTTCTCAGGTTGAATCAGAGTGTCACGGACATGAGGGACAGGTACATATGGTATGAGTTCTAAATCTTTTTCCCAGTCTTGATTATGGGCACGAACGACAGCTGTTTTAAAATTAGAACAGATTGAGCTTTATTTACAAAGCAAATTATCTGATAATAGTACATAATCATAAGACAAATAGCACAATTGAATTTATTTTGCTTTATTAACTGAAAGACGCAATTTGTTTCTTTGATAATGACTAATTAATGATAAAGATTGATAAACAATGATATGGTTAACACTGAAACAAATGGTGACTTTGCAGGTGAAACACTTCGTAGCGGGTGTTTAGGAAGATGTTCAACTCTTCTACAATCAATCTCGAGTCCACATCACATCCTTACTGAATGTTCGTATTAACCCACTGAGGAGAGCTCTCTCAGATGGTAGCCAATTCCATCCCATCCTAACATTGAAGATTTGATTACAAATGGAATGATTATGTTGGTGCCTGGGTGAGATAAGGTACTTCTCACTAACCTCATTTTCCTAACATGTAAGGTTGCTTGGATAAGCTGTGTGAGAGTTATTGAAAGTTTTCCAAAATGCTTTTGAGTTAGAAAAATTATCTGAGTACTAAGTTTCACAATTACATTGCAAGGAGCCTAATTTGCCACTAACTACTGAACAGAAAGGAACTGCATCCTAGCCACTTTAACTTGACACAATAACTCAAATGTGGCACTACTATTACAAGAGCAAGGAACAGAAAACATGAGAGAAGGAACACGGGTACTTGAGTGCTAATCCCAAAACTAGCACGACTCCTACTAAGTTGCATTCATTTGAACACTTGCACACATAAGCACGCTTTCATAATTCACGATTTTAGCAACATGTCATGCAAACAAGAAAATAATAAATGTACAGTACCTATAATTTTGTTCACCATTTCATACACGGCTTGCTCTCGGTCCTTCATTTTCTTCAACTGGTATTTCAGAAGTAGCAACATGATCCACAAAAGGCTTAAAACTTTAGAAAAATACATCGAAGCTCATCAACTCAATTATTTTTGGTGGCTTTTTGTAATAAGGTAAATTGTTATGGGTTCTACACTAGGAATTAATTTAATATTCAACCTTAGCTTTGTGTGTCTGCTTCCTCTCTGTGCTTCACTGTCTATATTACAATTTTCAGCTGTTCTGTCTCTACTCTCAAAAAGTATGTCCCTAAATCCCTCTATCTTTCACTTCTTGATTCTGCAAAAGCCTTCTCAAAGTCTCCTTTCACCAAAAGTGTGGTTATCGTATCTGCTATTGCTTGCAGTTACAGATGTTATTCATTTATGCACGGTTACACAATAAAACAGAAGGTCTCAGAGTTATGTCTAGAACTTTACATGCAGTGGTTAATCTATGACTAATGTAATTTATGATTTATATCATTAAGGACTTGGATACTGGACATTCATCTGGAAGTGGGTAATGAGGATGTTTTTAATGACAATGAGTTGGAGGAAAAGAATCACGTTGGGGAAAGTTAAAGCTATGATATGGACATTGACAGTACAGTACTGTGATGCAGTAATTAGAGCTATTTTCTAGTCATCCTATCCAGATATTTTATTCACTTCTGCAGCAGATGGGAGTTGAACCTGAGTCTCCTGGTTTAGAGGTAGGGACACAACCACTGCTTCAGGATTCCTGGTGTCTGAGTTGCTCTTGCAGCCACAGTATTTATACGGTTAGATCAGTTCAGTTTGTGGTCAATAACAACCCCAAGGACCTTGCCAGTGGGGGATTTATAATGGTATCATATATAAATAGAGTCATAGAGATGTGCAGGACAGAAACAGACCCTTCAGTTCAACTTGTATATGACGACCAGATATCCTAAACTGACCTAGTCTCATTTGCCAGTATTTGGCCCATATTGCTTTAAACACTTCCTATTCATATACCCATCCAGATGCCTTTTAAATGCTGCAATTGTACCAGCCTCCACCACTTCCTCTGGCAACTCATTCCATACGCGCAGCACCCTCTGCATAAAAAAGTTGCCCCTTAGGTCCCTTTAAAATTTTTCCCCCTCTCACCCTAAAACTATATCCTCTAGTTCTGGACTCCCCCACCCCAGGCAAGAGACCTTGTCTATTTCCCCTACCCATGTCCATCATGATTTTATATACTTCTACAAGGTATATACCCCTCAGCCTCTGACACTCAAGGAAAAACAGCCCCAGTCTATTCAGCCTCTCACTATAGCTCAAATCCACCAACTCTGGCAACATTCTTGTAAATCTTTTTTGAACCCTTTCAAGTTTCACAACATCCTTCCTATAGGAGAGACCAGAATTGCACACAAGTAGTGGCATAACCAATGTCCTGTATAGCTGCAACATGACCTCCCAACTCCTATACTCAATGCTCTGACCAATAAAGGAAGCCAAATTAAACAACTTCTTCACTATCCTATTTGCCAAAGCTATCTCATGTCTCCTTTTTGCCCTCCTGATTTGCCTCTTTAGTATACTTCTACAGCCTTTATACTCTTCTAAGAATTCACTTGATCTCTGCTGTGTAAACCTGACAGTTGCTTCCTTCTTTTTCTTGACTAAAACCCCAATTTCTCTAGTCATCCAGCATTCGCTACACCAGCCAGCCTTGCCTTTCCACCTAACAGGAAAATACTGTCTCTGGACTCTCGATATCTCATTTCCCATTTTTCAGCTGTCCCTTTACCTGCGAACATCTGCCCCCAATGAACTTCTGAAAGTTCTTGCCTAATACTGTCAAAATTGGCCATGCTCCAATTTCGAATTTCAACTTTTAGATCCGATCCATCCTTATCCATCACTATTTTAAAACTAATAGAATTATGATCACTGGCCCCCAAAGTGCTCCCCCATTGATACCTAGTCACTTGCCCTGCCTTATTTTGTCAAGAGGTGATAGTTAGATTCTATCTTGTTGGTGATGGTCATTGTCTGGCATTTGTTTAGCGCAAATGTTACTTGCCACTTCTCAGTCTAAACCTGGATGTCTTCCAAGGCTTGCTGCATTCAGACACTGTCTGCTTCAGCATCTGAGTCGTCACGAATGGTGCTGAACATTGTTTGCTGATGACTGTACATCCCCAATTCTAACCTTATGATGGAAGAAAAATGGGTGGATGAGATGCTGGGGCTTTTGCATGCTCCTTCCACTGCTTTTGATTGGTAACACCAGAGCCTTTCTGAGATGCTCAGAACGGCTGGCACCTTTGCAAATGCTGCTTCTTTAATTGCTGGGGTCTTAGGCTACAGACTCCCATATGTTGATGGTAATGCTTTTTTTTCTGGGAACTATGAGGACAACAGCGTAATGTTTTCTCAGCCCTCCTGCTAATTGAAGGAGAAGGTCAAACAAAAAGCCTAAGGTCCAAAAACAGCCTGTGACCTAAAGAACGGATGGTAAGTGAAAAGAATGCTGGAAATCCAGAAATTGATTGAGAGCCATGACGTGCTTGGATAATTCAGCTTAGTCAAGATCATCTGAACCACTTAAGAAGCTACACTACTGAACGCCAAGAATGAAGTGGCGCATGTACAGCACAGAGAAGCAGTTAGCACTCACTGGAAGGAGCATTTCAAGGATCTCTTCAACCAGGACTCCATCCTTGTCAAGGGTACCCTCGACGGCTTTGGCAAATAGGATTAAGGAGAATCCGAAGGGTTTTTACAAATACATGAAGGCCAAAAGGGTAACTAGGGAGAGAACAGGGCCCCTCAAAGATCAGCAAGGCGGCCTTTGTGTGGAGCTGCAGAAAATGGGGGAAGATACTAAATGAATATTTTGCATCAGTATTTATTGTGGAAAAGGATATGGAAGCTATCGACTGTAGGGAAATAGATGGTGACATCATGCAAAATGTCAAGATTACAGAGGAAGAAGTGCTGGATGTCTTGAAATGCATAAAAGTGGATAAATCCCCAGGACCTGATCAGGTGTACTCTATAACTCTGTGGGAAGCTAGAGAAGTGATTGCTGGGCCTCTTGCTGAGATATTTGTATCATCGATGGTCACAGATGAAGTGCCGGAAGACTGGAGGTTGGCTAACGTGGTGCTACTGTTTAAGCAGGATGGTAAGGACAAGCCAGGGAACTATAGACCAGTGAGCTTGACGTCGGTGGTGGGCAAGTTGTTGGAGGGAATCCTGAGGGACAGGATGTACATGTATTTGGAAAGGTAAGGACTAATTAGAGATAGTCAACATGGTTCTGTGCATAAGAAATCATTTCTCACAAACTTGATTGAGTTTTTTGAAGAAGTAACAAAGAAGATTGATGAGGGCAGAGCAGTAGATGTGATCTACATGGACTTCAGTAAGGTGTTCGACAAGGTTCCCCATGGGAGACTGGTTAGCAAAATTAGATCTCACGGAATACAGGGAGAACTAGCCATTTGGATACAGAACTGGCTCAAAAGTAGAAAACAGAGGGTGGTGGTGGAGGGTTATTTTTCAGACTGGAAGCCTGTGACCAGTGGAGTGTCACAAGGATCAGTGCCAGGTCCTCTAATTTTTGTCATATACATAAATGATTCAGATGCGAGCATAAGAGGTACAGTTATTAAGTTTGCAGATGACACCAAAATTGGAGGTGTAGTGGATAGCGAAGAGGATTACCTCAGATTACAATAGGATCTTGACCAGATGGGCCAAAGGGCTGAGAGGTGGCAGTTGGAGTTTAATTCAGATAAATGTGAGATTCCAATTTTGGGAAAGCAAATCTTAGCAGGACTTATACACTTAATGGTAAGGTCCTAGGGAGTGTTGCTGAACAAAGAGACCTTGGAGTGTAGGTTCATAGTTCCTTGAAAGTGGAGTCGCAGGTAGGTAGGATAGTGAAGGTGGTGTTCGGTCTGCTTTCCTTTATTGGTCAGAGTATTGTGTACTGGAGTTGGGAGGTCATGTTGCAGCTGTACAGGACATTGGTTAGGCCACTGTTGGAATATTGCATGCAATTCTGGTTTCCTTTCTATCGGAAAGATGTTGTGAAACTTGAAAGGGTTCAGAAAAGATTTACAAGGATTTTGTCAGGTTTGGAGGATTTGAGCTTTAGGAAGAGACTTAACAGGCTGGGGCTGTTTTCCCTGGAGCGTCGGATGCTGAGGGGTGACCTTATAGAGGTTTACAAAATTATGAGGGGCATGGATAGGGTAAATAGACAAAGTCTTTTCCCTGGGGTCAGGGAGTCCAGAACTAGAGGGCATAGGTTTAGGGTGAGAGGGAAAAGATGTAAAAGAGACCTAAGAGGCAACTTTTTCACTCAGAGGGTGGTACATGTATGGAATGAGCTGCCAGAGGAAATGGTGGAGGCTGGTATAATTGCAACATTTAAGAGGCATTTGAATGGTTATATGAATAGGAAGGGTTTGGAGGGATAAGGCTGGGTGCTGGCAGGTGAGACTAGATTGGGTTGGAATATCTGATCGCATGGACAAGTTGGACTGAAGGGTCTATTTCCAAGCTGGACATCTCTATGACAGCATATTGTCTGCTGCAACGTTAACACAACTGTGTTCTGATAGGAAGTTGAAAAGGTCATCTGACATCTGAACCTAGATTCGATCAGTTTTAGTAACCTCATGTGAGAAACTTACTAATTATTTAGATTACCAGTTTTATTGCTAAAATGCAAACATTTTACAGCATTATGATGTGAGTATTTTGCTCCACTAATCAAATTGTATAAGTAAAATAGATTGATAGAATAATATATTTGTTGTAATGAACAACAGAAGAAGAATTTTTAGTTTCAAGTATTAAAGTACTTGGGACACTTAATATTAAATAATTTGAGCAATTCAGAAGATAATCTTCTACAAATAACAAAATTATAAAAGATATCATATTTTCCCACAAATCAAAACCATAATGCAATAAAAATGAGATTTAAATTCAGCAAGTAACTTCTGCTCATTTCTTGTTAGAAATTACCATGAGAGGTGTTCTTGACAATTTATTTCAACAATTATCTTTCTAAGAATTGTTTACCAAATCTATCACTGGCCTTGCCCTAAGGAAAAATCAATTACTCTGTGGCTGATAATTTTCAAATCTAAAGTAGTATATAAGTTATAGATATATTAACAGTAGCAATGACTTACCCAAGATAAAGATTAGCATTCTGTGAAGAATAGTATAAACAGCATGACGGAGGCGACAATATAAATTCATCTGTGGACGAGTGGATTCAAGACAGATCACTTGATCCACTGAAGTCACTGGTGCTTCAGAATCTTCACCAACTAGCCTGTAAGCAGATATTAAAAAAAGATAATTAAATAAACATTCTTCAAGGGAATGTCTGCAACAATCTTTTTTTTTAAATTGTATAAAACTCTTAAAAATGATTCAAGTCTGTTATTCAAATGTTACATTTTCATTATGGATGACCACCAAATGTCTGTAATCTATAATTATAAGAGAATAAACTATAAGTCCAGCTGAAGCCAACCCACTGTTTATGCTATCCATCAAGTAACTTGAAAGTAATTTTAATCAGAAGCTTCATCAATACACAAATATGTTTTTTTAGGATTCAGTTTCTGATAAGACAGGATGTTGCTGCTGTGATTGGCTGAGACATTTGCCAGTCAGCTCTTAAATTAATTGGTGAATGAAAATGTGATCTTACTTGGCAATGAAGGGCAAGAAATTAGTTGACATCTACTTTCAAAAAGGGAAGTTGGTTGACCTCTCAAGAAGGAAATATATCAGCCAAGAATGAGACAGAAGTGCCATTTTAAGGTTGGAAGTTTGCTAGCTGAGCTGGTAAATTTGTTCTCCGATGTTTCATCACTATGTGAGGTAACATCATCAGTGAGCCTCCACTGAAGCACTGTTGGACCTCATTTAACAACCTCCCAGAACCAGAAATGATATCACCCACCACAACATACCAAGACACATAAATAGAAAGTGGAACAAAATACCAGCACTTCAATGGAGGCTCATTGATGATGTTACCTCATGTGGTGACGAACATTTGAGGACAAATCTACCAACTCAGCTAATAAAGTTCCAACCTGAACCACAACCCAGGCCACAAAAATTCTCAACAATTGCAAGTACCATTTTAAATCAGTCAAGAAATGGTCAAGAGTTGTGTCTCAAGTACCTGTTGTTTTAAACTTTTAAAGAATTGTCAACAACACAGTGAGAGGAAAGTAACAGAATTCCATGCACAATGACTGGAGGTTATGTTCTACTTTATGCATTCAAATACTGTTCATTAATTTCAGCTAGAATTTACAAGAAAACAACTCACCTAATCCCAAAGTCTCGAGTACTCTGAATGATCCATTGGAGTGCCTCATTAAATTTTTCTAGATTAGGTATATTATTAGTCTGGGAAAGCAATATTAGTGAGTAAACAAATATAAATAAGGACATTTTAAAAAAATATTCAAGCTAATATGCTTCACATCACTGCACAAGTTTCATTTTTCCACCATCAAGATGGTGCTGCCATTTTAATAGAAAATTTCAGAATGTATTTAAGATTCAAATCTAGAAACAATTTGAGGACAAGACATACCTGTTACTGAACCTTACAATTTCAATAACAAAAATCAACATTTAATAAAAATGAAGAAAAACAGTATGTGAAATGTGCTGGTGGTCATGCGTCATTATCAGAATAGGGAAGTCATATGCTATGGGAGAGGTAAATATTGATTGATAAACCAAGCCTCCAAAGCCACCAATCAAACTCTTACATCAGCTTTTACATGTGCTTTAGAGCACGATCACCAAGTAGGCTGCACACAGATTTCAAAAATATCCAACATCCAACAAAACTAGGCATTCATGAGGTGCTGCAGGCCATCAACAACAGAACTGCATTCAACCACAATGGGCTGGCAGATCTCCCACTTTACTATTAAGCTGGGGGATCCAACCCTTCTTTGTTCAATGCAGGGAGGCATGCTACAAGTGGCTCCAGCCGTAGATAAAAATAAGATCTAAACTTGTAAAGCAAGAACACAGGACTATGTACATGCTAAGCTATGAAATCAGCATTTGATAGACATGGCTAAGCAATCATACAGTTAACTGATCTGACAGAAGCTCTGCAGTCCTGCCACATTCAATGTAAATGGTGGAGAACCATTAAACAATTAACAAATGAAGAGGACTCTACAAATATCCCCATTCTCAATAATGGGTGAACACAGCACATCAGTGTCAAAGAGAAAGCAAAAGCATTTATGTGCACCTTGAGCACTCAGTCAATTGCTTTCAATCAAAGTAATGAAAAGGTACAACAACAATGCTCCAAGCTGTGCTTGCTAACAATAACCTACTCACTGATGCTCAGTTTAGATTCTGTCAAAGCCACTAGGGTCCTGAATCCATTACAGCCTTGGTTCAAACATGTACAAAACTATAGAACTCCAGAGATGAGATTAGATGAGAGTGACCTTGATTTCAAGACAGTATGTGATAGAGTATGGAATCAAGGCAAATTCAAATCAGGCAAAAACTCTCCACTCATTGAGTCATACTTTGTGCAAGAGGGCTGTTGTGATACAGAAGTAGTATCTCCACCTTTGAGTCAGGAGGCCTGGGTTCCAATCCCATCTGTTCCAAAGGTGTGTAATAGCATTGCTGAGTAGGTTGATTAGAGTATGTTTCTTTTTTTTAGCCCATTCTATGTACAAGGGCTCCTGTGGTAAAGTGGGAGTATACTCACCCCTGAGCCAGGAGACCAGGTTACACGTCTGGGTAATAACATTTCTGAACAGGTTGATTAAAAAATAACTATACTTTGCGCAAGGTCTCTTGTGGTGCAGTAGTAGTGTCCCTACCTCCAGGTCAAACAGCCTTGGCTCAAGTTCCACCTGCTCCAATGGGGTTATATCATCTCTGAACAAGATAAGTAGAAAATATGCACATTTTCCAAGGCAAGATAGCTGTTCTTTGAGGTCATTCATTTTAGACCCAGTACCTCACTGTAAGAATTCCTCAGGGCATTTCTTTTTAAATTAACCCGTTCAGAGATATAATTATACATCACAAACTCAACTAATGTTCTGAGACCAGGTCTGAGGCCTGTCACAGCAGATGGGGGAATTAAGATAATAATTTTGACTTAAGTTAAAAAAAAAATTGGAAATTAAGAATCTACTGATGGCCGTAAAATCATTGCTGATTTTGGGGGAAAAAAATGGCTTACAAACATTAAGGCAAGGAAGTCTACTATCCTTACCTGGTCTTGCCTACATTTGACTCCAGAGCCACAGCACTGCGGTTGACTCTCAACTGTCCTCTGAAATGGCCTAGAAGCCACTCAGTCAAGGGAGCTAGAGACAGGCAATAAATGCTGGCCAGCCAGTGATGCCCATGTCCTACGAGTGAATACAAAAAAAAACTCTGAAGCAGGTGGGACTTGAACCAGGCCTCGAGGTCCATAGGCAGAGACATTACCATGACACCATAAGCACTCTAATTCTTCAGGGTAGATATTTGCTAATCAACCTGCTCAAACACAGTATTACATAACTTTGGAATTTGAACTCAGGCCTCATGGCTCACAAACTCCTCAGGCTCTGCATAACTACCTTCAGCTGCCTCATTAATCTTCCATCATAAGGCCAGAAAGCTTGCTCACGATTGAAATTGCAGGAATTCCTAAGCTCAATTAGCTTCAGCTGCTTTAATGACCTTTCCTCATCATAAGGTCAGATTTGGAATATTGACTAACAAATGGACGATGCTTAGCAATATTTGCATTTCCTCAGATACTGAAGTAGCCCATGTTCATATACAAAAAGACATGGACTACACCCAGATTTGGGCTACTGGCAAGTAATATTGCCTGGCACATTGTGCTACAAGTGACCATCTCAAACAAAACGGAACCTAACCATCTTCCTCCAGAGACCCTAGAGTACCCTTACTATCGCTGAATCCCCACTCTCACCATCTTGGGGGTTAACATCAACCAGAAACTGAACTGGCCCAGCCTTATAAATACTGTGGTATAATGAGTTGATCAAAGGCTAGAATCCGGCAGTGAATAACCTGCCTTCTTCTCTCCAATGCCAGTCCACCATCTTCAAAATGCAGGTCAAGACTGTGATATAATATTTTTCACTTGCATGGAGGGTGCAGCTCTAACAACACTCTCCTTCATGTGAGCCTAGAGCATATATTGCAAATTTTGCTTTCTCAGCCCACAATGTTTTTACCTATTACAGTTAATGGACTGAAAAATCACTGCCATTAAGTGTACCATTTCTAGGTATGCATGTAGCTATGATCAGTAACTCTAAATTTTTACCCCTTTGTACAGGAATACAAAAGTTACAAATATAGTTTGATTGTGTAAAAATAAATATCAGTGTTACATGTTTCCTGCTTCAAACCTCAAGTGATATTGCAAATCAATGCACACAACAATAAGACCAATTTGTTTTAAGTACATATTCTTTGGCTTCTTGCCGAGGTAGAGCTCCAATGGAACCAATCCAATGATAAAATGATGAAGACTGTGCAGGAGTTATTGTAGACAAGTTATTATCGTTCCATTGCACACCTCAGCAATAGTTCAGTACATCATTTTAATGTCAATTCTCTTCATTACCATCAATATTCATTAAATGCGATGCAATTGTTATGCACAATATTAGTATACAACAGCTGTAGCACCTTTTTGTGAACTCTTTGGTTCAGTATTTAAAAATCTTACTGACCCATTTTTTTTTCCCAAGAGTTACTGAACACCATGTTAATGTTAACAAAGGAATTTTCAATGAATGTTTTAACACTATGGCAATATTACATAGCTGATTTTCACCTGTTTCCTTTATTTCCACAAGCATTTTTTATAGTCCAAAACTTCTAATTTTACAAGATACAAATAACCATTAACTAATCTTATGTACATTAAAAATATTTTACATTAAAATGTATAACTTACTGCTAAATGTCTCTGTACATCAGCGACTGGCACACATTTGGTCTTCAGCAGATATTCAGATCCACACTCAAACTCACCTACAAGTCAAAAAAATTAAACTGTTTAACTTCAATCATGCACTTTGTCACTAAAAATGAATCTCTAAGTACATTGAAAATTCAAACATTCCACATTAATAGAACATTACAGTGTAGTACAGGCCCTTCGGCCCTCGATGTTGCACAGACCTGTGAAATCAATCTGAAGCCCATCTATGCTGTACTATTCCATTATCATCCATACCTTTATCCAACGAACATTTAAATGCTCTTAAAGTTGGCAAGTCTACTACTGTTGCAGGCAGTGTGTTCCACGCCCTTACTACTCTGATTAAAGAAACTACCTCTGACCTTTGTCCTATAACTATCATACCTCAATTTAAAGCTATGCCCCCTCGTGCTAGCCATTACCATCAGAGGAAAAAGGCTCTCACTGTCCACCCTACCTAATCCTCTGATCATCTTATATGTCCGTTAAGTCACCTCTCAAACCTCTTCTAACGAAAACAGCCTCAAGTCCCTCAGCCTTTCCTCCATACCAGGCAAAATCCTGGTAACTCTCCTCTGCACCCTTTCCAATGCTTCCACATCCTTCATGTAATGCGGCAGCCAGAACGTTACGCAATAACAAAGGGCGGCCGCACCAGAGTTTTGGATTAGATTAGATTACTTACAGTGTGGAAACAGGCCCTTCGGCCCAACAAGTCCACACTGACCCGCCGAAACGCAACCCACCCATACCCCTACCTAACACTACGGGCAATTTTAGCATGGCCAATTCACCTGACCCGCACATCTTTGGACTGTGGGAGGAAACCGGAGCACCCGGAGGAAACCCACGCAGACACAGGGAGAACGTGCAAACTCCACACAGTCAGTCGCCTGAGGCGGGAATTGAACAGGGTCTCTGGCGCTGTGAGGCAGCAGTGCTAACCACCGTGCCACCGTGCCGCCCACGGGACAGCTGCAACATGACCTCAGGGCTCTGAAACTTAATTCCTATAACAATAAAAGCTTAACACACCACAAGCCTTCTTAATAACCCTATAAGACTGGATGGTAACTTTCAGGGATCTATTTACATGCTCATCCAGACAGCCAAGGATTTTACCATTAGCCCAGCACTCTGTATTCCTGTTACTCCTTCCAAAGTGAATCACCTCACACTTTTCTATATTAAATTCCATGTGCTACCTCCTAGCCCAGTTCTGCAGCTTATCTATTTCCCTCTGTAACCTGCAACATCCTTCCGCACTGTCCACAACTCCACCAACTTTAGTATCATCGACAAATTTACTAACTCATCCTTCTACACCCTCATCCAGGTCACTTATAAAAATGACAAATAGTAGTGGCCCCCAAAACAGATCCTTGTGGTATACCACAACTAACTGAACTCCAGCATGAACATTTCCTATCAACCACCACCTTCTGTCTTCTTTCAGCTAGTCAATTTCTGATCCAAACCGCTAAATCACCCTCAATCCCATGCATATTTTATGCAATAGCCTTACCTTGAAATCTATATATACCCCATCAACAGCTTTACCCTCATCCACCTGTTTGGTCACCTTCTCAAAGAACTCAATAAGGTTTGTGAGGCACGATGTACTGTTCACAAAACCGTGCTGACTATCCCTAATCAAATTATTTCTTTCCAGAGGATTATAAATCCTATCTCTTGTAATTCTTTCCAATATTTTACCCACAACCAAAGTAAGGGTCAATTACCAGGATTGTCCCTACTCCCCTTCTTGAACAAGGGGGACAACATTTGCTCTTCTGGCAGTATTCCTGTTGACAATGACAACGTATAGCTAAAAACCAAAAGACTCTAATTGACATAATGAAAAAGAATAAATCCAACTGCATTCAATTTATTAGCACATTAGGTTGTGCTGACAGATTTTAAAATAGCTGCAAATAGAGAATTACATTTTTCACCCAAGCAGTGTAAGGGGAAAGTAACAGGTTATATTTTAACAGTATATGACATTGCTGTAGTTACAGAGAAAGCAACTGGGTAAATGCCAGTAGATTGGCATGAAGAACATTGCAAGATAGAAACATTATGCTTGGTTACTGCCAACTACAAAAGTCCCTCTACAATCACATAAAAGACCCTGCAACATTGAGAGTAACCAGGTAACTGACAAGATTAACACCATTCAGAAAGACCGGAATTAATGAAGGCTTTCAGTGTAAAGATGAATGTACTTTTATGTGCAAGAAGACAACATATCAGAGATTCAGTTATATACATTATTTTCTGGGTACCATCCAGAAGCACATGATTTTAGATAATTCTTCAGTACTTCCTAAAATTAATGATGTAGAATCATAGAGACAAGAAGCAGAAAAAGATCATTTGTCCCTTCAAGCCTGCTCTGCCATTCAAATGGTCATGGTTATTTCAAGGCCATAATCCCACTTTCTCCCGATATCCCTTGATGTATTTAATATCCAAAAATTTCTAGAAAAGATGTTTCTTGAGTATACAGGTCAACTGCCTATCTGTGGAATCAGTTTCCGCGGTTTCAGTTACCCGTGGTTTATCGTGACCCGCAGTAAATTACGTGGAACATTCCAGAACCGGGGACCAGGGTTCTGCCAGGGAGGTAAATTTCCCATTTAAATGAACGGGTTTGCACCTATCCATGGTTTGGGGCGTCGGCAGTAGGTGTTTGAACGTATCCCCTGCGGGTACTGGGGGACTACTGTATTCAGTGCCTTTGCCTCTACATCCGTCTGTGGTAGAGAATTCTACAGGTTCACTAACCTTTGAGTCAAGAAAATTTTCCTCATCTCAGTCAGAGAGTCATAGAATTATCCAGCATGTAAACAGGCCTGTGCTGATCAGATATCCTAAACTGATCGAGTGCCATTTGCCAGCATTTGACCTCTATCCCTCTAAACCGTTCCGATTTATGTACCCATCCAGAGACCTTTTAAATGTTGTCATTGTACCAACCTCCACCACTTCCTCTGGCCGCTCATTCAATATGCGCACCACTCTCTACGTGAAGTAGTTACTCCTCAGATTCCTTCTAAATCATTCCCCTCTCACCTTAGACCTCTACCCTCTAGTTTTGGACTCCCCTAGAGAGAAGACCTTGGTATTCACCCTATCCTTCGAAGCACCAGGGAAAATGCCCCACAAATAGCTTATTCCATATCCTTTTACATAAACATTTGTGCTTAAATTATTTAAACAGTACCATTAGTTACTTTGAACAACACATTTAACAGGCAGAACATGATAGGCAAAGCCCATGTTTACTGCCTCCCAAGTTTTCAAGTGAGTTGCATTTTGTGTTGTAAATGTATAAACAGCAGAAATAGGCCACTAGGCTCCTGGGGTCTTCTCTACTATTTAATAACCTCAACTCCAAATCCACACTATCCCAGATAACCTTTCACCTTTCTTAACAAGAAGCTATCCATCTCTGTCTTTAAAATATTCAAGGATGCCTCTTCTAACATTTTCTCAGAAAGAGTGTTCCACAGATTCGTGAAACTGGGAGAAGAAATTTCATCTCATCTCTGATTTTTAACCAGTGACCCTAGTTCTTGATTTTCCATTAAGGGGAAACATCATCTTGTCAAAGACCCCTCAGGATCTAATGTCTTAATCAAGTCACCTCTTTTTCTTCCAAATTCCAGTAGATGTAAGCATAGTCTGTCCAGTATTTCCTCATAACATAATGTAGCCATTCCCAGTATTAGACTAGCAAACCTTCTCTGAACTGCTCCAAAACATTTATATCCTCCCTTAAATAGGTTGACCAATACTGTACACAATAGTTAGATGTGGTCTCTCAATGATCTGTATAGACATCTCTATCTTTTTTATTCAACGCACTCCACAATAAATGATAATATTGTATGAGGTTTCACATATTCATACACACTCGCCTTATGCAATTCATGTACCAGGACATCAAGCTATCTCTGCATCCCAAAGTTCTGCAATCTCTCACCATTTAGACAAAATGTTTACTTTTTATTCTTTCTGCCAAAGCGGAAGTACATTCATTTTTTCCCCCATGTTATATTCCATTTGCCCACTACTTAAAAGTATATCTTTTCGTAGCCTCCTTAAGTCCCCTTTGTAACTTATTTTTCAACTTGTCTTCTTGATATCAGCAAATGCAGCAACTATATCTTCGATCTCTTCATCCAAGTTATTGATATAAATTGGAAGCAGTAAAGATCCCAGCACCACTTTCTGTGGCACAACACTCATTATAACGTGTCAATCTGAAAATGACCCATTTTTGCCTTCTCTCTACTTCCTGATATCCAGCCAATCCTCTGTCCATGCCAACATGCTACCCTCTACACCACGAGCTTCTACTTTCTGTGGCACCTTATCAAATTATTTCTTTAAATTGAAGTACACTATATACCCAAGTCACTCTTATACACTGAATGTGTTACTTCCTCAAAGACTTTGATAGATTGGTTAAAGATGATTTACCTTTCACAAAACCTTACTAACTCTGCAGGATTATGTTGACCTTACCTAAGTGCCTCGCTATAATGTCTTTAGTTAAAGTTTCTAACATTTTCCGTATGACAGCTATCAAAAAAAAACTGGTCTGTAACTTACTGTTTTCTGTCTCCTCCCCTGCTGAATAATCACATTTGGTGTATTCCCATCTAATGGAACCTTCCCCAAAGCAAAAAAGTTTTGGAAAATAAACTTTGCTTGACCATTTCCTAGAGTCTGGATCAAAATAACCACTCACCTCCAATCATTCAATACAGCAGAAGTTAACACTATCTCCAGCACTTAAGAACTAATAACCAAAATGGTTCAACCAAAAAACAGATTTTTTTTTGTTGTTTTTTTCTTCTCCTGAGTAGCGACTGAAGAATAACCTCAATTTCTCATGAATGCACGTAATCCTAGAGATTTTACAATTCATGCAATGGTGTGGAAAATAATTGAACAGCTGCTTCTACTCCTATAGAGAAACATAAGTCATCGCTCTGACTGACAAGAGGCAACGCAGTGATACACTGCCTGCTTACATTTCTTGGTTATCGTGATGTAAGTATAGCATTTGAAATTGCTGAAAAACTAAAACCAGACTGAGTTTAAGAGGATTAAGTACAAAGATGCAGGGTGTTTCAATCAAATGAAGAATTTTACATAAAAACAGAGATTATGCCAGAATTATTTATACACTTTACCTTCATTAGGAATGCTAGGTTACATTATGCAATCCCTCAAGCTTGCTCAATTATTGAAAAGATCATAGCTGATCTTCTACCTCAACTCCCCTTTTCTGCCTTTTTGCAGAATCTTTACTTGGCATAAATCTACTGAATGCAATCTTTAAAATGTTCACTACATTGTCCACAATTTTGATTACATTAAACAATTTATTCTCCCATTGAATAGCAGTATTATGGTACGTGTTAAACTGAATTTTGTGGATCTTTCATATTTTCCTTAGCTGTTTACATTTTTTGTAGCTAGTAACTTACAGCAAGAATACATTCCCATTTGTGATTATCTTTCAACTCACCAGCTATTTCTGCCAAATACTCGTACATTTCAGACAACATGAGCATTATGATTTTGCGTTCTTCAGCTTGGCAATACTAGAAAAAAAAGTTGATAAATGAAATTAAAGTATTAATAAAAATAATGCTTGAAATGTAATATAAATCCAAAAATAATAAGTGCTAAACTAATTAATGAAATATTTTGTATTTTATCAAGCATATATTGGTGTGATAACAGTCACAAATTACTTAATCTAGCCTATCATTTTTCAGAAACAAATAAAGTAATGCATAATATCTCAGTTTCATTTTATACTGCAAATACCGTTTACCAGTTACTCCATCTGGTATTATGCGCTACACATTGAGTACAGAACAGTGACCTCTAGTGTGTTATTAATGCATTGAAAAACTTCGGTCTGTAGATGTTCAGATCTTTGAACAACCTAAAAACTGAATGAACTGCGGATGCTGTAAATCAGAAACCAAAACAGAAGAGAAGATTCTGAGGAAGGGTCACCCGACCCGAAACGTTAACTCTGATTTCTCTCCGCACATACTGCCAGACCTGCTAAGCTTTTCCAGCAATTTCTGTTTGGGCTTCACTTTTTTGTCATTGTAGGTACACAGTACAAGTCAGCATGCACATATCATTGATATCTGGTCAGCAGTACAGCATTGTGGGTCTAGTGGATCTGTGAAATGGATAACTAAGCCTTCAATTTAGATTAATGATGATCTGAATTTGCCACATAACACTGCAACTGCCAACCACTGGTAGCGAGTCATAATCACTTAAAATCCATTGCTTATTCTTTCAAACGTTTTCATGATTTTAGGTTTTTAGCTTTAAACTGTCTAATAGACTTCATTTACTACAAGATAATTTGAACAACAATAGAACAAAGTTGTCAAAGTAGAATCTGTCTATAAAGAGTCTCATGGCAAACTGTTAGTTCACCCTCCTCCAGCCGGACGTTTGGGTTCAGGCCCACCTGTTCCAGAGGTGGCCATAACATTTCCAAACAGACTGATTAATAATCTTATTTGATGTATATACTAGTTCTACAACTGTTCAGAAAACTCTCAATATGCAACATTACTTTTGCTAATAAGCTAACTGCTCTTTCTGAAAAAGAAACTATTCCTGTGCTAAGGAAGCAAACAGATTTCCACAAGGATCATTGTTGAGAGAAATCCTACAACTGATTTATCACCTACAGGGATTTTTCATAATTTGGAGATGCCGGTGTTGGATTGGGGTGTACAAAGTTAAAAATCACACAACACCAGGTTATAGTCCAACAGGTTTAATTGGAAGCGTACTAGCTTTTGGAGCGACACTCCTTCATCAGGTGATAGAAGGAGCATCGCTCCGAAAGCTAGTGTACTTCCAATTAAACTGTTGGACTATAACCTGGTGTTGTGTGATTTTTAACTTTGTGCACTTTTTATAATTATTTTTGGCAACAATTAGATCCAGGAAAAAAATTGGCATTTAAAAATCCAAAAATAAGATTTATTTTAATACAGTGAAACATATAGGAGTTGACTAGAGACAGAACTTTGCTCGATTACATAAAAAGATCCATGCACTTCCACTGTACCTTCTCAATATTGCCAATGCCTCGTAATATTGTGAAGGAGTTGAGTGAATATCAAACTTAGATTTCTGTAAATTTTATAATTTTAAAATTTACCATCTAAGTGTTAACTATAACTGAGAAGAAAACAGTTACTCACTGCGTCAGTTTTCCCATTGCAATCCACTGGCAGCATCTTAACTGAAACAAAAGAAAACCACAGATTATATATTATATAGAATCACGGGATAGTTAAATACAACTATCTGATATGCCAAGCTAATACTACAAATGGTGTTTCAACTGAATCCATATAGTGAGTGAGAGCTGTTGAGAAGTACTGTCCCTATAACTTGACCAGAGGTCTGGACCCAAGTCCCACTTGTTCCTTAGATATTTCATAATGTGTCTGCACAGATTAATTGCAAATACATATTAAAGCAGTAAGATTACAGTCAAGTGGCAAAATGGTACTGTCCTTACTTGTGGGGTAGGATATCGGAGTTTGAGTTTCATTATGTGATATGGTGGCCACAGAAGTGTGGTATAAAACACATTCAAATGCAATGATTTTTTTTAAAAAATTGTAAGAATCATTTTCCATAAGATTGGTGCAGGTCTTTAGAAGGGAGTAGTCAGCACTTATGCTGTATTGGGTAATGCAGCCAACCATTGTCCAATTGCAGAATCACATTTAATGTTGCAATTTTTACATGTGCAAATTGGTCAGTGCCTTGCTTGTTGTGTACAGCCAAAGCGATTTGCCGTCTGATATCATTAATCAGTAATAGCATGTATGGCCTACACATCTGGTATAATATCAGTGCTGAAATGCATATACCACAATGTGCCAAAACCACTCATTTGTGTGACAGGCAGAATATCTTTACATTTGATGACAGCATCCTGTAAATTGAGCACACCACTCGTGTTTCTACTGCACTGCAGCAATGTGAAGCAGTTAGCTTCACCTGTTGTTCACATTTTTGACCAGAGTGGTAACAGGGTTACTAGTTCACACCATGTTCTATGCTGTACTTAAAACTAAGTACATAGACTTTTTTTAACCTCTTATCAAAAAGTTCATCCATGGGGTGTGGCTGTCATTGGCTGGACAATTGCTCAGCACGAATTGCTCTTGAACTTAATGGCTTGGTATGCCACTTCAGACAGCAATTCAGAGTCAGCCATTTTACTATGGGTCTACAGTCACATGTAGCTACACGAGATAAGGATGGCACACTTCTTCCCCCTAAAAGGACATTAGACATTTAGATGGAGACATTAATTAAACATTTGATCAATCTATGCTGCTGTATTGTTTCAATAGATAACCACACCATAAACACTACCTACGTAAAGCACAATTGCACTTAAACTCACTTAAACAGATATGGCTTGGCAACCTAATTAACTCTCTCTCCAAACATATGATAAATCTTTCTGACCACGCATTATCTGAAAGTGATGTGTTTGCCCTTGTACCTGGTTTCGCCTTAGGTGTCAGAAGGTTCTGAAGAAGGGTCATTAGACCTGAAACATGCTTTCTCTCCACAGATGGTACCTGTAGAGTTTTTCCTACAATTTCTGTTTGTATTTCTGATTTCCAATATCTGTAGTTCTTTAGTTTTCTGCTTTAGTGGGAGTTCATCCCAAAACAATAGGCAGAGATGTTTGCTGAATTTGAACTTCTCTACTTCCAGCCAGCCCACCACAGACCAGTTTCCATTCAAGACAGCAAATCCTTGAAGGCATGCCAAGCTGATCTACCCACACAAATTGCAAGTTTCCAAATAATAAATCAATTTTCACATTCATTGTGAGAGTTTGATAGCATTACAAGACCTCAAGACAAATATGGATATAAATCAGTAAACCCCAAAGGGGCCAAGATAGTCATCCTTAACAGGTCATCTGTGTCAACAAAATACAACAATATACTGTGAGGATGGGCACAATCAGGATCTTGGGCTCATCTCACACTACAGGTGACCCCAATACACTATACACACAATCACACCCACACAGATCCTCTCTCAATCACATGCTCTCTCTCAGACACACACACTCATGTGCACAACCTCTCAGAGGCATATACTCCGTCACACTCTAATACACTTTACCAAGCAAGCACACATGCATACTCTCTCCCACACAACACACACGCATACACACATCAGTCTATGAGATGAATTTTCATTTGCAGATTCAGTGCATTTTGAGCAAAATCGAATGTATCTGTAGGCAGTCAGTCCATGTTATATTTTATAAATTCCCACTTTGGAAATAGAAGCAGCCTGTCTCAAGGTTGCGATACAGACAGACTCTCACCTCACACCTTTAATGCACTGTGCGAGCTGAGATCTCACTCTTTTTATATAAAACATTAAGTTATCTTGGGACTGTTACTTGAAATAAGTCCTGGAATTTACATATGAATTAATTGAAATCTGCTTCCCCGTTCTAAGTAATTAAAGACTTAACAGCAATCTAGGTTTATTCAATGCATCGCATCAGTTGAATGACACTTTGATTTTTTTACTATAAATTGTGTCCTATGATCCAGCCCCACTAGCTACATGATGAAGGAGCAGCGCTCTGAAAGCTTGTGCTTCCAAAGAAACCTGTTGGACTACAGCTTGGGAGTTGTGTGATTTTTAACAAAATGCACACCATTTTTTATTACAAGTCCAAATATGTCCACTGGATTTTCTGCTCAGCATGAAGAGACAGCCTGACTCAAAAGCAAGCTAAAACAAAAACTGTTGTACTTATGTAAGAGCAAGAACCTGTCAGGTAACATACAATAGAGTAATTCTTCAAGGCTAATTGCTCCTTTGTGTGCACGGACACACAAAATCGATGCCTCTTTACTTTATCTTACCTACATCTAGTTCTGCACAACATTAATTGGGCTATGCAGTTAGTAAAATGCTTCAACCAATGTTGAGCATGTTCTCCACTTGCATAGTGAAGGAGTCCTTGACATTTGTGAAGACCAGATAGGACTTGCAGACTGATAACAATGCAGTGTCCATGTGGTCATTTGACATTGCTAGTCTATTCACCATGTAACACTTGAAGCAACTATAGACATCTACACTGCAATAGTATATTATAGTGATCCTGGTTCACCATTATGGTATGAATCATATGAATTGCACTTAAGAACTATACAACTTGTACAGACAGCATGTACACCAAATAGAAAGTGCACCATGGGATTCTTCTAGGGTCAGTACATGTAAATATTTTTGTTGGATTCCGAGGGAATCTTGTCTTCAAAGGACCCTTAGCCTTTGCATACTTTGAATATGTCAATGTGTTTGTTATATTTGAATCTGCAGCTGTATATAAGAATGTCCTTACCTATCTTAAGGGGCTCCATCCTGCTCTGAAATTCACACTTGAAAGGAAACAGTACAATGGTCTCCCCTTCCTCAACATACTATTTATTCAGCAGCCATGGTGTCTTGTACGTCTGTTGACCAAAACCTATCCTCACTGGTCTGTACACACTTTGGAATACGTGCAGTTCAATCTGCTACAAGACTGGTCTTATCCAAAACCTGGTAAATACAGCCTGAACTCTTTGTCTGCCATGCAAACTTGACATTGAATTAAAGCACATCAGAGCCATCCTACAAGATAGCAGCTACCAAAATCAGATTATTTCTCACTATATATCATTCAAACCATTGGAACATCCTGGTCCTGAAAAGCGTCCAATCTACCCAAACTTGAGGTATCTCAAAAGCTGAACACTTACGATGCAGTAGCAGCAAAAGGGGTGTCAGCCACTAGAAACATAGAGATTTACAGCATGGACACAGACCCTTCGGTCCAACTTGACCATGCCAACCAGATATCCAAACCCAATTAGTCCCACCTGCCAGCACTAGGCCCACATCCCTTCAAACCCTTCCTAGTCATATACCAACCCAAATGCCTTTTAAATGTTGCAATTGTACTAGCCTCCACCACTTCCTCTGGCAGCTCATTCCACACCCATACCACCCCGTGTGAAAAGGTTGGCCCTTAGGTCTCTTTTATATCTTTCCCCTCGCACCCTAAACCTATGCCTTCTAGTTCTGGACTCCCCACTCCAGGAAAAAGACTTTATCTATTTATCCTACCCACGCCCCTCATGATTTTATAAACCTCTATAAGGTCACCCCTCAGCCTCAGACACTCCAGGGAAAACAGCCCCAGCCTGTTCAGTCTCTCCCCATAGCTCAAATCCTCCAACCCTGGCAACATCCTTGTAAATCTTTTCTGAACTCTTTCAGGTTTCACAACATCTTTCTAATAGGAAGGAGACCAGAACTGCATGCAATATTCCAACAGTGGCCTCATCAATGTCCTGTACAGCCGCAACATGACCTCCCAACTCCTGTATTTAATACTCTGACCAATAAAGGAAAGCATACCAAACATCTTCTTCATTATCCTATCTATCAGCGACTCCACTTTCAAGGAGCTATGAACCTGCACTCCAAGGTATCTTTGTTCAGCAACACTCCCTAGGACCTTACCATTAAGTGTATAAGTCCTGCTAAGATTTGCTTTCCCAAATACAGCACCTCGCATTTATCTGAATTAAACTCCATCTGCCACTTCTCTGCCCATTGGCCCATCTGATCAAGATCCTGTTTTAATCGAAGGTAACCTTCTTCGCTGTCCACTCCACCTCTAACTTTGATGTCATCTGCAAACTTACTGACTGTACCTCTTAAACTTGCAACCTAATCATTTATGTAAAATGACAAAAAGTAGAGGACTCATCATCGGTCCTTGTGGCACTCCACTGGTCACAGGCTTCCAGTCTGAAAAACAACCCTTCACCAACACCCTCTGAAAATCACACAGGTGAGTATATTGTAAAGAGTTCAGTGATGTGATGCCAGGTATGTAGCTCAACAAAGCCAAAGACTGGCAGATCCTACCAAATAGCACGTCCTTTTGGCTGTTCATAACAAGCAAAATACCGACTAGATAATTGGATAACATTTGCAATTGAACATTTGCTGGATATTCTGATTGTGCAAGGAATTACATTGATAAATAATTTAGGATCATCAGTCAGGATTGCAATGTCAAGCACTGTGTATACTGCAGCTACACATAATAATACAAAAGACCCTGTTCTTCATGGTGTATAAGTCATGCCCTGATTTGCCTTTCTAAAATGCAACACATCACATTTACTTAAATTAAACTGATCAGGTTCTGGGCAGTTATCCACCTTTATGTTACTAATTTTGTTGAATGATACAGTAGTCTTGAAGAAGAACTACAAGAATGATGCCTAACTGCAAAAGACCTCAGCTACTCTGAATGGATTCGATCCAATTAGTTTTCAGCAGGGTAGGCTTACTGATACATAAAATAACTATCAGCCTGGATAGCATCCCCATTGATATACTTCAGTTAAACATATTGGACCAGAGCAGAAGAAAGGCGAAATGATCCAAGGGTGAAACAAACTGGATATATGTCAGTTCTTCTACTGAGAGAGCGCTGAGTGCTTCTGGAATACATTGCAGACTAGTGGTTTACACTATCTCTCAACATGCCTGAATGAAGGAGCAGACTGAGGCAGAGATTGCATAATCGCTAAGATAACATAAGGTCTAGGAGGTAATTCAGCCTTTGAGTCCGAAGGTCACAGCTGATCTTCACCTACCTGCACTATCCTCAGTCCATCAACACCCAAAAATCTATTGATCTCTATTTTGAGTGGCATATTAATGGACAACGCAAGATGTGTGTGGTCTCCTAACTAGTTTTAATTACATAAGGGGGCGGGGGGGTGTTGAAAATGATTTTACTGAATATTTTATCCCCTTTTCTCATTCAGTTTTTAGGAGTGGGATTATGGAATACCTAATTAGTTGTAAAGTCATTGTGGCATATGGCAGGGTTAGAGAAAGAATTGAAATTTCTTGGGATTCAATTTTCTATATTTTATCAATTCCTGAAGCCACTAAATTCTCACATTTCTACTTATGTTTACACCTCAACTGAGTCAAATTATCCCTTGCTGTACAACAATTTTATTTCTCAGTATTTCTCATGATATTTTTATTTTGTGCTCCAACCAAAAGTTGTAAACAAAGATGAGTTACTTCTAAAACCAATCTATATACGTGTACTTACTATTTTCACTGATGTCTTCAGGTTTTTCAAGCAACTGTAAGGTTTTGATGCAGATTAACCCCAACAGAACGAGACACAGGACAATTGTAGTAACATAGAGAAACCATGATAGGTAAAACTCAAATCTGTCTAGACGATTCTTAGGTTTTTGCATCCCCTTCTTAGGGAGCCCAGCAGCAGTTCCTCTTATGTAGCGTTCACTTTTCAACAAACTGTCAGACTTTCCTCTGTAACGACTATCAGAATGGAGGCTGCCCAAATTTCTTGAAAAATGATCAGAATACAAGCTGCTAAATCTGCCTGTATGTAGATCTGACCTTAGGCTGTCAGATTTCCCTGCGTGTTGATCTGAATACATGCTATCAGATTTCCTTGTGTATGGCTTGGATTTTAGACTCTGAAATTTCCTTGCATATTGATCCGAACTCAGAATGTCAGATTTTTCCGTGTACGTTTCTGGATACAGGCTGTCAGATTTCCTTGTGTATGGATCCGAATATGAACTGTCAGATTTTTTTGTATATGGATCTGAATTCAGACTCTCCCCAGTGTAGCGATCTGAATACAGTGTGTCAGTTATCCTGCTGTGTGATTCCGAAGTCAGGCCGCCCGATGTCCCTGCATACAGATCTGAACCCAGGCTCCCAGATACCCCTGTATATCGCTCAGAATATGAACTGACAGGTTTTCTGGTATATGGATCTGAAGTCAGGCTGCCAGATATCCCTGTATATCGCTCAGAATATGAACTGACAGGTTTTCTGGTATATGGATCTGAAGTCAGGCTGCTAAATGCTCCTGTATAGCGATCTGAATATGAGCTAACAGATTTCGTGGTATATGGATCTGAAGTCAGGCTGCCAGATGCCCCTCCATAGCGATCTGAATATGTGTTGACTGGTTTCCTGGTAAACGAATCCGAATGCAAGCTGCTGGAAGTCCCCGTGTATCGATGCGAGCTCAGACTGTCAGATTCCTCCGCGTCTTCGTCATCCCCTGAATGGAGTCTATCTGTAAGGTATGCAGCCGATGTCCCTGTATAATGGGTGGTAGTAGAGTCAAACACAGGGTCGGCCTGCTGGCGGCTGGACTCGGCCCTCACGTTGGAGACAGCGGCCGGCCTCCTCCTTGGCTGCTCTGGGGCTGGGGCTGGGGCTGGGGCGGGGGCCTGGAACTCAACCTCACGTTGCCGGAGGCTCTGGCGAACCCGCGGCGCCCGGCTGCTCTTTTCCTGTTGATTCTTTTCGGACTGCAGTTGGTGTAATTTTTTCAGGTACACAGACCTGGTGCTGTCGGTGATAGGGCCGGCCGTGAAGCCCAAGGCCTTCAGCTTGCTTCGCAAATCTCGGTCGCTCAGTGTCGGCGCCATTTTGGGCTTCATCACCAGTGCGCAGGCGCAATTCCAGCCGCCGAGCATGCGTACTCGACAAGACTCAGGATCTGGGGAAGAGGCTCGAGCTCCTAAAGAGAGATCTGTATCAAGTATTCAAGGGGCACAAGTGGTGAAGTGGTAATGGCACTGCCTCTAGGCCAGGAGACTCGTGTTCAAGGTCAACCTGCTCCAGGGGTGTGTAATAACATCTCTGAACGTCTTCGTTAGGGGAACATGTAGTGATCTTGGACCAAGCCCCACTCTGCAACTAGATCCCCAGTTTCCCCTATAGGCAACAAACAGTGAAAATTGCAAATAATATTTCATCCTCACCAACACTCAACACTAGAGCCCCCTCAGGGGTGTGTACTCAGCCCCCTATTGTACTCACTATACCCATGACTGCATTGCCAAATGCTAGACTAATGCTATTTACAAGTTCACTGATTACCCCGCCATAGTCGGTCAAATCTCAGATGACAATGAAACAGACTACAAAGGGGAGGTGGAAGATCTGGATAAATGGTGCACTGAGAACAACCAAGCTCTCAATGCTGGCAAAATAAAGGAACTCATTATTGATTTTCGGCGGGATGTTACTCATGCCCCCCTACACATTAACAGCACAGAGGTGGAATGGTGGAGAATGTCAAGCTCCTGAGAGTGGTCACCTACAACAAGCTTTCTTGGACTCTTCATGTGGATGCATTGGTTACAAAAGCCCAACAATGTTTCTTCTTCCTCGGGCAGCTGAGGAAATTTGGCATTATGGCAAATATGCCAACTATAGGTGTGCCATCTAGAGCATTCTGTCTGGATGTATCACTACCTGGTATGGCAACTATATCATTGAAGATTGGAGACGGTTACAGAGAGTAGTGAACTCAGCCCGGACAATCACAAAGGCCAACCTACCATCTATAGAATTCATCTACTAGGCCCACTGTCAAGGAAAGGCTGCCAGCATTCTCAAAGATCCATCCCACCCTGGCAATGTTTTTCTACAACCTCTACCATCAGGAAGAAGGTACAGAAGCCTGAACACACACACCACCTGGTCTCAAAACAGTTTCTAACCTAATGTTAGAATACTGAATGCGCTTCCAAACTCTTAACATTCACCTGCACCTGTGTTTTTGATTTTGTCACTGTTTACCTATTGTTTACTTATCTATGCCACTTATCTCTGTGATCTGCCTGTATTGCTCACAAGACAAAGCTTTCCACTGTGCCTTGGTACATGTGACAATAAATTCAATTCAGATTCAGTTCAATAAATCATTGAAGGTGGTATGTGATAGTTTGAGGAAGGCATCTAGAATCCTGTCCCAATGGAGGAATACAATACAAAATCAGGGGATGTTATGCAGGACCTCCATCTTTATATCACTGGTTCAACTTGAACTGAAGGATTATGTTTCATTTTGAGCACTGCATAAAGAACCTTGAAGCCTTTGGCAGTCAGGGTGCAGTAGAATATTTCTAGGGATTAGGACCTCAGGTTTCTCAAATTGTTTGGAAAAGTTGGAGTAGTTCTCTTGAAGAGGAAACTTTCTGTTTGTTGTGAATCCATGTGGCAGCACACTGGAAATCAAGCCCTTCTATTCCTGGAGTAATCACAAAAGCTATTTGTATGCAGAGTCCCTAATTTATCTATCTGATAGATTCAGGTAGACAGATATCAAGACCACGTTTCTCTACTGAATAAGAACTACTATTTACTACTAATACATATAACCACAGGTAAATAACAGTTGACATATAAATTTACTGCTTAAAGTTCTATCCCCATTTTAATACCGAACCCCCGATACATGCACACACAGATAGACTAAAACAAAGGAGAGAGAAACAGATTTAACATTTAAAGTCTGAAATGAAGAAAAAGAGTCATATCAGACTCAAAATGTTCACTCTGTTTCTCACTGTGTAGATGGTGCTTGATTTTGAGTTTCTCCAATTTTCCAGCATCTACAGAATTTTGCTTTTAGAAAATGATTTCTGTTATAGAGTCATAGAGTCATAGAGATGTACAGCATGGAAACAGTCCCTTCAGTCCAACCCCGTCCATGCCGACCAGATATCCCAACCCAAACTAATCCCAACCCAAACTAATCCCACCTGCCAGCAACTGGCTCATATCCCTCCACACCCTTCCTACTCATATACCCATCCAAATGCCTCTTAAATGTTGCAATTGTACCAGCCTCCACCACATCCTTTGGCAGCTCATTCCATACATGTACCACCCTCTGCGTGAAAAAGTTGCCTCTTAGGTCTCTTTTATATCTTTCCCCTCTCACCCTAAACCTATGCCCTCTAGTTCTGGACTTCCCGATCCCAGGGAAAAGACTTTGTCTATTTATCCTATCCATGCCCCTCATAATTTTGTAAACTTCTATAAGGTCACCCCTCAGCCTCCGACGCTCCAAGGAAAACAGCCCCAGCCTATTCAGCCTCTCCCTGTAGCTCAGATCCGCCAACCCTGACAACATCCTTGTAAATCTTTTCTGAACCCTTTGAAGAGGGGGGAGAACTGGGGAAATTGTTTCATGGCACCAATACCCAGGGTGAGGGATTATTTTTTGTTTCTCAAGTCCTTTCATTCTCTAAGCTTTTCCTTTGTGTTATTTCACTTCTTCACAGGAGGCAAAGAGCAATACGTTCCCAAATTGTAAAGTGACTTACTGGTTAAGAGCAATGTCTTTAAATAACTACCCAGGGAAAACAATTGGCTTTATTTAGCTTCACATGAACTTCACTGTCAGTCTCATTCATTGCACACCATTTCTAACCACAGACCAAAACACCACACTCTCTCCTATGTCTTGCAGGTGCAACCAGTATCTTCACTACCTGTCCAGCTACTGCCTGGATTTCTGAGGACAAGTGTACTGAGGCTTCAGGGGAAGCATCAACAAGGCTGCTTCTTGTGCCCCACAGTATTTCAGATCGACATCTTGATGAGTATGTTAATCCTAGAAAGTTTAGGAGCACCTCACCATGACGGTTGTACTGCTGGCTAAGGAAGAAATGCTGCAGCCACAGACTCACCGAGGGTATCAGGCACCTCAGCACCAGACAAGAGAAGACCCTATGGTATCGGCAATTAGGGACTACACCTATGTGGACAGGTTGAAACAGGAGCAGCAGACACGTATTTAGGAAACAATGGCCCTCATTTCCCAGAAGCTGCAACTGTATTATGAATCATCTGTCTGCCTCCATGGACACCGTCAGGGCCTACTGAAGAGGAACACACACCAATACTCCATTGCCTCAACCATTGGTCCTCAAGATCAAAGGCATGTGACAGGGGCACAAAGAACCTGTTCAGCATTGCAGGTGACTTTCCTCACAAGGAGTCAAGGTGGTTCCAGGAGGCACCTAGCAGGTGGGGTAACCACATACAGCCCTATTAGAAGTATCCAATCAGGCCATACCAGTAGTAGCTGCATGCTTCACCTCCACCAAAAGCAAGAAAAGGAAAACCTTTTATAACCAAGTGGTTAGGGTCTGGAATGTACTATCTGAAAGTGCACTAATTGTGGCTTTCAAAAAGGGACTGTGCAACTGTATGAAGAGAAAATATGGGCTGCAGAAAAAGAGCAAAGAAGTGGGACCAGCTGAGTTGCTCTTATGGACAGCTTGTATGGACAGTAAGAGCCAAATAACTTCCTTCTAACTTGTTACTGTTCCATGGTTATTTGACCTTATGGCTTTTGGAAATGTTTGCCACATTTGCTTATGTAATTATGCTCCAAAAATAACCCATTGAATATGAAAAACAGTTTTTGAGCTATTTTTAAGAAGTGCGAAATGATACCATCAAATAAACTTTTTCGCACACATATTTTATTGTTTCATGACAATATATTTGTTTACATTCAGTGTTATGACCAGTGTATAATTGTCACTTAAATTTTGGATGGAAGAGGAAGGGGTGATGGAAAGAAAAGGGCCATTATTTCTTTGTTTATGACATAACATGAATGCCTGAGTTTTTGTGTTCCTTAAACCATTGGTGTGTTTTATACTGATCTCAAACAGCAGGTTGCCATGACAAAAACACAAGACTGTAACTATTTGGTGGAGATTAGGAAGTACAAATATGTAAAGGGTCTAATAAAACTGATTTGAGGATCATTAATCGCAAAAGTGTGTAATAGACATATTGAAGAATAACCATTGATTAGATTTATTTTAAATGCATCTGTTTCATACATTTCTACTCAAAATAAAATAGACCTGTAAATTAAGCCAGTTCCAAAACTAATCTTGCATAATGTTGACTATGTTTCAAAATTACTTTGTAAAGTGCTGATTTCGTTAAAAGCACCATCGAACTTTTGTTTTCCTGTTTTAGTTATGCCACTGTCAAAAGACTGACAGAGTCTTGCTCACAATTAAGTGGGCCAGCATTATGTTTACATCTGCAGTGGGCTACATTAAATCCAGCTCCATGTCTCAGCTTGAGGCATTGCCTTCTGGAGAGAAAGGCAGAAGTGTGTTTCAGAAGTTTGGAAAAAGCTCTCAGAATGTAGGAAAATTTAATCCCAAGATTGCTCCAGAATTGCTATATGTTTGATGCAGCATTCGTATATAAGCAGACATTTTCAATGCCACACAAAAGTCATCATTATGTTATAATTTTATTAATTATTAAATGTTCCTATACATATAAGTTTCCTACAACTGTTCTCTGTCACTTGTGAACTATACATCGATATTTAATCAGCCTGATTTGCTGAAGTCATTGACCTGTTTTGAAAAAGGAAAAGAAACAAAATTATTGTCAGTGTCTACATATCTTTGAATATCATATAATTCTCACACAATATTTAAGTGTAAAAATATTGTAGATTTCAAGATAGGTTTTGCATTGAAAAAATGTCATCAAGAACTATATAACCATTCAAAACTTGTACAGTATTTGAAGACCATAAGATATAGGAGCAGAAATTAGGCCATTCAGCCCATTGAGTCTGCTCCACCATTCAATCATGGTTGATGTATTTCTCAACCCCATTCTCCTACTTTCTCCCCGTAACCCTTGATATTCAAGAGTATATCCATCTCAGTCTTAAGTATACTGAATGACCTGCACTCCACAGCCTTCTATGGCAATGAATTCCATGGATTTACCACTCTCTGGATCAAGAAGTTTCTCCTTATCTCTGTTCTAAAAGGTCTTTCCTTTATTCTAAAGCTATGTCCTCAGGTCCTAATCTCTCCTATCAATGGAAACAACATCTGCTTTGTCCGGGCTATTCAGTATTCTGTATGTTTCAATTATATCTCCCTCATCCTTCTAAGCTCCATTGAGTATAAACCCAAATTCCTCAAACATTCCTCATATGTTAAGCTTTTCATTCCTGGGCCCATTCTCATGAATCTCCTTTAATCACACTCCAGGGCTTGTACATCCTTCCTGAGATATGGAGCCCAAAACTGGGCACAATATTCCAAATGTGATCTGACCAGAAAAGGTTCAACTAAGCTCAAATTTATATCTAGATCTGATTAGCAATAACTTTATTTTTAATTAAATTTTCTGAGGGATATGAGCATCATAGACAGGCCTACCATTTGTTGCTTATCACAATTCCTCTTTAATAGAGTGGCTTACTATATTAATTAGTTTAGTGTCAACTGCATTGCTGTGGTTCTGGAATGACACAGAGGCCAGACTCTGCATGGATGGAAGATGTCCTTCCCTAAAATGAATTACATGGTTTTCAGACTAACTTTCAATTACAGATTTTACTAATTGAATTTAAATTTCGCCATTAAAACCAGTATCCCTAGAGTATTATAAAATAAAGAACTGTGGATGCTGAAAATATGAAACAAAAAGAAAAATTGCAGGAGCATTTTTTTGTTGTTTTCCAGAGTATTAACCTGCCCTCTGGGTAACTAGTCCAGTGACATTTTTACTATGCCATTCCCTACTCAGTAACTGTTTAAACATAAATAAAACATATTTATTAAACTAATGAGTGATTAAACATAATTATACAGAGATATATTTCATTTTTGATTAATTATCAGCATATATTACAGTATGATCATTACAAGATTTTAAGTTTTAAAGCTTTTCTCTATATCTTTTGAAGTTAAATTTCAAAGACTGAGTAAAATCTGTCTTACCATTTTTGTTTTCTGACAAAATGTTTTGCAGGAGCTCACCCAGATGTTCTCCATACTTCTGAAATTGTTTGCTACTCAACTTGATCCCAATTTCAAAAGGAACACAAAGCTGTAAAAAAAAAGTTTCTAATCAACTTGTTCAGGGATGTTATTACACACGTCTGGAGCACTGGGACTTGAACATAGGCCTTCTGGCTCAAAGGTAGGGATACTACCACTGTCTCACAAATGCCCATATAAAACAGAGCTGTACAAAAATTAATAAAGTAGGTATTACAAAATAGGATACAAATGTTTCCTGTGAATAAAAGTGGTCAGGAACTTTAATTTGTTTCATGCTTTCAATGTAAACATAATGTCAAAAACTTCATAATGTATAATCAGACAAAATTGAACAAAGTCAAAGAAGTCAGAAGTAGTGATCAAAAATTTGGTCAAAGATATGTGTTGAAATGAAATGAAAAGATGCAGGGAATTAGCAGGGAATGCTGGAGTGTGAAAACTAGATGACTAAGTATAGAGCTATCAATGGGAGGTAAAGAGATAGATTACATAAGAGATTAGATTCAGAAGAGGCTGGAGAGGTAGTAATAGTGAACAAAGAAATGGCAGAGGAACTGAATAGCTACTTTGCCTCAGTCTTCAAATTGGAAGACATCAGCAACATTCCAGAACTTCAAGAGAGTTGGGGCAGAGTTGAGTGTAGTGGCCATCACTAAAAAATGAATTGGAGAAGCTAAAAGGTCTGATGGTTGATAAATCATCTCAACCAGATGAACTATACCCTGAATTCTGAAGGAGATAGCTGAAGAGATTGTGGAGGCATTGATCATGACTTTTCTAGACTCAGGTAGTCTCACAAAGGACTGGAAAATGGCTGATGTAACAACTCTGTTTAAGAGATGAAGGAGACAGAGGACAGGGAATTATAGACTAGTTAGCCTGAATTTGATTGTTGGTAAGATCTTAGAGTCCATTATTAAGGATGAGATTGCAGAGTATTTGAAAGTACATGGTAAAATAGGGCTGAGTCAGCATGATTTCATGAACGGGAGGCCATGCTTGACAAATCTGTGAGAATTCTTTGAGAAGTAGCAAGCAAGTTAGACAAAGGACAGCCAAAGGAACTGACCTATCTGGATTTCCAGAAGGCCTTTGACAAAGTGCGCATGGGATGCTGCTGAATAACTTAGAGCTCATGGATTTAGGGGCAAGGTACTGACTGGCATGGTTACAGGATTGGCTGACTGGCAGAAGGCAAAGAGTTGGTCTTTTTCAGAATTGCAGCTGGTGAATAGTGATAAATGAAAGCAGAGTGGTAGACATTATCTACATTGACATTGGCAAGGCCTTCACTAAGGTTCCACATGATAAACTGATTATAAGGTTAAAATCTTCGAGTAAAAAATGAGGTCTGCAGATGCTGGAGATCACAGCTGCAAATGTGTTGCTGGTCAAAGCACAGCAGGCCAGGCAGCATCTCAGGAATAGAGAATTCGACGTTTCGAGCATAAGCCCTTCAAGATCCTTATTCTTGATGAAGGGCTTATGCTCGAAACGTCGAATTCTCTATTCCTGAGATGCTGCCTGGCCTGCTGTGCTTTGACCAGCAACACATTTGCAGCTGATTATAAGGTTAGATGACATGGGATCCAGGGAGAGCTAGCCAACTGGATTCAAAATTGCCTTGACCATAGCAGTCAGAGGTTGTTAGTGGAGGGTTGATATTAAAACTGGAGGCTTTTGACCAGTGATGTGCTGCAAGGAACGGTGTTGGGTCCACTATTGTTCATCGCTTATATAAATGATTTGGATGAGAATATATGAGGCATGTTTAGTAAGTTTTGGTGGTATAGTGTTGATATAGTGGACAGTGAAGAAGGTTATCTAAGAATAAAACAGGATCTAGATCAACTGGGCCAGTGGGCCAAGGAGTGGCAGATGAAGTTTAATTTAGATAAATATGAGGTGTTGCATTTTGGTAAGACAAACGAGAGCAGGATTTACACAGTTAATAGTAGGGCCCTGGGGAAAGTAAAAGTTCCTAAGATGTGATGTCACAGGTAGACAGGATGGTAAAAAAGGTATTTGGTACACTTGTCTTCGTTAGTCAGAGCACATTGACTGCAGGAGATGGGACACTATTCTATGGCTGTAAAAGACATTGGAAAGGCCGCATTTGGAGTATTGTATATGATTTTGATCACCCTGCTACAGGAAGGGTACGCAAACAATTATTATACTGGAATGGGTACACAAACAATTTGCGAGAATGTTACTGAGACTGGAGGGCTTGAGTTATAGAGTCTAGATAGGCTGGGACTTTTTTTCTCTGGAGCATAGGAGGCTGAGGGGTGACCTTATGGAGGTTTATAAAATTATGAGAGGTATGGATAAGGTGAAGAGCCAAGATTTTTTCTGCAGAGTAAGGGGAGTCCAAAAGTGAAGGGCATGGATTTAACATGAGAGGGGAAAGACTTTAAAAGACCTGAGGAGCAACGTTTTTACATGGAGGGCAGTGCGTATATAGAACGAGCTGCCAGATGAAATGATATAGGCGAATACAAGTACAACATTTAAAAGATAGTCAGGCAGGTACATGGATAGGAAAGGGTTAGAAGGATATGGGCCAAACACAGACAAATGAGAATAATTCAGTTTAGGAAACTTGATTGACATGGATGAGTTGAGCCAAAAGGTCTGTTTCCATGCTGTATGACTTTGACTGTATGGATTCCGCAGGGGTCAGTGTTGGGACCAGACCTATAGTACATTAATGGGCTGGGAAAAGGAACTGAATGCATTGTTGCTAAGTTCTCAGATGACACAAAGGTAGGTGGAGGGACAGATAGTGTTGAGGTAGTGTGAAGGCTGCAGAAGGACTTGGACAGGCTGGAAGAGTGGGGAAAGAAGTGCCAGATGGCATATAATGTGGAAAAGTATGAGGTAATATATTTTGATAGGAAAGTTGAGACATAGAATATTTTCTACATGGGGAAAGGCTTCATAAATGTGATGCATAAAGGGACTTAGAAGTCCTTGTTCAGGATTCTTTTAAAATTAACATGGAGGTTCCTTTGGGAGTTAGGAAAGCAAATGCAATGTTAGCATACATTTCAATAGGGATCAAATACGAGGGTAGAGTTGTACTGCTGAGGCTATATAATGCTGTGGTCGGACCACATTTGGAATGTTCTGAGCAGTTTTGAGCCCTGTATCTCAGGAAAGATGTGCAGCATTGGAGGGGGCCAAAGGAGGTTTGCAAAAATGATCCCACTGATTAAGGGCTTGGTACATGAGGAGCAGTTGAGGCCTCTGGATCTGTGCTCAATGCAGTTTAGAAGGATTAGGGAGATCTGATTGAAAATTAGAGAATACTGAGAGGCCTGAATACTGTGGATGCGGAGAAAAGCTTCCACTAACAGGAAAAATGAGGATCTGAGGGCACAACCTCAGAGTGAATTATCCTTTAGAACTGAGATGGGGGGGAATTTCTTCAGCGAGGATAGTTACCTGTGGAATTTATTGCTGCAGAAGGCTGTGTAGGCCAAGCCATTGCGTGTATGTAAGGCAGAGATAGGTATGTTCTTGATTAGCAGGAAGGTCAATGGTTATGGGAAGAAAGCAGGAGAATGAGGTTGAGAAACATCAGCCACGATCAAATGGTGGAGCAGATTTGATCGGCTGAATTTTTGCTTCACCATTTTGCTATGATATCATATGGCCAAAAGCAAGCTGAAATTTTCACATTTGCTTTCTATAGGTTCTTATCAATGCAAACGTCAGATTGAAGAACTAGTTCATACAAAAAAACTATCCAACTTTATTTTCCATCTATCTACCTTTATTACTTTCATTTCTTCCATACTGGACACTTCTGGTAAGTTATTTTCTTCAGATCTCTTTTGGAGGTTCATTCTGCTTTTGTAATTTTCCTTTGAAGCAAAAATATAATGTCAATGACATTTCACAAGCAGATAATTAATCTTGACAAAACCAGATTTGAGTTTCCTGGGGCAAGACTGCACCATATGTGGACATTTTATCTGTATTATAATGCAATCCTTCTTTCTTCACAAATTACATATTACAAACTTGCAAGGAAAAATGGCATAATCTGCTTAAAACACAAACAATCAAGTATTAAAACTGTATAATAAGTGTTTTACGTACAATCTTTTTTTGGTAATCTCTTGGGCTCAAAAAGGTCAGGAACCCCTCAGTCTGTTCTGCCAGCATTGCAACAATGCAAACCACCATCACATTTATCATTATTCTCTTAGAAATCATCTTTGACCTGAAAGCAGAAACATTTTTTTTAAAAGAATAATAAATGAAAAATACAACACAACAGTAATTAATTAATCACATATCGATTCATTTATTCATACAGACTTAGGAACAGTATGTCAACTATATTTGGCTGGAGATATGATACTTATTTCAAACTACTAATGATACCACATTGTAAATTAATTTTGCTTTTATCTAAATATTAAATAATTTTGAAGTGAATAGTTAAAAATGTTAAACTCCAAGCAAGAGATCCAGGATTTGTCAAAAAAAATCACTATTAAGGAATACAATTCATTTGTACTAAAGATTGCGATAAACAATTCAATATCCTTTGTTAACATCAGTTTTCAGCTCAAATATCAACATATTTTTCTTTCAAATAAAGGAATTAATAGCTTCTGACTTGGGAAAAAGACATCAAACTTCATTCTTCCAGTGAATTTGGTTCCCAATTCTGCCGTTAAACATTAACTTCTGCACTTAGGTTTCAAGATTTAATTTTCTCTGTATTTACAGTCTTTTCTTTACCTTCCAGTATATGAATGACCAATCAATGTTTCTATTTTTATAAAAGAATGGCTGATTTTGCTCTCCAAAGAAAAATTACACATTCCCAATCCTACTTTCAAGACACTTAAAAATGAATGATCAGCAGTGAATGTCTGCTTAAGTCTGTCACCATATGCAGAGCTATCTTCATAACAATATAAATGATAATAGCAAAAAGCAACACTTTCAGAGTAGGTCATTGATGTATAGGTGCACTATTTAAAAGTAGTGAATAAAAGAGACACACGTGTATCAATAAGTTGACAGTAACCACAAAAATGCATTCATGAATACACATAAACATTTGTAAATCCTTATTAAAAAAAACTATGCTGTACCTCAGTGCAGTTGTACTGTTATGAATCTTCTTTGTTGAGTTCTGTATTTTGCAGTTCTCTTTCTAACATAAATGCTTGCCTGCAGATCTTTTATATAGTTGAGAGGTAACTAATTTATTGAATGAATCTTCCTCGTACCATAGCAATATAAAACATCATCTTCTGAAACAAAAAGATTCCCATCAAAATATTTTGTTTTCATAGAAACAGATACGTTTCCTATTCTCTACAATTTCTTTGAAGAGCACATATCCATAAAATGCAATAAATATTAACATATTTGTAGTAGTGATGACAGTTAATGTATGTTGATTGATAGTTTATCCAGCTGTCCAGATTTGTGCAGTATTGTTTTTATGGATTGTACTTTTTTGATATTAGTAATAAAGTCACTCACCAATTCTCAGGGTTGACTTCTTCTTTAGACCAGTTTATGAATTACTTTTAGCATAGGTTTAAATCAATTTTCCATGTCAACATTAAACCACAAAATATGTTGTAAACATTATTGGTAAAAAGATTAGTGAAAAATGGTTTAACTTTTAAAAAATATCAAAGTCAATTTCATGTTCTGAAACACATTTAACAATCGTTTATTCACATTTCTTTTTAAAAATTGGGCTGATCTTGCATCAGCAAAGCATGTTGCTGTGTTTTTCTGATCTTCTCTGGATGCAGAATGTAATGCAGAAATGTTACTTTAAGATAATTAAGAATTCTCATTATGCCTCCTGGACTGTCAGCATTCTATCACTTCTAATTGTGGTTTTGTAGCAGCATAAGTCCAATATCAAAATTGAATATTCAGCCAACTGACATGAAACTCCTTCAGAGAGACCTTCTGATACTACAAGCATATGAATTAGGCAAAGAAGTAGATCATTCAATGACTGCAGTAATACTGCAGTGCATTGTTTTTAAGTGTGTTTTCATGGGATGTGAGCTTCATTGACAAAGTCATAATTTGTTGCCCATTCTTTGTTGCCGATATGAAGATAGTGTGAGTTGCTTTCTTGAACCACTGCAGTACATCTGGTGGATGTACATTCTTACAATGCAATTGGGAAGGGTATTTCAGAATTTTAATCAAGAACAATGAACAAATGACAACATAGTTCCAAGTCAGATAGATTTGTGGTCTGACTGGGAACTTGCAAGTGGTTCCAGGCATCTGCTGTCTTTAGCTTGCTAGGTAATGGAATTCAGGCATTCTAAAAGTTGAAGATGCCTTGATGAGTGCAATGTGACATTTTATTTCAAAACTGCCCAATACAATAAATCTAGGAATATTCAAAGATCTGAGTTAAAGTAACATTTGAGAAAGTAATGCATGTAGCTTCTCCTGTTTACAAATTGTGACTTATAAACACAAACCTGTAAGAGAAGAGGCTGTTTAATGAACTGAACACAACAGAATGGGGAATTGTTGAATAGATTTAAATTGAACTGTATGGAAGCTTCCAGGAAAGAGTTTAAAATAACCGTAGTCTCAAAATAATACAAGAAGGAAATTCTGAATACAAAGAAGTTGCTTACAGAAGATACAATGTAGATTATAGCTTCTTTCGCTTTCCAGTTAAAATGTTGTTTGTAAAAATAACTATTGATTGTCATAAATTCAAGGTGATGACAGAATTTGAAATCTACAAATTAGATAAAAAGTTAGATTCTGAGCCAAGAAATAGAAATGACATCTGTTTGGCTGGAACATGTACTTTAAACTGATAAATTTACTGTATCAGAAAAAAACAATTGTATTTAAGTTTTAAGCAGGCACATGTTTATGATTTGACTATACTTTTCCAGTAAAGTTTTATTTTTAAAGTTTTCAGGCAAACCACAAGCCACCTTTAAAACTTGCTTTGATGTCTTCTTTTATATTATGAAAGAAATAACACTTAGAGTTATAGAGTCAGAGATGTACAGCATGGAAACAGACCCTTCGGTCCAAACTGTCCATGCTGACCAGATATCCCAAACTAATCTAGTCCCACCTGCCAGCACCCGAACAGCAAAACCTAGCTATCCAAAAAACAGAGAGGCTCTAAGTGATTTTTAAACACTTAACTTATGTCAAAAGTATGAATACATTGATATAAAATCCTGGAATTTCCTCTGAATGGCATTGTGGTCTACCTGCAGCATATGGACTGCAGTAGTTCAAGAAGCTACATCGCCACCACTAACCCAAGGGTATCTAGGAAAGAGCAATAAATGCTGGTCGAGACAGCAATGCCCCATGAATGAATTTTAAAATGATGTGAAGGACTGGAAAAGGCAACCTTATATTGCTGAAGTCATTGATACCAAAGCTGATCAAAAACTGTCAGTCTCCTTGACAATGCTATACATTACATGGAAATCAAAGTAACATTTGGAGAGTGCAGACATTTCCATCACAACTTCAAAACATTTAAATTTGATGAGGAAAAAGGCAGCTCAGTGAATATCTGTAACTAAACACATTCAGGAAGGATATTATTTAAGCCGGAGAGGTTACAGAAGAGATTTACCAGGATGTTGCCGGGTATGGAACTTTTGAGTTATAAAGAAAGGCTAAAAATCACACAACACTAGGTTATGTCCAACAGGTTTAATTGGAAGCACACTAACCTTCAGAGCACTGCTCCTTCATCAGGTGGTTGTGGAGGCCACAATTGTAAGGCACAGAATTTATAGCAAAACTTTAAAGTGTGATGTAACTGAAATTATGCATTGAAACATACCTTGATTGTCAAGACTCAGGTGCACATTTTTAAAGTGAGAGGAGAGAGACTTAAAACAGATATATGGGGCAATTATTTTATACTGAGGGTGGTTCATGTGTGGAATGAATGTCCTAAGGAAGTGGTGGATGTGAATACAATTACAACATATAAAAGACATTTTGACAAGTATATGAATAAGAAAGCTTTGGAGGGATATGGGCCAGAAGCAAGCAGGTGGGGATTAGTTTGAGATTATGTTTAGCATGGACTGGTTGGAGTCTGTTTCCATGCTGTAAACTCTATGATTCTATGGCATCCAGTTCTTTTTGAGGCAACAATTTAGATTCTGAGCCAAGAAATAGAAATGATAACTGTTTGGCTAGGACAAGTACTTTAAACTGATAAACTTGCTGTATACAGAAAAGAAGTTAAAACTTCTTTTATATTTGAGTCTTAAGCAGGCACATGTTTATGATTTGGCTTACTTTCCCAGTAAAGTTTTGTTTTTAAAGTTTTCAGGCGAACCACAAACCAACTTTAAAACTTGCTTTGAAATATTCTTTAATATTATTAAATAATGAACACTTTCAGCTTTTAACAGTAAAAAATAACTATCCAAAAAAACAGAGGCTCACTTGTGCAAGCTACTTCCTGATTGATGGCACAGGAGCCTGGGAAGATAGGCTGTTCACAGTCTAACTGTTCACAGTCTTCCACATTGGTAATAGCTTGCAATTAAAACCAAAGTGCTGTGAATGCTGAAAAGCTGAAACAAATACAAGAGTGTTGGAAAAAATCAGTAGGTCTGGCAGCACCTCTGGTGAGAGAAACAGAGTTAACGTTTCAAGGCCAATATGACTCTTCTTCAGAACTGATCTTAATCAGGTGGATATAGAGACATTTAGTTAGAAAAGAGAAAATTAGCCAGGAGCAATACTGTGATAGCTGTTCAGTGATGCCAGCTGGAAATTTACTTTTCTGCTGAGGATTAATCTTTTCTGTGATATGCAGCACAATCAAATAGTTTGGTGATTCTTGAGGCTTGTAAGTGAAGAATGGACACTTGGTCAAAAAAATTTAGGCTTACTAGGAATCGTTGAAAAGTATGTCATTGAGGAGCTAATTCCTTCATAAGAGAAGGAAAGGATGAAATTGATTGAAAAGAAAACTGTGCACATTGTTTAAATTGTCTGCTATATGATATATAAATAGAGCAATTTAATGAACATTGATACAAAGCAACCAAAATAAATAGCAACATACACTGAGGCAACATTAAGGAATCAATTAAACTAACTTTGCTTATTTTTATGAAACTGATATGAGGTACATAGGTGGTTATATAGATATATGAATTTTAGTTGATAAGTATTTAAATGGCTTCAAATTTTCATTAATCAATTAATTTTTCAGTGTGTAACGTTTGAAAGCATATTATGTGCCGAAGTTAAGTGTATTTTTGTGTGGTCTTTTCTATGATTTTTGAAGTTCGGTCCACAAAGATATATATACAAAGATATTATACTATTTTTGCAAAGTTTATTGTAGTTATTTTTCATATTGCAGTACATTCCTGTAACATATATTGAATTCCAAAGAGCTGCTGTAAAATATATCCACTTCTATAGAAACAGTGCCATCTAATTTTATTACAGCAATAACACATTATACTGAAGGAAATGGTGACATTACCAAATAGTTTAATGCCTTTGCAAAACTACACAAAATAATATCTCACAAATAACTGTAATAAATACTGAAAGTACTTAGTAAGAATTTCACTACCACAGCTTTTACTGGTGTTATTTAAACAAATACAGGACGATATGATGCTGTTGGTATTGACTAATAACAGTCTGACCTTTCCAACTAAGTGTATCATGCATGATTAGTCATATAATGTAAAGATATGGCCCTGTGCATAAACAAGGTTTAAAATGATTGTTCAGATCTTACAATAACCAAGCTTATGATTATTTAAGAGGTTTTGGCAGAAACAAAGTAAGAAAATAGTGATTTCATTATTTTCATTATTGTTAAACTGCAAAGTTTATTGGATGCTAATTAATTATTACAGTAAGTGGCAGCGTGAAGAGACATTAAACTTATTTAATAGTTTAATAATTTCATTAATAACATAATTAACAATTAATTAAGACACAATTAAGATCTAAGGCAGACAATATGCTCCGATCGTAGAATGTAAGATTTCCTGCTAGACACATCTGCAGAAAGTGTCTGCAGCGTGAACAGCGTTGATACCGAGTTCCTTAGCTAGACTTTGAACAGCAGATTCTGCAACAGATCGAGCGGAGGGAATGATAACAGGCCATTTTGTTCTGGGAGGCAATCGCACCCCTCAGAGTTGGAACTTCTGATCTGGCCACTGGTCCGGGAAAGGAAGATGTGACAACAAGCGAGGCAAGTAAGGGAACCCGAAGACCTTAAGTGCTGAGGCCTCAGCCTTTGCAATTGCCTAAGAGATTTGAGGTCCTTTCAGCTTTTTTAGATAAGAGAGAGGGATGCATGGTGGATGAGTTAACTTACCTAAGTACAGTATTGCTTAGTCTTAGTTCAGAATATGTTTATATTGGTCTTAGCTCAGAATTTATTTCAGTCTTACAGTACCTGTAGTGGACTACCTTGGTGGAGACTTCATTCTTTGTATAATTAAAGAATTTTCTACATATTTATCTACATATATACACAGAACTTCTCTTCCAGTTGGTATTGCAAGAATACAATGCAATATTCAATTTTTTGATGTTACACAATGCCCAGAGCAATTCTTAAAGCGTTTAACGCAATTGTCATTTGCAGTTTCATACCTAAGCAGTTCAATAGCTTTTCATGTACTATAGTATGTCTCCCCTCTGGATTCAGATTGGGATATGACTCGCAAGTTATACTGTCAGTTTTGCATTCATAGTGCTGTAGTGTAAAAATAAGAGAATAACTGCACTCTTTATGGAAAATCTGTACCCTGTCTCCAAGGTCCTGATAATTTTTTGTCTACAGTGTAATTGATTGCATAGAATCTACATGATTTAGTCTAAGGTTTTTATTGGCTTTTATGGAATAGATTTTTAAAAAATATATACTCTTCAGTTACTAACATCGGCCTTTTAAATGCTCCAATCCTCACCTTAAATCTATGCACTTACTCGTTTGAAATTTCACTCAATAACATTGAATATTGCATTTACTCTTAATGAATTAATAAGCATTGAACTATTATAATCAAGTTGTGAACAAATTTGTGCTCCAGTCAAGAAGGAAAGGTTTAAGCTACCAAGTTGACCCTCCAAATTATTAAAAATTGGCCTGATGACCTACTTTTAGTTCTTTATTATTTCCCAGGATTTCGAAATCACTGGCAAAGACAGCAATTGTTGTCTATTCCTCCTGTTAATCAGAGGATCAGGCGTAGGTGACTATGTAGAGAAAGTTAATAAAATTTCCACAATTTGTTATTTCCAAAACATTGTGCAGCATGAAAGATCCAGAATAATTGATGTTCAATGTCCAGGCAGTAAAGTTCAAAATTCAAATTGAAGAAGTAACTACATTAGCATGATAACTGTCTTTAATGTGCCAGTCCTACTTGTAGATATTGAGAGAACAGCAATTTCAATAAATCTACAGAGAAAACACATTCTTAATGCAAACAATTCTCCCTAAATGATACTTTTTTCGGGGAAGTGTTTCAAGAAAAACTGGAGGTACAAAACAGAATAAGTATGTTGACATTATACAGATTTTTGTGCAAGACCTAAATATTCTTATTTTTGGCTGTTAACTAATTTAATGCCTGCAGTCATGAAACTGTAATGAATTCTGACAGTGCCTCTTTTCATTATCTTTCCAAAGTATGGACTTAAAAGCAAATTAAAATATTATTGAAACATAAGTTGAAATGTTCACCATTTCAACTGTTTTCGGTGTAAGTTGGACAGGCTAATTACCCTGTCTGTTTATTCTCTCTGGACACCCATGAAGGTTGCAGCAACAATGTAAGAATCATGTACATTTTTTTAAAAAAAAGCTTGTTTATTTAAGCTGGCACTTCACAATCATCATTAAAAATATTAGGACATCAAAAGCAAGATTCATTTATTGGCCAAATTTATCCTGACAGTCCTCAAATATTTTTCATCTGCTGCAGCAACATGATCTTTGTGCTTGTACAGAAGTCTTGAATTTGATTGACGCATCGCAGCATAAGTAACTCATATCATTTACTTCAGATCAGATCCAGTCAGCACCTAAAGATTTAATCCTTTTCAGGATGAAAAGTGGGTAAATCTCATTAAAGGATGAGAAGAGTTTCTTAAACCATATTCTATAAGAATTTGCCCCATATCCTCCCCTCCCATGTAAGTTAAAAGTCTCTTATTATAAAATACACAAATTTAAGTCCGCCTTTCTGGAAAAAAAAACAAGAAATTGCCATTTTATTGATGTTTGTGATTTCAGGCTTGTGTTTGTTAATGGCAAAGACGTGCAGAACAGATCTTCATTAAACAATTGTTTGTAAATGCATTCTGATGCTAAAATGCACAATTGTATTAAGTAATTGTGACAAAAATGATGTGGTGCTTTTGATGCACTTTCATTGAAAGCTTAAAAAAATAGATTTGCCAAACATTTTTCATGAAGACAACACATTTTAAATAGAGTAAAATGCTTTACATACAGTTAGTTTAATACTTGAATTGTCATTTACAATTTACATAGTATTTCATTTAAATCAAGCTCCAGCTGGTATCACAAATGTCTGTCAAGTCTTTAGTATTTTCTTAACAATGAGAAAGAATTACTTTTTTAAAAAAATGTTCCTTAGAGACAAGTCATTCAAAACCTTGAAGTGAACCATTTGAATATTTTTCAGATTTGTAAGAAATTTGAACAGAAAGATGGGTTAACACTATCAATTTCAGTCTTTATTTTCATTCTGACGTGAGAAACATTGTCAGAATTATTGTGGGTTATGTCAAAACTCTTTGCCAGAAATCATTGCCACCGTAAATTAATATGACTGTTAAAGCCTGCTCGAGGTAATTGCTTATCGACATCCACCTGTCCTGACTACACCCAGGGTGTGGTGTCTTAAGTAATTACCAACAGTAAAATAGACTAATTGTTCAAAAATGCAATCAGCATTAAACATGCAGGTTTATCTACTTTTGGCAAGAGCTGAAAATGTGTTGCTGGAAAAGCGCAGCAGGTCAGGCAATATCCAAGGAGCAGGAGAATCGATGTTTCGGGCAAGAGCCCTTCTTCAGGAATGTTCATAAAGAAGGACTCATACCCGAAACGTCGATTCTCCTGCTCCTTGGATACTGCCTGACCTGCTGCGCTTTTCCAGCAATACATTTTCAGCTCTGATCTCTAGCATCTGCAATCCTCACTTTCTCCTACTTTTGGCAAGACACAAGCATTACTCTTCATCCTGCAGTTAGACACAGTGTGCATTTTAAATCATTCTAAATTGTTTCAAGAATATTATTCATAGTTTAAAACAAGTTTAAGGCTCTTCTTTTCAGATGATGGTGAGTTCCTCTTTGCCCTGTCGAAAATGTCCCATGGCACTTTTTGAAGAAATACTGGAGAGCTGTCACCAATGTCCTGGATAATGTCACTTATAAAAATGATTTGTTCATTATCTCAGTGATGTTTGTGGATCTGACTATGCATAATTGATTTCTATATTACAATGGTGAATGCAACAGTGCAGAAAATGGATGTACAGAGAAATCCAGGTGGCCTGCTATATGAGTTACAAAAGGTTAGTTTGCAGGTACAATAATGATGGTATTTATTGCAAGCAGAATGTTAATTAGACCATAAAGACCATATGACATAGGAATAGAATTAAGCCTTCCAGCCCATCGAGTCTGCTTCACCATTCAATCATGGCTGATATATTTGTCAACTCATCCTCCTAACATCTCACCATAATCCTTGATCCCCTTACTAATCAAGAATCCATGTATCTCTGCCTTAAAGAAATTCAATGACTTGGCCTCCTCAGCTTTCTGTCGCAATGAGTTCCACAGATTCACCACCATCTGAGTGAAGAAATTCCCCTCATCTCAGTTCTAAAGAGTCATCCCTTCACTCTGAGGCTTTGCCCTTGGGTGCTAATCTTACCTGAACATCTTCTCCACATCCACACTACCCAGGCCTCTCAGTATTCTGCAAGTTTCAATGAGAACCCCTCCCCCCCAACCTTCCTAAACTCCACCTAGTACAGATTCAAAGCCCTCAACTGTTCCTCCTATGGCAAGCTTTTCATAGGGTCATGGAGTTACACAGCACAGAAACAGACTCTTTGGCCCAAGTTGTTCACACTGACCAGATATTCTAAACTGATCTAGTCCTATTTACCATCCCCTGGATCATTCTTGTGAATCTCCTGTGGATCCCCCACATGGCCAGCACATCCTTCCTTAGATATGGCACCCAAACCTGCCACAATATTTCAAATGTGGTCTGACTAGAGCATTATACAGCTTCAGTGGTGCACCCCTGCTCTTGTAAACCAGCTCTCTTGAAATGAATGTTAACATTGCATTTACCTTCCTAAGTGCCAACTGAGTCTGCATGTTAACCTTAAAAGATCCTAAACTAGAATGCCTCATATGTGCTGCAGATGTCAAAAGCCCTTCCCCATTTAGAAAATAGTCTCTGCCTCTGTTCTTCCTATCAATGTGCATAACCTCACACTTCCCCACCTTGTATTCCATCTGTGATTTTTTCACCCACTCTCCTAGCCTGTCCAGTGCCTTCTGCATCTCCCCACTTCCTCAGCATGACTGGTCCTTCCACTTATTTTTGTGTTATCTGCAAATTCCTTTGGCTAGTTTGTTAATGTATAACATGAATAATTGTGGTCCTAACACTGACTGTTGCAGAACTCCACTAGTATTGGCTAACATCCTAAAAATATCTCTTTATTCGAACTCTCTGCCTTCTGCCTAACAGCTAATCCTCTAACTATGTCAGTACCTTGCCCCTATACCATAGGCTGTTATCTCAGCAGTGTCCTGTGTAGCACCTTGTCAAAGGCCTTCTGGAAATCCAAATAGATCACATCCACTGGCTCTGCTTTATCTAACTTGCTCGTTACCTCCTCAAGAATTCTAACAGATTTGTCGGATATGACTTCCCCTTGATTCCTGATGAAGGGCTTATGTCTGAAATGTCGATTCTCCTGCACCTCGGATGCTGCCTGACCTGCTGTGCTTTTCTAGCACCACACTCTCAACTTTGATCTTCAGTATTTGCAGTCCTCACTTTCCCCTTGACTCAGCTCTTTTTTACTGTATCTTTCTAAATGCTCCTCATTCTCATCCCAAATAATGGCCTTGAAAATCTTGCCAATGACTGAGGTTAGGCTAAGTGGCCTACAATTTTCTGTCTTCTGCCTCCTTCCCTTCTTAAACAGGAGTGTTACATCAGCCATTTCCAGTCCTCTGTGACCCTCCCTGACTCCAGTGATTCTTGAAAGATCACCACCAATGTCTCTACAACCTTCTCAACTGTTTTCTCCCGAACCCTGTCGTGTAGTCCATTTGGTCCAGGTGATTTATCTATCTTCCCCTTAGTGATAGCCACTACACGCACTTCTGCCCCTGATCAGGTAAGAGTTAGGAAATTCTCCAGCAGCCGTACAGGAATATGTTGAGAAGACTGTGCACAATATTGGTCTCCGTATTTGAAAAGGCTATAACAGTGTTAAAAGTGCTCAAAGAAGTTTAAATCAATTTATTCCTGGGGTGGGTGCATACACCTTACGAAGAAAGGTTGAACAGGTTGGGCATGCCGAAAGATCTGGCAGAAATATGCAAAACATAGGCATTCCAGAGGTCCAAAGTAAAGTATTGAAGAGATGTCCGAGTTTGTCCAAGAGCAAGCATGATGATGTCCTGAGGCTAATGATTTGCCAATGCTGATTTATTTGTTTGAATGGTTGAGAAGGATGATTGCCATTGATCATGAAGGGACATTGTTCTGAAGCTGTCCAGCAGAAGCTTAAACAAACTGCCAGCACCATACACCCGCTCTGACTTGCAAGGCGAGAATTTTTGTTGCATAGCTTATGAATGAAAGCAAGGCATATTGGAAGTGGCATATGGTAAGTTGAGTTTGATAGGGACACCACATCCACAAACATTGAATCCTCCCACCACTGACCCTCAGTAGCAGCAATGTGTACAACACATTGCCAAAATTCACCAAAGATCTGCAGAAAGCATCTTCCAAACCCACGAGCACTTCCATCTAGAAAGATATGGGCAGCAGATACATGGGAACACCATCACCTGCAAATTCCCTTGCCAGCCACTCACCATTCTGATTTGGAATATTGCCATTTCTTCATTGTTGTTGGGTCAAGATCCTAGAATTCTCACCTGAATGGCATTGTGGCAATCATAACACGGCAAAGCCAGGTTATGCCCATTTGGAATAAGAGACAATCTAACCACTGGTCATTGACATTCAATGGTGTTTCTAACTCTGAATTCCCCAACATCCTTGGGGTTACCATTAACTAGAAACTCAACTGGACTCATTGCACAAACACAGTGGCAAAAAGGGCAGGTCAGAGGCTGGGAGTACTGCAGTTAGTAACTCATCTCCTGACTGCCCAAAGCATGTTCATCATCTACAAGGTACAAGTCAGGAAGGTGATAGAAAACTTCCTATTAGCTTGGATGAGTGCAGATCCAGCAACATTCAGGAAACTTGACTTAAGCAGCCTGCTTGATTGGCAACATATCCACACACATCCAATCCTTTCATCACATATGCTCAGTAGCAGCAGAGTGTGCTATCTACATGATGCACTGCAGAAATTCAGCAAAGATCCTCAGACAGCACCTTTCAAATCCTCAATCTCTTCCAGCTAGAAAGACACTACCCCTGACAAAAGAGCAGTGCTCTGAAAGCTTGTAATTTCAAATAAACCTGTTGGACTATAACCTGGTGTTGTGAGACTTTTGACTTTGTCCACCCCAGTTCAATGCCAACACCTCCACATTTAGAAGGACAAGGGTAGCAGATACTTGGGAACACCATCACTTGCAAGTTCCCTTCCAAGCCACACTGTCCTGACTTGGAAACACAGTAAATCTTCTGTATTCACAAGTTTATGAATCACAAATTCACCTATCCTTACCAAACAACAAAATTCAACATCCACAGGCAAACTCACGTTGTTCCAATTTTTAACCTGTACCTTTAACAGGCTTCACAGTTGCAAATCCACCATTTCTTCATTGTTGCTCATCAATATCTTGGAATTCCCTTTTTAATGGGTATTGTGGGTTTACTCACAGCAGGTGGAATGCAGTGGTTCATGAAAGCAGTTTCTCAAGGGCAACTAAAGTTGGACAACAAATGCTGGCTAGCCAGCGATACCCACATCTCATGAAATAATCTTTTTTAAATGGGGACTTTAATGAAATACAAGTGCATAGAATTAAAGTAGTCACTAATCAACAATGAGATTCTGAAGTCACCATTTATGGATTAAGGGGAAAGTCAGGAAAATATTTCTTTAAGTTGAGTTTCTGATTGTTTTCATTTTCACTCTATTTTCTGAACTTTTTAGAATTAGAATCCCTACAGAGTGGAAAAAGGCCATTTGGCCCAACAAGTCCACACTGACCCTCTGAAGAGTATCCCACCCAGCCCATTCTCCTGTACCTATTACTCTACATTTCCCCTAACTAATGCACCCAGCCTACACATCCCTGAACATTATGGGCAATTTAGCATGGCCAATCCACCTAACCTGCACATCTTTGGATTGTTGGGGGAAACCCACGCAGACAAGGGGAGAATGTGCAAACTCCACACAGACAGTCACCCGAGGCTGGAATTGAAGCTGGGTCCCTGCTGCTGTGAGGCAGCAGTGCTAAACACTGAGCCACCGTGCCGCCCCTTTCTGACAATTGATCATGCCGTACAGGAAGGGATAATTCCACCACAGCTTTTTTACAACAAAAACATATATCCGTCAGTAAAAATATCTTTAGACATCAATTTCACAAAAGTAAGAACTGAGCTATTTAATTTTGATCAAATGTTCAAGAACAGCATTTTCTTAAAGTTCACTAAGGAGAAACATTTCTCAATTCATTGCTATAATATATAAACCAGGAAGGTCCTCTATTCAATCCATAGTCTGTATAGTTAACTGATCCACTGGATTAATTCAATTAGGACTCCTCATTCGTCAACACTAGATATAATTGATAAGAGTCCACTGAGCCCACAGTTTCATCCTGTAGGCATAACCAGGCACATGAACAGTTCAGCAGATCACCCTTTGATTTAACATGAGATCACAGCATGTACACAGCCAGGTCATCCACCAAAGCAAAGTATCCCGTTTCCTGCTGGTGGCCTCAGAAGGCCCTCACTAATTAACCAGGAATTCTGGACTGAAGTAGTCGTGAAAGTGAAAAGACATTGGTGAGGAGCCAAAGGACTGGGTCCAATGTAGGAAAAGGATGAATGACCTCCTCTGCACTACAGCAGTGGGCTTGAGTAGCAGACTAACAGAAAGGTGGATGAAAGGTGAATAAGGATAGATGGGGTCCCTCAATTGTAATGCTTTGTATACTATGCCCTCTCACCAGCTTCTCCATCTGCATTGGCTGCTTGAGTTTGTTTGTTTCACTTGAATTTCTTTCTTAACTGTTGCCTCATCATGTTTCCAGAGAGCAGGACCTTTGGAAGGGCAGAGGAGCAGCATTACACATCAAGGTGGTATTCAGGTGATAAGGCCCTCCATGTGGTATCACTGGAAACCTTAATATCTCTCTCCTCACGCATTTAGAACAAAAGAGCTAAAAGGCAGGGAAGAGGAGAAGATAAGATTGGGGTAGGGTGTTTGACAGAGGCTTAACTGGAAGCACTGCACTCATAAGGGGAGCAGGGCAGAATTTAGAATGGCAGTTGTGGCCAGTAAGGAGGATTTCCCTCTATCCATTATCTCTGGTTATAATGGCAGTTGGCTGCACCTACAGATAGGGGTAACCATTCAATCACCACTCAAATCATTGTTCATGCGTCCTTTGCACAAATAAGCAACTTATAACTGAATCATGCTCTGTAATTGTACAGCTCATTATTGAGTATTTCTGAGACTATTTTTCTGTATGGGTTTTGATGTTGGCTACAAGTGTCTAGATCGCATAATGATTTATGATTGTGGAACACTGCAACCTGAGGTGCAACACTAGACTATATCAATGGGTAGCACATGTTTTCCACCTGAAGCATGTCAGTTGCCTCATGGTGGCACAGTCCATTCCTTTCGACTGATAGCTCTGCATTCCTGTCCTGAGATGATACAGCCAATGTTATCAGAATACCAAGGGTTTGGCAAGCAAGAAAATTGCAGTCGTTTCCAATATGTGCATTTAGCAAGGTGGCCTGACAATACGTACAACTAATATGTGCACAGTAGCCTGGGTCCATTCAGATGTAAGTGACCTTTGCATGGTCAGTGTACTGTATTTCACATGAGGAACAAATGGACCACTATTTTTTGCACTTTGGAAATAAAGCTAGTTTTCTTTTCTTTGCTTAGTAATGGCCACCCTGAGCATCAAACTCATGTCTTCTTGTTGCCTTTGCACATACTCAACAGTTGCTGCAAGTAGGGGAAATTGGCAGCAGTTTTGGAAGGCTAGTTGAGCAATTATGCTCTATACTCAACTTTATAAAAATTCTGCTGATAATCCACTCTCGCAAATTCCATCACTTTATCAGTTAAAGCCTTTTCTTGTTTCTTCTATCATCCAGGCCCCATTGCTATTGTCATTCCTAACACAGTTTAGAAACATATCTCAAACATTTGTGCAGATGTGTTTGGCCAGTTCTGGACATGGACAACTGGCAGTCTTGCAGTTAACAGGTGACAATAGCATCAATGAGATAAAACATTGCTTTAAATGGTCTAAAGGCCACAAAGAACTGACAAAACCATCCTATCCAGAGGTTTCTTGCTCAAACCAAAGAAGGTGAAGATTTTCAGTCAAAGAACTGTTAAACAAAGCCAAAATACTGCTGGAAAATAAACACAAGAATACTGGAGTAACTCAGCAGGTGTGGCAACATCTGTGGAGAGAGAAATAAGTGGTAATAACTGGTATTCAAATAAAAAAAATCCTTGGCAAGGTAGTTTGCACAGGGCTATTTGGCAGATGTAGTTTGTTCTATTTTGAAAGATTGTTGGTCGCACAATCATTGGAAAGTAAATATAATAGTGCTTCCCAAAGTAGGTCAGGACCTCAAATGGGGTCATGTGTTGTGAGGCAGCTGTACGGCTGTACTCCTGCTCTTAAAATTCTTGCTGAAGGGCCATGACAACCTTCAACCCTCAAAATGGGTTTCTCTGGATAATGGCATAGAAAGCCAATCGGTACAAAATACCTAGGGATGGGCATCAAATGCCAGCCTTTCCACATATGACTGGGTGAACCTTATTGCTGGTCAAAGTTAAAAATCACACAACGCCAGGTTATAATCCGGAGGAGAAGGTGAGGACTGCAGATGCCGGAGAACAACATTTCAGGCATAAGCCTCTCTTCAAGAATCATTCCTGATGAAGGGCTTATGCCCAAAACATCGATTCTCCTGCTCCTTGGACACTGCCTGACCTGCTGTGCTTTTCCAGCACTACACTCTCGACCAGGTTATAATCCGACAGGTTTATTTGGAAGCACTAGCTTTTGGAGCACTGCTCCTTCATCAGATGATTGTGGGCGTATAAGATCATAAGACAGAATTTATAGCAAATGATTAAAGTATCATGCAACTGAAATGATATATTGAACAAACCTGGATTGAGTTAAAAAATCACCCAACACCAGGTTATAGTCCAACAGGTTTATTTGGAGGCACTACCTTTGATAAACCTGGGTTGATGTTAAGTCTTTCATCTTTCAGAATGGGTTGCAGGTTTTAGTTCATTAATATGTGAATCCCAGAGCTTCTTTTAAGTCACCTCTCGAGATAACTTAAGGTTTTATAAAAAAAAGTGATATCTCAGTTCAGACAATGCATTAAAGTGTGAGGTCAGAATTTGTCTGTATCCTAATCTTGAGTCAGACTGGTTTTATTTCCAAAGTGGAATTTACAAAATATTACATGTATTGTCTGCCTGAATTGACTGCCTGCAGATTGTGCATTTTTTAGCAAAATCTACAAATATAATTCTGCAAATACAAATTCACTCCATAGACTTATATATGTGTGTGCGTGCATGAGAGAGAGAGAGTATGTGCATTTGAGTGTGCGCATGTGAGTGTGAGTGTATGTGAGAGAGTGCGTGTTTATATGTGTGAACGCTTGGTAAAGTATGTGTGGGTGTGATTGAGTATAAGCCTGTGCCTGGGTGTAAATGTGGGGAGGGGGGGCGTGGCTATGTGTGTATGAGAGAGAGTGTGTGTATGAGAGAGGGTCTGCATGAGTATGTGAGTATGTAAGAGTGTGTGTATGTGTGTCCAGAGTGTGTTGCAGATCGGGCAGCATCTGAGGAGCAGGAGAATCGACATTCCAAGCATAAGCCCTTCATCAGGAATGAGGCTTGTGGGCTGGAGCTGAGAGATAAATGGAAGGGGGGTGGGGTGAGTAGCTGAGAAAGTGATAGGTGGATGAAGGTGCCAGAGAAGGTGATAGGTCAGAGGGGGAGTGATGGACAGGTCCGAAGGGCAGTGCCGACAAGGTTCGGGGCTGGGATGAAGTTGGGGGAGAGGATATGAGTAAGCTGTTGAAATCCACGTTTATCCTGTGTGGTTGCAGGGTCCCAAGGCAGAATATGAGGTGTTCTACCCCCAGGCCTGAGGTGGTAACTGTTTGGCAGTGGAGGAGGCCCAGGACCTGCATGTCCTTGACGGAGTGAGAGGGGGAGTTGAAGTGTTCAGCCATGGGGCATTGGGGTCGGTGGGTACCGGTGTCCCAGAGATGTTCTCTGAAACAATCCGCCAGAAAGTGTCCTGTCTCCCCGATGTAGAGGAGACCACACCTGGTGCAACAGATGCAGTAGGTGTCATTAGTAGAGATACCAATGGAAAGGTGTCAGGAGTGGGGTGTGGGCTGGTGGGGTGCACTTTCTGTGGTGGCAGGGAAGGGTGACAGGAGTGGGGGTGTGTGCATTTCCCCCCCCATCAGCATTCCAGAGAGACCATTCCCTCCCCGACGCCCTCGTCAGGTCCATGCCCCCCACCAGCCCACATCCCAGTCCTAGCACCTTTCTCTGCCACCGCAGGAAGGGAAACCTGCACCCACACCACTCCCCTCACCTCCATCCAAGGTCCCAAGGGATCCTTCCACATCCGTCAGAAATTTATCTGTACCTCTACCAATATCATCTACTGCATCTGTTGCATCTGCTGTGGTCTCCTGTACGCTTTCTGTCGGATTGTTTTAGAGAACATCTCTGGGACACTCGCACCCACCAACCCCACCATTCCATGGCTGAACACTTCAACTCCCCCTCCCACACCATCAAGGACATGCAGTTCCTAGGCCTCCTCCACCGCCAATCTGTTACCACCTGACACCTGGAGGAAGAGCGCCTCGTATTCTGCCTTGGGACCCTGCAACCACACGGGATAAATGTGGATTTCAACAGCTTCCTCATTTCCCCTCCCCACACACCATCCCAGTCCCAAATCTCCAAGTTGGCCCCGCCCTCCAGACCTGTCCATCACTGCCCCCTCTGACCTATCACCTTCTCCTTCACCTACATCGACCTATTGCTTTCGCAGCTACCCACCCCAACCACTTCTCATTTATCTCTCAGCCTGATGAAGCCTCATTCCTGATGAAAGGCTAATGCCCGAAATGTCAATTCTCCTGCTCCTCAGATGCTGCCTGACCTGCTCTGCTTTCCCAGCAACATACTCTCGACTCTGATCTCCAGCATCTGCAATCCTCACTTTCTCCTGAGTTATGTGTGCTTGTCTGGGCATGTGTGAGAGAGTATATATGCAATGGGGGTCACCTGTAGTATGAACTGAACCCAAGGTCCCAGTTGAGGCCATTCTCATGTGTACCAAACTTGGCTATTAGCCTCTGCTCGCCCATCTTGCATTGTTGCCTATACCGAAGTTCACCTTGGAGGACGGTCACCCGAAGATCCAAGGCCGAATGTCCCTGACCACTGAAGTGGACTCTGACTGGGTGGGAACACCCCTGTCTGTTGATTGTTGTGCAGTGTCCATTCATTCGTTATTGTAGCATCTGCTTGGTCTTGCCAATGTACCAAGCCTCAGGGCATCCTTATTGCTGCTAACTCTGCTGCTGTACATTTCAATGGCATTTGATCCTTCTTGCACAATCAGGGATTTTGCTGTCTGGTTAGACATGCAGTCCATTTTAAAGTCGCTGTGCTTTCAGGGCCATAGGCTGCTCTTTCATTCCAAATGTGAGCTACTTTTAGGGGACCCTCACCACAACCAGAGGTTGGGTTTGAGAAGGTGGAGGTCTTCAGGGTTGAAAGTCAGAACAGGAAACAAATTCGTCATTCTCCACTGATCATCAGAAATAGGAACAGGAGTAGGTCATTTGGTTCTTCAAACATGTTCTGTCATTCAACAGGAAAATAGCTGATCTGATATTTCTTATCTGCAAATGTGTTGCTGGTCAAAGCACAGCAGGTTAGGCAGCATCTCAGGAATAGAGAATTCGACGTTTCGAGCATAAGCCCTTCATCAGGAATAAGAGAGAGAGAGCCAAGCAGGCTGAGATAAAAGGTAGGGAGGAGGGACTAGGGGGAGGGGCGATGGAGGTGGGATAGGTGGAAGGAGGTCAAGGTGAGGGTGATAGGCCGGAGTGGGGTGGGGGCGGAGAGGTCAGGAAGAGGATTGCAGGTTAGGAGGGCGGTGCTGAGTTGAGGGAATTTCTTATGTCCATTTTCCTGCCCTTTCCCTGCAACCCTTGATTCTCCTACTGATTAAGAATCTATCCATCTCGGCCTAAAATATACGCTGGATGTGTGCACCTACAGACCCCTGTGGCAATGTGTTCCAAAGACATGCAACTGTCCGAATGAAGAAATCCCTCCTCACCTCAGCCTTGAACTGGCTTCCCTTTATTCTGAGACTATGTTCACTGGTCCTAGGCTCTCCCATTAGCGGAAATAATGTCAGCATTTACCCTGTCTGTCTCCTTAATAATTCTGCATATGTCACTCAGTTCATCCCTCTTTCTTCTATCCTCCAATGAGTCCCGACCTGTTTAATCTTTGCTCATAAGACATGCCTTCCAAACCAGGGACCATCCTAGTGAATCTTCTCTGAATTGCCTCCAATGAAATATGATCTTAAATAAGTGCAGACCAACTTCCCTGCCTGCTGAACTGACCAAGTCCCATTGCAGGCAGTAGATGGGGCACTGAACCTCCCAGCTGATGAATCTGAAGCTACTGCTCCCCCTAGTGTTGCAGGACCAGGAAACGCCTCCTCCCGGGGAGAAGGGCCAGTGCACGCGTGCGCACAATGGTCCCTTTTGCCTCGGAGGAGCAGTACGCGTGCGCGGTGAGGGCCCCTGCTGACTGTGTGCGCTGCTCGATGGCCTCTGGGCGGTGATGGCGGACGATGGGGGCCGCCCCCAGTGAGCCGTGTATCTACGAGAAGCTGGCCGACAGCGTCGAGGTGCTGCGGCAGTCCGGCGAGCGCTATGGCATGTCCGAGCGCGACATCGAGCGGTTCATCGCCCAGATCCTGGAGACCAACGAGCCGCAGCGGGAAGCGGTCAGACACCCGCGGCTCCTGACAGCGGCCAAGGTGAGGGAGCGGCCTCGAGGCTGATGGCGGAGGCGGTGGGGGGCGCTCGGCCTCCTCCAGGGGAGTCACACACTGGTCAGAGACCCCCCCCCCCACCAGACACCCGCCAGTTCCCACTCTTTCACATCTCCAAACCCCCCAGTTCTGGGCCTTGCTCCTGACTCGGTCTGTTCCTGGAGCCATCCCCAAGGCGAGAGTTTGATATAAAAATACAAAGTTAGTGCTCGGTATCCAGCAGGGAGGATCACTGGGTGGGTGCAGGGAGGGAGGCTTTCTTTCAAAGGCCTAGCAACTCTGACCGACTGTGTTTATCTTTAAGGGTTTGGTTGGTCCAAGGAGAAGTGTCACTAAAAGTCCAGCCAAAGGAAATAGATTTTGACGTAAATCTGAATCAGGCAAGTTACCACAAACATCAAATTGAAAGAAACGTGGTAAATCGGAGAACGGGGAGGTTTTTAAAACTGACAAAATGACAAAGGGAGAAGATTAAAAACTTTGAAGGTGAATGAGTGAGTATTATAAAACACAGTAGAAGCTTTAAATAGACGAAAAGAGAGAGAGAGGGGCCAAAGTGAACTTTCAACCCTTAGAGAACAGGCTGGGAAAATAATAGGGAACCAGGGAAATTGAATAAATAATGGGCGGCACAGTGGTTAGCACTGTTGCCTTACAGTGCCAGAGACCCGGGTTCAATTCCCGACTCAGGTGACTGACTGTGTGGAGTTTGCACATTCTCCCCGTGTCTGTGTGGTTTCCTCCGGATGCTCTGGTTTCCTCCCACAGTCCAAAAATATGCAGGTTAGGTGAATTGGCCATGCTAAATTGCCCGTAGTGTTACGTGAAGGGGTGAAATGTAAGGGAATGGGTCGGGTTGGTTGCGCTTCAGCGGGTCGGTGTGGACTTGTTGGACCTGTTTCCACACTGTAAGTGAGCTAATCTAATCTAAATACTTTGCATTGGTCTGTCTGGTAGAAAACACTAAACATTCTAATAATATTAAATAATCAATGGCAACAGGAGAGGAAATAAATTCAATGCTAATATTGGAGAGAAATGCTGGGGCTAAAAGTACTGGGGCTAAAGTCACTAAGACCCCGAGACCTGATGGGATGCTTCCAAGAACATTAAAATAAGCAGCTATGGCAATAGTGGACTGGTCGTAATCGTTCAGGAATTATTAGATTCTGGAAAAGAGGATGTGAGTTTGCAGATGCAATACAATGTGAGAAGGTGTGAGATTATGAAGAATAGTGAAGTTAACTATTATTTCAACACAAAAATTGTAGAAAGCTGGAGTACAGAATTTGTGGGCGGCATGGTGGCACAGTGGTTAGCACTGTTGCCTCACAGCGCCAGAGACCCGGGTTCAATTCCTCCCTCCAGTGTGTGGAGTTTACACATTCTCCCCGTGTCTGTGTGGGTTTCCTCTGGGTGCTCTGGTTTCCTCCCACAGTCCAAAAATGTGCAGGTTAGGTGAACTGGCCACGCTAAATTGCCCGTAATGTTAGGTGCAGGGGTAAATGTAGGGGAATGGATATGGGTGGGTGCGCTTTGCCGGGTCGGTGTGGACTTGTTGGGCAGAAGGGCCTGTTTCCACACTGTAAATAATCTAATCTAGAAGGTTTTGGGAGTCCTTGAGCCGAACTTGTAAAGCTAGCTTCTGAGTTTGGAAGTTAATAGAATCCAAATAGAATGTTTTTAATGTTGGCAATGGGTTATAAGTCTTAGTAAAACTACATAAAGCAGTAGTTAGACCACAGTTAGAATATTGGGATTTTTGGCCCCTTTATCTAAGGAAATATACTTTCAGAAGGTAGTCCAGAGAAAACTTCATTCGGTTGACCCCTAGTATGAAGGGATTTCCTATAAGGAGAGATTTCATAGATTGGGCCTTGGAGTTTAGAAGATTGAGAGATGACCTTATTGAAGCAAACAGAATTGTTGCAAGGCTTGATTGGAAGGTGCAGAGAGGTTGTTTCTCCTTGAGAGTTGAGGAACAAAGGACATAACCTTGGAGCAAGATGTCTCCAAGATAAGACAGATATGAGGAGGGGTTTCTCCTATGAAGGTGGTGAATCTGTAGAATTCTTTACCACACAGGGTTGTGGAGGTTGGTGTGTATCAATTTCCCCTCTAAGCTGCATGTGCAGTCTCTCCAACATTCGGGGCAAAATGATCAGCATCTGCATACCAATTGCAGAATTGTTGTATGATTCCAGTAATTGCTGCCATTCACAGCCTTAGAGGCAAGAAAGAAAATTAGTGGGATTGTTGGTCATTATATTCAAGGCTGAGGAAGACCATTTGTAATTCGTCGCACAATCAAGGCTTATGGGGAAAAGGCAGGAAAGTGGAGTTAAGAATTATCAGACCTGCCATGATCTAATTAAATGGTGGAGCAGACTTGAAAGGTCAAATGGCCCACTGCTCTTCCATCATATGGTCTTAAGGTGGTTATAGATGGGTTTGCAATAAAATAGCAAAGCTTTTCAAACTTCACAGTTGTAAATTCAGCCAGAGTGCTAGAATGTGATATGAGGGTATAGATTGAGATGGGTAACTATAGATGACTGTTTTAAAAAGACTATGGTAATCAAATACAGTGTTGTCATTACCAATTTTTTTTAAAAGACAAGTCAAGCATAAAGAAGTTGCATTTTGAAGAATTGATAGGGTTAAGGGGATATGCTATGTACAGTGTGTCAGTTAATCCAGTTGTTGAGATGGCTGGTTTGCAATGCAGCATGATGCTAATAACACAAACTCAATTCCCGCACCAGCTGAAGTTATCATGAAGATCCCAACTTCTCAACATCACCTGTCACCTGAGACATGTTGGCCGTCTGGTTAAACCACCACCAGTCATCTCTGTCTCTAATGAGAGAGCAGCCTATAGCCCATTAGTGACTACGTTTACCCTATCTGTTACATGGGTCTTCAATTGAAAAGGGATTGAATGTGTATTAAAGAAAGTCACCGCTGTATGCGCTTTGTCTTCTGTACCCTAGAGTGTCTGTATAATATATATGATTTGAACTTGACCATCATGTGCATAACTTTATGGGGTTTGGCCATGGACATGATTGCAAAAGACATCAGGATGCACAGGCAGGTGAAACAAGCAGACAGCATAGAATTTAGCCTTAGTCATAATTAGAAGCCATGAAATTGATATAAAAATATGAAAGGGTATTGGTGAACAGAGATGCTTTGGATAATTTCCTAATAGTACATACACAGATCAATAGTTATTTGTGGAAAATACCCAGTATTGTTAAGGACATCAAAGAAAAAAGTAAAATTGTAGTGATTAGGCCATAGTAAGACTACCATACCCTTTTGGGGAAACAAGTATTTGAGCAACCAAAGCATGGCTGCTGCTTGCATTGTTGTGAAAGAAGAACCAATCCTTCAGGTGTCACATAAATCATGAAATTTATTTCACCTCCAGAGCGGTGGAAAGGAATTGATGACTTGATAATTGTTTCCTGGTCATGTGGTGGCAACTGTTTCCATTGTATCGGTCACGAATTCTTCAGTCTACCTACCATCCTGCATCAATTCATTGGAACTTCTGCACTTCCTACTTTTTTAACACATGAATAGTGGTGATCCTTGTTAATAAATTCAGATGATGGTATAGCAATTTTGAGATTTTCTTTGTCATGTATTAATCTTGTTGGGAAGTAAAATTTGGAACTTTTTCTTGGCTGTTGAATGTTTTCTGGTACATGGTGCAGAGTTTCTAAGCTTACTTATTTAATGAGAGTGGCAGAGTTATCCTGGTAAAAGGGAAAGGTATCAGAATGCTATCATCAGAAGAAAGGAATAGCATAGGTGGAGATGCATTGGAGAATTTGATGCAGTTTTGGGATTCGTTAAGTGCACGATTGCAGATGTTCGTGTGTTGCTGCTAGTTTTTTAATTAATCCTATTATGAGTATCATTGTCAGAAAACAACAAAGCTAGATGGGCCACTCTGTGCAAACACTGTCCAAAATGCAGGACAAATCTAATTTTGTCAATTCCTGTCCGATCAGTCTATTCTCGAACATCACTGATTACTGCAGTTGGAAAGGCAATATGCTGCATATCTCTAAGTCAGCTGCAGGTACTGAGAATACATTTTCAGTAAGCATGGCAGTAAATCCATCCAGTTGCACCAGCAGTCCCATTCTTTTTTTTTTAAAACTGTGCAACATTAAAATTCCTACATTGCGTGCTTTAATAACTTGTGTGTTCATTTCTGAGGTGTTACCTGATATGGAATCCTTGAGATATAGGGCTTGGAAAGGTACGTGTAAATGATAGCCGTGCTGAAAGTAGCCCTTGGAATTATGTAATTGTGGTAAAGGCATTTAATGAAAAGCACCCTCACGGAAAACACAATTATTTCCCTTGATGTTTAAAGGAATCTAAGGAGGAATGTGTGGATATTAGTAAGTTAGCATGTGTCCCTTCCTGTTGTGCTGACATTGGGCCTGTCGGTGCATTTCCATTGCCTGTCTGGCCTTGAAGCATCTTCAACCAATCTTACTCCTCAGAAACGGTGGGCACTCAGTTTGATTCTGTGTCCAGTTTGACTTTGCTCTGGAGTGCCAGGCTAAGCATTGCTCAGCATATCACTGATACATAATTTTAAGGGAGCATATTGCAATGCACTCCCAGAATGCAGCTGAACTTCATTTTCAGAGGGCCAATGGCTTATTCCCTGCTGCCCTTGCAATCACATGGCAACAGGTAAAGTTGTTTCCTGGCTCTGTGTTGCAATAAAATACAGTTGTAGGCAAAAATGCCATTGTTGCCCAGAGTCCATCTATTCTGGCATTTCGGTGGCCTGATCAAAGACGGCCAGGGCATTTGTGGGGCACAAGTTATGGCAGTCCCTGGGAATTTTGCAGAAACTTGCAGGGTGCCTTTGGTGTATTCACATTCTACATGAATAGTAGTGAGTGAAGCTCTTTCCTGATCACAGGATATTTTACTTGGCTGCATGAATGTAGTTGATTGCTCCTGCACCTGAGGGAACCCGGTCACGGCCCAACTGGCCTGGACAATACGATAACTGACTTAACATTACCATTTGGTACGTGGCATCTGTTAACTTGATAGTAACAGTTGAACAGTTCATCCACTTTACCAAAACCTTTCACCCCGACCTCAAATTCACCTGGTCCACGAGGAGGTTGAACAGTTCATCCACTTTACCAACACCTTCCACCCCAACCTCAAATTCACCTGAGCTACATTGATGACTGTATCTGCGCTGCCTTGTGCTCCCACGAGGAGGTTGAACAGTTCATCCACTTTACCAACACCTTCCACCCCAACCTCAAATTCACTTGGACCGTCTCAGACTCCTCCCTCCCCTTCCTAGACCTATGTTGTAATGATTGAAAAGCTGTCAGTGTTTGTGACATTACTGAAACTGACTGCAGTTCCAAGAGTCTGTTCACGTACAGAAGAATGCAGGACTAGAGGCCATCTGAATGATTTTAAGCTTCCCCAGGGCACACGTCAAAGGCATATCTGTGGACTGATGAGAACTTATACAATGAGACAAACAATTTTGAAGTCTAAGTCCTCAATCAAGTTGGGTATTGTTGAATACAATATAATTAGGTATACAATGGCGTATTAACTTCATAATTACCACTGAATACTATTGCTTGCTTTGAGGGCAGATTTTACATTTCTGGAATATCAGATTTCTGCACAATTATGTAATCTGCATTTTACTTTTTTGAATATTTGTTGGTATGGTTTAGCCTCTTTAAATCCAATTATAATTTATTTCTTTATTTGAAAATTTGAGGTGAAAGAGAAGATTCAACTTTTTAATTTCAAAAACAAAAATTACTGGAAAAGCTTAAGTCTGGCAGCATTGCGAAGAGAAAGCAGAGTTAATATTTCAGGTCCGATGTTGTTCAGAACAGTTTCAACTTATTTGTTTGTAAGAATATTTCAATGTGATTTTGTGTTGTCAGCTTGCTGGCATCATTGCTGCTGTAACAGAAATCCCATTAGCCTGGCACCAGATTTAAACTATCTGTCACAGAAATTGATCTTTTTTCCAGTTCAGTAAATGTTTTTGTTTTGAAGCTGATTGCAAAATCAAGGTCAATTGGCTACTAACCTGTGCTTTAAGCAGAATTAATGCAAATATTTTTAACTTTATTTTAATGCAGTATCTTCTCTTTATAAAGTAGTAAGTAGTATATTGCATACTTGTATATAAAAGGGCAGCTGGCAGGTATGAACTCAATATTCTAGCTGCATTTGGGTCATCGCCCTACAGGCCACCTCAAGCTCTGTCTGGGTTTAACCCTTCAAAATCTGTTGTAAAATTAATCTTTTGAGATGCCTAGCAACAAGAAAAGAACCTTTGCATAATTGGAAAGAGATGCACGTGGAGTCAAGTCAGCATTAATTTAAAGACAGTAGGGGGAAGCAAGTTGCTTTAGTTTGAAAATATTTTATTGAAACTACACTATAGAACTAACATCCCTAATTTGGAGCCATGACACTAATTACACAATTTTCAGGGCCACAGCCCTGACTTGATGACTGCACCCTGTATTGTTGCAAACATTGCACTGCATCAAATTTATTTTGTACTTTTGAGGTTTTTATTCATTTTGTTTAAACAGACAGGGAGGATGTAAATATAAAGCAGCAAACTTGTACAAAACAGATTGCACACAAAGTAATCCAGACTGATTCAGAAGTTGGTATTTGTGAATGATTGACATATGCAACCAAAAATGTTGGGTGTCTAATCCCATGAATAATAGTAAGGAGTGAGTGGACATTGAATTTATTTGTAATTATTCATTTCTTCTTCTCCACTCCCTTGTGAATAATCATTTTTCTGGAATGTAGTTCTTTGGCTCCCATTTAGAAAATTAGGAACTTAGCATAGTATTAAAAATTGATGTCTTATCAACATTGCAGTGCATTAACTCAGTACAGTATTATTTACAGTAATCAATGATAACCCATTTACTTAAGAAATCTAATGCTTATTGAAAGTCCAAGGAAGACTCAAAACATCAATTTTTTCTTTCTCCATCATTGCATTCCTGAAGCCTTGTGCTTTACAGAGAACTGGCTATATATTCTGCAACAAAGATTGTGCATTATTCCTCAAGCAGATGTATGAGAATCCTGTCAAAAAATGCCAATTTTATTGATCACATATAACGTGTGCAGACAGCAGGATATTCTTTGAGCAGAGGAAAATCCCATACTGCCACACTTAACACATCATTGCGGAGAATCTTGACGTCCATCTGTATGTAAATTTGGGATGATATGTAAACAAAGCTGAAGAGGGAGGGAGCGGGTCAGTAATTGTTACCGTGGTCAGAACAGTGTCCTGTCAGTTTTTGGGATGTGCATCTGATTCCTGAACAGCCTAATGTGACAAATGTCCTAATTTGCAGAATGATAAGGTAAATTTAATGAGCATAATTGCAGCCTGACCTGCTGAGTTTTTTTCTCATTTCTGTATATATTTTATACCTCCAGCATAGGAAAAGCACAAGAGGTCAGGCAGCATCTGAGGAGCAGGAGAATAGGCATTAGCACTGCATCAGGAATCATATTCTTGACGAAGGGCTTATGTCCGAAATGTCGATTCTCCTGCTGTGCTTTTCCAGCACCACACTCTGTACTCTCATCTCCAGCATCTACAGTCCTCACTTTCTCCTACCTCCAGCATATTGCTTTATTTCAATATTTTAGACTAATCTTTTCCCATTGAGTAAATAATAAATGGTAAATTGAACACCTTTAGAAAAGCTGCAATTCCATGTGTTATATTGCAATATGATTTACAATATGGGTTGTCCTCTCTAAAAATACCATTTGTTCCTGAATTTAAGTGAAAATCTCACTTGAAGTGTTGTTTCAAGTGAGATTGGGTAAACTAAGGGCTCGCTTATCAAAGAAAAAAAATCATTGTGCCTGAGAGAGGGAATTAGCTGCTGAACTCCAAAGTTGCCAGTGTCCCCTGAACTAGGTTAGGGGGTGCTTTCTTTCTCAAAATTATCGTTTCCCTTGCTGGCTTATAGGGACTGCTCTGTTATGTTTGGACGTGCCTTGGGAATGATGACACCCTCTCAAGTGATGGTTTTGGGTAGCAGCTGCATTAAAGCCGGGGTGGGCAGTGCATTTGGAGGGTTTGGTGGACTGGGAGGGTTAGAATGGAGACAAAACATTGGCATAATTTAGTGCAATCAGTCTGGTAACGTACATTATATATTGCAATTGTAATGCAAAGTGAGATTCATGTGTACATTGTTTCTGTTGATTTAGTGATGTATGGGCTTTCAGTCTGTCTAAAGGTGTTTATTTCTGTTGGCATGGAGTTTTATTTTTAAATAGTCTTTTTGAGAGATAATTGTAGGAGGCTATTAGGATTTTTTTTACATTGGGAGGTTTTTACAAGTGCACATAGTGACAATGTGTGTTACTAGCTTAGTGATTGTTTCTTCAAAAAAAATCATTCATATCTTGGAGGTAAAAGAAGCTCTTTAGTTTTTGTCCACTGAAGAGTTGGCTGAAGCTGAATGTGTAAAATAGTTGCTCCTAAGAAAAGAAGGTAGTTTAAGAATGTTGAAGTCAGAAGTGTTTGGTTACGATCCTGAAGAAGTTACTTGAAGCTGAGAGTCTTAAGTTCATTTGTATAAAGGCTTCAGGAAAAGATTATCACAGTCTCAAGACGGGGAGTTGAAGCCACAATTAAAATATACCCTATAGATGACCCAGAAAATAAATAACACCGTCTTATTCCCCTACAAAACACTGCACTAGGTTAAATTAATAGCTATGGCTTATATTTTAAGTTTAATCAAGAGACTTATCTCCAAAAACATATAATCAAGAACGAACCCATGTACTCACTAATACAGCCTTTCTCTTGGACAGACTTAAAACAACAATTAACTTATCTGATTCTGTGTTGTGAACTTCGCCCAAACCGGTTCCTCCAAGATTAGTTGTGAAATTCACTGTTTGTTAATTTTCCCAGGTGCACTCCGATGTCCAGCGACACATGAATTCAAAACCAGCAAAGGCAGTAACTGTGCAGGTTCTCCCCCCTCTCCCTCTATCTCTCTCTCCTGCACTGTCCTCACCATGTGCTTCCTTTGTCTGTTCTTTTCTCTTTTAAAACTGCTGTTGTTTTGACTTTTTGTTTTCAAAGTTCCAAAACAATGCAATAGCATATAAAACAGTAATTGCATCTAAAATACCTCAAAAAAAAGGAGCAGCACTTACAGCCAGAAATTTTTCCCGACCTCCATCTTGGATGGTAAGATCCTAGGGAGTGTTGCTGAACAGAGAGACCTTGGAGTGCAGGTTCACAGCTTCTTGAGAGTGGAGTAGCAGGTAGATAAGATCGTGAAGAAGGTGTTTGGTATGCTTTCCTTTATTGGTCAGAGTATTGAGTACAGGAGTTGGGAGGACATTGGTTGGGCCACTGTTGGAATATTGTGTGCAATTCTGGTCTCCTTCCTTTCAGAAAGATTTACGAAACTTGAAAGGGTTCAGAAAAGATTTACAAAGATGTTGCCAGGGTTGGAGGATTCGAGCTATAGGGAGAGGCTGAACAGGAGTCGGATGCTGAGGGGTGACCTTATAGAGGTTTGCAAAATTATGAGGGCATTAATAGACAAAGTCCTTTCGCTAGGGTTGAGGTGTCCAGAACTAGAGGGCACTGGTTTAGGGTGAGAGGGGAAAGATAGAAGAGTCCTAAGGGGCAACTTTTTCACTCAGAGGGTGGTACATGTATGGAATGAGCTGCCAGAGAATGTGGTGGAGGCTGGTATAATTGCAACATTTAAGAGGCATTTGGATGGGTATTTGAATAGGAAGGGTTTGGAGGGACATGTGCTGGGTGCTGGCAGGTGGGACTAGATTGGGTTGGGATATCTGGTCGGCATGGACGGGTTGAACCGAAGGGTCTGTTTCCGTGCTGTATATCTCTATGACTATGAGAAAAAAACGGAATTATCTCTGGAACTATACAGGAGTGTTTGTTTTTAGATTTATGTGTTTGTATTTTATATCATGTTTCAAATCTTTAAATGTGTTACCTGTGAATAGTTTTTTTTGTGAAGTTGTAGTAAAGTTGTTTTATTGTTGAACTCAAAACTACAGCATTGCATGTTTGTATTTCAGTGAGAAATAATCTTGTTAGAACTTTTCGTTTTTGTTTTATCAAGACCTATTTTGGTCTGGGATCTGACTTCTCCAGGAATGACATCATTTGATACCATAATACTGTTAAGCATGATGCAGTGCATCTCTCAACATTCAATATTTGTGGTCCTAATAACTTAGCAATTTTAAGACTGCCCGTGTTTATGAATATTCAAGATGCAGTTGATAGACATTGATTAAAATACTGTGACTAATCATATCAAAAGGTTTCATATTCATAAGATGGTTTACTTGTGAACAAGTTGTTAATTTGACAAATTTTCCGTCATTTAGATCTTGTGGAGTTAAGTTATCTGCCTTGTTTATTCCCCCAATAGGTCGTGGTGGCCCTGGGGCTCCTTATAACAGCAGTCTATTCCTTCATCATCCCCTATGGCAGATCTCATTGCCAGAGTGCAGTCACAGAAGACCAGAGCTGGAGGAGTCCAATAATTAGTCATATCCGTCTTTTTTGTCTACCAATTGCCAAAAAATACAATCTGGAAGGTAAGATAAATATAATTTTGTAATGATTCCAGTGAGCTAATGAATTTGTGTGGACATACAGTAAGTTTAAATTTAAATTGGTAAGGACTTTATAATTGTGCCACAACAGTAGTGAAACAAATTTGTACTTGCCTCAGCACCTTGCAGATCTCAACATGGGAGAAACACTGGGCAAGTGTAGAAAAACATTGCACTTAATTGATCTCTCAATACTGACAGCAGTATACTTCCCAAATTTTAGTTAAACTGGAGAAGAACAAAGAACACAAAGCACTAGAATTGTTTCAATTTTGAGTAGATTTGTAAAAATTTAAAGCAAACTCGATAATTTCCTGCCCCCACATTTAAGTAATAAGTTTAACTTAACCAGGCAGGTGATTGGTGCTTGTGACAGATTAAAAGAACAAAAAAACTTGATAGTCAGAAGCCGGCTGAAACCCATTGACTTAAGAGTTTAATTTGAGTGCCTTTGATGGTATAAGAAATGCCCAACAAACCCGCAGGTTAGCTATTAACATGAACTGAAAGGTGATAGTGTATATTTAGCCCTTGAGTACGAACATTTGATTCTTTGACAGTCAATGTATATATTTGGCAGCTTCTTGGAACTTACCTGGCTGAACAAGGCAAAAAGTACAGAGGAGATCAATGGTGTAATTAATCGGTTGGAAAGCTTATAAGTACGGTGATATGACAGTTGATGTTTCACCCAAGTGTCAAAGCCTTTTGCTGTCTCCACTTATTTTACTGCCTTGGAAATACTTTTAAATGTTGCCTCTGACTAGGACGTTCCTTCTGTTTGCCTTCTCGACAGCCGTGGACCTTGATGAGGAACACGAGAGAATAGAAAGCAGCTTTCTTCTGCTCTCAAGCTGGTTCAGGCTTCAACATTCAAACAATCTGATTTTACTAACTGCTGAATTTGCAGACAGCTATGAGAAATGAGACAAAAGCCAAGTGGTCATGGAGGTAATACGTTAGCGTGGATGGAGAATTTACTAACCAACAGATAGATTTGACATAAGGGAAGTATAGGATGGCAAATTGTAACTGGTGGAGTTCCACAGAAATCAGCCCTGGAGCCAAAATTATTTCCAATATATTAATGACTTGAATGAGGCAAGTGAATGTACTGTAGCCAAATTTGCAGATGATGCAAAAATAAATGGGAAGGCAAGTGCTGAGACAAAAAGAGCAGAGAGTTTGGACAGGTTAAAGGTGTGGGCAAAAACTTGGCAGATGGAATATAATGTGAGAAAATGAGGTTATGCAGAAAGAATAGAGGAGGCTGAATATTATTTGAATCAAAGAGTACAAAAAGCTACATACAAGAACTTTAGGTGTTGGGTGGAAGAGTCCTGCGTAAATCACAAAAACCCAGCATCTATGTTCTTCAGGCAATAGGAAAGGCAAATGGAATGTGGCCCTTCATTGCAAAAGGAATAGGGTATAAAAAATAGGGAAATCTTGTGAAAACTGTACAAGGCATTGATCAATTTCAGCTCAAATACTGTGAAGAGATTTAATCCCCTTATCTGAGGAAAGATATATACTGGCATTGAAGGCAATCCAGAGAAGGAACACTCGATTGATCTGTTTGGTTTTGAGGAAAGATTGAGTACATTTGTCCTGTACTCATTAGAGTTTAGAAGAATGTTAGGCAATTTTATTGAAGAATAGAAGATAGAAGATTCCTGTGGGACTTGACAGGGTAGATATGAAAGATTTTTTTGCAGGAGAGTCTTGGACCACAGAACATGATCTTACAGTAAAGTGTTGCCCATTAAGAGCAGATTTAGAGGAAGTTATTCACTGAGGATATAGAATTCTTTACTGCAGTGGACTTGACTCAGTTGTCCAGTGCACTCAAGGCCAGATAGATACATTTTTAATTATTAAGGGAATCATGGTGTTATGGGTGAATGGAAGGAAAGTGAAGTTGAGGATTGCCTGATAAGCTATGATCTTATTGAATGGTAGAGCAGAGTCAATGGGCTGAATGGCCGATTTGTACTTCTACATCTTCTCATCTTTGACTTAGTTTGCTGCCAATGTTCCCTCTAAGCCATTCAGTGGCACAGCTGCTCAGAGGTCCTTCCCATATTCCGTGCTATCCAACAACGTGCCACTGCATTGACTTCTTGTTTTGGGAGTCATATAGCATGGAAACAGACCATTTGGTCCAACCATTCTATGCCAAAAATAATTCCAAACTAGACTAGTCCCATTTGCCTGCACTTGGCCCATATCCCACCAAACCTTTCCTATTCATTTACTTATTAAGGTGTCTTTTAAACATTGTAACTGTGCCCCCAAAACGTAATTCCTCAGGAAATTCATTCCACACAAGGACCATCCTCTGCAGAAAATTTTACCCCTCATGTCTTTTTTAAAAATCTCACTTCTCTCACCTTAAAAATGTGCCCCCCACTCTTGGAAATCCCCCATTCTAGCAAAAAGACACCAGCATTAACCCTATCTATACCCCTTATGATTTTATAAACCTCTGAGGTCAACCTTCTATGTTCCAGTGAAAAGGTCCCATTCTATCGAGCCTTCATAACTCAAACCTTCCATACCTGGAAAATTTATTCTGAACCCTCTCGAGTTGAATAATATCCTTCCTATAACAACAGTGCACACATGGACTTGGAGGACAATACTGAAAAAAGATAATTTAATGGGAGTATTGGTTGCTGCCTACTTTCATATGTATAGAATGTAGGGAAATAGATGTGACATCTTGAAAAATGTCCATATTATAGAGGAGGAAGTGCTAGATGTCTTGAAACGCATTGTGAATTAATCCCCAGGACCTGATCAGGTGTGTTCCAGAACTCTGTGGGAAGCTAGGGAAGTGATTGCTGAACCTCTTACTGAGATATGTGTATCATTGATAGTCACAGGTGAGGTGCAGGAAGACTGGAGGTTGGCAAACATGGTGCTGCTGTTTTAAGAAAGGTGGTAAGGACAAGCCAGGAACTACAGACCAGTGAGCCTGACGTCGGTAGTGGGCAAGCTTTTGGAGGGAATCCTGAGGGACAGGATGCACATGTATTTGGAAAGACAAGAACTGATCAGGGATACTCAACATGGCTTTGTGCATGGGAAATCATGTCTCTCAAACTTGATTGAGTTTTTTTTGAACAAGTATCAAAGATGATTGATGAGGGCAGAGTGATAGATGTGATCTATATGGACTTAAATAAGGCATGACAAGGTTCCCTATGGGAGACTGGTTAGCAAGGTTAGATCTCATGGAATATAGGGAGAACTAGGCATTTGGATACAGAACTGGCTCAAACATAGAAAATAGAGGATGGTGGTGGAGGGTTGCTTTTCAGACTGGAGACCGGTGACCAATGGAGTGCCACAAGGATCGGTGCTGGGTCCACTACTGTTCATCATTTATATAAATGATTTGGATGTGAGCATAAGAGGTACAGTTAATAAGTTTGCAAATGACACCAAAATTGGAGATGTAGTGGACAGCAAAGGAGGTTACCTCAGATTACAACAGGATTTTGATCAAATGGGCCAATGGGCTGAGAAGTGGAAGATGGAGTTTAATTCAGATAAATGCGAGGTGCTGCATTTTGGGAAAGCAAATTTTAACTGGACTTATGCACTTAATGGTAAGGTGCTAGGGAGTGTTGCTGAACAAAGAGACGTTGGAGTGCAAGTTCATAGCTCATTGAAAGTGGAGTCACTGGTAGATAGGATAGTGAAGAAGGCATTAGGTATGCTTGCCTTTATTGGTCAGAGTATTGAGTAGAGGAGTTGGGAGGTCATGTTGCGGCTGTAAGGGCCTTGGTTAGGCTATTGTTAGAATATTGCATGGAATTCTGGTCTCCTTCCTATCGGAAAGACGTTGTGAAACTTGAAAGGGTTCAGAAAAGATTTACAAGGATGTTGCCAGGGTTGGAGGATCTGAGCTACAGGAAGAGGCTGAACAGGCTGGGGCTGTTTTCCCTGTAGCGTCGGACGCTAAGGGGAGACCTTATAGAGGTTTACAAAATTGAGGGGCATGGATAGGATAAATAGACAGACAGTCTTTTCCCTGGAGTGGGGAGTCCAGAACTAGAGGGCATGAATTTAGTGCGAGAAGGGAAAGATATAAAAGAGACCTAAGGGGCAACATTTTCCCACAGGGGTGGTACGGGTATGGAATGAGCTGCCAGAGGAAGTGGTGGAAGCTGGTACAATTGCAACATTTAAAAGGCATTTGGGTTGGTATATGACTAGGAAGGGTTTGTTGTGGTTCTGTTCGCCGAGCTGGGAGTTTTTGTTGCAAACGTTTCGTCCCCTTTCTAGGTGACATCTTCAGTGCTTGGGAGCCTCCTGTGAAGCGCTTCTGTGCTGATTCCTCCGGCATTTATACTGGTTTGAATCTGCCGCTTCTGGTTGTCAGTAGCTGTCCGCTGCAGTGGCCGGTATATAGGGTCTATGTCAATGTGTCTGTTGATCGAATTCGTGGATGAGTGCCATGCTTCTAGGAATTCCCTGGCTGTTCTCTGTTTGGCCTGACCTATAATGGTGGTGTTGTCCCAATCAAATTCATGTTGTTTGTCATCTGAGTGTATGGCTACTAGGGATAGCTGGTCGTGTTGTTTCGTGGCCAGTTGGTGTTCATGGATGCGGGTTGTTAGCTGTCTTCCTGTTTGTCCTAGAAGCATGGCACTCATCCACGAATTCGATCAACAGATGCATTGACATAGACCCTATATACCTGCCACTGCAGCGGACAGCTACTGACAACCGGTATAAATGCCGGAGGAATCAGCACAGAAGCGCTTCACAGGAGGCTCCCAAGCACTGGAGATGTCACCTAGAAAGGGGACGAAATGTTTGCAAGAAAAACTCCCAGCTCGGCGAACAGAACCCCAACAACGAGCACCCGAGCTACAAATCTTCTCACAAACTAGGAAGGGTTTGAAGGGATATGTGCCAGGTGCTGGCAGGTGGGACTAGATTGGGTTGGGGTCGGCAAACCAACCCTGGTCGGCAAGGATGGGTTGGACTGAAGGGTCTGTTTCCGTGCTGTACATCTCTATGACTCTATGTCTCAGTTTAGGTTCCTGCTATTTCAGCTGCCAAACATAATCCTGTAGACTGAGCTCAACTTTAGAACTGAGCAAACAGTATATCCTTTTTGATTTAATTATTCTTTAAATATGAAGATATTTATCAAAGGCCCAAGATGGTTGTTGATGAATATGACTTCTAACTTCCTAGCTGCTAATTTGGTGGAGTAGGGGGCTTACTGTTGTTTGATTCCATAACAAACAACATAACGTGAACTTAAAAGCATTTAACTTGCCAGTGCATTTAACTTGTGACTTTTCAAAATCATTATTGTGTGAGCTTAACTATCTGCTTTTGAGGGAATACAACCAGTTTCTTTTGTGGTGTGGTTTAGTGCTTTTGTATCTGAGCTTATCCTACCAGTGATGATCTAATACAAGTTTCCGTTTTTATATCTGCAGACAAATATTTCTACCACAAGCATAGCCAGTCTGATATAACTTCCTTTTTAACGCCATGTTTTGGCTTTTGAGATTCAATCCTCATATCTGTAAATAATGCAATATTATTGCACTTGACTAGATTACTCTTCCATGTGATAGCTTCTGAGATTTGACTGTGCCATCTCGACTTCCACTCTCTCAATAATTGCAACAGATTACAAGCAATTAAGTTACAACAACCTTTTTTTAAATTGAACAGCACAAAGCTAGAGTTGAATGTAGGAAAGTACTTTTTTAAAATTTTAAACCATGGTTAACCAATCAAACCACTTAATACTTTCTTCCGAATCCTTTTAATGTTATTAATGTCACCACTGAAAAATATATGGTTCCAAATAACTTTCAGGTACAAACTTTTACACATTTTTTGCCTTCACATAATTATATTTTGTATCTTTTCAATATTTGAACATTCTCATCAAGTTCTTGGGTCTGTAGTATTACAGTTGGAAGTTTGACTCTCAAATTATCATGAACTTCTGTGTACTTTTCTGTTTCTCATATCGAGAATACATGACCATTACTTACAGATGTCTCATGCTGATTTTTGTTTTTGGTTACAGCCTTCAGTTCTTATGAGATTGCTACCAATTGATATTATGTGTACATTCACTACAACAATGTACTGTTTTGACTTGAAGGAATACAGAAAAGACTGGAAATAATCAACAGATCTCTCAGGTTCTGTGGAGTATCAAGTCTTTGATCTTTTATCAGAACTTTTGACTTTATGTGCAACATCATGGAGGATGTGCTAGCTGTAGCCCACTCCAAAACCAGAGCACTTGATCATAGCTAAAACAGTTGTATTATGAAAAGTTTTATCATTCAGATAGAACATTAACCCAAGGCCCCTCTTTTCCTCTTATTTATTTTAACAATCCTTGGCCTTTTGAGGAGCATTCACCTCCCAATCAGCTGGCTAATATTGTTTTCACAGCCATCAATTTTTTTATTATTTGTCAGATTTTCTTATGAGCATTTAATTATTGTATTAATCTGTGGAACAACAATGCATGTATGTTTAAAGGAAGTTGTTGGGAGGAATGCGATAAATTTGTTTTATAATACTAACACGTAGATGAAATTTGGTGCATGAAACAAAGGAGTATTTTAGTTGTATTTCATTTTAAAAGTGAATTCTGGGGCAGATATCTGCAAATAATATGCAAAGCATCTGTTTGGTTCAGGTTTAGCCTTGCTCTTGAGTTTTTGCTTCCACCCTTAATTAACATAACAATCCACTTCAGGTATCCAAGAAAATTAAAAATCTGGTATGTCCCCATTGAAACAATGCGTCTCGCAGGAGTGATGCAGCAACATGCTTCTAATTTCAATATTTTTAATTACTAGTGCACCCATAGGTTGTCTCCTGTCTTCAAATTTGGAACGATAATCTGTGGTGAATGATATTCTTGTGTTAAAGGGTGATTGTAGCATGGCAGTGGAAAAAGTCTGTTTAGCACTTTGAGTCTGATGTGCATAAGGCATTATAAAAAACATTCTGACCTTCATTTTATAATGGAAATTAAAGCTAGACAGAAACTATATATAATACACCACTCCCTTTAAGTATTGCGTCAAAGCTTTCAAGACTACTGAAGTGACTTCAATCGGGTCTGGGTGGGTTATTCTTCGGAGAGTCGGTGTGGACTTGTTGGGCCGAAGGGCCTGTTTCCACACTGTGGGGAATGTAATCTAATCTTGCACATTGTCAGCATAAACCATTGGCGCCCAAAGTAATAGCCTCTGCTGTATGTAAACAGTTTGGATAAGCATTTATTGCCATACCAAAGCCATTTGGTGGGTTGTGGAGCAGTAATTTAGCTCTAATGACCCTAACTAGTTGTGAGGGCAATTTGACTTTTACATATTACAGTGGGCTGGAGAATTTCAGTTTTGAAGCGAGATTGGACAGACTTGGGTTATTTTCCAAAAAGCTGCGGGAGTTTGAGAGGGAATGAAATTGTGGAGTATTGGTAAGATCGACAGGAAGACACTCCTTCCCATGATGAGGGATCATTGACCCAGGGCACAGATTTCAGGTAAGGGACAGCAAGAGGTGTGAGGAAAAACATTTTTACCAGATGGTGGTAAGAATTTAGAACTCACCACCTGTAAGAGTGGTAGAAACAGAAACCCAAAGACATAAAAGGCTATTGGCCAAGTGTTGGAACATGCCATTAGAATAGTTAGGTTGTTTCTGACCAGCACAGACAAAATGGACTGAAAAGCCTTTTTTTGTGCTGTAGATTGCTATGGCTCTATGATAGAGCTGTAGAGGTGTACAAGACGGAAATGGATCCTTCAGTCCAACTCATCCATGCCAACCTGATATCCTAAGCTAATCTAGTCCCATTTGCCAGCACTTGCACCATATCCCTCTAAACCCTTCCTGTTCAAATACTCAGCCAGATGTCTTTTAAATGCTGTAATTTTACCAGCCTCCTTCATTTCCCCTGGCAGTACATTCCATACACTCATCACCCTCTGCGTGAAAATGTTGCCCCTTAGATCCCTTTTAAAATTCTCCCCCCTCACCCTAAACCTGTGCCCTCTATTCTAGACTCCCCCCATAATTTCATTAAAATGATTAGTACCTCGGTATCTTCTCCAGGTAGCATCCACTGTTGTCCCATGCTCAATACCATGGGCTGGGATTTTGAAGGAGCAGCATTCTCCTGCAGATTGCCACTCTGCCCATTCTTTTTCACGAAACAAGAGTGCACCACGTTTGGGAGGAGATTCCGATCAGGACTCCTTCAGACTAGTGGAGCCATACTTCCAGTGCATTCTGTCAGGGAAAGCCAACCATTCCCCCTTTTTAACAGCAGTACTCTGAACTTTAAAGGTCTCAAATCTCAGAGCCATTTTGATAACTGGTGTCCGAGGATAAGTACATATGGGAAACAGCAAAAGATAGAAAATAGGCACAGACATAGGCCATTCAGCCCCTTGAGCCTGCTCTGCCATTCAGTATGGTCATGGCTGATCAATTGACTCTGTACCCTGTTCCCACTTTCTCCCTATACCCTTTGATCCCTTTAGCCCTAAAAAAATGTACTCATCCTTAAAAACACTTAATTGCCATCAACCACATTCTGCAGCAGAGAACTCCATAAGCTCATCACTCTCTGTGTGAATAAATTCTTCTTGTCCTAAATAACTTATCCTGTATCCTTAGAATGTGACCCCTAGTTCAGTGAGTGTGAAGTTAAGGTGCTGGCTGAGTAGCACTGTTTAGGGTAGGTTGGTTTGGGTGTGCGAAGGGGTTTGGATCAGCTGTGGGGATGTCGGGCTGCCAGGTCAGGGTCTGGGGGCTAGAAGGGTTCTGGGAGAGATGTAGTTCGGATGAGCGAGGTATGGGGTTTGTTGAATTGTTAGTCAGGATTTAGACTATGTACTTAATAGTCTAACTTTGTCAAAGTAAGTATTTATTTCATTGGAACCCCGCCAAATTCTCTGAATTAAATGGAGACACTTGGAGGCTTTCAGGAGCAAAGAAATTGCCTAGTGGAACCTTCAATTTCCTGAGCAATTTTGGAATCTGGTATAATAGGGATTCTTCCCCAGATGTATCTCCTGCCTACACTGGAAAAACTATCATCTACCCATTAGAAAATCCAAGCAAATGTTGTTTTGAGTTTACTGTTGAATTTTTCACAGGGCATAAATTCAAACATGTTGCAAGAGGAGACTGCATCCACCTCAAGATAGCTAACTAGGGAAATAGCAATACCATTAATTTCTGATTTTGTATTTTATATCAAATGAGAACACCTCAGGGACGCCCGGACCAACCAACCCAACCACCCCGTGGCTCAACACTTTAACTCTCCCTCCCACTCCACCGAGGACATGCAGGTCCTTGGACTCCTCCACCGGCAAAACATAACAACACGACGGCTGGAGGAGGAGCGCCTTATCTTCCGCCTGGGAACCCTCCAACCACAAGGGATGAATTCAGATTTCTCCAGTTTCCTCATTTCCCCTCCCCCCACCTTGTCTCAGTCGGTTCCCTCAACTCAGCACTGCCCTCCTAACCTGCAATCTTCTTCCTGACCTCTCCGCCCCCACCCCACTACGGCCTATCACCCTCACCTTGACCTCCTTCCACCTATCACATCTCCATCGCCCCTCCCCCAAGTCCCTCCTCCCTACCTTTTATCTTAGCCTGCTTGGCACACTTTCCTCATTCCTGATGAAGGGCTTATGCCCGAAACGTCAAATTTCCTATTCCTTGGATGCTGCCTAACCTGCTGTGCTTTAACCAGCAACACATTTTCAACTGTGATCTCCAGCATCTGCAGACCTCATTTTTTTCCCACAATGGCACAACTACTTTGTAGCTTGTTTGCTGATCTAACATTCATTTTGTTTATTCCACTCCCACCATTGTAGCACAGTAAAAACAAGGGCTTGCAGATGCTGGAAACCAGATTCTAGATTAGAGTGGTGCTGGAAAAGCACAGCAATTCAGGTAGCATGGTGCCCAAGTCATTCCTTGTCTCCTTACTCTCCTTTCTTCCAGTCATCTGTCCACAGTGGAAAATCAATTTTTACAAAGGAGAACAATTGAAAACATTGTCTCAAATTTAGCAAATTTCTTCATTTTGACAACTTATCAAGAAAAGTAATTTTTTTAGTATAAATGTAAAATTATCTCTTGTATCCTCTAGGTAATTAATTTGTTTCCAGTCTTTAAAAACAAAAGTGTATTTCAAAGTGACACTTGATCTTTTTAGCAGAACATTCATCTGGCAGTACTCACTGGGCTGAAATATTGGTTAAAAATTGAGTCAACAGGCAAGAATTTAACATGGAGCCAGTTCTTGCTGTACTAACCAGAAATTATGTCCCATAGGAGATTTGGTTTTATTGCCACACATGAGGCAAATAAAAGGGTGTTGTCTATTTTCATTACTAATGTTTAACATTTGTCTTTTTTAAAAGAAACTTCCCAATGTAGTGCACTTCATCACAGTTTAAACAATCTTAATTTTATTTCCAATTACTGCAGCATTCATCTGCAAAGGAACAAAGAAGATAAGAAAAAGTTGACGTTACTTGCCTCCGACTAATTTATTGCATTATACTTGCATACACACAATTTCTCTTTGTATTTCTCGCCTTTATTTTCTGTGCATGGCGCATTCTTTCTTTTCTTTGAGAGTGCTATCCATTGCGCACATACACACAAACACATTGAACTAACTGAGCAAGTAATGCAGGATTTCAGAATTTCAAGTTTGCAGGCTACAGAAGTACCATGGGCACGAAATTCCCTTACAGCTCCATTCCCATCAGGATGGTCTCCGGATTCTCCACTTTCTGGAAACCAGGCCGAAACCAATCCCACTGACCACCGCCCTTCTCTGCTTGGCTGAGCACTGCCTTTATCTGAACAACTTCTCTTTTAACTCCTATCACTTTCTTCAGACCAAAGGGGTGGTCATGGGTGGGCCCCAGTTATGTCTGTCTTTTTATGAGGTAGGGTGGAACATTCCTTGTTCCAGTCTTATTCCGGCCCCCACCCACAACTCTTTCTATGGTATGTTGATACCATCAGCGCTGCTTCTCTCTCTTGTCCGGAATTGGAAAAGTTGATCAATTTTATTTCTAATTTCCATCTCGTTCTCACCTTCACCTGATCTATCTCTGACTTGTCCATTCCTTCCTCAACATTTCTGAGGACAGGCTGGCCACCAATATCCACTACAAACCAACCAACACCCGCGGTCTATACATGCTCACACCCTATTTCCTGTAAAGACACATTTCCATTTTCCCACTTCCTCCATCTCCATCGCATCTGTTCTGATTTTGACAAGGGTACCTCCAAAATGTTCCTCAAATGACTATTCCCTCAACCAGGTTCAACTCATCTCTTGCAGTTCAGCCCTCACCCGCTGTCTTCCCTCTCACAACAGTGATATGGTCCCCCTTGTCCATACCTACTATCGTACCGCCATTAGATCACTGGCTGCCATTTCTGCACCTTCAGTGGGATGCCATCATCAGACACACATTCCCTCCTTTGTCAGCATTCCCTGACAAGGACCCTGTTCCACTCCTTCACTCCTAACACCCCACCATATCCCTGCAACATCTTCCCTTGCAACAGTAGAAGGTGTAACACCTGCCCATTTACTTCCTCCTCAGTATCGAAGGGCCCAAACACACCTTCAAGGTGAAGTAGTGCTTTACCTACACTTCACTCCATCTAATCTGTTGCACTCGCTGCTCACAATATGGTCTCTGCTACATTGGGGAAACAAAGCGCAGTCTGTGTGGTAACGTTGCAGAATATCCACAAGACTGGGTGACCGCTTTGCGGAATACCTATATTCTGTTGCCTGCCACTTCAAAACGCCACCGGGTTCTCTGGCTAACATCTGTCTCAGGCTTACTGCAGTACTCCAGTGCAGCTCAGCACGGGCTGGAAGACCTGCATCTCACTTTGGAACTCTCCAGTCTCCTGGTCTGTCAATTACTTTAACAATCTAAGGGCTTGTGGCACCTTCTCCAATGGCCTTACCCTACCCCAGTGCACCAGGGTTTATCATCACATGGTCTGCTATTGCAACATTACCCATTGTTGGCCACTCTTAGTCCTCATTAGTAGCTATCAGTTCTTCTCGGCTGACTGCTATTCACTCCTTTGTCTGTCCAACTGTTCTCTCTTTGGGCTCTATCTCCACCTATTGTTTACTACTTACCCCTCCCATCATCATATCTTCTGCATAAGAATTTTTTTCCCCGACTACCATCAGTTCTGAAGAAGGGTCACTGGATCCGAAATTTCTCTTCATCGATACTGCCAGACCTGCTTCAATTTTCCACAATTTCCATTTTTGTTTCTGATTTCCATCATCTGCAGTTCTTCTTCTGGTTTTTATTTAGTAATGAAGGATATTTAAGTGTAATTCAAATTCATTCTAACTGAGTAACAGGTGTACATGAAAGGCAAAACTTCCAAGGATAGACTTTGAAAGTATGTATTGGTATGAAGTCCAAAACACACAGGGCAAGCAGAAGGGTGAATACTTATAGATTGTATAAGTGAATAATAGAAATTGAATAAATTAGGCATTGGTAGTTTTTAAAAATTCTTACTTTGAAGTGTTCCTTCCAAGAGTAATGTCCTGCCGAATTGCTTTTGAAAAAGGTGGTGATGAGACACCTTGAATTGTTATGAGGATATGATGGTGTACTGTTCATATCACTGGATTGGTTTGATTAGATTAGATTCCCTGCAGTGTGGAAACAGGCTCTTCGGCCCAACCAGTCCACATCGACCCTTCGAAGAGTAACCCACCCAGACCCATTTCTCTCTTAACTAATGCATGTAACACTATGGGTAGTTTAGCATGGCCATTTCACCTGGCCTGCACATCTTTGGACTGTGGGAGGAAACTAGAACACCTGGAGGAAGCCCACACAGGCACGAGGAGAATGTGCAAACTCCATACAGACAGTCGCCTAAGGCTGGAATCGAACCTGCGACCCTGGTGCTGTGAGGCAGCAGTGCTATCCACTGAAGCACCATGCCACACAATTATTATTCAGAATTCTAGATTAATATTCTTGGGACATGGGTTCAAATCCCACTATGGCAGATGGTGAAATTTGAAATCAAAAATCAGGCATTAAGGAGAAAAGCTCCTTCATGGTGACCATGTAACTATTGTAGATTGTCATTATTAGCCATCTGGTTCACTAAAGTCCTTTAGAAAATCTGATGCCGTTGCCTTTTCTGGCCAACATGTGATTCTAGACTCTCAATGTTTTTGACTCTTAACTGTCCTCTGAAATAGCCCAGCAAACCACTCAATTCAAGGGAATTAGGATGGGCACGAAATGCAGTCCCCTCCAGCGACACCCACCTCCTGTGACCTCAAAAGTTTTTGAAGGAGCATTGGTGAGTTGCAGTGCATTTTGTTTACACTAGTTCCAAGCTGTTTTCATACAGAAGGGCCCTGATTGTTCAGCTGGAGGATATTGCATAGTAATCAATTGATTCCATGCATGTTTGATATTTTGCCATGTGACTCCTTCTAATCTGTACTACAGTTCCTCTACCTATTTAGAGTATTGGTGGTATTTGGGACTTTGTGTAACACATATGAATGAGAATATGCCAGTCATTAATGCCAGATTGGTTTGTCTGATTTTGGTTTTTGACTTTTCTGTAGCAGCTGAGGTTGATTGAGAAGCTTGCTAGGCCATTTCACAGTTAGGGTCCTTCATTTGTGGTTTTTGAGTCACGTGGTTCAGCGATACGGATGGCACATTTTCTTTCTAAAGGACACTAGTGAACCAGATGTGTTGTATGGTAAATTTGACAAGCTGCCTTGGTGGGATTTGATCCCATGTCCTAAGTAGGGCCAGAACTATCATAATTCAATTTTAGAATGGTTGGGGAGAGCTTAGATGGGGTAAGGCAGGAGGAAGCCATGAGAATGTGGTGATGGGGATAACAATGAGAGTAGGGGGATTATTTTGATTGAAATGCTTTTATGCAAGAAGACAGTGTTTTCCACTGGGACTGTTAGGGCAGAATTTATGCAACAAAGATTAGCGCATTAAGCCATGCTCACTTTTTGGAAAAGGGAAAATTCAAAATAATTATGCAGCTGTTAGCAGTCCCTAGCAGTTATTGCTGCCTAAGAGCTCACATCGTCAGACATCATCAAACAAACCCCACTGGGGATCATGACACACTTTGGGAAGCCCTTCCTTGTATTGAGTTGCTCAAAATTGGGAAAAATAGAGATTTAGGGATGTAGAAAATACAACAATTTTCTGAATTTAAAGCAATGCATTCTGTAGAGCGATGGTGAAGTTCAATTATTTATATCCATCACAGCTTGACTACCAGCATGTTGTTTCTTGCAGCTTTTCATGATTGGGAATGCTCTGGGTGTGCACGGCTGATACCTAATTGTACTGAATGTGCTGCCTTGACCACTGTTGGAACTGTGAATGACATGAAACATATTTCCAAGTATAATCATCGAATAGTTCAACCAGTTGTAATAAAGGTGAGTAGTTTTGTCAGGCAGAGTGTTAGTCTTTTTATTTGGTCTCTTGTATTCCATCTTCATATTGTCTAATAGTTTTGAAATTCTGAGTCTAAAATAATGTTTGCAGAAATTCAATTGAGTTGGCTTTTTTAAAGGCAAATTGTAGTCATTTGTGATGCTAAATTTCTATTGAAAACAATTATATTGTGAAAAAAAACGATTTGCGAAATTGGGGTATTTCTGTAACGTGTAAATTAATGTACCTGAATGGGTGTAAATGATTTTCCTTCATAGTGTCCAAATGTTCAAATCTAGTCTTTTGTTCTTGTGATTTGGCCTGTTTATGGAAAATGTCCAATTGTTGCTGTGAGGCAAAGGTATACTGTGATGAAAGCAGGTTGTAATGGTGTCTTGTGAACTTGTGCAGTATGGCTGAGGTGGGAGGTTGGGTAACCCAGGTCCTTAGTGTGGTTATGATAAATACATTCAGCCCGATCAGTTTATCATTTGGTTTGCACTGCTTATTTGCATATTTATAGTCTATGAAAGTGTACCTTTAATATTTGTAGGAAAATTATGTTGGTGGCTTTTCCAAGTAGCTCAGCAAATTCATCTGGGCATATCATAATTATGTAGCAGCTTCAGATTTCACTAACTGTGGCATTAAATTAGTCTTCGCACCAAAGAGTTTCAGTAGGAGAATGCCAGTCCACTACTTTCATGACTTACTAGAGGTAAGGTCTAGTTTCGGCACAGCTTCCATGGTCTCTGTGGTTAAATAACTTCTTAATATTTGTAGATATGAGCTGTGCTTTTGAGACATGAAGAGATACAATGCAACCTAACACCATAAACTAATCAGGTCATAGAATCATACAGCATGGAAATAGATCCTTCGATCCAACTCATCTGTGCCAGTCAGATGTCCCAATCTGACCTCGTGCCGTTAGCAAGCATTTGGTCATATTATTCTAAACCCTTCCTGTTCATGTATCCATGCAGATGTCTTTTAAATTTTGTAATTGTACCAGCTTCCTCTGACAGCTGGTTCCATGCATGCACCACCCTCTGTGTGAAAAACATTACCTTCTCAGTTTGTTTTTAAATCTTTCCACTTTCACACTAAACCTGTACAGTCTAATTTTCAACTCGCATACCTGGGGAAAAGACCTTGACTGTTGACTTTTATCTATGCTGTCATGATTTATAAACTTCTGTAAAGTTACCCCATAGCCTCCAATGCTCCATGGAAGAAAGCCCCAGTCTATTCAGCCTCTCATGTCCACCAGTCCCGGCATCCTTTGTAAGTCTTTCCTGCATCCTCTCAAGTTTAACAACATCCTTCCTTTAGAAGGGTGACCAGAATTATATACAGAATTCTACAAGTGGCCTCACCAGTGTTCTACACAGCCACAGATAACATCCCAATTCCGATACTCAGTGCACTGATCAGTGAAGGCAATGATAACTACCTGCGACTCTACTTTCAAGAAGCTATCCACCTGCACCCCAGGTCTCTTTGACAACATTCCATAGGGCCCTACCATTGACTGTTTAATTTCTGCCCTGTTTTGTCTTACCAAAAAGCAACACCTTACATTTGTCTAAACTAAATTCCACCTGCTGCACCTGTGTTAATGGTTACCGGTGTTAATGCTTGCCAGGAAAACTGGCAAGCAATTGGGGAATAAAATTCTCTTATTCGAGTATCCCTTAAAACTAAAATTCTTTAAGTAACTCAGATTTATAACCTACATAATTTTAAAGAAAATACAGCTGCAATTCACATTATCAGGTATACATAGATACTTCGATTGCAATACTGTCTTCTGTTGCGTTGACCTAATTTTTATCCCATAAACAATGGTTACAAATTATGCCAAAATAAAACAGTACATTAAGTTTAAATTCCCTTGTGTCATGACATTTTCAATTGAGTATGGAAAACTAGGGTACACATTATGCATACTGATTCGTAACTCATAATTTTAATGTGATACAGAAACCAAATTTGCATTGATTTGTTCAACCTCTTCCTGTAGAGTGGGTCAACTGTGTCATTGTCGTATGAGGATTTAAAACGCTTATATTCAGAATACAAGGAGATCATGGATGTGTATGCTGAGGTTGGAGATGATGCTGAAAACGAGCTCAATAAAAACTTGTATCTTTTTCCTGAAGAAGAATCCAACCTGATTGTTCACTGGTGAGATTAAATTTGGTGAATCTAGTTTATTTTCATTTTTAAAATTAGAATCTCTTGAGTTTTAGAAAATGTGTTTTTTAAAAATAAATTATTTTAGTCAATCTAGCTGAGGTTTTCAGTTTATTTATTTTTATTAATCTGGTTTTTAAGACTCTTCCTTGCCCCTGTCCCATCCTATAATCTGCTTTGATACAATCGTTGTAATTGAGTGAATCCTCAAATGAAAATGGTCAAATTGAGTATGTGATTTTATTTGATCCTCAAAACAGACTTTTGAGATGATTAACCTTCAGTTAATTGGCAACTCAACCTTTCTACAGGGAGTCTGTTGATGATAAAAGCTGTAAATAATAAGTGTTGAACAAGACAAAATTGGTAGAACAATATTTATTAATTTTGTTTAATCATGCTATGGATATATTTTTACTTGTTTTCATGATAATTCACTTTTGTCACTAATTTTGAAATTGTACATGTGATAATTTAGCAATTGCCACCCTGCTATATTCATAGTAAAATTAGCGATATTGCTTTTTGATTTTTCTTTCCATGCTATTCTATTGCCAGTAACAGATATTTGTATTCAAAATTAAGATTTGAATCAACTTTTAAAAAATCTCCCGAGAAATCTACTGACTTTGAATTGGCTATTGTATCTTTAAAGTTTTTACATGAATCTGCCCACTTGTCTCAGAGGGCCTGAATGTCACTTGGATATTTTTGCTCCAGACCAGTTGACTGACAAATCAAATATGGCGATGGATTCTGAGCAGGTGGAGTTGCAGAATTTTCACCACATATCAAGTGTATCGAAGCTAAGCATATTGTAGAATGCTTCTTTCCGCTTTAAAATATTTAAAGAAAGTCAGGTGACATTTAATGAGTTTTTAAAATAACATTTATATTGATTTTGTTAATAAGCTAGGTTTCTGTGTGACAGTAAATATAGAACAGGTAAATCATTGCACAATTTAAAACCTCAATTGTTTGAATTTTAAATGTAAATTCAGAAAATACAAAAAAAAACTGATATTTTTCACATCTAAAAATGCTGAAAGCAGCGAGTCTATGATTGCTTACATTCCTTGCCGGTTAAAAGATGTAAATAAATCCCTGACCAAACTTTGTTGCATTCTGTTAGCTTGCAATTCCCCATTCTTCGTAATATGAATCATTAATGATTGCTGAAAAGCTGTGCTAATTGATGGACTGAATTTTTCATTGTGTTGCAAGCTTCACCATACAAAAGCAGATACTGCAAGTGCTGGAGGTCTGAATCAAACACCAAATGAGTAATGAGTACTTTGCAGATTCTGCCAGACCTGCTGAGTTTCTCTAGCATTCTGTATTTGTTGTTAACTTCACCATTTTTGCACAACAATTATGTATTGGAATCATGCAATTCAGTTTAAAAAAAAGTTAATTTTGTTCAATCCCTCCTTTGTCTAAAAAGGTTCATTCTACCTCACTAGCAAACATTTTGGTGTTAGATCTGGTCTTAGGATATCCCATTTTCTATTAAAGTTCCATGGAATTAGTCAAAGTGTGAACTCCTGTAACAAAATAATTGGTTGGAGAAGTATAAATCATATTTGTGTTGTGAAACCATGCGTTTTAAAAGCATCATGTTTCCTTGAGTGTATAATTTCGCTGTAAAATATCTTTGACTTTAGATGGCATCTACCTATTGGACAACTCTAAATTATAACTGGTAATTGATTAAAGTACTTATTCCTAATTTTGTTCTTTGCACTTGAATCGTTTTTATAGAAAAATAAATAGTAATTAGATCTAAAATTCTGTAATATGAGCAGTTGCAAACATATGTTTGTTTTGTTTCATATTAATCAGGAAAAAGCAACGTATAAATGGGATGCATATACTTCGAATGCTTTTTCCAAATTCAAGTATGCTACCTTTTGAAAGTAAGGTATCCCTGAAGAAGTGTATAATAGCACCCAGTCGTGGTTCTCCATTCCAACTTCTGGTAAGGAAAATCAAATCAGACAATTGTGCTTTGTGATTGAACAATGCACACTGAATCAAACTTATTTAATTGTCTGTCCCTCATTAGTCAACTACTTGAAACATTTATGATTTATAATATTGGAATAGCAGATACCAGTCTTCTCCACCTACGAAGAAACTTTTCAGTTTAATGTTTACTTCTATAATGCATTTCTATGGGTCATTAATACTTTCAAAGCTTAGGAGAAGATTTGTAGCTCGGGTGCTTGTTGTTGTGGTTCTGTTCGCCGAGCTGGGAATTTGTGTTGCAAACGTTTCGTCCCCTGTCTAGGTGACATCCTCAGTGCTTGGGAGCCTCCTGTGAAGCGCTTCTGTGATGTTTCCTCCAGCATTTATAATGGTTTGTCTCTGCCGCTTCTGGTTGTCAGTTCCAGCTGTCCACTGCAGTGGTCGATATATTGGGTCCAGGTCAATGTGTTTGTTGATAGAATCTGTGGATGAGTGCCATGCCTCTAGGAATTCCCTGGATGTTCTCTGTTTGGCTTGCCCTATAATAGTAGTGTTGTCTCAGTCAAATTCATGTTGCTTGTCATCTGCGTGTGTGGCTACTAAGGATAGCTGGTCGTGTTGTTTCGTGGCTAGTTCATGGATACGTATCGTTAGCTGTCTTCCTGTTTGTCCTATGTAGTGTTTTGTGCAGTCCTTGCATGGGATTTTGTACACTACATTGGTTTTGCTCATGCTGGGTATCGGGTCCTTTGTTCTGGTGAGTTGTTGTCTGAGAGAGGCTGTTGGTTTATGTGCTGTTATGAGTCCTGGTGGTCGCAGTAGTCTGGCTGACAGTTCGGAAGTGCTCCTGATGTATGGTAGTGTGGCTAGTCCTTTGGGTTGCGGCATGTCCTCGTTACGTTGTCTCTCCCTTGGGCATCTGTTGATGAAATTGCGTGGATATCCGTTTTTGTAGACTCTGTAGATGCTATACCCACAACATTATATTCTGACTGGCCTAGGCTAGGTTTATTGGTTGAGGGGACACATGATCAGTTTCTTAATTGGCTCTTAATGAAAATTGCCTGATTACATTTCCCACTATATTCTGAGTGGTTCTTTAAGAGAAAGGATATTCCTGTTAGGGTGAAAGGAAAGGCTGGTCGGTATAAAGAATGCTGGATGACTAAAGAAATTGAGGGTTTGGTTAAGAAAAAGAAGGAAGCATATGTCTGGTATAGACAGGTTAGATTGAGTGAATCCTTAGAGTATAAAGAAAGTAGGAGTATACTTAAGAGGGAAATCAGGAGGGCAAAAAGGGGATATGAGATAGCTTGGCAAATAGAATTAGGGTGAATCCAAAGGTTTTTACAAATATATTAAGGACAAAAGGGTAACTAGGGAGAGAATAGGGCCCCTCAAAGATCAACAAGGCAGTCTTTGTGTGGAACCACAGAAAATGGGGGAGGTACTAAATAAATATTATCAGTATTTATTGTGGAAAAGGATATGGAAGATATAGACTGTAGTGAAATAGATGGTGACATCTTGCAAAATGTCCAGATTACAGAGGAGGAAGCGCTGGATGTCTTGAAACAGTTAAAGGTGGATAAATCCCCAGGACTTGATCAGGTGTACCCGAGAACTCTGTGGGAAGCCAGAGAAGTGATTGCTGGGCCTCTTGCTGATGTATTTGTATCATCGATAGTCACAGATGAAGTGCCGGAAGACTGGAGGTTGGCAAACGTGGTGCCACTGTTTAAGAAGGGCGGTAAAGACAAGCCAGGGACTATAGACCGGTGAGCCTGACCTCAGTGGTGAGCAAGTTGTTGGAGGGAATCTTGAGGGACAGAATGTACATGTATTTGGAAAGGCAAGGACTGATGGGAAATCATGTTTCACAAACTTGATTGAGTTTTTTGAAGAAGTAACAAAGAGGATTGATAAGGGCAGAGCAGTCGATGTGATCTATATGGACTTCAGTAAGGTGTTCAACATGGTTCCCCATGGGAGACAGATTAACAAGGTTAGATCTCATGGAATAAAGGGAGAACTAGCCATTTGGATACAGAACTGGTTCAAAGGTAGAAGACAGAGTGGTGGTGGAGCGTTGTTTTTCAGACTGGAGGCCTGTGACCAGTGGGGTACCACAAGGATCGGTGCTGGGTCCTCTACCTTTTGTGATTTGGATGCAAGCATAAGAGGTATCGTTAGTAAGTTTGCAGATGACACCAAAATTGGAGGTGTAGTGGATAGCGAAGGAGGTTACCTCAGATTACAACAGGATCTGGACCGGATGGGGCAATGGGCTGAGAAGTGGCAGATGGAGTTTAATTCAGATAAATGCGAGGTGCTGCATTTTGGGAAAGCAAATCTTAGCAGAACTTATACATTTAATGGTAAGGTCCTAGGGAGAGTTGCTGAAACAAGAGACCGTGGCGTGCAGGTTCATAGCTCCTTGAAAGTGGAGTCGCAGGTAAATAGGATAGTGAAGGTGTCTGGTATGCTTTCCTTTATTGGTCAGAGTATTGAGTACAGGAGTTAAGAGGTCATGTTGCAGCTGTACAGGACATTGGTTAGGCCACTGTTGGAATATTGCATGCAATTCTGGTCTCCTTCCTATTGGAAAGATGTTGTGAAACTTGAAAAGGTTCAGAAAAGATTTACAAGGATGTTGCCAGGATTGGAGGATTTGAGCTATAGGGAGAGGCTGAACAGGCTGGGGCTGTTTTCCCTGGAGCACGGAGGCTAAGGGGTGACCTTATAGAGATTTACAAAATTATGAGGGCATGGATTGGATAAATAGACAAAGTCTTTTCCCTGGAGTCGGGCAGTCCAGAACTAGCGGGCGTAGGTTTAGGGTGAGAGGGGAAAGATATAGAAGAGACCTACGGGACAACCTTTTCACGCAGAGGGTGGTACGTGTATGGAATGAGCTGCCAGAGGAAGTGGTGGAGGCTGGTACTATTGCAACATTTAAGAGTCATTTGAATGGGTATATGAATAGGAAGGGTTTGGAGGGATATGGGCCAGGTGATGGCAGGTGAGACTAGATTGGGTTGGGGTATCTGGTCAGCATGGACGGGTTGGATCAAAGGGTCTGTTTCCATGCTGTACATCTCTATGACACTCTAAGTTGTCATTTATTGATTGATCGATCTTTTTCACAAAGTTTTGTTATTGTCACTTTATGGCCTTTCTGCTAAGATAAGAGTCTAGTGTGAAATGTTCTTTACTTTGTTATAGAGAAAGAGAGGCACTTGCATCAAGAACCCAAAAATTAATATCATTGAGCTCATGTTTTAATCATTGTTTAATTTGGCAAAATTCCGATTACATCAGACACTTCATTATCACTGACCATTTCTTTTCCTTCGAAGCATCAGCTGTAATTGGTTTTATTTCTGTTTTGTTTGAATGCTTGGAGACAGTTTTTATCCTTTTCTTTAAAGATGAAACTAATACAGAAGATCAGAAAATACTATTAGAGAAAATACCTAATTGCAACTTTAAACACATTGTTACAAATTTAACGAATAGTAGTTACACTTTAACAAATTAAACCCACCATTACAAGATCAGAGCTGCAGTTACGGTTTTTTAATGAGGACTAATGAGTCAGGTGTATGCTGTCTCTGTCTTCTTCAGCCTTGTAAGTCAGGACATTAACTACACACAATCTATACAGCGACCCCTCAACCTTACAGCTGTAATCTTAAGGTATTGTCTTCTCTCTCTTTGCAGGCCGGTGTTGCATTGCTTTGTCAAATGAAGCTAAGTAAAGTTGTTTGATGTTGTAGTACCAAGGTCTGCATTGACTACACTTGTGCAGAATATTATATTCCATGAATCTATGAATAAACTTGCCTGATTATAACAGCATGTTAGTTTCCCTACTAATCCTGCAGAAGACTTTTAAATTTGAAAATCCAGTCCACTAGAAGTGTAAAAGAATACTGCAAAGGGATGCAAATAAAGTAAGAGAAAATACAACAAAAAGGAAAGTAATATTTCAGGGATGTACAAGTTAAAAGTAAAATGTTTCAGCAGTATTAGGATATAGACAATGTAATCTGGTCATATGTGATAGATGATGTTTTCCCAGGGATCAGTACCAAGGTTTCAACTTTTCGCCATTACTTTCAAGAAATATTGTTCGATAACCAAGCTTAGCGATGACAGCATATTAGGAGACCTGGTGAATTGTGTTGGTCAGCGCAGTAAGTTATGAGGCGGGGTACACAGATTGAATTTGGGAAAAATTGGCTGATGGAGCTTGGTGTGGAATCATCATTTTGCACCCAAGAATGTTAAGTCAATATATTGTCAGAATGGTGAAAGACTAAAAATGGTAGAGAAACAAAGGGATTTGGGTGTTCATGTACAGTGGACTATTGGAATGTTGCTCTGAAGGCTGAAATGAAGTGGAGAAGGAAATGCTTCACTTCAACAGAGCCTTAGACCCCATCTGCAGTGTTCTGTTTAGTTTTGGCTGCTTGATTTCAGGAAGTATACATCTGCTTTGGAACAGTTGCTGTGCAAGTTCATCAAAATTAGTCTGGAACAAATTTGGCTTGCATTTCCCTGAAAAAGGAAGGATGACAGTAATCTAATCCACATGTTTAAAAAGATTTATTCAACTAAATACTGAGAGACATGGTGAAGGATTACAGATCGAGACAGTTAGGTGGCTGGCTATTTAGAAATGAGCTGAAGAACCACATATATCATACAAAGAGTGCATATTGGCTTGAATGAAATATTTTGAGATTGAGAGTAATAATTGTTAGATAAGGATTAGAAATAGAGGGGAAAGGCAGATAAATGGTGTTGAGATAGACAGCCATCATAATCGAACTGATTGGCAGAATGAACTCAAGGAGCTGAATTGTGGCCTTTTCCAACATCTTAACAATGGATTGGAATTATTTTCTGAGCAAGTAAATGTAATCATATTTTCTAATACAAATCCTGCAAGCTTTTTGAGCCAGTTTTGTAATCAGGCCTATCAATCTTTATGCAAGAAAAGTGTTTACGGTACTGGTTTGTATATCGTTAATTTGAAAGAAAATCTTGATTCCATGAACCAGACACTTTCTAGTAATAAAAACAGCAACAAAAACATTCAATTATCTTTCTCTTCAAATTTGTGTTTCATTAAAATAATTGAAGAAAATCAGTGAAGCTATTCAGTACTACATACTGAGATAAACTTAAAAACTGCCGAAATGGAGATGCAGAACACTCTGAAAGCTGATATTTTGTGTAAGCTTTAAATGTCTATGTGATAAAAGAGACAAATTGAAGTTGGGGAGTGGAGATTGAGAGTTCACAACACTCTGAAGGCTAGTTCCGTTGGTGTGCTCAGCGTGCACTTTGTTGCATTTTCCTCATCATTTTCACAAAAATAAGGTAACCATTTGAAATGAGCAAATTCTAGAATGATGCATACTGCTTTCACCAGTGTTTTCCCTTCACTCCTCTCTCAAAACCGAATCATAAAATTCCTACAGAGCAGATACAGACAGTTCAACCCATTGAGTTTGCACCGATCCTCGTCCCACCCCATACTCCATTCCATACTCGTAACCCAGCATTTTAACCATGGCTAGTGCATCTAACCTGCACATCCCTGGACACTAAAGGGCAGTTTAGCATGGCCAATCCACCTAACCTGCACATCTTTGGACTGTGGAGGAAACCAGAGGGAAATGGCCTGGAATTTCTTGAAGACCTGTACAAAACAGAAGCAGTTTCTTTTGATAAGGCTCGAATTTCCTGTATCCTTGGAACTTGCCCTGTTCATTAAAGTAGCTCCACTGCTGTGTAATGTTAATATAGGTCAGGCGATTCCTGCATTTATATCAGTCTAACCTTCAGTTCATATTTTTCATGCTTTATTTTTCTTCAATTAGATTATTTTCTGGACCTTGTAATGCATTTTTGCAGCACATGAATAAGTGTCATTTTTATAAACGACTTGGATGAGGGCATAAAAGGAGGGGTTTTTGAATTTGGATGACACTAAGGTCGATGGAGTTGTGGACAGTGCAGAAAGATATTGCAGGTTACAGGGGGATATAGATCAGCTGCAGAGCTGACCTCAGAGGTGGCAAATGGAATTTAATACAGAAAAGTGTGAGGTGATTCACTTTGAAAGGAATAACAGGAATACAGCATAATAGGCTAATGGTAAGATTCTTGGTAGTGTGGATGAGCAGAGAGATCTGTCTGTGTGCATAGATTCCTGAAAGTTGCAACTCAGGTTGATAGGGTTGTTGAGAAGGCATACAGTGTGTTACCTTTTATTGGTAGAGGGATTGAGTTTTGGAGCCATGGGGTCATGGTGCAGCTGCACTTGGATTATTGCATACAGTTCTGGTCGCTGCATGATAGGAAGGATGTGGAAGCATTGGGAAGGGTGCAGAGGAGATTTACTAGGGTGTTGCCTGGTGTGGCAGAAAGGTCTTATGAGGAAAAGCTGAGGGACTTGAGGCTGTTTTCTTTAGAGAGAAGATGTTTGAGAGGTGACTTAATAGAATCACACAGGATAATCATAGGATTGGATAGGGTGGACAGTGAGAGCCTTTTTTCTCGGATGGTGATGGCTAGCATGAGGGGGCATAGCTTTAAATCGAGGGGTAATGGATATAGGACAGATGTCAGAGGTAGGTTCGTTACTCAGTAGTAATGGTGAGGAATGCCCTGCCTGCAACAGTAATGGACTTGCCAACATAAAGGGCATTTAAATAGTCATTGGATAAACATATGAATTATAAGGGAATAATGTGGATTGGATGGGCTTTAGATTGTTGGCCTAACATCGAGGGCTAAATGGCCTGTACTGCGCTGTATTGTTCTATGAATAAGTTCAATTAAAAGTTGAAAAGCTTTCATTACTGGATTTTGTGAAACAGGTACTTGATGTACTGGAGGGACAACTTGATAGTTTCAAATCTTCAGTTTAGTTGTCATGTATAAAACAAGCAATGTGGTATTAGACAAAACTTCCTTCAGGCTCTGATTGCTTATGTTGATTTCTGTCTGTTTTATGGCTGGCTTTAGGTTGGAGTATTCCTATTAGATTCTCAGTAGAATTTGACCCAAGCAAGTTTATTATAAATTTTGACGTATCAGTTACACTTTAGAAATAAAAATTCCAAGTCAATCAGAAGTTAAATTTTAAAGTACAGATAATCTAGATTTGTGAAATAGATGCCAAACAATATTGAAATTTTTGTGGCTTCCTATTTTCAGTAGTTCATCAGAGAGAGGTCATGATGAAAGACTGTGATCAAAGTCAATTGACGCCTTGAGTGATGCAGGTTCAAAAAAGTTAAGGTTCTTTTTAATGTGTGTTCTATCTCTCAAATCTAGACACAATTTGTTTAAAGGAATTGCCTACTTTAGAGAATTAAAGTAACTGAACCAAAGCTGATTCCATTAAGAAAGATCTACAAAAGTTTCAACACTATTATGGATTTTATTTCTCCCTTTATTCTGTTCTAGTCCCACCAGCTTCAAGTTGGACACAGCTGGCTGTTTGTAGGTGGAGGTAATCTGAAACTCCATATTAATGCCTCTGAGAAATGTGCGGAACAGTGTGGTTCATTTTTAGTTCTGCTCGAAGAAGGAGATATTGGTATGTAATCAAATTTACTTCACTTTTTGTTCATTCTATGATAAAGGACAGAATATGTTTTCTGTTCTTCCAGCTCTCATGCTGCAGGTAGAAAATCAATAATTGTTTAAAAGCTATCCCTCTTTAAAACATTTTCAATATGTTATCTACTCTAAAAATTTTTAATTTAAATAATTTTGTTCCTATTTGTTTTTGATTCTTTGGTTGCATGTAGTGCTAATGGAGATACTAGCTAACTTTTTTGCACTCTCTCTCTGTATGACTGAACTTTATTGGGGTGCACCTTCAGCACAGAAATCTGTGCTTTCTCTGACGATTTATTGTTCCAGTCTCATTCCATTTTGCACCAGTATGGGGATAGAGTGCTGCTGCAGCAAGTCTCAGGGGCGTAGCACAGTTGGAGAAACAGATGGTTGGCAGCTGCCTATGTTAAAAAGAAAACAATTTTTCTGCCTAAATATTTTGCACTTTCTTATAATGGGATTGAACACAGCTGCACTTGGGAGTGCATTTTTCAAAATTGCCTGCCTTCTTACCAATGAGTGAATTCTGGGTACCTAGGCTTTACAGGTGGCCACATATCCAAAATTCAAATTGTGCAAACGATGGGAAAATGCAGCAGAAGCAGGATTTTCATCTTTTGACACATGATTATCGTGCACTATATGATAACAGTGGGTTTAACTGTCTAAAATAGGATCAAATTGCAGAAATTCATCAGAAAATCAGCAGGGGGCATTGTAATACCCAGATTACAGAATCTTGCAGTGAGTGTTGTTGAATTGAGCAGATTACTGCGCCAAGATATTCTGTTGGTTCTGTAGATGTTGGAGCAACGCAGGCTGGAGTTGTGGAATCCCAGATATTTCCCTCTGAAGGAATCCACTCAAGATGGAGAATTTAGAAAATTCCACCAGTTAAAATAATAATTACTAAGGAAAAGTTAGATGATTTAAAAGCCTGGCATAACTGTCAAACTGACCCAGCCCCAATTCTCTACTCATCAGTACTTCCAAAAAGATTCTCTCTCCAACCTCTTGCACTCTTTGGGCTCCTGACAACCAGACATGCTAACTCACTGAGCTGAACATGATCTCACCTGCTCAGACCTGACACTCCCCCACCCCCATGATACTAGCTTGAACTACTGGATCTGATGCCCCCTTGACCGTTTTGTACTTTGCACCCTAACCCCACACTTAGCTACATACTTCACTAACACAGGAGATGTCAAAGTGGCTGGCTGTGCAGTTGAACACTTCATGCATAGGATACAGCATTAGCTGTGCAAAAGGGGGCCTGCTTTAATTTTTCCTGAATGTCCTGCATCACAGGAAAACTTGGAATTCAGGTACACCTTGTGTTTCTGAAGAATTAAAGGATTGGAATTGCTGGCTAGAAATGCAGATCCCAATCGTAATGCAAAGCAGTAAGAGTAGAATGGTAATTCAGGTCTAATTCTCACCTGATTTACAAGTGAATTCATGAGCATTTACAGTTGAGACAGAAATAAAACTTAAGTCCAGTGGATGGAGGAATTTTGATAAGCTGATTTGGCTCTTCAAATCCTTACCAGTTGTTATTATTGTAGGACTTAGAAATAAGTACAAACTTCGTAAAGCTATATTTTGTGTTACAATCCTGTGCATATTGCTGTTTGATTGTGTAAATTCCTTGACAAAAAGACCCAAAATCTGCCTTATTAAGAGGAAAAATATTGTATATTTTTCTGTGATCCCAGGTAAACATTTGTTTCCTACTTAATGTTTTAAAGCCATAATGTGAAAGCATTGAGATGTGAGATACTGTTCTGTTTGTCATAATCTATTTCATGTTAAGCAGGAGAGTATGTTTTTGTTTTTCACATTCTCAAAAGAAAATGTAAGCTGTGCACACAAGAACAGGTTGCCGAGAATATCCACATTAGTATCCTCCTGCATTGTTTCATCATACCCGTTCAGCATTTCATTGGCTTTTTTCTCTCTCGTGTACTTCACTGCAGCTACTCCATCTGGTAGCACTTCCGATATCCTGATCAAGCTATTTGTGATTATCTTTGCATGAATTGTAATTATTTGCTTTTCATCAAATACAGTTTATGCCAATTCAAATTATTGGCGGATGACCATTTTACCAACTGGAGAACAAACAGTCGTTATTTGTGTTGGATCCATCTAACTGAGGATGTTCCTAGTGCTGTCAAATGAATGTTTTGGTTGTATGCAAATACTCAATATTTATCCAGTTTAGAACTGTTATTTGAATGCACGTCTATGGACAGATCTACATTCCAAAATATGTTTTAATTTGTACTGCTAGATTACACTTTGGTTGATCTATGTTGGCAATATTGCACAACAATCCAGAGTGTCATTTGCACATGGGAAATTTCTGAATGAGTCCAAAATAGCTTTTCAGAATTCCAGAACTGGCTGCATGTAAATGATAAGTTAGTTGAGAAAATGTTAAATATTTTGAAAGCAAAGTCTGCATCAACTTAAATTTCTGATTGTTTACTGTCTCTGCTAACTGATGATGCAGAATAAATTATTAATGTTTTCAGGGAGAAATGACTACTAATTACATAAACAGAAGTTAATCATTTCAAAGAATGAACTGAAGCATGAGACAATTTAGGGGAATAGGTGGCAAATATTCCCCCACTAAAAGAAAATAATGGTAGAGTACTTATTTTGCTTAAGGCATGGTTTATATTTTGTGTTTTTTAAATTAAGTTATGTGATGTTTAAATAATATTTGTGTATAAATATGGTGGCTTTGGAGAACTGGCAATAATTTTAATGTATCCTCACCATGTACATAGTTTCAAAACAACTTTGTAAAGTTTTGCTTTGTATATATACATATAAATATATATAAAATATATTTGTATATGTGTAAATGTAAGAAATCATTGAACTATGTTGCTTTTGATTTTTTTGATAAATGAACATTTGAGTCGAAAGGTAATTTACATATGATGTCCAAGCAGCATAGTGTTTTGTTCAAATTAAAGAGAAAAAAAATCCAAATGCAATTATGGCCTTTCATTTTCAGCATCGTAGGTATGGATGAGAACAGAAATAATTAAAATTTCCTTTATAATTATGTAGAAGAAATCGGAAAATAATGCAAATGCTGCACCAGTCATACATGCAGTAGTCTACAAGTTGCTTCTAATGGATACTACATTATGGCAACAATATCAGATAAGTTGTTCATTTGTGTGCATAATTGAACAGGAAATGGGTCACTTATCAATGTTTTAAATTGTCAAACAATCATGAGAAGCCAGATCTGGTAATGGCACTGAAATCAGCTTGAATCTTGGTAGCATTTTTAAGATAATGTGGATAAACTTTGAGTATTTGTTTGATTCTAAATACTTGATGTTTGATTGTTTCTCTTTTGGTAGGTAAGTGAGGAAACAAAATGGATGCTCAAAAGTGCACTTAGTTTGCTTTATGGAAATTAATACAATACTTGTGCATTATTCTTTTTCCTAACTGTTTACCATGTAGAATGGTTTAAAATCCATTTTGGCTTATGCTTAGCCAATATTATAAATGTTTTAAAGTTCAATAAATCTCAATATTTTGCCCTAGTAACATTTTCCCATTTTCTATAAACGGGGGGTGAAATTGCCTGGACTGGATGCCAGTATTTTAATTATTTGCCGTAAATTTAGAAGCAAAGCAATTTCAAAATGGCTTTTATTTGTCTTATGCTGTTAAAATTAGCTTAATTTGTTTATCAGATAAACAGTTGTATCTGAATTGTTGGCTTAAAGATCTTGCATCGGATGCAGTGACCAATTATCTGACATTTTAAATAAATTATTTTTATTGAAACTTGCTGTATACTTTTGCTGGATCAAGATGAGACACTGCAGACATCAAACATTTAGCTTTACGCCCATTTTTGTTCACCTCCCCAGAGAGGTGATGCTGCTCTACCAGTGACTCTCATTCTCTCTCTGTCCATGAACGGTCTCCCTTGTCTCATTAGCCTATTCACTGATCTTCCTTCCTGCTCTTCTTTGTCATAGTAGATCATGTCTTGAAAGAAAGTTAATTGGTAATTATTCTCAGCAGGTTTAACTTGTTTCCTTTCCCCCTTCAATGAATATAAATTGACAAAACCCTTAATGATCTTTCTTTCCTTATTTTGACAAACTAGTCAGAATAGGACAGGAACATTTGCAAGTAAAACTTTTAAAAGAAGTGGCTACAGAGATAGTGGAGATTTTGGTTAAAATACAGAGATGACTGGATTTTGGATGGGTTCCAGCAAATTGGAAAACTCCTATTCAGTCATCCCTGTTAAAGTTGAGAGGGAGACAAAAAAACAGGAAATTTAAGCCCAGTTATTATATGTAATTGGGAAAATGCTAGTGTCACTTAATAAAGAATAACGAACGAGCAGGACATTTAGAAAAGCTTAATGGATTTGAACAGTCACATGGAAATCATTTGACATCTTTGCAAAAGTTCTTCGAACATGAAATAAGCAGAGTTGATATAAGAGTATTTGGATTTTCAGAATGTGCAACTAAAAGGTAATTGCGTAAGATTGGAGCTCTCAATTTTGGGAATAATGAATTGGCTGTGGATTAAGGATTGGTTAACACGACAAAAGTCAACAGACGTGTCTTTTTCAGGCTGGGAAGGCATAATTTATGGAGAGTCACAAGAATTAACCTGGGGATCAGTTATTTACCATCCATATTAATGACTTGGAGGAAGAGGCACAATAACCTATCTAGATATGCTGGTGATGCAAAATAGGCCAGGGGGCTTTTTGCGATGATGACATAAGGAATGGATGTATATGGATTGTGAATGGGCAAAAACACAGCAAACAGAGTTTATTGTAGGAAAGCATAAGGTATTGCAGTTTGATAGGAAGAATTGAAAGGCCATTTAAATGAAGAGACTTCAAAAAAAGTGCTGCATAGGGATCAGTGTTCTTGTGAATGAACCACAATGATGGCATGCACTTAACAGTAAGTAATTAAGGTGGCAAATAAAATTTTGGCCTTTGTTATTTGGGGCTGGATTTTAAAAATAGGTAAGTTTTGTTACAACTGTATGTTGGTGTAGCTGCAACTGTAGTAGTGTACAGTTTTTAATCCCAAAACATCAGGAAGGATGCAATCTCTTTGGAGACGGTTCAAAAGAGATGAATTGGGCTGATTGCAGGGATGAAGGAGTTGACTTGGCAAAACAGGTAAGGCCTTCATTCTTTAGAATTCAGAAAAATGAGAATCTTCTCAAAACAAGTTTGAGGGAGCTTGACAGTACATGTTGACAAGATGTTGACAGTCTTGAACTAGAGGACATAGTTACAGTATAAGAGACCAATTTAAAATGGAAATATAAAGGAATGTCTGGAGGGCTATGAATGTGTGGAATTCTCTACTTCAGAGCTTTGGACGCTAGAAAGTATTTAAAACGGTAAAGGTAGATTTTTGAAATATTTTGGGAGTTGAGTGCTATGGGGATCTTGCAGAAAAGAATTGAGTTCTGGGACTTGTTGAATGGCATGTCAGGCATGAGAGGCAGAATGGCTTACTCCTTCTATTTCTTATGTTAGAATCTTGGAGTTTTACAGCATCTTGTTGATGCCAGTCATCAAGCAGCTATCTACTTGGTTTCATTTTCCAACAGTTAGCCAGTAGTCTTGAATGCTATGGCACTTCAGGAGATCATCTAAATACATCTTCAATGTTGTGTTGGTTCCTGCCTCTCTCTCTCTTTCAGACTGAGTTCCAGATACCTATAACCCTCTAGATGAAAAATCTTATCTAAACCTCCTGCCCTTAAACCAGATCTCATATATATATATATATATATATATATATATATATTATATATATAGTATTGATCTCTCTACAAAGGGGAAATGTTTAATTCTATCTAACTCGTCTATGCCTTCAATTTTGTGCACCTCCATTAGGTTCCCCCTCAGCCACCTCTGCTTGAAGAAAAACTACTCTGTCCTATATAGTCTCTCTTAGCTGATATGCTCTAGCCCAGTCAACATCCTGGTCAATTTCCTTTGCATCCCACTGTTGCATTCTTTCTTACTGTGGTGATCAGAACTGCACACGTATTCTGGTTGTGACTAATTAATATCTTATGCTGTGTGCTATCCACGAGTGTTGCTTCAATCTGTATCTTATCCCCCGTCAAATTAATTAATTCCCCAGTTAAACTAAATTACCTTAAACTCCCACCACAGCACTAGCACACCTCAGGACGTGACATTTGTTTGAAGTTAATTGGCACTAAAACTTCTCTTCAGTTTAGAATCACAGGAGTATTACAGCGCAGAAGGAAGCAATTTTTCCCCTTGTGCCTGCACTTGTTGGTTAACAGAACATTGAATTGGCTTTATTGCCACACAAACTCTCATGAGTACAATGAGAAGTTTACAAGTTGCTGCTGATGGTGTCCTGCTGAAGTACAAAGGTACCTAGGTACTGATTGATGAGCATAAATTCTAGAAAAAAAAATCAAAAATAAATGCAGCAATAGCCAATTTTCTAAAATAAAAGAAGTAATAAATGAGAAAAATAAGCAAATATAAAATTCAGACTAATGGTCATTACCTAAAGTTAATCTCCTGCTTTTCTGCTGTACACTTGCATATTATTTTCATCCAAATAACCATCCACTCATCCTTGAATTGACCCTGCCTCTACCACACTTCTAAGCAGTGAACTTCATACCCATTCATGCTACTGAAAGAATGAAAGTGTTTCCTCATTTTTCCTTTGTTGCTTTGGAAGATCACTTTAAATCTATGGCATCTTGTTTGTTTTAAGAGCAGGATAGCTTTTCCTCTTCTACTCTACCTATCTCACACGTGATTTTGAAAACCTCTTTAAATCTCTTAGTCTTTTCTCCAAGGAGAACAGTCCCAACTTCTTCAATTATCTTCATAACTAGAATGCCTCATCCCTTGAACCATTCTTGTACACTTCTACACTTTCTCCAATTTGTTCATATCCTACTTATAATGTGATGCTCTGATACCCTGTACTCCAGCTGAAGTCTAACATGTCTTAAACAAGTTCAATATCACCACCTTGGTCTTGTACATTCTGCCTGGATTAATAAAGCTGAGAATTCTGTATGTTTTGCTTACTGCTCTTTCTACCTGTCCTGCCACTTGCAATGATCTGTGCACAAATATACTTAGGTACTTTGCACTTTTGAATTGTACTTATTTTATATTGTCCTACCATGCTTTGCCTACCAAAATGCATCACCTCACAGATCTGCATTCAGACTAATCTGTCATAGTCATAGTGTACAGCATAGAAACAGATCCTTCGGTCCAACTCGTCCATGCTGACCAGATATCCCAACCCAATCTAGTCCCACTTGCCAGCACCCAGCCCATATCCCTCTAAACCTTTCCTATTCATATACCCATCCAGATGCCTTTTAAATGTTGCAATTGTACCAGCCTTCACCGCACCTTCTGGCAGCTCATTCCATACATGCATCGTCCTCTGCATGAAAAAGTTGCCCCTTAGGTTTCTTATATCTTTCCCCTCTCACCCTAAACGTATGCCCTCTAGTTCTGCACTCCTCTATCCCAGGGAAAAGACCTTGTCCGTTTATCCTATCCATGCCCCTCATGATTTTATAAACCTCTGAGGTCGCCCCTCAACCTCCGCTCCAGGGAAAACAGCCCCAACCTATTCAACCTCTCCCTCTAGATAAAATCCTCCAACCCTGGCAATGTCCTTTTAAATATTCTTTGAATCATTTCATGTTTCTCAACTTCTTTCTGATAGGAAGGAGACCAGAATTGCATGCAATATTTCAAGTGTGCTAACCAATGTCCTGTACAGCCACAACATGACCTCCCAACTCCTGTACGCAATACGCTGACCGATAAAGGAAAGCATACCAAATGCCGCCTTCACTATCCTATCTACCTGCGGCTTTACTTTCAAGGAACAACAAACCTGCACTCCAAGATCTCTTTGTTCAGCAATACTTCCTAGGACCTAACCATTAAGTACTGCTAAGATTTGCTTTCCCAAAATACAACACCTTGCATTTATCTAAATTAAATTCCATCTACCACTCCTCAGTCCATTGGCGTAACTCATCAAGATCCTGTTGTACTCTGAGGTAACCTCCTTCGCTGTCCGTGACACCTCCAAGTTTGGTATTATTTGCAAACTTACTAACTATACCTCCTGCGTTCATATCCAAATCATTTTATATAAATGACGAAAATTGTGGACCTAGCACCAATCCTTGTGGCACTCCACTGGTCACAGGCATCCAGTGTGAAGAGCAACCCTCCACCACCACCCTCTGTCTTCTAACTTCAAGCCAATTCTATATCCAAGTGACTAGTTTACCTGTATTCCATGAGATCTAACTTTACTAACCAGTCTCCCATGGGAAACCTTGTCAAACACCTTACTGAAGTCCGTATAGATCACGTCCACCTCTCTGCCCTCATCAATCCTCTTTGCTACTTCTTCAAAAAGCTCAATCATGTTCATGAGACATGATTTCCCATGCAGAAAGCCATGTTGACTATCTCTAATCAGACCTTGCCTTTCCAAATGCATATAACTCCTATCCTTCAGGATTTCCCTCCAACAATCTGCCCACCACCGACATCAGGCTCACCGGTCTCTAGTTCCCTGGCTTGTCCTTACCACTTTCTTAAATAGTGGTACCACGTTAGCCAACTCTCCAGTCTTCCAGGCCCTCACCTGTGACTATCGATGATACAAATATCTCAGCAAGGGGCCCACCAATCTCTCCCCTAGCTTCCCACAGAGTTCTAGGGTACACCTGATCAGGCCCTGGGGATTTATCCACCTTTGTGTTTCAAGACGCCCAGCACTTCCTCCTCTATAATATGGACATTTTCCAAGATGTCACCATCTATTTCCCCACATTCCATGTCCTTTTCCACAGTAAACACTGATGCAAAATACTCATTTAGTATTTCCCTCATCTCCTGCGGCTCCACACAAAGGCTGCCTTGCTGATCTTTGAGGGACCTATTCTCTCCCTAGTTACCCTTTTGTCCTTAAATGTATTTGTAAAAACCCTATGGATTCTTCTTAATCCTATTTGCCAAAGATATCTCGTGTCCCCTTTTTGCCCTCCTGATTTTCTTTCTTAAGTATACTTCTACTGCCTTTGCAGTCAGAGTCATAGTCAAAGAGATGTACAGCACGGAAACAGACCCTTCGGTCCAACTCATCCATGCCGACCAGATATCCCAACCCAATCTAATCCCATCTGTCAGCATCCGGTCTATATCCCTCCAAACCCCTTCTATTCATATACCCATGCTGATGCCTTTTAAATGTTGCAGTTGTACTCGCCTTCCTCTGGCAGTGCGTTCCACACACAAACCACCCTCTGCGTGAAAAAGTTGCCTCTTAGGGTGTGGGGGAAGATATAAGAGACCTAAGTACTCTTCTAAGGATTCACTCAATCTATCCTGTCTATATCTGACATATGCTTCCTTCTGTTTCTTAACCATAGCCTCATGTTCTCTACTCGTCCAGCATTTCCTACACCTATCAGGCTTTCCTTTCATCCTGATATGCATATACTTTCTCTGGGCTCTCATCTCATTTTTGAAGGCTTTCCATTTTTCAGCCATCCCTTTACCTGCGAACATCTGTACCCAATCAGCTTTTGAAAGGTCTTGCCTCATACCATCAAAACTAACCTTCCTCCTATTTAGAGTTTTGCACCTCTAGTAGGTGCATCCACATACTGAATCAGAAGGTTTACTTGTACTCACTTAACAAATTCCTCTCTGTCTAAACCCTTAACACTATGGAACTCCCAGTCTGTTTGGAAAGTTAAAATCCTCTACCATAACCACCCTATTATTCTTACAGATAACTGAAATCTTACAAATTTGTTTCCTGCTGATGATTAGGGAATCGGTAATACAATCCCAATAAGGTGATCATCCCTTTATTTCTCAGTTCCTCCCAAATACGTTGCCTCAATGTATTTCTGGGAATAACCTCCCTAAATATAGCTGTAATGCTATCCCTTATCAAAAATGGCACTCCCTCTCCTCTCATGCCTCCCTTTCCATCCTTCCTGTATATTTTTATCCTGGAACATTAAGCTGCCAGTCCTGTCCATCCCTGAGCCATGTTCCATGTTTCTGTAAGTGCTATGATATCCCAGTCCCATGTTCCTAACCATACCGTGAGTTCTTCTGCCTTCCCTGTCAGGCCTCTTGCTTTGAAATAAATGCAGTTCAATTTATCAGTCCTACCTTGTTCCCTGCCTGCCCTGACTGCTTGACTCGCTTCTTTTCTCAACTGTACCAGTGTCAGATTGATCTCTTTCCTCACCATCTCCCTCGGTCCACCGCTATCCAAACACCACACATTTCTACCCATGTTACTAGTTTAAATCCTTCCAAGCAGCTCTAGCAAATCTCCCTGCCAGTATGTTAGTCTCCTCCTAATTCAGTTGCAATCCATCCTTCCTGTTCAGGTCATTTCGACCCCAGAAGAGATTCCTATGATCCAAAAATGTAAATCCTTCTGCCATACACCAGCTCCTCAGCCATGCATTCATCTGCTCTATCCTATTCCTGCCCTTACTAGCTCATAGCACCAGGAGTAATCCAGATATTAGTACCCTCGAGAACCTCCTTTTTAAATTCCTGCCTAACTTTCTATATTCTCCCTTCAGAATCTCATCCTGTTCCCTTCCTATGTTATTGGTTCCAATGAGTACAATGACTTCCTGCTGGAACCTCTTCTCCCTTAAGACCATTCTGCACCCTCTGAGACATCCATGATCCTGGCACCAGGGAGGCAACACACCTGATTTTTCGCTGCTGTCCACAGAAATGTCTGTCTCGGACTAGCGAGTCCCCTCACACAATTGATTGCTTGGAACCCAACATACCCCTCATCACAGAACCTGCATTGATACCAGAAACTTGGCTGTTCATGTTACGTTTTTCTGAAAATCCATCACCCCCTACGTTTTCCAAAACGGCATACTTGTTTGCAATGGGGATAGCCACAGAAGACTTCTGCTGTACCTTGCTACCTTTCTTACCTTTCCTGGAGTTAACCCATCTATACGACTGTATCTGCAGCTTTTCACCCTTCCAATAACTGCCATCCATCACACTCCCTCGCTCTTGTACATTCCTCATTTACGTTAACTGTCCAACCAATCCATTCAATCTGATAGGATTCGCAACCAATGGCGTTTATTGCAGATGTAATTCTCAGTAACACACAAACTCTCCCTAAACTCGCACACATTTGACAAGAAGAGCATATCACTCTACTAAAGGCCATTTTTGCTGCTTCCAATCTACAGACCCAGAAAATAGCACCATCTTATTCCTCTACAAACACTGCTCCAGGCTACCTCGATAAAACATAATAAGAACCTACTCACTATTGTAGATTTACAGCAAGGCTGAACTTACAAACAGGTAAGTGAATAGTTTTGTGCCGTGACCTTTCCCAATCAGGTTCCTTCAAGATCAGTTGTGAATTACTGTTTACTAAGTTTTCCTAGAAGCACTCCGGTGTCCAGCGATGCATGAATTCAAACTGTCACCTATCTGCCCACTCCACCAAGTTGCCTATCACCTCTTGGAGTTAAACACTGATCTGAAAGGTGCAGTTTTCCCAATTTTTCACTCTATTTCAGTCCAAAGCTGAAGAAAATTAGAAAAGGTATTATTAGAAGGCTGATGTTATATCAAGTTAATATTATCCTCATTATCTGACTGCATCCAGTCTTTTGGATTATAATAAACATTCAACAACATTCTTCGTGCTCTCTGTGTATGACATCTCTTCTTTGCACTGCAAAGATTTCTGTGGTGTTTAAGCATGAAATTCTTGTTTCAATTCTTCAAAGATGAGCACTTTGGTCTCTACCATACTGACTTTTGTTTCATACACGAATTGTTGGTTAACTTTCTTGGCCTTACATAATGAACATACGAATCAAGAGGAGGCCATGTAGCCGTGAAAGAGTGCTCCACCATTGAATAAGATCACGGTTGATCTGATCGCAACTTCATATTTTCACTTAAGCATTCCCCCTTCCAAACTGTCACCCCCTTAACAATAATTTACCCATCACTGACAAAAGCTTGTCAGACTCTGTCCATGACCTTTTCAGGAATAGAACTCCTGTAAGAATGAAGCTTGTCACCCACTGAGGTGGGGGGGGGGGGGGGGGAGGAGGAGGTTGGGGGGGGGGGTGGAGGTTGAGGGCAAAAGCCTCATCCCCGTCTTAAAAAGGTGACCCCCCTTCATTTTTAAGTTGTGAGCCTATAATTCTCCATTCTCTCATGAATGGAAATATCCTGTCTGCATCTACTCAGTCAAATCCCCTCAGGATCCTGCAAAATTCAAACACGTTATGATCACTGCTGCCTTGTTGTGAGATAATTCATTAATTCTATCTTGTTTTACAACACCAGATGCAGGAGAGCCCATTTTCTGATGCACTGTTTTAAGAAACTATCCTTAACATATTCCGGGAACTCCATATAATCTCCCAACATTATTGTTATATTTTTCTGATGAGTTCCCATCATTTCTTTAATTGAATTCCTGTTTGGTTAGTGAGCAGGGACCCTGGAGTTTCGCTGGAAGATTGTGCTGGTAAATATTGAAGGCCATTAGCCTGCTTTTGGTTCAAGTAACCAAGAGTTGATGTTATCTAAGAAAACCCAGAAAATAAAGATTTTGGGAAGTTTGGAGGAGACGTGGCTATGGTCAGAAGTAAATGTAGTTTCCTTAAAAAAAATGAGTATCTAGAAAAGTTCAAAGAAAGTAGAAAAGTCTAGTTTGTGCCAATTTGCAGACCAAGTGTTTTTGATTAGAAATCCGTGGATTATTAGAAGTTGAGGAATTCTAACCAGCAAATTTGAGAGTATTCATGTAAGATTTCTTCACATTTCATGGGAAAGAACTAAGAATCAGATATACTGAGTTTAAAGATTTGGAATAGAATACTAATTTAGATATAGAAATTTAGATTTAAATCACTGCAAACTGACTACGTTGGGGAATAGATTTGAAACTTTGTTTTGCCGTATAGTTTAAGATTTCTTTCCTCACTTCTATATTTAGATAACTTGATTGTCTTTGCTTTTTGTGTAATAAGCTTTTATTAAAGAAACTAGGCATGTGTTACTGTTTCAGTGAACAACCATGCTAACTAACTTGTGCTGTAGTACCATCAGTTGGGATCATAACGAATAGTTTTTCAGTTTTTGAGGGATTTGTGTCTCTTAATTAACAGGTAAATAATGTTGAACATAACACAGGAGCATTGTGGTGATGTTCGTTACACTGCTTGAATTTTCAAGATGGCATTGACTGTTGCTAAGTGAGTTATTTTAAGTCTTTATATAAAACTGAACTGACAAGGTGAGCTGATAAATTGAGTAGAAATGAAAGCAGGATCTTGTAAGGAGGAAATATGAAAGTAATTATCCAGCATTTGGAATAAGAAAAACAGAAATCTGAAATTGGGCTATTACAGCTAGAATTAATAAAGACATAATTAGAAATGAATCAAGAAAAAACTTGAATTGAAAGAAAATGAGAGAAGAATAATTGAAAGGTAGATGAGGCAAAAACATGAATAGAAAATGCAATGGAAGTTAAAATAGGAAAATTAAACAGTCGATGTTAGGCAGAGAAAAGCTAAGATTAAGGAAAGAAAGATGAGCTAATGGCATGGAGGATGATTCTAATTCCAATTAGGGGTTGATTTAGCGTAAAATTCGTATTTTCAGTTTACTGAAGGTGGAGCTGAAAGATATTACCCCTCTTTTGAAAAGGTAGCTGGACATAGTTGCCAAAAAGAATTTTTGATCTTAATGTTACTGTGTGTTTTGACATGTCCAGCTATTGCTGCTTGCACACATATATCAGTAGACAGATTTCTAAATGTTGCAATGGAAAAAATACTGTTTGCTGGTGAGCTTGTCTCTGAAGCTTCTCAATCAAAATTTGAAACTACAAAAGAGTTGTAGTTTAATATTTGTAAAATGTACAATATAAAAATAAATGCTATTGGGTCAGTTGTTTAATCACTGAACATTAGAGAAACGTTTTGAGAATGCAAGTGAAATTCTGATTATGGAGAAGTTCAGAAATAGGCTTTCTGTGAAATTGGGGGGGTGGGGGGGGAGTGTTTTGATAAGTGTCAAGTGTCAAACATTTACAAAGCTGCTGTTCAGATATCTAAAATATCTTACACAAACATTTTCTGGTTGCAAAATGGTCATATGGGAATCTGCAAGGAAATTGGAAGAATAGAAAATTTGTGGATGCAGAGATGTACTAGTTTTAGAGAACAAACTAATGAAGAGCAAAGTGATAAAGTAGAAAGTGAAGTAGTAGGTGCAAATAAATTAAGATACTTCCATTTAATAATATATCACAGCCAACTGCGAAGTTAAATGGCTGACTGTTTACAGCAATAGGAATGTATTTTCATTTTTCTAAATTACGGACTGAAATGAGAAAGCTGCTTTAAAAGAGTGTTTGAAAGAGTAGCTGCAGTTTTGAAAAGCAAGCTAACACCCATTGCCAGCATTGTATATACAATTGTTTGAACATGCAGTAATTGAAGTGAGGTTGAAGACCATTTGAAGCCAAGATGGAGTACAGATGTAGCTTTTGCTTGAAATAAAATATTAATTTAGTCTATGGACTAGTGACTGGTTATCAATGACAGAAGCACTTCTTGCCTGGCAACTACTATTGGGTAACTAAACAGCTTGAAGAAGGGAACAAGTTAATGGGAGTATAAGTGAACAGTTCTTCCCAGTTTAAGAGCGTTTCTCTGTTCTCTGCAGTCAAGACTATAGACCTGAAGAAAACCAGCTTATTTTTGCTCCAATACATTTTGTAAGCTATGGCGTTTAGCTGATAAATCAGATACTTTTTGAATGAACCAGGTATGTTGTGTTTCTTACCCAAGCAGTGAAAGTATCTGGAGAAAGGTGATTGAAGCAGCATGCTGGCTGGCAGAAGAATCAAAAAGATCATCTCAGCCACAGAATCAAAGACTACTGAATTGTGTCTCCAATATTTTCCCCATCTGTCCAAAACCTATTTTATCCTGTCAGTATGTCTATGTGAGTGGGTGTTTATAAAAGGATTATAATTTTTATTATATATAGTGCTTTATATCTGTTGGTAATCAAATTCTTGTTAAATATAGAAACTTGATCTAGGTTTTCGATCAACCTAGATCTGAAAGTCAGGTAAGTGGGGAACTTTATGTATTTTTAAAAATATTCAGCCTTTGTGACAAATGTCTGAATAGTAGGACTCGATTTCTAGCGTGCTACCCAAAGTGAGTTTGTAGCAGAAAGGCTAGATCACAAGATGTTTTGAATGTTTTGGCTCAAAAGTAGAAGTATTTTCTTGTACATCAAATTAAAGAGGTAAACCAATTGAAGGGCGCTAGAGCAAATGAGTCTTTGATTGTGATTAGTGATACATTTATCTTCCAGAGAAGTTTGTGAAGGAAAAATTAATTGGTGGTATACATGGATGTAACAAATCAGTCCCCTTACACTGAGTCGAAATAAAGAGTGATTTAATAAATGGAAATGAAGTTAGAATAGTAAAACACCAGAAGATATTACCTGTTATTAATGCAATGGCAAGCATTTTACATGAAAAATACACCAACAAAGTTCCACTCATGAATGAGTAAAGTAATTGAGGGACCGTATAACTGTGTGGTTTGCATCAGTGACATGGTTGTTTTCGGTCAAACCTTGGAAGAACATTATACCACTTGATCAAACTGTCTGATGATATAAAGTCACTGTGGTTATCCACCTGGCTAAAAGTGAATTTGCCAAAGATTCTCAAGTGCAGATTTTGCAATATATTGATGTAAGTAGGTTTGATTCAAACTACTTCACTGTATGGATGTTTTGATAAATGTGTTTTTAAAAACGCATAAACTTTTAATTCATACAAGAATGCCTTTCACAACATGAAAGCTGTGCTGGCAACAACATTGATTTAGCAGCACTGCATTATGAGAAACCTTTTAAACTGGCTGTCGATGCCAGAGAGTTCACTGGAGGTCCTTTTTATTACAAAACTACTAAATCGGGTTTGATTGCCTGGCAGTTATGTTTTGACAAAGTTGTATGCATGTGACAGAAATATTTGACGGTGAAGAAAGAGACGTTGAGGCTTGTGTAGGCTTTACATCAATTTGGTATCTACATCAATGCTGGAGGAATTTATTTATCTGAACTGCAGTTTTTTGATATGTTTGGAGAAATTTTGGAAAAAAAGAACAATTCTATAGTTTAATCCTCCAGTAATACAATTTAAAACTCATTCACATGTCTGTAAACAAAACAATATTATATCTGATATTTTATCAGAAACACATATGAAGGAAACTGAAATATAATTCAAATGGACATATGTAACATATGTCTGCTGTGAAACTCATATTCATACTGTTAATTAACATAGAAATGTTAAAAATAATTATTGTTATGGGGAATTAAAATTCCTCTTTGGAGGGGTGGTGTGAAGAGAGGTGTGCGCTATTATGTATGTTAATATCAGTTTAGAATTTGCATTTTTGAAATAGTAACATATAGATGGATTACTTTTATGAAGACTTTTGTTTTGAATATAATAATTACGAGGCAGCCCTTCCAGAATAGTGTCCAAATCCAGTATGTGTCAGAAGGCAGGGACCCAAAAGTTAATGTAAGATCATTATTACTATGATGGTTTGTGACAGGTGAGGATATTCATTGAAGACAATTCACTTGTTTAGGATAAGCAAGGATTGATTTTGGCTTAGAAAAGCAAAAAGATTGAAAACTTTTGAGCAGTTTGGGTCAGAAGTAAATAATATTTCTTCCTTAGAAAGAAATATAGGATAATTCACGGAAAACACAGTTAGCTCACTGTAAGTACAGAGGAACCTTGATTATCCGAATATCAATTATCCAAATTTCAGATTATCAGAAGAAGATCTCAAGGTCCCAATTAGTAACATTGCATCAAAGAGTTGTTACTGACACTGATCGCAGCTTTTGTTTACAATGTTTAAAAATGAATTTGGCTAACTGAAATACTGCCGAGAACGGTCCTGGACATTGAAGGGAGCCCAGGCACCGTCTCCAAATGACTGACCTCCCACCCCCTCCCTCTCTCCCCACACTTTCCTTGGAGTACTACACAGGGATGTACCCTAAACCTCCCTTCTCCAGATCATCTCTCCAACATTGTCCTGTACAGTGTAAAGTGGAACTTGTCAAAAAGTTGTGTGTGGCTGTGTGCGTTATTTTGAGACTCAATCCCCTAACCCCAAAGGCAGCAGCAGTCTTGCTGTTGGTGTCCTGTCTGGCTGCCTTTGGGGGGTGAGTCTCAAAATAGCATGCGCGCGCGCACACACACACACACACACACACACACACACACACACACACACACAACTTTTTACTACAACCTTTTGACAGCCTGTGGCGTGGAGCGGATGGGGGGGCTGACGGTGGGCAGGGGCCAGGATGGGGGGGGGGGGGGGGGGGGGGTCGCTGGAGCAAGGCAGGCAGAGCTAAGAAAGAGGAAACCTTAGAGTCCCAGAGGAGAGGCATTGAATCAGTTATCCGAATAATCAATTATCTGAACAAAATTCTGTTCACCCCTCTCATTCAGATAATTGAAATTCCTCTGTATATTTAGTTGGTGACATTTCCAAACTAGGAGTGATTGTTTAGACATCTGCAAATCAATAAAAGCTGAGAATAAGTATTCATTTTCAGGGAACAGGGGAGAATTATTTAATTTGAATTTAGAGTTGAGGTAGAGGAGTAATTTCTCTGGATTTGAGTCTTTCTAATGGATGAGTTTTCTTTTTAAGCTGCAAAAATGCTTCTCTTCAGACCCTCCTGTGTTCAAATCATGATTCTTGCAAAATTTAATACTCTTAACTGATTTTTTTTCTGTAAGACTGCAAAACTGTAAGAAATCAAAACAGAAACTGCTGGAGAAACTCAGCAGGTCCCGCAGCATCTGTGAAAAGAGAAACAGATTAAATATTTTGAGTTCAATAGGAGTCTTCCAACTCATCAGATCGTAGGATTTAATTCCCTTACTCCTCCCTGTCTCCTGCAGTCTTCGGGGTTTTCTTTTTAAATGTCCAAACCTAATGTCATGTTGGTATCAACGCTTGTATTACTGCATCTTCTCTTACATATTTCCAGAATTTTGTTTTTAAGTCAGCTTTGAGCATTTGGTGTCTTCCCTCTTTGCAGCTTTGATTGTTAACTGTGTTTAAACTCCCAAATAGTTCACAGGTTTACTACTATTGTTACTTTCATTATTACTGAAAACCATTAGCTAATTCATTTGTTTTAGAAGTACAACAGCATTTCAAAGAAAACACTTAAAATCCTTAAGAGCTTTCACAGATGTGGAATCTTGTTATCATTTAAACATTCCCTTGGATTACACTTGATTTTGATCGTATCTTTTTGGTTGTGAAGAATTTGCAGATTACAGATTAACATCTGCGTTTTAACTCTTGAGATTGTTCATTGATGTGACCTATTCAGCAAGACTAATTCCTGTTTGATGATTGCAAAGTATTTTTAAAAGTTAATCTGTTTGTAAATGTTATGTGATGTAGTTTTTTTTTGCAAATATGAATATAGATAATGAGATCACGAAGTTGTTTCTTAAGGTGATTCATTCGAGACCTTAAATAGGGGAGCAGATTTAGGCCATTCAGCCAATTGATTATGCTCTCCCATTCGATCATGGCTGATTTATTTCTCAATCCCTTTTTCTTGCCTTCTCCCTGTCACCTTGATCCCCTTACCAATCAAGAACCTATCTATGTCTGACTTAAATACACTCAATGACTTGGTCTCTGCGGCAATGAGTTCCTCAGCTTAACTGTCTCTGACTGAAGAAATTCCTCTTAATTTCAGTTCTAAAATGTTTCCTTTAACTCTGAGGCTGCTACTTGTGGAAACATCATCTCCTTGTCCAATCTCTCCATGTCTCTCAGTATCTATAAGCTTCAATCAGATTCCCCCTCGTCCTTCTAAACTCCAAGTACAGACCCAGACTCCTCATATGACAAGCCCTTCATAACCAGGATCATTCTTGTAAACTTCCTCTGGACTCCCTTAAATGCCAGCATGCCACTCCTTAGATATGGGGCCCAAAACTGTTCACAGTATTCCAAATACAGTCTGACCAGAGCCTTATACAGACTCATACAGCCTTATACATCTCTGCCAGCCCTCTTGAAATGTATGCTGCTGACTGAACCTGCATGTTAACCTGAAGAGAATCTCGAACTAGGGCGCCCGAGTCTCTTTGTGCTTCAGATTTCTGAAGTCTTTCCCCATTTAGAAAATAGTCTGTGCCTCTATTCCTACCAAAGTACATAACTTCATACTTGCCCACGTTCTATTCTGTCTGCCACTTTTTCACTGATGCACCAGTTTATCCAAGTCCTTCGGCAGCTTCCCCATTTCCAAAACGTTACCTAACCTTTCATCTATCTTTGTGCCTGCAGTGTTAGCAACAAACCCCTCAGTTAGAGTCATAGAGATGTGCACCACAGAAACAGACCCATCAGTCCAACTTGTCAGCATCAACCAAAAGTCCTAAACTAATCTAGTCCCATTTGCCAGCACTTGGCCCATACCCCTCTAAACTCTTGATATTCATAATACCCATCCAGATGCCTTTTAAGTGCTGTAATTGTACCAGCCTCCAACACTTCCTCTGGCAGCTCATTCCATACACACTCCATCTTCTGTGTGAGAACGTTGCACCTTAGGTCCCTTTTATACCTTTCCCCTCTCACCCTAAACCTATGCCCTCTTGTTCTGGAATCGCCCACGTCTTAGTCTGTTTATCCTATCCATGTCCCTTATGATTTTATAAACCTCTATAAGGTTAGCCCTCCGTCTCTCACACTCCAGGGAAAACAGCTCCAGCCTATTCAGCCTCTCCCTATTGCTCAAATCCTCCAACCCTGGCAACACCTTAGTAAATCTTTTCTGAGCCCTTTCAGGTTTCACAACGTCCTTGTGATAGGAACGATTCCAGAATTGTGCACAATATTCCAAAAATGGCCTAAACAATATCCTGTACAGCTGTAACATGACCTCCAAACTCCAATACTCAATGCTCTGACCAATAAAGGAAAGCATACCAAATGCTTTCTTCACTATCCTATCTACCTGCGATTCTACTTTCAAGGAACGATGAACCTGCATTCCAAGGTCGCTTTGTTCAGGAACACTCCCTTGGACCTTACCACTAATTTATATGTCCTGCTAACATATGCTTTCCCAAAACACAGCAGCTCACATTTATCTAAATTAAACTCCATCTGCCACTCCTGGTCCATTGGCCCATCTGATCAAGATCCCATTATACCCTGAGGTAATCTTCTTCACTGCCCACTACACCTCCCATTTTGGTGTCACCTGCAAAATTATTATCTCTACCTCCTATTTTCACATCCATATCATTTATATAAATGATGAAAAGTGGACCTTTCACTGATCCTTGTGGCACACCACTGGTCACAGGCCTCCAGTCTGAAAAACAGCTTTCCACCATCACCCTTCTACCTGCTAACTGTCTTCTACCTTCGAGCCAGTTTTGGAACCAAATGACTAGTTCTCCCTGTATTCCCTGAGATCTAACTTTGCTAACCTTGTCAAGTGCCTTACTGAAGTCCATATAGATCGCATCTATTACTCTGCCCTCATCAATCCCCTTTGTTTCTTCTTCAAAAAACTCAACAAGTTTGTGAGACATGATTTCCCACACACAAAGCCATGCTGACTATCCCTGGCCTTTCCAAATGCATGCCAATCCTATCCCTCAGGATTCCCTCCAACAACTTGCCCACCACCGACGTCAGGCTCACTGGTCTATAGTTCCTTGGCTTTTCCTTATCATCTTTTTAAAATAGTTGCCGCCATGTTGGCCAACTTGCAGCACCTCACCTGTCACTATCAATGGTACAAATATCTCAGCAATCACTTCCCTAGCTTCCCACAGACTTCTAGGGTACATCTAATCATGTCTTGGAGATTTATCATGTCTTGGCACTTTATGCGTGCCAAGTCATCCAGCACCACCACCTGTGTAATATGGACATTTTTCAAGATGTCACCAACTATTTCCCCACATCCTATATCTTCCATCCTTCTCCACAGTAAATACTGATGCAAAATACTTGTGTAGCATCTCCCGCGACGCCACACATAGGCTGCTGATCTTTGAGGGACCTCTCCCTGGTTACCCTTTGTCCCTTAATGTATTTGTAGAATCCCTTTGGATTCTCCTTAACCCTTTTTGCCAAAACTATCTCATGTTCACTTTTTGCCCTCTTAAGTATACTCCTGCTGCCTTTATACTTTTCAAAGGAATCACTCGATCTCTCCTGTCTATACTTGACATATGCTTCCTTCTTTTTCTTAACCAAAACCCCAATTTCCCTAGTCATGCAGCATTCTCTACACCTATCAGCTTTTCCTTTCACCCTAACAGGAATATACTGTTTCTGGACTCTCGTCTCATTTTTGAAGGCTTCCCACTTTCCAGCCATCCCTTTACCTGCAATCATCAGCCTTCAATCAGCTTTTGAAAGTTGTTGCCTAATACCGTTAAAATTAGCATTCCTCCATTTTAGAACATCAACTTTTAGATCCTATCTGTTTCCATCACTATTTTAAAACTTACAGAATTCTGGTCACTGGCCCTAAAGTGCTTCCCCACTGACACCTCAGCCACCTGCCCTGCCTTATTTCCCAAGATAGGTCAAGCTTTATACCTTCTCTTGTAGATACATCCACATGTTGAATCAGTATGTACACGCTTAACAAATTTCTCTCCACCTAATGCATTAACACTATGGCAGTTCCAGTCAATGTTTGGAAAGTTAAAATCCCCGACCATAACCATCCTATTATTCTTATAGATAACTGAATTCTCCTGACAAATTTGTTTCCCAATTTCCAACTGACTATTACGAGGTCTATGATACAATCCCAATAAGGTGATCATCCCTTTCTTATTTCTCAGTTCCACTCAAATAACTTCCCTGGATGTATTCCCAGGAATATCCTCCCTGAGCATTAAGCTGTCAGTCCTGTCCATCCCTGAGCCGCATTTCTCTAATTGCTATGATATCCCAGTCCCATGTTCTTAACCATGTCCTGAATTCATCTGCCTTCCCTGTTAGGTCTCTTGCATTGAAGTAAATGCAGTTTAATTTATCAGTCCTATCTTGTTCCTTCGTCCAGATTGTTAATCTATAATGTGTATAGTTAGGCTTCTAACACTGATCCCTGCAAAAGTACTCTAGTCACCAGCTGCCATCCTGAAAGTACTCTCTGTCTTCTGTCATCAGCTAATCCTCTATCCATGCTGGTATGTTGCCCCTAACACTGTTATCTTAGCAGCAATCTGTGTGACATTTCATCAAAGGCCTTTCAGAAATCTAAATACATTACATCCAGTGGCTCTCCTTTGTCTAACTTGCTTATTACCTCATCAAAGAATTCTACCAGATTTGTCAGGCATGAGCTCCCCTTGATAAAGCCATGCTGCCTCAGCCTCATTTTACCATGCAATTCCAAGTACTTCTCAATCTCATCCTGAAAAATAATGACTCTCAAATTTTATCAACAATTGAGGTCAGATTAATTGGCCTATAGTTTCCTGTCTTCTGTCCCCCTCCTTTCTTGAATGGTGTAATACTAGCCATTTTCCAGTTCTCTGGGACTCTCCCTGACTCCACTGATTCCTGAAAGATCACCAGCAATCCCTCACAACCTCCTCTGCTATCTCCTTCAGAACTCTCGGGTGTGGGTGGTTTATCCACTTTCAGATCTTTAAGCTTCCGCAGCACTTTCTCCATGGTGATGGCCAATACACTCACTTGTGCTCCTTGAATCTCTTGAAGTTCTGGTATGTTCTTGGTGTCTTCCACCATGAAAACTTATGCAAAGTACCTCTTCCATTCCTCCACATTTCTTTGTTCCTTATTACTACTACTACAGCCTAATTCTCCAGCAGTCCAACATCCACTCTCACCTCTCTCTTACCTTTTTAGATACCTAAAATTTCTTATTTTATATTCCTATTTAGCTTACTCTGATATTTCTTCATCTCCCCAAATGCATTACTGGTTATCCTAAAAAGTGGTTCCCCCAAAACTTCACCACATCGTATGCATTTTCATTTGCTTTTATACTTTCAGTGAATTATCTTGTCAACTATGGTTGCTTCATCCTCCTCGTAGTATTTTTCTCCTTCCTTGGGATGAATTTCTGTTGTGTTTCCTGAATTACTCACAGAACCCCACCATTGCTGCTCCACGCATCTTCCCTACCAGACTCCAGCCACCTCCTCCCTGATGTCTTTGTAGTTGCCTTTACTCAATTATAATACTGTTACATCTGATTCAAGCTTTTCACCCTCAAACTGCAGGGTGAGTTCTGTCATATCATGATCACTGTCCACTTGGGATTTCTCCAACTTAAGCTTCCAAATCACGTTTACCTCAGGAGACACAAAATTCAGAATTGCCTGTTCCCTTCTAGATTCTACCACAAACTGCACCAAAAAAACCATCACGTAGACATTCCACAAATTCCTTTTTGGGACATCTGCTACCAACTTAACTTTCCCAGTCAAAACATGTGGTGCTGGAAAAGCACAGCCGGTCAGGCAGCCTCCGAGGAGCAGGAGGATTGATGTTTCAAGAATGTGATGAAGAGCTTATGCTCGAAACATCAACTCTCCTGCTCCTTTGATGCCGCCTGACCAGCTGTATTTTACCAGCACCACACTTTTTGACTCTGATCTCCAGCATCTGTAGTCCTCACTTTCTCCCAGTTGATTATGACTTTCCCAGTCCACCTGTGTATTGAATTTCCCCATGATTATTGTAATAGTGTCTTTCTTACATGTCTTTTCTAACTCCTGATTTATTTTCTTCCACATGTTCTGATTCTGTCATTTAATTTAGCCACTAGTTGCTCATATTACCTCAACAGGACCCCTTTCCTTTTCTACCTATATCATTGCTACTGGACAACTGGATCTTCCCCATCCAATCAACTTCCTCTGCAGCCCAGATGAGATATCCTGAACTTAGGCACCAGGCAGGCAACACAGCCTTCGGGACTCTGGATCCTGGCCACAGAGAACAGTGTCTATTCTTGGCTATATTAACCCCAATCACGATTAGATTTCTCTTTTCTACCCCATCTTGAATCGCTCCCTATACCACACACTGGTCAAGGTCAAAAATCACACGACACCAGGTTATAGTCTCAATGGGTTTGGTTGAAAACACTACCTTTCAGAGTGCTGCTCCATCATCAGATGGTAGTGAAGACCTTAGATACAGAATTTATAAGGAAACGGTCAAAGGGTCATACAATTCATACGCTCTGGTCAGTCTGCTCATTTTTCATATAGCCCCCATTCTAATCCACACAGGGAGATTCTCAAAACTGTTAGGTAAGCTCAAGGGCTGAGGCTCCTTCAGCACTATCTCCTGGACCCCTCTACCTGCCTTTCTTGTAATGACACTGTCCTGTCCCTGACCATTGACCAAAGTTTAGATATTTAATCAAGGAGTGTGACTGCCTTCTGAAACACAGCATCCAGGTAAATCATCCCTCTCCCTGATGTATTGCAGTGTTTGAAACTCAGACTCCAGCTCATCAACTTTGAGTCAGAGTTTCTTAAGCAACCAACATTTGCTACAGTTATCATCACTATGCACCACAATCAGTTCCACCAATTCCCATATCAAGCGATTACAACACATGCCTGGCCGGCATCTCTATTCTAGCTGCTTAGTTCTTTGATTTCGAGAAAAATTATAGTGGTCTTTTAGTCTGTAGTTTGTGAATATTTCCCCAATTTACCTTCAATCTAAAAGTAACCTTAATAGTCAAATTAGCAGCTATTGCCAATCATTGAACTTCCAGTGTACCTGTGATGTCACCCTTCTTTGCTGGGCCCCTGAACCTGGGCTTCAATTTATCCTATTAAAAAATCCTTACAAATGTAAACCGAAATAAAACTAACAAAAAGTACCACTTGTCTGCATCGAATTCCTACATCACTTCCAAATTCATTGAATGATATATTCACTCGGGTTGAGTCTCATTGCGGATGCGATTTCTCCTTCCTGACCATGCAAAGGTTGCTTTTAAGTAAAATAAAAATAGGAATGCTAATATATGTTACAGGCGAAGATTATTAAAATTTAATATTAGTATTAAAACTCATCTGTTTTTTTCAATATATGGTTAATCTTCTATGTTTTCTTGAAACTACCAAGTAATACTCCAGGAATGTTAATCAATGTTGCCCAATAAATTTCTTTTCAAAATTGATCATCCATAGGACACTGAAAATCTCTGCCACCACAGACAATCAAAGATGGTAAAATGATTTTATGGACTATTAGAGTCTAATAGACTGTCATATACAAGCAGATTGCTCGTGGGCCTCAGATACTTGACATGAGCAAAATTGATCTCGTAAGCTTGTTTCCATCCTTTGTTTTGCTCCACATTTTCTTAGATGTTACAGCATGGAAAGTTTGCTGACATGTAATTAATGTAACACATCTACTTTTATACTGCTGGGTAATTGTGAATCGTGTTAAATGATCTTTGATATCTTTATAGATAGAATTGTATAATGAATGGTTAGAGAGAGTCATTAAACTTTCAGCTTTGTTTGATATCAATCTTACATAATACACCATCTAGACACCACATCAAGTGGTAATAATAATGCGTAAGAAATTATGTAAAGAATAACAAGATGATTTTTGTGTGTTCTTTCCATGCACTATTTTCGTGCTATACTTCAAAAGTAATTAATTGAAAGAGAAATACTTTGACCCTTAATGTGGAATGGTGCAATATCAATGCAAAATCTCTGTCACCACAGAGGGTGTTTTGCCCTCTCTGATCATTTTATAACATGCAGCTGTGCTTTGTATTCATGTTCACAAGGGTGGAGATGGAAACAGCTAGTTATTTTGCTTACAACTCCCATTTCCAATGAATCATAATTTGGATCACACTCAAGTGAAAGATAAAATTTATTATTGCCAAAATGCAACTGCTGGAAGTCTTTTTTTTCAGATCTTGGAATACAGCCTTCAAATGCAAACAGCTGAACAGAAACAATTGCACTCCAAGAAAATATCCATCTTCTCTCTTTACATTTCTGTTGAAGCATTACCAGTGTCATTAATCTTCCTACCATCCCTTCAATCGTAATCTCACCACTTATCAACACACCACCATCTCCTAGACTATCAACTATCTCATCACCTCAGGAGATCTTCCATCCACAGCCTCCAAACTGATTGTTCCTAACCCCGCCCCACCTGTTTCTATCTCCTACCCAAAGTCCATAAACCTGACTGCTCCGGTCAACCCATAGTCGCTGTCTACTCCTGCCCAAATGAACTTATCTCAACTTCATCCTTTTAGCCAGATCCATTCCCCAACCGTATTACTTTACATTTACCCTGACTAATGCACCTAACATACACATTCCTGAACACTATGGGCAATTTAGCTTGGCCAATTCACCTAACCTGCACTGGAGAAACCCACATGGAAACAGGGAGAATGTACAAATTCCACACAGACGGTTGGCCAAGGCTGGAATCAACCCAGATCCCTGGTGCTGTGAGGCAGCAATGCTAATCACTGAGCCACAGTGCCACCCACATTCTCTTCCCCTTTGGTCCAGGAACTCCCCACCTATGTTCAGAACACAACTTATGCCCTCTACATTCTCCAAGAGTTTCAATTCCCTGGCTCGAGCACCTCATTGTCACCATAGGCATCAGTCTCTTTAAACCTATGTCCCACATGAGAAAGGCTTAAGAGCCCTCCGTCTCTTCCTCTCTTGCGAGCCCAACCAGTCCCCCTCCACCAACACTCTCATTCATTTGATGGAACTGGACCTCACCCTCAACAAAATTGTTCTTTTCAATCTTCCCACTTCCTACAAACCAGAGGAGTGGCTATGGGTACCCACAATAGGTCCGAGCTATGCTTGCCTTTTCGTAGCATGTGTTGAATGGTCCCTCTTCTGCAGCTACATGGACACCATCCCCTACCTTTTCTTCCACTACATTGACTATTGGCACTGCCTTGTGCTCCCATGAGGAGCTCGAACTGTTCATCAACTTCATCCACACTTTCTACCCTGACCACAAATTTACCTGCACCATCTCTAACAGCTCCGTCCCCGTACTGGACCTCTCCATCTCCATCTCTGGTAACTGACTGAGCAAACCTACTAATTCCCACAGCTACATCGATTACACCTGTACTCAACTACCCTCCTGCAAAAATGCAATCTTGTACTCCGAATTCCTCCACTTCTGCTGCATCCAGGATGAGAGATTCCACTCCAGAACATCCCAGATCTCCCCCTCCTTCAAAGACTTTAATTTCCTCTCTCCCGTGATTAATAATCCCCTCAACCGTACCACCTCCATTTCCCACACTTCTGCCTACAAACCCCCTCCTCCCAACTCCCAATAAGGGTAGAGACCCCCTGGTCCTCACCAATCCACTAATCTCCAAATCCAGCACATCATACTCTGCCATTTTTGCCACCTGCAGTCAGACCCCACTACTTAAAAAAAAAAATCCTTCCCCACCCTTATTTGCTTTCTATATGGACCATTCACTCAGTGGCTCCCTTATCTACACTGCCCACTAACCTGTCCTCCATACTTGACAACCACAGCAAGTGCAACACCTGCTCTTGCATCCCCTCTCCCACCTCCATTCAAGGCCCCAAATAATCGTTCCAAATCCAGCAGAGATTTGCCTGCAATTCTAACCTGGTCTATTGCATCTGTTGCTCTTGATGTTGTTTCATTTACAGCGGAGAGACCAAGCGCAGACTCAGATTAGTTTGTGGAGCATTGGCACTCTGTGCGCTCCAAACAACACCACTTTCCAGTTGTCAGCCACTTTAACTCCCTCTCTCACTACCTTAGCAACATGTCCATCCTCGGCTTTCTCCACCATCAAAATAGGCCACATGCAAACTGGAGAAACAACACCTCATAGTCTGCCTCAGGAGTATAGAGCCCAATAACCTCAACATAGAGTTCACAAGGTTCAAAATCTCCCCAAACTGCAACCTTCTCCCATGTTCAGCCCTCCTTCCCCTCCCAGCCTCCTTGAGCTGAGCAAACCACCTTCCTTCTCACCTATCCGCTCCACCCTTCCCACTGACCAATCACAATAACCCTTATCTGCGTCCACCTACCACCATTCCACTTATCTTTCCCACATCCTTGTTGATCATTCCACTTACATTTCCCCCAGTCCCATTCCCCTCTCTATTTCTGAGCTCCATTCCCCCTCCCCAGTATGAAGGGTCCTAGTTCAAAATGTTGACTTTTCTGCTCCTCCAATGTTGTCTGAGCTGCTGTGCGTTTTCAGCTCCACATTTTATCGGTTCATTAAAAATAATATTAGTTTTCTACCTTTGTGACAGTTCTGACTGCAAAGATAAGAACAAATATGATGAGAATTTGCACTAGGTTCATCACTATTTATAAAGAGAAATATAGGTCTTGATTTTTGGTTATGTTTCCTTCAGAACAAACCCACAGCAATTACAATACTGCAATATCTTTCAACTCAGGCAATCCATGTCAGCAGTTCTGCTCTAAAGAAGTGGTTTGTTCTAATCACATTTGTCCACTCTAATCCCTTAACCCACAATGATTTTTCCTTAATGCAAAATCCGCTCTAATTTTGAGCATTGATATGGTTCCTTCCTCAACAACACCCCTGGAAATCTAATATGTAGATCTGGCAAATTGGTGTCTGTGTAAAGGGGGATAGGCATGTTCCTTGTGCTTTAATAATACTTGAGGTGTTCCACCATATTAAATTTCAGTCTTTAATTGAATGGGAAGTGGAGAATAATGGGGTAATTGGTGTAATGGAGCATGCATTTGGCAATGTTTGGTGTTGGTAAAAGTGGGCAAATTGACTTTACTGGGAAACCAGCTTCAACGATCCAACTTCTCAATTTAAATCAAGTTTATTAGGCTACATGCAAACCAACATGCCTCTCCCAAGAATTTCACGAAGGTTAATAGTTCAATGCCCATGTTACCATTAAGGCTTTTGCAATTTGGTTGAGTTCATGGGTTTCCTGGACCTTGCTGGTGAAAGCAAGAGAACAGCAGCAATTTTAGATACTGAAAATGTATCGAGAAAATACGCCACTAAGTATTGCCACCTCAGCTGCTGTCTATCTAGCATCAGCAAGATCTTTACAGTATTATGCTGAGAAGTTAAATTCACACCTTTTGTTGGTTGGTTAGTTCTGGTGAATTTTGGAACTCGATCAAATGAGCAATGCTGTTTTACTTTGGATCTCAGGTACAATCATATTTAGTTGGCTGTTTTCAAATTAGCATATGTGAGATTATTATACTATTTCTTATCACCAGGAGCTGGGTGACCTCAATCTCTTAATAGCCAAGCACACGTGAACCTCTAGTCATGTCCAGCACCAGCTCCTCTGCAGTCAGTTGCATGATGTTTGGAAGGCTGTTGCTAGTTTTCTGCCTCTCCCATATGTTCTGCAATTTCTTCTACCTGAAAGAATAGAAGAGAGTGATGGCTTGTGTAGGATGGTTGGAAGGATGGGAGAGCATTTATTGGAGTGACTGAGAAAGAGGCATGACTCCAGAAAAATTAGGGTAAGTGTCTTTGTATTTGCACATGGAGATGTGAGGAAGTGCACAGTGGGTGGGAGAAGTAAGTTACTGAGTGAGGTATTATGCGAGAGTAGCTTTAGGAAGGCATTATGAGAATTTTGCATGACACAATAATCAAGTGCTGTTGAATGTGCCACTGCAGTAACCTTTCTTTTCCTGTTTAAGTCATTAAATCCCCAATGCTGTTGAATCATCAATGTGGTACTACATCCCCACTGGTGAGCTCTTGAGCAACTTTCTATTCACAGCTATGTTTCATTGGCAAAATTCATCGTCTGATCAATAGGAAAAATTACCTTCCCTCCCCCATATGCTGTCCTCACATACCCAAGGAGGCATCACAAAGTTAAGTTGAGCCTTTGGTCAGTCCCTTCTCTTCTGTTCCTAACTCCTGAATGAGTCATTTCCATGGTTGGAGATTGCTTAGTGTCAGTCATGGCACTAAGGTTAAATGATCAGAAAATCCAGAAATAATGTGATGGTGCAGACACTGAATTTCCCATGCTCTACTGGATGCCTGCCTCTTCATTCCCAATAGCTGGGCAACTTAAAATCAGGTTCAGCCCATTTGAAGTAACATAAAGGATGAGGTCTCAGCTGAATAAGAAAGGAAGCTGTTCAAGTGTCAATACTCAAATATGTAAATACAAAAGCTTACATGATGGAAAAGCTGAAAAGAGATGCTGCTGAGTAGAGATGGTACAAAGTTAAGTAAAAAGTAATCTGAGAAAGACTTCAGCGAATTCTCAAGAGATCCAAGAATCTACACAACAATAGATGAGTGAGGCCACCGAATTGGAAAGGGGTGAAGAGGAAGGGAGGGAGACATGTAGAGGTCAGTTTGACCCTTGCAGCGGAACAATAGATCCTGGATCCAAGCTGCAGTTCCCAATAGTGGATGGCATTCACCAGGATGTCAAAGTGAGGGCCGGTACCTACAGGAGAAGAGAATGGGTGACTGGCATTAGTGGGGATAAGTTTGTCTTTTAATACACATCAAAGGAACTCTCCTGCTGCTGACATCACATTCTACTGAGAGCCTTACTATGTTATGCTGTAAGTTGAGCAGGTATTGATTTATATATGAATTTGTTCCAAAATAGAGAATGGTTCCTGAAAGAACACAGTCAAAATTTAAGTAAATTGTTTCAACATTTTGAACCGTTGCAATGATCACTCTGTTGCCAATGTAGAATATAGTGAAAAGAGTTACTTTCATCTTATAAAGACTGTGATGTTTTATTTTTGTCCTTTGTGCTTTTTAAAATCTGGGCACAGATTTCATTGCTTATCATCATTTATATAAGTCATTTGGATGTGAAATAGGAGGTATAGTTAGTAAATTTGCAGAAGACACCAAAATTGCAAATGCACTGGACAGTGAAGAAGGCTACCACAGATTACAATGGAATCGTGATCAGAATGGCCAGTGGGCTGAGGAGTGGCAGATGGAGTTTAATTTAGATAAATGTGAGGTGCTGCGTTTTGGAAAGGCAAATCGTAAGACATTTAATGGTAAGGGTCCTGGGGAGAGTTGCTGAACACCGTGACCTTTGAGTGCAGATTCATTGTTCCATGAAAGTGGAATCACAGGTAGATAGGATTAGTGAAGAAGGCATTTAGTGTGCTTTCCTATCTTAGTCAGAGTATTGAGCATAGGAGTTGGGAGATCATGCTGTGGCTGTACAGGACATTGGTTAGGCCACTTTTTGAATATTGTGTACAATTCTAGTCTCCCTCCTATAGATAGAATGTTGTGAACCTTGAAAGGATTCTGAAAAGATTTACAAGGATGTTGCCAAAGTTTAGAGGGTTTGAGCTATAGGGAGAGGCTGAATAGGCTGGGGCTGTTTATCCTGGAGCATCGGAGGTTGAGGGGTGATCTTAGAGAGGTTTATGAAATCAGGAGGGGCATGGATAGGGTGAATAGACAAGACCTTTTCCCTGGGTTGGGGGAGCCCAAAACTAGAGGGTGAGAGTGGAAAGATATAAATGCGACCTAAGCGGCAATGTTTTCATGCAGAGGCTGGTGCATGTATGGAATGAACTGCCAGAGAAATTGATAGAGGCTGGTACAACTGCAACTTTAAAAGGCATCTGGTATATGAATAGAAAGGTTTGGAGGAATATAGGCCAAGTGCTGGCAAATGGGAGTAGATTAATTTAGAATATCTGGTCAACATGGAGAAATTGGACTGAAGGGTTTATTTCTGTGCTGTCCATCTCTATGACTCTCTGACTTGATAACTGTGGACTGAAATGAGAAAGAACTGCTTCAAACCGGGGATTTACAAAGTTGGCTGCATGGTTTAAAAGTTAGGAACCTGATACTTTTTGTAAACTGTGTTGCTGTGGGTTTCACAATGTGCAGACGAACTGAAGATTAGAGGTTGTTTACAAATGAAGATTTGTGGACTCTGAACCAACTATCATTACTACGATCCTGTAACTGCCAACAATGAGGTGAATGGTTGTCAGTTAGCTGAACATTTTGGGCAGTGATCAAGATAGTGGGAAGCTGCTCAGATCAGAAAAGAAAACAGCAGATCCACAGCATCCCAATAAAATACTCTGTTCTCTGCAGTGAGTCACTTTAAACCTGAAGAAAGCCAGTTTACCTTGGCTTCAGCAGATGCAGCAAGTTGTAACTTTGAACTAGGTACATCAAAGGTCTTTCATAAGTAAATCAACCACCCTGCACCTCCTGCAAACTCGTGGAAGCATTCAGAAAAAGAAGATCCAAAGAAAACCTGCAGAGACATGAACCAACCCAACAGATCTTGTGAACAAAGGTCACAGTTCTGGTTTTTTTTTCAGTTTTCTCCGTACCCATTTGTTTCCCCCCCCCGCGCCCTGTTTGTCTGTGTATAAGGGGAAATTAAGAACGAGTTTAGACTTTTAATTTGTAAAGCTTACTTAGGCAATTAGACTAATTGTAGCTAAAAATCAAATGATCTTTTTTAAAGCGCGATTTATTGTTAATATAGAAACATGGTCCATGTTTTGTATCAACCTGGGTTTGAAAATTAGACAGTTTGAGAATTTTCTTGTGTATTTTTAAAAAGCCTTTAACTTTTTTAGATTAGATTAGACTTACAGTGTGGAAACAGGCCCTTCGGCCCAACAAGTCCACACCAACCCGCCGAAGCGCAACCCACCCATACCCCTACATTTTACCCCTACCTAACACTATGGGCAATTTAGCGTGGCCAATTCACCTGACCCGCACATCTTTGGACTGTGGGAGGAAACCGGAGCACCCGGAGGAAACCCACGCAGACACGGGGAGAACATGCAAATGCCTTCTTCACTAATCCTATCTACCTGTGATTCCACTTTCATGGAACAATGAATCTGCAACTCTGACTGGAGTCTATGGAAACTTTGTGTGATGACTCTGGGAATACCTGAGCTTAATGTCTAGCATGCTACCCCAAGGATTCTGATAAAGTTGAAGATGTGCAAGCATTTTCCCGCTTGTCATGAGAAAGCCACATTTCGAGGTCATGTATGTAGCAGTGCCTTCAACATTTTGTTGATATTTTAGTTCCTCAAATCGAGAAAGCTGGTCTGTCAGGAGCTTGCCTCCTGAATCTACGTTGGCTGCCAGTTATCAGTAAATCTGATATTCCTTGTTCTTATTCTTGACTAATCCACCTTTCAATGCCTCACAAATATTCTCCCTAATGCATTTGGATATTCTTGGATAAATTCTACTGCTGGTTAATTCTTGGACCTTTTTTACCTGCCTGGGTCTTCCATTTTGTTTAGATTAGGTTATTTAATTGTTCTTATATTTTTTAGGGAAGGACATATTCACATCTTCCCTTCAAACAAGCATTCCATTCAAATTGTAACTAGTTCTAGCTAGCTACTGATCCCATACAGTTGGCTCTGATATCCAGGGTAAAATTTAACAGTGAGATGAGTGGACCCTGCCTGAATGCTATTCCTATCCGGCTTGGACATGGAGTTGACAAATGCGTTTACGATTTTTAAATTTCTGGGGATGATATGATTTAGTTCTTCCCCTCCTAGTCCCACGAGTGCTCTCTCTGGAAATGCTTCCATTGCCAGTTGGTGTCGGAATCACAATTGATGTAGGCTTGCAGCGGTTTAAGTTTTAAAACTGTACAATACAATGCAATGCTGGCGTCGTTGTTTCCAATCATTATAAGGATCGCGTTTCCTTTCCTCTGCGCCTTGGTTGGGACCACCCAACCTATAAAGTCGAGCTGATCTGCTCCTGAGCCGACACAGGATCTCAGGCAGAATGGCAGCTAGTTCACTCAAAGTGCTGCTGCTCATTTATCTCACATGTCCCGAATCTACCGGCGCACTATCCGAAGCAGACAAGGAGGTTCTGCTTGAAGCACACAATCAGTTTCGCTCTGAAGTACCTGATGCATCTAACATGCTGAAAATGGTAAGGGGTGCGATTCCTTCAGAATTTAAGAGCACCTGATTGTTTTACTGCATTATGACCCACGAGGTTAAAGTTCCTTTGCATTTTAGACCTCAGAAGCTAATGTTAACATTGGGTTGATTCGATACATCTGTAAATTGTTGCTGGAAGAGTGCAACTATTCTTTTTGAAGGGAATGATATTTCTATCAGATCGACAATAATATTCAATTACCAAGATATGTTTATTTTCATTGTATTCACTAACAAAAGTTGTTCGCTACTTAATTCAGCCAGCATCATTTCACTTCTTTTTGAGACAGTAATCATTTAAGTTGATCTTGAAAGAAAAATATAAAGTTTCCAGCAGTTTGATTTTAATCGCGACGCCCTATTATTTCCTCAATACTTTTTTTCTTGTTGGATACAGAAATTTAGAGGAGACATGAATGGGCAGAGAACATATTAATTTTGGAAACGGCATTTTCTTCTGCTGTGTGGGGGAAAGGAAGTGGAGTTTGTTCGGAGTTGAGCATCTGACTGGAGTCTGTGGAAACAGGAACACTAATGGAAGTCTCTTCCTGACTTGGGTGCGGATTTTGGGGTCAGCAGTCTGGTGGGGAGCTGTCTCCCACAGTTGTCTCTGTTCCAATTTTCTGCCGGATTCTGGAGGCGTCTCTGCAAAATGGGGTAATGGTGAGGTCGTAGTGACAGCTTTAAATACCTTTCATTAACATTCACTGATTCACTTAAATCAATACAATGGAAAATAGATGTCCAACATTAACAGTTCATAGAATATTTACCTCTGTCAATCCGAACAATTACTTTAGTAAGATATAATTTCCGTCAATGTATTTCCTATCTCGAAACCTAACTCCGAAAACTTTCTTTATGTCATACTTATGCGCGAACATTTCCAATTATAGATTCCTATGTTCACATTTTGCATTTAATGTTCTTGTGTCAACCATGAGCCAAAATATATTTCTTTTTCTCTCAGGGTAACCTTTTGGTTTCCAACTGCTTTTTTTTTCTTCAAACTCTTTAATAAAGTGGTGTAGTATCATTACCATTCATAACGGTTTAGATATCTTTTTGGGGGTGGAGGGGTAGTGTTGTTTGGACTCACACAGAAACTGAGAGAAAAAAATCATCAATATCCTTAATAATCATGACTGGTCCGCTAAACATAAAGCTACAACAAACAAGCAAAACATTAACGGTACAGGGCAACGAGCATAAATTAGCATTACTTTAAAAAACCGAAAACTCATTTTTTTATACATAAAAGCCCTTAACCGCAGCATACTTTCCATGGATTGGTGAGGTCGCAACTAAACAGTTGCATGTTTGTCTCTAACACGGCTGCTACCATTCAGGTATTCACATTGTAGAAGATGTTCACATAAATGCAAATAGATGACATTTTTAAAAAATCATTCATGGGATATGTGTATTGCTGACTAAGCCAGCAATTACTGCCCATTCGTAACTGTCCTGGAGAAAGGGTGGTTTAGTCTAGGTGGTTAACTGTTAGAGAGGGAATTCCAGGGTATTGACCCAGCAACAATGAAGGAATAGCAATACATTTTCAAGTCAGGGTGGCATCTGACTTGGAGGGAAACTTACAGATTGTGGTGTTCCCACTTATCTGCTGCTCTTGTCCATCTAAGCGGTAGAAAACATGGGTTTAGAAGGTACTGCTAATCAGCCTTGGTGAGTTGTTGCAGTGCATTGTGTTGTTCCTGCTACTGTGCATCAGTGGCCTGCAGAGTAAGTATTAGATGGAGTGCCAAGCAAGCAGGCTACTTTGGCCTGGGTGGTGCCAAGCTTCTTGAGTGTTTTTGGAACTGCACACAACTTAGCAAGAGAAAAGTATTCGCTTGCATTCCTGATTTGTGCCTGGCAGACGGTGCACAAACGTTTGGGAATCAGAAGACAAGTTATTTGCTGCAGAATTCTCAGCGAGTTAGTCCATTTTAGTTTCTGATCAATGTTAACTCCCAGGAGGTTGATAGTGGGGATTTAGTGATGGTAAAGTCATTAAATGCAAAGGAATGATGGGTAAATTCTGTTTTGTTTTAGATGGTCATTGCTTGGCACTTGTGCCATGAAGTTTACTTGCTACTTATTAGCCAAAGTATGAATATTTTTGAGGTGATGCTGCATTTGGACATGGTTGCTTCAGTATCTTAGACATCGCAAATGGAACTGAACATCATGCAATTAGCAGTGAATATTACGACTTTTGACTTGTATTGGAGTGAATGTCCTTGACGAAGCAACTGAAGATGGTTGGTCCTAGGACACTAGCCTGAGGAACTCCAGTGATTTTGTGGGGCTGAGATGATTGCCTTCCAACAACCACAACCATCTTCCTTTGTACAAGGTATAACTCCAGCAAGTGGAGAGATTTCCCTGAGTCCCATTGACTCTAAATTTTGTGAGGCTCCTGATGCTGAACTTGGTCAAATGCTGCCTTGATGCCAGTGGCAGTCACCCTCACTTTTGTTCTTCAGTTCAGTCCTTTTGTCCATATTTGGAACAAAATGGCACTGAGCTCAGGAGATGATTGGACCCGGTGAAACCCAAATGGAGCATCAGTGTGCATGTCATTATTGAGAAAATGCCACTTGATGACTCCCTCCACCACTTTGCTAATATTTGAATCTAGACTGACGGAGCAGTAATTATCTGGATTGGATTTGTCCTGCATTTTGTGGACATACCATTCCTGGATGAATTCCCATTTTGCTGGATAGATGTAATTTTTGTTTGTTCATGAGATGTGGTTGTCACTGGTTAGGCCACCTCTAATTGTCCATAGGAAAGTTAGGAGTCAACCACATCACTGTGGCTTTGGACGTACATGAGGTCAGACCAGGTAAGGAATGTGGATTGGTTTTGCTAATGGACATTAATGAACCAGATGTAGTAGCTGCATGGTTGCCATTTTTTAATTCCATACTTCCCTTTTGAATCCAAATTTCACCATCTGCCACAGCGGGATTCAAAACAAAATCCCATGATAGTTTCTGGATTACTAGTCCAGTGACATTATTTCTACACTACCATCTCCTCTAAATTGTACTGGAGTAGCTTGGCTAGGAATATGGCTATTTGCTGAGCACAAGTCTTCAGCAAAGTTATCAGGGCCCTGGCCTTTGCAATATCCAATGCTCTCATCTGTTTCTTGATGTTATATAGAGTGAATTGAATTGCTGAGGATGGATGCTGGGGACCTTGAGAGTGGGTCAGACAGGATCATTCATTAAACACTTCTACCTGAAAACTCTTGTGAATGCTTCAGCCTTGTTTATTGTGCTATTGTGCTCAACTGCCCATTGTTGTGGGTGAAGATGTTTGTGAAGTGTCCTCCTCTTGTTAAGTCTTTAATTGTCCATCTGCATTCATGGCTGAATGCCATGAATGGTGGAAGGACTGCAGCGCTTAGGTCAGATCTGTTAGAAATGGGATTACTTGGCCCAGTTTATTGCATGTTTCTTACATTACTAGGCATGTATTTAGCTACCTGTTTCATAGATTTGGTGACTTTTTAATAATTATAATAATAATTACACCTTATTTTTTAGGTCTGCTTTGTGCTGCTTGGGCATGCTTTCTTGCAGCTTTCATTGAACCAGGGTTAATCCCCTGGCTTGGTGGGAATGGTAGAATAAGGAATATTCAAGACCGTGAGGTTATAGATTACAGTTTTATCCAATTCTGTTCAATTGATGGCCCACAGAGCTTCATAAATACCCAGTTTTGAATTGCCAGGTCCATTCATTATTAAACTGAATTACCTAATTGACATAGTGTTCATTACAATAGCATCCGCTAAGTTACCACTGCATAATTGCTCCTGAATTCTTGTAGTCTTGAGCTACAAGAGGCTCCATGTTCATTTGCAAGGAATTAATGCTGTTTGTTTTCTTCATTCCCAGTTGGCTATGTATTTGTTTGTTGGAAGGTTTAAAACTGCTCTCACCTCTTTGCAGACCCTCTTATCCCCTTTGAGGTTTCTCTTATCCCCTTTGCAGCCACCTTACTATCTTGGCAGACCCTCTCTTTCCATTGTAGTTTCCCTACATCACAGCTCCTCCTTCCAAAACCCCAATCTTATTCCAGCTAGATGAGCAATCTTGATTGTGATTCCTCCCTCTCCTCACTACCTCCAGCCTTGCTACCTGCAGCCACTCACGTTATCACTTCTGCCTATGTCACACAGGCTGCTTCTCACCCATTGTGAGTCTATCATCAGCAAACCCTAGAGAGAACTGATGTATAAGTCTCCTAGGACCTGAAAGGGTTAACCAACATCACCAGGTGAATTCAGCCCATCAGCATATAAAGGTCTATCGGAGCTATCCACTTTTATGTAATTATGAGTTCTGTATGTGTTCACCAGCATGTGTAGATGCTTTTGTGATTGTTCTTTGCAATCAATCTTCAATTTGTAATGTGTACATGATCTTAAGTTGAGTTTATTAGTCTCATAAGGAACAATTATGTATCTCAAATATAATGAAACTAGCTACTAGGTAATATGTAATAAACCTAATCAGTGTTCATCAAGACTGAGTTTATCTTCTACTAAGGGTTCATATTAGATCCTTCTTCACATGGTAATAGCAACCTCGACTGGTATTAGGAAGAAGGATTTGTGGCAATGAGTGTCTCCTAGGATCCCACGTGGTTCCTTCAGAAACCAACATTTTCAAGAAGAACCCATTGATGGTTGGAGGAGCGGCTCCTAGGAGATTATGACAGTTTTACTTACATGATTGTTCACTGATTTTACCTGTTATTGAATTTTCCAGGGTTTTTTGGAGCAAATGTACTCACCTATTTGTTTTTGCATTGGTCAACAACATTTATCAATATACAAATCAACACACTCAAAATGCTTTATCAAGAAGATATTGTCTTCAACAATTGAAATTATTAATACATAAAATAGTTCAAGCAAACTGAATATAAACTTTGCAAATCTCAGCATTAAATACATTAGTTAGATGACCATTTAAGTATTTTGATGTCTTCATAAAAAAAACCACAAGGGCTCAGCTTCTATTCTAAACTACAACCAGATATAGAAGTTTCAGTTGCATTCAATTGCTTGTGCATATCCTGAACATTGTAATTAGAGGGATTTCCTGGGACTGAATGTGATTTGTTCATCCAAGATGGAGGACAGGAAAAATTTCTGGCTGTAAGAGCTGCTCCTTTGTTTGAGGTATTTTAGGTGCTGGAGGTGATTTCCTCGAATTCCAGGAGCAGCAATTACTGTTTTGTATGCTGTCACATTGTTTTGGAACTTTGGAAAAAAAAGTCAAAACAACAGCAGTTTTAAAAGGGAGAAGAGCAGACAAACAAAGCAGATGGTGACGACAGTGGAGGAGAGAGAGAGAGAGAGACAGAGAACCTGCACAGTTACTGCCTTTGCTGTTTGAATTCGTGTATCGCTGGACATCGGAGTGCATCTGAGAAAATTAACAAACAGTGAAATTCACAACTAATCTTGGAGGAACTGTTGGGCGAAGTTCACAACACAGGATCAAATAAATGAATTGTTGTTTTAAGTCTGTCCAAGAGAAAGGCTGCAGTAGTGAGTATAGTGGATTCTTTCTTGATTATATGTTTTTGGAGGTAAGTCTCTTAATTAAACTTAAAAAATAAGCCATAGCTATTAATTTAACCTGGGGCAGTGTTTGTAGAGGAATAAGACGGTGTTATTTTCTGGGTCTGTAGATTGTGAAGGAGCAAAAATGGCCTTTGCAATGATATGTACTTCTTGTCAGATGTGGGAGTTTAAAGAGAGTTTAAGGGTTACTGCAGTTTATATCTGCCATAAATGCTGTTGAATGTGATCAGATCGAATGGATCGGTTGGAAAGACAGATAAAAGCGATGAGGAATTTGCAACAGCAACAGTATATCATGGATGGCAATTATAGGAAGGGGGGAATGTCTCAGATACAATCATATAGATGGGTTAACTCCAGGAAGGGTGGCACGATAGCACAGTGGTTAGCACTGCTGCCTCACAGCGCCAGAGACCCGGGTTCAATTCCCGCCTCAGGCGACTGACTGTGTGGAGTTTGCACATTCTCCCCGTGTCTGCATGGGTTTCCTCTGGGTGCTCTGATTTCCTCCCACAGTCCAAAGATGTGCAGGTTAGGTGAATTGGCCATGCTAAATTGCCCCTAGTGTTAGGTGAAGGGGTAAATGTAGGGGAATGGGTCTGGGTGGGTTGCACTTCAGCGGGTCGGTGTGGACTTGTTGGGCCGAAGGGCCTGTTTCCACACTGTAAGTAATCTAATCTAGAGGTAGGCAACTAGTGCAGGAGTCTTTTGTGGATATACCCATTTCAAACAGGTATGCTGTTTTGGAAAATGTACGGGGTGATGGATTCTCAGAGGAACGTAGCATGAACAACTAAGTTTCAGGTATTGAGACTGGCTCTAATGCAATGAGGGGTGCGTTGGCTTCGAAGAGATCAATAGTGTTAGGGGATTCTATAGTCAGAGGTACAGACAGACATTTCTGTGGCCAGCAGAGAAAAAGCAGAATGGTGTGTTGTTTCCCTGGTGCCAGGATCAAGGATGTCTCAGAGAGGGTGCAGAATGTTCTCACGGGGGAGAGGGTCCAGCAGGGGGTCATTGTCCATTTGGAACCAACGACATTGGAAGGGAAAAGGTTGAGATTCTGAAGGGAGATTACAGAGAGTTAGGCAGAAATTTAAAAAGGAGGTCCTCAAGGGTAGTAATATCTGGATTACTCAGTGCTACGAGCTAGTGAGGGCAGGAATAGGAGGATAGAGCAGATGAATGCATGGCTGAGGAGCTGGTATATGGGAGAAGGATTCACATTTTTGGATCATTGGAATCTCTTTTGGGGTAGAAGTGATCTGTACAAGAAGGACGGATTGCACCTAAATTGGAAGGGGACTAATATACTGGCAGGGAAATCTGCTAGAACTGCTGGGGAGGATTTAAACTAGTAAGGTGGCAGGGTGGGATCCAGTGAGATAGTGAGGAAAGAGATTGGTCTGAGACGGGTCCACCTGAGAACAGAAGTGAGTCAAACAGTCAGGGCAGGCAAGGACAAGGTAGGACTAATAAATTAAACTGCATTTATTTAAATGCACTGGTCCTAACAGATTGGAAGGCAGATGAACTCAGGGCATGGTTAGGAACATGGGACTGGGATATCATAGCAATTACAGAAACCTGGCTCAGGGATGGGCAGGACTGGCCGCTTAATGTTCCAGTATACAAATGCTACAGGAAGGATAGAAAGGGAGGCAAGAGAGGAGGGGGAGTGGCATTTTTGATAAGGGATAGCACTACAGCTGTGTTGAGGAAGGATATTCTCAGAAATACATCCAGGGAAGTTATTTGGGTGGAACTGAGAAATAAGAAAGGGATGATCACCTTATTGGCATTATATTATAGATAGTCAGAGGGAAATTGAGAAGCAAACTTGTAAGGAGATCTTAGCTATCTGTAAGAATAATAGGGTAGTTATGGTAGGGGATTTTAACTTTCCAAACATCGACTGGGACTGCCATAGTGTTAAAGGTTTAGATGGAGAGGAATTTCTTAAGTGTGTACAAGACAATTTGCTGATTCAGTATGTGGATGTACCTACTAGAGAAGGTGCAAAATTGACCTACTCTTGGGAAATCAGGAAGGGCAGGTGACTGAGGTGTCAGTGGGGGAGCACTTTGGGGCTAGCGACCATAATTCTATTCGTTTTAAAATAGTGATGGAAAAGGATAGACCAGATCTAAAAGTTGAAGTTCTAAATTGAAGAAAGGCCAATTTTGACGTTATTAGGCAAGAACCTTTGAAAGCTGATTGGAGGCAGATGTTCGCAGGTAAAGGGATGGCCGGAAAATGGGAAGCCTTCAGAAATGAGATGACAAGAACCCAGAGAAAGTATATTCCTGTTAGGTTGAAGAGATAGCTTTGGCAAATAGAATTAAGGAGAATCTAAAGGGTTTTTACAAATATATTAAGGACAAAAGGGTAACTAGGGAAAGAATAGGGCCCCTCAAAGATCAGCAAGGCGGCCTTTGTGTGGAGCCACAAAAAATGGGGGAGATACTAATTGAATATTTTGCATCAGTATTTACTGTGGAAAAGAATATGGAAGATATAGACTGTAGGGAAATAGATGGTGACATCTTGCAAAATATCCAGATTACAGAGGAGGAAGTGCCTGATGTTTTGAATTGCATAAAAGTGGATAAATCCCCAGGACCTGATCAGGTGTACTCTATATCTCTGTGGGAAACTAGAGAAGTGATTGCTGGGCCTCTTACTGAGATATTTGCATCATCGATAGTCACAGGTGAGGTGCTGGAAGACTGGAGGTTGGTAAACGTGGTGCCACTGTTTAAGAAGGGTGGTAAAGACAAGCCAGGGAACTACAGACCTGTGAGCCTGGCCTCGGTGGTGGGCAAGTTGTTGGAGGGAATCCTGAGGGACAGGATGTACATGTATTTGGAAAGGCAAAGGCTGATTCGGGATAGTCAACATGGCTTTGTTCGTGGGAAATCGTGTCTCACAAACTTGATTGAGTTTTTTGAAGAAGTAACAAAGAAGATTGATGAGGGCAGAGTAGTAGATGTGATCTATGGGGACGTCAATAAGGCGTTTGACAAGGTTCCCCATGGGAAACTGATTAGCAAGGTTAGATCTCATGGAATACAGGGAGAACTAGCCATTTGGATACAGAACTGGCTCAAAGGTAGAAGACAGAGGGTGGTGGTGGAGGGTTGTTTTTCAGACTGGAGGCCTGTGACCAGTGGAGTGCCACAAGGGGTACAGTTAGTAAGTTTGCAGATGACACCAAAATTGGAGGTGTAGTGGACAGCGAAGAGGGTTACCTCAGATAACAACAGGATTTGGGCCAATGGGCTGAGAAGTGGCAGATGGAGTTTAATTCAGATAAATACGAGGTGCTGCACTTTGGGAAAGCAAATCTTAGCAGGACTTATACACTTAATGGTAAGGCCCTAGGGAGTGTTGCTGAACATAGAGACCTTGGAGTGCAGGTTCATAGCTCCTTGAAAGTGGAGTTGCAGGTAGATAGGATAGTGAAGAAGGCATTTGGTATGCTTTCATTTATTGGTCAGAGTATTGAGTACAGGAGTTGGGAAGTCATGTTGCGGCTGTGCAGACATTGGTTCGGCCACTGTTGGAATATTGCGTGCAATTCTGGTCTCCTTCCTATCGGAAAGATGTTGTGAAACTTGAAAGGGTTCAGAAAAGATTTACAAGGATGTTGCCAGGGTTGGAGGATCTGAGCTACAGGGAGAGGCTGAACAGGCTGGGGCTGTTTTCCCTGGAGCATCGGAGGCTGGGGGGTGACCTTATAGACCTTATACAAAATTATGAGGGGCATGGATAGGGTAAATAGTCAAAGTCTTTTCCCTGTGGTCGGTGACTCCAGAACTAGAGGGCATAGATTTAGGGCGAGAGGGGAAAGATATGAAAGAGACCTAAGGGGCAACTTTTTCATGCAGAGGGTGGTACGTGTATGGAATGCGCTGCCAGAAGATGTGGTGGAGGCTGGTACAATTGCAACATTTAAAAGGCATTTGGATGGGTATATGAATAGGAAGGGTTTGGAGGGATATGGGTCGGGTGCTGGCAGGTGGGATAAGATTGGGTTGGGATATCTGGTCGGCATGGACGGGTTGAACCGAAGGGTCTGTTTCCATGCTGTACATCTCTATGCTTCTATGATTCTAACTGTAGGGGTTGGGTTTGTTGGGGCCACTGGTGTTTCATTTCCTTTTCCATTGCACTTCCCTACCTACATGATCCTGCTATATAGTCCAAAAGCTGCAGTCACCAATGCTACTGGACTCTTTTCCTATACAAAGTGCCAAAATGCTTCTTTGTTCTGTTGTACCACATAAACCTCCTCAGACATCTCTTTATGTCCCAACACTCAATTCTTCAAGCTGTAATCCCAATGTTCTCTGATCTCTGAAATGTTCTCAAGGCCTAAGAGTAAACTTTCTAAAGTACCCAGAACACAGGATCATTCTCTGATTGACTCCAACCACTAACATCTGTCCAATGTGATCTTAGAATGTCCCAATTAAAGTTTTTAAAATGCTGAGATCCATCTCAAGATCCTACCAAATCATGAAACACATCCCAATGCTTCCAGATAAGCCCCTCTTTCCCCAGTTCTATGAAGTTCTGTTTTTTTTTTCTGGAAGAAATACTACTTTCTGTTTAATTTTTGGAGGTGGAGCAATATTGGACCAAAGGCAGGCAGGTACACCTTTGAGTTTAGAAGACTGAGAGGAGATCTGATTGAGACATATAAGATTATTAAAGGATTGGACACTCTGGAGGCAGGAAACATGTTTCCGCTGATGGGTGAGTGCCGAACCAGAGGACACAGCTTAAAAATACGGGGTAGATCATTTAGGACAGAGATGAGGAGAAACTTCTTCACCCAGAAAATGGTGGCTGTGTAGAATGCTCTGCCCCAGAGGGCAGTGGAGGCCCAGTCTCTGGATTCATTTAAGAAAGAGCTGGATAGAGCTCTCAAGGATAGTGGAATCAGGGTTATGAAAATAAGGCAGGAACAGGATACTGATTAAAGATGATCAGCCATGATCATATTGAATGGTGGTGCAGGCTCGAAGGGCAGAATGGCCTCCTCCTGCATCTTTTGTCTATTGTCTAAAATATTGTCTTCTAGTATTTCGGTGACATATCAAGGTCACAAACCTCAGTTTCCTCAAGGTTTAGATTGTGGAAGTAGCCTCCACAAAGGAAATCAGTGCCTTGAGGTGCCTGTTGACAGTTGTTTCAAGTCTCTGAAGTATGTAGGAGCACAGGGAGCACTGCTGCCCAATAAATCTTACACCCTGTTTTGAGATCAGAGTCTTCAATGGTACTTTTCCTTACACCCTGTGTGGTCTCCTCTACATTGAGGAGACAGGACAACTTCTTGCAGATTGTTTCAAAGAACATTTTTGAGATACCCACCCCCACAAACCACACTGTCCTGTGGCTGAACACTTCAACTCCCCCTCCTACTCCGGCAAGGACGTGCACGTTCTGGGCCTCCTACACCACCAAAACATTACCCCTGACGCCTGGAGGAGGAACGCCTCCTACTCCACCTTGGGACCCTGCAATCACACAGGATAAATGAGGATTTGAACAGCTTTCTCATTTCCCCTCCCCTCACATTATCCCAGTATCAAGCCTTCAACGCAGTACTGCCCTCTGAACCTATCACTTATCACTGCCCCCTCTGATTTATTACCTTCTCCCTCACCTTCATCCACCTATCACTTTCAAAGCTACCTCCTCTAAATCCCACCCCCCCTCCCATTTATCTCTCAGCCCTGACCCACAAGTTTCATTACTGATCAAGGGCTTGTGCCCGAAAAGACGATTTTCCTGCTCCTCAGATGCGGCGTGCCACACTCTTGACTCTGATTGCAGCATCTACAGTCCTCACTTTCGCCACATTGGAAGTTGATGTCAATTTATCATCTCAGTCTTCATCGAGAGGAAATCCTAAAATGCATAAAATGGCTTTCATTTTTCAGGGTCTTCTTCCAAAGATCATACAATTGAGCGAGTGTCAATAAATGAATTGTGGCAATTGGCTTGCTGCCACATTTGTGTGTGTCCACTTTGCTTGGATACCGTCAGAAGAAAAATTATAAAAAATATAAAAAGAAGTTTTGCTGTTTTGTTTGTATGATGAAGCCTTATGTGTCAGTCTTAAATCAATGACAGTGCTTCCCCTACTTTATCAGGAGTTTATGGGCTGAAGGATTCCTCCAAAGACATGGTCATATTATAATCAACTGATTTCCAATGCAGGGTGGCCTGAGACATTGTTTAACATCCCATCTGAGAGACAAACGACCTTTCTGTTTTTGGAGGTGGATGTAATAAAAGTAGATACTTTTTGAATAAAAGCAATTGGATTCTCCTGGTGCTCTCACCAAAGCTTGAACCTTGTACTGTAGAGACAAAGTTAAATAAATATGTAGATAAGTCGCTGAATTAAGCTATGATGTAACTCTAACATCCATAATTGTGTGCTAGTACTTTGCTAGGAGGTTGGAATCTGTATAACACAGCACGTGCTGCTGTTTATTTACAGATTGTACATAGTGATAAGGCTGAATCTTCTTAAAAAGTAAACTAGAAGTCTGACCTGAGCTTGTATAATCACCTGGAAAGCCTACTCCAGAATGTCATGACTGCAATGGAGACATTAGTCTAAGGTAGATATCATTTTCTCAGATGAATCTGTAGAACCACAAGGCAAGATTAAACAACCAGTGGGCAAGCTTAAGGAATGACAAAGGCTAAAGCCATACTAAGGACTTTGCAGATTTGATTAGAAATGATAAAGAAAAAATCTTCAGAAGACTTCCTGAATATAATGAATTGGCAACTTCCTGAAATGAGGTGAAGTGGTTGAAGACTTATTTGAAATGACATAAAATGAAGCATGGTCCTGAGTGGAAAGAAGCCCACACTAGCCAGCAGTCCCTGCCTGTTGATGCTATTGAAAGACTGATAGAAACAGTCAGCTGGAAATTGTGAAAGCACATTTCCACAGATACAGAGCAGCCTCAGATCTCCATTTAAAGTAGAAACCATTCTAGGTCGGTACTTTCCTAGATGCAATGGTCCCAATTGCCAAGGAGATCCTTCAACAGCAAGGATTTTCAGTCAGTTCTGGTAGCATTCATTATTTTTACTCCCGAGAACTTTATTATTAAAGGCAGCCTGTCCAACCAGGGATCCCAACAACCAGTTATCTTGGTGTACTCCATTTAAGATTTATATCGTGTGCCCAGTTCATGCAATCATACAGCATTTATGGGTAGGCTCATTCAAATTCTTGATGGCAAAACGTTTTCCAATCTGAACAAGAGCTGACACAAATAATCAACAAAGCATGTGCCATTGATGGTGATGGGGTAGTCGGGATTGCAGTTCAATGTGAATCAAAAGTTCAGTTCGAATCCATCAATTGACGAAGACCATTGATGTCTTCTGCACCCAATACAAAGGCTAACCAAAATGAGGGAAAACAGGGGATTGCTAATTTGAAGTGCTGGTGTTGTGGTGGATGAAAGCATTGCAAGTAACAATAACCAGGCGGGGTTGTGCAATACATTCATTGTGGCCAATTTGGCCACTTTCAGCAAATTGCAAAGCAAAATAACCTCTCAAAATCAGACAGATAATCTCTACAACAAAAATGAATCCAGCAAACTGAACAAGAAGAAGACATGAAAGTTACACACTTTCTTGGTCAAATGGATGTTGCTGGTCCTACAGCAGAATATGATTGATTATTGTTCAATAATGTCAAGTCAAGTCCCTAGCTGGCTTTAGCCTTTAATGTCCCATCAGGAATCACTTTTTTTTTGTGTGTATATGCACCAGAATGGTACAATTGATTACCCCTGTCCAGTAGTTCAATGTATACATTAATTTTGCTCTAGTTTGAGAGTAATAGAACAGAAAGCAGAATATACTGTTACAAATACACTGAGCAATTCTAATATATGAGTTATATCTTATATATATAATTCTAATATATAATATATTAGGAATTCTAATATGTGAGAGGTCTGTTCATTAGTCTGATAACATTGGGGAAGAAGCTATTCTTAAATCTTTTGGAATTTATTTTAAAACTTTTTATTTTCTGTCCAATGGAAGAAGGTGGAAGAGAGAGATAACCAGTCAAGAGAGAAACCCTGTCATCTAGAATATCTATCTGAAAGATTGGCACATGAAGCATCACCCAAAAAAATGAACTTCATATCTTCTGGGTCACCTAAAGCTGAAGCTTGACTGCACAATTTTCTGAATTGAAATTCTTGAATTTGATCTCAGAACCTCTTGACTATTGTAAATTTTAACATGACATTCAGTTCCAATTTATGATAACTAACGTCTGGTCTAGTCTGAGTGCACAAACAATTATATTTCAACCTTGGATGCAGAATCCTCCTTATGTGAAAACCTGATCCTATTTAATTGGATGCAATTGATCTATTTGTGATGAGACTAGATTAGATTACTTACAGTGTGGAAACAGGCCCTTCGGCCCAACAAGTCCACACCGACCCAACGAAGCGCAACCCACCCATACCCCTACATTTACCCCTTCACCTAACATGGGCAATTTAGCATGGCTAATTCACCTGACCTGCACATCTTTGGACTGTGGGAGAAAACCGGAGCACCCGGAAGAAACCCACGCAGACACAGGGAGAATGTGCCAACTCCACACAGTCAGTCGCCTGAGGTGGGAATTGAACCCGGGTCCCTGGCACTGTGAGGCTGCAGTGCTTTATATCTAATCCTATATGTTTAAAGGTCTATTTAATCCTATATATTTAAATTCATTTTTAAAAATTGTATCTATCGCATATTGCTCAAATTCTGCAGAATTCCTCATAGAAAATCATCAATGTGCATCTTTCTGTTTGTGACACCAGTGGAACATTGCAGGTTTACTTCAAGCTGAAAGCTTGAAAGACCTAACTGAGAAACATAATATCCTCACCACATTCAGCCATAAACACCTTTATTTCATTTCCAGAGCTACTCTTTCTTGTCATCTGATTCTTCAGGTGATTAAAAACATTTTTACTTGCAAAAATACACTTTTACATTGTCTTATGTTTCTTTTTAAAATTGCTAAGAATAAAAATTTTCAAGATCATTTCTCCCACAGTGGAAGAGGGGAAATCCACTCCAATATTTTTCTCACTGAGGTTTTTTTCCGCAAAAATCAAGTCCCATATCTGGCTTTAGCCTTTCGGAATCACTGTTTTTGTGTGTATGTACATCTGTATGGTACAATTGAAAACTCATGTCTGGTAGTTCAATGTATACATTAATTTCACTCTAGGTCTGTTCTTTTTGTTTGATATTCTTTCAAACTGATTTTCCAAGTTTGTTTCAATTGTTAACATGTCCCATTCATGAAGGTTTCTATTTCTTCTGGTATTCCCAATCTGTTTCCTAGACCTTTTTCTTGTGAAACTACAACTTCTATACATCATCCTATCCTGTTCTGGACTACTACTTAGACGTTAATAGCAGCATTCATGAAGCACTGGGAGGAATATAGGAAGGGAACAGAGGGGATATGGATCCTGTAAGTGAAGACACTTTCAGTATAGAAGGGCAAAACGTGTTGGCACAGGCTTGGATGGCTGAAGGTCCTGTTCCTGTGCTATATTAATCTTTGTTTGTTTCTTCAAGGTCTCTGCTTCCTACAATCAATATTTCTTTTGCAAGTTCACAATCTTTACTTCGGACCATGATCAATACCCGGTCCACTTTTAGAACTTGTACAATTATTTCTGACTTTTCACACCTTTACGCCATTTTGCTAATCTGTGGATTTTATCTTCAGCCTGTCAATTTGCACATTTGATTAAAGTTTTTTTGCCGACGGCTTTCCCTGCTCTCAAATGGCAGCATTCCTCCATTTACTAACCCATTCTGACATACATGTTACTTTGATGCCAACTTTCAGTTGTTGTTCTCTTAGGCAAATGATCTTATACTGAATCTTTATTTCACATTCTTCATATTCAGTCAGCCCTTTGTCTATCATAATCTGGACCTCATGATTGTTCCCTTTATGTGCATGTGAAGTGTATGGCACGTTGTCATCTTCAATGACTTATTCAGATTCTGTGAATGTATAATCAGTGTCTATTAACCGAGAAGAATACACACTGTTAATTGCTATGGATGCTGTAAAATTATTTTATCACTACTTATAACCTTACCCAGATGATTCCTCTCTTTCTGTCCTTTGCTTTTGAAATTAAAATTTATTTCTCATGGCCTTTTATGATGTTGTAAAGTTTGAGAAATTGTCCTTGAAACCTCAGTATTAATGAATATTCTCTCCATGCATGCAGGGCATTTGAGTGCTTAGAAAAAGTGGAGTAGATTATAGTCACTTCCCAAAGCAAGATGATGATCATTCATTACCAAAAAGGATTTTTTTTCCCAAAAAGCAATTGATATAGACTGTAGCACCAATGAGTTCTTCAAATTGACTGGCCAAACCAGGGCAGATGTTAACTTACGGTTTGGTTGGTCTGCTGTGTTTTTATGGAACATATTACTATCTGATTTCTTTCATATGCTGTTACTAAAGGAACAGTCCACTGCATGTTCATTAACACAATATGTGACAAGATGAACATATCCGCAAATTCATCATTAGCAATTATCCTCACTGTGAATCAGTAATCCTCGTTCCTGTCCCTCTTAATTTCTCCATTACCTTGTTCATTATTACTCCTCCCTCTTTACTATATATGATTGTAGATTCAGACAGTCTACAAAATGCAGGATGAAGATTTTTTGTTTCCTTATCCCATTCCTTTAATGAAATCGTAGCAATCGAAATAATGTCTCTTGCTCATGGGAAACTCATAATGGGCCTTTTTATATATCTCACATTTATCTTTGATGTCTACCATATGCCCTCTAGTTCTGGACTCCCCCACCCCAAGGAAACAACTTTGTCCATTTATCCTATATATGCCCCTCATGATTTTATAAACCTCTATGAGGTCACCCCTCAGCCTCCGACACTCTAGAGGAAGCAGCTACAGCCTATTCAGCCTCTCCCTATAGCTCAAATCCTCCAACCCTGGCAACATCCTTGCAAATCTTTTCTGAACTTTTTCAAGTTTCACAACATCCTTCCGATGGGAAGGAGACCAGAATTGCATGCATTATTCCAAAAGTGGCCTAACCAACGTCCTGTACAGCCGTAACATGACTTCCCAACTCAATATTCTGACCAATAAAGGATTGCATACCAAATGCTTTCTTCACTATCCTACCTAACTGCTACTCTAATTTCAAAGAACTATGAATCTGCACTCCAAGGTCTCTTTGTTCAGTAACATTCCCATTACGTGTATGCGTCCTGCTTGTTTCTTCGTTAGGCAAGGATGTAATCTGTGATTATATATTCACTTAACTTTTCCATTGGTCATAAGATTCAACTTCACAGAACGTCCCTCAACACTTTACAATATGTTCCAATTATTCTTCAGCAAAATAATCAAAAGTCCAACCTTGCATCTAAAAAAAACTCATAATTTCCAATCGTCAGCTTTAAGCAACCATTCTCTATGACCAATGACAATCTGGATCCATCCTATTGGTGAGACAGAAAGCCAAAACAGTTTCCTTTGTGGATAAGTTTGTTGATGACCCAGTCTTGTTGCTTCTTCCTAGGAGCCCCCACACTACTCCCATACAATGTGTTACAGGTGTTGCCTATCTAAATGTGCTCAGCCAATTAATAGCCACTATCAGTTTCTTCTTAAGCGAAAATAAAGCCATTGTAAGATTTGTTAATATGATTATCCACACTTTAACACTACCTTTGTCCTAAATTGTCAGAATATGGCACAATAGTCAATATGTCATTATGTTGCAATTGTAGATGAATGGTGACACTCCTCAGCCCTATCTTAATGATGCAATGTCGCCACTCAGTCACTTTTCATTGTCAAATTTTCTCTTCAACAGAAGGTATTGTGAAAGAGATCAAACTTGTCCAGTCAAAGGGAAAATGATACTTTCAATGATTACTTACTTACCTTCACCTTAATGGAGCAGGCCACGCCCAGGTAGTCTTTTCAGTAAATGAGCTTTGAGTTACTGTTACTAATCGTGTGGTTTTTGCTTCAGCTTCTGAATGTATGGTTCAAGGCTAGCCTTGAGAACTTTGGCTTCCTATAATATTCTGAATGACCTGATTTGGAAGAATTGAACCTGATTTTAGGGGAAGATGTTAGGGTGGGAAAATCAGTCAGTTAAATATAAATACCTATAGTTTAATGTTTCAGCCAATAATGTTAAGAATACTTTTAATTAATAATGTTAGAAACTTAGACAGTACTTGGGGGTAGTTGTAGAGGTAGGGTTTTGTGAATACATAGATGAGCTTCTGAAGTAAGCTGCAATTTAACTGCACGATAGTGGTACTTACATGAAGGTTGGAATCCATTCATGAAAAAACTGCAGCACAGTCTTGCATCATGTACAGTTTGTTAATAAACATTGTTTAAAAATAACGCAGAGGTCTGTCCTGAGTTTATACGAAGATCCAAAGAACCATATTAGAACATGTATATCAATGAAACTGAGTATCTTATCATTTATCTCAGTATTGTTTGCAAGATATTGCTGTTGCAAATTGGCTGCCAGGTTCCTACACTTCAATTGCTTGTGTAGCAGTTTGGAATGTCCTTAAGGTTCTGTCTTTCCCTGTCATTCTCATCTGTGATGTTATCTGTGTGCTGGGCTCCCAGACAGCAGTAATGTACACTTGCTACTTGTGATCCATTGCCAAAATATAAATGTTTTATTTAATGCTAGGTATTGCCAAAAATATGGATTAAAATGGCTATCCATTTTATGAACACCTTATGATGATCTACAAAAGGCTATTGAATGAATATTGTTCCACATAGACCTTGCCCATCTTTCAGTTGCTCTGGCTGAGAAATTTATGATTATTGCATTAATTGTTCCGATATTTACCACTTTCAATGATGACCGAGCAATGCCTGCTTTTACTTTATTCAGTTGGGAAACAGCAGAATTAAACTTAGCTCTGTACTTAAATCGATGATTTTTAAATGAGGCAATATTTTGAAGCAGTTTTTTTGACACTTGTTTGTACAATTATGAATGTTTCATTTTTAGAATTGGGATAAAGATTTGGAAGAAATCGCTATTGAATATGCACAGAAATGTATCTGGGGACACAATAAGGAAAGAGGAAGAACTGGGGAAAATTTATATGCAGTTACTGGCCTACTCAATATAAAAGAAGCAGTGGAGAAATGGTATTTTGAAGTTAAAGATTATACATATGAGACAATGGAGTGTACTCCAAACAAACTATGTGGCCACTACACACAGGTAGGAAACTTTACATTAATTAATTAAATCATTTGATCTCCTTTATTGATTTGCTATAAGAGCTTACTTATCATTTTTTGTTATAATTAAGCTGCTTCCCAAAATTGCTAAAACTAAGTGTGGCTTTATCTGAGTGTTGGTGAATTCAGTTGGCTGTCTGAGCGATTTGTGATGCAGAGTGATGCCAACAGAGCATGTTCCACCCCTGTACTGGATGAGGTTACCATGTAGGTCTCATGCTCATAACCTTGTCCCTCACCTGATGACCCTCATGTTTAATTCACTACTAGTCATCTCTGTCTAATAGGTGTGCAGGCGGTGGTGACTTTCACTTTCCATCTAATCCATGAAATTGATCTTAATGTACATTATGATGGGCTATTTAATAGTGTGGCTTGACTGTGGTGAGAACTACCAGGCAAATCCAGGGTTAATTATTGTAGCTGTACTCGCATATTTGAATTCGATTTAGAAAACCTATTAGTCTTGATCATTTAATTTTACTGCATTATATTTAAAATTAATTGTTGTAACTGCATTTGACACCAAGAAGCTTCTCAAATTTACAGAATTACAGAAGTGTTACAGTATGGAAAGAGGCTGTTGGGCCTTTGAAATCTGTGTTGGCTCTCTGAACATTTTAACGTAATGTTAACTAAGAGTCAACCACATTTAACTTAGTGCTATGTATCATTTGTGTAAGATTATTTGTTCAATGTCCTCTGAATGCCTCTGTTAAATCTGCCTCTACTACAATCCTAAGCACTATATTTCATTCCTTAACTATTCACAAGTTTAAGAGTATTTATTTTCATCTCATGTTTGCTTCTTGATTCTAAATTTGTGTATGTGTGGTAACAGTCATTCTCTAACTCTGTCCTGTCTTACAGTCAAAAACCGAGGATATTGTAATGGAGAGCACAAAGGTGGCTTCCTATTTAAATATATACTTTGGTTCTGCCTTCACAAAAGAAGGCTCATATAATATCATAAAAATGTTGGGGAACATAGGGTCTGGTGATTGGGAGGAACTGAATGAAATCAGTCTTAGTTGGGAAATAGTATTGTGGAAATTGATAGCCAATATATCGCAAGGACTCAATAATCTACACTCCAGTGTACTTAAGACAGTGGCCCTAAGAATAGTGGATGCATTGGAGATCATCTTTCACAATTCCTTGTGCACCAGTCACTGAAAGTCAGAATGCAGTTGCAGCGGGAAGTGAAGGAGGCAAATGTGGTGTCACACAGCAAGATGATTCAAAAACAGTAGCAGGAACATCTTGCTGTAATTATACAGGGCATTGGTGAGATCATCGTTCTTAGGACTAAAGTAATCCCAAAGGGTATGGGTGAGAACGCAGGAACATGGATACTGAGTTGGATAATCAATTATGACCACACTGAATGATAAAACAGGCTTCAAGGGCTAAAGGACCTCCTCCTGCTTCTATTTTCTGTGTCTCTGCCCCTCATGATCTTGAAAAGTTCTATCAAATCTCCTTGTAACCTTCTCCTTTCCAAGGAAAACAGGTTGAACTTCTCTAGTCTTTCCTCATAACTGAAGTATCTAATCCCTGGGATCCATTCTCATAAACCTGTTCTGTATTTTGTCCAATTCATTTACATCCTTCCCATAGTCTGGCCCTCCAGAACTACACATAGTACTTCAGACGAAGTCTAACCAATGTCTTACATAACTTCATCATAGCCTTCCCACTCTTGTACTCTGTGACTCTATTTATAAAGCCTTGAATGCTTTATAAATACCTATTCTGCCACCTTTAATGACTGTACAGATACACTAGATTCTCCTGCTTCTGCACATCCTTTAGAAAAGTATGTTTTGTTTTCATTATTCTTCCATTTTCTTTATACCAGAATGCATCACCTCATACCCGTCCACATTTTAACTTTATCTTCCACCTATCCTCCTACTCCACCAATGTGCCTATGGTCTGTGAAGTTCTACACTTCTTCTCAATTTGCAATTCTCTCAAGCTTTTTGAAATTGTCTCTTCTATACCAGAATCTAAATCATTTGTGTAAATATATATTATCAGGAGAAGAAAGGGTCCCAATTCCTGTGAAACTCCATTAAAAACCTTCTCGCAGCCTGAAAAATACCTATTAACTATTATTGTCTGTTCCCTATCTCTCAGGCAATGTTGTAGTCACATTGCTATTGATTTATCCAGGACCTCTCACTTCTCTCACAAGTCCGCTGGGTGGCGCTGTGTTGAATGTGTTTTGGAATCACATCAACAGCTTTCCCTTCATCAACCCTCTTCCTTACCTCACTAAGATATCTCCAAGTTGGTTAGACACAATGTTATCTTAATAAATTCATGCTGGTTGTTTTAAATAAATCCACATCTTTCATGCAATTATTAATTCTACCACGGAAAATTGTTTCTCATGTTCACATTGCTCATATTTTGATTTCTTTAAAATCTGTGATTAAATGATGTTTGCAGCTTGTTTGGGCAGACAGTGATAAAGTGGGCTGTAGTAGTCACTTTTGTGAAGAAGTCCAAGGCCTGAATCATAAAAACCTGTCTCTTCTGGTCTGCAACTATCTCCCTCCGTAAGTATAAATTTTTACAAAACCATTTCTAGTTCTTCCAAGTTAAAGTATGACATAGGGGTGTTTTTATTTTGCACTAGACACTGCTTACTTATAGTTAAATCCCATAAAGTAAACTAATGCTATGACACTGTAATTTTTAAATTTAAATACTGTTAATTATTTTGGTCTTTTGTGATGTCATATTTAAATAGTTGTCCAGCCCTGATGTGATCAAAGTCAAGTCTCTTTCTTTGATATTTGTCTATGTAACATTTTTTATCAAAGAATTTATGAGCCAACTCAAACTGTATTTATATTTGTATTTCTAGAGGCAATGTACTCGGAGAAAAACCATATAAGAAAGGAATACCTTGCAGTGAATGCCCAGATGGAACTAAGTGCATTGATATGCTTTGTAGTGAGTATCTAGTTATATATAGGAATTGGAACAGGAATATACCACTCAACTCTCCAGATATGATCTCAATAAGGCCCTGTAGAATTGGAGGAAAAGTTCCTTACGTTTATGTTTCATTCCACTTTAACTAAACCACAATATTTCATTCGCTTCGTAATCAATTGCTGTACCTGCATACTAATTTCTTTGTGATTTTCATAGACCCATCGATGTTAACAGAAGATCATTCAGACCATCATGTCCATACCAGCCAACAAAAATCTGACTAAACTAATCCTATTTTCTAGCTTTAGACCTGTGGCTGTGAAGGCTATGGCAACACAAGTGAACTGTTCAATACTATTTAAATGTGATGAGAGTTTTTAATTCAACTACTCTTACAGGCTGTGAGTTCCAGACTCGCATCACAGTTACAGGAGTAATCCCCTGAAAATACCTTCAGCTCCAGCCTTGTTTCCATCATCTTCTCCAAACGCAACCAACATTTGTTTGGCAACTGTCTTTTCATACTTTATGCTCTACTCCCTTGAGCCCTGCCAGGGTACAACTCCTGTCCTAGTTCTCACTATTGTCAACCAGCCCTGATATCATTCCGTTAAGATCAATCTGAAAATCTACATGATACCTGTTTATTGAAAATGGACAGAAGTCTTTTCTGTTCATGACTTTTAGCTGTGTCACACTCCTGAAGCCCTGAGAGATTGATCCAGATATAAATTAAAATCAATTTCTCGATTATCATTGACAACATCTCAATTTTCTCAACAGTCAACATAATAAGCATGGGATGAATTAATCAACATGGCTTCATCAAAGCACTTCTCAAACTAGCAGCCCCTGCCATCCTAAAAAGACAAGGACAAATGGCACATGGAACACAATTACCTTCAAGTTTCCCCCTAGATTACATAGCAGCATGACTTTCAAGTATGTTGTCATTGCTCTTTGTCGCTAGGGCAAAATTCAGGAACTCTATGCTTATTAAAACTTTGGTAATACCTTTACCACAGATACAATGGTTTAAGAAGACAATTCATCATGACCTCCTCAGGCAGTTAGGGATAGTCAGTGAATGCTGCCATTGCTAGAGTCACCTATATTCTATAAATGAATTAAACAACAAACTAGAGAAACTCAGCTATTCTGTGAGCATCTGTAGAGAAAAAAAAAGTAGGGAGTGAGAGACAAGTTGCCAGTTTCAAATCAATTTCATTATTTGTATATAGATTGGATAGACCATCCCAAGTTGCCAAGAGACGATGGATAGAGTTTGGGTCTTCTTGAACTGCTGCAAGTATTGTGGTAATGGTATGTGATTTTGGGCATGAACTTTAAGTTGATGCTGTTTTCAAGGCATTGCTGCCCTATCATTGTTGGTAGCTGCAAAAAGTGAGAGAGGTACCATTGGAAAAAACTCTGGCAAGTTACAAAGCAAACTGTAGATAATACTCATTCCAGCTGCAGTGCCTTTGAGGTGAAACAAGTAGGTGTTGAATACAATAGCAGGCAACTAATAAAATGAGATATTAAGTCTTGGATAGTGGGATGTTTCTTGAATGTTACGCTAATACCAGTTCATTTCTTACCAAACTTTATATTGTAATAGTAAAAGGCACAGGAGGAAATCAAAAATCCCAGAATTGAGTGCTGCTACTGTTGTCACATTGTTGGTACAGTTCACATTCTGTTAAATAGTTATCCCAAGACATTGAGTCATAGAGTTGATGGGGGACTTGAGATGGTAATATGGTTGAAATGCAAAGGACAATGGCTGGCTTCTCTATTTGAGGTGGTCATCATTGTGAAAAATTTTATCTATGACTTGCACATTGAAACCCTGGTGTCTTCCAAAGGCGGCCATGACTATTTCATAGTTGGAAAGTTATAAATGGAATGAAACACTGTGAATCATCAGGAGACAGCACCAATTCTGTACACCAAGTACTTGTCAATGACTCTAATGAATCATTTGAATTTGGGCTGAGCTCATTTTCCTGAGGACTTCATTCATTGATGTGTCAGAGCTGTGAACATTTGTCTCTGAAAGCCAAAACAAGTTTTTTTCGGCAAGCATGGCTCTAGTCATTGGAAGACACTCACTTTGACCACCGTTGATTCCACTTTTGCTAGGGCTGTTTTACATAATATTTGATCAAATGTTGCCTGATGAGAAGTGCAGAATTTATACCCACACCAACTTTCAAGCTCTAATATATATAGTAAAAGACATGAAAGACAATCGGATCAATTAATCGTGTCTTGTGTTTGTGACTTTCAAAAAAAACGTGAAATTTTAGTTTGAGCATTAAAAGTATATATTCTTCTTAGCAAATTATTTTAGTTCAACTCTGAAGTTGTTTTTAAAATTTATTTTACAGCATCTATACTAGAGCCAGAACCAGAACCAGTCACTGAGGCCAAGCCTAAAATGGAGGCAGAGGCAAAGCCACAGCCAGTCACAGAGTCAGAGGCAAAACTGGAGCCAATCACTGAGTCACATACAAAACCACAGCTAATCACAGAGTCAGAGGCAAAAGTGGAGCCAATCACAAATTCACAAACAAAACTGCAGCCAATCACAGAGTCAGAGACCAAAATAGAGTCAACCCCAGAGTTAGAGACTAAACTGGAGCCAAAAATAAAGCCAGGGACAACTCTGGAGCCAACAGTAAAGCCAGGGACAACTTTGGAGCCTCATACAGAGGAAAAGACCATACCATATCTAAAGAATGACCCAGAGATGAAATGGACAGTGATACTCCAAGACCCAAATTTTCTGCATCATTCAAAATGTAAGAAATTATTCTTGATCTGATGATCGTGTCATCTTTGTCATTTTTACAGGCATCTTCTCATCCATTTGCTTTCTCGCAGATTCATAGTCATGCTCTCTGACATGGAGTCTTCTTTCCTGCTGCAAATGTCTTGCATTTATTCTCAATAAATATGAGCTCCCTGTTTTACTTGATTGTGAGCCAGAATATCCAAACTGAAAATTAAGCTTTTATTTAATAATTCACTTGTTCATTTTTAAAATTATTTTCCCCAGTAATACTTCATTGCAAAATATAGGTTTTAAATAACAAAGTAATAAGTTTTTTTTAAGTTAATTTGAATTTTATTTGGAGAAATAGTAGAAATAAAGATTTGAGCAGTCAGAGTCAGGATTTGAATACCTTTTTCCATCAAAGTGCTCATTTGGAGGTGAGTTCTTTTTAATATATAGCAAGATTGTAAAATTAATTTTGCACACTCATTTCCTTGGTCTGTATTTTTTCATGATGTGGAAGAACTGGTGTTGGACTGGGGTGAACAAAGTTAAAAATCACATAACAGCAGGTTATAGTCCAACAGGTTCATTTGGGCACTAGCTTTCGGAGGTCTACGATGAAGGAGCAGCGCTCCGAAAGTTGTGCTTCCAAATAAACCTGTTGGACTATACCCTGCTGTTTGATTTTTAACTGTATTTTTGCAACACCAGTCATTTTATCATTTCAGTTTTATGTTTCTTTTTTGTTCCTCTTTTGTCTATGATCATCTTTCTTTCCCTTATTTTTCTCTCTCCTCCTTACACACTCTATCTCTTCTTATTACTCTAGAATTCCCACTAAGAATTAAATACTAATGGAAGAAGTAATCAATTGTCTAATTCTATTAGGCAGGTTTGACTATGATCTTGTGATTTTTATTTCAGCCTTTGTTATATAAGAAACTTGCCATTCTCATCCTATCTTGCATCAATTATTCAGTAGTGATGAAAAATCATCGATGGTGGAAATCTGCCATTGTGTTAAAAGCGTTGTTCTGACACACAAAAAAATTACCATTCTATGTAAACTAATAGACAGTGAGTGAAACCATAAACTTTTATGGTGAATACAATGGGTTAGAGCAGGTTTGTCACCAATTGTACTTGTGTGTAATTTGTCTTTCCCTGACTTCAGTAGCAGAGAATATCAGTAGGGCAACCAATCTCCTGCTGCCTGTTTTGTGTCCATGCAGCTGCTGAAAGATCAATTTTAAACAATCTTTTTAAGACAAATTATGATCTTCAATACACTAACTACAGATGTAGAAGTCCCACATTAGCAATTAGAATTGTCATAGTCATAAATCCCTGATATGAACTTATACTTTAAAACTATGGTTGTGGTAGTGAAGATTAAAATTGCTGACAGTTTCACAATATCATCTTGGCCCGGTTCTCTGGCATTCACTCTGCAAAGCCTGAAGATGACTTCTGGTCCTCCTCACCCCACATCTTGTTCATTAAAAACTCTCAAAGTACATTACCTTGATTCAGTTTGAGGCTATTATGTTTTATTGATATTCCCATCAAATCTCTGCATTTTTTGTTTGTTGTGTTTTCACCAGCAAAACCAGAGATAAACTGAAGCCATTCTGCCAGCTTCAGAATCCAATTGGATTTTTTTACAGAAATTGTTCATGTATGATAGTGGCAAGAGACTCATTTATTACCCATCTTCGGCTGCCCTACAGAAGGTAGCATTCAGCCTTCTTGTTGAATCACTACATTCCATGTGAGAAAATTGGTTCCAACATGCTGTTGAGTGAGGAGCTACGGGTTACAAGTGTCTCAGATTATTTCTTCACGTTAATGGCATAAAATAAATGAAATTTATTGTTCATTAGGTACAGAAAATCTGTAGTTCTCTTGCCTTTTTTCTCTTTTGCTTTTTGTGCTGTTCAGTCTACAGATTTCTTTTTTCTGTCTGTGCCTCTACAATTCTGTACCTCATGGCTTTTTGCACCTAGCATTCTGGTTTGATGCAACAACAAAATGGACTGACTGAAACTGAGCAGTGTGCATGATATTTAACTGTATAATCAAAATTGTGTGGTCACTACACTAAAACGTTTATGTAGTGAATCATAAATCTTGTTACTTAACTATCAAACAATCTAGTGATTACTTTTTAAGCTTCAAAGACGTAATTCTTAACAGGAGTTTTACGGATTTTGCACTTTGAAAGTTGTTGATTTCCTGTATTCTGTTTCTGTTCTGAGCATTACAAAGTTAGATAATCTGACTTCAAATGACAAAACAAATTAAATTTATGAAGGAATGCCAAAATCAACCCACGTAGGAAACGACAGGCAGAAGCACAATCAAGCGGAATGTTTCCTGCCATTGATAAATAAGGGCATTTGCCCAAAACGTCGATTTCGCTGCACTTTGGATGCTGCCTGAACTGCTGTGCTCTTCCAGCACCACTGATCCAGAATCTGGTTTCCAGCATCTGCAGTCATTGTTTTTACCTCCTAAATAAGGGAGTGTCAGTTTATCCAACGCAATATTGTACATTTATATTAAAGGAAAACCCGTACAAGTTATGCTCAATATTGTTGCTGGTAAATGAATTATTATATTGTTTTAAAGCTTGAATCCTGAACTTACATCTTGAATTTTATTTTCAACAGGTGAACAAGTAAACAATGGGAATTTGACACTCTCCTCGTGTATTCTGACATTCATCATGTTATTGGTTTTGTATTTTGCACAAACCTAGTGTCAATGACCTTACTTCCAGTAAGATTTCCTGAGGCTCCCCCAGGGGAACACCATCCTAGTAAAAGTTTGCATTGGTAAATACATTGATTCTAAATATACTAGCTATAAAATTTTTCAAACTGAATTTAAAATACTTTCCAATTTGTCTGATTTCCAAAATGTTTTAGGTTGATCAGTTTCATTACTGGACCTTAAAAAAAACACTTGAAATAGTTTTAGGTTGTAACTTGAGGCTCATGTTAATCTTATCATTGCTGTTCAGGTAGCACACTTGTTAACTTGTGATCTAAGACCAGGTTCAAGAGCAACAGCTGAGATGAGCTTTTAAATCCAATGGAAAACCAGAAGATATAGTGAAACCATATTTTTGTTTTTTTCTGCTGCTTCTTGTTCTTCATCTAAAGAAAGCAATGGAGTTAGCCTTTTAAAAACATATCAAATTCTCATTAAAGCCTTTAATGGTCTTTGTAATATTGATGGGAACCTATGCGATATCAGAAACTAAGCATCCACTTCATCAATCACCATCAAGAACTTAATTTACTGTTGTATTAAACAGAACTGATACTTCGATTAGCTGAGCAGTGCTCAGTTCAAGGATTCTTTAACAAATGAGCAGCATGTGGCTCAATATTTCCATGTTTTGATTTGCTGTATATTTCACTGTCCCTTGAGCAAAACCATCACTACCAGGTTATGGTTGTTTAAGTAAATTGTTAAAGCAGCAGCAACAAATTATATTTCTGTGGTGTTTCTAACTCAGTGTTAAAATGCCTTTCAATCTTTCCTTACCCATGCCAAGTTCTTCTCCAGTCTTACATCACTTGCCATGCAGTGCATGCACTTGGCAGGGCACACATTCAAACTGCAATTAGAAGGGAAAGACTTGCCACCCTTGCATCTTCTTGTGTTGTGTTCATGAATACAGTGAGTTAAGTGACAATTGCTACAGTTTTAACAGCTTTGGATAGTAACATCTGAAATTGTGACCTAGTGAACTGTGTCCTTTCTGAATACCCTTGCAAAGCTTACCTTCGTTATTAACAGGCAGGCAGACAGATAGGACCTGTGGATTACTCGTGTCCATAATGTCTCTCATTTTATTCAGTGCAACTTCAACCATGAAATATTACATTTTAGGGCAAAATCCTAGTTTATAATGAATGTGCCCTGTACTGTGTTTTCAAGATAAATGCCCAAGAAAACAAACCATAGATAGCAAATTGCAACACTAAATTAAAATATTTCTTTCATTCAAGCGTTCACTTGCTCACAAAGATTTTTATTCAATAAGAACAATGACATTCCTGGAACTGATTTCCAGGGATATTTATTTCACTGTTGCATAAAATCAGCATCCCAATGAAGCAAAGACATGAAAACTATGCAATCAGCGCAGCACAATGTACAAAGCATTGCAAGGCAATTAAGAAATGAATGACTGGCATCCTTTCAGTTCTGTCATAGCCCGTCTGCGCATTGCTGTACTGACGCACAGTGCAACAGAACCCACTGATCAAATGAAGAAAATGACAGGATGAATACCTCAATTGAAAGAAAAGTGAACAACAAAATCAATTTTCTTGCATTAGTATCTTCGATCTTTGTAGATACAGACAGGAAAATATAGACTTTATCACTGGAAATGTGATCAGGAGCACAAAGGGATTTTCAAAAATCTTGAACTGGAATCCTGATTTTGGTGGTTAAAAGGTGCAGCCTGTGTCTTAACAGATGCCTTAAGCCAACAAGAATGGCAAGACATCCATTTATAAAATGTAGCCCAAATGATTGCAAAGTTGCAGAAAATTGTATCTGAATTCTGTTCAGTTTGACTCTTGTAATCTCATCGAGTATTTTAAATGAATTGTTGCTATCAAAGAGTCATAGAGATGTATAGCACAGAAACACACCCTTCGGTCCAACTTGTCCATGCCGACCAGATATCCCAACCCAATCTAGCCCCACCTGCCAGCACCTGGTCCATATCCCTCCAAACCCTTCCTATTCATATACCCATCTGGGTGCCTTTTAACTGTTGCAATTGTACCAGCCTCCACCACTTCCTCTGGCAGCTCATTCCATACGCATTCTACCCTCTGTGTGAAATCGTTACCTCTCAGATCTCTTTTATATCTTTCTTCTCTCAGCCTAAACCTATGCCCTCTAGTTCTGGACTCTTCTACCCCAGGGAAGAGACTTCGTGTATTTATCCAATCCATGCCCCTCATGCTTTTATAAACCTCTAAAACGTCAGCCCTCGTCTCTGTCGCTCCAGGGAAAACAGCCCTAGCCTGTTCAGCCTCTCCCTATAGCTCTAATCCTCCAATCCTGGCAACATCCTTGTAAATCTTTTCTGAACTCTTTAAAGTTTCACAACATCCTACCGATACGAAGGAGACCAGATTTGCATGCAATATTCCAAAAGTGGCTGAACCAGTGTCTTGTACAGCCTCAACATGACCTCCCAACTCCTATACTCAATACTCTGACCAATAAAGGAAAGCATACCAAACGCTTTCTACACTATCCTATCTACCTGCGACTCCATTTTCAAGGACCGATGAACCTTAGGACCTTACCATTAAGTGTGTAAGTCCTGTTAAGAATTGCTTTCCCAAAATGCAGCACCTCACATTTATCTAAATTAAACTCCATGTGCCACTTGTCAGCCCACTGGCCCATTAGAACAAGATCTCATTGTAATCTGAGATAACCTTCTTCTCTGTCCACTACACCTCAAATTTTGATGTCATCTGTAAATTTACTAACTATACCTCTTATGCTCACATCCAAATCATTTATATAAATGACAAAAAGTAGTGGATCCAGCACCGATCCTTGTGACACTCCACTGGTCACAGGGCTCCGGTCTGAAAGACAACCCTCCACCACCACCCTCTGTCTTCTACCTTTGAGCCAGTGCTGTATCCAAATGGCTAGTTCTCCCTGTATTCCGTGAGATCTAACCTTGCTAACCAGTCTCCCATGGGGAACCTTGTTGAACACATTGCAGAAGTCCATATAGATCAAGTCCATGCTGATAGTATAAAATGATTGTAGATAACTGTCTGTTTACTTTTATTCTGTATTACAGTCTTGATATTTTGTGCTTTGATCTAAAAATGTGGAAAATTGATCAAAAATAAAACATCTGTATACATGTGCAAAGAGAAGTGTCTAACTTGCTTTCAATTAGCCATGCCATCAGGAATCTATCTGATCTGTGAATGGACAGCACAGTTGCTCAGTGGTTAGTACTCTTGCCTCACAGCGCCAACAGCCTAGGTTCGATTCCCGCCTCAATTGACTGTGTGGAGTTTGCACATTCTCCCCATGTTTGCGTGGGTTTCCTCTGGGTGCTCCGGTTTCCTCCCACAATCCAAAGATGTGCAGGTCAGGTGAATTGGCCATGCTAAATTGCCCATAGTGTTAGGTGCATTAGTCAGGGGTAAATATAAGGTAGGTGATGGGTCTGAGTGGGTTACTCTTCTGACGGTCAGTGTGGACTTGTTGGGCCGAAGGGCCTGTTTCCATACGGTCAGGAATCTAATCTAAAACTGCATCCAGAAATCTGATACAAAAGCAAAAATTGTTGGAGAAACTCAGCAGGTCTGGCAGTATCTATAGAAGAAAGTAGAGTTAATGTTTTGAGTCTAGTTAACAGCTAGGAAAAGATCATAATCGTTGTGATGCCAAAGAGGAGTCGGGGGGTGGGGTTGTGGAGGTGACGTGTAAGGTGGAGGTGGAGCCCAGACAGAGATATGAATGTGATAGGTAAGCAAAGAGATAATGGATAGAAGGAAATCTGAATGAGTGGTAATAATAACTCAGTGTCAGAAACTGTGTTAGTTGTACTGAATGCAACCCATATAATGGGATATCAGGCCTAGCAGAATCCTTCCTATCAGAAAGATGCTGTGAAACTTAAAAGGGTTCAGAAAAGATTTACAAGGATGTTACCAGGGTTGGAGGATTTGAGCTACAGGAGATGCTGAACAGGCTGGGGCTGTTTTCCCTGGAAAGACGGAAGCTGAGGGGTGACCTTATAGAGATTTACAAAATTATGAGGGGCATGGATAGGATAAATAGGCAAAGTCTTTTCCCTGGGGTCGGGAAGTACAGAACTAGAGGGCATAAGTTTAGGGTGAGAGGGTAAAGGTATAAAAGAGACCTAAGGGGCAATGTTTTCACACAGAGAGTGGTACGGGTATGGAATGAGCTGCCAGAGGAAGTGGTGGAGGTTAGTACAATTGCAACATTTAAGAGGCATTTGGATGGGTGTATGAATAGGATGCATTTGGAGGGATATGGGTCGGGTGCTGGTAGGTGGGATTAGATTGGGTTGGGATATCTGGTCGTCATAGACCGAAGGGTCTGTTTCCATGCTGTACATCTCCATGACTCTATGACTGCTGAAAGCAGCCCATCATAACAGGACTGGGTGTGGGTTTAAAAACATGGAAGAATGGAATCAGGTTCTAAAATTATTGAACTCAATGTTGAGTCCTAGAAGCTGCAGATTTCCCAGATGGAAAATGAGATGCTGTTGCACTGAGACCTATGACAGAAATGTTGGCAATGAGAACTTGGTGGTGTGTTGAAGAGGCAGGCAACTGGAAACTTGGAATCACTTTTGTGGACAGGACATAGGTGTACTGGGAAGCGGTCACCCAGCCTGCATTTCATCCCCCCAAAGTACAGCAGACTGCATTGTGAACAGTGAGAACAGTGACAAGATTGAATGAAGTACCGGTGCTTCACCTACAAGGTCTGTCTGGTACTTTGAATAGTGAGCAGGAAGGAGGTAAACGGTCATGGTATTACGCCTTCTGTGATTGCGTTCCCCAAGCTCAGCCACACCCTGACCAAGGCAGAGAAGCAAGACCTAGTGGATGCACACAACAAGTTCCGCTCTTCAGCATCCGATGCATCCAACATGCTGACAATGGTAAGTGAGATGTCCCAGTGTCCCAGAGGGAAGGTGTCCTGCACAACCTTTCTCTTAACCACCCCACACCCATTCTGTTATGACATGGGTTGCTTTCTGCCTTGTACTCCTCTACCCATTATTACATTATATGAGTGATATTCAGCACAGGGAACCCAATTTCTCACTCTTAGCTCTCATTACCACTTTTTCAGTGTTCCTTCTGTCCTGGTCACCTAACCACTCACCTAAATTCGAGTTCAACTTCACCTTTTTCCTAGCTGCTAACAGTTCTGACAGAGAGTCACTGAACTCGGGAACATTAACTGTGCTTTCTGCCCACCGATGCTGCCAGATTTGCTGAGTTTCTCCAGCAATTTCTGTTTTTTGTTTCAGTTCGCCAGCGATTCTTTGGTTTATTCTAGAAATCCGTTTTGTTTTAGGCTCAAGTGTAGCCCACTTAAGCGAAATAAAGACCATGATCCGTTACAGTTGTGCATCTTGCATCTCAATCCTTCAGCGCTGACTTCTGAATGTTGATATCAAACGGCGCCTAAAGGCGTCATAAAGTTGTTCCCGCGGTCACAATCATGAACATTGCGCTTCGTTTCCTCTGCCTCTCTGAGCCGGGAGGCCCTGTCCATGAACTCAGGGCCAGGCTTGTCACAGGGTCTGCGAGGAAGGATGGCAGCAGGAACACTCCGCTTGCTCGCTCTGCTGCTCATTTCTCTGGCGTTCCCCAAGCTCAGCCACACCCTGACCAAGGCAGAGAAGAAAGACCTAGTGGATGCACACAACAAGTTCCGCTCTTCAGCATCCGATGCATCCAACATGCTGACAATGGTAAGTGAGATTGATTCCTTCATTGTGACTCCGAAGAGAGATGAAGAAAAGCTGAGAGAGCAAAAAAAATGATTTCCTCATCCCTGATCGAAAAAAAATGCCTCAGTTAGAAAGTTGATTGTACCTCACCAATCCTGGGTCATGGGGAAGGCAGTGTTTCCACCGGTTTGCATAGGACTCGTTCCGACATCCGAGACCTGCCAGTTTTTGAATCACTTAACAACTAACTTTTCCTCCATTGCCATCATCATTATGTGTGCTGGTAGTTGTTCATATCTATCTTTAAGTTGTTGACAAATGAGAAACTGCTCAGAGTCATAGAGACGTACAGCATGGAAACAAACCCTTCAGTCCAACCCATCCATGCTGACCAGATATCCCAACCCAATCCCGTCCCACCTGCCAGCACCCGGCCCATATCCCTCCAAACCCTTCCTATTATATATCCATCCAAATGCCAAATAAATGTTGCAATTGTACCAGCCTCCACCAGTTCCTCTGGCAGCTCATTCCCTATATGTACCACCCACTGTGAGAAAAAGTTTCCCCTTAGGTCTCTTTTATATCTTTACCCTCTCACACTAAACCTATGCCCTCTAGTTCTGGACTCCCTGACCCCAGGGAAAAGACTTTGTCTGTTTATCCTATCCATGCCCCTCAATTTTGTAAATCTCTATAAGGTCACCCCTCAGTCTCTGACGCTCCAGGGAAACAGCCCCAGCCTGTTCAGCCTCTCCCTATAGCTCAAATCCTCCAACCCTGGCAACATCCTTGTAAATCTTATCTGAACCCTTTCAAGTTTCACAACATCTTTCCAATAGGAAGGAGACCAGAATTGCACGCAATATTCCAACAGTGTCCTGTACAGCCTCAACATGACCTCCCAACTCCTGTACCCAATACTCTTACCAATAAAGGAAAGCATACCAAACGCCTTCTTCATTATCCTATCTACCTGCGACTGCACTTTCAAGGAGCTATGAACCTGCACTCCAAGAGTGTTCAGCAGACACTCCCTAGGATCTTTGCTTTCTCAAAATGTACCACCTCGCATTTCTTTGAATTAAACTCCATCTGCCACTTTTCAGCCCTTGGCCCATCTGGTCAAAATCCTGTTGTAATCTGAGGTAACCCTCTTTGCTGAGAAAAAAGTGAGGTCTGCAGATGCTGGAGATCAGAGCTGAAAATGTGTTGCTGGAAAAGCGCAACAGGTTAGGCAGCATCTAAGGAGCAGGAGATTCGACGTTTCGGACATAAGCCCTTCATTCCTGCTCCTTGGATGCTGCCTGATGTGCTGCGCTTTTCCAGCAACACATTTTCAGCGTTAACCCTCTTTGCTATCCACTACACCTCAAATTTTGGTGTCATCTGCAAACTTACTAACTATACCTCTTATGCTCACATCCAAATCATTTATATAAATGACAAAAAGTAGAGGACCCAGCACCAATCCTTGAGGCACTCCACTGGTCACAGGCCTCCAGTCTGAAAAACAACTGTCTACCACCACCCCCTGTCTTCTACCTTTGAGCCTGTTCTGTATCCAAATGGCTAGTCTCCCTGTATTTCATGAGATCTAACCTTGCTAACCAGCCTCCCATGGAGAACCTTGTTGAATGCCTTACTGAAGTCAATATAGATCACATCTACCACTCTGCTCTCATCAATCCTCTTTGTTACTTCTTCAAAAAACTCACTCAAGTTTATGAGACATGATTTCCCACACACAAAGCCATGTTGACTATCCCTAATCATTCCTGAAGCCCATTCCTGAAGAAGGGTTCATGCCCGAAACGTCAACTTTCCTGCTCCTTGGATGCTGCCTGACCTGCTGCGCTTTTCCAGCAACACATTTTCAGCTCTAATCTCCAGCATCTGCAGTCCTCACTTTCTCCTATCCCTAATCAGTCTTTGCCTTTCCAAATATATGTACATCCTGTCCCTCAGGATTCCCTCCAACAACTTGCCCACCACTGACGTTAGGTTCACTGGTCAATAGTTCCCTAGCTTGTCCTTACCACCCTTCTTACCCAGTCTTCCGGCACCTCACCTGTGACTATCGATGATACAAATATCTCAGCAAGAGGCTCAGCAATCACTTCTCATCGTTCAACTTTGAAGCCATCCAACATTGATTATTTCTCTTTTTCCTCGATTCTACCCTCCTTAACACCTCTTCTAAGTCTGCTCTCTCTTAAAATGTCTGCTACCTAGTATCTCCTAATTGTATTTGACAAACTTCGCTCTTCAGGAGGTAATGTGTGTATGGAATAAGCTGCAAGAGGAAGAGGAGGCTGGTTCCATCATAACATTGAAAAGGCATTTGGATGGATATATGAATAGGAAGGGTTTACAGGAATATGGGCCAAATGCTGGCAGATTTATCTAGGATACCTGGTCAGCGTGGATGAGTTGGACCAAAAGGTCTGATTCCATGCTGTACAGCTTTATGACTCCACCATGCTTAATCATTTGTTATTTGTTTTCTGCTCTGCAGATCTTTCCATTCTCCTGATTTCACGTATTTCAAAGCTATTTAGAATCATAGAATTCCTACAGTGTGGAAGCAGGCCATTCAGTCCACACTAACCCTCCAAAAAGCATCCCACCCAGACTTCTCCCCTGCCCCACACCCCCAATCCCTGCAACTCTGCATTTCCCATGGCTAATCCGTCTAGCCAATACACTCCTGGACATGATGGGAAATTTAGCAAGGTCAATCCACCTAACCTGCATCTTTGGACTGTGGGAGGAAACTAGAGCACCCATCAGAAACCAACAGAGATATGGAAGAATGTGCAAACTTCACACAGTTACCCATGGGAGGAATTGAATCCTGGTCCCTGGCACTGTGAACGGGCAATGTGAACCACTCAGCTACTATACTGCCAAGTTGGAGATTTAGTAAGTTGGGTTTTCCATGTCCCATGGCCAGCCAAAACAACAGTGAATCAAGCTCCTTAACGAGTATAGGACACACATCTTTCTATTTGCAGAAACTATCTTTGAGTCATTCAAAGATGTCAGTAGAAAAAAGATTCCATCATGCGCCTCTCAAAACTTTTACCAGCTCCTTCGGGGAGCTTGTGGCACGATAATAATGTCACTGAACTAGTAATCCGGAGCCACAGGCTAGTGTTCTTGGGATATGGGTTTGACTTCCATCATAGCAGATGGTGAAACTTGTATTCAATAAAATCTTGAATAGAAGAGCTAATGGTGACCATGTAAGCATTGTTGACTATTTAAAAACTCTCATATTGTTCAATGATTTAGCAATTTTTGAGAAGATTTGTAGCTCAGGTTGATAAGTATGTACGTTAGCTCACTGAGCTGCAAGGTTTGTTTTCAGATGTTTTGTCACCATACTAGGTAACATCATCAGTGAGAGTCCCCAGTGAAACGCTGGTGGTACATTCCGCCTCTCTATTTAAAGGTCTTGATTTCTTCAGGTGGGTGATGTCATTTCTGGAAACAACAAACACAGATCAAATACTTAACTTCAGAAGCAGTCATTAAACACTCACAAACGGACCTGCATCAAGACATTATTTCAATGAGTTTCATCGTACTGCAGCACCCAAGAACTACAAACAGGTACCCAATAAACACAATCTGCTGATTCCTCAGAAACAAACCCAAACAAGTAGACACAATGCAATGAAAAACTATAGCCACATTACCTTACATCAAAGACATATCAGAAATGACTTCAAGACCACTCAGACCCCTTGGCATCATGGTAGCCCACAAACCTACTAACACACTTAAACAGCGACTAATGAACCTAAAGGATCCATTAGATACAACCAGCAAAGCTAATGTAATTTACAAAATATCATGCAAGAACAGTAAAAAGCACTATATCAGACAAACAGGCAGGAAACTTACCACCGGAATGCATGAACATCAACTAGCCACCAAAAGACATGACCCATTATCACTAATTTCTATACATACGATAAAGAAGGACACCACTTTGACTGGGACAATGCACTTATCCTAGGGTAAGTGAAACAAAGAACTGCACAAGAAATCTGATAGGAATAGCATTCTAATTGGAACTCCATTAATAAACACATCAATTTAGACCCCATCTATCTTCTCTTCAAAAAAGAACCGGAAAGGACATCACCCACCTTAAGAAATCAAGACCTATAAATAGAGAGGTGGGACATATCACCTAGCTTCCGTGGAGACTCTCACTGATGATGTTACCTAGTCATGGTGACAAAACGTCTGAAAACAAACCTTCCAGCTCAGCAAGCTAACTTACACCCATATTAATGATATACTTGCGGAAAGGAAATCTGCCATTTCTACCTGGTCTCATCGACATGTGACTCCAGGCCTGCAGCAATGCGGCTGATTCTTAATTGCTCTCTGAAATAGCCTGGAAAATCACTCACTTGTATCAACACTAAGAATGCCTAAAGAAAGCAATGAAATCTGGTGGACTAGCTGACATTGACCTAGGCACCAGGAGTTCTGCAAAGTTCTCCTTACCAAAATCTGCAGCCTTGTGTGACAGTGTCCCACAGACTAGTCAAACATCATAGTAATGTGGAATCATACCTTATGAACAATTTCACAGATATCATCATTACCCTTTCTTATTATGTCCTTTCCCACTGGCAGAATAGATCCATTGGAGGTAGCAGTGCAGTATTATACAATCAGAAAAGATTTGCTCTGGGAGTCCTGAACATTGACTCCAGAACCATGAATTTTCATGCATTTGGTCAAACATGGCCAAGGAAACCTCTTGTTGATAGCACCCTCCCCTTGGCTGAGTACTCCTCCATGTTGATTAACTTTTGGAGAATGCACTGAAGGTGACAAGGACACAGAATGTTCTCTGGTGGGGGACTTTAATATCCATCATCAAAAGTGGCTTGGTAACATCAATACTGACCAAACTAAACTGAGTCTGCGGGAATAAATGAGAGAATTAGCAAGAATGAAAAATCGATTTGACCTTTCACCAATCTACCTGAATCAGATATTTCTCCATAGCAGAGAGCACTGTGCAGCAGCCCTCCTTGTGTAGATGAAGTTTCATCTTCACATTGAGAATAGCTTCTGTCATGCTGTGTGGATTACCAACATCTTAAATATACCTAACAGGTCAAAAGTAGGCATCCTCGAGCTGAATTCCAGAGTGAAATGAGAGTGACATCAAGGCAACCATTGGCATTGTGTAGCATCAAGGAGCCTGAGTGAAACTAAAGTTGGAGTAAGTTACGGAGAGAACTCTCCACTGGGTTGAAGTCATTCGTAGTACAAAGAATGATTTCTGTGGTTTTGAAGGTGTTCTAAAAACCAGATTTACTATTATTTCTGGCAACTTTATAGAGCTTTTAATTTAGACTCATACAATCCTAACTTATTTTATTAGCCATGTGTGACTGATCTTTCTTGCGTTTAAATATTACTTATATACAGTCAAACCATTATCATACTTTTTTCAATCCACTTCAGTCAATTTGTTTCCCATGCCTTCATTAATCCCTTATTCAAATTTAGCACCATTGCTTTAGATCAAACTTTTAAATATAACATAAAATTCTAACATATTGTAAATATGCATCACTAAAGGTCACTTTTACAATAACTTCTTTAATAGTCTCTTTATCGTTCCATACTTCTAGATCTAAAATAGCATGTTCTGCAGTTGGCTCCTCAACATACTGCTATAGAAAACCATTTTTTACACACTCCAGAAACTTGTCTTCCACTGCTTTAATGACCAAACGGTTTATCCAATCTATATGCTGCTTCAAGTCACCCATGATAACTGTGTTTTTCATGCTACATGCTTCTCTCATTCCTGATTCATAACATGCTCCACTTTATCACTACTATTTTGTGGCTTATAAACAACTTCAATCCCAGTGATTGCTGCCCCTTGCAGTTTGCTACCTCCACACAAACACCACACATTGTTCTTCTGATCTGAGATCCTCCTTGACTAATGTATTACTCCCATCCCTTATTATTTGTGTGATTCCACCATTTCCTCTTGTCTGTCTTTCCAAAATATCTTTGAACATTTATCCTGGTCATTGTGCAGCCATGTTTCTGTAATTGCAATTCGATTATACCTTGTTTCTCCTGTCTCTCTAGAATCTTTGTGATTTTCTGTTACCAACTTTGTTTCCTTCAAATTTGAGTTGCCCTTCAGGTTTTCATGTCCCAACATGCAGGTTTAAAACTAACCAAAGAGCAGCAATAAATCTTCATGTGTCAGTCCCATGAAAATGTAACCCATCCAGTTTGTACAGGTCACTTCTGCCCCAGAAGCAGTCCTAACTCCTCAGAAATCAAATGAGCTTCTCCCAACATGTGTTTTGCAGCCATGTTGTCAATAAATTAATCCTTCTGTTCTTACGGTCACTAGCACATGGCACTAGAAATAATCCTGAGATTACTGAACTTGAGGACCTGTTTTTTGATTTCCTTCCCAACTCCCTAAAATCTGCCTTCTAGGCCTCTTCCTTCTTCCGACCTATTTTGTTTTCACCAGTTTGGACCACCATGTCTGGCTGATTGTCCTCCCTCAGAAGGATGTCCTGCAACTAGTCCCCGCTGTCATTGACCCTGGCGCCAAGGAGCTAACACACCAACTTGGAGTCACGGTTAATGCCACAGAAGCACCTGTCAGATACCCCAACTATAGAATCCCCTATAAATATTTCTCTTCCATTCTCCTTCTGCCTTCCCTATCCAGCTGAGTTACCCATGATGCTATGGGCTTGACTTTGGCTGCACTCCTCTGAAGTTCTACTTACCTTAACAGTTTCTAAAATGGAATATTGATTAGCAAGCAAGAAAGACACGAGGACTCCTACTCTACCTGCCTGCTTTTCTTTGATTTTCAGGTAGCCATCAATTCCTTCTTTGCCTGTATGCTTCTAATCTGTGGTGTGACCACTTCATGATGTGTACTATTCATTTAGTCCTTTGCCTTGTGGATATGTGATTCCAGTTACGACTATGGGCGGTACGGTGGCACAGTGGTTAGCACTGCTGCCTCACAGCGCCTGAGACCCGGGTTCAATTCCTGACTCAGGCGACTGACTGTGTAGAGTTTGCACGTTCTCCCCGTGTCTGCGTGGGTTTCCTCCGGGTACTCCGGTTTCCTCCCACAGTCCAAAGATGTGCGGGTCAGGTGAATTGGCCATGTTAAATTGCCCGTACTGTTAGATAAGGGGTAAATGTAGGGGTATGGGTGGGTTGCGCTTCGGCGGGTTGGTGTGGACTTGTTGGGCCAAAGGGCCTGTTTCCACACTGTAAATCTAATCTAAAGATCTGAAGCCCAGAACTGAGGCCCTGTGCAGCCAGTACCACTTCCAGTAGATGTGTTTGTCTGGGACACATGGTATCCATGCCTTCATATGTACTGCAACATGTACACTCCACTTGTCCTTTCTGACCTGCCATCCCACACGTATAGGAATTTTTTTTAGCCTTAAAATAAGTATAAACGTTTGATGTAAATGAACCAACTTATTTCTCAGAAAAAGAGAGAAAAACAAGATTAAAAAAAAGACTACAGACTCATAATTCTGGATTTGAACAACACCTGAATGAAAAACTTCATCCATGGTGTTTAATAGGTTCATGTTAAATTGATATAAGTCATATTGCTAAATAATTGCTATGAACTAGTTGACTCGAGCAAAACCTCTTCTTCATTATTTTGTTAAAGATCTCTAAATCCAATAGATGCTCAAATAAGAGTTGGGAAAAAAGAAATGAATGCCACAAATTTATTGTAAATTTTGAATACTGTTAAGTGACCTTGTCACACTATCAATAAACATGGTATTAATTAATCTCCAAAAAGGTTTTGGACAAAATTTCATATCCTTTCCTTGAACTATGACTGAGGTAACAATATATTGACCAGATGAGGAGGGATAAAAAGACTGTCCTCTTTTCAACGATCTCGGTTGGTCACAATATCAATGTATTTTAGGCAGCAATGGCCTAATGGTAGTATTGTTGGCCTATTAATTCAGAGGGTAAAAAATGAGGTCTGCAGATGCTGGAGATCACAGTTGAAAATGTGTTGCTGGTTAAAGCACAGCAGGTTAGGCAGCATCCAAGGAATAGGAAATTCGACGTTTCGGGCATAAGCCCTTCATCAGGAATGAGGAGAGTGTGCCAAGCAGGCTAAGATAAAAGGTAGGGAGGAGGGACTTGGGGGAGGGGCGATGGAGATGTGATAGGTGGAAGGAGGTCAAGGTGAGGGTGATAGGCCGGAGTGGGGTGGGGACGGAGAGGTCAGGAAGAAGATTGCAGGTTAGGAGGGCGGTGCTGAGTTGAGGGAACCGACTGAGACAAGGTGGGGGGAGGGGAAATGAGGAAACTAGAGAAATCTGAGTTCATCCCTTGTGGTTGGAGGGTTCCCAGGCAGAAGATGAGGCGCTCCTCCTCCAGCCGTCGTGTTGTTATGTTCTGCCGGTGGAGGAGTCCAAGGACCTGCATGTCTCGGTGGAGTGGGAGGGAGAGTTAAAGTGTTGAGCCACGGGATGGTTGGGTTGGTTGGTCCGGGCGTCCCTGAGGTGTTCTCTGAAGCGTTCCGCAAGTAAGCGGCCCGTCTCCCCAATGTAGAGGAGGCCACATCGGGTGCAGCGGATGCAATAGATGATGTGTGTGGAGGTACAGGTGAACTTGTGGCGGATATGGAAGGATCCCTTGGGGCCTTGGAGGGAAGTGAGGGAGGAGGTGTGGGCGCAAGTTTTACATTTCCTGCGGTTGCAGGGGAAGGTGCCGGGAGTGGAGGTTGGGTTGGTGGGGGGTGTGGACCTGACGAGGGAGTCACAAAGGGAGTAGTCTTTGCAGAACGCTGATAGGGGAGGGGAGTTGAACAGTCCATCAACTTTACTAACACCTTCCATCCCGACCTCAAATTCACCTGGACTGTCTCAGACTCCTCCCTCCCCTTCTAGACCTTTCCATTTCTATCTCAGGCGACCGACTCAACACAGACATCTACTATAAACCGACTGACTCCCACAGCTATCTGGACTACACCTCCTCCCACCCTGCCCCCTGTAAAAACTCCATCCCATATTCCCAATTCCTTCGTCTCCGCCGCATCTGCTCCCAGGAGGACCAGTTCCAACACCGCACAGCCCAGATGGCCTCCTTCTTCAAGGACCGCAGATTCCCCCCAAACGTGATCGACGATGCCCTCCACCGCATCTCCTCCACTTCCCACTCCTCCGCCCTTGAGCCCCGCTCCTCCAACCGCCACCAAGACAGAAGCCCACTGGTTCTCACCTACCACCCCACCAACCTCCGTATACAACGTATCATCCGCCGTCATTTCCGCCACCTCCAAACGGACCCCACCACCAGGGATATATTTCCCTCCCCTCCCCTATCAGCGTTCCGCAAAGACCACTCCCTTCGTGACTCCCTCGTCAGGTCCACACCCCCCACCAACCCAACCTCCACTCCCGGCACCTTCCCCTGCAACCGCAGGAAATGTAAAACTTGCGCCCGCACCTCCTCCCTCACTTCCCTCCAAGGCCCCAAGGGATCCTTCCATATCCGCCACAAGTTCACCTGTACCTCCACAGACATCATCTATTGCATCCGCTGCACCCGATGTAGCCTCCTCTATATTGGGGAGACGGGTCGCTTACTTGCGGAACGCTTCAGAGAACACCTCAGGGACGCCCGGACCAACCAACCCAATCACCCCGTGGCTCAACACTTTAACTCTCCCTCCCACTCCACCGAGGACATGCAGGTCCTTGGACTCCTCCACCGGCAGAACATAACAACACGATGGCCAGAGGAGGAGCGCCTCATCTTCCGCCTGGGAGCCCTCCAACCACAAGGGATGAACTCAGATTTCTCCAGTTTCCTCATTTCCCCTCCCCCCACCTTGTCTCAGTCGGTTCCCTCAACTCAGCACCGCCCTCCGAACCTGCAATCTTCTTCCTGACCTCTCCACCCCCACCCCACTCCGGCCTATCACCCTCACCTTGACCTCCTTCCACCTATCACATCTCCATCGCCCCTCCCCCAAGTCCCTCCTCCCTACCTTTTATCTTAGCCTGCTTGGCACACTCTCCTCATTCCTGATGAAGGGCTTATGCCCGAAACGTCGAATTTCCTATTCCTTGGATGCTGCCTAACCTGCTGTGCTTTAACCAGCAACACATTTTCAACTATTAATTCAGAGACCCAGGTAACGTTGTCGGTTGGAATACTGCCATGGCAGATGGTGGAGTCTGAATTCTGTAAGAACCTGGAATTAAGCATCTAATAATGATTATGCATCCATTATTAGAAATCCCATTTGGTTCACTAAAGTCCTTTCGGGAACGTACCTGACGTCCTTACTGGTCTGGCCTCCACATGACTCCACACCCACAGCAACATGGTTGACTCTTTCCTGCCCTGTCAGCAATTAGGAGTGGTGGCCTAGCCAGCAACATTTTCATCCTGCAAATAAATGAAATTAAAAAATACTTTTTAAAACACAATTAAATCTCACTCTAGTTAAATTGTAGTTAATTAGTTCATGAGAAACATTAACGAGTTAATTACAAGGATATTTTAAATGAAAGAAAAATAAGTTTAGTATTTGTTAATGTCAAGAAGAATAATAGAGACAGGAAACCACAGGACATAAGTGGAAAGCTGAAAAGTGAATAAGAAAGAAAGATAAACAATATGCAGTTTAGAGTCCTTTGGGTGTCCTTGAGGTGGTAGGCTTTAACCTGAGACCACAATTTGTTGGCAGTGTCCAAGATGAGCAGCAGTTGTCGATATGACAAATATTGTTTGAGTTCTTGGTATTTGGGTGTTTCTCCAATTTGTGTTGTCAGCAGTTAATTAGTCCTCCCTTAGCAAGAAAGGGGAGAGAGAGTATTTCTTCTACTATTAGAAATTCATCTCCATTGCTTTGCCAAAACAGTTGCTTGAAATGTATCTCATTCATGTATTCCATGCCTGGGTTCATTTTCCCAGTCTGGATAATTGCAGGCTTCTCTTGTATTCTTAAAATGCAAAGGTTATCATTTAGGTATAAATTTAAAATGTGATGCACACGTTTCCTTTTATTTCCCTGGCTGTTTTCAGTCTCTTTTGATCAATTATTAACTTCTGTTAAGACAGTTGCATTTATTTTCCTGTTGTTTTGTGCAGCTTTGTTCAAGCTGTGATCAGGTGGTCATTTATGGCCATTTTTAAATTAGCAATTTTTAAAATGATTTTATCTCATGGAAGTTCCAGGTATTAATATAGATTATGTAAGCCCAAAACTGATAGATCAACCACAATCTCATTGAATAGTGCAGCAGACTCAATAGGTTGAATGGCCTACTTCTACTCCCACGTATTATTGTCTTATGGTAGTCCATATTTTATCACAATCATGACATTGATGATATGTTAATTGAAATAGATTTAGTTCAGACTTGCCCGAACTTCCATTTTTGTGTATACTATCTTTACTTGCTTTCAGAAATGGGATGGACATTTAGAAAAAGTTGCGAAGAAATATGCAGGTAAATGTCTCTGGAAACACAATACCAACAGAGGGAATGTTGGAGAAAATTTGTTTGCAACAAATGGACCATTAGACCCAGCAACGGGAGTCGAGGACTGGTACTTAGAGATTTTTGATTACACATATGAGAATATGAGCTGTACTCCAGGGAAAATGTGTGGACATTATACACAGGTAAGAATTTTAGCTTACTCCTCAGAGTGGGCAGATTTATGACTTTGTTTGATTAATGAACATGTCTAAGATTTTTAAAATCATATTTAAGGAGCTTCCTGAGAATGGAAATCAATTTTATTTGTGGTCTGCATAGCAAATAGAAAATTCCAAAGCTTCTATCAAGATTAAAAAAGTGTAAATGGCTGGATTTTACGTTAGAACTACCTATGAAGCTGATGGCATATACATATGTATAAATTCGACAGCAACATTTGCAACTACAAATTTGCAGTTAAATGTGTAAATCAGAAAGCTGTTATCCTAGTGTAAATATCGTTTAACTTTTAGTTACTAACAAACAATCTGTCTGGTAGTGAAAATGAACTTCAGTCTTTAATTATTTAAAAAAAGAAAATCATTCAACTTTACTATTCTTTCCATTTCTTTTATTCTTTCTGTGCCATCTTTCCTCTGCCTTTTTAAATTCACTTACTTTTGACATGGATTTTGTTATTTCAAGTAACACTTGTGGTTCATACGCAGTATTGATCATTAATAATTCTTCAACCATACATGGTTGCTGTACCCATTCAGACAAGTATCAGACGCTCTTTAAAGGGTACTGCAGCTTTGGACAGTTTGGGTATCCCTCCTATAGGAAGGATGTTATGAAACTTGCAAGGATTCAGAAAAGACTTACAAGGATGTTGTCAAGGTTGGGGGGTTTAGCAGTAGGGTGAGGTTGAATAGACTAGGTCTGTTTTCCCTGGAGCATCAGATGCTGATGACTGATTTTATCGAGGTTTATAAAATCATAAAGGTATATTTTTCCTAATTAACTGATTAACTCAATTTTTTGTGAGCTATTTTATAATTGATCCTACGATTAAAATGTTTTTCAACCAACCATTCAATTTACCTTTGCAACCACTTAATTATTAATCCATTAAATCTCAAGTATCCACGATAATTAATTTTATTGGGCATGCAAACTTTCTCTCATCTTACTTGTAAAAATAATGTAATTTTACTCATTTCTGAAGTCGATCAAAACCATTATTTCAACTGTTTCTTTCAAAGGTTTATTCATCTGTCGTAATAATTTTGAAATAATTACTTTTGTCACTTTCATTTTAAACGTATACACCACAAATTGCTTCTTTAGTAGAACTACAGAGTAGAATAAAAGTACAGAATAACATCATTCAGCCCACCCTGTCTGTCTGGGTTGAGTAAAGTGGTCATCTATCCTAATCCCCCTTTCCAGCACTTGGTTTGTACATTGTGATTATTACAGCAATCTTCCAATGCATAACATAGCTACAATTTATTTATTCTTCAAATGACCCATCAGTTTATAATCACATCCTTATTTATAGTCTCTGGCACATAAAAGGTGTGTGGGGAAAGAATAGGATAAACTTGAAAAAATACCCAGTAGAACGTATCAACAAGCAGTTGTCTTACCCTGAGGTTCATTTGTGTCTCTCATGTTTAATTAATTAATTATGCTTGAGGCTTTTGAGCTATTATATTGAGTTGACCAATCAAATTTATTGAATATTGCTTCCTCAATCTGCAAAATAAGTCTTGGACTTTCTGATTTATATTACTTATTTAGATTCAGGAATTCAGTACAAATTGTGCCCGTTTGCAGTTTATACCATCCTAGAAGGGGCAATGGATTCAGAGGAAGCAGCTTAGATGTTATAAACTGAATTGGACCAAAAGTGCAAATGGACAGAAAAGTGGCAGCTTTTAATTAGAATGAGCTAATATGAAGTTCTGCACAAAGGAAAGAAAAATTATAGCGTAATAGTGAATGAATAGTGATCAAATAATGAAGAGTGAAGTTGAATTAGACCTTGAATATACTGTCTTTTGAAACTTGCAATTTGTTAACTGCTAAAAATGGATTGAGTTAACAGAAAATACAGTCATTGGAAACCAAATCAACAATGTCAATAATACTTTGTAAATTTATAAACAGAACTATAGAATACAAATTCAAGGAATCACATAGATTGCTGCTTTTTGGATGGGAACATAGGAGCAAGAGTAGGCCACTCTGCCCCTTAAGCTTCTTAGCTATTCTAGATCACAACTGATCGTCCACCTATGGTAATCTTCATATCCCTTGATGTAATTGCAAAAAGGAATCTAACAATCTCTGTTTTGGACATGCTCAATGGCTGAGCCTCCACAGACCACTAGGAGAGAGAATTTCCAAATATTTCAAAGTGAAGTTCATTTTCATTTCCATCTTAACAGAGACTGTGTCCTATGTTTTACATCTCCTTACAACTTGGGGAAGTATTTTTTGTGCATCTACCCTTTCTAGCTCTTTAAGGAGTTCATAAGTTTCAATTAGATTAACCCTCACCCTGTTAAATTCTTCTCAATTCTCCTGAAAGAAAAGTTCTGAGAACCCAGAAATTAGTCCAGTGAATTTCCACTGCATGGACCGTACGGAAATCATATCCTGCCTTAGATAAAGGTACCAAATTGTAGACAACACTCAACATGTGTTTCCACCAAAGTTCTGTACAATTGAAGGGAGACATCTTTTGCTCTGCACTCAAATTCTTTAATAACAAAGGCCAACATTTTATTTACTTTCCTAACTGCTTGCTACATTTACATTTTAACTCTCTGTGATTTATGGACAAGGACAACCAGATCCTTTTGGACATCTACACTTTCTAGCCTCACATCGCTTAGGAAGAAACCTACATTCCTCCTACTGAAGTGGATAACCTCAGACTTAGGCATATTCTGTCATTTTCTCGCCCATTCACTCAGCCTGTTCATTCCCCTTGATATCTCTTTGCATCATTCTCAGAACATACATTCCCAACTAATTTTGTATCATCCATAGATTTGGAATTTTATATTTGGTCCCCACATCTAACTCATTGATATAGACTTTGCATTCCAAGCACTGGTCACAAACTGTTAACCTGAGAATAACACATTTTTTTCTGTCTGTTTTATTTCCATTAATCCATCCATGCCAATGTATTAGCCCCTGTGTGAGAATTTGTCAAAAGCCATCTGAAAATCTCAATGCACTACATCAACAGGTTCCCCTTCATCTACTCTGCTAAGGACATTCTCAAAAGACTCTAACAGATTTATTAAACAAAATCTCCCTTCATAATTAATGTTGACTTTTCCCAATTGGACACTTAATTTTATAATCAATGTTAGTATTTTCCTACTACTGACATCACACTAACAGGTCTACAGTACCCAATTCTATCCCCCAATTTCTTCTTAAATACTAGATTTACACTTGCAACTTTTTTGAATCCCATTAATAACAGATGAAATTAACTAATGAGAATGAGGAACTGAAAGAAATCTGTACTAGTTAAAAAGTAGCATTTCAGAAATTAATGGCACTGAAAGTTGAAAAATGTCAGAGACCAATGATCAATAGTAAGAAACAAACAAAAATAGGCTTCTAGACAAAAATAGAAATTGCTGCAAAAGCTCAATAGGTTCAGCAGCAGTTGTGGAGAGAAATCAGAGTTAATGTTTTGGGTTGAGTAAGGGAGGCTTCTGAGAAAGGGTCACTCGACCCGAGACATTAGCTCTGATTTCTCTCCACAGAAGCTGCCAGACCTGCTGAGCTTTTCCACCAATTTTGGTTTTTGTCTAGAAGCCTGCTTTTGTTTGTTTCTTACAATTTGAAATTCACATCTTTAGTCATGTTTCTTTATCAGTTGCCTGGTCCAATTTTGCTGAATTCTATAATGTCACACCCTTGTGCACTGTGTTCTGTTCTAATCACCAAAACAAAAGGATTTACATATAATGCGAAGAATCCTGTTCTCATCACTAATATCGAAAGTCTGAGTTATGAGTCTTTCAGCCTTGAATTGAGATGTCTCATGGAATCTCATGCACATATTCAAGACAAACAACAAAGAAAAGTACAGCATAAGAACAGGCCCTTCAGCCCTGCAAGCCTCTGTCAACATATTTTGCCCTTCCATACTAAAACTGTCTTCACTTACAGGATCCATATCCCGCTATTCCCTTCCTATTCATGTTTTCATCCAGGTGCTTCTTGAGCGCTGCTATTGCGTCTGCTTCCACCACTTCCTCTGGCAGTGCATTCCAGGTGCTCACCGCCCTTCATGCGAAAAACCTGCCTCGCACATCTCTTTTAAACTTTTCTTCCTCTCTGCATTGTGAACCTGTCCCCGAGTAATTGACTCTTCCACCCTGGGAAAAAGCAGCATACCTTCCACTCTGTCCATGACATTCTTGATTAGATTCCCTACAGTGTGGAAACGGGCCCTTCGGCCCAACCAGTCCACACAGACCCTCCGAAGAGTAACCCACCCAGAGCCGTTTCCCTCTGAATAATGCACCTAGCACTATGGACAACTTAGCATGGCAATTCTCCTGACCTGCACTTCTTTGGACTGTGGGAGGAAACTGGAGTACCTGGAGGAAACCCACACAGACACGGGGAGAATGTGCAAACTCCACACAGACAGTCGCCCAGACCTGGGACCCTGTGCTATAAACTTCTATCAGGTCACCCCTCAACCTCCTGCATTCCAGCGAATACAAACTCAGTCTATCCAATCTTTCTTCTTAGCTAATATGGTTACATTTCTGTAAATGGGCTGGGAAGGAACTTTAAATAAAATTGAGGACAGCAGATGCAGGGTCAAACCAGTTAAAGAAAAATGTAGAAGTGATATCAGTAACATCTTCTTTGCGCAAATAGTTAACAAGGAATGGACTCTGGTACACAGTGGTAATTGTGAAAAATCTGGAAATAATTTAAAGACCAATTCAAATGTAGCAGTAGGGAGACTTCAAGATTTTTCCAAGTGGGTTAACTAAAATCAAATGAGGAACATTGCTTTTTGATAATTACCTTATGATATCTTGACAAGGCAAATAACCATTTGCAAAAGCTATGAGAGGGTTACTGGCAACAGGATTACGTTATGCAGATATTAAAGATATTTGAAAAGGAAAGAATAACAATGGGTGGGGAAAATCACAGTCATAAACAACAATCCAAATCAGTACTTAATTTGTACCTGGGTGAAGTTAAGACTTTTGAATTGAATTGAATTTATTGTCATGTGTACGGAGGCACTGTGAAAAGCTTTGTCTTGTGAGCAATACAGGCAGATTACAGAGCTAAGTAGCATAGATAAATAAATAACAGCTGAACAGCAACAAAATCAAAAACAGAAATACAGGTGAATGTTAAGAGCTTGTGAGTCCATTCAGTATTCTAACAGTAGGGTAGAAACTGTTTCGAAACCGGCTGGTGTGTGTGTGTTCAGGCTTCTGTACCTTCTCCCTGATGGTGGAGGTTGTAGAAAAATATTGCAGGGTGGGATTGATCTTTGACAGCCTTTCCTTGACAGCGGGACTGGTAGATGGAATCTATAGATGGGAGGATGGCCTTTGTGATTGTCTGGGCCGAATTCATCATTCTCTGTAACTGTCTTTGATTTTGAATGGTACAGTTGCCATTCCAGATAGTGATACATCCAGACAGAATGCTCTCAACGGTGCACCTAACATTGAAGAGTAATCTGATGAATGACAAGCAAGTTATTTTCATACCTCATTGGCATTGAAGAGTTAAGTATCTCAGAATTGGTCTAGGGAAAAACATAAACTTGACCATAAATTGAATCATTTCCCCTTAGTAATACTCACCCTCACACCCACCTCCCCATGAGTAACACTCACCCTCACACCAACATCCCCATGAGCCACACCCACCCTCACACTCACCTCCCTATAAGTCACACTCACTCTCAAGCCAACCTCCCCAAGGGTCACACTGACCTTCACACCTCCCTGTGAGTCACACTCACCTTCACACCAACCCCCCATGAGTAACACTCACCCTCACACCCACCTCCCTGTGAGGTACACACCCTAACACTAACATCCCCATGAGCCACACTCACTCTCACACCAACCTCCCTGTGAATCACACTAACTCTCACACCCACCTCCCCATGAGTCACATACCCTCACACCCACTTCCCTGTGTGTCACACTCACCCTCACACCCACCTCTCCATATCAAAGTTTGCAGATGACAATAAGATGAGTGGCAGAACAAAGTGTGAAGAGGACTGACACTTTGCAGAGGAACATACATACTTTGAGTGAATGGGCAAAGGTCTGGCAAATGGAATACAATGTTAATAAATTTGAAGTCATCCATTTTGGTCAGAGTAATAGTAAAAATGACTATTACTTGAATGGTTAAAAGTTGTAGCATGCTGCTGACCAGAGGAACCTGGATGTCCTTGTGCATGAGTCACAGAAGGTTGGCCTGTAGGTACAACAGGCCAATGGAAGGCAAATGGAATTTTGTCCTTCATTGCTGACGGGATTGAGTTTATAAGCAGGGAAGTTATGTTGCAGCTGTATAGGGTGCTGGTGAGACCACACTTGGAGTACTGTGTGCAATTTTGGTCTCCTTACTCGAGAAAGGATGTACTGGCATTTAGAGGGGGTGCAGAGGAGGTTCACTAGGTTGATTCTGGAGTTGAGGCAGTTGGCTTATGAGGAAAGATTGAGTAGACTGGGATTATTTTCATTGGAATTCAGAAGAATGACAGGAGATCCTACAGAAACATAAAATTATGAGGTGAATAAATAAGATAGATGTAGAGACGGCGTTTCCAATGGCAGGTGAAACTAGGACAAAAGGGTGTAGCCTTAAAATTAGGGGGAGCAGATTTAGGACTGAATTGAGAAGGAAATTCTTCATTCAGAGGGTTGTGAATTTATGGAATTTCCAGTGCAGTGAAGTAATTGACACTACTTCAGTAAATGTTTTAAAAGCTAAGATAGATATTCTTTTTAACAATGAAGAAAGTAAAGGTTACAGTGGGAGGATGGGTAAGTGGAGCTGAGGCCATGAAAAACTCAGCCATGGTCTTATTGAAGGGCAGAGCAGGCTGGAAGGACCTGATGGCCTACTCCTGCTCCTAGTTCTTATGTTCTTATGTTTTATGGCAAATTTACAGCTTCCTTTCACAGTTAACTTTTGCAGTTGTTGCCAAAAATATTTTGAAATTCACATTTAGGATTATTCATCTTACAGGTTGTCTGGGCAACTACTAACAAAGTGGGTTGTGCTTCGTATTTTTGTGATCATCTACAAGGTCTGGAAAATAAAAACCTGTCTATTCTGGTTTGCAACTATGCACCTCCGTAAGTATAAGTAGAATTGAACAGTCAAAACAGGGGAGGTGAGTCCAAAAAGAGAGGGCATAGTTTGAAGTGAGAGACGAAAGATTTAAAGGAACCTGAGAGGCACCTTTTTAACCCAGACAGTGGTGCGTATACAAAATTAGCTGTCGGGGAAGTGGTGGAGGCTGGTGCAAATACAACATTTCAATGGCATCTGGATGGATACATAAATAAAAATGATTTAGAGGGTTATTGGCCAAATGTTCACGAAAGGGACTAGATTGGTTTAGTATAGCTGGTCAACATGGACGAGTGAGATTCAGGGTATGTTTTAGTACGGTGTGTCTATGATGCTGCTGACTCTTGCCTTTCCAGATTGAAATATTAACAGTATTTCATAAGTGCTACTTTTGCATTATATTTCTGTTGGATTTGTTAAATTCTGTAACATCAGACAATAAGCTGCTGCATGGTTTATTACATGTTGCACCAACACAGTAGCTACAAATTATTTTCTTTTCTAGATTCATGATGTAAATACAATAGATTCAATACAATAGGTGCATTATGCTATTGATTACAAAGGCTGTAAAAGACTCAAATGACAATTAAGGGCAGGATTTCTTTCTTTAAAATGTTTGATGGAAATTTTGCCAATGCACTCAAAGTTTTGCATGATGTTTCCATTTCCAGCGGTAACATAGTTGGTTCGAGACCATTTAAAAAAGGAATACCCTGCAGTGAGTGTCCAGGTGGAATGCAGTGTGTTAATAATCTTTGTGGTAAGTATTCCTTTACATAATAGTAAAAGTATTGTTTGATTACTGCTGCTTATTTTGTTTCTGAGCCTAGCTTTCTATGAATTCACAAATTATGAGTAAGGTTGTTAACTTTGACTGGTTTCATGACGGGGGGATTCATCCATGAGAAATTTGATCATAAAACTGTTAATAGTGCTGGGTCCTGAAAAGCCAGCAGGAACATAAAATCTGGTCATAGGTGAATTGGGATTTGCACCTCACTTATGAAGTGGAGGAAGTCAAAGGAATTTTGGCCCCTATTGTACTTTCTTATCAAGTTTATAAATTTGAGATTCATATGACTACTGGGCAAAATTCACTTTGCTGCTTGGTTTGACCCAATTGAAACTTTAGTAATAACTATTATTTTTTAATGATGGGAGGCAGTGGTATCGTAATAATTTTACTGTCTAGAGTTCCAGGCTAATTCTTTTTGAACTCAGGTTGGCAACTGGTGATATATAAATGCAACTAAACAATCCAGAATACAATCTCAGTAACGGTGACAATGATAACCATCTTTAATTGTTGTAAAAAGTCATCTGCTTTACTAATGCCATTAGGATGGAAATCTGCAATTCTTACTCAGTATGGCCTACACATGACTCCAAATCTAAAGTGATTGATTCTTAACTATCCTCCTTTTAATGTGTAACCTTTCTGCTTTTTTAATAAATCTACATTCGTGAGTAGAATAGCTTCTTTTTTTGATTAGATGTTTTATTGAGATCTGTCTTTTGGCTAAACTTTAAAAATATAAAATATAAGTTAGCCTCGTGCAGTGCTTTTTAGACCATGTAAAAATTACATACTAATTTTTAGTATATACTAATTTCTGGATCTGTCGATTATTATGGTGCAAACATAACCTTTAGTAGATTGATGTCCAATTCCTGTAGCATGTGAGAAATTAGGGAGGGTTTCCCTGTTACTGAAGATTTTGTCTGCGGGAAGTGTGTTTGTTTGTGAATCCTATCAATTGCATAGATTAGTTAGAGCAACAGTTAGAGGCAAATTACAGGAGCTAGTGGGGTATAATGGATGACAGTTGCAGGAAATGAGGTAACGCGAAGATACAGAGAGGTGGTTGCATTACCTCCAGGAAAGGTAGGAGAGGGAAGCCAGTCATGTAGGAGTTCTTTGGTGGCTATCCCCATCTCACACAAGTACACTATTTTGGAAAATGTAGGGGGTGATGGAGTCTCCGGGGAATATTTCACTGAAAGAGAGGTTTCTGATACCGAGAATAGCCTGATTATAACAAGAGGTGCATCAGGTTCCAAGTGATCGATTGTGATAGGAGACTCTAGTCAGAAGCACAGACAGACGAGTCTGCAGCCAACAGTGAGACATAGAATGGTATATTGCATCCCTGGTACCAGGATCAAGTATATCTTGGATATGTTGCAGAATATTCTCAAAGAGGAGAGGGACCAGCAGGAGGTTATTGTACACATTGGAACTAACGACAGAGGAAGAGAAAAGGATAAGATTTTTTAAGAAGAAAGTATAAAAAGTTAGGCAGGAATTTAAAAAGGAGTTCTTCAATAGTAATATCTGGGTTACTCCTGTTGCTAATGCAGAAAGGAATTGGAGGATAGAGCAGATGAATGTGTGACTGAGGAGCTGATGCAGGGGAGAAGAATTTGCATTTTTGGATCATTGGAATCTCTTCTGGGGTAGAAGTGACCTTACAAGAAGGATGGATTTCACCTGAATTGGAAGGGGACTAATATACTGGCAGGGAGATTTGCTAGAGCTGCTCAGGTGGATTTAAACTAGTAAGGGGAGGAGGAGGGGTGGGATCCAGGGAGATAGGAAAAAGATCAGTCTGAGACTGGTACCATTGGGAAAAGAACCAAGTCAAACAATCGGGTGAGGGGGCAGAAAAAAAGCAGAGAATGAGCTAGGACTATTAAATTAAACTGCATTTATTTCAATGCAAGGGGCCTAACAGGTAAGGCAGATGAACTCAGGACATAGTTGGGAACATGGGGCTGGGATAACATAGCAAGTACAGGGATATGGCTCAAGGATGAACAGGACTGGCAATTTAATGTTCCAGGATATAGATGCCATGGGAACGATAAAAAGGGCAGCAAAAAAGGTTAGTGGCATTTTGACAAAGGATAACGATACAGCTGTGCTTCAGGAGTATATTCATGGGAATACATACAAGGATGTTAGTTGTGTGGAACTAAGAAATAACAAAGGGATTATCACCTTATTGGGATTGTACTATGGACCCTTCAAATGTTAATGGTGGAAAGATGGTTCACGTTTCTATCGCTACCATTCCTTGCATTCAAATCTCCTTTAAAGGTCTGCCTTTCTCACCCTGAGACATCCACAGGCACTCTGTGAAGTGCTCCGTACCAAGAGAATAACATATTAAGCATTGAACAGCGGGCACAGAATGGCAGATACCAGGCGCTTCATTGCCATTAGTAATTATTTGTGTCCCGGAAAGTGATTTTTTTTTTCCCCTTGTCTCTGCCTGTCCGACTTGGCATTCAAGGTAAATGGCATTTGTTTTAACGTGTTTGTGGGCGTTGGGTTTTGTATGCAGGTTGGGAACTGAAGCCATGAGCTTTTGGGTCGTGCTGCCGCCATTGGTGGCGAGTGAAACGCACTGGGGTCAGCCGTTAGAGGTCTGTAATTAGTATGCTTTGGGGGTCGCTTGTTGTGGAAATAATGGCCATCTTGTTCTACAGTAAATTCTCTCCGTCCACTGGAATGGGGGTGGAGCCAGTGACAGTAAGTCCCACCTTTGCCGATTGGTCAACCAATGGCAAACCGTTTCCTGATTGGCACCGCGTGAAGGTGAACTCCAGCATCCATTGGCTGGAGCGCCTATCAATCCTGCACGCGTCTGTTAGTGGGTCGGTTCAGTTGTAGCTGCAAATGTGTTGCTGGTCAAAGCACAGCAGGCCAGGCAGCATCTCAGGAATAGAGAATTCGACGTTTCGAGCATAAGCCCTTCATCAGGAATAAGAGAGAGAGCCAAGCAGGCTAAGATAAAAGGTAGGGAGGAGGGACTAGGGGGAGGGGCGATGGAGGTGGGATAGGTGGAAGGAGGTCAAGGTGAGGGTGATAGGCCGGAGTGGGGTGGGGGCGGAGAGGTCAGGAAGAGGATTGCAGGTTAGGAGGGCGGTGCTGAGTTGAGGGAACCGACTGAGACAAGGTGGGGGGAGGGGAAATGAGGAAACTGGAGAAATCTGAATTCATACCTTGTGGTTGGAGGGTTCCCAGGCGGAAGATGAGGCGCTCCTCCTCCAGCCGTCGTGTTGTTGTGTTCTGCCGGTGGAGGAGTCCAAGGACCTGCATGTCCTCTTCCTGACCTCTCCGCCCCCACCCCACTCCGGCCTATCACCCTCACCTTGACCTCCTTCCACCTATCCCACCTCTATCGCCCCTCCCCCTAGTCCCTCCTCCCTACCTTTTATCTTAGCCTGCTTGGCTCTCTCTCTTATTCCTGATGAAGGGCTTATGCTCGAAACGTCGAATTCCCTATTCCTGAGATGCTGCCTGGCCTGCTGTGCTTTGACCAGCAACACATTTGCAGCTGTGATCTCCAGCATCTGCAGACCTCATTTTTTACTCGGTTCAGTTGTAGCTTGGGGGAGGGAGGGGATTGAATGGGTAGATGGTGGGTCAGGTGATGAAAAGAGTCTAGAAAATTTTTCGTGTTTGGAAGGTGGGGGACAGGAAGGGTCAACGTCAAGAGTGGAGGGGTGTTTGCTGAAACCTGGTTTCAGGTGGGTGGTGTTGGGGGCTGGGGTATGCAGGGGGAGGGGTGGAGAAGGTAAAGGAGTGTGTGTCTTAACGGCGGACGGAGTGGGCACCCGTTGCTGCCGATAGGAGGGAGATTCAAATGGGCCCGGGAAAATAGTTTGCTGCAGTGACGTCAGCCACCTTTTGAACCCCCTTCTCATTGCCCCCTGCCCGCCCCCTCCACGCGCACCAGTCCCGACGTCATCGAACAGCTGAGCTGGCACGAGTGTCCAGTTGAGTCGGTGTCAGAGCCCGACACAGTGCAGTGGGAAAACAGACAAAGGCCTGAGCTGGGGACCTCCGGCCACGTCAACAATGTACAACACCTAGTAATATGACAGCAAGGTCCAACTTGTGGAATAAAGTGCACCATTAGTATCTGCTATACATGCACCGGACGCGTTCAGCGGTAACCCGATTTAAATCGAGCGTCCGTTTTCGCGCAATGTTTTCTACCTATGAAGGATTTATAATGTCTTGAGCGCTCGGCATTGGCCGACTTTTGTCTGTGGGCCTCTTTCTTTTCATTGAACATTTGTGCTGAAATAAATAAAACAACAGTCAATTAAGAACGAACACAGCTCGTATCTAAATAAAAACATGCTGCTGACTTAGTGAGAATTAACCACGATTATGGGACACTGGACCTAAGTAAATTTTATTAAGTAGCTAACTTTGTAAAATCTACTCTAGATTCATGTAATGAACACATATTTAATAGTTTACTGGGGATTTGTGTTGTAACAACATATATTGTAGAAAATATTTCAAAATAGTTTCAACCAATTTCAAACTCTCTTTAAATTGGAACTCCTTTTTCTGGCTTTTGCTCACAATTTATGCAAGTAACCTTTTACAGAATTGCGTTTCAAAGAATCTTTGTTTTCTTTTAGTTGAGATGTGTGCTTTAGTTATTGAATGCTAACGTCTTTTTAATCATTTATAAACTACTTAATTGGGCAAACAGCTTGTTTTGGCTTTTAAACATTTATGTAGTCGGAGGTTCTAAAAATAATATTCTGTATAGAAATCACTAGGAAATATTTCTCTTTATTTATTTATCAGCACTTCTATTGTGCAGTGGTAACAGTAGTGTTCCTGCTTGTGAGCCAGAAGACCTGGGTTTAAGTTCCTCTTGCTCCAGAGGTGTATAACAAAATCTCTGAACAAATTGATTAGAAAATATCTATAAATAAACTTTAACTTGGCAAATTGGATAGGATTATTTTAGGATATGTAGTCGGCTTGGATAAGTTGGACTGAAGGGTCAGTTTCTGTGCTGTGTACATCTCTATGACTCTGAGATATCAGTGATTTGTAAGAATAATAGGGTAGGAATGGTAGGGGATTTTAACTTTCTGAACATAGAATGTGGCTGCTTCATTGTTCAGGGCTTGGATGGACAAGAGTTTAAGTGTGTACAAAATTAAATTCTGATTCCGTATTTGGATGCACATACTAGGAAAGATGCAAAACTTGACCTACTCTTGGGAAATAAGACAGGGCAGGTGACCAAGGTGTCAGTGGGGGAGCACTTTGGGGCCAGTGACCATAATTCTATTCATTCTAAAATAGTGATGGAAATGGATAGGCCAGATCTAAAAGTTAAAGTTCTAAATTATAGGAAGGCCAATTTTGACGATATTAGGCCAGAACTTTCAAAATTTGATTGGGGTGGATGCTTGCAGGCAAGGGGACGACTGGAAAGTGGGAAACCTTCAGAAATGAAATAACGAGAGTCCAGAGGCTGTATGTTTCTGTTACAGTGAAGTGCTTAGCTGCTAGGTGTAGGGAGTGCTAGATGATTAGAGCAATTGAGGTTTTGGTTATAAAAAAAGAAGGAAACGTATTTCAGGTATAGACAGTATAGATCGAGTGAATCCTTAGAAGAGTATAAAGGAAATAGGAGTATACTTAAGAGGGAAATCAGGAGGGCAAAAAGGGGACATGATGTAGCTTTGGCAAATAGGATTAATGAGAATCCAAAGGGAGAGAATAGGGCCCCTTAAAGATCAACAAGACTGCCTATCTGTGGAACTACATGAGATGGGGGAGATACTAAATGAGTATTTTGCATCAGTGTTGCTGTGGAAAAGGACATGGAAGAGATAGAGCGTGGGGAAAATAGTAGCAAACTCTTGAAAAATGCCATCTTACGGAGGCGGACCAGCTGGATGGCTTAAAGTGGATAAGTTCCTGGGACCTGATCAGGTAAATGGTAGAACTCTGTGGGAAGCTGGAAAAGTGAATGTCGGGTCCCTTGCTGAGACATTTGTACCAACAATAGCCACAAGTGAGGTGCCAGAAGACTGCAGGTCGGCTAATGTGCTGCCACTATTTAAGAAAGCTGGTAAAGAAAAGGTATGTTATAGACCAGTGAACCTGACATCAGTGGTGGGCAAGTTGTTGGAGGAAATCATAAAGGACAGTTTTATATGTATTTGAAAAGAACTGATTAGGGTAGTCAACATCCTTGTAAATCTTTGTACGTGGGAAATCATGTCTCACTAACTTGATTGAGTTTGTTGAAGAAGTAACGAAGAGGATTGATAAGGGAAGAGCAGTGGACATAATCTATATGGATTTCAGTAAGACGTTTAACCAAGTTCCTCATGTTGCAGCTGTACAGGCCATTGATTAGGCCACTTTTGAAATACTGCATACAATTCCGGTTTCCCTGCTATAGGAAAGATATTGTGCAATTTTAAAAGGTTCAAAAAAGATTTACAGGGATGCTGCTAGGGTTGGAGGGTTTGAGCTATAGGGAGAGGCTGAATATACTGGGGCTATTTTCCCTGGAGTATCAGAGGCTGAGGGGTGACCTTACAAAATCATGAGAGGCATGGATAGGATGAATAGCCAAAGTCTTTTCCCTCGGTTGAAGGAGTTGAAAACTAGAGGGCATCGATTTAAGATGAGAGGGGAAAGATTTAAAAGGGACCTAAGGGGCAACCTTTTCATGAAAATGGTGGTGCATATATGGAATGAGCTGCCACAGGAAGTGGTGGATGTTGGTGCAATTATAGCATTTAAAAGGCATCTGAATGGTATATGAATAGGAAGGACTTAGAAGGATATGGACCAAATGCTGGCAAAAGTGATTAGATTTATTTGGTCGCATGGATGAGTTGGACCGAAGGGTCTGTCTCAGTGCTATACATCTCGATGACTCGATAACAGTGGCAATCTGTTTGTATTAGGGTAGTTTCATGAAGTACTTACATGGAAAGAATCATTGAAGAAGAGTGGAAGAGTCTGTGCATCTGTATAATGTATAGATGTTTTAACATTTCTTATGGATTTTGTAACCTTCATGAAATTTAAACTTCACGTTTGGGTGTTCTTGACTTGGTACGTTGGAGTCTTGCATGTTCTTGACGTGCTGACTGTTATCCTGAGAATCTTTCACATAGAATCTTTACAATGTGGAAACAGGCCCTTCTGCCCAAGAAGTCCACACCAGCCCTCCGAAGAGTAACCCACCCAGACCCATTCCCCTACCCTCTATTTACCCCTGAATAATGCAGCTAATCTAAACATTCCTGAACACTATGGACAATTTAGCATGACCAATTCACCTAATCTGCACATCATTTGATCATGGGACCCACAGGGAGAATGTGCAAACTCCACACAGACAGTCGCCCAAGGCTGGAATCGAACCCAGGTCCCTGGCACTATGAGGCAACAGTGCTAACCATGAGCCACCATGTCATCCAATTATCCAAACTTATTTTTGTACATAATTGGATTTGATTTTCTTCATGTTGCTCAATCTGTGTTGTGTTTTCCTCGATGTTTGAACACAATACCTGGTAAACTCTCTGGATTGCCATATGCCTGTGTAGGATTACCTTTTATTCTAGATACAGAATAGGTAGTTCGACAATTGCATTTCGGTCAGACACCATCATCAATCTTGCTGCTTTCTTGAGAAATTTGTCCTAAATGTCAGAATTTGGACCAGTGATGGCTTGGCTGGATTTTCCTAACTTGCTTCCAAAACTTTTCAAATAGTTTCCAATTTGTAATAGTTTCCAATGGCTATTTTCATGGCTTACTTACATAGCTAAATATAAGAGGTATAGATCCATCCTTTGTTTAAAAATTCTAAATGTCGATAGGATATTTGCAGCCTTCCAATTCATGTTAGGCAATTTGCTAAATTTCTTACATCCCCTGTCTTTTGCAAATGCAATTAATGTCCTGGGATTTATGGTGTCTCTAAAAAAAATTTGCTCACGCTATTTTTAGTTGCAGCTTAAACTGTTTTCAAAAAATGAGCACTCATGGTTTGTGTAATTTTTTTTGTTCTGTGGACTTGGTATAGATGTAACATTTGCTCTGCTTTCAATCCTGGCAGCATCAGGAGGCGGAGAAGTCGACGTTTCAGGTATAATGGGTTACACCAGAAATGTTGACTTCTCCACCTCCTGATACTGCCTGGCTTGCCATGCTCATCCATCCTCCTGCCTGTTTACTTTGGATTCCAGCATCTGCAGTTTTTTTTTGTCTCTGTTTGCTTCCAATCCTGCTTGTCCGTTTATCATGTAGCTCAAGCTTCTAACAGTGTTTATGTTTCTTAAAAAAGATCACCAGCTCTGATTTTGATTTAATATTTTGTTATGTTATTTGTAGGTAATTTTGATCTGAGTAGTATGGATTCAGGTTGCTTGAAAATTTCGCACAGGTTTCCTTAACTGCCCAACCTATAGCTTGCATTTGTATCTGACCCTATACAGATCAGAATAAGGTAGCTACAAGGTCACAGTGAAGGCTGATGTTGCTGAAGTGTGTAGACATGTTACAAAATAAACTCCCAGCAGTCTGTGGGAGAACAAACTTTAATTGTTGGAGAACTTTGGATATATTGAGAGGATTGTCTGTCCTGATAGAGAAGCAGCAACAAGAAGACTAAAAGACAACACATCAGAATCTGCCTGGCAACACTGAATACAATAGGGTATGCTTAGCAATTGCCAGCAGCTATTTTCACAGAATACCATTTAAAATGCAAGTAAATATCTAAAGAAAGTAATTCCTCTCAACAGAACACTAAGACCTGAACACCAAACATAATTCATGTTGAAATATCAATTCTAATATTGAATTGTATGTACAAGAAAAATATCAATTTTTCAGAAGTTAGAATGAGGTAAAAAATAAATAATTTATATTCCTGATTCTAGAATTATCCTTTTAAATTATTGTGGTCATGTATGTCTTTGTAATACAGCAGACACAGATGAATAATAAAAACAAATTGGAAAAGAAAAGAACATTTTAGAAGTGGTTTAGACTTTCTATATGTTTTATTGAGTGAGATCTAAAATCAAATTTAAAATTTGGGTACAGTAATTAAAATATAACAATAATAAAGGGGTAGAATATTGGGCTAATTCTATAAATACATACATAAATGATCTGGAGGAAGGTTAGGTGGTCAATTAGCAAGTTTGCAGATGACATTAAGATTGGTGGAGTAGCAGATAGTGAAGGGGACTATCAGATAATGCAGAAGAACATAGATAATTTGGAGAATCGAGCGGAGAAATGGCAGATGGAGTTCAAGTCAGGCACATGCGAGATGATGCATTTTAGATCTAATTCACGAGTGAAATATACAGTAATTGAAAAAGCCCTGGAGAAAATTGATGTACAGAGAGATCTGGGTGTTCAGGTCCATTGTACCCTGGCAATGCAGGTTGATAGAGTTGTCAAGAATGCTTACGGCATGTTTTCCTTTATGGGGTATTGAATACAAGCGTTGGCAAGTCAAGTTACAGTTGTATAGGACTTTGGTTCGGCCACATTTGGAATACTGCATATAGTTCCAGTCGCCACATTACCAAAAGGATGTGGATGCTTTGAAGAGGGTGCAGAGGAGGTTCACCAAGGTGTTGCCTGGTCTGGGGGGTCAGGGGGCACGAGCAATGAAGAGAGGTTGAGTAGATGAGGATTAGAAAGATGGAGGTTGAGGGGGGGAACCTGATCTATAAAATCATGAGAGGTATCGGCAGGATGGATAGCAAGAAGCTTTTTCCCAGAGTGGGGGGACTCAATTACTAGAGGTTCTGAGTTCAAGGTGAGCGGGGAAATGTTTAAGAGAGATATGTGTGGAAAGCGCTTTCTGTATTGCGTGCTGAGTGTCTGGAATGCGTTGCCAGTGGAGGTGGTAGAGGGGGGCATGATTACATTATTTAAGATGTATCTAGACAGATACATGAATGGGCAGGGAGCAAAGGGATACGGATCTTTATCAATTAGGTGACAGGTTTAGAAAGAGGATTTGGATTGGTGCAGGCTTGGACGGTCAAAAGTCCTGTACCTGTGCTATAATTTTCTTTGTTCTTTGTTTAGCCTAACACATTCACTATATATCTAACGGCATCAATTTGACCACTTCTTTACATTCTGCCAGATTTTATCTGCACAGAAATAGATGACAATTAAAATTTAACAGGGTCTGAAGAAGCCACTTAACCACATTACTTTGAAATTAGTCTCATAGAATCTAATTCTTCAGCAGCTAGTTAAAAACTGGAAAAGGGCAGTGGGTTAAAGGATCAATAGTTATACAATGATGATGTGTGCCTTAAACTTGTTGATCCTGAGGTCAGACTGTTATTGCACCTGTGTAATGCTGTCGAAGTTTGTCTTTGGCCCTAACATTACTCTCTTTCAGGTTTGAAAACTAATGTACTTTTAAATATGGCTGTTTATTTTTAAATGTATTTAGAGCTGCTTTTGGAGTTTGTTTCTTTTTTTTTGCAGCATCTAAATCAAAGGCATCAGGTAAGAAATAATGCTTTGTTGCAGATATCTGTTGGGCAATGTGACTGATTTGAAAGCAGCCTGAAAAATTGACCAGTAGATTAATCTGTGTTGCCTCAGTGTAGTGAAGCAGCATTACTAACCACCCAATATATCTGGCTGATGTGAGATCAGAATGCCTAACTTGGACCACTTCGTTGTTGCAACACTTGCTCACTTCACACTGAAGGGGCACAGAGATGCAGGATGGGCCTTTTCTAGTTTTCCTTAAAGGTGTAGGTCGCCAAGTTATGGGTAAAGTCATTCTTTAAAGAGCTTCTTCTATTGTGAAGTGCCTGTCGATACTTAGGAGTGTTTTAGAATGAATGATGTTTTATCTATTTATTGTCACTCACAGTTTACAGTGAATAGTACAGTAACATACAATGAAAAGCTGCAAAAGGTGGTGTGTCCATTTCATGGGTTTGCCAGAAAGTGTTGTTGCTTCTTTTCAGGCAGGACAGAGGATTTAGTGAGCCCCCCCACACAAAGATTGCAGCAGCTAATGGGGAATGCTTGAGGTGTGCCCCTGGGTCTGCAACATGACAGCAGAGGCAGACCACAGATTGTGGAGAATGAAAGCTCTATGTCATAACCTCTGCCAACCTAGAGATTGTCTCCTCCATGGTCCTTGAATGTGAAAGGATCTGGCAGGCTGTCATTGCACCCAGCATCCCAGTGATCAGCCTTATCAGCACCACCTATAGTGCATTTGCAGCCTTCCAATTCATGTTATCCAAGTTGGTAGTCAGCTTTCTCACGTTCCCTGTCTTTTGCAAATATTATTGATGGTCCAGGGATTTATGGTAGTCTCTTAAAAATACTTGTTTGTACTATTTTCAGTTGCAGCTTAAACATTTCTTTAAAAGTCGAGTGCTCATGGTTTGTGTAATAATTTTTCTTTTTCCCCTGTGAACCTGGTGTAGATGTAATTGTGCTCTGCTTCCAATCCTGATTGGTGGTCTTTCATGTAGTTTTCAAGCAGTGTTTATGTTTCTTAAGAAAGATCACCAGCTCTGATCTTCATGTTGTAGTTCATGTTATTTGTAAGTAATTTTGATTTGAGTAGCATGGATTTAGGTTGCTTGAAAATCTCACACAGGTTTCCTTAATAAATCAAACTATAGCTTGCATTTGTGGCTGATCCCATGCAGGCCAGAGTCAGGTAGTGATAGGATCACAGTGAGGGCTGATGTTGCTAAGGTGTGTAAGCCCACTACAAAGTAGATTTCCAGCCGTCTGTGGGAGAACAAAATTTAATCGTTGGGGAACCCTGACTATACTGAGAGGGTTGCATCAGGAGGTTCAGAAGTCGACATCCTGAAGAAGGGTTACACCCGAAAGGTTGACTTTTGCACCTCTTGAAGCTCCATGTCTTGCTGTGTTCTTCCAGCCTCCTGCCTGTTTACTTAGGATTCCAGCATCTGCAGTTTTTTTGTCTCTGTGCTGAGAGGATTGTCAGTCCTGATCAGAAAGCAGCAACAAGAAGACTGAATGACAAAACAGCACATCACAATTTGCCTGGCAGCACCAAATACGATAGAATGCATGCAGCAATTGCCAGCAGCTATTCTCACAGAACAATACTTAAAATGCAAGTAACTGTCTGAAGAATGTAATTCCTCTAAACAGAACACTAAGATCTGAACACCAAACATAATTCATGTTGAAACATCAACTCTAATATTAAATTATATGCAAAAAAAATCAATTTTTCAGACATTAGAATGAGGTAAAAATTAATGAATTTATATTCCTGATTCTGGAATTATTCTTTTAAATTATTGTGCTCATGTATGACTCTGTAATACAGCAAGCACAAATGAATAATAAAAACAAATTGGAAAAGAAAAGCACATTTCAAAAGTGATATAGATTTCCTTTTAAAATTTGGGTTCAATAATGAAAATATAATGAATAATAATAAAGTGTAGAGATATTGGGCTAATTTTAGCTTAACTCATTTAGTAGGTAAGTAATAGCATCAATTTGACCACTTGTTTAAATTCTACCAGATTTTATCTGCACAAAAATAGGTGAAGATTAAAATTTTGCAGGGCCTGAAGAAGCCACTTAACCATTCTTTGAAATTAGTCTCATAGAATGTAATACATCAGCAGCTATTTAAAAATTGAAAAAGGTCAGTGGGTTAAAGGGCCAATAGTTATACTATGACAATTGTTGCTGATACTTGTTGATCCTGAGGTCAGTCTATTAATGCACCTGTGTAATTTTATCCAATTTTTTCACTGATCCTAACACTACTCAGGTTTGAAATCCTATATACTCTTAAATATGGCTGTTTGCTTTTAAATATGTTTAGAGCTGCTTTTGGAGTTTGTTTCTTTTCTTTGCAGCATCTAAATCAAAGGCATCAGGTAAGAAATAATGCTTTGTTGCAGATATCTGTTGGGCAATGTGACTGATTTGAAAGCAGCCTGAAAAATTGACCAGTAGATTAATCTGTGTTGCCTCACAGTGTAGTGAAGCAGCATTACTAATCTCTCAATCTATCTGGCTGAAATGAGACCACAATACCTAACTTGGACTACTTCGTTGTTACAACACTAGCTCACTTCACACTGTAAGTGGCGCAGAGATGCAGGATGGGCCTTTTCTAGTTTTCCTTCAAGCTGTAGGTCACCAAGTTATGGGTAAAATCATTTTTAAAGATACTCAGGAGTGTTTTGGAATGAATAATGATTTATCTATTTATTGTCACTCACAGTTTACAGTGAATAGTGCAGTAAAATACTATGAAAAGCTTTAAAAGGTTCAGTTCATGAATTTGCCAGAAAGTGTTGTTCCTTCTTTTCAGGCAGAACAGAGGATTTAGTGAACCCCCCACACAAAGACTGCAGCAGCTAATGGGGAATGCCTGAGGTGTGCCCCTGGGTCTGCAACATGACAGCAGAGGCAGACCACAGGCTGTGGAAAATGAAAGCTCTATGTCATAACCTCTGCCAACCTAGAGATTGACTCCTCCATGGTCCTTGATTGTGAAAGGAGGTTAGAATCATAGAATGCCTACACTGTGGAAACAGGTCCCTCAGCCCAACAAGTCCACACTGACCTACCGAAGAGTAACCCACTCAGAACCATTCCCCTACCCTATATTTACCCATGAGTAATGCACCTAACCTAGACATCCCTGAACACTCTGGGTAATTTAGCATGGCCTAATTTGCACATCTTTGGACTGTGGGAGGAAACCAGAGCACCCGGAGGAAACCCACACAGACACGGGGAGAATGTGCAAACTCCACACAGACAGTTGCCCGAGGCAGGAATCAAACCTGAGTCCCTAGCACTGTGAGGCAGCAGCGCTAACCACTGGGCCGCCGAGCTGTCCCTAGGTTAGGTTATCTGACAGGCCATCCATTGCATCCAGTCTCTCAGTGATCAGTTTTTTTTACACTCGCCTGTTTGCTTACTTGCTTACATGGTCTTGCAATAGCTAAATTTAAGAAGCAATAGCTCCATCATTTGTTGCAACCTTCCAATTCATGTTAGCCAAGTTGATAGTCAGCTTTCTTACATCCTCTTTCTTTTACAAATGCTTTTGATGTCCAGGGATTTATAATAGTTTCTTTAAAAAATTGCGCCTGCTAGTTTCAGCTGCTGCTTAAATCTTTTGTACAAAATCAAGTTTGTGTAATAATTTTTCTTTTTGTCTGTGTACCTAGTGTAGAGGTAACTTCTGCTCTACTTTCAATCCTACCTGTGAGCTTCTCATGTAGTTTTCAAACATCTAACAGTGTTTATGTTTCTGAAGAAAGATCACCATGTCTGATCTTCATGTCAGAGTTTGTTATGTTGTTTGTAAGTAATTTTGATTGAGTAGCATGGATTTAGATTGCTTGAAAGTCTCACACAGGTTTCCTTAATAGCCCAAACTATAGCTTGCATTTGTGGCTGACCCCATGCAGGCCAGAGTAAGGTAGTCACAGCGTCACAGTGAGGGCTGATGTTGCTGAAGTGAGTACACATACTACAAAATAGACTTCCAGCAGTCTGTGGGAGTGCAAACTTTAATTATTGGAGAAACCTGGCTATACTGAGAGGATTGTCAGTCCTAATAGGAAAGCAGTAACAAGAACATGTCAGGATCTGCCTGGCAACACCAAATACAATTGTGTGTTCAGCATTTGCTGGCAGCTATTGTCACAAAACAACGCTTAACATACAAGTTAATATCTAAAGAAAGTAATTCCTCTCCACAGATCACAAAGATCTGAACACCAAACATAATTCATGTTGAAACATCGACTCTAATATTAAACTATATATACCAGAAAAGTATCAATTTTTCAGACATTAGAATGAGGTAAAAAACTAATTTATATTCCTGATTCTGGACTTATCCTTTTAACTTATTGTGGTCAAAAATGACTCTGTAATTCAGTAGGCACAGATGAATGATAAAAACAAATTGGAAAAGAAAAGAACATTTCAAAAGTGGTTTAGAACATGGAACATAGAAAAATACAGCACAGTACAGGCCCTTCGGCCCTCGATGTTGCGCTGATCCAAGCCCACCTAACCTACACTAGCCCACTTTCCTCCATATGCCTACCCAATGCCCGTTTAAATGCCCATAAAGAGGGGGAGTCCACCATTGTTACTGGCAAGGCATTCCATGAACTCATGACTCGCTGAGTAAAGAATCTACCCCTAACATCAGTCCTATACCTACCTCCCCTTAATTTAAAGCTATGACCTCTCATAATATCTGACTCCATACGTGGAAAAAGATTCTCATGGTCAACCCTATCTAAACCCCTAATCATCTTGTACACCTCTATCAAGTCACCCCTAAACCTTCTTTTCTCCAATGAATACAGCCCCAAGTGCCTCAGCCTTTCCTCATACGATCTTCCTACCATACCAGACAACATCCTGGTAAACCTCCTTTGCACCCGTTCCAGTGCCTCCACATTCTTCCCATAGTATGGCGACCAAAACTGCACACACTACTCCAGATGCGGCCGCACCAGTGTCTTATTCAACTGCAACATGACCTCAGGACTCCGGAACTCAATTCCTCTACAATAAAAGCCAGTACGCCATATGCCTTCTTCACTGCACTATTTACCTGGGTGGCAACTTTCAGAGATCTCTGTACATGGACACCAAGATCCCTCTGCTCATCCACACTACCAAGTATCTGACCATTAGCCCAGTACTCCATCTTCTTGTTTAGAAGAAAGTTTAGACTTTCTATTTGTTTTATTGAGTGAGATATAAAATCAAATTGAAAATTTGGGTACAATATTTAAAGTATAATGAATAAAAATAAAGGGGTAGAGATATTGGGCTAATTTTAGCTTAACCCATTTAGTAGGTAACTAATAGCATCAATTTGACCATTTGTTTATATTCTGCCAGAATTAATCTGCACAGAAGTAGGTGAAGATTAAAATTTGGCAGGGTCTGAAGAAGCCATTTGATCATATTACATTGAAATTAGTCTCACCGAATCTAAATCTTTAGCAGCTAATTAAAAACTGGAAAATGGCAGTGGGTTAAAGGGCCAACAGTCATACTGGGGCAAAGTGTTGCTTATACTTGTTGATCCTGAGGTCAGACTATTATTGCACCTGTGTACAATTTTTGTTCCCTGGCCCTAACACTACTCTCTTTCAGGTTTGAAAACTTATGCACTTTTAAATATAGCTGTTTGCTTTTAAATATGTTTACAGCTGCTTTTGAAGTTTGTTCTTTTTTTTGCAGCATCTGGTTCAAACTCAACAGGTAAGAAATAATGCTTTGTTGTGGATTTCTGTTGGGCAATCTGACTGATTTGAAAGCAGCCTGAAAAATTAACCAGTAGACTAATCTATGTTACCTCACAATATGGTGAAGCAACATTACTAATCACCCAATCTAGCTGGCTGATGTGAGAGCAGAATGCCTAATTTGGACTGCTTGGTTATTGCAACACTTGCTCACTCCACACTGTAAGTGGCACAGAGCTGCAGGATGGGTCTTTTCTACTTTTCCTTAAAGGTGTAGGTAGCCAAGTTGGTTAAGGCCATTTGAAAATAATTTCTTCTATTGCGAAGTGCCTGTAGATACTCAGGTGTGTTTGAGAATGAATGATGATTTATTTATTTATTGTCACTCACAGTTTACAGTGAATAGGACAGTAAAATACAATGAAAAGCTTCAAAAGGTGGTGTGTTCAGTTCATGGATTTGGCAGGCTACCCATTGCATTCGGCATCTCAGTGGTCAGCCTTATCAGCACTTGCCTGGACGCTGCCCCATCACGGTCTTCAATGGAATCCCCTGCAGCAGAGCGTATCTATGATCTCATTCTCCAAAGTACTAGCAAATGAGCTATCCTGTAGCTCTGACCTGAATACAACCTTTGTGCCTGCAGGACATACCAGGTGTGCATCCTAACCCTACACGACAAAGAGCATAGAGTTCCAATATCTGAACTGCAAGCTGAGAATGTCAGATCAAATGAAGGAGCTGCTTCAGCATTGCTGAGCTGTTAATCACTCACTATTCCTCTCTGGGTTTCTGTGACTAGATATGCAGTCATGGTTGGGTGTGTAAAACAGGAATTAAGTGCCAGAAGGTCAGAATGAGAGAAGGTTTATTGCGTGGGAAGGTGAGGTTCATTCTCAATCACATCATTTTCAGCCTGCTCATCATACCAGACAGGAGGATCTGAGTGCACTGGGATTTGAGAAGGGCCACAAGACAGGATCATTTCTTCAGCCTCAATGTTGCCCATAATGCCAGATAACGTTAGCTTTGTTTCTGTCAGCCCTGTGGTGCAGAGAGCCATCTTGTCTGTAAAAGGGCAGGAAATGCTCTTCTCCTTTCTAATATGTGCTACCTTGTGCTGTGTAAGAGGGTGTCAGTGATTGTTCATCACTGTGCTTTGGTGATAATCCTGCCACAGCTTAATAGCTGGAGATATATGTAAGTAGAGGCTATGACATTTGCAGCTTTGGTAGGTATGTAAGAGTGAAATAGAGCATCAGAATGTTGGGTGTGGTCACCTTTCTGTGCAGTGCATGCATATGCATCCAGAGTCATGTTTTTCGAGCAAAAGCCTGATTATTGCGATCTCTTCTATGTATTTGGAACTCATTGCTTCATTGCTGCTTTTGGGAGTGATGGCATCAGGCCAGTGAAAATAATTTGCAAATTTTGTGACTCATAAGAGAGTAGCTGGAAGAGAGCCAAATTGACACAAAGTAAGAAAGAGGAGAAATCCAGGCTGCAAAATTTAGACATTATGATTTTAGCACAACAGGTGCCATTTTGGAAGCAAAATGGCATCCATGTTACGTGAACACACTTCCACTACAACCCATGTTGAATGCTGTCTTGGTAAGAGCATCACCTTAGACATTAGGAGTATGCACCAAAGGTTTGCAAAGTTGACATCAGTCAGTGTCTAAGGCACATTTGACCACATTTTCTCTCTTGTACTTTAAGTAATGACTTATCTTAAACATACCCAGCTGAGGATACATTCGACATCAGGAGGCACGGCATGCTAGTGCTTATTAAATTTTTGTCAGTTGCCGTCAGGTTAGAAGCTGATTAACGTATATAGGTTCTTGGTGAATTTTTAGCAGTTGTTGGTGATTTGCAACCTTGTGAAGACATCACGCAATAATGCTGAATCTGGAGACACCTTGGCTCTGACTTCACTGAGCTGGTACTGGTATATGTTGGTGTCCTGTGGAACCATCTGGGAAGCCTGGAGTAGATTTGCTGCCGCTGAACCTTCTTGCTAATATTAGCCTAAGCTACTGATATGATGTGGGGGAAGGATGCCCTCACAAAATTTTCAGTAGAAGATAGGCTCATTGTTGATGAACAAGAAATAGGTTTATTTTGTAACTTATTACATTCCAACTGAAAGACATGACAATACCTTGTGAGACTATGAGGCTCAATTTAAGATTAATTATACATTAGTACGTTGACTGCATGCTGTTAACACAAACAGCACTCACTGAAGCACTAATCAAACTCTGGCAAGTGTAAGCAGATATCAGAGGACACATGCAGAACTTGTTAACTCCTCCCCTCACCATCTCGGTAGTTTCTTCCAGTTTTAGAACTTTTAGAGATATCCGCACTCTAGAAGTACTGACAACATGAATGATCTAAAAATCTCATCATACAATAGTCGCACGCCTTCGTCTTGACTTTAGTTATTCTGCCATTTGTATCCATCTTCAGCTGCCAAGTTCCCACTGTAATTCTGTCCTGTTACTGACTATATGCTTCTAGAAAAACACAAATGCGACTTTTCACCATCCCTGGCAAAGCTGCCTGCTTGATTAGCACCTCACCCAGCACCTTAGGCATTCATTCTTCTATCACCACAGCCATGGCAATGGTATGTACCGCCTGCAAGTTGCACAGCCACAGACATTTCAATGATCTATAAATGTTTCTTTCCTTGACTTGCATGCATGTTTGAAGATTTTAAGAAAGATTTGTATTCTTTTCTATTTTTGAAATAATAGTGGGTGTGGAAGCCTCTTGTGTTGATTTGGACATTTTTAATCAGTTTGACTTCACATTGAGACTGTGCAGCTAGCAGAGGAAACTGTTGCTAATTGGACAGTCTCTCAAAGATATAGAGACAAAGGAATATGGAGCATGCATTACAAACTCCAAGTCTTTTTCATCACTCATTCCTATAACAGCTGATCTGAGCTCAACCGCTTATGCTTTGATGTCTTCATCAGAAAACTGAATCGATCTCAGTCTTCAAAATTTACATTGAGAAAGCATATTATTTTGTAGAAAGCGTTCTGCATTTTCATTACCCTGTGTGAAAAAAGTGATTCCTGATTTTATTTTAAATATGCTCACTCTAATTTCATAGCTGTCCTTTCTTGTTGTGGGTTAGATTACCACCCCAATGTTCTGACGTCACAGAATTGCAAGCACAGTTTATGCTGTCCTCACAAATTAAGCATCAGTACAACTTTGGTGAACTTGCACTGTACCCACATTAAGATGTAAACCTCCTCCCTTAGATTCAGTATCCAAACTGAATGTAGTACTTCACGTAGGATCCGATTGTGGGTCTATATGAGTGAAGCATCGTTTTTTTCATTTGCAAATTCTAGTCCCATTGAGATCAAGTGACTTCCATCTGTTGACCACAATATTTCATGTTAATATCTTTAATTTGGAAGAAAATGCCTCATGGAAGAATAGGGAAAGCACAAATAGCTTACAAATCTAGCTCCCTGTGACAAATTAAGAATAGCTATTGTTTCAACTGTCAGAAGTAAATTAGGATTTCCCATGTAGATTGGTAACAAAGAAAACTTGATTCCTGTTCTGGGAAGAAAAGTCTGTTTAATATCCAAAACTGTTCTAGTGTGAAAGGTCATTGGCTATTTTTAACTTTTGAAGTCAAGGACTCGTTTCTGGAATTATTTGATTAGATTAGATTACCTATAGTGTGGAAACAGGCCCTTCAGTCCAATAAGTCCATACCAACCCTCTGAAGAGCAACCCACCCAGACACATTCTCCTAACACTGCAGTTTAATATGGCCAATTCACCAATCCTGCAAATCTTTGGACTGTGGGAGGAAACCGGAGCAAACCCACGCAGACATAGGGAGAATGTGCAAACTCCACACAGGCAGTTGCCCACAGTGGGAATTGAACCTGGGTCCTTAGCGCTGTGAGGCAGCAGTGCTAACCACTGAGCCACCATGCTGCGTTGTCAATTTAGATCTATGGCAGCTGGCACAGAAACATGATATTATTTTTGTGGATAGACTTTATTAACCACTGAGTCTTACATCTCTTCCACGTACCAGTCTCACCTGTTTCCTCTTTATATTTATTCAGCATTTTCTTTTTAAATCAACCTGATAAAGTGCATTAAATACACCTGTGAAGCAGGTGAGACATGAAGGTGGATCTTTTGCCTTGGAAATAGGGGCATTACACAAGTGTTACAAGAGACCTGTATCCAGCCAAAGATATTTTCTAATCAACCTGTTCAGATATGTTATGACACACCTCAGGAGCAGGTGGGACTTGAGGCCAGGCCTCTGGCTCAGAGGTAGGGACACTACCATAGTGCCACAAAAGCCCTCTACCCAGCCAAATATTTAATTAAGTAACCCCAATCACCTGCTCAGCCACTTAATACATTAACAGATTCCTTTCTGCCCTTTAAATAATACTTTTCAGGTAGAATCTTATAGTGTGGTGGTATAGTCCATATCTTTGGGTCCAAAGGCTTAAGTCCTATCTGACACATCTGACCATGCTGATTAAAAAATATTTTAAGACTTTTGAAGACATGCAAATATTCTTGAATGTAGTTGATGCAAATCAAACAATTCTTAAAATATTCTACATCCTACTTCGTTAAAAACAGAATCAACTTTCTATATGCCCCCTTCATTCTTTAAACAAAATAAAATAACATGTTCCATCATTAAGCAACTCAAACATAAATTGATTTTTTTCATGTTCTCATATCTGCTCATATGATGAAGTGTCCCCTTAGAGGATCTTCATAAATTCTTGGATCTAACACATTTTTTTTGTGAAATAATCTGACAACCAATGACATGCATCAACCCACTTTATTTCAGAAATCAATTTTTTGGAAACCTTCTTTTCTTTCAAACATTTCCTCTGCGCTAGAGAGATGAGTTCTCAAATTCTTAGTTTGAGCCATCCTTTGTTGAATATACATTGTTCCAAAGAGAATCATTATCCACATAACATTCTGTGTGCAATCCTTTCTCAGATTGGCCCTCAAACAGGATTTATTTTAGAAGATTGTACTGGCAATAATGTTTCAGCTGCTAAGGTACTTTGAACAGTTCCTTTAAATTTCTTGGCTTCCCAGGCCAATAGGCAACATTGATTATTTTTATCCACCAAACATATAATGCAGTCTGCAGCACTTGAATAGCCAACTGGAAGATTAACATATGAAGCTTTATTTTAAAAGGACTAGCATTATATCTTCTGGGTCATCCAAGCTTGAGTATATTTTATAGGATTTAGTTTCTTTAATGTTTCATTTGCTGTTATGACTTCCTCCACAATAGCGTGTTTAACTGTACTGCTCTATTCCAATATGTTGTACCTTGTATTTGGTCTAGTCTGAATGCATAACAAACCAGCCAATCAAACCTCCTGACTGGTCAGTTTCATCCCTTTCTGTGTGGATCTTGCCTGATTTATGTGGATGAGGGTACTATTTTTCAAATAAGGCTGTTGATCCAAATTCACTCCTGACTTATGCTGTTTCATGTCTAACTATATATATATATTGTTTGAGTAAATCATCACAAGTTTCTTTTAATTTGGTCTACTTATTAAGAAAAATCACAGACAGTGAAGTACTGAAACAATGATTTAAACTTTATTGCAGAGAGCAACCAAAATAAAATCCCTCAAGTAAGCAAGTAATTTGAGTTATAGGGAGAGGCTCAATAGGCTGGGCTGTTTTTCTTGGAGCATCAGAGGCTGAGGGGTGACCTTATAGAGGCTTATAAAATCATGAGGGGCATGGATAGGATAAATATACAAAGTCTTTTCCCTGAGGTGGGGAGTCCAAAACTTGAGGGCATAGGGTTAGTGTGAGAGGGGCAAGATATAAAAGAGACCTAAGGGGCAACTTTTTCATGCATAGGGTAGTGCTTGTGTGGAATGGGCTGCCAGAGAAAGTGGTGGAGGCTGGTACAACTGCAACATTTAAGAAGCATCTGGATGGGTATATGAATAAGAAGGATTTGGAAGGATATGGGCCAGGTGCTGGCAGGTGGGACTAGATTGGGTTGGGATATCTGGTTGGCATGGATGAGTTGGACTGAGGGGTCTGTTTCCTTGCTGTACATCTCTATGCCTCCATGACTCTAAGTTAAGCTTCAAAATCCAACTTGGCCATTCCCTGATTATGGTGGAATATGGCCAGGATTCCACCAACAGTGTCTGGCTCTGGATGTGTCCTGGGTTCAATCCTTGTACAGTATTGTTTTTTGAAGTTCTGCTAAAGGGACAGTTCTGCTGTTCGATTCTTATAGAATTTTCTGTCTTTCGGGCCATTGCTGATGATACTTCAGATTCTTTCATCCAAAATGTTGATAATTTTTCTGGAAGCCTTTAGTCTGCAGCTTGTTTCCATATCAAAAGTAGCTTCTTAGTTTCTTGTTACGTTTAGCCTTAAATGTCTATTTGAAGACACAGCTTTCCTGTGATAAACTTCTTAAATTTTTCTACAGGACAATCATTGTCCTTTATGGCAATAAAGCACCCAGTTTATTGAGCAGGTGTCAAAGTAGTTTTGTTCATGTAGCCACCACTCCTCCTTTTGCCAGACATGGCCAATTGATTTCAATTCATGTATAAGATAGTCCTTGACTTTACCAGTTTATTACAGACAGTGTTATCGCTACTTTTATGCATATTGTAACAGGTTTATCTTCTGTTGTTTCATCCATTCCATGAACAGTTACTAAAGTTCTAAAATGTATAATATCAGAATATTTAAAGCTCTCTGAAGCCTGAATTCCAATCATAAACTCTTCCTTTATTTTTTCAATCAGACAAAGCTCAAATATTACAGAAGCTTCCCTCGGGCCTGTTAGCTGTATGCAACCCATTTTCTAATTAAGCTGAAAGTAACCTATTTCCTGCAAGATGGACCGAACTGAGAAATGTCGTACTCTTGCTGCATCATTCAATACAGAAACACATTTGTTTAGTTTCCATATCTTTACTCCTATATCATCTATTTGCTTAATTGGTTTGAAAATCACTCCCCTTTGAAATTCTGACAGCTTGCATAAGTGTAGCTTTTATATGAATTGACTGACATTCCTAGCAGCGTGTAGCTAATTTGCCAATCTGTGGACCTTAATTTCTTAGTTTACATATTTAGCCAGATTTTGTATTTATACAATTATTGCTTTATTCTGAGTCAAAACCATGTTTTTTGTTCCATGTAAGAAAGATACTGGTTTTATCCAGAATTTGTGACCACTCATTGTGATATTGCTTGGAAGCTCTGATTAATTATACTATAAGAAAGTGTATATGAGTGAGAAATATAATAGCTATAGAAAATCTGCAATTTTGAAACTTACATAAGAAAGTAAATCCATAAGATTGTTCATGTTTAAAATTTATTAAATTGTTTTACTAGTAATTATGAATAGTTAAGAAATTTACCAAATTTATACTAAGCATTTTCTATTATTTTAAAAGAATTCTGGCTATAATGTTGCGATTCCAGCTGATGGTAGTACCAGATATGTTAGATCCCAGAGTGAAATCTGGTTTGATAGACCAAAAGTTTTATTTTTGCATATTGGTTACCATGGTAGTCAGTCATTGAACATATTCACAAGAAGCTGCCGATGTGCTTTTAACAGAAGATTATCAATGCTTATTATGCACAGAAAGAAAAGAAATGAACTAAATTATGTAAGAACTATTTGAAACTGTCCTAATGCAAATGCCAGAAATAAAAATTCAACCCTGCTACCCTCAATAACCATCTTACAGATACTTAAATCTCAGTGGAAGGATCACTTTGTTTGCATCTTAAAATTCCTTCTTCAATATAGACCAGCTGTACTTTATCTCTTCGTTCATCTGATACTATCGTTTTTACTTAACATCACTTGATGTTACACGTAAACAATGGACTAACACAGCTTATGTATATTTTAGCATGGATTCCTTAAACTCCTCTTCCAGAACCTTCTGTTTCTGCAGCTTTCTTTTACTCTTTCTTTATAACACGCAGGGCTCTATTATAGCACAAACCACTTTTGAGATTACAGACTTATAAACCTCTTTGCAGCTATAGCACTGTTCTCTCTAACAGAAACTTGCTCATTCTCTAACCATTTGGAGGGCTCTCTCTAAAGGGAAGTTGTTTCTCATTATGACAACCTGTGTCATTGGATACATTTTTCATAGACCACGACCAAATTTCTTTCTCACTTAGAGTCCATGCTGAACATAATCCCAAACGAAGCTAGTGCCACCTGCCTGCCCATGTCCCTCCAAACCTCTCCTATCCATGTACTTGCCCAATGTCATTTAAATGCTGTAATTGTGCCCAATTCTACTACTTCCTCAGGAAGTTCATTCCAAAAGTGAACCATCCACTGTGTAAAATATTTGCCCAAACTGTTTTTTAAATCTCTCTCCTCTCACTTAAAAATGTGCCCCCAGTCTTGAAATCCCCCATGCTAGGGAAGAGACAATTATCATTGACTTTACCTGTACCCCTCATTATTTTATAAATTTCTATAAGGTTGCCTCTCAACCACCTACGCTCCATGAAATAAAATTAGACCTTATCCAACCTTTCTTTATAACTCAAACCTTCCATACTCAACACCATCCTGGTAATTCTCTTCAGAACCCTCTCCAGCTTGATAATACCCTTCCTATAAATGGAAGACCAGAACTGGACACAATATTACAGAAGATGCCTCACCAATGTCTGTACAACCTCAATACAAACTCCTATACTCAAAGGACTGAGCAATGAAAGCATTCATGCTAAACACCATTTTAACCCCCCTGTCTGTATGTGATGCAAACTTCAAAGAATTATGTACCCGAACCACTCGGTCCCTTTGGTTTGCAACAGTACCCAAGGCCCTACCATTAATTGTATAAGCCGTACCCTTGTTTGTTTTCTAAAATGTGATATCTCACATTAACCAGATTGAACTATCTGATATTTTTCAGCCCATTGACCCATTTCAGCAAGATCCCTTTGCAATCTTGGAATGCATTCTTCACTGTCGACTATGCCACCAATTTTGGTGCCATCCACAAACTTGCTAACCATGCCTTCTGTATTTTCTTCCAAATCATTTATACAAATAATAAACAGAGGAGGACCCAGAACAGACCCCTGTGGAACACCGCTGGTGACAGACTTCCAGTCTGAAAAGCAAATCTCCACCACCACTATCTATCTCCTCCTGTTAAACCAATTATATATCCAGTTGACAAGCTCACCCTAAATACCACGTGACCTAACTTTACTAACTAGTCTACCATGTGGATCCCTGTCTTCTACTGTTTGTTTTCTAAATAACTTTTCTAATTACCTCAACATTTTCTTAAAGCTTCATTCAAATGCATGTAAACACATTTCAAATACCCTAGTGATGCAAAGGCCACAAAAATCAAGCTAAGTTCTTCTCTTAACTCACAAAATGTAGAAATACAAATCAAACTTAGCGCTATGCATTGTCCACTCCCAAGTTTCCAATTAATACTGCACATATTATTTTGTTGTTCAAGCTTAAGATAGTTACTGTTAGGGAAATGGGTGCTGAAGTGAGTTAATGCACTAAATTGGCTTCCTTATTTAAACAGGGTTGAATTCTGCAAGTTCCAAAGAACCAACATATCTTTTAATTAATACTGATATTTCGCACAGCTTTGACTTTCTTATTCAGAGACAGGATGTAATTGTTTGAAGATTAAATCACTGTTATTCAACAAGCTTAATGGAAAAAAAAATCATGAAAATGACTCCCACTCAAGAACTGGTGACTGTTGATTATGGTATTTATCTCCTTACAGCCCCACCACATGAATCATTTTCTACTTCAATTTCCTGAGCTTTTTTTAGACGATCTATTCTTAAAGTAGCAATTAGGACTACAATGAGAATATCAGGGATGAATAATTTATATTAGATTCAGTCTTTGGTGCATAAAGTCTGGGCGGCACGGTGGCACAGTGGTTAGCACTGCTGCCTCGCAGCGCCTGTAGACCCGGGTTCAATTCCCGACTCAGGCGACTGACTGTGTGGAGTTTGCACGTTCTCCCCGTGTCTGCGTGGGTTTCCTCCGGGTGCTCCGGTTTCCTCCCACAGTCACAAAGATGTGCGGGTCAGGTGAATTGGCCAAGCTAAATTGCCCGTAGTGTTAGGTAGGGGGTAAGTGTAGGGGTATGGGTGGGTTGCGCTTCGGCGGGTCGGTGTGGACTTGTTGGGCCGAAGGGCCTGTTTCCACACTGTAAGTCTAATCTAATCATTTTGCAAATGTGTTTTATTACTGTTATAAGTAGCATAACAAAAGATGACAGACATAACCTACCAGTTTCGACAAAGCTTTAAGGAAATAAATCTCAATCCCTCATAGTAATATGTCCATTTTAATCACGGATGCTTTAATATTCTGATCTTTACATTGACATTATATGAGAGAATTGGTTAAATAGGAGCCATAGCCTGCTATTTTCCTCTATTTCAATAGATTTCAATGTTTCTTCAAGCCAAGCAGCCTTCTAATTGTAAACACAAAATATGGTATGAATTAGAAGCAGGGACTAGCAATTTAGCCCAATAAGCCTGCTCTGCCATTTGATACAAGCATGGCTGATCTCATATCGGCCTCAATTCCACTTTCTTCCCTGTTCTCCCATAACCCTGAATCCAGTACTAATTTTAAAAATCTGTCGATCTCCTCCTTAAATTTACTCAATGTCCCAACATCCACTGGACTTTGTGGTAGCGAATTCCTCAGATTCACAACTCTGAGAGAAATAATTTATCCTCATCACTGTTTTATGTCTGCTACGCCATATCCTAAAATTATCTAGATTGCCCCAGATAAGGATATGTCATCTCAGCATCTACTTTGTCGATCCCCTTTACCATCTTATGTACCTCACTCCCATTCTTTGAAACTTCACATTCCAAAATAGCCAGAATAGTCAAGTATGCTTTGACCCCAAATTATAAGATCACCACAGGAGATGAAATATTTTCCAAAATCGAGGCAAAGGGACATTTACACAAACTGTTAAAAATAGCAATTTTGAACCTAAACAGACTGTTCAGCTGAGAAGTAATGTACTTTCTCACCACTGATTTATGAAATAGAAATGTCAGACATTCTTAGACTGTTGGAATTAAACATATGGTTGAAAAAAATTGAAGACAATGTTACTCTATATTCAACTGTGAACTAATTTAGCAAGTTAATGACCAGCAGTCACTAGGCAAAAGTGAGGACTGCAGATGCTGGAGATTAGAGTCAAGATTAGAGTGGTGCTGGAAAAGCACAGCAGGTCAGACAGCATCTGAGGAACAGGAAAATTGACGTTTTGGGCAGGAGCCCTTCATCAGGACTCCTGCCCGATAGGAAGGGCTTCTGCCTGAAACATCGATTTTCCTGCTCCTCGGATGCTGCCCCTGACCTGCTGTGCTTTTCCAGCATCACTCTAATCTTGACCAGCAGTCACTTCCAGGAGTAACGTGAGTCTTTCAGACCAGAAGGTTGTGTCAATATTAATTGGGTAACTACAATTAAACATTAATGTCTCTGGGCTAACAAGAGAGTAGAAAGCAAAAGATTGAGCAAAGTTATGACACCAATTCCACTGAATACCCAGTGACTATTTGCTCTCTGAGTACACACAGACAAGTGATGATGTGGATAAGGCAGCAGAGAGCTACTACTTTCCATAGGTTATTACAGACTGGACCAGTAACTTTCAGGAAGAAGAATTTAAAAATTGGCAATATTATTAAACAAGCCAAGAATTAAGGCAGGATTGGGCAGATTTAAGAAAAGCCAGTTCTAACTCTGGTCATCAATCACATACAATATCTTATTGTTAATTATAAACCGGGGAACATTTTGAAGGCCTTGACTTTGATATTTTCTTATGGCTTCCACTAAATATTAATAAGTTAGAGAAAAAAGACCAATATGTATAATTACATTTTGCAGTTTTCATTGAAATGCATATTTTAAAATTTAGAATGGCTGAATGTGAGGCATTTAAAATCTTCATTTTGTTTTTCAACAGGTTCTCAGGGAAAAGAAAGCACCCAACATAATGAAGAATCAGCACTGTGCTATAATGTTGTTTTTACACTTATGATGTTAGCAATTTCATATTCTGTATAAAGTTATAGAGCAGTATATGTTACAATGAATGTATGCTCAAAATGATTTTGTATTGTTTTCCTGATGAGAGAGTTTTCTTGGAAAACCTTGAATGAACATTCTGAGCAGTGAGAATAGATTCACTGATCAAAAAGAAATCTCAAGTTCTAAGTAGTACAGAAGAAAAAACATACTAAAAGAATGTTGCCGTTCAAACTTGCTGCCATTTTAACTTTATCGCCATGATTTTCGTTAGACAGTATTCTTCCAATATTTTTCTCCCTTCTCCCAAAGACAACTGAGCTCAGATGTTGCAATCTGTGTTTAAGAATGGTATTAGCCATTCATTGCATGTACATTTGCCCACAGATCTTTATGTGAATTTTACAGTGATTAGAAATCTATTTCAGCCCTGGATCCACCATTGAGAATCTTCCTGATTTTCACATTTAGCTGTCTGTGTGGTTGCCAAAAGTTGCTGTTTCACTTAATCCTTAACAATATTGAACGCTATTAACCCAATGTTATTTTTATTACAAAACCCAGACCTTTATGTTTTGCCGGGACAGCCAGTGGGGTAAACCCCTGCTTGTGAGGCTTAGAGAAAACATAAAACATGAAAATGTGGAAAGTAAACCCACAACCAAACCAAACCCACAACCACGCCAAGCAAATTTACATTCCATGTTTGGTAATTTCTCTTGTACAATCCCACTCTGTGAGTTACTCTATTTATAATACTCTATTCTGAAGTTAACAGGGCTCTGAGGAATATTCAATACAAGTCTAAATAACATACAGGAACGAAGCAAAAATAATAAATTATATATTATAAGTTTTCTTAAATATTAAAGAACAAGATAGTGAGTGTAATAATTGAGATAAATTCACACTAAAACAAAATTTTGTCGCAGCATACTATTTGAGCAAATTTAACCCAGATAGGGGATCACAGGCTTGTTTATGAAAGAAACGGGGATTATTTATTTTCCTTTACTTCTCTCTTTAATAGGTGAGTTCATACTTAACCATCTGAAAAATGTTTAAATGATCTTTCATGTCTTGTCTTATCCACCAGTAAGATAGAAACTAAATCCTTTGGGGAGCAATGATAGTCATTGCTTAGTGTTAAATGTATCTTTTTTTAGTTCTATATTTGGAAACACTCTTAAATTCACCAAAGACAGCAAGCAGACTGCAAAGAAAAGCTGATGTGCACATATATAAATGTCTGGTAAATCTTTTTTGACCCAATGATCCAAGGATTTTCTCATATTGCACCAATGGCTGCAGAGCCAGGAATAATAAAGAAAATTTTGTAGAACCCCAGAGCTCCTGCCCTTGACTGAACAAATCAGAAAAGAGATGGTCATCACCACTCTATGAATACTTTGTGACAAACTCTGCAACACCCTAGTGGGGCTAAGCATAGAATTCAAATGGTTACTAATAAAACAATGGGTGGAATCTTTAATTTCCAACTCCAGGCAAGAGGGAAGAGTCAGTCACTGATTGATAAACCAGTGTGAACAGGCTGTCACTTGGTTTGGGGTGGTTCCCTTGATCTGCTCTGCTCTGTCCTTGTTCGAAGGACTAAACATAGGGCGGGGTAGGGGGAAAGGGGCATAGTCATTATGGCCACTGAGAGCCAATCTCCTACCTTTCCCTTCATCCCCCTAACTACTTCTCCTTATCTCCCCTAAGCCCAAACCCCATCCATTCCTGCAGAATGCATACCTAAGACCTTGCTCATCTGGACGTTGGACATCCTGCTGGCAGCATGTTCTCACAGCCTTTGCAGTGGCACTGTCAAGGGCAAAACACCAGCCTTTGATTGGTGGGCAACTCTCACCAGAGGGGCTTCTAGTTCCAGGAATTTGATTTTGAATGAGCACTCACCATTGCCATCCAAATTGCCTGATGAGAGGAAGATACTGCAGGCCTTGTTGCATAGTCAGCTTGGGTGTGCCATCATTTCTTCAGCAAGCGAGCAGGGCACCCAATGACAGTGGAAGATTCCATTCTTATTTTTAATGAGTGAAAATTCTGGAAAGTATACATGCCTATGAGTCTGGTTAAAATATCTTTAGTTGTTTGCCCATAACTTGAGTGTTACTGAAAAACACATGTTGTTGAAACTTCATCTTGCACTCATCAGGATTATTTACAAGAAATACCAAAGTAAAATGGTTGTTCAAAGCATCGCGATGAGTAATGAGCCCATAAATTACCATCATTTGTTTTGCCATCTGAAGTAGACACATTGTTCTTTCTGTCTGTGTACTGATGTATGTCTGTGTTCTAAACTGCTTTTCAGTGCAATTCATAACATACTCAGGATTAATCAACATTGTCCAATCATAGAATTACATCTAACGTTAGACACTGTTGTGAGTTTCACAAGTACATGCTGATTGCAGACAGCATCTTACATGTTGTGAACAGTAAAAGGAATATGATATCTGATTCCATCTGCCAGTCTTTAGGGCATAGACCCCATATACTTAGCATCTGTGCAGGCATGGTATGATTGTCATTTATGTGATAGGCACAATTTGTTTGGCTGCTCAGTAACATTCTGTTAGTGAATATATCGAAGCTGCGTGTAGAAAAATACAATACTCTCTTCTTGCAGATAGAATGTACACCCTTGTTCCTGTTTCAATTCAACAGTGTAGGGGGCAGCCTTTTCTGATTCATTGCTTAGGGTAATTTTTGCCCAACTAGAATTAACCTACCAGGTTTAACATTTAAACAGAACTTGGTATTTAACTGTCATTCACCATTTGTGGGCCATTGTCCATACAATATCTCTACTTGTCAATCAGCCGACACTCTCCTTCACAATTTTTAAAAATTTACTTCTAAATTCCTTCTTCACTGTCCTGATGAAAAGCTTCTACAAGACTCTTTTCAGCAATAATATAGATTATTTTAAAATTTAACAAGTTCCTCTTAACCATTATGTTTTCAAACTGTTAAATATAATCAACTAAGATTTATTCATGTTGATATTCTATTTACTACTATTCCTGTTGCTCTGCCAATGAATATTCTTTACTTGTTGTGAGGTGATGTAATCTGAACCCAATACTCCAAGAAATAATGCAACGTAAAGTCTGGACTCTTGAGTTTTTAATGATCTGGCTATGTGGACCAGGCGACTGACTGTGTGGAGTTTGCACGTTTTCCCCGTGTCTGCGTGGGTTTCCTCCGGATGCTCCAGTTTCTTCCCACAGTCCAAAGATGTGCAGGTCAGGTGAATTGGCCATGCTAAATTGCCCATAGTGTTAGTTAAGGGGTAAATGTAGGGGTATGGGTGGGTTGCGCTTTGGTGGGTCAGTGTGGACTTGTTGGACGGAAGGGTCTGTTTCCACACTGTAAGTAATCTAATCTAATCTAATCTAATCTAATCTAATAATTACTTTACGATTGAAAATGACATAGTGAACAATTAGTATAATGCTAGTACTTATAGTTAGAACAGTAGAAGACAATGTTCCAGAAATTCCAAACAACTTCTCTTCATATTCACCGAGTCAGTCCTGTTAATGGTTGGCAGTTGAATAAGCAGTGAATGGAAGTCAAGAAATCTATCATTGTCCAAATTATTTTGGTGGTTTGGGATGTGAACTGCAATAGTTGCATGATGTTTAGTCAGTCCCATTGCTCAAGGTATTATCATATAATTAACTGCTATTGTACTGACAAACCAAGTTAAGTAACACACACAGGGAACATTAACTTCTCAGGATTTATGTTCAGTATGATAGGCAATATAGAGAAAGAAGGCATGTGAAGGAAGGTAACCCAGTTTTAAGAGTACTGTTACTATGAGGATGTTATCCAATTACTGGGTAATTATGCTGTTTTATGGATTTATTGTAAAATATTGTATTGTTATGCTTTTTGATGTTTGTCATAGAAAACAAGAATTGTTGCTCTATCCAACTTTCTTTTATTGTTATTGAAAGAGAGCATAAAACATCTTTTGATATGAATGGAATTTGTTAAGTGAATCAGATAACAAAACTAGAATAAAAAACATCAATCCTAGTGATCCGTGAAACATTAATTTGTATGATTGTATGTGATTTATGGATTGTTGGGAAGATCATTGTTGGACATGGGCAGGTAATGGCCTAGTGGTAATATCACTGGACTGTTAATCTAGAGACACAAGTCATGTTCTGGGGCTTGCGTTTGAATCTTGCTGTGGCAGATGATGGAGTTTGAATTCAGTAAATATTTGGAACTAAAGAGTGAACGCTGACCACAAATCCATTGTTGGAAAAAGCCCATCTGGTTCACTAATGCCCTTTAGGGAAGAAAACTGCCACCCGTACCTGGTCTGGCCTACATGTGACTCCAGACCCACAGCAATGTGGTTGACTCTTAACTGCACTCTGGGCAATTTAACTACTTGTGAAAGTAATATTTAAAACAAAATCTTGGTAGTAAAATTTACCTAAAGCCAAACTGAGTGTTTGCAAAATTACATACATATAATTTGCAATATCTTTAACAACATACTGCGAAAGGAAGAATGGACACTGAGTTGAAGAAGGAAGGATGAAGAGGAGTGACAAAAAACACCTGATCAAATTAATGGGTCAGTATGATTTGCTAACAAGTATGATTGTGCACCTAGGAGATTCTGTGTCACTGGTCATGGGTTCTGTGGATCCTTGCATTGGCTGATGAACTGAATCATAAAGCTAAATCTCCCAACTGCATATGCTGAATGTTTCTATTATATGCAATTGGTCCTTAGACTCAAGTTCATTGGCATCCCTTTCTCAGGCTCCTTTTCCATAGCTCCTCCTGCTGATGAGTGTTGTCGATAAATTGTGTCTCTTCAGACAGATGGTTCGTCCATGTTGGTTTGTTCTGACCGAGGGCATCCAAGGCATTGACATCTATGTTGCATTTCTTGAGGTAAGTCTGCAGGGTGCCTTTCAAATGTTTCCTTTGCTTGTCCAAGTGCCTTCTGTTATCTGGGCGAAGATGATTTGCTTTGGTAGTCAGAACTCACGAATCCTAAGTATGTGACCGGCCCAGCAAAGGTCATTTTGCTGATGCTATTGGTTCCTTCATAAGATGCTGACATTATTAAGCCTGACTTTATAGTTGATGTGAAGAATCTGTCTCAAACAGTGTTGATTTTACTTGTCCAAGATATTGAGGTAATGTCTGTTAGTAGTGCAAGTTTCAGAGCCTAGAATTGGAAAGATGACTGCATTAGGCACAAGGATCTTGGTATCAATATGGATATCACAGTCTTCAAACACTCTCTTCCTTTGGCATCCAAAGGTCAAGCTTGCAGATTGCATGTGGCTTTGGATCTCTGCTTAATGTTAGCCTTAGATGAGAGTTGCTCCCAGGTAGGGGCAATGTTCCATGATTCGAAGAATTTCTCCATTCATTTCACAGAAAACATGACTAGAAATTCTCCAGGGACAGGTTGGTAACAACTTGAGTCTTCTTGCTGTTGGGGCTGAGACAAATTCTTCGGTATGCTTCTGCAAAGGTGTTGGACTAGGCTTGAAGACTCCCTTCTGAGAGAGCAGAGGTGATAGTGTCCTCAGCATTATGAATTGTATTGCCAATGTCAATGTTGTTTTCTTATTGGATTTCAAACAGATGAGGTTGAAACATGTTTCATCCATTCTATTGACAACATCCACACCACTGAGAAGCTTGTTCTTGATAAGATAAAGGATGGTGGTAATGAAGATCAAGAAAAACAAGGACATGATGACATATCTCTTCATGACTTCAGTCTTGTTCTTGAAGGTTTCTGTCATTTTACCTTGGTGAGGAAGGTGGTGACACCTTGTCATGGAGGAGACAAAGGATGCTGATGAATTTGTGTAGACAGTGGCCTTTGACAGAGTCTTTCATATCACTTCTTGATTGAACCAGATACCTTGGTCAAATTGATAGAGGCTATACAGAGTGATTGGCATTGTTCTTGGCATTTTTTATGGAGCAGTAAAAATCATGTCCGTAGTTCCATGATTTGGTTAGAAGCGACACTGGCATTCAGGAAGGATTTCCTCAGAAATGGAAAGGAAGTACACGGACAGGATTTGGGCAATGATCTTCCCAGTAATGGAGAGTAGGGACATTCCTCAGTAGTTCCCATAATTCACTTTGTCTCCTTTCTTGAATAGGTTGGCAATGGCAAATCCCTGAGATCAGCAGGGAATTCTTCTTTGCTCTAAATATTCATGAACAGTTGGTGGAGTTGACAGGTGAGCTCTCGGCCTCCATGTTTGAAAATATTTGCCTGAATCCTCTCCACTTCTGCAGCTTTTCTATTCTTAATGCGTTTAATGATGGTTTTGACTTCCATGACACTTGGTGGGAGTTGGGTGATTTCCTTGAAATACACAATTCAGAAGTTCTTTGAAGTGTTCCCTCCAAAGGAGGCTGATGTTTTCTTTGTTTCTCAAAAGAGTTCTGCCCTTACTTTGCACTAGTTTGTGACCCAGTATGTTGAGTCTATATATTGCCTTGATAGCACTGACGAAACCCTGGATGTCGTGCTTATCGACAGGGTTTTGCAAGTCTCTAGCTTTCTCAGTACACCATTGGTTCTAGATGTCCCTAGTTCATTTTTGTAATTCCGCCTTTGCCGTTCGATGAGTTTTCCTGATTGCCTCAGTGGTGATATTATTTTTGCTAGCCGCAGCGAGCTTTCCTCATGTCAATGAGGATATGGGTGATGTGGTCATTCTCGTTGAAGTAGTCTTGGTGTTTCCTGGTCTTGTAATCAGGTAAAGGTAGGGGGCAATGTATAAAATCCACAGCCTCGAGTGCAAATTGCAGAGGTGGGTGGGGATAGGTAAGATTTAAATTTAATGCACTGGGGGACTGGAAGCTAATTTAGCTCAACGTCATTGGGAGTGACTGGTGATCAGGACTTGATGAGGAGAGGATATAGGCAGCATCATTTTGGATAAACTTAGGTTTATGAAGGAAAGCGTGAAGGATTGTGGACCTGATCAGAGAAAATTGAAATGATCAGGTCTACAGAGGGCAACAATATAAATTATTTCAGCTGAAGACAGACTGAAGTGTGTAACAGCATGGAGATCTGAGTAGGTAGTCTTTGTGATGTATAGAACATGGAGTTTGGTAACTCAGCTCTGTGTCACATAGTTACAAACATTGTCTTTCAACCTGCGATAGCAGTCAGGTAGAAGGATGGGGTTGGTGATGAGAATATTATTTGAAAGATACGCTGCTACCACATACTGCAGTTCATTAGGAAGCACTTGTAACATTCTGGATCCAAGAAATAAATTACATTCAATTTGCTTCACTACCGGTTTTATATTCATATCAATAGTTTCAGTAAATTTTATTAACCACTTAAAATTAATAATGTAGGTTATAACTGATCCAATGTAACTAGCATACACAATATAGCTACATAATAACAGGTACAGCATAACATGTTTTGGACCTGATTCTTCTCTGCAAGGTATTGTAGTACCAGTTATTACCAGTGGAGGCAGGCATTGAGCTGCTCAAAATATTACATCTCTCTCCAATGACATATCATTAGACTGTCTTAATTCTGACTTACTTTATTTGAGTTATTTCTTTTGCCAGACACAAAAAAGTAGCAGGTTGTATGATTAAAAATGTTCAAAAAATTAAATCAGACACGTAATTCTTTAGATAGAATAGGGGAATGGATCACTAACTTGCAAGGGTCAGTGTTTTCTGTTGTTCTGTGAACTGACTGATAAAGTGGAAAAATATATAATGCTTCAGAGTTCACCCTTTACCATAGCCAGTCAAAATTTAAATCATAGCTTAAGTTCTTCCAAATATTTCATTGTCATTTTCTGTGCAAATTATTTAATATTTGAATTGGGATGACTTTTAGCAGCAGTACAGTGCATTAGTTGCAGGCTGCTTTTGGATTACTGCATTCAATTTTGCTCTTCCAGCTATAGGCAAGATGTGAAACTTGAAAGGGTTCTAAATGTCAGAGTTGAAGGGTTTGAGTTATAGGGCGAGGCTGAATAAGCTGGGGCTATTTCCCCTGGAGCTAAGGGGTGACCTTATAGAAGTTTATAAAATCATGAGGAGCATGGATAGGGTGAATAGTCAAGGTCCTTTCCCCAGGGTTGGGGAGTCCAAAACTAGAGGCCAAAGGTTTAACGTGAGAGGAGAAAGATTTAAAAGGGACCTGAGGGGCAACTTTTTCATGCAGAGGGTGGTGTGTGTATTGAATGAGCTGCCAGAGGAAGTGGTGGAGGCAGATACAATTACAACATTTAACAGGCATATGAATGGGTATATGAATAGGAAGGGTTTAGAGGGATCTGGGCCAAATGCTGGCAACTGGGATGAGATCAGTTTTGGATATCTGGTTGGCATGCATGAATTGGACCGAAGGGTCATTAACCCCAGGTGAGGTGCCTGATGACTGGAGGGTGGCTAGTGTTGTACCTTTGTTCCAGAAAGATTGCAAGGAGAAACTGAGGAACTAAAGACCTGTGAGTCTGACTTTGGTTGTGTGTAAATTATTGGAGGTCATTTTAACAGACAAGATTTATGGACATTTAGAGAGGCAAGAATTGATTAGGGATAGTGAACATGGTTTTGTGTGATGAAAATCATGTCTCACAAACTTGATTGAACTTTTGAGGAAGTTACCAAAAAGATTGATGAGAGCAGAGCAGTAGACATTGTTTACTTGAACTTTAGTAAAGCTTTCGACAGGGTTCCGCACGGTAGACTAATGAGTAAAGTTGGGTCACGTGGGATTCAGGATGAGCTTGCCAATTGGATACATAAATGACTTAGTGGCAGGAGACAAAGTGGGGGATTGCTTTTCAGACTGGAGGTCTGTCACGAGCAGTGTTCCACAGGAATCGGTTCTGGGTCCTCTTTTGTTTGTCATTTATATAAATGATTTGGATGAGAGTATAAAAAGCATGAGTAGTGAATTTGTGGATGACACCAAAATAGAAGATAGTGAAGAAGGTTTTCTAAGATTACAAAGGGATCTTGAAGAAATGGGTCAATGGGCTGAAAAGGTAGCAGATGGAGCGCAATCTGGACAAATGCGAGGTATTGCATTTTGGTACAACACACAAGGGTAGAGCTTATACAATTAATGGTAGGGCCTTGGGTAGTGTTGCAGAAGAGGGATATAGGTGTTCAGGTACATAATTCTTTGAGATTTGTGTCACATATAGACAGGGTGGTTAAAAAAACGTTTGGGATGCTTACCTTCCTTGCTCGCTCCTTTGAATATCGGAGTTGGGAAGTCATCTTGAATATAATGTCCAGTTCTGGTTGTCCAGTTATAGGAAGGATACTGTTAAACTGGAGAGAGTTCAGAAGAGATTTACCAGAATGTTATTGGGTATGGAAAGTTTGAGTTATAAAGAAAGGTTGGATAAGCTAGAACTTTTTTCATTGGAGTGTAGGAGGTTGAGAGGTGACCATATATAAGTTTATAAAATAATGAGGGCTATAGATTGATATAATGTTTTTTTTAACCTAGGATGAGGCATTTCAAGACCGGGGGCATTTTCTAAGGGGAGAGGAGAGAGATTTAAAAAAGACATGGGGGCAATTTGTTTTTACAGCGGATGGTGCGTGTGTGGAATGAACTTCCAGAAGAAATGGTGGATGTGGGTACAATTGCAACGTTTAAAAGACATTTGGATAGGTACATTAATAGGAAAGGTTTGGAGAGATATGGGCCAGTAGCAGGCAAGTGGAGCTAAATTGGTTTGGGATTATGTTCAGCATGGACTAGTTAGACCAAGGGTCTGCTTTCATGCTGATTGACTTATGACTCAATGACGATATTATGTAATGTCTAAATCAGAATACAGACTTCCACTATTCTCAGCAATGGTATCCAGGAACTGATCAGGCAAGTTAATCAACTAATCAGATTAGGAAATTCTCACAGACAGCAAAGTAGAAAGTAAGATGTAAGGAATATAATCCCATTTAAATAATTTAAAAATGAAATAAAGATTAGAACATACACAAGATATTAAGGGTATTTTTAAAAAATTCATTGATGGGATGAGGGTCTCACTGGTTATGGCAGCCTTTATTGCCCACCCCTAATTGCTCAGAGGGCAGTTAAGAGTCAATCACATTGCCGTGGGTATGAAGTCCCATACAGGCCAGACCAGGTAAGGAAGGCAGTTTTCTTCCCTAAAGGGCATTGGTGAACCAGATGGGTTTTTTCCAGCAATTGACAATACATCATTAGACTCTTAATTCCAAATATTTATTGAATTCAAATTCCACCATCTGCCATGAATTCAACAGAATTCGAACGCAGGTCCCCAGAACATTGCCTGTGTTAGCAATCTGGCTATAATACCACTGGGCCATTGTCTCTCCTTTTAGGCATCTAAATAGCAAATTATAAACTTTGTGAAAGGTAATTTAATTTTTTTTAAAATTACAATGAAGTATTTTTCAGTAAATTGGGCTTATCTATTCAATCTGTCGTTGTGGTAAAATAATGAAGACTTTGATTAATTTTGTTTCTAATCGATAATTTCAATGTTGATTCCATCTGCAATAACTGAAATTGTGCACAATGGAAAGGAGCAGAGTATCTCTGACATTAATTTCTGGATTGTCTTGTTTAACTGTATGGTATGATGCCAGAAGTTGCTATTAATTTTATTCAGTAAACATTAAATCATCAAAAGTTCTGAGATCCAATCCCCACTAAGCCACAGGCAGAAGACAAACCATGTTCTTAATAACTTCATCCAACCACACAGACAGCTACAAGAACAGTAAGCAGGCTTTTTAGAGACAGTCCATACAGTCCAATGGAAGAGTACACCAACGTTGTCAATACCATGTCTGTTCTGGTATGTGCGCTTTTGGGTATGTCTAAAAAGTAGTTGGTGATATCCAGGGAAAGCAAGGTCCAACAAACTTAGTATTATGTCTTTCAGATATGCACATGGATATGCACTCTGCTGCTTTAACCCTAGGTGCTCTGCATCAATGATAACATGAGAGGGGCCAAGGGATCCCAACTTCACTGCAGATGCCTACATGGAGAAAAATCTTTGCATTGAAGCCCCTAAAGCTTCTTCTCAGGCTGCTTCATATACAGGTTCTTGGCTCCTCCTATCCCCCAGCCTTTGATGACAAAACCTGCAGAAGCCAAAGCGAAGAATGTGATCCTGAATCTGAGGGGGACTCTCTAGGCCCAGTTACCTATGGGGACAATTGTCCAAATCTCCCAGGTCAACAATATGAACTACACAGCAAGGTCTCACTGCCCCAGCTGTGTTAGATGGGTGAGAGAAGAAGAAAAACTCACTGAAGGCATGTCAGTGGCATATAAAAATAGCAGTGGTTTTCCACAAATATATCTTCACTTGCCTTCTTTAAATATCTAATGTGTTATTTTCGCTGTAGGACTTGAGTAGATTGCACCCAGGTGAGAGATGAGCAGTGTGTTCAGACATCCCAAGATTGAAAGATATTATATTGGCTAAGCATTGCTCAACTCTCACAAATGACTGACTGATGGCAGATAGCATCAAATATGAGCCATCTCTAAACTGTCAAAACTAGGACTAAAGCCATGTCGATCTCCATGTGAGGTCTATCAGCACACAATCCTGGGGAACATTAAACAGATAACACAAGTTTATTGAAGGAATTCTTCAGCCCTCACACCAATCACAATAAAGCCTTGTGTTATGTCTTTACGCAGAGAGGAATTGACACATCCCAAGGAGGTCATTGTCACGAAGTCCTGAAGTATGCAACACTACACAATTAAGCTTTTGTGCAACCAAAGTTTTAGTGCTATTCTGGGCATAGAATTCCATCAGTAAGCCACCTTACTTGCATCCCCGCCAAAAGAAACATTCTTCTACAATCCACACCATGTAGTTGCATACTTACATTTCAGTGAGAATGCAGCAGCAGTGAAACATTGTCTTCCTGTGATATATATAGAATATGTTTGGAGAATGGAAATTTCAGGTTTAATTTTGAAGTGCTTTTGTCTGTTTACAGCTATGCTGACAAAGCAAGGAAGAAATTAGCATGTAGGATGTGATGCTCCCGATTGCTGAAGCCAAGACTTAGAATGTGCATTCTAGACCATCAGTGGCCTGCTGATGAAGTGCACCTTGAAGCCTGATGTGTATCATTACTGAGTCAGTGCAAGCAAGATTTCTGCAATTGCCTCCGATGCTAAAAGTTTCACTTTGCTCCTGAAATAAACAAAACAGTAATCTACTCCATCACTTTTTATGGGGTATTAGCAATTTTGCTCAATCTTTACACAGTGGATTTTCAGTCCAATATGTCAAAGTTCCAAACACACAAACATACGAAATACATGGAAGTAACTATTCAGTCCCTCGAGCTTGCCCAGTCATTCAATTCGCTCATGACTGATCTGTTTGTGTTTCAAATTCCACATTAACTTCCCTACATTCTGAGTAGACAGCTCCAAATCCACATAGTCCTCATTGAGAAAAAAAATCTCTTCATCTCTGTACTGAAGGTTCACCCCCTTATTTTAAAACAGGGTAGCCTAATTTTGAACTCACCCACAAAAGGAAACCTCCTTTCCACATTCACTTTGTCAGGATCATTCAGCAATGAATTTCGTTCAATGCATTTGCATCAAAACTGCACATAGTATTCAAAATGTGATCTCAGTAATGACCTGTAATTGAAACATAATATCCTTAGTTTTAGGTTCAAGTCAATAAATAGGAGTCTGATGTAATCCATGTTATTCAGATGTTCCAGAGATGAATGTAGGACCAGGGAGATGGTGTCATCTGTGGATCTGTTGCGATGGTAGGTGAATTATAGTGGACCAAGGTGGTCTGAGAGGCTGAAGTTGATGTGTGCCATTACTATCCTCTCAAAATACTTCAGAATGATGTATGTCAAAGCCACCTGGTGGTAGTCATTAAAACACTTTGCCTAATTTTTCTTTGGCACTGAGATGATAGTGGTCTTCTTGAAGCAGGTGGGGATTTCAGATTGTAGCAAGGAGAAGTCAAAGATATCTGTGAATATTCCCACCAGCTGGTCTCCTCAGGAACTGAGTGGAAGGCTGTGGACTCTATTGAGTGGGTTCACCCGAAAGAAGGCTGATCTGAAGGTACAGGATGGTGACCAAAGGTAAAGGTCGGGGCTGATGACATCATTTCACCAACCTTCTGTTCATAATGAGCATAGAATGCATTGAGCTCATCGAGAGGGATGCATTGTTGTCATCAATTCTACTCAACTCCACTTCTACTCGCCTGTTATATCAGATAAGCTTTGCCACAGTTGACATGTGGTTATGTAGTTAGTCTAGGATCTTGTTTAATCTAGTATTGGCCCTTGGCATCCCTGATTTCTTTGCAAAGATCATACCTAGATTTCCTGTACAGGTCAGGGTTACCCGACTTGAACGCCTCAGACCTAGACTTCAGTAGGGACTGGATCTCCTGGTTCATCCCTAGTTTCTGGTTAGGGAACACGGATCAAATTATTTGGCATGCATTTCTCTCTGCACTTCCTAATGAGGTCTGTGACGGTACTGGCGATACTCATTTAGGTTGATCACCAAGTCCTTGAATATGGGCCAGCCCACTGAATCCAAGCAGTCACGTGGACCAGCACTGTACAGCTTTCTGTACCGGATCGTCATGCTTCAGTTTCTGCTTCTAAACCGGGAGAAGGAACACAGCCTTGTACTCTGAATTACCAAAATGCAGGCGGGGATTGGAGTGGTAGGTGTCTTTGATGGTTGTGTCGCAATGGTCCAGGGTGTTTGGGACTGTGATGGAACAGGAGATTGTTGTTATATTTTGGCTGCATATGTTTGAGGTTGGCTTGATTGAAGTCACCGGCCATGATGAACAAGGTCTTGGGGTATTCCATCTCAAGACTATTTGTAGCAGTGCATATTTCATCAAGTGCACTCTTGACTTCCCCATGGGGTGTGATGTAAACTGCTGTCAGGTTAGCAGATATGAACTCCCACAGCAGGTAGTAAGGATGGCACTTCACCATTAGATATCCTAGGCGTGGGGAGCAGTAACTAGCCAGGGTCCTCACATCCAAGCACTAGCTTGATCAGGATGCAGACCCCTCCACCCTGAGGATGCAGTGTGGTCTATTGGTGGATTGAGAAGCCCTCAGGTATAAGGCCTAGTCAGGTGAAGCAGGAGTGAGTCACGTCTTCATAAAACAAAAAACACCTCACTCTAGCTTTAAGTTCACCCAGCTTGTTTTTAATAGCTTGTAAGTTTGCCAGGAGTGTGCTGGGGAAGGGGAATTCTTGAAACCACGTTACTGCAATCTCACCAGCAGGCCAGCACATCTCCCACATTTCCTGGGTAAGTGGCTGCTTCTAGTTGGTGTGGGGCAACATATTAACTTCAAGATTGTTATGGGAAAAGACCAGGATGGGCCTGAAATCAAAATTATAAACTGGCGTAAGGCCCATTTTAATATGATCAGGTATAATTGGGCCAGAGGGGGCTGGGAGCAGATACTTTTAAGTAAATCTGTGTAAGAGCAGTAGGACACATTCAAGAAGTAGAGTGCAGGGCCAATATGTTCCAAAGATAAAGACTCCTGGAAAGTAGGCTGCCTCCTTGGTTCTGGAGTCAGGTCTCTCGGAGCAGCTACATGATATCCTGAAGGGGGAGGGTGAACAGCCAATGATTGTGGTGCACATTGGTGCCAATGATGCATGTTTAAAAAAAAGAGGATGAGGTTCTAAAGGCAAAATATGGGTAGTTAGGAAGAAAGTTGTAAAATAGGACATCAAAGGAAGTGATCTCGTGATAGCACATGGCACTAGTAGCAATCAGAACAAAAATAGCAGCATATGTCAGATGAATACATGACTGGAAGAATGATGCAAGGGGTAGGGGGTTCAGTTTACTCGGAGATTGGGACCAGTCTGGGAAACCAGCACAAACTGGATGGGCGGGACTGGAATTGGCTCATGTGGTTGGGGTGTGTTTAAACCAGAATGGTAGGTGGGTTGGAACCTAATCAGGCTGACAAGAGAAAGAGAAACATGGACAACAATAATAGAAAGAACAATAAAATCCAAAAGTGGTAGACAGGATAATCAAAGATGAGAGGCAATTAGAGCCACAGAACAAAAAAAATTGAATGATTGTAAATGACAAAAATGCAAGCCTAAAAGCTCTTTATCCTGATGCACAAAACATTTGGGATTAGGCAGACAAACTAATGATGCAAATCAGGGTAACTGATTATGGCCTTATAGCCATTTCAGAGGCATTGTTACAAGGAGAACTGAATAGGGAACTTAATATTCAGGGATATTTGACCTTTTGGAAAGACAGGAGAGAAGGAAAAGGTGATAAAGTAGTACTGTGAATAATACGAAGACAGTTATGAGACATGATCTAGGATCAGATGATATAGAGCTCATTTGGGTGTAGGTAAATAAAAGCAGGGGAAAGAAGCAGCAGCATGTAGACTTGCAAACAGTAGCCACTCTGCAGGAAAGGGTATAAATTAACAAATAATAGGAGCATGAGAAAAAAGAGCAATAATTATCGGTGACTTTAATCTTCATGTTTATTGGATCAATCCAGTTGAAAAGGGTAGCTATAACAACAAATTCACAGAGTGCATTAGTGATGGCTTCCTCGAGCAATATGTCATGGAACTAACCATGACAGGGAGCAGGCTATCCAGCATCTGGTAATAGGTAATAACGCAGGTTTAATAAATTACCTCTGATTAAAAGATTACCTATGAAGTAGTGATTATAACATGATAGAATTTAATATTCAGTTTGTGAGAAATATGCGTTGGAAATAACTATATTTAACTTAAATAAAAGGAATTACAATGAAATGAGGATAGAGGTATCTAAAATGAACTGGGCAGATAGGTTAATAGGAATGACAGTAAGTAAACCGTGACAGATATTCAAGGAGGCAATTCATGACTTTGACATCCCAGTAAGGAGGAAAGATTCTAAGAGAGGGATAAGCCAAGGAAGTTAAAGAAAATATAAAGATAAAAGGAAAAGTGTAAAAGGAGGAAAAGTGATGGCCTCAAAGACTGGGTTAAATTCAGAATCCACCAAAGGATGACTAAAGGGATGATAGAAAATAAACTACAAGGGCGGACTAGTGAGGAATCTAAAAACTAACAATAAGTGTTTTTTTTAACTATATAGCTTTTATGACAGAAAATACTTTGAACATCCCATTGCTAGTAAAGAGTGCAGGTGAGGAATTAAGTGCTATCATGAGGAAAGTAGTATTGGGCAAACTAATGGGGCTAAAGGCAGCTAAGTCCCCTGACTATGATGGGTTGCATCCAAGGATCCTAAAAGAAGTGGCTCCAGAGATAATGCATGCATTGGTTGTAATTTCCCAACAATCCTTGGATTCTGGTGAAGTGCCAAAGGAAAACTGTGAATGTGATACCACTACTCAAAAAGGGAGGGAAGCAAAAACAACTACAGGTTGATGAGTGTAACATCTATTGATGAAAAATATTTTTATGATTAAGGATGTCGTTGTGGAACATTTGGATAAACATAATCTAACCAAATGGACTCATCATGGCTTTGTGAAGGGGAAATCATATTTGACTAATTTATTAGAAATTTTTTGAGGAGGTCTCAACAAGAGTGGATAGAGGGGAACCAGTAGATATGCTGTGTTTGGATATCCAGAAGGTATTTGACAAGGTCCCTCACAAAAGGTTAAGAGTCCATGGTGTTGGGGTGTATATTGTTGCAGATAGAGAATTGGCTAATGGGCAGGAAATGGTAAGTAGAGACAAGGTTGCTATTAATAAGCAGTGGGGTTCCACAGGGATCAGTGCTTGGACAAGTTCTGAAGAAGGGTCACTGGATCTGAAACATTCACTCTGCTTTCTCTGCATGAATGCTGCCAGAACTGCTGAGTTTTTCCAGCAAATTCTATTTACGTTTTTCTTGAAGTCAATTTGTTACAAGATTGCTAAATATAGACGTTTTAAAAGTTGCTCATTTATTTTGGATTGTAAGGATTTCCGTGAATAAACTGGCATTTAAAATAAAGTTGATAGTTTTTAATGAAATTGTTGGAAATGTTTAATCTTCTGGAAGCATTACCTGTTTTATTTTTTCAGTATCTTCACAAACTAGTGGCAATAAACTCCGCTCTATGGCTTACTGAGCTGCCTGTGCAGTGTCCATTCTCAATGAATATGACAAAGTGTAACTGTATCTAATCCAGCCAGTGCACTCTAGTAAAAGTTTGAATAAAGAGAATTGACTAAGGAAATGGAAACATTTATCTGCAACTCTTTTGAATGAATTGGTACTGTGCAACCTATGTGTTCATAGGAAAGACATGGTGCCACACAATTTTCTGTTAAAAAGATGGCAAAGTCAGGGGATCCAAGATGGCGTGTCCTGTTAGTATCGCGTTTCCTGGGCTCCGCACTGCAACACTGACCCGACAGAGCCAGAACTCATCCCAAACACTTTCTAAATGAGCTTGAAACCTGGAAAAAAATCGACTTACTTTTGTCCACGCAGCTGGAGAATGCTGAAAAAAGGAGGAAGCTTGCCCAGGGTGGGAGCTACGGTCCAGCCCTCTGAAGCAGCGGGCTTGCTTACTCACCAGACCCTGGTTGAGGAGCTGACCAAATCTTGTGATGTCCTGGGGAAGCAGATCCAGAAAAAAGTCGAAGAGAAACTGGCTCCTGTATCTGCTATGCTGCAAGACTTGGGAAAAAGGACCGATGAGCTCAAGAGCCGGGCGGCAGAAGTAGAGGCAGAGACTGAGTCCTCCAAAAGCTGGACTGAAACCCTGGAAACACAGACCCGTGGTCTGTTGGATCTGGTAGATGATCTTGCAAACAGGGACATAAGAAAGAAGTGCGCATTGTTGTCACACTGGAGTGGATGAAAGGTGAACGGCCGATGGAGTTCTTCAAGAAGTGGTTCCCACAATTCCTTGGTTTGGAGGTTGAGAAGGGAAGGATAACAATTGAAAGAGCCCACCAGATTGTGGCATGAAAGCCAGGTTTGGATTAGCTCCATCCTTATAAAGACAAGCAGAGGGTCGTGAAAGCCTATAGAGCTCAGGGGAGGGATTCGAGGGTGTTGGTATGTGGCAGCTCCGGGGTCATGCTTTTTCAAGACTTCTCAGCGGCAGTGGTCTGGAAAAGGAAGCCCTTTTTGGGGATCCAGTATTCTTTAAGATATCCAGCAGTGCTTCAGATTGATCAAAATGGATCCATACATTTGTGACTTGCCAGAGAAAGTGAAGAACTTTGTGGACATGTTGACTTAACCGCTGAATAGGTCCTAGAGGACAGATCTATTCGAGTTTATTTTTCTTTAAAAAGGACGTGGTGGAGTCTCCTTTCTGGTAATAAGTTGTGCAAAGTGATGTCCATGATGGATAAAGTATTTATCTTTAATCTCTAAGTTACGTTAAGGGATGGGTGACATATTCATTTTTAGTTACCTGTCTATAGTACTAACCTTGCTATTGGTCTTTTTTGTTTCTCTACCGGGGGGTGGTCGGTGTACATGGCATGACTTTAGCTGGTAGGAGTTGAGAGGGTGGTTGGGATTGTTAGTAGGGTTGTAGGATGTGTAGGTGTCCCCTTTAAATGGCTGGGGGGGTGGGGGTGGTGGTGAAAATTCCTCCAATCAGTGCCTTTGGTGATTTTTTTGTTTTTCTGTTTTTGCTGTATATAGCTTTTGTAAGCTTTGTAGATTTTTTGCCTGCAATTATTTTAGTTTGTATAGCTTTTGTGTTTTGTCGATACTTTTGCATGAAAGCTCAGCGATCTGTAGTATGGGTTCTTCCTCTCTGGAGCCTAAATAGTGCTAGAGAATTTTATGACTAAGGATGTGTTTAAGTGGTGCACCTGGAATATTAAGGGAGTCATTCACCTATCAAGAGGAAGAAGGTATATTCCAGCCTTAAAATGGAGAGGGTGGATGTTGCGTTATTAGAAGAAACACACTTGGATGATGCAGAGCATTTGAAGCTGCAACAGAATGGGTATAACTGGGTTTATTTTTCATCTTTCAATATGAGGGGTAGAGAGGTGGTCATTTTAGCTAGAAAGAATCTCCCAGTTAAGTTATTAGAGTGCATTAAAGACACATTCGGGAGATTTGTAATCCTTAAAGCTTTGATACATGGGGAAGGATACGAGATCTTAAATGTTTACTGACCCCGGCCCACTCCCTAAAATTCTTGACAGATGCACTTTCTAGACTAGTTAACCTTACATCTCAGCATGTTAACGTAGGAGGGGATTTCAATAGTCTCATAGACCCTATGATAGACAGATTGCCCAAAGGCCCGCCAATTTCTTCTTTGTGATCTAAACTATTAAGGGATTTGTGTGCTGAATTGGGATTGGTGGATGTTTGGAGGCACCTTCACCATACTGGCGGGGATTTCATGTTCTTTTTGAACCCATATAAATGCCATACCAGGATTGATCTTTTTCTGACCCCTGCAGCTCATATGTACAATTGGCAATATCGCTATTTCCAATTACGCTCCAGTGTATTTAATGGTTAAGAATAAGGATACTGTAGTAGGCTCAAGGCGCTAGCAACTGGACCCCTACATCCTCAAGGATAGCCCATTTATCGAATTCTTTTCTACTGAGTTCAGGACTTTTTTACATTTAATTAAGGCTGGGCCATTAGCCCATAGGAAACAGAAAAAGCCTATGCTGGGGGTTGGTTATCTCTTATTCAGCCAGTAAGAAGTGGCAGACAGGTGAGCAGCAACGCTTGCTCAAGACACATCTGAAAATATATTTTGACAGGCCCTCACTGGTTAAACTGCAGAGGATCATTGTGCTGAACTCCATGCTCAGATAGACAGCCAAGAGGGAGCTTGCATTTGCAAGTCAAAGGTTGTTTGAGGGGGATAACCCAGGCAAGTACTTAGCGTACTTTGCTAGGAAAAGGAGTGCCCCCCAAGCCATTACCTCAATCAGAGGGGACACCGGAAATTTTACCTACGATTCTAAAAGGATTAATGCAGCATTCTGGAAATTTTGCTCTGAATTATACCAATCTGAAAGCTGAGAGAATGGGTGAGTTGGGGTGGAGTCTTTTTTTTTAAGAATATGGACCTTCCTGGAGTGACCCCTGAACAAGAGTCTTTTCTCAGTGCCCCATTGTCAGAGCAAGAGGTGCAGGAGGCTGTGAGGCAGCTCCAGAATGGGACGGCACCAGGTCCTGATGGGTGAGTTCCAGTGAGTTCTATAAGGAAGTTATAAGTGTATTGTCAAGGCCGATGCTTAATCTGTTTAATGACTCACATAATCGTGGGCTTCTCCCTCCATCTCTAAAAGGGGTGAACATTTCTCTGATTCTTAAAAAAGGGAAGGTTCCAGAGCACTATGCTTCCTATAGGCCCATTTCACTCTTGAATGTCGACTTCAAAATCCTATCTAAGACTCTGGCATTAAGGCTAGAAACTGTACTGCCCTCCATCATTAAGGAAGACCAGACGGGGTTCATAAAAGATTGCAGATTGATGGATAATGTCAGGAGATTACTTAACGTGATCCAAGTTTGTCAGCAGCAAACGGTACAGGGATCGGTGTTCTCCTTAGATGCGGAAAAGGCATTTGACAGGGTTGAGTGGCCATACCTTTTTCATACCTTGAAGTGGTTTGGCCTGGGAGAGATCTTCATCAGGTCAGTGGAGGTTTTGTATAGTGATCCTCCTGCCGCGGTCCTCACCAACGGTGTACGGTCAAGCAATTTTAGTATTTGTAGGGGCAGTTGACAGGGCTGTCCCTTGTCACCATTGCTTTTCACTTTAGTGAAGGAACCACTGATGGAGGTGAGACGCAGGGATCCCAATATAACCGCTCCAGAAGTGGGGACAAAGTCACATAAGATCGCGCTGTATGCAGATGACGTTCTTGTCTTCTTATCAAACCCAACAGTCTCAGTGCCACACCGGATACAATGCATCAAGCTATTTGGTGGCTTCTCGGGTTATAAGATCAATTTTGCGAAGTCAGAGGTCATGCCCAAGAGTGATCTCCCGAGTGTGCCTGATCCTGAGAGTGGATCTCAGTTCCCTTTTAGATGGTCGCAGGAGGGCTTTCTCTACTCGGGTATATTTATTACTCCCATTTGTGATCAGTTATTTAAAGCAAATTTTGCCCATTTATTCGACAGAATCAAGCAGGACCTTCGTAGATGGGAGGCGCTTCCAATGTCTTAGTTAGGTCAGATAGCCCTTATTAAAATGAACATTCTGCCCCGTCAGCTGTATCCTATGTGAATGCTTCCTCTGTTTTTTACTAAGCGAATATTTAGAAGACTGAACGGCTGGTTCAGTTCTTTTATTTGGTATCACAAGCGGCCCCTAATTAAATTGACTAAATTGCAGTTACTTTACAGATTGAGAGGAGTGGCCTCCCACATATGAAAAACTATTAGTTAAGTCTGTTGTTATCTTTAGTGAATGATTGGACTGGAGGGACCCTCACTCACTTTGGTTGGACTTTGAAGCATCTCAGATAAGCTGCCCCCTTATCTCAGATAAGCTGCTGTTCTTAGACAAAATGAGAACAGTTAAGGAATATTGCCGTAGCCCAATAGTCATCAATTCCGTCAAGGTGTGGAGGGTAAAGTATCAGTTTGAAAGCAATATTGCCAAAACATCATTTTTGACGCATGGTTGGTGTCAGACTCTGGGTTTAAACTATGTGTCTTGCCTGGCTGATTTATTCAAAGGGGACATGATGATGTCCTTTGACCAGTTGGCTCAGAGATATGAATTGCCTAGTAAGGACCTCTTTCGTTTCTTTCAAATTAAAAATTTCATACAGAAAGAGACCACACTTCTAACTGACCCTTATAGGTCCGCCATGGAGAAACGGGTTGTTGAGTGCTGAATGTAAATTATCTGTTAGCAACGCTTATCATCTATTGGGAGGGGATCCCTTGGATGAGATCGAATGGCTCTGTAAAGTATGGGAGAGGGAGTTAGACATTGACATCTCTTCTGAAATATGGGAGAATATCTGGGAAAATGCAAGGATCTTGATTTGCAATAGGACCCATGCCTTGCAATTGAAGATTCTCCACAGGGATCATTTGGCCCCAGACCGCCTCGCTAAATTCAAAGCGGGAGCATCTTCGATGTGGTCCTGCCACAGATTGCAAGCATACTGGACACTGTGGTAGGTGAAACAGAGAAGGCTTTGGTGATGGAGGTGGAGATGGACCCAGTATCTATTCTTCTTGGCTTTGTTAATTCACTTTTATTAGATGCACACACAAAAAGGCTTTTCACTATCCTCACTTTTTGTGCAAGAAAGAACATTCTGTTATGGTGGGTGTCGGAACATCCCCTGGGCCCAGTGGGCTGGCGGGCTGGCATAAGCTGGTCACACAGCACATCCCATTGGCCTATCTTATGAGAATTTCTATAAGACGTGGTGGCCCTTTTTGGATTACCTGGGTACAGATTTGTCCACCATACTAATAATAGCCTTTATATCGTCAGGGCAATTCAATGTAATGAATCTGGTATCCAGAGGGGAGGAACTACAAACATATGAATACATATAAACTTGCGCGCTTGATGATTGAAGGCTATTGCTTTGTTTTGCCAAGCTGTGTAATGGTTACCATCATTACTATTATTGTTAAGATTATCCTTTTTTAGCTTAGTTATTTGCTATTATTTATTTATATCATTATTGGGTTTGTTTTTTAAAATTGATTTTGAATTGTTTGGTTTTCTATTTGTTGTAATATTTTCCTTTTCTAAAAAAAACGTAAAAAGAAGAACTCAAAGCTAATGGCACTACGTATGTGAAAACATTACAAGAGCTTAATGCTGTGGCAAATGTGAGATTAAATGCAGAAAAGTTGCTGTCTCATTTGCTATTAGATTTATAAAAAAAATGCCTCACTGCCTTGCTATTGACATATGATGGGCGGCATGGTGGCACAGTGGTTAGCACTGCTGCCTCACAGTGCCAGAGACCCAGGTTCAATTCCTGACTCAGGCAACAGACTGTGTGGAGTTTGGACATTCTCCCCATGTTTGCGTGGGTTTCCTCCGGGTACTCCAGTTTCCTCCCACAGTCCAAAGATGTGCAGGTCAGGTGAATTGGCCATGCTAAATTGCCCGTAGTGTTAGATAAGGAGTAAATGTAGGGGTATGGGTGGGTTGCGCGTCAGTGTGGACTTGTTGGGCCAAAGGGCCTGTTTCCACACTGTAAGTAACCTAATCTAATATATTGCCTTGCTATTGACATATATTGCATGGCATGAAGGTAATTTATTTGCATGGTTGATATAAAACAAACTCTTCACAGAAATATAAGTGATTTATTTCATGTCTAGATTTTCTTTTAATAAAGTAATAAGCAATCATTATTTTCACTCAAAGTCTCTAGCATTGAAAATTTACTAATTCAAGTGAGCAGTCATTTTCCTTCAGGTTGTAATTGTTCGAAATTTTAAAAGTTTTGCAAGCCATCTTGGTAGTTGCCCAATTGATTTAATGATTTTTCACTTTAATACTGATTAATGAGATATACAGTTGCTTGCTGTGTTCACTCAGATCTCAGTTAATTAATTTTCCCTTATTCAATATTATCAGCTAATCTTTTCAGCTCCTGCCATGCAAAAAATATAAAAACCTCAACGTGCAAAGGCAGTCTAACAAGAAGCAGACACTTTTGGATTGCCTGTCATCACAAGTTATGGTCGATTACTTTACTTCTTATGAACTATGTAATGTTGTTTATGAATACATTCAACTGAAGCTAGTGTCAATTGGTAAATATATTTATTCCCTGATTATCCATGCAGATAGACTGGAACCAAATTTGCAAACTCATTCCCAGCTTACTAATTGTCATTCATTCTTAACCAAAAAATGGAATGGATAGATGCATTTCTTTATATGAAATTAGTTATTTGGCAAATGCACCTTTATCTTAGTCCAAAAGTTTAAATCAAACTTAGTTTATTTTTGGACAAACACCTGTTCATTATATATAGATTACTGTTTACATATCTTTCAAGAGTGCTGTTTTGCCAAGCATGCTTTTTATGCAATGAAGACTAAAGCAGTTACAAATATAGATATCCCAACCATTGGGAATAAGTGTACTAGATACTGTAGTTCTGTTAATGCCAAAACAAATTAAATCAGTTCCATTAATATTTTACTAGAGGGTGCATATTAATAAAAGTATTTGCAGTGTCAGGCTGAAAGAGCAACTGCTAGATCCCTGAAGATTCAAAACATCTTCCATCTTTCCTCTTGGTTTTCTATCTGCAGACTGTTCCTCACTCAACAACCTTAAGAATGAATAGCAGCAACTAATAAGAATGCAGCTATAGAGTTCTTGCTGTCCCTGGAATGGAGTACCAGTGTTGCTGCATGCTTATCCCTACTGAACAGAGATCTCTGTTAAAATTAATGTTAAGGCTTTCAGGAGTTTATAGTGTTTTTAACAGCTATCCCAATGTGTTGCTATGCTTGAAAGCTTTATCATGAATTTAAGTATTTCACAGACATTGTCACGGCAATTCAATGTATAATACAAGACACAGTGACTTTAAATTAGAACATTTTCCATGTCTGACCAGTCTATCACACATCTCGATCAGATGCACGATTCAACAACAATTCAGAGTTATATAACACTTTTAATATAAGCAACATCTGGAGGTGATTCACAGTAACATTGTCAAACAATTTTAATACCGAGCCACATAGCAAGAAATTAAGATGGGTGATCAAAAGCTTATCGAAGAACTAAGAGTTTGAGATGTGCCTGAAAGTGATGTATGGGGAGGGCGTGAGTATCTAGACCTAATAAAATAAAAACTGAAGAAATGACTGTTAATGAACAGTAAATTAAAATTGAGGATAAACAACAGGCCAGCGTTGGGTAATGCCAGAATGAACTCATAGAGGGTTATACAGCTGAAGGAAGTTGCACAAGTAGGAAGGTATGAAACTGTGGATGGATTTGAATATGCAAATAAGTATTTTAAAATTGAGGTTCTTTTGGATTGGATGTTTGCCATGCAACAACATTCTTCACTAGGACAATAATGCTTGCCTGACTGGACCGGAGAAATTTTCTCCAATTAAATATTAGGAAGTTCAAAGCCACCTTAACCACTGCTGCTTAGACACAAAATACACATCTCCCTGACAATATCCAGAAATTGAATTGGATGGATTACAATTGGTGTTATATTTAAGTCCAAATCTGTTTTCAATCAACTAGATGCTATCATCAACAATATCTAGCATTTCCATTTTATTGCCTGATACCAGCTCATGTATTGCTGAAACCCTCATCCATATTTTTGTTATTTCTAGACTTGTTCATACCAATGCTGGTCTTGGTGGCTTTTGATCATCTACTATAACCCTGACCCTAATCCTAAACCTAAACCTAATCCTATCACTCAGGAACTCCTTCCTTAAACCCCTACATTTCCCTATTTTTTGGTTCCAGTAATACATTATTTAAAATCTATTTGTCTGACCAAGCTTTTGGTCATCTGTTCTAATGTAATGAGGGGCATGTCAGGTTCCAAGTAATCAATTGTGATAGCGTACTCTCTAGTCAAAGGCACAGACAGATGTTTCTGCGACTGACAGTGAAAAATCAGAATACTGCGTTGCCTCGCTAGCGGCAGGATCAAGGATATCTCGGAGATGATGCAGAATATTCTCAAAGGGGAGATGGATTAACAGGAGGTCATTGTACACATTGAAACTAAAGGAAGAGAAAAGGATGAGATTCTGAGGAGAGAATATAAGAAGTTAGGTAGGAATTTAAAAAGGAGGACCTCAGGTGAGGAAAGAGATCAGTTTAAGACTGGTACCGTTGGGAAGGGGACTTAGTCAACCAGTCAGAGCAGGCAGGAACAAAGCAGAGAACAAGGTAGGACAGACAAATTAAATTACATTTATTTCAATGCAAAAGGCCTAGCAAGTAAGATAGATGAATTCAGGGCACGGTTGGGAACATAGGACTGGCATATCATAGCAATTACAGAGACATGGCTCAGGGATGGACAGGACTCGCAGCTTAATGTTCCCTCCTAGATGCTTCAGGAAGGATAGAAAGTGGGGCAAGAGAGGATTGGAAGTAGTCATTTTGATTATGGATAACATAATATAGGAAGGATATTCCTGGGAATAGGTCCAGGGAAGTTATTTGGGTGGAACTGAGAAATAAGAAAGGAATGAGTACTTAATTGGGATTGTACTATAGCACCCCCAATAGTCAGCAGGAAATTGAATAAGAAATTTGTGCTATCTGTAAGAATAATAGGTTGGTCATGGTAAGGGATTTTAACTTTCCAAACATAGACTGGGACTGCATAGTGTCAAGGATAGACAGGAATTTTGTAAGTGTGTACAAGAAAACTTTCTGATTCAGTATGCGGATGTAACTACTGGAGAAGGAGAAAATTTGACCCACCCTTGGGAAATAAGACAGGGCAGGTGACTGAGGTGCCAGTGGGGGAGCACCTCAGATCCAGCAATCGTAATTCTATTAGTTTTAAAATAGTGATGGAAAGGGTTAGACTGGATCTAAAAGTTAAAGTTCTAAATTAGAGGTAGGTTAATTTTGATGTTAGTAGGGAAGAACTTTGAAAAGTTGTTTGGGGAAGGATGTCACAGGTAAAGGGATGGCTGGAAAATGGGAAGCCTTCAAAAATAAGAGAATGTGGGTCCAGTGATAGTATGCTGCTGTTAGGGTGAAAGGCAAGGCTAGTAGTTGTAGGGAATACTGGATGATGACAAAAATTGAGATTTTGGTCACGATAAAGGAGGAGGTGTATGTTAGGTAGAGACAGCGGAGATTGAGTGAATCCCCAGAAGAGTATAAAGACAGTAGGAGTAAATTTAAGAGGGAAATCAAGAGGGCAAAAAGAGGGCATGAGATAGCTTTGGCAAATGGGGTTAAGGAGAATCCAAAGGGATTTTATAAATACATTAAGAGCAAAGGGGTAACTAGGGAGAGAATAGGGCCCCTATTGATCAGCAAGGCCACCAATGTGTGGAACTGCAGGAGGTGGGGGTGATACTGAACGAGTATTTTGCATCAGTGTTTGCTGTGGAGAAAGATATAGCAGATATAGAATTCGGGGTGGGGGGGGGGGGGAAATTACATCTTGAAAAATGTCCATATTACATAGCAGGAGGTGCTGGATGGCTTAAAACTCATAAAGATGGATAAATCCATGTGACCTTATCAGGTGTATTCTAGAACTCTCTGGGAAGCTAGGGAAAAGATTACTGAGCCCCTTGCTGAGATATTTGTATCATTGATAGTCACAGGTGAGATGCTGGAAGACTGGAGGCTGGCTAACATAGTACCACTGTTTAAGAAAGATGGTAAGGAAAGGTTGTGGAACTATAGACCGGTATTGGAAGGAATCATGAGGGACAGGATTTGCATGTATTTGGAAAGGCAAGGACTGATTAGAGATAGTCAGCATGGCTTTCTGTGTGAGAAATCATGTCTCATTAACTTGATTGAGTTTTTTGAAGGAGTTACAAAGAGGATTGATGAGGGCAGAGCAGTGGACGTGATCAGTAAGGCATTCGACAAGGTTTCTCATGGTAGACTGGTTGACAGGGGTAGATCACATGAAATACAGGGAGAATTAGCTTTTTGGATACAGAACTGGCTCAAAGGTAGAAGACAGAGGGGGTGGAGATCTGTGACCAGTGATGTGCCACAAGGGTCGATGTTGGGTCCACTACTTTGCATCATTTACATAAATAATTTGGTTGTGAACATGGAAAGTATGATTAGTAAATTTGTATATGATACCAAAATTGGAAGTGTAGTGGAGGTTACCTCAGAGTACAATAGGTTCTTGATCAGATGAGACAATGGACCGAGAGATGGCTGAAAGTGTTTAATTTAGATAAATATGAGTTGTTGCATTTTGAAAAGACAAATCAGGGCATGACTTAAACACTTAATGGTAGGGTACTGGGGAGTGATGCTGAACAAAGAGACCTTAGAGTGCAGATTCATATTTCTTTGAAAGTGAATCCACAGATAAATAGAATAGTGAAGAAGGTGTTTGGTATGCTTTCCTTTATTGGTCAGTGCATTGAGTATAAGTGTTGGGAGGTCATGCTGCAGCTGTAGAGTAAATTGGTTAGGTCACTTCTGCAATACAACATACAATTCTGGTCTCTCTGCTACAGGAGGGATATTGTGAAACTTGAAAGGATTTAGAAAAGATATGTAAGGATTTTGCAAGGGCTGGAGGGTTTGACCTATATGGTGAGGCTGAATAGTCTGGATCTATATTCTCTGGAGTGTCAGAGGCTGAGGAGTGACCTCATAGAAGTCTATAAAATCATGAGGGACAGAGATAGGGTAAGGTTTTTTTCTGGGTTGAGGGAGTCAAAAACTAGATGGCATAGGTTTTAAGATGAGAGGGACAAGATTTTAAAAGGACCTAAGGGGCAACTTTTTCCATGCAAACAGTGATGTTCATATGGAATCAGCCGCCAGAGGAAGTGGCAGAGGCTAGTGCAATTACAACATTTAAAAGTCATCTGGCTGGACATATGAATAGGAAGGGTTTAGACAGATATGAGCCAAATGCTGGCAAATGGGACAAGATTTATCTAGGATATCTGGTTGACATGGACAAGGTGGACTGAAGGATCTGTTTCTGTGCTATACGTCTCTATGATTCTTTGACTGTATGACTCCTGCAAAGTCTCCTGGCAGCAAGGATACTGAACACATGCAAATTGTTGCTTTCATAATATAACATACTAACCTATACTCATCCATAAATGCAGAAAAGATCCTTTATAGATTAGATTAGACTTACAGTGTGGAAACAGGCCCTTCAGCCCAACAAGTCCACACCGACCCGCCGAAGCGCAACCCACCCATACCCCTACATTTACCCTTACCTAACACTACGGGCAATTTAGCATGGCCAATTCACCTGACCCGCACATCTTTGGACTGTGGGAGGAAACCGGAGCACCCGGAGGAAACCCACGCAGACACGGGGAGAATGTGCAAACTCCACGCAGTCAGTCGCCTGAGTCGGGAATTGAACCCGGATCTCAGGCGCTGTGAGGCTGCAGTGCTAACCACTGTGCCACCGTGCCGCCCACTGATCCTTCTGCTGGATCAGATGGAAAATCCTCTTTGCAATAATCAAGAACATTATTATTTTGAAGTGAAACATTGCAGAGGTAGATTAAAATTCTGTACTCATAATCGTAAGGCAGATTTTGTACCAATGGGATTCCACTTCATGGAGGGGCAGATAGCTTGTCCTATCTCTCCTCCTTCCCTTTGCCCTGCTTAACGTTTCTAGTAATTTGCATCAGGATATATCCACATAGTATACGCAGGAGGGTTAAGTGCAAAATGTTCTTCTATTTTATTAACATAGTAGTTTTCCCATTTCTCCCAATAGTTTATCATGAACACATCTTTATATGGTGTCCCTTATTCACTGCAAGGATCATAGATAAGATAGACAACCTGAGCACAGTGCCCAAATGTGTTTCAAAATGGACATGTGTTGAGAGGCATAGAGATGGATCTTCAACCCTACCATTTGCATGCAGATCAACCCAGGATCATACCATGTGTACGGCACCTCCAGAAGTTTTATCCCAATCGATATCCTGTGACTGTTGGATGGTTTCAGCCCAATAATATTGTGGCCTTCTTTCAGCCATCAACTGCTTTGAATAATTATCTAGGAAATAACTGGTCCTGTAACTCAGATAATATGGTGCAGATCTTCCAAGATTTGCCCAGTGGAGAGCAAATTAACAGGAAAAATAAAACATTCTAGTTATAAGAAGGTGCATCTCCCTACTTTGACAAATGTATTTTCTTATCAGAACAAGTGTAGCTGATGAGCAATCAAAGTGAGTAATCTGTTTTCAGCTGGAACAGGCAAAATACCAAATTATCCAGGGTATTGAGGGAACACAAGTATTAACTGTTAAGTCCTTCAACCAACAACACTCCCTTTCCTACGCTTACGACCTTATCAATCCACAGAACCTGAGGTCAAACACACTATTGTTGGTTCTGCTATAACACGCATTTCTTCAATGCAAATTGACAATAACGTGATTGAAGAATTTAGACCGTTATTTGTAGAATGCAAACTTTCCTTCCTTGTGTTGGCTAGAATGTGATTCTGGCCCCATTAGCTAAAATAGCATGGCTGCTGTGCGATTTTCTTACAAGATTGCACAAGAATGGAAAAATCATGTTATATCAAAATTGACTGTACTTCATTTCTCTGACCCACACAGGCATGGCATGATACCTGGATGCATTAATATTCCTATGCAGCAAAATCATTGCAACCGAAACCTACAGTTGCTTCAGCAAATATCAAGTGTATGTTGTTGTGCCGTTTATGAGTCTCAGATCTGCAATCTATATCTTCTCTTCATCACTGTTTATATACCAGGCAGGAGCAAGCATGACACATGTTTTGATATGCCACAGATATCTTTCACTTACTCGTAAAATATTTTGTCAGTTTTTATTTCACTTCAGGCTTGCGTTTCAATTTTTAAACTTTATTGATGGAACTATGCTGCTAAGTATGCCGCGTATTTTCTCTGAGGTGCTCAGTCAACCTTGTAAGAAAGCTCTGTGGCAATTTTTCTTTGTTATTTTGATTGGCAAAGCAACTGTATAAACTCTGAGATGTTCTGGGTGAGTGAACCATACAGGAGATTTGCCATCTGGGCCTCTTTACAAAGCATTTTAAAAAATCGTATTTAACCAAAATGTCTTCTTGTTTATTTTCTCTACGGAGCCTTTCACTAAAGGATTGTTTGAACAATAAATGATGATGATATCATTTGGGAACTGGTTGAGGCTGATTGCATCTTTGCTGCTCATAATCCATCTCCTTCTTGTTATTGGGCTCCAGAAATCCTGCAGGAAAAGCCAACAGTTACGTCACACGGCAAAGATATTTCCAAATGTTGACAGTGATAAGCAAAATGTAGAAGGAATCATAATTGCAAGGCCAACCTCATTCTTTAAATAATCTTAACCCTAATGCTTTAATATGGACAGAAGTAAATTCCATAATCAATGGATGGGAGATAAGAACATCTCTTTAACCAATTTATTTGCCACTTCTGGCATGCTACTATTATTTCTAAAAATATACATAACTATTTAATATATTTATTTTCTTTCTTTCCCCTATATACTGCACAGGAGACAACATCCAAAATAGAGTGTAACTTTTTATCAACAGACCCTATGGCCCTCATTGAGGGCTGAAGGGCCTGTTCTGGCTGTATTGTTCCAATATCCAATTATACCTCATGATCATCTTTATTGACTCCTCCACTGTTGCTACACGACCAGATTGTTTTTCAATACCCAGTACTGCATGATTAGATATTTACTCCAACAAAACATCAAAAATACTGAAGGTCCAACCTGTTTGTCAACTTGGTGTCTTATTTGACTCGGAGATGAGATGGTGATCACACATTCTGAAGACAACTATTCTCAAGCTCCATAACATTATCAGATCTATCCCTGCCTCAGTACAGCCTCTGTTGAAACCTCTATCCATTTTCTTTAACCTTATACTTGCCTATTCCAATGCTCTCCTCGCTGACCTTCCATGTTCTACCCTCAGTAAACATGAGGTCATCCAAATCTCTGCTGTGTTGCAACAAGATGCATTCATCTCATCAGCCATGTGTTCTCTGACTTACATTGGCCGCCATTCAAGGGATGGCTTAAGTTTTGTTTTCAAACATTCTGCACCTGTACATTTCTCTACTACCATTAGTGCTCCATTTGTCCTTTACTCTGAACAACCTCACCAGAAGTTCTACTCTCCTATTCTGTCTTTGTCAATAGCATAAAACTCAACATTTTCTAGCTCCCTTAAATTCCAAAGAAGAGTCATTTTGGACTTGAAATGTTTATGTTGTTTCTCTCTCAACAGATACTGCCTGACCTCATGAGCTTCTGCAGTGCTTTCTATTTTTTTTTCAGATATGCAGCATCTATGGTACTTTACTACTATTTGAGGTAGGCTATGAGACTACCCGCTGGTCAGAAACAGGCAAAGAAGCCTCAAAAATGTTGTGTAGTGGTTTGTTCTCCCTTAGCCAATAGCCCACTCATCCCTCTGAGTCAGACAGTAGGCCACTATAAAATATAAATCAATGTCCAATCAACTCAAGTGGACCCAGTTTAAAATTTCAGGAGAATAATAGATGCAACTCACTGTCCATCCAGTATGAGCTTGCATCCAATGAAATAGGACTCCACAGACAGGTCTGTGTTTAGTTTTCTGGGTTCAGAAATGCTTATCCAGGCTGCAGAAAAACCAGCTTGAGATGTTGTTGCCCCAGCTTGCCCTGCATTTGTAAGATTAAACCTACCCAATCATTCTCAAAAGAAGCACTTTGTACCTTATATTACCAGAGTCACTGGGCTGTCACAGAGTATTTGATATCCATCCAGATCCAATTGCTTCATTATCCAGTTATTGAGAGTCTTGTCAAATTGCACTTACCTTCTATTTGATGTCAGTGGACATCAATGGACACCTTGGCCATCCCATACTTAAACCTTAAAATCAGAATTTAAATATCATAAATTTAACAGCATGCCACTGTTCACCATTATAGCTTTATAAGAAAGGCATACAGAGATAGATAGGGTAATTTATGGATTTTCTCCCCTAGGATTCTCAGAGAATGAGCAATTTTAAGTTCACTTACTGTTTACATTTTCCAAATATGGTACAGTTAAGCAGTGGATGATACATCCTTGCCAGCCTTTTCTTGGAAAGCAATGTTAAACATGTAAAATGGCCCTAAAACATTTCAGAATTTGTGTTCCACAATCTGTACCTTTCAACGTACTCTATAAATACATCAAGATTCAATCTTCATGAAATTATAAATTATAAAAATAGAACACAATCTAATCAAATTTTAACTCCTTTACTAAAATTTTCCTTGATCAAGCAAGAAGGAATTTGTCTAACACATCCAAGGGAACATCATAACTCTGGCATTTCTAACATAAACAAGCATGTTAACCTTTTGTGAATATTAATTTTCTTTTGTTCAAATGCCACTTAGTAACACTTATTTCGAAGCTAACATTCATAAGCAATTCTATTTTCTCTTTTAATCACTGCCAGAGTTGTGGTTTTGCAGAAATCTTGGCATTGTGAGTTGGCAACAAGGTGTAGATGATGCCCTTTAACATCACACACCCGATTTCAAGCATAGCCCAGCGGTACAAAGTGAACTGATCCACTTATTAACAACTGCAGGTGGACAGACTCAATGTAGCAGATTCTGTAGTGGAAGGCCTGTTCTTGGGACTAAACACCACACCACTGACTTGTGCAGTCAGAACTGCAACCTGGCCTACTTTAGGGCAATGCTCTTAACTTTCATTCTTACTTTCATGCGTGAATCATCAGTTGTATCTGAATGGCCACTTATAAAATATGTTTCTTTTTTACCTTTCAATTGTAGTTTTAAATTAGAATATTAGATGTGCATTTAAATAGCAGCAGATGATTCTTCCTCTAGTTCATACTTAAAGTTGTATTTTTCAATTGTGATGTTAGATCAAGTGACCTGGTTCCCTTCTTTTTTCATGCTCTATAAATTTAAATTATAATTTAGAAATGAAGGATCATATTCCATAAGAATTTGTAATCACTGCTAAGCTATGAGATCTCAATAGAAGGAACAATTGGAAAGTTACATTTGATCCTATCTCTCTTGGACAAGAATTGGAATTAGAATTAGGTGTATCGTCACATGGACTTAAGTACAGGGCTTCATATTAGAGCAAAAAAGTACAAAGTCGCCATCTTAGGTACAAGAATACGTAAGTACAAAATCTCCGGTGTAAATTAGAAAAACAAAAAATAGTTAGAGTATCTTGTTCTTCAAACCAATAGTTACTGTTTTATTTCACTCAAGAAAATCATAAAACGCTTGAGGGTCTTTACCAGAGATTGTCATGACATCCTTAGACTCAGGTGAGCATGGGTGGAAAAGTGTTCAAAGGAGAGGAGGCAGATGACTTACAGCGGCTACTCCCCTCCCAATGTTAAATCCCTCAGCTAGAGACACAGTGCCCTTGAAAGATGGTTCCCAAGCTTTAATTAAAGGGACATGCCGTAAGTTGCAGTTGAGGTATTGCTCAACATGTTTTGATTAGGTCAATGTTTTGATTGACAAATTCAATCAAAGTACTTTGCAAGGCTCTTGGGAACTATTCTTTGAGAGTTATAGAAAATAACCCAGGTCTGGGAACAAGGTTCGCTTGGTGGACTTTGGGAGGTACTGGAAAGTCATGTCTTCAGCACTTGCTTGGAATTCAGAAGGGCAACTTACATAACTGATATAGTTTCAGGCATCAGAAATACAATTTCAATATTTGTGGATCACAGAAAACTGTTAGTTTTAGTTATTATTGAATAAGAGAAAAGAAGCACAAATATTAATAAACTTGTATAAAAGACATGCAATTTGAAACCGCATCTGAGGTTCAAGAGGAATAAAAAGGCTACAAATTGCTTGAGTACTATGTGTCTCATTGCGATAGAGGAGAAGGGAGAATATTTGCAAATCACTAAAAATAGCGACATAGGTTAATGGGTTGGTGATAATTTGCCACGGCACATTTGCCATCGCCGATTAACCACTGCCAGTTCGCCACCAGCGTTTCTCCATTGGGGCCGTTTGACCTCTGGAACTATTCGCCACTGGAAATATATAAATGTACTGATTGTTTTCCCTCCTGCCTGTTATTTCATACTTCTCAGTCCCCTTTATTTATACAACAACATAGTACAAATTGATTAAAAAAAAGAGGTGAAATAAATATCATTTTACTGGTGTATACATAAAAAAAGAGTTACAAACATTTGTGGTGGCGAATCGTCCTCAGTGGCCAATGGGCAATGGCTAAGCGTCCTTGGCATGAAAGGGCAGTGGCTAATTGGCAGCGGCAAATGGGCGGCGGTGAATGGTCCCATCCTGATGTTAATACAGTCATTTTAAAAAAGCTAGCAAAACCCTGGGGTTCATTACTATAGGGACAGAATAGAGAAGCATTGAAATTATGTTAAACTTGTATCACATTTGGTTAGAACATATGTAAAACCGTACTCAGTTCAAATCTTCATATTATAAAAGGGGTATAGATACAGCGGGGAAGGTGCAAAGTAGATTCACAGGCATGATAACAAAACTGAGATATACTACTTATCAGAAAAGGCTGAACAAGCTGAAGTTCGTATTTCTAGAAAAAGGGAGACAGAAATTATCTAGTAGAGGTTGGTAAGACAAATCTAAGGCAGTATTTTTCATTCATGGCAACAACAAAAGCTCTGGATCACAAATGTAAAACTGTCATCAAAAAATTCCATTGGGAGTTCAGGAGAAACTTCGTTACTCAAAGAGTGGTAAGAACCGGACTAGGGACATGCTCTCGTTGGAGGAATGTGTTGCTAAGTATACGAGAAAGAAAGGAATAGAAAGTTATGCTGATCCAGTTAAATGAAGACGAGTAGAAGAAGGCCTCTGGGTCATAAGTACTAATGAAGACACATGGCTAAATTACCATGATTCTGTAAATTCTGTGTAATTCATGTGCCTAGGGTTCAGACAGGGATTTTAATTAACAGTGAGTAGATTGTATGCCACTTATGCTCCACCTATTCAGAGTCAGAGAATTGTTACAGCAAAGAAGGAGGCCATTCAACATATTGTTCCTGCATTACAGTCTTGAAATGTGTATCATTACCTTGTGCAAATCTCCTACTTTCCCCACATCCTTGCACTATATTACCACCTAAACAATCATCCAATGCCCTCTTGAATGCTTCAATAGAACCTGCCCTACAACATTTCCAGGCAGTGTATTCTGTATCTGACCTATTTGCTGTGTGATAAGATTTTTTCTCATATCATCGCACTTGACTTTAAATCTTTGCCCTCTTGTTCTTGTTCCCTTTACAAGTAGAAACAGTTTTTCCCAATCTACTCTATCCAGCTGTCATGTTCTTGTATCAAGTCTCCTTCAGCCTTATTCTCTCCAAGGAGAACAATCCCAACCTCTTCAATTTATCCTCATAATTGAACTCCTGGAACCATTCTTGTTCATGGCTTCTGTACTTTTTCCAATGCATTTACCCATGTTTCCTATGATGTGATACCCACAACATTACTAAATATTCCAGCTGAGGTTGAACAAGTGTCTTATTTATGTTTGATGTACAGTATTCTAGCTAACACTCCTTAAAGTTACCATTGGAAGCTGGTGAAATTACATTAAGTGAAAGGAGTGAGTACAGAACTGCAGTATATAGGTCCCAGACATGTCCCCAACACTGTCAGCTTTCTGTCTCTGGTATAACTACTTGGCATAACACCCTGTTCTTTCAAGACCTCTGATTCATTAAAAGCCATGCCACATGGAGTCGATATTTAAAACAGCACTTATCCATCAGCTTTAATGCAGCAGCAAGCCTATTTGACGTCTGATTCAGGGCTAATGAGTTACATGGCTTAACACTTTAGTGACATAGATCCAAAAGACAATGTTGCACTTGTTTACGAGTAGGGAACCAGGCGTTAGAATACCTGAAATGGAAGGAGGAAGAAATTGTTTAATTACTAATGATAGTCAGCTTTATAGTGCAAGTTAGGCTTCTTGACAGAAAAGGGTGATGAGGATGGGAAATGCAATCTTGGTCAATCATTCCTTTGCTTCTTTATTCTGAGTCCACCTCATTTGTGAGGATCAGTTGTGTATAATATATTATTCAATAGATGAAGAAATATAATACAAAAAAGAACTTATTTGTCTGGCCTTTTCTTGATCTAATTATAGCTTGTGTTCTGCACATTGCAGTAAGCAGTGCTTAAAAGTATCACAAATAAAATTATTGCCTATTCAGTAAAGCACTTATTAGATTATGCCATCAGCAAGATATTTGAAAGGCTACTGATTATAAGTCAATCCAGTCTAGCTTCCTGGGGAGCATTAATACCAGTGCATTATATTTTTTCTGTTAATATTTTTATCCAAAATGTAGAAAAAGTTTGCTTATTTAGACAACTAAGAGTTAGACTAAATCTGAGTTCAGTGACCAAATTTAGTATTTTTGATCCCACGATGATATTTCCTCTTGTTCTTCTGCCTTTAAAAAAAAGTTTGCAGTATTAATTATGCATTTTGTGCTGCCAAGTCCTGCATTTTTTGTGTGTTTCAGTTTTGCTCTACTTCTTCCTATTGCCTTTCAAGGCTAAATCTGCTGTTCTAAATTTGGTAATGCAACTGCTTAGGATTCCATGGAATGTCCTCACCATGCAACCTAAATTGTTAGGCTGACTAAGTGCCCCCTCTCACTGCTGACTGGCTGTCCATATAATTAATATTCCCAATGTACTTGGAGCAGCTTCTGAGTGGTGCAATCTTACATCAATTACAGTTCCCATTTCATGTTTGGTTGCTAAATCATATAAGGATTCTCTACAGTCTGGTTTGGTACTTCAACACCTCCTGTTAGGGAGACTTTAAAGATCGTAATTTTATTAGATAAGCTAGCAGAATTACCAAATTGATCTTTCTTGGATGTATCTGAATTTCATTATAACTGCAAAGTGCTATTTCAGGTGAAGATCCTAAACTAGTGTGCATACGTTTTATTTATTTATTTTTGATTAACAAGATACAAAAATGTCACGATTTAGAAAACAAGAATACAAAAGGCAGGTGAGCGAGGATCCAGATATTGATAATTTATTGGCAAATCTGTCTCCGGAGGAAATGCAAGAACTTCAAATTGAGTTGGATGTCATGGACCCAAATTCCAATGTTGCTGTCGGGTTGAGACAGAGAAATCAGACAGAGAAGCAGCCCACAGGAACATATGATCGAGAAGCAATGCTCACCTACTGTGAGAAAACAACTAGGAAACTGATAGAGAAAGAACTATCAATTGACGTAAGTTCATCTGTGTACGTTATTTACCACCCAGAATTTGTTAACAGTTTGAGTACAATTGTTGATTTCCACATTTTCATTAATCTATAAGCTTTTTTTTCAATTTGTTAAACATTATTATTTTCAAGAAGCTATTCTTTATGGTCTTTATTTTCATTCCTTTACGACATTCAGATCTGAAAATGATACAAGATCATAATGCACTTTACTGTACGTGCATGCATGTATATGTTTGAGTAAAGCAGCTATAAATCTTAATGAAAATTGATCTAAAATTTGCAGTAATCAATTGAATATGTCTGTAATGTTTTCACTTTCCCCTCAATATTTGGCAATTATATGTAATTTCCATTTCAATAATTTCCTGAAATTAAAAAAAAATCATTCTTGAGCAGATTCCAAGCACAGCATCAGCAAAGAAGCATCTCACAATGTTGTGTTATTGCATGTGTTATGTCACAACTAGATTCTAGTTGATTTAGGAAAATAGAATAAAATGTGTCAATCATAACCCAGTGGTATTGCTCTCCTATCTGAATCAGAAGGTATGGGTTAAAGTCCCATCCCAGAGATTTGATCAAAGCAAATAAATACTTCAGCACAGTACTGACTGAGTTGTCTGAAGTTCTGTCTTCAGATGAAACTTTAAACCTAGGCCCCTCTGCCCTATCAGGTGGATATGTAGGTTATCTATTGGCACTATTTTGATGAAGAGCTGTTGTTGAGATCAAACTGAGGCAGTATTTCCCACATTACATCAGCGTTTATACTTCTAGAACATATACCTTTTATGTGTAATGTCCTGATGGTGCAAAGGGTATTTTATATTTCTTTCATGAATATTTTAACACCACATAGATGAAAAGTTGTAAGAATGTTTGCAACAGGACTTGCAGTGAAAAGCTGGTGATTTTGATTTATGATTTTTGATATCAGAAACAATCAAAACTGAACCATGGAATTAGCTTATAATGATCTCCTGTAGCAGCTGAAGTTTGACACACTCAACAGAATCAATAGGAAACCATATTATTGGCTCAATAAGACATTAATATAGATTTTCTCAGTTCTTTTACAGCTGCTTTGCAGGTTTGCTTTATACCTATTTGCTCAACAGCTAATTTCTTTACTTTTGCACTGGAAATTTTTTTCTGGAATGCAGATGTAAATTCTAAGAGCCCGCAGATCTTTCTCAGTTTAAGCAGTCAAAGATGGCAAGGCTGTAACTGATGTGCATGCCTAAAACTCATAAGCGTAGCAAGCAATTCAGAATCAAATGAATCTCAGAACAAATAGTACAAATGGAAAAAAAAGAGCATAGCCATCTCCGAAACTTAGGCTTCACTTTTATATCTCGTTTGCTCTAAAACTAAAGGAATTTGTCACCTGTACAAGCTATGAAACAGATTCCAATGATCATAAATAACACTGATTGTGCTACATCTGACTCAGAGGAATATATAGGATGTACATTATCGAAACAGGTCATTTAGTCCAGCCGTCCATGCTGGTGTTTATTCTGGGCTCAAACCTAGTTCACTGTCTGATCATGGCAATACAACTGGAACCATTTCCAAACCACAACTTTTGACATCTGATGAGTACAATATTCACAAGAAAATGAAAAGAAAAGTAATACTATGTTTTACTAAAAGGGGAACTGAATGTAGCAGTAGGGAGGCTATGCTTCAGTCATACAAGGCATTGGTGAGACTACATCTGGAGCACTGTGTGGAGTAGTGGTCACTATATTTACAGAAGGATGTAAATGCATTGGAAGCAGTTTAGGGAAGGTTTACTAGATTAATGCCTTATGCGGAAGAGTTAGACAGACTTAGCCTGTATCCTCTACAGTTGAGAAGATTCAGAGGTATCGCAACTGAAGCATATAAGATTCTGAGGGTCTTGACTGGAAGAAAGATGAAAGAATATTTCCTTGTTGGGAGAATCTAGAATTATGGATCACAATTAAAAATAAGGTGGAGAAAGCCATTTAAATCTGGGATGAGGAAACGTTTGAGGAATTCCCTTCCTCAAAAGGCAATGAATACACAATCTTTAAATATTTTTAAGGTAGAGATACATGGATTCTTGAATAGCAAGGACTTGAAGAATTCTCAGGAATGTGCTAGCCTGTAGAATTGAGGAATAAAATAAGATCAGCCACTATCTTATCGAATGGCAGAACAGGCTCAAACGGCCAAATGGCCTACTCTTTGTAGCTTGTTTATCAGGTGTTCCTATGTCGTATGTTGAAAATGTGTTGCTGGTTAAAGCACAGCAGGTCAGGCAGCATCCAAGGAATAGGAAATTTGACGTTTCGGGCATAAGCCCTTCATCAGGAATGAGGAGAGTGTGCCAAGCAGGCTAAGATAAAAGGTAGGGAGGAGGGACTTGGGGGAGGGGCGATGGAGATGTGATAGGTGGAAGGAGGTCAAGGTGAGGGTGATAGGCTGGAGTGGGGTGGGGGCTCCACTTCCCGCTCCTCTGCCCTTGAGCCCCGCTCCTCCAACCGCCACCAAGACAGAACCCCACTGGTTCTCACCTACCACCCCACCAACCTCCGTATACAACGTATCATCCGCCGTCATTTCCGCCACCTCCAAACGGACCCCACCACCAGTGATATATTTCCCTCCCCTCACCTATCAGCGTTCCGCAAAGACCACTCCCTTCGTGACTCCCTCGTCAGGTCCACACCCCCCACCAACCCAAGCTCCTCCCGGCACCTTCCCCTGCAACTGCAGGAAATGTAAAACTTGCGCCCACACCTCCTCCCTCACTTCCCTCCAAAGCCCCAAGGGATCCTTCCATATCCGCCACAAGTTCACCTGTACCTCCACAGACATCATCTATTGCATCCACTGCACCCGATGTGGCCTCCTCTACATTGGGGAGACGGGCCGCTTACTTGCGGAACGCTTCAGAGAACACCTCAGGGACGCCCGGATCAACCAACCCAACCACCCCGTGGCTCAACACTTTAACTCTCCCTGCCACTCCACCGAGGACATGCAGGTCCTTGGACTCCTCCACCGGCAGAACATAACAACACGACGGCTGGAGGAGGAGCGCCTCATCTTCCGCCTGGGAGCCCTCCAACCACAAGGGATGAACTCAGATTTCTCCAGTTTCCTCATTTCCCCTCCCCCCAACCTTGTCTCAGTCGGTTCCCTCAACTCAGCACCGCCCTCCTAACCTGCAATCTTCTTCCTAACCTCTCCGCCCCCACCCCACTCCGGCCTATCACCCTCACCTTGACCTCCTTCCACCTATCACATCTCCATCACCCCTCCCCCAAGTCCCTCCTCCCTACCTTTTATCTTAACCTGCTTGGCACACTCTCCTCATTCCTGATGAAGGGCTTATGCCCGAAACGTCAAATTTCCTATTCCTTGGATGCTGCCTGACCTGCTGTGCTTTAACCAGCAACACATTTTCAACTGTGATCTCCAGCATCTGAGACCTCATTTTTTACCCTATGTCGTATGTTGTTCAGTAAAAAATAATTATTATTTCACTATATTTCTAACTTACACACATAAACATTACCTTAAATATTGTACCATTAAATACTTATTTTGTCAAAACACAAATGTGACATATGCTAAATTCAAAACAGAGCAAAATAAGGTAATTAGTGACTAAGGTCTCGGTGTTGCTAATTTCTTCATATGGCAATAAATATTTTGCCTCTCCAATCCCACAACATTGAATCATACCAACAGGTATTGAAAAATTAAAAACTGATGAAGTTGTGACCGAGTTACACAAGTCACTGCTGAGTGAGGTGAGTAAATGGTAATTTAGTTCAAAATTGACACAAAAGTACATGGATGATAATTCTTGTTTATAGAATGCAGCAGCTGTGTTGCACAGTCAGTAGAAATTAGTAATTGAGCATGTCCATTGTGGGGTTGAGATTTGATTAGATTGATTTTCTTTTAGTAATTATTGAATATTGTAGAATGCAGTTTTTTAATGCAAATCAGCTTTGTGTTTGGAGCTTTATATATTTAAAGAATTTGGTACCAGAGAATGCTTAGCGGCAACCTGAATTTCTGATGGTGAAATTGAGAGTAGAGCTTGATTTTTATTCAAAGATATTGATGACACAACTGAATTCTGTTCCAGGATTACTACTTACTGTATGATCCAGTTTATCCCTGGCAGTGAAAATGGAAATTACCCCCCTTTGGAACTTATCTAACTTGGATTACCTTTTTTGGAAATAAAGGACAGAGTGAAAAGATCAACATTTATAAAAGCAAGTTAAGAGCTTATAATAATTCCACTGCACCACAGAGAAAAACATATGGAATTGTTACAATTAACACAGTAGGTTCTAAAACTCATTGAAGACAACCATCTACAAAATCAGAAATCACACTTGTCAGCCCTCAAAAAGATTCTGACTGGAGCAGTCAGAGGTTTTCTAATTTTTATAGCTCAGTTGACTGGATGGCTGGTTTGTAATGCAGAATGACACCAACAGTTTGGATTCAATTCCAGCATTGGCTGAGATCACTATGAACATCCCATCATCTCAATCTCACCCTTCACCTCAGGCATGGCAACCCTTGGATGAAGCCACCACCAGTCCTTTCTCTCAAATAATAAGAGAGCAGTCCTCTAAGATTATGGTGACTTTTGGTGATCAGTTGGCTGGATGGCTGATTTACAATGCAGAGTGATGCCAACAGCACAGCTTCAATTCTCACCCCAGTTGAAGTTACCATGAATGTTGCTGCTTCTTAAACCTTCCTCTCACTTGAGGCATAGTTACCCTTGGATAAAATTACCACTGGTCATCTCTCTCTGCAGTGAGACTGCAGGATGATGGTGACTTTGCCTTTATACCTCTATCACTGATGTTAAGAATTCAAAAATTGCTACTGTGCTTGTTCAGAATTAATTATTAAAAGCTTATGCACCACTTCTGCTTGTTGAGTTGCACCAGAAATTCTTGTTCCCTCTGTGTAAAATTTGAACGTCATCACCCAATGAAGCATATATTAATCCATAGAAGATCTATAATCACAGTTAACTTTTTTGCCCCCTTCTTCCACACCTGAGCATGTGTATCACTCTTTCTACCTGAAGCACACAGCATTTGCACTATTTGCGACTAACCTATGCATGGCCAGCCCAATAACTGGCTAACGAAAAGGCTCTGAACTACAGTAGCTTCTACTGATCTAATAGCATGGAGCAGTAGTAATGACTGGTAGATTTAGGGTTTATGGATTGCTGACCCAAAGCAGTAGCTAGAGGTTTCTAATACTGATACAGTCTCACTGTTCCTGAATGAAAATGTAACTTGATTTCTTTTGCTCCCTGTGACTGCAGCACAGGATACATCCAGCTTTGGACCTGTAACAAAAAGTGATGCTCTGCTGGTGAATATGAACTGTTAGCCATGGATAGACATATGCACGACTGAGAATCATTAAAATTGACAGGAAGGTTGAAGGACAGCAAGATATGAGAAATAAGTATTTTGAGGTACACGGATTAAATAATTAATTACACCGCATCTCCAATACAAAAGCCAGTTTGTAAACCTAAGAGGGTCATCATTCCCTAAAGGGCTTAGCCACAGTTATAGGCCCAGAATTTGATAGGCAAGACTGGAAAGAAGATCATGGATAAAGAAACTCTACAGAGGCTGGTATCCTGTCACCAAGTACACTTTATTTACATGTGGAAAATTTTTGACACTTATCCAGTTCCCTCAGAGTCAGATCTGAGAGTGAACAGAACATCTGACACTCCTGTATGTAATTGTCAGCTTGGGCTCCTTGATTGGACCGGGTAAACAGCCCCAATCAGGGAACTCAAATTCCATGAGGCCCACCTGGCTGAGCTCTTTACAATAACTACATCCCTCCTCCTCTGAGTCTGAGGCTAGTTCTTTATTTGTAGCTCCTCCTGGTCAGGTTCCTCCCAATCTGTCCCTAATGAAGGCAGCATGTAATGCACAGTAACTCACCTTTTGTGCCTAGAGCATCTCAGAAGAAATTCATTCTCCTCTTCATGCAGCAAAGGCTTCGAGGCAAAGACATTCACTGTGTCCATTTCAGATTCTGAGGCATTTTCAATGCTCACCGGGGAAGGAGAGTCTACAGGTTCTGGAACTTTCAGAAAGGCAGGGCATGTTTTGCTTCTGCACTGTTTGCAAGTTTGTAGTTTCATATGGTCCTCATGTTTGTTCAAGACCGTTGCACTTACCCAAATTTTATGCATCACTGGACCTGACGTCATGTCGACTGTGCTTCCTCCCAATGCAGGGCTATTCCTGTGGCTCGTACATCAAACTTTGTCCCCCAAAGTACAGTGTCTTTCTTGCTTAGCAGCGTATTGTGTCTGGCGTTTCACCACCCCACATTGACAGCCCCACCCAGTTCTGGGAAGATCAAATTTAACCTGGTACAGAGTCTTCTCCTCATTAGCAATTCTGCTGGAGCTATCCCTGTAATTGCATGAGGGGTGGTCCTATAATCGAATTGGAACTGGGGCAGCTTGGTATCCAGTGAAGTTGTAGGCTATTTCTTTAAGCCTGCCTTCAAAGTTTGGACTGCTCTTTCTGCCAGATCATTGGATGGTCCTTATATGATAAATACTGGTCTTTATAGGTCCAAACAGGTTTCAATTCTGGTTGTGACAGCCCTTTGGTTTCTCCCATCATTACCAGTTGTTTAAGTTTAGCCAGGATTGGATCTTTCTGTGTCTAAATTCTGATATGGTCGGCTGCGACTAGAAATATGTTCAGAAAATTTAAAACCATTATGGACTCTTCCAGTGGCACAACACCAGTAGTGAATATGCCAGAAGGAGATGGGTCAACATCCACGTTTCCTCCTTGGCCTCCCGGATGATATTCCAACTTGTAATTAAACACACTTAGAATTAGAGTCCACTGCTGAATACGGCCTGAAGTTATGGGTGGTACTGCCTTGTCCTCTTTAAGTAGACCTAGCGGGAGTTTGTGGTCGACTTTTATTGCAAATTTACACCTATAAAGGTAGAACTTCCTGATCCCAAATATGACTGTCAAATCTTCCTTTCTATCTGGTCATATTTATACTCTGCATTAGCCAAAGCCCTGGATGAATACGCTATTGGGTGTTCCTCTCCATTGGGTCACCTATGAGCTAATACTATACCAATGCCATATGGGGAGGCATCACATGTCAATACCAGATTTGGCTTGGGGTCATAGAGTGCCAACACCTTAGAGAATAATAGCTCTTTCTTCACTTCCCTGAAAGCTATGGCTTGCTTATGCAAGCATTTCCAAGGTTGGTCCTTTTTCAAGAGTTGATGCAAAAGTGTCGGGATGGAGGCCACGTTATGCCTGAACTTTCTGTAATAATTCACCAGCCCAAGGAGAGATCTAAGCTCCAGTGCAGGTGTGAGAACCAGAGTACCTTTGATTACCTTCGCTTTATTTACCATTAGGTGTAACCCAGTCTTATCAATTCTATAGCCCATGGAGGTCAGTTGGAGTACCTGGAACACACATTTATCCCTTCTAAGGTGTACACCCACCTTGGAGAAACATCTAAGGATTATGTTCACGTTCTCTAAGTGCTCTTTTTTGGTCCTCCCTGTTATTAGCATGTCAACTAGATAAATGATAACCAAGGATAGACCTTCTAAAACGTTCTCCATCATCCGCTGAAAAATTGCACAAGCTGACAAGAACTCAAGTGGTTGTCTCATATGGCAGAGGCAAAGGGTGTGCACCAGATATCCAGACTGGAAAACCAAGTGGGCACTGGAGAACAATTAGCTATTAAAAGTATGCTTATAGAATGGCAGCAGAATATTGAAAACGTATTTTATCAAAAAAATCAGCAATAAAATTGAACTTGAAAGTTAAACTTACCTTTAAATCAAATGAAAAGCTATTTGGATCAAAGAATTTTATAAATTACAATAAGCCATTATTCTATTTGCCAAATCAACTGTAAGGTGAAAAAATATATATTCGTATATGAAAGGCATAAGATATCTTCTTGATTAAATACCATGATTTCTGAATTTGTCAAGAGCAAATATATTATATCTAATTGGCTTTTAGAGATCCCAGCTGTCTGAAGCTCAACAAAACAAGCAGTTTGAACACATCTATATCCCTTAGTCAGTACAGCAATTTTCTGTTGTGAATGATCCTTCTCAGATGCCTGAACTGCCTGACAATATCTTGCCAATGTAGATGCTAAAGTATGGAGAACACATAGAAGGATTTCTTCATCCAAAAAACACAACTTTTAATCTAAAACAGTGATTCAAGACAGCCTAACTTAAATTTATTCTTGTGATTTGGTTGTGTATTATGTATTATCATAGTAATTACTTTTATAGATATGCAAATATATGGATTTGCTCTCAGCAGAGCTGGTCTACATTTTATCATTGTTCTGGACCAGACCAACCCCCTCAAAATATATTAAGAAGATAACAAACACCCTAACTTTTCCTTATTTTAAAGCCACGGTGTTGTATTCCACACATAATTTGATTGGATAAACTACCAGTTTTGAAGCAAAATACTCTGTATTCATACATGATAATTAAAATACAACAAAAGCAATAATTGAGATAATTTAACTCTATTAGAAATATTAACAGGATAAAACCCAAGGCCTCACAAGCTGTCTATTGGCTTTGGAGCAGATTGCTTGGCACCTCTGTCTCAAACTTTTGTCATTAAAGAGAACAAAATATTCCTCTTAAAGCTACAGTATCGTCACACTATTCACAACTATCATTAACGGCTTTTTTTTGCATATACGCCTCTGCTTTGCTACCATTATAACTCCTTTTGTCTCTGGCTCTGGCACCCTTCTCCATCTGTTCCACTCACTCCTTCAGCAAATGTAACAACCGCGTAAAACCTTTATTTTCTAGTCACATTCAGTTTCAAAGAAGAGTCATTGGATGCAAAATATAATCTCAGTTTTTCTCTCCTCAGATGCTCCCAGAATCTCCCCCTCTCCCCAGTCAAATCCATGACACCCCAACTTCTCAACCCAACTCCTCTCCAACATGTTATGACAAACCACCAAGTTTCCAACACCACCTGGCACCTCAACCACACTGAACCAACATGGCTGTCTCTGCACCACCACAATCCCATGCTGACTCAATGACTCCCTTCACTGACTCAATCTGGCTACTCCCCACCACAACAATCCCTTGACCCATTAACTTCCACAAACCTGCTCACTTACCTACCTCATCTGTCTATCACTTGATCCCACTGTCACTCTACCCAGCTTCCAGCCTATCCACTTGCCAAGCTATCCATTTACCTTACTCACTTTATCCACTGGGCCAATGAACTGAGGAGTTTATCCAGTAGATGAAGTTTAATTTAGACAAATGTGAGGTGTTGCATTTTGGTAAGTTAAACCAGGCAGGACTTATACACTTTATGGCAAGGTCCTGGGGAGTGTTACTAAACAAAGAGACCTAGGGGTGCAGCTGCATAGCTCCTTCAAAGTGGAGTCACAGGTAGACAGGGTGGTCAAGAAGGCATTTGGAACGCTTGCTTTCATTAGTCAATGCATTGAGGATAAGAATTGGGATGTCATGATAAGCTGTACAGGACACTGGTAAATCCACTTTTGAAATACTGCATGCAATTCTGGACTGCCTGCCATAGGAAAGGCATTGTTAAACTTGAAAGAGTTCAGAAAAGATTTACAAGGATGTTGCTCGGATTGGAGGACATGAGCTATACAGAGGAGCAAGTGCTGGATGTCTTGAAATACATAAAAGAGGATAAATCCAAGAAGTTGATCAGGTGTACTCTAGATCTCTGTGGAAAGCTAGGGAAGTGATTGCTGGGCCCGTTACTGAGTTATTTGTATCATTGATAGTCACAGGTAAGGTGTTGGAAGATGGAGGTTGGCTAACATGATGCCACTGTTTAAGAAAGGTGGTAAGGACCAGCCAGGGAACTATAGACCAATGAGCCCGACATCGGTGGTGGACAAGTTGTTGGAGGGAATCCTGAGGGACAGGATATATGTGTATTTGGAAAGGCAAGGACTGATTAAGGATAGTCAACATGGCTTTGTGCGTATGAAATCATGTCACACAAAATTGATTGAGTTTTTTGAAGAAGTAACAAAGAGAATTGATGAGGGCAGAGCGGTAGATGTGATCTATATGGACTTCAGTAAGTTGTCCAACAAGGTTGCCCATGGGAGACTGGTTAGCAAGATTAGATCTCACAGAATATGGAGAGAACTTGCCATTTGGATTCAGAACTGACTCAAAGGTAGAAGACAGAGGGTGGTGGTGGAGGGTTGCCTTTCGGATTAGAGGCCTGTGACCAGTGGAGTTTGAAGGTTTGTGAAGGTTTGTAGCTCAGGTTGAAGTTTAGGGTGTAGGTTTGCTCGCTGAGCTGTAGGTCAGCATCTGGATATCAAACCTACAACTCAGCGAGCAAACCTACACCCTAAACCAGTGGAGTGTCACAGGGATCCGTGCTGCGTGCACTACTTTTCATCATCTGTATAAATGATTTGGATGTGAGCATAAGAGGTATAGTTAGTAAATTAGCAGATGACACCAAAATTGGAGGTTAGTGGACAGCAAAGAAGGTTACCTCAGATTACAACGGGATCTTGATCAGATGGGCCAATGAACTGAGAAGTGGCAGATGGAGTTTAATTTAGATAAATGTGAGGTGCTGCATTTTGGGAAAACAAATCTTAGCAGGACTTATACACTTAATGGTAAGGTCCTAGGGAATGTTGCTGAACAGAAAGACTTTAGACTGCAGGTTCATAGCTCCTTGAAAGTGGATTCATAGATAGATAGGATAGTGAAGATGGCATTTGGTATGCTTTCCTTTATTGGTCAGAGTATTGAGTACAGGAGTTGAGAGGTCATGTTGCTGCTGTACAGGACATTGGTTAGGCCACTGTTGGAATGTTGCGTGCAATTCTGGTCTCCTTCCTATCGGAAAGATGTTGTGAAATTTGAAAGGGTTCAGAAAAGACTTACAAGGATGTTGACAGGGTTGGAGGATTTGTACTATAGGTAGAGATTGAATAGGGTGGGGTTGTTTTCCCTAGTGCATCTGAGGCTAAGGGGTGACCTTATAGAGGTTTATAAAATCATGAGGTGTGTGGATAGGATAAATAGGCAAAGTCTTTTCCCTGGGGTGTGGGAGTCCAGAACTAAAGGGCATAGGTTTCGGGTGAGAGGGGAAATATATAAAAAAGACGCACGGGGCAATCTGTTCATGCAGAGGGTGGTACGTGTATGGAATGAGCCACCAGAGGAAGTGGTGGAGGCTGGTACAATTGCAACATTTAAAAGACATCTGGATGGATATGTGAATAGGAAGGGTTTGGAGGGATATGGGCCAGGTGCTGGCAGGTGGGACTAGATTGGGTTGGGATATCTGGTCGGCATGGACAAGTTGGACTGAAGTCTCTGTTTCCATGACTCTATCGCTCGATGACTCTAAGAGGCTGAAAGGGTCTTTTTTTCCCTGGAGTGTCAGATGCTGAGGGGAGACCTTATAGATGTTTATAAAATCACAAGGAGCATGCTTAGGGTGAATAGCCAAGGTCTATTTCTCCAGGATAAGGGAATCCAAAACTAGAGGGCATAGTTTTAAGGTGAGAGGAGAAGGTTTTAAAAGGCACCTGAGGCGCAACTTTTTGAAGCAACTTTTTGGTAAAATTACAACATTTAAAAGGTATCTGGATGGATACATGAACAGGAAGAGACTAGAGAGAAATAGGCCAAATGCTGGTAAATGGAACTAGATCAACTTAGGATATCTGGTCAGCATGGATGAGTTGGACAAATGGGTCTGCTTCTATACTGTATAACTCTATGACTCTCCAGAATACAGGAGCTGGAACCACAGCACAAGTAAAGCATATTTCCCACACTCCCCCTTTTCCTCAAATAATCCAGTGCTACAAGAAAACAATTTTATTGAATGTCTGCTCCATATTTCTGAAGGATCTGGCTACAGAAGACCAGACCATCAATGTGGAGCTCAGTTGTGATTCAGAAACTTAGGAATAGCAATCCAATAATGGTTGCCATTTTGTTAAATATCTAACCATTGTTCTGAAACATTTATTCCTCATCTCTGGCAGGTTGGCGTGGGTCAAAACATTGTGGCAGCTCATTTCAACTCAAAATGCTCGGAGGTGTCAGGGATTGAGCTCGAATCATCATGCATTTTTTCTTTAAGTTATGTCAATAATTGGATTAGGAGAAAGTGAGGACTGTAGATGCTGGAGTATCAGAGTCAAGAGTGTGGTGCTGGAAAAGCACAGCAGGTCAGGCAACATCTGAGGAGCAGGAGAATCAACGTTATGGGCATACGCCCTTCATTGGCTCACCAGCCTCATTCCTGATGAAGGGCTTATGCCTGAAACATCGATTTTCCTGCTCCTCAGATGCTGCCTGACCTGCTGTGCTATTCCAGTACAACACTCTCAACTGTAATTGAATTAGTACAGAGCTTCTTATGAACACTTGGGAAAACATATTCATTGGTCAAGGTTAGAAGAGCTAACTGTCTGTAATGACTAACAGAAAAAAACATAATTGAATAAAGAAAACACTTGCTTTTGGTTTACAGAAGTAATCTCGACAATCCCAAGATCCATTCAAACAAATCATATGGAGTTTGCATACTCCATAAAGATCGACAGTCTCAAGCTGAAGTACAGCTGGATGAAGTACATTGTAGAGTTCATGAAACTCACTCTGTCATGAACCTGCCATCCTAATTAGGAAAAGCTTCAGGCCACTGATTTAAACAAATCCTCTGATGGAATGCAGCCAAATTTTGTTGGATGGGATATTGTTTATAATAGCCAGTGTAGATGCCTCAACTGCAAACCAAAATCCTTCTTACAGTCTGTCAAATAGCCCGTGACTTACTCCATTTCAAAAATCTACATTGGATGTTAGTGAGAATAAAAACAGCAGTAAATCTGCTGAAAGCACATAATTCAGGCTATATTTCAGAGCAGCGCTGAGGATATGATGTGTGAGTGAAGATGTTATCTTTTGAATGAGATATTGAATAAGATTGGTTTTTCCAGCTCAAGTGGACATAAACGATCCCATGGCACTATTAAGCAAAGACTTGACTTCTGTAGAACATTCAGTAAAACAAGCTAAATCAGCGTCAGAGCTTCTAGCTATTCTTTCAATCATTGTTAGTTACAATGTGCTGTTTACAGATTGACTGCCTTCACTCCAAACAACAATGATCACACTTTTAACTGAAGATTTCACAAAAACAAATCTTATTCCCATTTTGTAGTTCATCCTCACTCCAATTCTCAAGCAAATATCTGTTCTATTTTCATTCTCTGCCTCCTCATTCCATCATTCCCATGATTGTCAGCGGTCGAGGTACATTATAAAATGTGATATTGCCATATATGTTGAAGACAATCATTCATGTGAAACTGCTGTGTGGTTAAAAATGCAGATTGTAAATTCTTCCAGGGCATTTTGCCATTGAAGTTTTGAGTTATTTTAATTCAGACTGATAACACCAATTAACTGGTACTGGATTCAGGACAAAGGGGTCTGAATAAAAAAAAATCCAAAGAAGCAAGACTCGACTTTGAATGGTAAAATTGAAGACAAAAGTGAGTTCAATAGTTAAATAGTAAGTTTTCTGAGACAATGATCATTGGTGACCCAGGGTATGTCAAGTATAGGATTATAGCTTGTAGAAATAGATTGAGATCTGATAAGGGCTAGACTTGGATTTGTTTAGTTATAAAGTGTGTCAGGAGGATTTTGATGAATATACATTATAATTTGTACGCTTCTCACATTTGAGGAAGGAAGTCATAGAGCTTAAGATTCACACTGAAACCATGGAAACAGTTCAGATAAAATTACCCTCAAGAATATATATTGCACTATTATACAGTACATTGTTAATCTTGTGATAAATTAAATGTTTAGCTTTTTGACGAAAGTTCACATGTGGTTCAATTACATGAGATTTATGCAATTATATTGTTACTTCATATTGTTGTTTATTAATTGCTACATGACCCAGGAACTCATTTGAGTGATTTTCCCCATCTCTCCTTAAAATGTCAATTTTTAGCTATGCGTTTATGAAATGATGGAGTATCTCTGGTAACTTTGTTCAACTAGACATTAAGTATCCAAATGCAGGCTGTTTCAGTGCATGACTGAGAATAACTCTATTTCCACCTGATGGTCACACAATTAAACTTACAGCAGGTACTGCTGGGCTGTCATCAGCAAGTTGGTCAATTCTCTTCTTTCTGACCCAAAGCATTGAGCCCATGTGTAGGACTCCTCATGAAACCAATGCAGACACTAAATTGTATCCTGGGCTTCCTACCTAAATCGTTTGGAGGATTTAATCATGGTAATATTTAAGTAAAGCATAGCACAAAGAGATGGAAATGTGAGTAGAAATCATTGCAACAAATTAAGGGAATTGGTAGACAAATTTGAATTTATTGAAAATAAAACAAGCATTATTACTTCAATCTGAATCATTAAAGACAAGAAAATCAATTTGAGCTTGAATTGGAGTAAAGATCCTGAAAAATTATTTCATGTTCCTTACTGTAAAAAAACGATAGTATTTAGTTCCATACATTTATAAAAGCTCCCCATGTCGATATCAAATGAGCAATCTGTAAAAAATCAGTTGAGTGCATTGAAAAGATTTCTGATCAAGTACAGCAGCTGGAAAATTCAGTGCAACAGCTGAAACAAATCTTTAGACATTAGTCAATGATAGATAAAAGTCTGTCTGCTCTTTTCAAGGATATTGTTTCATTTAAGGAAAAGCATCAATTTAAAGCATCAAAGAATAGCATAGCGCAATCTATCATTGTCATGTCAGTGTTGTAACACACATTCAGCTTGCAAACTACCACGAGCATGTTACTTTAATTTCCTATCATCAGGAACAGCAAAGGATTTGATGACTAAAAATAAAATACCTCAAAAAAGGAGCAGCTCTTACAGTCACAATTTTTCCCTTTCCTTCATCTTGGATTGAGCTACAGGGAGAGGCTGAATAGGCTGGGGCTGTTTTTCCTGGAACATCAGAAACTGAGGTATGACCTTATAGAGGTTTATAAAATCATGAGGGGCATGGATGAGGTAAATAGACAAGGTCTTTTCTCTGTGGTTGGGGGAATCCAGAACTAGAGGGCCTAGGTTTAGGGTGAGAGCAGAAAAATTTAGAAGGGACCTAAGGGGCAACTTTTTCATGCAGAGGATAGTGCGCGTATGGAATGAGCTGCCAGAGGAAGTGGTGGAGGCTGGTACAATTACAACATTTAAAAGGCATCTGGATGAGTATATGAATATGCAGTGTTTAGAGGGATATGGGGCCAAGTGCTAGCAAATAGGATTAGGTTAGGTTAGGATATCTGGTCGGCATGGACGAGTTGGACCGAAGGGTCTGTTTCCGTGCTGTACATCTCTATGGCTCTATGACTAGTGTCACCGTTAATGTTAAATCACACAATGAGAAAGATAATGTCGAAGATGAAGTATCAGCTGTATATGTTAGTGAAACTTCTAAAAAGAGAAAAGTTTAGTAATCATACACATGACATGGAAAAGTAGATCTCCATATTTCCCACATTGAAATCACAGGATATCTGACATACAACATCTGAATGAGCTATGACCCCAAATTAGATATCCAAATGTATGTTATAGCCTGGCTAGGAACTGGTAACTTTTATATTTAAAGTAGGCACAGTGTGAGATCCAGGAACTTATTAAAAAGGATTCCATAGTTTCGACAAACAGGGTAGTCTTTACAGTGTAATGTATATACACCTTATATTATAACATCTAGAATTAACCTGAAATCATGTGGATAAGAGGCAATCTGTGGCCAAATGCACATTAAATAGCAAATGCAGTGAGGATAGAGCCAATCACAATGTGAGTTGAGAAACCTTAAGACTTTACAAGGAATTCTAGTTTCTTCTCTTTCAAAGACCTAGCTTTCGATTACTCTCAAAAGCCATTTGCCATGTCAATCTTAACAACTGCTTCTGTTCACCCTCCTTTCCTGGGACTATTTGCCCCTGGATTCTTGAAAATACATTCCAGCAGCTACACTCAGTCACAGCTTCAACTTTTTTGCAGTCAGTGATCTTCCCAAAGCTAGTACTGTCCTGGATTTATTCCTGAGTTCTAAGCTTGCTCAGCTGCATCAATTTATTTTGCAAGGTCAACACTCATTTCCTGCCGCACTGAACAAATAGTGACATACGGCTCATTCTGAGCCCCAACTCTGACTTCCACAACTCATCCTGAGGTTTGACTGTATGAAGTTAGCCAACTGCTCTTGAATTCTAACTGAGCCCTAGATTGCAAGGAATCAGTGTAGTTCAGTAGCCTTCTTGGCATCCAGCTAAACTGGTCTTTTCTGCATAAAGTCTGCCTCTATTATTCTGTGTCTTCTAACACAAAGTAAGTGTGATCTTTGAGCTACTCTGCATTGGCTCCTGAAATGTTTTGAGTGACCTATTGAAGTCATTGCACCAAGCCCCATTTCTGTTTTTAAAACAGAATTGAATGTAATTAATGCATTTTGGAAGACATTTGTTCCCTAATTCACTGAATACTTATATTAACAGTACAAAATGAGCACAATAAGAAGGATTTAATTACAGAAACAAAGCATAATTACTATTAATCTATAAAAGATATTGTTAATTTCACCTCATCACTAAGTAATTAATGCAAGGAAATTGAAGATTTGCCATTCCATTTGTGCTTTCATAGAAAGGGGAACCAGCAGTTTCATTGTAATCCTGGTTAAGCAACTGGGAGACATTACACTTCAAGATAACTATTTTATAGATACAGAGTCAATTCAATAATGTTTCTAGTGACAATGAAGCTTTCAGTTAACGTCAATAAAGGATCTATGATACCAGTTTGTCAAAATGGTTGCTGTGCATTGTGTAATCAAATATTTTTTGATCGGGCACTTCTTAGGTGGCAGAAGACAATGGCAAAAAATGATTGTCAGAAGCTAGTAAACATACCAGGATCAAACACAATAAGCTTACCAGTACCTGGATGAGCAGATTTTGGCTTTACATTTCTTTCATCTTTTATCTTCCCTAAATAATCATTATAAAGAATTTCTACTCATAGTTAACTGTGTTACAGTAACTGAAACCTATATTCAATGTTATTGAATTATATTGAAGAGATTGTACATAGTGGTCTATCAGACATTGAGAACTCTAATATTAGTACTACTGTATAAGAGTACTTAAACTGCAAGTGGTCTTTTGTGATAACCAATGCCAATCCAATTCAGCAGACTTTAGATACTACTTTACTGGAACTTGTAAAATATGTTTGCTCACATCTCCTTAAAATGAGTTGGGGAAATTGGCTGTCAGAACAGAAAGCAAATGTTTACTACTTTCACTTTAAGGATTCAATCCAAATTGTTACTCACCCTCCAAAACATCCTAGCTGAATTATTACTCAGTATTAATGACTGTTTAAGTTGGTCTGTAAGTACCAAGTAAAATCCAGGGAAATATGTGAATTATATGTTCTGTATGTTTCCAGACCTCTACTTGTCTCTAAGTTAGCATTCCAGTATTTCTTGCTTTTATCTTTAAAAATGAACTTGTGACTGTATGTGCACCACTCTCCATTTGAAGATTCTTAGATACAGTATATAGCTTTGATCCTCAGGTCTAGACTGTTCATGCTTAGACTAGGAACTGATGATAGATTAACCATATATCAGCATTATAATATTGAACATCTTGAGTTGACTTGCTTTAAGATTTTCATTTCTGTTTCAGGCAAAAATGTAGAATGAGGGATGTAAAGTTTTGTCTTGTCTCTCTATCAGATAGTCTGTTGGCATGCTAGACCATCCTAGTTCTGGGTTATTCAACATGACAGACCTTTAGGTAATCAGGAGCTCCAATCAGAAACAAAATTGCACTATATTTTGGAATATCTGCATCTTGTTGTCTCCATCTTGCTTAAAATACATAAGTGAGCTTGCCTGTCAGTGCAAAATATATGATCGGTGGATTTGCAGCAAGAGTTGTTGTTGCTAAGCAACTTACTATTGACAGTTACTTTCTTCATGGACATCTGCCAATCTATCTTTAGGTTTGAAGATGTCAATAACCTATTTTTACGTCCGTCCTATCCTTGGCTGTATTCACTCTGTGTGAACTTTAGTGCATCTAAAACAGAAGGGATTATATGAAGCCTTTCACAAAATGTTCAGTAAGAATGATGCAAAAGCAAGTTGAATGTTAAATATATACAGCTATAAATATCAATCTCACTGGTAAATTTAATTGCATTTTGGGTATGTTACTTCAGTGATTATTCACGTTATTATTGATTAGCATCAGTTAATAAGGGCCAACACACATGTAATGCTATTTAGAAAACTTAATACAGTAAGGAGTGAGAAAGGTCAAAGTAGACAATTTGCTTTATGTTTTAATGTTACTCTAAAATGATGCAATCATTTTTGAGTGTTACTTATATTACCACACTATTTGGTTTTTCAATATAAAATATTGCCAATCTATTGTCAAACACTGTTATATTTAATGTTAAGATTTGAAAGGTATATTTGCATTGGAAAAGGTACAATTAATATGAATAAGAATCAAATGAAAAGGGGCCAAACCGCAGGGAGAATTTAGAGAAGTTCAACCTGTAGAGTATAGAAAGAAAAAAATGTTTAGGGAAAATTAATCAACATACATAAATATTAAATTGTACACAGAAGATAATGAAGATAAAGGCAGCATAAGCCATAAAAGTTAAGGCTAGAGAAAATAAATGGAAGTGAGATAAACATAAATTTAAAATGGATATCATCAAGAATTCCTTTACTCTTAGAGTGATAAATAATTATGATTGTCTCCCAGGCTGGGAAGTCATAGAATTTTCATTTGATTTTTCCGAGTACATGAATGTTGTGACTAATGGCAAATCAATCTGAGAAATTCGTCAAGATCAGAAAAATGAGATTCTTGATATCAAAAACATCCAATTTTTCACTTGAAGTTTGATTGGTGAGATAAGTATCTTGCTAGTGAGCAGTCAGCACCCTACTTGCATGCATTCATGTTTCATTAGTACCTAAATTCATCACATTTACAGGCAATTGCCTGTTTTCCTTTGCAGCAGAGAAAGACTAAATGGCAACAATTCTCAGTGTGAAAATAAGAATGGGTACCTGGAAGCTCCACTTGCTGCTTAAGCCTATGATCTACATCTTATCCAACAGCCCTCACATTTCAGTATGGTCCAGGGCAGCAACTATCTCCACCCTCCATCCACGGGTGTTGGCATCAGACATTCACCATCATCACTGGCACATTTTGGATGACCTTAAAATACAGTTTATCACTTAAATGCTGTGTTTTAGAGAGCATCAGTACCTTACATTGCAATGCTGCTGCCAGGCCTCTTGGTACATAGGGACAGGTATTTATCTCATGCATGAAATATGTGAATCTCATGGCTTTTAGTTAGCTGTCCTAGTACAAACTCTGTCAAAACTCTGTACCCATTTGAATGCCAGCAGCACTTCTTTCTTGCCTTGCTTTTTTGTGAATTACCATGTCATTCAGAACTTAGAGGCACACTGTATTCTGTTTGCTTTGCCTCTTAGTGCAGACACAAAGTCAGGCAGACTTTGTCAGTCAGTCAATTGGTAGGACAGTCGGGATCAGTGCCCATTATGCTCCAGAGAGTGGGGCACAGCCAGTACCGCAAAGCCAACATAACCAGTTAGGAGATTAATACTAAAGCAATCAGGAGATGCACAGAGATCAGGCTGGTGTCTGGTCAGACCCCAGAAGAATACAAGTAAAATTTGCAAATTATACATTTTGGTCTGATTTGACTTACAAACTTCAAATTAGAACTCCAGCATGTCCATTTCCAAGCATTACTGTTTACTGTAACCTGCTTTTCTCATTGCATTATCAGTTTGTGCTGTCCTACCAAGTCAGGCAGAAACTGGGCCATTTTAGACAAGAACAATGATAAGATGCAATGCTGGATGTTAGGAAAGAGTAGAAATCCCTTGGATAGGGTTCCAACATGTGATAGTGTAAAGGACGAGAAGACTATACAGCTTGGTTCTTGTGGTTGCATTTTCTATGACAGTTGATCAGTCAGGTGATGATTTAACGTAAAAAGTGAGATCTGCAGATGCTGGAGATCAGAGCTGAAAATGTGTTGCTGGTTAAAGCACAGCAGATTAGGCAGCATCCAAGGAACAGGAAATTCGACGTTTCGGGCCAGAGCCCTTCATCAGGAATGATTTCGACGTTTCGGGCCAGAGCCCTTCATCAGGAATGAGTTTTTTCGACGTTTCGGGCCAGAGCCCTTCATCAGGAATGCCATTTTTCGACGTTTTGGACCAGAGCCCTTCATCAGGAATGGCCCGAAACGTCGAATTTCCTGTTCCTTGTATGCTGCCTAACCTGCTGTGATGATTTAAAGTAGCAAAATATTTATGAATGTGAGCTTCTATTTCCAATGAAATGTTACTAGTGTCACCTGCATGCCCTCAGAAGCTGTTTCTCATTTCCCTCCCATTACATATACTGTCAAGGGCCATTCATAGCTAGCAGCGAGTGAACAATAATAATAGTAACTTTAATAAAGGCACTAGCAGCAGAAATCCTGGCAGTGGTGAGTACTGCTGCTGATGATGACTGCAAGATAATGTGAGAACCACAGAAGTTGGTGCATATTTAATGAGGTGTGCAGTGAAGAATTACGTGAGATGCCTTGCTAGCACTTAGTAAGATAAACCTGTGAAACTCCACAAAATTGACACTTGCTTGATTTTTGGTAAATTTCAGTTTGCTCAAGATACAATTGGATGGCGGGTCAGGGAACTCAGTAATGAGCTAAAAGACCTTTCTTCATATGCCCTTACCTTTCTCTTATTCTTATAACCATACTATTTCAAATCCGGGGACTCATGCTTTGAATAGCTGCCTTGGATGTTTTGTGTTTGTAAATTTGAAGACATGAGAAGTTCCTTCTTGAGTCCCATTTTGACATTAATTTGATATTGGATTGCATCATTCGAAAACTTTCAATCATACATGTGGATTTTGCTAAGTCTCAGTTGTTGCATTCACTTTTTAGTGGGTTTACACCAGGGCATGTTTTGTAATATAAGATGCATAAGGTGTAACTAATGAAGGCTAGAAAATATACTATATTGATATTCTAAATACTTGGGACAACTTTGGCTGGAAAGGTCTCTGCTTATTTTAATGCAGTCATTCTAGACCATAAATATAGGAGCATAATTAGGCCATTCAGCCCATCGAGTCTGCCCCACCATGTGATCCCTATTCTTCTGCCTTCTCCCCATAATTCTTGGTCCCCTTACCAATCAAGAACCCATCTATATCTTAAATACACTCAATGACTTGACCTCCACAGCCGTCTGTGGCAATGAGTTCTACTGATTAACCAATCTGACTGAAGAAATTCTTTGTCATCTCAGTTCTATAGGGTCATCCCTTACTCTGGGACTGCACCCTAGGTCCTACTCTCTTCTACTGGTGGAAACATCTTCTCCACATCTACTCTATCTAGCTGTCTCAGTATTCTGTAAATTTCAATTAGATCTCCCCATATTCTTCTAAACGCCATTGAGGACAGATCCAGAGTCCTCAACTTCTCTTCATATGACAAGTCTTCTTCCCCAGGGTCATTCTTGTAAACTTTCTCTGGGCACCCTTCAATGCCAGCACATCCTTCCTTAGGTATGGGGCCCAAAACTGCTCACAATATTCCAAATGCTGTCTCACAATATCCTTATATGGCCTCAGCAGCACATTCTCACTTCTTCTATTCTAGCCCTCTTGAAATGAAGCTTAAAAATGTGTTGCTGGAAATCCACAGCAGGTTAGGCATCATCAAAGGAACAGGAGAATCGACGTTTCGGGCATAAACCCTTCTCCAGGAATGAGGATTCTCCTGTTCCTTTGATACTGCCTGACCTGTTGCGCTTTTCCAGCAACACATTTTTAAGCTCTGATCTCCAGCATCTGCAGTCCTCACTTTCTCCTCTTGAAATGAATGCTAACATTGCATTTGCTTTCCTAATCGTCATTGAACCTGCAAATTAACCCGTAGAGAATCTTGAAGTAGGAGTCCTAAGTCCCTTTTTACCTGAGCTTTCTGAAGCCTTTTCCACTTTAGAAAATAATCTAAGCCTTTATTCTTCCTACCAAAGTGCATGATCACATTTTGTCCCACATTATATTCTATCTGCCAGTTCTTTGCCCACTCTCCTAATTTGTCCAGGTTCTTCTGCAATCTTTTCATTTCCTCCACACTAGCTGTTCCTCCAACTATCTTTGTTTCATCTGCAAACTTAACAACGGTTCCTTCAGTTCCTTTGTCCAGATCACTAATGTATGGTGATTAATGACTAATTTACCTTCTGAATTACTTACTGCACTTCCATGTTAACTTTGTGTGTTTCAGGAACAAGTACACCCAGATCCCTTTGTGCTGCACATTTTTGGAGTCCCACTCTACTTAAATAATACTTTACTTTTTGATTCTTCTGACCAAATGCATGGTCTTACACTTTCCTACATTAAACTTTACCTGCCAGGTTTTTGTCCATTTCCAGCAATCAGCCTTGCATACTAATCAGTTTTCAACAGGGTATACACGATTTATTTTTTCATTTGGCAGAGGGAATCCCCTTATTACATTCATTGGCCATCTGTGAGTACAAATGTTAATTTATTACTTTAATGTATTGTTCAGAGTTTAGCCATAATACGGCATTTTATCTAATGCCAAAAAGCTTATTTTATTTCCTATATGTCCAATCAGATTCCTTATATCCTCATCACAGCATGCCCTCCCACCTATTTTTGCATCATCATAAAATTTGGGTATATTATACTGTTTTTAACTGTTTAAAGGAAGGGGCAGAACTTGAACTCATTAATATAGGTAGTTAAAAATTTAGGCTGTAGGATAGATCCTTATGGTATTCCATTAATTATATCTTTTCAACCTGAAAAAGATCCATTCATCCTGACTATCTGTCTTCTATTTGTTAACTAATCCTCAATCCAGGATGACACATTATCCCACAACCTTGAGCTCCTATCTTGTGAAATAGACATCATGTGACACTTTATTTTATCCCTTCTGAAAATCCAAATGCACTACATCTACTGACTCGTCTTTATCAATTTTGCTTTTTGTCCCTCAATGAACTCAAGAAAATTTGTCAAACCTAATTTTCCATTCACAAAACCATGTTGACTATGTTTGATTGTGTCTAGCATTATTAAATGTCCTTCTATTTCTTTCTTAATTGGACATTTATAAAAAGCTGAAAGGGTTAGGTGATAGGAGTATGTTTCCCTGGTTTAAAGTCCAGAGCCAGGCTTTATAGCCTCAGAATATGGGGTACACCATTTATGAATGAGGTGAGAAAATAATTTTTCACTTAGAGGGTGGCTAGTCTGTGGAATTTACTACCAGAGAAGGCTGCAGAGACTAGGTCACTGAGTGTGTTTGGATTAATTTTTAGATATTAAATGTATTAAGGTATAAGAAGAGAAAGTAGGAATATGACATTGAGGTAAAGGACCAGCTATGATTATATTAAATGGCAGAGCATGCTGAAAGAGCCAAATGCCTACTCTTGCTCCTAGTTTTATGATTATTTATTAATGCTGCAATACAGCAGTACATTACTTAAATTACATAAAGTTTGTTAAGTAGGACCCCATTAGTGAGGCTATTTCCACAAGGGAGAGTAATACTGGAGACCGTATGAGAGTGTAATATGATAATGGAGGAATCTGTTTGAGAGGTCAGAGGTCTCAACAATTGGCTGCTAAGCCAATGCAAGATCGGCACAATCTCTTCCAGAGAAGACACACTGCACCACTAATCAATCAGGCTGTGGCAAGACCGCTGGTAAGCCTACCCCTGGAACCTTATCCCAAGTGAAGAAGTGCATAATAATTCAGAAACAGAAACTCATTATTGATTGTGAAACAGTGATCTGATGGCCTAGTTGATAGTGTGATAACATGAAATGTGAAATTGTTCATAAACATAATTGCTTGCTTTTTTTCTCACCAGGTAGATTAAAACACACATATAATTGTCAAGGGGAGTATAGAGATGTTTCTTCATCTGTCAGAGGGACTCCCCATGTCACATACATCTGACATACATTTGAGTACCAATGCTAATTTATCAATGTTACTTTCTGGATTGTTCAGAGATTGCATCCAAACGTATTTTACCTACTGCTACAACAATTATGTTATTTCCTGTAACATAAGAAACTGGTCACGGATATCACAATATTAAAGAATCCAACAGAAATTTATTACAGTTAACAAATAGACAAATATTACATCCTTAGGCATTTATGTGACAAGAGTAGCATTAAGTTATTCGTTTATGACAGAGGAGACTGGAATGGGTAAAGAAAGGAATTGGGAATGGATGGATCAATCCTTCTGTTGAAAACAAACTCAAAGCTTTCTATACAATAGTGAAGATATTGAATTTAAGATATTAAAGACTAGCGATCTGTCCCATGGAAAACTAACCACATCCTTGTCTACCTCTTACGCCACTGGACTTGAGCAGTGAAAAGAGGAAGAAAAAGATGAGATTCATTGGATACAGTGTAATCATTCAAGTCTGAAATATGTCAAACCAAGTCATTTCTACTTTTAGTAATGTCATCATTTTAGGACGATGTTAGAATGTGAAAGCAAATGTATGTGAAGTGGGAAAACCATAGGTATAAACATTATATTTGAAATATAAAACAGCGATCAAACACTAAAAAACAATTATAATTATTTTAACATTAAACTACTTTATCTTCCATTTTTTCTGTTCCAAAGGAATGTATAAAAATGATGACAGTGGTGTTGAGGAAACAGCTAATGTAAGTCGGGCTGCTTTATACCGGTGGTATTGTCAAGTAGTTTACAAGTTAATTTGGATGTCAAGATCTGGGTGTCAAATTTGGTACACTGAAGATGAGCTGAGTTGCATTCTGCAATGTTTATAACTGATGAATATGCAAGTCTAGTTGCTGAACAGTTTGCAGAGTTTGGCTTTACACTGCAGTGTTTTGAATAGTTCATTTGCCGTGGTGTGGAATTATCTAAATAATTTATTGTTGTATCACCAGTGACAGCAGTTATCCAATAAGTTACCAAACCTCCCGGGGTAGTTTTGCATATGATTAACCTGGAAGATATTAGTGCCTTCTATTTCAGAGGCAGGCACAACAGAGGCCAACTCTCTCTCAATATTGTCTGAGCTGGAATGCTCACCTCATTGTAATCCATAACATCCCATTGCAGCACCTCCAGTTAAAAGTGAGAGACCTATGAAGCAGATTCCTGGGGTTTCTCTCCATTCTTCTGGTTGCTGCAAACTCAAACATCCATATGCAAGTGAGTACCAGTTCCTTTAATTAGAACTCTTTCGTTTGACAGATCCATCATGCAACCTTACCCACATTGCCTGAGGCACCAATGTCATGGCTCAGTTAAAAAGCTTTGCCAAGCTTGCTCATTCAACGTTCAGATTCCCCACCTTTACATGGTCTTGTCAATTGCCCAAGTATTTCGTTGATAAATTTCAAGAAAAGATGAAAGCAAAAGAGGCAAGCTGACATTTGAATGAGCACTAAATAAAATCAGCAGTCCTCACTTTTGCCTTACTAATTAAAATCAGGCTGACTAAATCAGGGAAATTTCAGTCAATCATGATTTTAACCTGATAAATATACAAGCTCACCTTTTCCATAACCTACTTCTGGGATAGTCTCACCAAGTTTTATTTTTATTTTCCTATTTAGTACAGAGTTGCAATTAACTTACTTAACCCCCAGTTAGAAAGTAAACAAGAGCCATTTCCAAGTGATATAATAATAAAATGCACTACAACCACACATACAAAATAAAGGAAATTAGCTTACATAGAATGTGGGGACTAAGGGGTACTTAGTGCAATAGGATGATAACAGGTTAGTTTTTTACAACCTTCAAGTGATGACAGTGAAACATGGATCCCAACTGTTGTCCTGTTTTCTCGAGAGAGAGAGAGAGAGAGAGAGAGAGATGAAGCTTGCAGATACCTTTGATTTCCAGTCAACTGTTTTCCCAAGTTTATTCATCACCAGTGTTTTGTTGAGATTCGGGGAGACAAAAGGAGAGAGTAGTTTGCCATACTCTTTGCTGTAATCAGTTAATGTTGTTTCTTCCCCCTTTGTTGCTCAAAGAAGAATACTGAAATATGCTTTTTTTGTATATTTCAAGTCTAGCTCCATTGTCTTTTCTAAACTGAACACTCCATAAGTAAACTTCCACCTCCAATATTAGGTCAGCAACTTGTCCATGAAAGTCATAGGTATAAATGTCAAATGATGAAAATTAAATATTGATAGCCTATTTGATCATAATTACTATAACAAAATATTTCTAAATTTTATGAATTACTTGTCTTGTATTTTTAAAGTGTATAAAGCTTTAGAAAACAGTAGAAATTTAAGAACAATATTCATTAATTCCATAATCTTTCATATATCCATTTCCTTTCTTTTAGGATGGGCAAACCCCAGATGAATTATGTAATCAATCCACATCACATGAAATGGAAAATAAAGCAGTTAAAGAGATAGACAATGAAAATACAAAAAAAAGTGAGGAAGCTACTAAAACAAAAGGAAGGCATGAAAGAAATGAAAAAGATGAGGATAGTGCTAAGACAAAAGACATCAAGGGTAAAGAAAAAGAAGAAAGACTGAAGAGCAAAGAGATAAAGGGGAAAAACAAAGAGGAGAAAGAGAAGAGCAGTGAGTTGCAAGCAAGGGGAAAAGAAGAAAAATTGACTAAATCCAAAGAAAAAACATCAAAGGAAATCATCAAAGAGGAAAGATACTCTAAGACAAGGAGTGACTCAAAAGACTTTAAGCACGATGAAAACTGCTCCAGCCCTTCTGTGACAAACTCTAGTAAGTGCTGTTCAACACAATGTAAAGATTCATCCAGTGCACAAAACATTGAGGAGAAAAAACAGCCAAAAGCTTCAGAAACACAAACAACTCCGACCATTTATGATGAGTCAATAGAAAAAGTAAGGAACAATGATCCAAACATAATTGAAGTGAATTTAAATAATGCAGAGAGAATAAACAATGACATTTTAATACGTTTTGCTGATGCATTGAAAGAAAACACTATTGTGAAAACCTTTAGCTTTGCCAATACTCATGCGGATGACCATGTTGCTTTTGCTGTTGCTGGTGTGTTAAGGACAAACAAAAGCATAACAAACCTCAACCTGGAATCCAACTACATTTCTGGCAAAGGCGTCATTGCTATCATGAGAGCTTTGCAGCAGAATAATGTACTGACAGAGTTCAGATTCCACAATCAGCGTCACATATTTGGAGGGCAGGTCGAGATGGATATTGCCAAACTTTTAAAAGAAAATACCACCCTTCTTAAGCTGGGCTACCATTTTGAGTTGGCAGGGCCACGTATGACTGTGACAAACTTATTAAGTAGGAACATGGATAAACAAAGGCAAAAACGTTTACAGGAGCAAAGACAGGGGCAAGCAGGGGACAAAAAACAAGCACTTGAAGTCCCAAAGACACCTGGCATGCAAAAATCACCTAAACCTTCTCCACAATCTTCCCCCAGAAGTTCACCTTGGTCATCCCCTAAACCAACCCCAAAGAAGGCTGCTAGACATGCACCACCACCAGCTCCTCCTCCTCCTCCTCCTCCCCCAGTCCTGCCAGAAAAAGCCAACTCTGTGACTCAGAACCACAAATTACAAAGCAAGAGGACTGGAGAGGAACATGAGGAGACCAAGAAGCTAAGAAATTCCTTGACGCCTGTATCTGAAAGAAAGTTGGAAGACAGGCCACCAGCTCAAGAACAGAATTCAAGAGATCAGCTTCTGGCTGCCATTCGAGGGAGCAATAAGAAAAACTTAAGGAAGGTACATGACTAATTTTTCTATATTTTCTATTGGGAGATCTTGCATTGGCATTTCTTGAAAGCAGTGAGAAATGATAAATACATTCTCTGGAGAATGCATACAAACATGGAAGCTGAAAGGTCAATTTTTCATCCATCAAAGTGCAGTAAGTTGAAATTCTATGAACTAAGAGGTAAATGCAATGTTTTACCCTATAAAACAGCTTCTCAGAAAGCAAATGTAATGTGAAATGTTATTTTGTAGAAGTGAAGTATTTGTAAACCACGTTGAAGAACAAGATTGCAATACAAATTTAAAGCCAAATTTTGGTGGAGCTCATAAAGTCTCTAAAACCTAATTCAAGACATTTATATCATGTATGATTTTGTGAAGAAAACAATAATGGCATATTTATAACACTCCATAATACAAAACATTGGACCCTCAGGCACTGAGTATATAAATAAGGGGACTAGAAAGAGAAGGATTAGTGAGGAAAATGGTTTTAAACCAGACAAGGATGTTTCAACAACGAGGAACTGGATAGTGAATTGCAGAGGATAAGAGTATAATAATTGATTGAGCATCCATTATATGTGCAATAAGTGGAAATGAGGCAAAGTAAAGTTAGGAAATGGAATATTCCTGTAAAGACCTAAAAAATATAGTTTGCAATAAAGCCATGAAAAGGTTTGTAAAGGAAAGTGAAAGTTTTAAAGTTGGCAAACTGGGGTGGACAGAGGGCGAGTAGAGTTTGGAGTCTGGATCTTTATGGAGTTATGGTCTGCAGCATTAAGGTTAGTGAATGATGGTTACAAGGGAAGAGAGCTGGAAAGACACAGAAGAAGTCAAACATTGGAGTGATGAAAACAATGATTAGACACAGTTTTGGTGAGAAAAACGAACAGCTGGGGGCAGAAACAGACAACAAAAATTGGGGGAAAAGTGGTTTTCTGTAGAATTAGTTATACAGCACAGCACAGAAACAGCATTGCACCACTGTTTATGCACAAATGAATTACTTACGTAAAGGCTTTGTTAAATGATCAGAAATGGAACAGGCGGTTGAACTTGAGATGAAATAGGATGTTAATAATTTACATTAAATGAGCTTGAAATAGCAGCAAGAAAATTAAGGACAGAGACTTGGAGATGTTGACAGGAACAAAACAGGATAGTCTAGTTTAACTGGCATTTTGATGGAAATCAGTATGAGTCATCCAAACCTTGATAGCAGGTAAGAAATTAGGGGCAAGAACCTACATTCACACAGTTCTAATTAACAAAGAAGTGAATCTATTGATGATTGTTTGGTATCTATATAAGAGTATTACAAAAACATAGTTATTCTTTAAGTTTCTACATATAAATAACCTTTCATGTTGGCTTATGATTTGATCTGAGTTTCTTTGAATATTTCTTCAAGTTTAAAAATTTCCAATACATTTTGTTCTTTTTTAAGCAAGAAACTTCACATTTGTCATTAACTATATAGGCAATGACTATCAATATACTTTGAAGTGTTTTAAAAGAGATTTTACTCCAAATGATAATGAACACAATCATAAATAAAGAATCATTAGAGTACTTCAAACTTTTGCAATAATAGCTTTGTCAATTATTTTATAAAATAAAAATAATTTTAAAATGTCCTGTTATGTAGCTTTAATGTCGGAAGTCTTCTGATGATACTTCACAAAAGTGTAATCATAAAACAATGGCCACAAGTCAATGAATAAGATATTAAGGGGGATGATCAAAAGCTTTGATTAAAATATAGTTTAAGGTCAGTGCTAAAGAATCAGAGGGAGATGAGGAGATAGAAAGATTTGTAGACAAGTTGCTGAGAAGAGGGACCAGATGATTGAAGGCATGGTCTCTAATGGTGGGAATGAAAGGTCTGGGAATCACAAGGCATGAGAATCAGAGAAATACAGAGTTAACCAATAGTGGTTATAACCTAAAAAAAGTACGATGGGTGGTGTTGGGGGAATGGTAAGCCAATGTAGCTTAGCCAGGGAAGCATTACATTAGTTAAATCAGAGTTGGCAAAAACATGGAACAGAATTACAGTAAAAGAACTGTAGAAGCAGAGGTAAAAGAGAGTAATGATATGGAGGAATAAGTAGATTATCTTTGTGATGGATCCGAAGTTCATCTCAGACTCAAATAGAATGCTGAGAATGTGAGGAATCTGGCTCAACCTAAGATAGTGATAAAGAATGGAATTTATGACTGCGGCTAAAATTGATAGCTTTGACTTTCTCAAAGATTAAGTAGAGATTTTTTTTTAAGATTTGAAGTTGGATAAATAGTTTTACAACTGAAAGGGTGTAAGACTGAAGTCAGAAATGGTGGAGAAGTTGAGCTGGGTATTAACAGTGTACACAATGCAACTGATCGCTTGTCTTTGAATAACATTGCTAAACAGAGTTAAAACAACAACAGGTTTATTTGGAAATACAAGCTTTTGGAGTGCTGCTCCTTCGTCAAGTAGCGAGCTACTGAAAGCATGTACTTCCAAATAAACATGTTGGACTATGACTCGTTTTGGTGAACGTGAGGACTCTGGAGATCAGAGTCAAGATTAGAGTGGTGCTGGAAAACCACAGCAGGTCAGGCAGCATCGAATGAGCAGGAAATCGATGTTCTGGGCAGGAACCTACATCAGGAATGAGCACATTTCTGACGATGGGCTCCTGCCCAAAATGTCAATTTTCCTGCTCCTCAGATGCTGCCTGACCTGCTACGCTTTTCCAGCAGCATTCTAATCTATAACTGGTTTTGTGTGATTTTCAACTTTGTCCATCCTAGTCCAACAATGCTAATTCCCCATTATTGCTAAACAGCAGGATGCAAATAACAAAGAAGCAGGCAACAAGGAAAGTTAGGTCTATGCAACAACTGAGCTGACACCATGAGTGCAGGAGGAGCAACCAGATGCTCTAGCAAATATTGCTTAGTCAGCAGGGAACCAAGTAAGAGCATTACTATTGAACTGAGCAACAGAAAAGAGTTATTATTTTAGTTATAAACCAACCATTTACTTGAAGAATTGAGTAATTTTGAGTTCAAATTTCAAAATTTTACTTCTAAAAATGTTAAGGAATGTTCAGGTCATTCCAATAAATGTCAGATCACAAAGAGTGAAATTGGAAAATGTGCTACTTTATGATAAGAGTTACAATATACATGCAAGAAATTGTTGAAATATAATGGAATTCATGTGTCTTGGTATCCTTTTCCTATTGAGTGAAAGAAATTTTCTAAAGGAAACTGCTTTCTGAAAGATGGCTTTTGTGCTTTAAGCCAGAAAATATATTCATTTCGGGGATGTGCTCGAAACTGGGCCATTATGAGCTCTAATTTTAACTGCAGAGGAGAGTTTGTCTGTAAATTCACAACTGCTTATAAATCAATATAAGGCTAATTGTTGTTGTTACATGTTTGATTGCTCAGTTGTGATTTGCTGTTGTATGATTTTGGTGGCACAGTGGTTCAGTGGGGTCCCAGATTTGATTCCCACCTCGGGTGACTGCCTGTGTGGAGCTTGCACGTTCTGCCCGTGTCTGCATGGGTTCCCTCTGGATACTCTGGTTTCGTCTTACAATCCAAAAATGTGCAGGTTAGGTGAATTGGCTATACTAAATTGCCTGTAGTGTTCAGGGATGTGTAGGTTAGGTGCATTTGTCAGGGGTAAGTGTAAGGGAATAGGTCTGGGTGGGTTACTCTTCAGAAGATTGGTGTGGACTTGTTCCGCCAAAATGGCCTGTTTCCACACTGTAGGGATTCAATGATTATCATGTTTTATACAATCAGGTCCAATATTGCACATTTTAATATCATTCTTTCCTGTTTAATGGATACAGTAGAATTCCTTGGCTTGGAATGTTGAACTGAAAATGTGAGGTGGCTATGAAGACTAGGATTTGAATCCTGATTTCATTCTCCTGGGTCCTTACTTACCCCTTTCTACTCAAAGTTTCCTGCATTTGGAAAAGATGCCTCTTTGTGCTAACGTTGTATAGCAACTGAATGTTCAATTGATTATCATAGGAAAATAGTAACTCAAAACTTCATGTCCTGTTTCTCAGAAAACCTTTTAGATAGAACAGCTTGGGTCTGCCCCAACTGTGCTATTCTGATATTCCTGATATATCATGTATTATGTGAAGACACCAGAAAAACAGTAAATTGTGTGGACACCCTTAGCTCGAAGTCACACCTCGTTACATAGATCAAAGTTCAGATTGCAATATTCTAGTATCGAGAAATGCTTACTTACAATAGAAAGCTCAGGATGTATTTTTCTACAGGAAGAAGTTTGGGGACAGCCTAATCTTATGCATTTGTAATCTCAGGTGTCCTAGTAGTTGTAAAATATGTTGCATTACTATTGATTGGCAACTGTCACATGGCTATTTTTCCACACAAAGGATTTGGAAATGAACTGTATCAACAGAAGCAGGATGAACAAATGACCAGAGATCATTTTGCTAGATGACTTTATTATAAATGCTAGGTTGAACTCAAATACTCACAAATAAACACATTTGTTAACAGAATTCTTTATTCATATGATATGGGCATTGCTGGTTTGGCCAGCATTTATTGCCCATCCCTTGTTGCCCTTGAGAAGGTTGCCTTCTTGAACAGCTGCAGTCCATTTAGTATAAGTAAACCCACAATACTGTAGGGGAGAGTTCCAGCATATTGACCAGCATTACTGAAGGATATGTTTCCAAGTCTGAATGATGAATGGTTTAGATGGGAACTTATAGGTGGTTTTCCCCTGTACCTTCTGACCCTGTCCTTCCAGATGGATTTGGAAGGTGCTCTCTAAGGACCTTTGGTTAATTTCTGCAGTGCATCTAATAGATGCGACGCTTTGTTGATTCTGAGAGTTGGTGATGGACAATGTTTCCTCAGATTTCTAGCAACTTCATTTTGGTTAGGGCTTTTTGATGCCACAATAAGTCAAATGTGACCTTGATGTCAATGGGCAACAGTCCCTCTAATTTCTTTTCCTTGCAGCAGAGACCTCTAAGGTCAGTGGGTGGCAATGGTTTCTGAAAGTAAATGTTAATATGTCATCGTGCTGACCAATAGTTTTGGACATCCCAGTACCTGCACATTTTAGAGGGAATACTAGTCAGGGAACAGTAATTAGCTGGGTTGGATTTGTACCTCTTTTTTTTTGTGTACAATACATATCTGGGCAATTGCAGACCATCAGATAGATGCCAGTGTTGTAGCTGTACTGGAACAGCTTAGCTAGGCACTTGACATGTTTTGAAGCTCAAGTCTTCTGAAGTGTTGTTTGAAAGTTGGCTGGGCCCATAGCCTTTTGAATATCCAGTGTATCCACATAGAATGAATTAACAAAATGAAAACTGACATCTGTGATGCCAAATTTCTGGAGGATGCCAAGATAGATCATTCACTTAGTCTTTCTGATTGAAGGTTTTTTTCAAAATGGACATGTGAGCATTTGGGCATCAATGCAGGGGTAGTTTTTGCTTCTGGTTATCTGAACATGGAACCATGGCGCTTCCTAATGTGATGGCGTCCACCAATGGAAAGTTCTCGGACCTCGTTGCCTAAATTAAAATTGCCAACTAACTGATCTTATTGAATGACGGAACAGGCTTGAGGGGCTGAAAGCCTTACTTCTGCATCTATTTTGTATGTCCCTGAAATTGCTGTTGTCAGTTAAGCAGCCCAGGGGCAGGACTCCACTGGGGAACTCTTCCAACATAGATCTCAAGGATCCCATCCACCCCCATCTCCTGTGAAATCTACCATTATCTTGAGCTTTCTAATCAGGCTGCGGAAATATACATCAGCCCAGTTTCTACTACTGTCCATTGCCTTATATTGCAACCTGACTGATAAATATTTCATGTTTTTTAAAAACAAACTATTTGATTACCTATAATGTTCAATTCGATTTGTTACAATTGTTTGAAATACTTTTCTAATAATTTTTTTTACTGGTTTTAGGTTGAAGTTCCAAAGTTGCTACAGTAAGAAGATGTGCCATTATCTGCTGTTGGAGATGCTCCATTAATCCTTATATAAGTCAAATTCACCATTTAGCTAAAGCTTCATTGATACAATGTTCTCATTCTGATCATTTGAACGACTTATTGTTACAGCCTTGTTTGAGGCCATGTGAAAAGATGAAAACATTTTGAAGAACTTCCTCAAATTGTATTGCTTGATCTTACTATTTTTCCACTGTGGCTTTTACACTTTTAATAAATCTTGTAACTTGCCTATAGTTTGGTTTTCTGCTACAACAGCTTTCCATTGGTTGTAATTTCCTGATGTTCCCACCTCAATTCTTTACCTCAATTTTATCGTTACTTTAATTGACATATTTGTGAAACGTCTATCTTACCTGAACATTGCATTTTTGATACACATTCTCTTCTTTGCTAAAATAACGATCATATGACCTTTTTAACCTTGCTCCTTTCATGAAACAATGACACCATCAGACTGATATGCCACTTGGTCATCTCTCCTAATTTTTACATGCATTTATTAACCTTCCTTCCCCTCTGGGACAGTAGCTTGGCTGATGCCTTGTAATTCTAGATACACAGTGTAATCCTCAAGCTGACCTTCCATGATCAGAGGTAAGGACATATAATGATGGTTAAAAAGCTTTAACAGTCTTCTTAGAAATAGGTATTACAACTTAAAATTCTTATTACCTGTTTCCCTTATATCTTATCTAGTTCTATTTGCAATGACTATTTTCAGTGGAAAAAACGAGCAATGTCTTAACCCTAAAGGAATTGTAAATATTTGGCTGGTTTGGTTTTCTATGTAATATTTTAATATGTAATATGAGAACATTTGTAAATGTATGCTTTCTGCACACAAGAGATACACAAGCAGGAATCATGTAACTTCCATTCTATGCCTAATGTACCATTTATAGAAATAATACAAAATACAGTAAACAGCACAATAAAAAAGCTGTTGATTCTTCTGACTAAAAGCATTTTTTTCCTTGTATGTCAAGTACATTTGGTTTACTGTCTCTTGTCTGTCAGTAAAAGCTATATCTGTGCTAATGTGGAACATGTAATATTCTTTTATCTTTTGATTATTTTTGTAAATATAAAACCATATTTCATTTCATGTGTAAAATGCATATCAATATAGGAAACAAATATGTTAATTCAAAAAATGAGCTTAACTCAATTGCAGAATTGTCTTGACATGAACATTTCCTTTTGACACACAGTAAAAATGTATAAACAATCATAGTGATACGAAAGCAAGTTTTCAGGTAATAATTATGTTTCTCATTGTGAATGATGCCAAATTTAAATAAAAATCATTTATGAGAAAAAAAAAGCATAATCTGTGGTTAGTAAGTTCTGCATTTTACAAAATACACACAGAATAACTATTGCCTACATATCAGGTCTGTCATTTGTAATATTACACATATTAACATTACAGAATGCAAACTGTATAGAATTAAAGATCTCCTAAGTAGTTGCTTTAAACATTTTCAACAATAACATATTGTTGTCATAGCAGACATGCAAGTTCTCTATCAGATTCCAGTGTTCCATGAAGTTGTTGTTTATATGCATGTGCAGAGATTTTCAATGTTTTAAACAGAAATCTCCATTTCTTGATATACAATAACAATTCGCATGCCATTGCTTACATTTTAAATTATTTTGTTAGAAAATTATTTTGTTAGTAAAGCTCCATCATTAACTGCCTTGTTGCAAACAGGCAGCACAGAGTGTAGATTTAGAAGCAGTAAATCTATTTGACTCTGGGATTTACAGAACATGCAGAGAGAGGTGCTCAATGCAGTGAGTATTCATTACTACTATCACATTTTGCCTATTCATCCATGGAACAGTTAGGTTGTGAAGTCCTTTGGAATGGTCTGAGGATACGTAGAGCTCTATATAAATACCAATTTTTATCCAATTTCCTGTACAACAGCAGTCATTGCACTTCAAAAATAATCAGTTAGCTGTGAGCCACTTGGGAGGTCCTGAGAGCATTTGAATTATTTTTGCAAAGATGAAGTGCGATCTGACAGTGATTTACTGCTGTATTTCATTAGGTTGTTGCAGGCAGGCCCAGCGTCTTTTAGCAATGACATTTAATAGGTCAGAAAGCCTACTTTAATAAACTGCGTATGGTGATCCACACTTCTCAATTTACTTTGCTCACTGAAAATGTTTTAGCCTTGTATCATTGCAATCCTTCTCCCCAGAGAGCAGAAAAATATTTACCTTCCCTAAAAGGGATATGACTCAGTGGTGAGTAGATTTGATAGTTCACAGTTCCCAGTGGCACACAATACAGAGTACTTCATTGCAAAGCACTTTCGTGTAATCTTTTGGATAAGGTTATTTTTTATATAGCTATTCCTGGTAATATGTCTCACCTAGGATCTTATTTTTCTAGAAGCTTGAACAGTTTTTCTTCATCACTTGAAATACAATCATAAAGACAATGCTATCCAAAAATATGTCTCTATGTTACCAAAGCCCCAGAATGCAGGAACAGAAAATAAGACTGGTACGTATAGAATCAGTTAATGGGCTAATGTGACAGTCAAATTGTTTGAGTGGTACAGTCTGTACAGCACAACAAACCCACAATAGGTAACAAAATCCTGTTTTGTTTTGCTGATTAAACATGATGAAATTATGGTAGTTTTCAACAGATTGCATTTTTGCTTTAAAACTACTTCATCCTTCAGTTCTAACAGTGAAAGCATCCCTTTTTGAATTCAACATCCAAGTCAACAAGATCCTGCAACTTACCACTTACTTATCTAAAAGGCATACATTAAGTATTATGAACAATTACTTATTTTGACTCTCCCATGTCCCATCAGCTCCAAATTTCAATACAGGCTTAGTCCAAGCAAAGCAATGTTTGGTGAGATTGACTGCCCTTGACTTCAAGACAGCATTTGACTGAACACCAAAGGACACTAGTAAAACTCCAGTCAGTAGCAATAAGAGGGAAAACTAGAATCATACTAGAATCATATCTGTACAATGGAAGGTGGCTGTACACATTGGTGGCTAATCAGCTCAGCCCAAGGATATTGCTGCAGGTATTCTTCTTGACAGACTTAGGTCCAACTATCATTAGCTGAATCATCGACATATTTCCTTTGTCATTAGATCAAGGATGAATTGTTAACTGATGATTCCACAAAAACAGCTGTATCCACAATTTCTCAGATAAACAAGCAATCTGTACTGAGGACAACATTCAGAAAAATTCTTGCCTCACATGTGTCAGTTAACTGTAATCTCCAGTGAAGGACAGACCAACAATATGATGATAGCATTGAATGGTATAGGATGATCAAGACACCACCATCAAAGTTAGTGTGACGAATGTTGACCAGAAACTAAATTGAGCCAGTCACATAAATGTTGTGACTACAGCAGGTCATTAGACAGCTACCCTGCAGAGAAAGGATCATCTCCCGACTCCTTAAAGTCTCTCCACCACATAGAAAGTGTATCAGTGTCATGCAATACACTATCCTTGCTTATACAGAGCTGTAATCAAAAAACTATAATACCATCTAAGATAAAACAGTTTCAATCTCACAACTGTTATCACGTGCCATCTTAGCTTCTCCAAACTATCTTAGCTTCGGTATACATCAATGTTCTTTCATTGTTGCTGGATCAGATTCCTGGACGCTCCTAGCTAACAACATGATGAGAAGAACTTCATCACATAAGCTACAACATTTCAAGAAGCTGAACAATGACAACTCTCTAAAAGGCAACTAGGGTTTGGGATGTAAAATAAATATCAGCCTTGCTAATGGTGTCTATATACTGAGAGGAAATGAAAATAAATAAAAATTGAGGGGAGAGGTTTTTTTAAAGTGCTCTGGGGAATCAGAAAAAAAGCTTTTAAAGGGGGAATTGATAAGAAATTGAAAAATAACATTTTAGAGTCCAAGGAAGAATAAGGGAACATGATTAAGTGTCTCTTTCCAAAAAAACACAGATGTGAAGTGTTGAGCCACCATTGTGCTGTAATATTCTTTGATTCGAGAAAGTAAAAGCTACTAATACAAAAACTGTTTACGAATTGCTAATATAATGATATATCGCCATATCCTTGTTTGTTTGTTAATAGTAAACTATCTGAAGCAATCAGTGATATTGATATATGTGAGATAATGCTTTTCTGACCACAGGAATTGAAAGCATTTCTTTCACTATCACTCATTATTCCACTAAATGTAATTAAAATATTTAATATTACTAAGGATTCGTCAATAGTTATACTTAATGTATACATAAAGATCTGATACAAAGAAAGCCAATTTCATAAAACCAATAATAACATTGTACATCACACAGGGACAACTTTTTCTACACAGAGAGTGGTCCGTGTGCTGAATGAACTTCAAGAGGAAGTGGTGGATGCAGTTACAGTTACAACATTTAAAAGATATTTGGATAGGTACATGAATAAGAAATGTTTGGAGGGATAGGGTCCAGTACAGACAGGTGGGATTAGTTGAGTTTAAGATAATGATCGGCATGGAGCAGTTGGACCAAAGGGTCTGTTTCCATGCTGTGTGACTCTACGACTCTATTTGCATCATTTTTGCATATGTAAAACTTTGTATAACCCAACTGTTGGCAAACTCAAAATTAACACCATTCACTTCTTTAAAACAAGATATGCAGGTAATCTAGAAACTGTCACCCTATGTTTGTCTGAACATCAAGCAGGTTGAACGGTTGAACCTTAGAACTACTGATAACTCCAACTTGTTAAGCTGAATTGAATATATTCCAACCAATATTGATTTCACTGTTGAATAAAACATGATATAACATCCACTAACTCTACAGAACTTAATAAAGAATGACTCAGAATGAATTCTACCTCCTGATGCCTAATATAGTGTAACATAAATGATGGCCACAGTCCAATTCATCTCCTGCACAGTATGATTTCTGAACAGAATAAGTGATAAAAACAGAAAAGCAACTTAAAAAGACATGTTTATGATAATACTTTGGGGTTGTTTTCACTGTTATGACACAAATGATTTCTTTGCAAGATAAACATTTAATTTTCCCAAAATTAAACCAACATCAGATTGGTTTTTATCATAACACTCACTTTGGTCATTTAATTCCTAAATACCACACAGTGCTTAAAAGAAACAAAAGCATCACAGAAATGCCTATATTTGGTCAGTTTTTCTGCAGCTCAAAAGTTCATTCCTTTGCTATTTTAAATTACTGGATGGAGGCCAATCCACTCCTTGTTACGAATGGTACAATAAAAACAAAACAAAAAGAAGTGATGTGTCGATTAGAAGCCAAGAAAAGGACCAGACTTAGGGGAACAGAACAAAAAAAAGTTTATTATCATACTGTGTTAGGTTGCAATAATTGACAAAACACTACCACAATGTTGTGGGGAAAATCATCAGTCTTGGAGTCAGAATTGGGGTTCAATGACAGAGTTTATTGTACCAGGAAATACCGGAACTCCAGTGAGGGAAAGACATTAACAGCACAGTGGTCAGCTGCGAGTCTTCTCTCAAGCTGAAGCACATGTCAAGACAGTTTTATATATTTTAGAATACAATAGGTCAGTGATGAGGTCTTTGTAACATGCAGAATCATTGATAGTTTCGATGCAGTCATTGTCAGTCCCAGTGCAGCCTTTGTTAATTTCAGCACGGCTGTTGTCAGTTTCAGCTCAGTGCAGACATTGTCAATTTCAATATCTGCACGGAAGTCCATTGGTGTAGTAATGAGCACTAATCGCTCTTCCTGAAAGGGACGATTACTGCAGCCCTGGCTATTATCACTTTGTATTGAGTCCGTATCAAACTGTTTGTATTAAAGGTGTTGGCTGGATCCAGATGGGCAGTGTACGCCACTCATGTATATTCTCTCCCCCACCTGCCTTAAACTAATCAACTAGGCTGTGAGTGCATTGTGCTGGCATTCTGGTGATCCCAAGTAGTGTCTGTGTTTGCTCTGCTGTTTCTCTCCATACTGTGGTCTGGCAGCCATCTTATGCCTCAAGTGGCCAACTGATGGCTCAGCGGCCATTTTGTGTGTCCGTGTGCTCAGTGTCACCCTGCTCCATGCCATCTCCCACTTCAGTCCCCCCATTGTGGTCAAGGAGGTGACTTTGGAGATCTCCCACACACCACCTAATTTACATGTAGAAGTAGACCATCTCTCGGAGTTTCCCCTCCTGAGGGGTATCATGGAGTGCCAATTTTATTGGGGGCCCTTCCATGGTGACACTCACTGCTGGTACAGTTCTCTTCAGTAGCGCCTTACAGCAGAGCTTTAAACACCTGAGGCCCACACAGAATACCAGCATGAATGCAATGAGGAGAACTATCCCTTGTGCCAAAGAGGTTCCCCAAGATTTACCGATCAACCAATTTAGCCAGCTGTCTATAATTGTGGCTCCCTGTCGAAAATTATCTACCTGGTCTTGGATATTCTTGATGGCTTCTGTAATGTTAAAGGAGGCATCAATAACATGGGTGATACAATTGTCGCCAATAATTGTACAAATCCCCCTTGCTGTGCTAATTGATAATCACCGCGTTATCGTGTCTGCTGTGTGTAGAGTCTGAGTTCAGCCAGCTCTATATTAATTGCTTCCAGAGCTTTTGAGGTACTGTTGCCTAAGATAGTCAGGCCACATTACAAATCCTGACATGCTCCCAACAGTCTCGACACTTAAACACAGTAAAATACAGACAGGTATATACATTTTGCAGTTAAAATTAAGTTATCAGTCAAAGTTTTTGTTTTCACCAGGAGCTGCAGTCGTGCTTCTGTGTGGTTTGTTCTGTTGTGTTATCGGTACTCTTCGCGGTATGACATCCTGTCGGCAGTTCCTGTCCGTACCTGGGGAATTGTCAATGACATTAGTTTGGTCACAGGAGTATTTAAACGGTTTTAGTTGGGTCCAGTGCTTCCATGTGCCTTTTTCTTTAATGTCTAGGCAGGCATCGGTGTCCCCACTTGTTACCACGTCATATGGGCCATTCCATTTTGGGACAAAGCCAGGTTTGTCAGGGAATGCTCACACCAGAATGCGGCTTCCTGTTGCTGGGACCACAGGGATGATTTCAAGTTTCCCTGCCTTGTCCTTTTTGTCCTGTTTATCAATTGCAGATTTACGCATCCCTTTCAATTGGACGCTTAGTTTTATGACATATCGCCGAATTTTGATTTTTAGCGGACCCACATCGGTGCCACCTGTGATTATGGTCTCTGGCAATTGCATTGCTCGCCTGATCATTAATTCATTTGGTGTTAATCCGGTTGACTGATCTGTGTTGGCTCTTAATTTCATTAGTATGGCTGGCTGCACTTCAGCCCATATTCTGCCTGAGGTTTGTATAGCCTTAGCTAAAGTATTTTGAATGTTCTATTCATTCTCTCTACCATCCCTGAGCTCCGGGGGTGATGGCGGATGTGAAATTTTTGTCTAATGCTGTGTAATTGACAGACAGTCTTCATGACCTTGCCTGTAAAATGTGTCTCTTGGTCAGAGTTGATCTGGAGGGGTACCCTCCACCTTGGGATTACCTCCTTCGCTAATATTCTGGCTACAGTGGTCGCAGTGCAGCTTTTAGTCGGGAATGCTTCTACCCATTGGGTGAACTGGTCTACAGGCAGTACATTTTCCCACAGGAAGGTGGTAGTGGCCCTGTGAAATCTATCTGAAGGAGTTCCCATGGTCCCCTAGGTCTAGGCTAGGTCCCATCCTAACTTTTATGGATCTCCCTGGGTTATGTTGTACACAAACCATGCATCTGCAGCAGTACTTGGCCACGTCTCTTACCACTCTCTCCCTAGGCTTGCTATCATGGCCTTTCTACCCATGTAGCAGAGCCCGTGGGTGCAGTTCAAGCAATGTGTTCTCTATACATGCTGGTGCTACCTCCTTTTCTGCTCACCTCCAGACACCATCCTCCCCTTTGAATACGCCCCTGCAGTTTCCATTGCTCTCTCTCTTCCTGTGGGGTGTAGCTGCTGAATTTGGATAGCGTATCTTGCTAATTCAATAGTGGCCATTGCAGCCTGATTAATGGCTTCTTGTTTTCGGGCTTTCTGAGCTGCTCGGTCTGCTGCCTGGTTTCCTTTGAATTTTAGCCAATGTGGATTCTCTGTTGCTAGCTCCTTTTGATGGGCTTTTACTTTTATTACTGCAGCCCCTTTTGGCTGTTCAATGGCACGCAATAGTGCCTGAATTCTTAATTGGTGTCTGATACGGGGCTCCCCCCATGGTGGTGAAACCTCTTCTGCCCCCATGCCACCATGTAGTCATGGACTACACCGAAGGCATATTGACTGTCTGTAAATATGTTGAAAAATGTGGTGCTGGAAAAACACAGCAGGCCAGGCAGCATCTGAGGAGCAGGAGAATCTTCTTCAGGAAGATTCCTGAAGAAGGACTTATGCCCGAAACGTCGATTCTCCTGCTCCTCGGATGCTGCCTGGCCTGCTGTGTTTTTCCAGCACCACAGTTTTCAACTCTAGTATTCCAGCATCTGCAGTCCTCACTTTCTCCTGTCTGTTTATATAGTCGCGGTTTTTTCTTTTGCTAGTTCCAGTGCTTTGGTGAGTGCTACCAGTTCTGCTACCAGTGCGGACTGACTCCCATCAATCCTCCCAGACAGAACTGTTTCTATCATTTACCACAGCCCATCCTGTTCGGGGTGACCCTGCTATGTGCTTTCATGACCCATCCATGAAGAGGGTCTCTTTGGTTGTGTCTCAGGGGGTATCTTTTACTCTCCCCCTATCCTTGTTTCCATCTATATCCCCACAGTTGTGCTGTTCCCCTGCTCCTAGAATTCCCTCAGCTGGATTCTCTCCTGTATCCCTATTACCATGGACTGACTTGGGGGTAAAGAACTGCCTTCCACTCTGCCCTTCTCATATTGGAGACGGCCCTCAGTTTCACTGTGTTTAGCATCTCTACGAGAGCGTGTTCAGTGTAGCGGATGACATCCCATGTCATCATGGGCTTGCTAACCCTAATGACCCAAGCAGTACAGTCTAAGGCTGCTATACCTGGGCAACCCGGTGACTACTGGCCCTTCTCTAGTTGAATAGTACCCTACGGCCTTTCTCCTGCTGCCGTGGTCTTGGCTGACCACTACAGTGTAAAACCCTCCCTCATTATTAGAGTGGGTGTGAAAATCCTTGCTGGTATCTGGCAGCCCAAGCCCGGGGGCTAATATGGGTCGAGTTTTAAGCTGACTGTATGCCTCCTCCTGTTCTGGCCCCCAGGTTACAGGTTCCAAGGAAGGCTTGCCTCCTTTAATTAATCTCTGAATCAGTTCAACCAATTTTGCAAATTCAGGTATAAAGCTCCAACTGTAGTTGAATAGCCCTGAGGCCTTTCTGACTCCCCTGACAGTGGCAGGTCATGGCATCTGTTGGATTGCCTTCTTGCGGTTGTTGGGCATTTCTTTGAGTCCCTGGGATATGAGGTGTCTCTGGTATAAGACTTGTGTTTTGCCTATTTGTGCCTTTGTGGAGCTAACTTTTAAACCTGCAGTTGCCAATTCCCGCAATACTAAATGTAAAGCTACCTGGTGTCCTGACTTGGACTCTGAGGCAATTAGGATATCATCTACATAATGAAGGGCAGTGCTACCCTCTGGTAAATCTATTGTCTTCAGAATGTTGCTTATCACCCTGTGAAAAATAGTGGGGCTGTTGTGGAACCCCAGTGGCAGGCGAGCCCACGTACACTGACTGTCCCTCACAAAAGCGAATTTATTCTGGGACTCAGGGTGTAACGGAATAGACCAGAAACCATTGGCTATGTATAAAACAGTAAAAATCTTGTAGTTGGGGTCCAAGCCGTTTAAAATGGTGGCGGGGTCTGCTACAATGGGGTGCAATTTGTGGGCGACCTTATTTAGTCCTATATAATCAATGGTGAGCCTGTAACTCTCATCAGGCTTTATTGCTGGCCACATGGGGGAATTAGGGTAAAAAGTGAGGTCTGCAGATGCTGGAGATCAGAGCTGAAAATGTGTTGCTGGTTAAAGCACAGCAGGTCAGGCAGCATCCAAGGAACAGGAAATTCGACGTTTCGGGCCAGAGCCCTTCATCAGGAATGAGGAGAGGGTGCCAGGCAGGCTCAGATAAAAGGGAGGGGGGAGGGACCTGGGGGAGGGGCGAGGGAGATGTGATAGGTGGAAGGAGGTCAAGGTGAGGGTGATAGGCCGGAGTGGGGTGGGGGGGGCGGAGAGGTCAGGAAGAGGATTGCAGGTTAGGAGCGCGGTGCTGAGTTGAGGGAATCGACTGAGACAAGGTGGGGGGAGGGGAAATGAGGAAACTGGAGAAATCCGAGTTCATCCCTTGTGGCTGGAGGGTTCCCAGGCGGAAGATGAGGCGCTCTTCCTCCAACCGTCGTGTTGTTATGTTCTGGCGATGGAGGAGTCCAAGGACCTGCATGTCTTCGGTGGAGTGGGAGGGAGAGCTAAAGTGTTGAGCCACAGGGTGGTTGGGTTGGTTGGTTCGGGCGTCCCAGAGGTGTTCCCTGAAGCATTCTGTAAGTAGGCGGCCTGTCTCCCCAATATAGAGGAGGCCACATCGGGTGCAGCGGATGCAATAGATGATGTGTGTGGAGGTGCAGGTGAATTTGTGGCGGATATGGAAGGATCCCTTGGGGCCTTGGAGAGAAGTAAGGGAGGAGGTGTGGGCGCAAGTTTTGCATTTCCTGCGGTTGCAGGGGAAGGTACCGGGAGTGGAGGTTGGGTTGGTGGGGGATGTGGACCTGAGCCGGGAGTGGAGGTTGGGTTGGTGGGGGGTGTGGACCTGAAACTAAAGGAGTTGCCATGGGCACCCGCATGGGCCCCAGCTATGCCTGTCTCTTTGTAGGATATGTGGAACAGTCCATCTTCCGCAACTACATTGGCACCACCCCCCACCTTTTCCTCCGCTACATCGATGACTGTATCGGCGCTGCCTCGTGCTCCCACGAGGAGTTTGAACAGTTCGTGGCGCAGATGGCTCCAAATCCCCCCTTGTTGAGGTTCCAGTCCCTACTGGTGACTGTAGCCACTTTAATAGTTTCAAGGTGACTTATAAGGTTCCCAATCTCAGTCTTCCAACCGTCCTGTCTGGGCCAAATCAATTTCCCTTTTGCACAATTGATTAGAACATTATATTCTTTCATGAGATCATTGCCCGTTATGGTGCCCTCGTTATTTTGGCATACATAGAATCTCAAGGGGATATATTTTTATATATGTATATAGAGTGTATTTCTGTGAGGGCAGTTTCACTTAAGTAAACTGGTGTTTTATCCCCTCTTGTTTCAGTTAAGAGAATCATTTTATTTGTGTGGGGTAAGGGTAGGTTTGTGATGGATACAGCTGCTTCTATTAGCATTTCACATTTCCTCCTTCCTATTACTACGGGTACGTAAATTCTCCCTTCTCCCTTACCCTCACGAATGGGGCTGCTGGTTGTCACCTCTGCTGTCCTCAGGACTCCCACAGTTCTGCGGTGTCCTGGGTGGTGTTTGGGGGTGCCACATGCTTTTCCTAGCACACTGCTTCTATGTGTCCTATTCTGTTGCAGTGGCTGCAGTATTTTACACTGTTCCCTGCTCTAACTCTTGTATTCTGTCCTCCAGCTCTTTAACTTGTTCCTGGTCCTTTCTCCACCAACTTGTGGTGGCACTCACTTGTTCAATTTGGCCTGCTAATTGGTATACTAACATTACCCCTATCTTTTTAGTTTTATTCCATTTCTGTTTATCTATCCACTCTCCCTGTTGTGCTAATGTCTGGGATGGATCCCAACCACCTTTCTTCATTTGCTCTGTCAGCTCTTGTTTGTCTGCCTTGTATTTCTTAATAAGGGAACCTGCAGTATTCCTCTTAAAACTTTGATCTACTATTTAGCAGACTGTGTAACCCAGGATACCACCAACAGTAAAGTGTTCCTAACCAGTGGGGACTTCTCTACCCCCTAGCCAATAATACTGTCCCAGCACCGTTTGTATGGCCATCGCAGCTTCCTAGCAAGGTGTGCTCTCTACTGGTGAGACTTCTCTAACCTCCTGGCCACCTCTACTGACCCAATGCCCAGAAACCTATCTCTAGCCCAGTGTGCTCTCTACCGGTGGGATGCTTTACCCTCTCATCCACCGCCACTATTCAAGCTCTGTTGTTCTACCATGGACTGACAGGATATCACGGTCCCTCACAGTGTCCATGCTCCACATCTTGGTAACACGTGCTCCACTGAGGTTTGGTTTTTGGTCAGAGTGATCAGCTCCTCTTCCTCACCACACTGGAAATTGCAAGTACAAACAGCAGCCAGCTTTTAACTGAAACTCTAACTGTGTTGTTCGCCTCTACAGGGTCAATGTTACCCGACTTTGCCACTCGTGCTTCACAACTCCTAGAGACCTTGGCGCCTCAATTCTCACTTCAAATCCCAATCTTGGCATTGGAAGGGGGCAACCCCTCTGAACAACCAGTTTAGGACAGGACTTTTGAGACAGGGACTACCTTGTCCTGTTTTCAGCACAAGCAACAGGTTCTTACAACAGTTAATACAGCTAAACACTTATTCTCCACAGACGTGCACTTAAATTTTTTTAACTCAGTACTGTAGCAAGTTAGACATTACAATCAGTATACCTTTTAAACCGTGTCTTGGCTCTTCCCATTTGCAGGTACAAATTGGTTCTTACCCCAGTTCCCCCGACTGTGGCCTTCGTCCACGGTGTCAGTAATAAAAATTCTGCTCATGTCAAGGCACTTCTATACACTTTGTAATAAAATAGGTCAGTGATGAGGTTATTGTCTTTGTAACATGGTTTGTTTATTGTAAACATTGCAGAATCGTTGATTTTATTTATTTCAAAAATATACTTTATTCGTAAAATAATCATAAAATAATTTGATGGCCTGTATATTTGGTCATGCCATTCATATGTCAACATTTACATACACAGATCAGAAATTATCATTGTTATATACATTTCTCACTCATATGCCCATATATTTAGCTGAGGTGTCAGCAGAGCCCAAACGACTGCATGGGCCCCTGTTCTTCTTAGGTAAGCAGATATTACATGGTGGTCTTTCCCCACCGCGCCTTGGCGGCAGCTGTCCCAAGCTTCAGCGCGTCCCTCAACACATAGTCCTGGACCTTGGAATGTGCCAGTCTGCAACACTCAGTCGGGGTCAACTCCTTCACCTGGAAGATCAACAGGTTTCAGACTGCTCAGAGAGCATCCTTCAACGAGTTGATGGTCCTCCAGACACAGTTGATGTTCGTCTCAGTGTGCATCCCGGGGAACAGGCCGTAGAGCACGGAGTCCCGCGTCACGGCGCTGCTCGAGATGAACCTCGACAAACACCACTGCATTCCTCTCCAGACTTCCTCTGCATAGGCACATTCCAGAAGGAGGTGTGTGAGAGTCTCTTTCCCCCCGCAGCCACTTCAAGGGCAGCGTGCGGTGCGGCTGAGAGTCCGGGCGTGCATAAAGGATCTCACAGGCAGAGCCCTTCTCACCACCAGCCAAGCCATGTCTTGCTGCTTGTTGGACAGTTCTGGCAATGAGGCATTCTGCCAAATGGCTTTGACAGTCTGCTCAGGGAACCGCTCGATAGGATTCGCCCTCTCCTTTTCCCGAAGGGTCTCGAGGACACTACGTGCTGACCACTTCCTGATGGACTTGTGGTCAAAGGTGTTTGTCTTCATAAACTTCTCCACAAAGGACAGGTGCTATGGAAAGGTCCAACTACTCGGAGCATACCGCAGCAGCGAGACCAGGCCCATCCTTCGCAACACCTCAGTACGTAGTGACACTTGGTGTTTGCATACCGGGGATCCACGCACAGCTTGATGCAGCCACACACAAAGGTGGCCATCAGGGTGAGGGTGGCATTGGTTATATTTTTTTACCCGTTGCCCAGATCTTTGTATAGCGAGTCCCTTCGGACCCCGTCCATCTTTGAACTCCATATACACTGGAAGATGGCCCGGGTGACTGCAGCGGCGCAGGTTCTGGGAATAGGCCAGACCTGTGCCACGTACAACAGCAATGACAGTGCCTCACACCTGATGACCAGGTTTTTTCCCGTGATGGAGAGCGACCGTAGCTTCCATCTACCCAGTTTCTGTCTCACTTTACTGATACGCTCCTCCCAAGACTTGGCGCACGCCCCAGCCCCCCCGAACCAAATACCCAGCACCTTCAGGTGGTCGGTCCTGATGGTGAAGGGGATAGAGGATTGGTCAGCCCAGTTCCCGAAGAGCATGGCCTCGCTCTTGCCTCGGTTTATCTTGGCCCCTGAGGCCTGTTCGAACTGGTCACAAATGCACATGAGTCTGCGCATGGACAGACGTCATCCATGTACAGGGAGGCCTTAACCTGCAGGCCCCCGCTGCCAGGAATAGTCACCCCTCTCAGGCTCACATCCTTCCTGATGGACTTGGCAAATGGCTCTATGCAGCACACAAATAAGGCAGGAGAAAGAGGGCAGCCCTGCCTGACTCCAGATCTGACTGGGAAGCTATCTGATTACCACCCATTGACTGAGACTGCACTGATGATGTTGGTGTAGAGCAGTCTGATCCAATTGCAGATTCCCTCCCCAAAGCCCATTTTGGAGAGAACATCTCTCATATACCTGTGTGATATCCTGTCAAAGGCTTTCTCCTGTTCCAGGCTGATCAGGCAGGTGTCCAACCCTCTGTCCTGCACATAGGCGATCGTATCCCTGAGGAGTGCGAGACTCTCAGCGATCTTCCTGCCCGGCACAGCACAGGTTTGGTCAGGGTGAATCACCGACCCCAGAGCAGACCTGACCCGGTTGGCGATTACCTTTGACAGGATTTTGTAATCCGCATTCAACAGTGTGATTGGTCTCCAATGTTTGAGTTCCTCCCTCTCCCCCTTCCGCTGTAGATGAGGTGATGATGCCTTTCCTCATGGATTCGCTCATGGTACCTGCCTGAAGCATACTGACATACACCTCCAGCAGGTCCTGGCCAATCAAGTCCCACAGAGCGGAATAGAGCTCGACTGGTAAGCCGTCACTTCCGGGAGTTTTATTCTTTTCGAAGGACTCGAGGGCCTTGGTCAGCTCGTCCAGAGATAGCGGCTGGTCCAGCCTCTTGCATGTTCTGTCATCTAAGACCTCCGTGATAGACGACAGGAACAACTGGGAGGCCGCGCTGTCGATCGGTTTCACGTCATACAGACTGGCATAGAAGGATTTACTGATCCTCATGACGTCAGCCTGAGATGACGTTATCGAGACGTCTTCTTCCTTCAGGCTGCTGAGCACAGAGCTCTCTTTGTGCACCTTCTGGAAGAAGAAACGTGAGCACGTCTCGTCCTGCTCCACCGAGCGGACCCTGGACCAGACGATTATCTTGGAGGCCTCCGAGGCAAAGAGTGAGGCTTGCTGGCCCTTCACCTCCTTGAGGTCCTCTGTGACATCGACGCCCATCGTCTGCAGCAGGAGCAGGTTCTGCATACTTTCCTGGAGCTGGGACAGTTTTCCCCGCCTCTCTCTCGCCCCCTGAACACCTTTGAGGATGAAGAACCTCTTGATGTTCCCTTTTACCGTTTCACACCAGTCCGCTGGGGACTCAAAGAGGAGCTTCACGGTTCTCCAACCTGCGTAGGTCCTCTTGAGCTCCTCAATGTTTTCCGGAGTCAACAGCTTAGTGTTCAGCTTCCACATTCCCTTACCCGCCCGTTGCTCGTCCTGTAGGTGACAGTCGGCCAGCAGGAGGCAGTGGTCAGAGAAGAACACCGGCTTGACGTCGGTGTATCTGACCGAGAGCGTTCGGGACACAAACAAGTAATCTATCCTTGACCGGATAGACCCGTCTGCCCATGACCAGGTGTATCTACGCTGCGCTCCGTCTGCAGGGGTGCTGAAGACGTCGTGCAGCTTGGCATCTTTTACCATGTCCATCAGGGCTCTGGACGTGGCGTACAGTTTACTGTTCCCCCCACCGGATCGTCCATCTGCATCAATGATACAGTTGAAGTGTCCGGCCAGAGTGACCGGCCTGGACGTAGCTAGCAACAGTGGAAGCTGCTGCAGGATGGCCAACCGTTCACTCTTACCCACTGGGGCGTACACATTAATCAGTCTCAGGGGAGCATTCTTGTACATAACGTCGGCGACGAGGTGGCGCCCGCCCACCACCTCCTTAACCTCAGAGATGGTGAAGTTGCTTCCTAGCAACAGGCAGAATCGTTGATAGTTTCGATGCAGTTATTGACAGTTCCTGCGCAATCTTTGTTAATTTCAGTGCGGTTGTTATCAATTTCAGCGCAGACATTGTCAATTTCAATGTCTGTGCGAAAGTCCATTGCTGTAGGATTGGGCACTAATCACTCTTTCTGAAAGGGACAATTACTGCAGCTATGGCAATTAGCACTCTGTATTGAGTCTGTATCAAACTTAGCATTTCTATCAAAGGTGTTGGCTGGACCCAGACACTTTGGCGGGCAGTACATGCTACTCATGTGTATTCTCTCCCCCACCCGCCTTAAACTAATCAACTAGGCTGTGAGTGCATTGAGCAGGCATTCTGGTGGCCCCAGGCAGTGTCTGTGTTTGCTTTGCTATCTTTCTCCATATTGTGGTCCGGTGGCCATCTTATGTGTCAAGTGGCCAACTAATGGCTAAGTGGCCATCTTGTGTGTCTGTGTGTCTAGTGTCACCCTGCCCTGTGCCATCTCCCAATTTCAACAATTTATAATTCCCAGTGCAAGTATAATGTAGGAATTGCAACAAAGCTTATAGTAGTAGATTAGCTTTCTGATTACAAGAATGAATACATTTTACGTAATAGTTTGCATGCAAATAATCATTGACATTTTCGAGATCATCACAGATCATAAATCACAGTAGCTAATTATGATCTTTTGTAGGGCACTTTCTTAGCTCACCTATAGTGTTGTGTACAATTTTGGTCTTTGATGACAGTGGACACATTTCACTTTCTTACTGTATGTGGCCAGATTTTATGTGCAGTGACGATCTCAGACAGATTGCCGTGCTCACCCTTTAACTTAATGAAAGAAGGAAACTCCACATTTCTGCAAGGACATTGCACTCATATTGCCCTCAGAACTGCATGTTGTCATGCCATTCTGACAAGACCTTTTGTAGCATAGAACTGCCAGGGGAAGGAAAACTGCATTTCCTTTTCAAAGCAGACAGCTGCCATACGCTAAAATGTAAAGGTTCTGACAACTGCTTTGACAGCTACTTCCAAATCAGACTTATATGAAGTAAATGTTTTTGGGGTGTGGTGGTAGTGTCCCTAGCTCTGAGTCAGGAGGTCTAGGTTCAAGTCTTACCTGCTCCAGAAGTATGTCTTAGCATTTCTGAACATGTTGATTATGACAAAATCTATGTTGGGATTTTATAGTGAAGTGGTAGTGCCCCCACCTCTGAGCCAAAAAAGGTTCAGGTTCAATTCCCACCTATCCCAGAGGTGCACCATAACAGATTGATTAAAAACACTACAAAGTAAGCACGGCATCATCTGTGGAGAAAAAACAGCTAATGCTGCAAGGTCAGTGACCCTGCTTTCTCTCCACTGATGCTGCCAGGCCTGTTGAGTTTCTCCAGCATTTTCTGTTTTTGTTTCAGATTTCCAGCATCTGCAATTGATTATTTTATTACAAAGTACATGTGTGATAGGTTGCCAGAGAGGAGAGTGCCAACTTGGGGCTAGGGTGCAAGATTGTGGGGGGGCCAGGTAAGTGTTTGGAGTAGGCTCAGTGGACTGGAGAAATCGGGTCCACTGTGGGATGCAAGGGTTAATGTTGAGTCTGGGGGAGGGGGGGAGTCAGGTCTGGCAACAGGGTGGATTGGGTCAGGTCAAGTCAGATCTGGCAGGAGGGAGAACGTTGAAGGGGAGTGAGGGTTGAGTCCAGTCTGACAGGGGGAGCAGGATGGGCGGTCATGTCTGGTGGCAGTGGTGTCAGGTAGGGTCAATGATGATGGGGGAAGTTGTGGAGATTGAAATTAGGTCTAATAGCGGGAGCGGGGAGCAGATGGATCAGCCAATCTGACAGTGAAAACAGTACTGCATACATATGGAAACATATGTTTACATTTTGAAAAGAACCCCATATTGTCAGATATTGTTTACAAGGTGAAGTATCTGGTGAGAAGGAGTTATGGTCTAAGAATAAAACCTTGGGATTTCATAGATCTCGTTGCTGGATGAGAGGAATAACCATCTGGCTATAAAATGGTGAGAATGGAATCAAGGGAAACAATTGCCCTGGTGAGGAGAAAGAGGATAAGTTATCATCAGAGGACCATGATGTGGTTTACCACATGACAGGCTGCAGTGATGCAGAGGTGGACTAGGATGGCAAAACATTCTTGTCACCACCAAAAAGTATGTCATTCATCATCCTGATTCTGACTTTACGACTTTGTTATTCAGTTGGGTGTGACTGCAACCAATGGTTCCATTCTTATCTGTTTAATTGTAGCCAGAGAATTGTTCGCAGTGGCATCTCTAATTGTTAGATTATTACTCCTGGTGTCCCTGAAGACGTATCCCTGAGTCTCTCGCAACATTATCTGAGAAAATAGCATAAGTTTTAGAAACATTCTGACGTGATGCTGATGCACCCCTCTCTCAACCCCTCCATTGTTTCTAACTTTAGATTGCTTGTTCAGCTTACTATGCTAGAGAAATAGAAATTTCCATCAATAAAAGTTTGAAAGACCAAATTTACTGTCTTCAGTTTCTGTGATAAACCTTGTTCCTTAGACACCTCTGTACTTGGCAACTGCCTGAGGCTGAACAAAGCTGTTCACAATCTTGGAACTGAGATTTCCTATCCTAATGCTGAACAAACCCATGTCTGGAGGCCCAGACCTTTGGGCCAAAGCCTGGAGCCTCACAACTTTGTGCTTACTAAACCACTTGTAACTAATGTCATTTTCCCTAAGATGGGAAATGTGGGAGGGAATGGCCCAATGCTAACATATCATGCTTTGTGCATTGCCTGTTAAAAGTGTGTTGCAATGTACTGCTTCCTGAGACTGACATTTTCATTGAGGTGGGTAGTTTTTTGAAGACTAAGTAAACCACAAAAAGTAAGTCATATCATGAACCTAGGGAGGAAGGACGTTATGGAGTCTGGAACTTTTTAACAGGTAAACTTAAAAGGTCTAGCCTGCTTTAAATGTCATAATTGTATGGTATTTGGTAAGTTAAATATGCTATTAATACAGTGATCTCAAAGACCTATGTTTTATTAAGCAGGATCTTATTCCATGATTTTAATGGTCATGAAATAAAAGAAACAATGATTTCTTAGTGTTAATATTGGCCTATAATTTTTTTTTCATGGTGGGTATTGGGTGTGGGAGTTTGGTGAGGGCATTAAGCAGGGAGGGTCAATGTATTTGGGAGAGTGCAGAGATTATAAAGAGACAAGGAGGTACGAAACATCCATGGGGGTCTGGATAGGGCATGAGGAGTTGATTGGGTGAAGGCAAGACAACTTAAGAACAATGAATAAAGCTGGGCTTATATCACAGCAAATGGAAGCAAATCTTCTCATCTATCAGCTGGGCTAATTTAAACAAACTTTCACACCTTAGGACTCTTTCTGACTCTCTGGGGTCAAAATTGCATCTGCACGAATGCTCAAGCTAAACCTAGAATGTTGCATTGGGGAATGGCCTGACTTATGATTTGCAAGCCAGTGAAGCAAAAGACAATATTTGATGCTGAGATGTTCTTAAAACCACATAGTTCTGCCTTTACTAAAGCCATCTCCTCATTAAAAACAACTGACTCCAACCTTATCTCAGTTTACCTGCTCCTGAAAATCTCACCCATGGCTATACACTAGACTGAACTATTCCAATACGTTTCTCTCTGGGCTCCTATCACGTATAAGCTTGTGGTCATTCAAACTTTTCTCCTGGTATCCTAACTCATATCAAGTCAGTTTCACTTATCACAGTTTCATGAAATTCAAGTCAAATTCTGTCTACAGATCCTGTCTGGTTTGCTAAATATTTTCAGTGTTTATGGAAGAGGGGAGAGTGCGTGTGTTGTTTTGAGATTGGGTAAGTTTTGAAGAACAGGTTACCCACATAATCTTCATCTCAGGCACTGATTAGCACATTGTAGCCAATTGAAAGGTTTTCACTTAAAATGACTTTCAGCACAAAGTTGCAAGAGGCAAACAACAGTTGGTGGATCAGTAAGGCCAGCCCAGGAGGTTGGGGACAACAGGGATTTGAACAAATTCCTGAGCAGTAATTGGAGTACAAAAGGCAGGTCGGAGGGATGATAGGAATCTGGAATAGGGACTAGATCAGGGGTGAGAGAAAAAATCAGAGGCTGGGTTCAGGGGAGATCAGGGCCGGAGAAAAGGTGGAAACCTAGGTTGAGGGTGATCTGAAGAGCCAGGAGGGTGTTGGAAATGAGGGTGGAACGTGTCATGTGGCCATTGGCGATCAGTCAGGTAAATCAAAAGATAATTAATCCCACAGACCGTGCCTGTTTTAGCTGCTGGTTTCCCATTGCCCAGAAAACCCAGACATCCAGGCTTAACTTTAGTGAAGTACAAAGCCTTCATATTATTTCAATTGTCAACCTGTCTGTAGAAAGTTAATTCTTTCTCCATTAAAAATGGAAGTGGGTGGGCTGGAGAGAATTGGGATCGGGAGGTAAAATAAGAATGACTGTCCCTTAACATCAAGGCAGCATATGAACAATCATGACAGTAAGGAGCCCGATCATTACTGGTGTAAATGGGAATCAGAGTGGAAACTCTCCATTGGTTAAAGTCATATGTAAAACAAATCAAATGGCTATGATTGTTGGAAATCAATTGTCTCAATCCATGGAAATCACTGAAGAGTAGTGTCTTTGGCCCAACCATCTTCAACTGCTTTATCAATAACCTTCATAGCAACATCAGAGGTGAGAATGATCATTGATGATTGCATAAAGTTAATCACTATTAATGACTCCGTAGATACTGAAGCAAGACATGTCTAAATGCAAGAAAACTTGGACAACTTATAGGTTTAGACTGATATGTGCTAATGGCTATTCATATCAAACAAGTATTAGGCAATGACAGCAGAAATCTAACCATCAACCCTTGAGATTCAATGACATTTCCATTGGCAAATCCCCCATTGTTACCATCTTGGATGTTACCATTGACCATAAACTGAACTGCAATGGCCATATAAATACAGGTTTCAAGAACAAGTCAGACAAAAGGAGTTCTGCAGCAGGTAATTCTCCTCCTCTCTCACCATCTACAAGGCACAAATCAGGAGTGTAATGGATTGCGCACCACCTGGCTGAATAGGTGCAGTTCCCACAAAGTTGAAAAATGTGATGCTGGAAAAACACAGCAGGCCAGGCAGCATCCGAGAATCGATGTTTCGGGCATAAGCCTTTCTTCAGGAATGAGGCTGGTGTGCTGGTGTTCGGGCTTTCCTGAAGAAGAGCTTATGCTGAAACGTCGATTCGCCTGCTCCTTGGATGCTGCCTGGCCTGCTGTGTTTTTCCAGCATCACATTTTTCAACTCTGGTCTTCAGCATTTGCAGTCCTCACTTTCTCGCAGTTTCAACAAAGTCAAGAAGCTCATCACCATCCAGGATAGAGCAGCCTGCTTGATTGACAACCAATCCACAAACGTTCACTCCCTCCCTAACTGACATACAGCAGCAGCAGTTTACACATTTACTAGATGCACAATTGTATATCACTAAGGATCCTTCAATGGTACCTGCCAAACTTGGAAACTCTACCACCTAGAAAGACAAGAGAAATGGGTGTGTGGGAACATCACCACCTGCAAGTTCCCCTTCAACTCCCACACACAATTCTGACTTGGAACAATATTGTCCTTCCTTTAATCTCATTGAATCAAAATCCTGGAATTCCCTCTTGATAGCTTGGTTGGTTGTTGTTCCTACACCAAAGGAATGTAACGATTCAAGAAGGCAGAACACCATTATCTTCTTAAGGGAAATTGATGATGGGTAATAAATGCTGATACAGCCATACAAATCCATATCTATGAATAAAAGCTCTCAGTTATATTTAACTCTTAAAATCACACCTATCCAAGACTTGCTGACACCCCAACCTCTAGATTTTAATTTCAGATTTTCCAGCATCCTTGGTTTTCTGTTTTTGTCACTAAAATCATGACCGGTCTTTCAATTGAGGAGAGGTACGAAAAGAAACTTTGAAAGAGTATTATTAGATATCATTCTGGTAATATTATATCCCTGCAGTTTATAGACCCTGTACTTCAAGATGATCTTACCCCTTCTGAATTGAACATAATCTGGCATCCTACATGTAAGAATGCATCCATGTGCTTCGATGTGACAGTTCAAATATCAAAATGCTTGAAAGCAAACACCAACTGCAGTGAGTAAAAAAAAAAGATTTTCTTTTTCCTCCTCTCAGCCTGTAGGTTTGGGATTTTTCTTGTTCTTTATGGGTCATGAATGCTGGCTTACATCTTCTGCATGCTATTTTCAGTACTTTTGCACAGGAAATGGAAATTCTAATAGCACGATAGAAAATCAATTAATAACTATGAATGAGCATGTACACACAGGACTAAACAGTGCAACAATTGAGAAATGTTTACTCACTCTTAAAATATCCCTTTGAAAATTTAATTGTTTCTGTTATCCTAGACTTTTCTTAGATTTCATATCTGGCTCTTTGCTTGAGAGAAGTTAGAACTCAACAAGATACAGTATGTAAAACATATCGATAAGATAAAAATCTAATTAGACCTTCTTTGCTTTTCTTGATCTGTCATATTTCTTTTAAATTGAATTCTCTCATTGAACTCATCTTTATTTTTCTTAATTTCACTCCCTGAGAACTAACCTCAACAGATTCTGGACTAGTGCATCAGTTACAAAGTAACAGAGAAGACAAGGGATCGAACAAAGTGATCCAGCTGTCATTGGACACTACATTAGGTTAGGAAATAATCATACACCTGAATCCTTTCTACTGTAACGATTTCTGACAGTAAATGTTACCTTTAATGTTATTAAAGAGCATGAAAACACAAGAAAAAGGAGCAAATCAGGCCAGAAATCTCTTCAAGCCTGCTCCACCATCCAATATATCTTGGCTGGTTTATCTCAGGCTTCAACTCTTTCATAATTCCATAACTTTTGACTCACTTGTAGTGCAGAAAAAAGACAAAAGTTATTGCAGTGTTTGCAGTATTCTATATCTGGTCTCATCAGCAGCATGTGCAAATGTGGCAGGGCAACTCAACTCTTACAATATACCCCTTTACAATATTCCAACATTCTGTTTATCTTCCTATTTACCTGGTGTACCTGCATGCTAATTGCTTGTGTTTCATATACAAGAACTCTTAGATTCCTCTGTACCATTGCATTCCATAAATCCTCCATTGAAATAAAAGTGTGGATGTTCTTCATCTATAACTTTTTCCCCACAGACTTAATCTATATACTTTTATTGACTCTTTGTACAGATGTGCAAGGTAGGTGGATTAGCCATGTTAAATTGCCTGTAATGTCCAAAGATGTGCAAGCTAGGGAAATGTAGGGATAGGGTAGGGGTGTGGGTCTTGGTGGGATACCATTCAGAGTGTTGGTGTGGAAGCAATGGATAGAATGGCCTGCTTCCACATTGTAGGGATTCTATGATTCTATGATCCTTCTTACAATTTACTTTTCTGTCTATCTTTGTATCACAAGCACATTTAGTTACAAATCAGTTGGACCCTAGATCCAAGTCATTTTGTCCCGAAGGTGCCACTGGTGATGGGGTAGCAGGTGCTCTTCAGCAAATGGAAATGGCTATTCATTAAGTTAGAGCCTACACAGTGATGACCAGAAGAGTATTTATCACAGCCATCATTATGGTTGATCAATTGCTTGCCCAGCATTCACACACACACACACAGGTACACAAGAGGATGAATGGCTAATGCCCTCCTCACTTCCCCAATCCTCAAGATGTCTAGCCTCAGATCAGATACTTAATGTAAAATATTGATATGACTGGAACTTTTCAGCTTTGCAGATAGCTTAGTGCCACATATTCTGCTTATTCACTGAGTCATCACAAGAATCATTTATGGTATCTTAACATTAATTTGAATAACTCATTTTTGGCCACAAAAGGGAAATTAAAAGCTGTAAGTTTTCTCCAAGTAAACTCATTTCCTTTTATGAAGAAGAGGGATCCTGATTGGTGAATGGAAAATAATGACCTGGCAGTTTCTAAACATTTTATGACAAATATCCATTCACAATGCAGCTGCTAAAATTAAAAGAAATCAGAATTAAAATGAAAGCTTTATGTGGATGAGGAATTTAAAGAAAAACAAATGTAAAGTATGTGCTGGAGGAAAGACCTGAATGAAATGCCCCTGGGATTGATGCTAAATTCGATATCATAACTAATATACATGAGCAGTGTGAATTCAGAAATGTAAATAAACCAGCCAATTTGTAGATAATACTAAACCACGAGAAGAAAGCAGCCAGAAATTTGCAACATAGGAAAGTCCCAGAGCAATGGCCACTCCAAATCCAGGTCTCAAACAGAAGGGTATTGAAATGAAATAGCCTTGACCATAAGCTTTGTAAGCATAAGGTTTGAAGAGGCACGACACATTATCAGAACAGGGTATTGGTGGGCACTGAGTAAGAACGCTGAGAGATAAAGTAAGCTCAGAATGCTAACAGAATGCAACAAATGGAGAAATCACATCAAAACACTGGCACTGCTACAATTAGAAGCATCGTGCGTAGTATTATAAAATATGTGTTGATCAGTTGCCCCATGGGAGTGCATAATGCAGTGACTGATGAGAATTAAATGAAAAGTATGTTTAAGTATGGGAAGATTCAGTAGGTGGTACGGTAGCACTGCTGCCTCACAGCGCCAGAGACCCGGGTTCAATTCCCGCCTCAGGTGACCGACTGTGTGGAGTTTGCATGTTCTCCCTGTGTCTGTGTGGGTTTCCTCTGGGTCCTCCAGTTTCCTCCCACAGTCCAAAGGTGCCTGGGTCAGGTGAATTGGCCATGCTAAATTGCCCATAGTGTTAGATAAGGGGTAAATGTTGGGGTATGGGTGGGTTGCGAGTTGGTGTGGACTTGTTGGGCCAAAGGGCCTGTTTCCACACTGTAAGTAATCTAATTATATATTTCTAACTCAGGAAACTCAAATTTCAAGGCATACTTAAACCTTGGAATAAATGCAAATCATTCTCCCTGACCTTGAAACACTCTCCCAGTCGGACATGTATCCTTGCTCCAGCTGCTTAATTATCAGTATGTTTACAAGGAAGCACTTCACAAACACTTTGCGTCTCCAGTTTTGCTGTTGACAACTTCATGCAAATACTTGGACACAACATTAGAAATGAAGAATACAATGAGGATCATTTTTCAACATGCACTGCCACTGAAGATCCTCAACTACTGCCAGCAAAAATTAAAGAATGACAATCTTTCGAATAGATATGTTGTACTGTTCCCATGGGAATTGGGAAAATTACCACCACTCTTTAGATTTCAGTTCTGAAATAATAGTATATAGGTGTTGCCATTAATCCTACTTTCAGAAGAGCAAAAGTAAAATTTATATCATAAGTAACTTAAATTTTTATTATACCATTGAGACGCGATCAAGATCTTAGAAGAGATGAGCTTCCTCGTTTGTGCAGCACAAATGCTGTACAATCCAACAGAAGCAGATTTGAAAACCTTTGCAGTTTAGAAAACATTTATTTCCTGTCCTCTGCATGAGACCCAGTGCTAAGTTAGGTGGCTACAGGGCCTCTGAGTCATACACATTTGGATTCATGTTTCAGACCAGGTTCAAATTCCAATTCACATTCAAGCCCCACCCCAGGACTCGGTGACTAAAGGAAAGTACATGTATAACAAAGCCAAGGAGTTTGTGTATCAATCTGCAAATCAGTTCAATGTGCACAAATGGCAGGCAGCAAAAAATATGAGAGATTCCTGGTCCGCCACATGAACGAAAGATAATTGGAACTTCTATCATTACTATTCATAGCTGTAGCATGTGTATTTGCAGCCACAGTAACTTGTACTCTTCGAAGAGCCAGTTGGCTGGGCAACTGATGTAGATCAGATTCCTGCCAACAGGATGGGTCTGATTCCTGTTTCAGCTGGAGCTGATTCTGTTCCTTGCCCTACCCATTGTGGAAGTCATGGTGTTTTGGGTCAGACCTGCTTCAGGAAGAAAACAGTATAAAAAGAAGAAGGCAAGGTTCTTTTTAAATTAATTTTGGATTATGGTCAGCAAGGACTGCTTGGACTGAAAAGTCTGTTTCTGTTCTGTATGACTCTATGACTCTAAGAAATATATTTATGCTCATAGAATGAATGGGATACTCATTTGGTGCACAATTGAGTTTGGGTCAGTTGGGGGAGGAAGGTTTCTTAAACCAGGGATATTATTAGAAATAATAAACTTTGAAACAAACCAAACAGATTTTTGCAAACAGTATTTGCAAGCTTTATTTGTATTGAAGGTAATACAGTATTCAGGAATGGGGTTGTTTTGCTCTTTATATTCATCAACAGTAATAATCACTCCCCGGTTAGCTGTCCAATAGACTTGATATACAAATAAACATGCCCTCAACTATCCATAATTTATTCCTGCATTAAAAATAAATTTGATTAGATTAGATTCCCTACAGTGTGGAAACAAGCCCTTCAGCCCAACCAGTCCACATTGACCCACTTTCCTCTGACTAATGCACCGAACACTATGGACAATTCAGTATAGAGGTAAAACAATGACTGCAGATGCTGGAAACCAGATTCTGGATCAGTGGTGCTGGAAGAGCACAGCAGTTCAGGCAGCATCCAACGAGCAGCAAAATCGACGTTTCGGGCGAAAGCCCTTCATCAGGAATAAAGGCAGTGAGCCTGAAGCGTGGAGAGATAAGCTAGGGGAGGCTGGGGGTGGGGAGAGAGTAGCATAGAGTACAATGGGTGAGTGCGAAGGGGATGAAGGTGATAGATCAGGGAGGAGAGGGTGGAGTGGATAGGTGGAAAAGGAGCTAGGCAGGTAGGACAAGTCCGGACAAGTCATGGTGACAGTGCTGAGCTGGAAGTTTGAAACTAGGATGAGGTGGGGGAAGGGGAAATGAGGAAACTGGTGAAGTCCGCATTGATGCCCTGGGGTTGAAGTGTTCAGAGGCGGAAGATGAGGCGTTCCTCCTCCCGGCGTCTGGTGGTGAGGGAGCGGCGGTGAAGGAGGCCCAGGACCTCCATGTCCTCGACAGAGTGGGAGGGGGAGTTGAAATGTTGGGCCACGGGGCATTGTGGTTGATTGGTGCGGGTGTCTCGGAGATGTTCCCTAAAGTGCTCTGCTAGGAGGCGCCTGGTCTCCCCAATGTTGAGGAGACCTCACCGGGAGCAATGGATACAATAAATGATATTAGTGGATGTGCAGGTAAACCTTTGATGGATGTGGAAGACTCCTTTAGGACATTGGATAGAGGTGAGGGAGGAGGTGTGGGCACAGGTTTTACAGTTCCTGCGGTGGCAGGGGAAAGTGCCAGGATGGGAGGGTGGGTTGTAGGGGGGGCGTGGACTTGACCAGGTAGTCACGGAGGGAACTGTCTTTGCGAAAGGCGGAAAGGGGTCGGAAGGGAAATATATCCCAGGTGGTGGGGTCGTTTTGTAGGTGGCGGAAATGTCGGCAGATGATTTGGTTTATGCGAAGGTTTGTAGGGTGGAAGGTGAGCACCAGGAGTGTTCTGTCCTTGCTATGGTTGGAGGGGTGGTCTGAGGGCAGAGGTGCGGGATGTGGACAAGATGTGTTGGAGGGCATCTTTAACCACATAGGAAGGGAAATTTCAGTCTCTAAAGAAGGAGGTCATCAAGTGTGTTCTATGGTGGAACTGGTCCTCCTGGGAGCATATACGGCGGAGGCGGAGGAATTGGGAATAAGGGATGGCATTTTTGCAAGAGATAGGGTGGGAAGAGGTGTAATCCAGGTAGCTGTGGGAGTCGGTGGGTTTGTAAAAAAGTGTCAGTGTCAAGTCAGTTACCATTAATGGAGATGGAGAGGTCCAGGAAGGGAGGGAGGTGTCAGAGATGGTCCAGGTAAATTTAAGGTCAGGGTGAATGTGTTGGTGAAGTTGATGAATTGCTCAACCTCCTCACAGGAGCACGAGGTGGGGCCAATGTAGTCATCAATGTAGCGGAGGAAGAGGTGGGGAGTGGTGCCGGTGTAATTACGGAAGATCAACTGTTCTACATAGCCAACAAAGAGACAGGCATAGCTGGGGCCCATACATGTGCCCATGGCTACCCCTTTGGTCTGGAGGAAGTGGGAGGATTCAAAGGAGAAATTGTTAAGGGTGAGGACCAGTTCGGCCAAACGAATGAGAGTGTTGGTGGAAGGGTACTGTTGGGGACGCCTGGAGAGAAAAATAACAGAGGGCTTGGAGGCCCTGGTCATGGTGGATGGAAGTGTAAAGGGATTGGATATCCATGGTGAAGTTGAGGCGTTGGGGGCCGGGGAAACGGAAATCTTGGAGGAGGTGGAGGGCGTGGGTGGTGTCTCGAACGTATGTGGGGAGTTCCTGGACTAGGGGGATAGGAGAAATGAGTTCAGTGGGGCAGGAGCATGCTGAGACAATGGGTCGGCCGGGGTGGTCAGGCTTGTGGATCTTGGGAAGGAGGTAGAATCGGGCAATGCGGGTTCCCGGACTATGAGGTTGGAAGCTGTGGATGGGAGATCTCCTGAAGTGATGAGATTCTGTATGGGAGATGATGGTTTGGTGATGGGGGGTGGGGTCATGGTCGAGGGGGCAGTAGGAAGAGGTGTCGTCGAGTTGGCGTTTGGCTTCAGTGGTGTAGAGGTCAGTGCGCCAGACTACCACTGCGCCTCCTTTATCCATTTTAGTTTTGATTGCCTGATGATATTCGTGGAAGTAATTTTTCTTTAACCTAAAGTGGGCAGCACAGTGGCACAGTGGTTAGCACTATTGTTTTATAGTGCTAAAGACCTGGTTCAATTCCCACTGTGGGCAACTGTCTGAGTGGAGTTTGCACATTCTCCCTGTGCCTGTGGGTTTGCTCTGGCTTCCTTCCACAATCACAAAGGTATGCAGGTTAGCTGAATTGGCCATGCTAAATTGCCTGTAGTGTTAGGTGTAGGGGAATGGGTCTGAGTGGGTTGCTCTTTGGAGGGTCAGTGTGGACTTGTTGGGCTGAGGGGCCTGTTTCCACACTTTAAGTAATCTAATCTAAATCTGGTGCATGCAAATATTACACTTATGACTTTTTGAAGAAGTGAGGTGCCCCTTTCTGGAAAATTGTCCATTATTGGACAGTTAACGTGTGCAGGAAGTTGTCAAAGTGATACTGGCATGCTCAAACTTCAAATTTATGAAGTACATAATTGTAGGAGGTTGTGGGCTATATAGGGGTAATACCAATGGTCATTAAGGAGAGGAATAAACAGAGGATTATAGAAAAGGTAGGGGAATCCACATCTGCTATTTATTTGATTAGAAAGTCTACAAAGGAAACAAAATAAAGGGAATGGATGAAGACAAAATATTTTACTGAGAATATAAATTTAAAACTCATTAATTGACAACAGCACTTTATAAAGTTAGAGAATATCTTTATGAGAGTAAATGTAAGCAATCTGATGTCATGTGGAAAGTGGGTAGTCTCCTTGACTCTTGAATCATAATATCTGGATTTGTGACCCACTTCAGGACTTGATGACCATGGAATGTGTATTCATAATTTGATTAAGCAAATTGATTAGCAATCTATAAAATCTTCAAATATATTTATGCTATTTTTTGAAGAGTTCGAGCATCTCTTGGTCAATGATGCTTGATGCAGAGATGTGCGTGCAAGCTACAGCCTCTGGTGACAGGCTAGCAACCTTTTGCAGGAAAATCTATGTATGGCAACGAATGTGCTTGACTGACACACTTACCACTAGGCGAGAGAACACAGAAGATGGAACATAGGTAATTAACTAAAGCAATGATGATAAGTTCAGCTATTCAAAACAGAAACAAATATACATTTGGAAAGATGATTAAATTATTACAACATTTAAATAAATTGGGAAAATATGCAATTGTTATTTGAGCTCTGCACACAACTTACGCTGCCAGTTAGATTCTGGAAATATAATAGAAGCACAAGACCCAGTTGGCTTGGCAGTGAAGCTTTTTGTTTTCCTTTGATGCCTTCAACTAGATTTTAAAATGTGTAATATTTAATTAAAGAATCCCTCTAAATGATTTACATTTCAATTACTTTCCAGCATTGTGCATTTCCTCTCAGTGCTCTGATTTCCTGACATTTTTTTATTAAAATTATACATAGCTAAAATTAAAAAGTATATAATTAATGAAATGCAGTTTGCAAGGAATTGATTTTGTTAGGACTTCATCATTTCATTAAGAGCTTCTGCAGAAATTCAGTCACATTTTACATGCACATGACTGTATGTTTAAAACCAATTTACTTTTAAACATGAAGATTATGTTTTTGCTTTGTTACATTGTCAGTTGAGATTCCAGAACTAGGGAAAAAAGATCATAAATTCAAAAACAGGAACTGAGATGTAGAGAGAGAGAGACAGTAGAACAATTTTGATAGATAAATAGAAAATAGAATAGCATACAGGACTGGAATTGAGAGGTGCAGAGAGACTGTAGGGATAAGGGACAAAAAAAGAACAGTTGGAGAGAACGAATGAAAATAAGTAAGAAGAACACATGGGTAGAGAGAGATAGAATGTTGTTCAGAAGAAGAAAGAGTGCAGAAGAGACAGATGAAAAATTGTCATAACAAATGAATGGTTTGGGACAGTTAAGATCCCAGTGAACATAAAACATATCAGATTATGAAATACTTCTACTTATCTAAACCGTACTTACAATGGCTTAAAACAACAATACTCATTATTTTATTTCTTTCAGATATACTCCATGTTCAACAAAATGATGAGGTTGTCACATTGTCATTCGAGTAGCATTGCACGTGTTTGCATTGGTTCTGGTGTCTTATGGTCATATTCAGTTTTTTCTCTTCCTTAACAAACATAAGCTGGCATTTGTGTTTGCTTCTTTAATGCTTCAACAAATTTCACATTACAGTTCAAGTTATGCATGTATTCAATTAAAAGCTAGTTCCAAGTGGTCTTCTATCCATATAAATTAAAAATCAATACATCAAATGCATTTAAAATATAAACATAAACTATATTCACTTCCAAGATGCTTGCTTCGTCAATGTAGTTCTCTCTCATAAAGTGGGCAAAATGGATAACTCAGCAGCACATAACCCAAGTTCTTCATATTTTCAAAGTTTCTGTTATACATGATTTATATATTAAACTAGTCAGTTGTATCTTGCATGTATTTGCTTCAAGTTTATCTTAATATCTCCACACAAGTATCTCTGGATTTGGCTGCTTACTCTTCTAAGCAAACTGGCAGGGAAATCTTGCTGAAAAAAATGGAAGTATCATTACACAAGCATTTGTATCTGGTTTGTGTCCTAGTACACAGATGTCTGATCTGAATTCAGCTTAATAAGAACTAACATTCCTTCCACTTCCAGCTATTGAAACGAGGAAATACTGAGAATGTGTTACAATAACATAGATTCAGCTCACTAAATAAAAATGGAAAGAACTGTGGATACTGTAAATCAGAAACAAAGGCAGAAATTACTGGAAAAGCTCAGCAGGTCTGGTCGCATCTGTGGAGAGAAATCAAACTTAACATTTTGGGTTGAGTCAACCTTCCTCCGAACACAGATCCAGCTTATATTGTATTACTTCAATACAATAAGACTTTAAACAACAGCAACAGATTTATCAAGAAGATTGTTAAGACCAATTAAGAATAACATGTCACAGATATCTCAGGTGAAAAAGGGTTCACTTGCAAGATAGGGAGGATCTTTGTCCAAAACCATATCATAAATGATATATTAACTTCAGAAATTGGCCATTTAGACCACGTGAATATTGATTTCAGAATGGCAATTCAATAATGCAAGTATAAAGGAATTTATTTGCTTCAGTTCAGTAAACAAAAGGTTGGTTATTATAATGATACTTTATCTGATCTTGAATATTGCTACTGAATTAATGTTGGCGCGCATTAAAGTAGAGTCTGCATCTGATTTTGTCTTTGAGAATTCTGGCTGAAGAAATTGATTCATTTCACTAGGAGTGTATAGGGCAATTCTGAATTAATTTCCTGGATCCAACTACCCAACTACTTTTGATGAGTATGTCAGCTGGTTCAGAGGGTAGTGAATTGTTTTTCAATTGGAAGCATCACCGAGAAACAGATTTTTATGGGGTCAGTAGTTGTATTTATATTCCACACCATATTCCTGCTCTTTGCACATAGCATTTGATATCTTTAGTTCTGAAAAATAGTCTAATTCTTATTTAAGTATGTTCCTGACTTGGCCTCCACTACCAAATGTCAGGGAGAATTCCATAGGTTCACTACCCTTTGAGTAAAGAAATTCCTCACCTCAGTTCTAAGTGGTCATCTCTATGTCCTTCCTGAGGTATGACCTTTTCCTCCAAACCTCTCCAGCCAGGGGGAGCATTATGCCTACAACCAACTTGCACAGACTTGGCATAATTGTACATGCTTCACGAGATCCTCTCTCATTCTTCTCAACTCTAGTGAATTCATGCTGGGATAGCCTTGCTCCTGCACTTAGAACTTCTTGAAATGAAGATAAACATACCATTTTTTTTCCTAACGGCTTGCTGCATCAGCATGTTTGCTTTTAGCGACTAGTGTACAAAGATACCCAGGTCTCTTTGTACATCAATGTATCCCAAACTATTCTAGTTTATCAGGTCCTGGGAACTTTTCAGTTTTCAGCTCTGACAATTTTTTCAGTACTTCCTTTAAACTAGTATTAATTTCCTTCAATTCTTTCTCCTCAATAGACTCTTGCTTCCCTAACATTTCTTGGAAGTTACTTCTTCCTTCTCTTTAATTGGTCTACCATTTCCTACTTCACTAATTCTCCTATTTAATTTGCATTTGACTTCACAAACCTTTTGTTTTTACACACTTGTCAAAACATTTACAGTCCAATTTATTTTTGTTGTAAGGTTACTTTGATGCATTTTTCCCCTCTTAATTAAACTCTTGATCCTCTTTTGTATAAAACTGTTCCCAATTGGCAGGCTTACTACTTCCTCTAGTAAATTTAAATGACTCCACTTTGGATTTAATTGTATTCTTAATTTCTTATGTCCAGCCATTTTGAGCTAGAAATGTGCATGTATTTGTTCCTTAAATATTAGCCATTGCCTATCCATCATCATGCTTTCTAATGACATTACCTATCGATTGCAGGCAACTGACATCTCCTAACTTCATAACCTTCCCTAGTTTAGATGTAGGAGCCTTGCTGCAGACTGGAATACCGTACTTCACTTTCTATCGCAATAAAGAACTATTTAGTGTCTTGGTTACTCTTCGCTAAAGGACCTCACACAACAAGATTAATAATTAATTCATTCTCATTTTACAATACTGAATTTAGGAAAGTCAATTTCAGACAAGAGCTACACTGTTTTCAAAAAGTTAATTCTATTTTCTCTCTCCATAGATTCTGCTAGATCTGTTGAGTTTCTTTAGCACTTTTTAAAAAATGTATTAATGGGATGAGGGCATCACTGGCTAAGGCAGTATTTATTGTCCATCCCTAATTGCTCTGAGGGCAGTTAAGAGTCAACCACATCGCTGTGGATCTGGAGTCACATGTGGACCAAACCAGGTAAGGATGGCAGTTTCCTTCCCTAATGGACAAAGATGAAGCAGATGGGTTTTTATAACAATGCGTTCATAGCCATCACTAAACTTTTAAAAATTGAATTCACATTCCACAATCTGTCATGGCAGGATATAAACCCATCTCCCCAGAACTTAATCTGGGTCTCAAGATTATCAGTCCAGCAATAATACCACTAGGTCATCGCCTTCCCCTAATGTCACTATGTTAAGCCAGTTGCTTCCTCAACATATTGGTCTAAAATACCATTTTGTACGTGCTCCAAGAATTCATCTGTCACCGTTTTATTTCTAACTTGGTTTACTGGATTAAAGACACCCAGGATTATTGAAGCACCCTTGCTATATACATCTCTAATTTTCTTTTTGATACATTATCTTACTGATACTGTTTAGATGTCTGTAGACAACTCCCATTAATGTTTTTGCTTTCCTTTGCTTCTTAGCTCCACTAGGCCTAATTCTACATTTAAATTTCCCGAGCCAATATCCTTTTTCATTATTGCACTGATTTCATCAAATACCTACAACACTAATCATTCTCACTGTTCTTCCTTACTATTGAATATCCTAGAATATTAAATTCATAACTTTGGTAACTCTATGCATAATCACAATCATATCACATTATTTTACACCTATTTGCACTGTTAATTCGTGCAATTACTGTGATTTACACATTCAGATATAGTACCTTCATATTTGTCTTGTCAATATTTGTGCACTTTTTAGAAGTATGGCTATATTTGCTGCCAGCCCTTGTTTCCTGTCCTCCACGTTTGATTTCTACTTTTCAATCTTTAACTTCTAACTTGTCTCCATTACAGCAAACATGTTGGCTGTGCTTTAAGTAAATGGCCATGTCTGCCACAGTGAGGAGATGTCCTCAGTCAAGTCAAGGGGATCTTTTGTCAGTCAAACAGTCTCACAACAGTCAGATAAAGACAGTGTCTGATCTCAGTTTAGGGACTTGAACACAGCCAATCAGCCACTTGAGGTGGATAGGGTCAGAGGTTCCATGTCACTGCAGTCCTGGGAATGGACCCTGATTGACCTGCTGGTCCAATATCAACATTCTGGGAATTCACGCTAACTCAGGTAGTGACTTACAGAGAGATCAGTCAATTATCCTGCCACTCATCAGTCAGGGCTGTCTGTCTAGGTCAGTCAGGGAGTGAGTCACTGTCAGTCCTGGAGTCAAGATCAATGAATGTTGAGGGGGATTATCAACAGCCAATGCTATAATGGGCAATCTGAGGAAGCCAATTGTGGAAGTTGGAGGCAGGTTGCTGAAATGATGAGGAAGGAGGTCAGTTTAACATGTTAGGGTGGGAAAGAATGCTGCATTGGAGGGTATGGATTACTGCTGGAATGGGTGCCATTGACAGTCGTTGCCACCGTGGCTTCAACAGAGGGACAGCGCAGCACAATGGTTGGCAGAGCTAACTTGTAGGGTGAGGGTTTAGGGATAATTTTTAGAGATGAATACAGTCACACATGTGAACTCAAGTGTGCAATGAGATTTCACCTTTACCACCTAGATGCTCTCAGAAAACAAAACGTTTTTGTTCCCCTCGCACTTCAGGCACTGTGAAGGGCAGCTCTTGGTTAATAGCGTTTGACCTGTTGAGCCCGGATGCCAGGATTCCCAGGAGGTCCCGACAGAGGTGAGTACTTCACCATTACTGATTGTACGATAACATGAGAAGATCACCATCATGTATGATGCACACACATAAATGCAAGCTGCGGGCAAGTTTGTGAGATAGCTCTTGGAAGACGACAGCATGAGAGAAACCATCCATGAAACTATCCAAAATTGACATTTAGCCAATTATTGGTAAACTTCAGCCCTGAGTATTGGACTACTTTCTTGTCCTAATTTTACTTGATACTTTGAACCCCAGAGTACACAAAGATATAACTGCAACAATACAACGTTGAATCTCTATTAAAGACATCAAAGTTCATGTTTCGTGGGAGTGTATCCTAAAACAGTGATTTGCTCATAGGTAAATATCATTTTATTTGATTGTTACAGTTCATGTGTATTATCAACAACTCTTATGAATTAAAGATAAATGCAGGGTTCAATTGTACCCGATTAATTGTAATTAAACAAAGATACAAAGTACAACAAATTAATTGTGATTAATATTAGATTCATATACACAATTCAATCACATTGTAGTCTTTCAATCCCTGCCAATTATCCCATTACCATGATTGCTTTTTTTTCTATATTGTGCAGTATCATTTTTCATATGCACCAGTGATCAGATAAGCATGTTCCAAATCAGGACAGATACTGCTGAGCATTCCAGACATTGGATAATTATCTTTATCTATACAGATTATTGTTCCCATGGTCCCTTATGCAAGACACGTTTTATAGTCTCGTGTTCAACCTTACAATTGCATAGTCAGTACAAAGTTGTTTAACTCATTATATGCTAGTCCCAATTAAATGTGTCCTAGTCCCAAAGGCCATCCAGGACATTGTGAGAACTCTCCTGCCCACATTGACAGCATGAAGGTTTATCAATAAATATCTTCACCTTTTCTTTTCACTTCTCTGACTTGTATGAAAGGTATTCCCTACGAGTGGTCATAGCAATGCCACTATGACCTGAACCATGAAGAACAGAAAGATTTCAGGCTGAATTCCTAAGCTATGTTATTACCAGGAATTGTTTTCATCAGAATGCATTTTGAATTACTGTATCATTGAATCAAAGATGCAATTACACTACATATGTACCTATTAATTACATCTGGAACATTTTTTGATATCCTACTATCACAATTTCATGTTGTGTATTTTTAGAGTGTTTTTGAGGTGGAGCTTAGCTCAGATGGAACATCAGTTCTGTCTACCCATTGATGCTGGCAGGATGCTCAATCTATTTAATTTAAATTTAATTGACATTAGTGAACCAGCTGGCTTCTTACTACTATCCAAGAGTTACATGCTCATTTTCTTATTGTTGTTTTTTTAAGTAGATATAAATTTTCATCATTGAATTTGAAATGGCACTCTTTGAATTGTTTGTCTAGACTTATCAAATAACATAACTGCTACACTACCCTACACAATTTATGTTGAGAGTTGATACAGGATGACTTTTATCTAGGCCTTGAGAACATAGTAGCAAGAGATATAGTGACCTCATCAAGCCTCTCAAGATAAGGTTCCTGTTAATATCTCCCTTATTCTTGGTGCAGCCTTGCAACACATTACATTAGTCTAAGCACTGACAGTTCTTCCTTCCCTGCAATTCAATCGCATTGGGAAACTTCATTGCACCTGCTTCTGCTTGTATATTGAGAACCAAGTAGATATCATTTTCTTCTCTGGTCATATTTGCTGCTTTTTCTCTGATCACCTACTCTAGGGTTGGCTGCCTCATACCTTCAAAGCCCTCAACAGGATACACACTAACTAATCCTTCTAAGCATTAACACAGAAACAGAAAACCTATATAAATATGGGATTGGAGGCATTTTTCTGGGTTATTCACTGACCTCAAATAACTGTGCAACTGCAAAAAGAAGAATGAAAAAAATGCCATATTCTGCATTATATTATGTATTAATTTTAATATTTGTACCAGGTGTAGATATTTCACTGCTATTTGCTGAGAAACATTAAGTAAAATTATGTGGCAAATTGGAGTTTATTTGCTGAGTCAATGTTCAAAATTCTAGACAGGCTGGAGGCCAATATAATAATAATATATAACTGATACAGTCATACAATATACAACATACTAATCATTCAACCACAATTGTGACAGCTTTGCTTTGTCAACTCAGTCAGTAGCTACCAAAAATAGACGAGTCCTGTCTCAGTTTTGCACTAAAAGCTAGAAAGGTGTAGTTATATGTTTGAGTAAAAAATGAGGTCTGCAGATGCTGGAGATCACAGCTGCAAATGTGTTGCTGGTCAAAGCACAGCAGGTTAGGCAGCATCTCAGGAATAGAGAATTCGACGTTCCTGATGAAGGGCTTATGCTCGAAACGTCGAATTCTCTATTCCTGAGATGCTGCCTAACCTGCTGTGCTTTGACCAGCAACACATTTGCAGCTGTAGTTATATGTTTCCCTTGTTTCTACATAATGACAGTTTTAAGTTTGCAAGGAATATTGTTTGACGATAATTAATTGCAGAAATCTGAAAACACTTTATTCGCTGCCCCACAGTTTATCATTACTTGCAACTGGGGAGGTTGGTGCAAGAATTGCACTATTTAATACAAAGCTTGAGCATTGATGGACCTGGTAGTATTTTCTACTCTTGTTTATAGGAACAAAATGTAGACAGTAGATAGCAAAAATAAAAGGAATTTATAAAAGAGAAAACATTTAAATATTTCTATTCAAGATCTACCAGATAAGAGAATTTGTTAAACCAATGTCATAAAATATGAAAAGTTATGATGGGATAGTGGATGGTAAAGATAAAATATATAGGAACACTGCTTCATGCACTTCCTCAGCTATCAAGAAAGTCATTACTTTCTTAATATTTTGCTGCTTAGCAACCAAAGTTTAGACTACTCAACCGAAGAAATATGTTCTTTCAAAGATTGTAATCAAATTTATTAAATAGTACCCTCTGGAGGAAGTTTGAGGCAATTGCTAGAATTCAACTTTCATAATTTCTCATAATTGACAAAGAAAATCCATGGAATTCGGATGCTGGAAATCCAGAACAAAAGCAGAAGGTACTGGGAATTTCTCCAGCAATTTCTACTTCTGTTTCTCATAATTGACACAAGTTAAAGATCAAAGAAGCAATTAAGGGTCAATTTACGTTTTTTACCCAGCATTTCCCTGTTTCTGAATTATTTTTATTCTTGCTTGAATAAATATCTACAGGTGTTACCGTCCTCCAAGACTACAATCAATTTTAACCATCAGGAGAGTACAAGCAGGCAGAGTCCTTCTGCCTCACACCCATTCTCATTGGTAGGTGGCCCAATTCCTTTAGAGGTCACCTCCATTTGAGAAGTATGGTGCAGTTGGAACTTCCATATTCAATTGGCTAACCTGGGGTGAGTGGAGGTCAATTAATCCAAGAACATAGTTGGGATGCTTTCAACATGCTGGTTGTAACTCATTACCTTTCTGTGAGTGCAAAGAGAACACTCTGACTTGCCCAGTGATATTGGATGTCTAATTTCCCTCTCATTCACAGCTTTAAACCTACAAAATCCTCAGTCAGTGGCAACTAACTGCATTAAGTTGGCATGCAAAAGATTCTTTTTACCAAACAAAAATAATTGCTAATTAATGATAAATGAGAAAAGTCCAGGAAATAATGACTCCACCTCCATGTTGCCTTTTGCTTTGGAGCTGAACAGACCTTACTTTAAACTAAAACCTTTATGCTATAGATGTAGCAGATTGTGAAAAATGTATTATATTGTTAACAACTAATCTCTTTAATGGTATTCCATTCATATTAGATTAATTTCTAAATGGAATTCTCATCATGTCTCCAAAGATTATTTGAACTATAGCTGATTTAGTTTTTTCTGGTTACCCTTCATTCAGAAAATAAACTGAAAGGGGGTCAATTCAGAACAGAAATGCGGAGACATTTCTTCAGCCAGAGAGTGGTGGGCCTGTGGAATTCATTGCCGCAGAGTGCAGTGGAGGCCGGGACGCTAAATGTCTTCAAGGCAGAGATTGATAGATTCTTGATGTCACGAGGAATTAAGGGCTACGGGGAGAATGCGGGTAAGTGGAGTTGTAATGCCCATCAGCCATGATTGAATGGCGGAGTGGACTCGATGGGCCGAATGGCCTTACTACCACTCCTATGTCTTATGGTCTTATGGTCTTATAAACTTTATATTCATTAATTAAAAACAGGTGTAGTGAGAAATTCTGTACCATAAAGAAATCAAGATCAATATTTCATTTTATCTCATCAGGCTTCTGCTTAAGTAAAGAGAAATGCCTAAAACCTGATGATGGAGCAGTGCTCCAAAAGCTTGTGCTTTCAAATAAACCTGTTGGACTATAACCTGGTGTTGTGTGTGATTTTTAACAAAAACTCAATGCCATGTTCAGTAGTGTATTAAGACCTCAAAAGACTCAATGCTCAAAGTAGTTTTATTTTTCGTGTAATGTATTTGTCTCAAAACATACACCTTCCAAATGTCTCTATTTTAAATTTTAAAAATGGTGGAAATGCCAGCATAGAATGTTCTAGAGTCAGTTGCTCTGATGTTTGGGCACATGTGCTTAAGTCACTAATTATGCATCTGTAGACAAAAACACAGAAATAATGTTTCAGCTCAATGACCTTTTACCTGGAAAAAGAAGTCTTGTTTTGTTACTATACAACCATGGTAGGTAAACTATAATGTTACCTCTTTTTTCAGTTTATTTAAAATGTTGGTTTTTAAACCTTTAAAATCTTTATCAAAGCTGAAAGTGATATAGAATAAAGGTTCAATAATTGTTTGTTATACAGACTCAGTAATTTAGAAGTATATAAAAATGTTTATCCCTGAAAATATTGTCAAAAGCAGACATACAAACACCCACATGTATGCAAGTTGTTCAGAAAAAAGAAAAAAAAATTTCTCTGTAGGGCTCGGCTCTCAGGGATTAAAAAAAAGGGCTAGGTTTTGGCAAAGGGATAAAGCATAGAATATTCTAGGGTCAGTTGCGCTGATATTTGGGCACATGTGCTTAAGTCATTAATTATGCACAGTTGTATCTTAAGTCTGCAGACACAGCTTGCTTAGGAAATTCAATCTTGATATATTCTTTGAATCATCTTTGCAAAAGAACAAATAGGTTTCATCTTAAACTGAAGTAAAATATTGCTTTTAAATGAGAGAGATCAGCTGGGGATCTTGTTCATAACAAGCTTTCCTTCAACTCAGCTCAATTTTAGTAAGCTTCCCTCCAAGTGAATCACATAAAACAAGATTGTTATCATGATAGTCACTGTTCAAAACAGGCCCAGCTGGGTCTACAGCAATGCAAAGAGGTATCACCAGACATGTGAACTTGAGAAAAGATTTACAACGATGTTGCCAGAGTTGGAGGGTTTGAGCTATGGGGAGAGCCTGAATTGGCTGGGGCTTTTCTCCCTGAAGCGTCGGAGGCTGTAGGGTGACCTTACAGAGGTTTATAAAATCATGAGGGTCGGGGATAGGGTAAATAGGCAAGGTCTTTTCCCTTGGGTGGGGGGGTGGGCGTTCAGAGCTATAGGGCATAGGTTTAAGTGAGACAGGAAAGATTTAAAAGGGATCTAAGAGGCAAGTTTTCATGCAAAGGGTGGTGTGTATATGGAATGAGCTGCCACAGGAAGTGTTGGAGGCTGGTAAAATTACAACATTTGAAAGGCATCTGGATGGGTATATGAATAGGAGCAGTTTAGAGGGATATGGGCCATGTGCTGGCGTATGGGACTAGATTAATTTAGGATATCTGGTCAGTATGGACAAGTTGGACCAAAGACAGTTTGCATGCTGTACATCTCTATGAGTCATAATCTGATATGTTTTATGTTCACTGGGATCTTAGAGTCATAGAGTTATAGAGATGTACAGCACGAAAATAGACCCTTCGGTCCAATTGGTTCGTGCTGACCAGATAACCCAACCCAACTTAGTCCCACAAAGAAAGTCTTCAATAACCCCAAAGAGATTTCAATGATTTCTTTTAAAGAAATCACACTTGTTATGTTCACTAAGCTTGGCATAAATTCTCTTTCCATAAATCTACAAAAGTGAAATCCACCAAGCAATACTGAATATAAAAGGTCATCAAGAATATGGTGCAGGAAAAGCACAGCTGGTCAGGCAGCATCCGTGGAACAGGAGAATCGATGTTTCAGGCATAAGCCCGTAATCAGGAATGAAACCTGTGGGCCAGAAGGCTGAGGTATAACTGGGTGAGGGGGGAAGGTAGCTGAGAGTGCAATAGGTAGATGAAGAAGGTGAAGAAGGTGATGGGTTGGAGAGGAGGGTGGAGTGGATAGATGGAAAGGCAATGGATGGGTCAAGAGGGCAGTATCGAGTTTATGGCTTCGGACTGAGATAAGATGGGGGAGGGGAAATGAGGAAAATGGTGAAATCCACATTAATCTTGTGTGGTTGCAGGGTCCCAAGGCGGAAGATGAGGCGTTCTTCCTCCAGGTGTCAGGTGGTTAGGTTTTGGTGATGGAGGAGGCCCAGGACCTGCATGTTCTTGGTGGAGTGGGATGGGGAGTTGAAGTGTTTAGCCACAGGGTGTTGAGATTGATGGGTGCAGGTGTCCCAGAGATGTTCTGAGATGATCTGCAAGTTGGTGTCCTGTGGGAGACCACTTTGGGTGCAACGGATACAGTAGATGACATTTGTGGAGGTACAGGTAAATTTCTGTTGGATGTGGAAGGATCCTACGGGGTCTTGGACGAAGGAGGGAGGTGTGGGTGCAGGTTTTGCACTTCCTGGTGGCAAGGAAGGTGCTGGAAATAGAATGAGGGCTGGTGGGGGACGTGGATCTGACAAGGGAGTCACGGACGGATCCACCGCTGCCGCAAGATCCATTGTCGCCTGCACCAATGTGATATCTACTCTGCATGTCACGTCCGCCCTCACAGTTGCCAACACCGCAGCCACTTCCACCTCCCCGAGACATCACTCACTGGATGACTCCATCGCTGACGTCACTTCTGCTCACAAGTTACATCACTCACCAGAACTCAGCCAGTGACATCGCTGACGTCATGTGTTACATCACTTCAGCCCCTCCCCCCCCATTGTAAGTCTCCCTTCCGTTGGTGACGTCGCTCCCGACCCCATAACCAAATCCACTCAAGTCTCTGCCCCCACACCCAGCTCCAGCCCCATCCCAGGTGCTAGCACCCAGCCCTGCCATGTTTTTACTATTCCCCTGGACCTCCCCCTCACTGAGGATGAACATTCACTCCACAGCAAAGGCCTCACTTTCATCCCTCTATGCTCCCGGATTAATGAGTTCAACATGTTGCAACATTGAACATTTCTTCAGCCACCTCCACCTCCGGGCACACTTTTTCAATCAGGACTCCCACCCACCCACCAAGGATCCCTTCTCTCAACTCCAACACACTCCATCCACAGTCCGCTTGCTTGTTGATCATACCCTTGTCATTTTCTCACTTCTTTCAAATAATTCATTCTACACATAGATTCATTTGGATGGTGAAAGTGTGGGAGGGAAAAATCTGTGGGGATCTGTCTTCCAATGTGAGAACTGCCACTGAGGGTTAATTGCTGCCTTGAAGAGTTGCATTTAGATTTAGCATGGTTATCAATAAATCATGGAAAGTCACTCTACATTTATCTCTAATCAATTTTACTGAGCAAGAGTTTGTTATGCAAGACTGTTTGACTGAGAGTAGTGAGAAGAGGTAATACATTGAACACCACATTTCCTATACATCTTGGAAGGGTACTTGAGTGTACTATAGACTGCTTTCAAACACAATTTATATAGGAAAACTGAATGTACTGAGTATGACAGCCAATGTATCAACAACCATTCTGTGATTAGTATCTTAAATTGAAGGGTCACTGGACCTGAAAGCTTAACTCTGATTTTTCTTCACAGATGCTATCAGATGGGCTGAACTTTTGCAGCAACTTCTGTTTCTGCTTCTGATTTACAGCATTCATAGTTCTTTCGGTTTTTATCTTAAATTGATTTGGAGATGCCGGTGTTGGACTGGGGTGTACAAAGGTAAAAAATCACACAACACCAGGTTATATTCCAACAGGTTTATTTGGAAGCACTAGCTTTTGGAGCGCTGCTCTTTCATCAGGTGGCTGTGAAGTTTAAGATTGAAGGACACAGAATTTATAGCAAAAGTTTACCGTGTGAGGTAACTGAAATTATACATTGAAAAAGACCTGGAGTGTTTGTTAAGACACTCATCTTTTCAAATGGGCATGTTGGTTTCAGTTTTTTCATATGTAAATTTCAGAACTTTCTTAAAGTTACATTCTCTTGTGAACTTTACCAATAGGTGCCATGTTGGCCCAGATAAGGCATTGAAGGTGTGAGGTGCCCTGTGTGAGGTTGTCTGTGCAGAATTACATTTTATTTTGCTCAAAAACTGCATGAATCTAGGTAAGATTCTGTAAATCCCTTTTTTAGATTAGAATCAGTCTGAACATTGGGGCAGAGACAGCATCACACCTTCAATGCATTAAATTTGCTACAAATTCTGTGCCCTATGATCTTACATTCAACAACCACCTGATGAAGGAGTAGCACTCTGAAAGCCAATGCTTTCAAATAAACCCGCTGGACTATAACCTGGTGTGTGATTTTTAACTCTATCTTAAACTGAGTTGTGTGGTAAAAGTTGAGTATGCTGAAGACAGTCACATTTTGTCATAGCTTTTTGTCTTGCAATTACCTGTGCTTAGTTTTGTGCTTACTGATGTTATTCTACAATGCATACGCATAACTGAATCACTGCTCTATACAGACAGCATTGCGGACCCACTCAAACAGTTGAAACATTGACTCTGTTTTCTCTCCACAGATGCTGCCACACCTGCTAAGTTTCTCCAGCAATTTATGTTCCTGTTTCAGATTTCCAGCATTTGCAGTTGTTGGTTTTATTTTGTCACTAAGTGACAAAAGAAAGATGGGTCCTTTGTTTTGGAATGTCACATGGACATATGTCCTGTAACTGGTTTAAAGATGAAAGCTGACCTGATGTGAATCTGTACAATAACATCAGGCTACACCACTAAAATAACAATGGACTACACGATGAGAACAAAAGATCACGTTCATGCTTCTGGAGGAAGTTGCGCTATTATTAGATGTCAGTCAGTGTGTTGAAAGGATTGCAATAAAAGGGGCTGAGACATAACAACGTGTCAGTGACTAATGCTTGCAATTGGGTCAATAACAACAATATTTTAATAGGAATAGAGGGAGCCTGGGTTGGAAGGGTTGGTGTAATCCCAGCAAGAAACCAGTAATACTTAGGAATAAATGTGCTGATCATACTGAACTTCAATGTTGAACTGTACGAGAAGTTGGATCAGTACTTGTCATTCAGAAACAAACATCAGAAAGTGTTGGACAAGCTCAGGAAGTCTGGCATCATCTGTGCAGAGAAAGCAAATGTTTCGGGTTCGTGACCTTTCAGTGTCCCGAAGGAGGAGGTACGAACCCAAAATGTTAACTCTGCTTTCCCTGCATACATGCTGCCAGACCTCCTGAGCGTCTCCAGCAATTTCTGATTCAGTTTCAGATTTCCAGCATCCGCAGTTCCCGGGTTCATTTTTGTCATTCGGAAGTTTTACCGGCTTTCCAGTAGGGAAAAAAAACTGCTTCAATTCCCAAAACAGTTTTCTGCTATTATAAAACAAACTTATTTTTAAATTATTCCTGAACTCTCTCTCTATATATATAGTTCAGGAATAATTTTTAAAAAATATATAAAAAATATATATATATAAAACCGCCGTCTTTCAGATGTTCAAAATCTAGCCCTTTGTTTGAAAAAAAATTACTTGAGAGGAGCTGCAAATACTCTGATTAGAATTATCAAATACATTCATAGCCCTGAACACTAATGTGGGTCAAGAGACTTCAGTTCCAATCGCTACATTTCTGCACATGCGTACTCGGAGGGGACTCACGTCGTCAGCCAACGCATGCGCTTTAGTGTCTGGGGCAACACGTCACAGGGGAAGATGGAGGAATATGCACGCGAGCCCTGGTGAGGTGGTCTTTTGAGGAGGGAAAATAATCCCTTGATCAGGCTCAAGATTACACGCGGGGCCGGGGGCACGCAGAGGAGGGCGGGGGGGGAAGTGCTGGCGCCGGGAATCTGGAACCTTCCATGGCCGTTACCGGCCTCGTCGCCTCACTTCTCCCTCCTTGCTCTCCACCGGCGTCTGTGACCTTCCTTGAAGGAGCGTGTGTCCTGGCCTACGGAGGGGAGGGGGGGTCTCGGGGCTTTAGTGGGGCCTGGGGAGATGTCCTAAAGGTTTTAATCTTTGGAGGAAGGCGAACTGGGGAGATGTTCTGGCGCTGGGGCCAGAAGGTCCTGAGGCCTGGTCTGTGAGGACAGATATTGAAAGAGCCCTGACCCTCTTAGGCTTTTTTTGGGGGGGACGGAGGCTGCACAAGAGCCTTGTGTCTCCCAAGAGGGAAGAACCATGTGTGCACTAAGGAGGGGCTGGTGGGCTGTAGAGGAATGTAGCCACTGTCATGGTAATGTCTTTATCCCATCAAAGCAAAATACTGAAATAATGTCAATCCGCAATAAAAGCAGAAAGTGCTGGAGAAATGCACCAGGTCTGACAGCATCTGTACAGAGAGAAAAGCAAACTTGATGTTTCAAATTCGACATGACTCTTCAGAACTGGGTTCTTTGGAGTAATGTATTTACGGGCTGCTCAGGCACTCCGGTTTTGCTTTGCCCCTATTTTGGGCTGACTGTTAGGCATGGATTAGATCACTGTGGAAACGAAAGGGTCTTTTGGGTGGTGGGAGGTTTTATGCAGTTCTTTGGTTACAGCAGTTTTTCTTGTGTGTGCACAACTTGATCCCTTTCCAGAGAGATATGAGTGGGAATTGTTAGTTTGTTTTATTGGATAGTGTTAGTCCTCCAGCACTTCGTGGCCAGAAGGGTTTGAAAATTATTGACAGAGAGTCTGAAATTCCCCTTATTTCCCTCAACAGCCTCAATGCATCTCATCTGAGCTTTCACAGTTGTCTGGATTTTAAGGCTGTGGAATACTGTAGTATTACCCCTCTCTCTATATGTTAAGCCTTTCTAATATTTTACAGTCTGTTCTGATATCTGTACCACCATTGTCCTTTTGCACTGTGAAGACTGTGCCCATACCCTGCAGCTGCATGCATGCACACACATCCACCTATCCACCATGGTCCCTAGTTAATCTCTTCTTTTTTAAAGAAAACCCTTTCAGTTTCCTTTTATTTTACCTGCCGTTGCTTTCTCATGCACTTTCTTGCTCCAGAGGACTGTAGGGCTGCCCTTTCATTAGGGATATGACTGGTGGGTTTAACCTGAGGGTCACTATGCCTCAGGTGAAGAATAAGGTTGAGAAGGTGGAACCCTCATGGTAACCTCAGCTTGTGTGGGTTTTGACCATTGGTATTATCTGCATTGCAACCAGTTACCTGAGCTAACAGGAATATTGAGCTGCCAGTCCTTCTTGTCTTTCAGCTAAGGCTCAGTCATAGTTACGATATCATACATTCACGTATATAACAGTGGCGTCAGCTCATTTATCTTATTCCTCGGGTTCCTTGCATTAAAATACATTTAGCTTTGCTGAACTGACTTCTTTGTTATCTAGGTTATGTTCCCTATGTGTTCCTGTTATTTATTCCTGTTTTAACTTATAATTTCATCACAGTTTCTCTTTCCCTCTGAACTACTGGTGAGGATCCCATACCCCTGTCAATGTATTTTAAGTCTGCATAAGGATGTTTAGATGAATTGCATCCAACTAGTATAGTTCCTAGCTACTGATAAATGGTCCCAATGTCTCAAGAATCTAAAGCCCTCTCTCTTGCAGCACCTTTCCAGCTATGCATTGTTTGCTGTATCCTTCTATCCCTGTATTCCTACTTGGTACCATGATTATTGTTTTACTTTTTGCTTTTCTGTTCACCAGGCATACCTTAACACATTAGAATGTGGACCTAGCCCCATACTCCTAGAAAAATCTTATTTTTGTCCCTGCCATTAGTCTGCCTGCTTCTCCTCGTTTTGTTTTTTGTGGAATTATACTCTGTGCAAAGTTTTCATGCCATTTGCTCACTGTGCTTGCCAACTGCATTTCAGAAGTGATTTTGGTGTGAAATTCATTCATCAGTATCAGTTTTAATGGATGGATTTCACCCAGAAATTGCTTCTAATTTTTATCAGCTGTAGTAGTTGAGCAAATTTACTGAAAATTGTTCTGTTAAAAATGACTACTTTTGTTATAATACCTGTAAAGTTTGAGATCTGTCGCGGCTTGAAGTTAAAGGAAAGTTGCAGAAAAATGCTGTTTAATGGACTGAGAAATTACTGTTGTTGAAACTGTGTTGCTGGAAAAGCGCAGCAGGTCAGGCAGCATCCAAGGAGCTGGAGAATCGACGTTTCAGGCATGAGCCCTTTTTCAGGAATCATCGACATTTCGGATATGAGCCCTTCTTCTGGAATGATCCTTGAATGTTGCCTGACCTGCTGCTCTTTTCCAGCAACACATTTTCAGCTCTGATCTCCAGCATCTGTAGTCCTCACTTTCTCCTAGAAAATTACTGTTGTTGTCATGCAGGCTAATAACTAAAGATGTTCCACTAGTTTAACCAGTAACAATGACATTTGAAATGATTTAATTTTTTCTATCAGAAACATGTTATCAGGAAAATCATCAACAATTGTTTGCTGTAACATTGTCAGTAAACTTTGTGGAGAGCTTAAGAAAAGTGTGCAGAACATTGAGGTTATGCTGAGCTGAACAGAAGGCAGGATTGTGGATGTCTACTTAACTATCATTCGTGCAGCCATGAAGTTGGCTATTAAAAGGAAATGGTGAATAGCCATGTTGGTCTATGCTTTTGCCTTTTCTCTTTAGATGAACATCTGAGATGACTAAGTTTAATTTATAATGTATATCATCTAAGCCATTTTTTTTTTGTTAGCCCGTGGAGGATAGTTGATGACTGTGGTGGAGCCTTTACAATGGGTGCCATTGGTGGTGGAATTTTTCAGTCAATTAAAGGCTTCAGGAATGCTCCAGTTGTAAGTTATTTCACAATTTTGTTACAATTCGGATTATTGATTTTTTAACTTAAAAGTGTTCAGTTTTTTCATACAGCTCTTTAGCTGTAGTTTTCTTTTTCCAGAGTGCCAAGGTAATTTCAATGTGCAGTTTATTTTGAGTTGAAGACGGAAAATATTTCTACAATTCTCCTCGTTATCTATTCTATCATAATTGTCACAAGATGTGATTCATTTCCATTGTTTGCCTTTTATAAATTTCACATTGAAAATTCTATTTCTTGCCTCAAATCCTGCTTACCCATACCTATTCTGTCATTCAGATAGATCACTGATCTATACTGGAATTTCAGTTATTCAATATACCTCATCCTGTTGTTGGACATAAACCTTGTGATCTTAGACTTAAAAATTTTAAATTGACCCACAGCCGTTGGGGGATATGATTCCCGATTTCCAGTACCTGCAGCATGACAAGTGCTTCCTGATTTTGCATCCAAGTGGCTTGACTCCAGTAAGATTTTAAGTACTCCCTGCTCTATGTCACTAACCCCTGCTCCTCCCACCACAACCCTCCATCACCATTATTTCTCATCTGCAGGTTGTGTCTCAGTGCAGTTGTCCAAAAATAGTTCAATATGTATGCTGATGACATCTCTACCTCACCGTCTCTTTCAGCTGCTCGCTAATTTTGATTTCTCGTACAGCTTGGTAATGTTAAGGACGGAATGTGCAGAAATTCGCTTCCAATTAAATAACTGCAAATTCTGTTCCATAGTTGCCAACTCTGTCCCCCTCCTTGATTATAGTTGCAGATTAAATTAGATTGTTTGCAACCTTGTGTCGTGTTCAAGCCTGTGATGAGCTTCTGACCACGTCGACTCCATCACCAAGACAACCTACTTCCACTTGTGTAACAATACCCAGCATAGCCGCTGTGTCGTAAATCATCTGGTGAAACCCATATCCATTCCTTTGTTACCTCTAGACTTGACTATATCAATGCTTTTTCAGCCTTCTTCCCATCTTCCACTCCTAATAAACTTGAATTCATGCAAAGTTCTGTTTGCAAAGTCTCCATGCCGTCAGGCCCCTCTGTTTCTGTAATTTCTCCATTCCTACCTCCCATTTCCAATTCTGGCTTGTACAGTCCTTATTTTAATATTTCATCGTTGGTAGCTGTGCTTTCAGCTGCCACATGCTAAATTCTAGAATTTTTTTTAAAAATCTCAAAACTTTTCTAATCTGTCTCCTTTTAGGCAGCCATTAAAACCTACCTCTTTCTAGGTGACATCCTCAGTGCTTGGGAGCCTCCTTTGAAGCGCTTCTGTCATGTTTCCTTCGGCATTTATAGTGGCTTGTCTCTGCCGCTTCCGGTTGTCAGTTGCTGTCTGCTGCAGTGGCCGGTATATTGAGTCCAGGTCGATGTGTTTGTTGATAGAATCAGTGGATGAGTGCCATGCCTCTAGGAATTCCCTGGCTGTTCTCTGTTTGGCTTGCGCTATAATAGTAGTGTTGTCCCAGTCGAATTCATGTTGTTTGTCATCTGTGTGTGTGGCTACTAAGGATAGCTGGTCGTGTCGTTTCGTGGCTAGTTGGTGTTCATGGATGCGGGTTGTTAGCTGTCTTCCTGTTTGTCCTATGTAGTGTTTTGTGCAGTCCTTGCATGGGATTTTGTACACTACGTTGGTTTTGCTCATGCTGGGTATCGGGTCCTTCGTTCTGCTGAGTTGTCTGAGAGTGGCTGTTGGTTTGTGCGCTGTTATGAGTCCTAGTGGTCACAGCAATCTGTCAGTTCGGAAATGCTCCTGATGTATGGTAGTGTGGCTAGTCCTTTGGGTTGCGGCATGTCCTCGTTCCGTTGTCTTTCCCTTAGGCATCTGTTGATGAAATTGCGTGGGTATCCGTTTTTAATGGCTAAAGAGCTACAACAGAAACTGAAACACCTGATCAGCGGATCCAGACACTCTATGCAGTCAACACAAGAATTCTTGGACATCATCAGAAATATACACATAGACAAGGAAGAAACCATGGTCTCATTCGATGTAACGGCACTGTTCACTTCTATCGACAAAACCCTAGCCAGAGAAACAATATCCAACCTACAGAACAGACAACAGGACGTTGAACTTATTAACAAAGACGGCATACTTAAACTACTGGACCTGTGCCTCACCACACACTTCACATTCAACAACCAGATATACGAACAAATCAACGGAACACCCCTGGGCTCACCGATCTCTGGACTCATAGCAGAAGCAGTAATGCAAAGGTTAGTACAAACAGTCTTACCGCAAATACAACCCAAACTCTGGGTCAGATATGTGGACGACACCTTTGTCATCACTAAAAACACAGAAATAGAGAACACACACCGGATCATCAACGCCACACTCACAGGAATCTGATTCACGAGAGAGGAAGAAAAGGACAACCAGCTCCCATTCCTAGACGTGATGGTACAGAGAACACCGAACGAAGGTATACAGAAAAGCCACACACACAGACCAAGTCCTGAACTATGAAAGCAACCACCCCAACACACACAAATGAAGTTGCATCAGGGCACTATTCAAAAGGGCCACAACACACTGCAGTACACCAGAACTACAAAAAGAGGAAGAAGAACACCTATACAAAGTATTCACCAAAAACGGATACCCGCGCAATTTCATCAACAGGTGCCTAAGGGAAAGACAACGGAACGAGGACATGCCGCAACCCAAAGGACTAGCCACACTACCATACATCAGGAGCATTTCCGAACTGACAGCCAGACTGCTGCGACCACTAGGACTCATAACAGCACCCAAACCAACAGTCACTCTCGGACAACAACTCACCAGGACAAAGGACCTGATACCCAGCATGAGCAAACCCAACGTAGTGTACAAAATCCCATGCAAGGACTGCACAAAACACTACATAGGACAAACAGGAAGACAGCTAACAACCCGCATCCATGAACACCAACGAGCCACGAAACGACACGACCAGCTATCCTTAGTAGCCACACGCACAGATGACAAACAACATGAATTCAACTGGGACAACACTACTACTATAGCGCAAGCCAAACAGAGAACAGCCAGGGAATTCCTAGAGGCATGGCACTCATCCACTGATTCTATCAACAAACACATCGACTTGGACCCAATATACCGGCCATTGCAGCGGACAGCAACTGACAACTGGAAGCGGCAGAGACAAGCCACTATAAATGCCGAAGGAAACATGACAGAAGCGCTTCACAGGAGGCTTCCAAGCACTGAGGATGTCACCTAGAAAGGGGACGAAACGTTTGCAACAAAAACTCCCAGCTCGGCGAACAGAACCACAACAAGCACCCGAGCTACAAATCTTCTCCCAAACTTTGAACTACCTATTTGACCAAGCTTTTCTTGCTCTGTTTATCATCTCTTTATATGACTCAGTATTAAATATGTCTTGACACTTCTGCAGGGGGCATTAAGCTGTTTTTGCTGCTTACAGTGTGGCATAAATGTGGGTCATTGTTGTTACTCTCTATTTACCTGATCCATTCGCTTTTCCATTTTAACAACCTCCAGTTAGATCAGCCCTTCATGTTCCAATTTGAAGGGAATACAAGCCAAAATTATGCATAATATCTTAATCTAACCCTTTAAGTTATTGTATAATTCTGATGAATTTGCATTGTACCCTGTATCCCTTTTTGAGGTTCACTGTCCAAGTTTAAATGTCACTTGATTTTCTTTTGTATTCTTTTATGGAATGTGGTTGTGATTGGTAAGGCCACCATTTTCTGTCCAATCCTAATAGCTTTTGAATTGACTGGTTTTCTATGATGTCTGCAAGTGTCAATGTATTTTTAATGCAATTTCTTTTCTCAACACATTGTTAAATTGAGCTAATTCAATATATAATTTTAAGTAATTATTTTTTCTTTGTGCATGAGACTTGTGGTTATCCAATGAATTGATAAACAGTATTAGATTGCATGTATTGGCATGGGAAATGTGCAGGCATAAGGCGAAATGAACAGGATGAGGGCTGGAGGAAGGATTTACATTTCTTCCTGTTGGAATGGTAGCAGCGCCTTTGGATCTGGTCCTGGGGCACTTTTGGTGGGGAGACAGTATACCTGATTGTGATGGGGAGGTAGAACACACCCGTTTGGGTGGGGAGTGGTTAAAAGCACTCGGAGGGGGAGAAAGGATGTTCATCTGGGGAGAGGACAGGCGAAGACACAGGTAGTTGATGGGAAAGGATACCCACACAATGTGGGAATGGGGGAAGCAAAGGCACTCACCACATAACGTAAAATATTATGCGTAACCACATTTGCAGAGTCTTATTGCAGTGTTATGGGGAGCAGAGGAGATCCACTGGTGTGTTGCCTGGAATAAAGCATTTTAGCTATAAGAAGAGATTGGATAACTTAGATTGTTTTCTTTGGAGCGTAGAAGGTTGAGAGGGACCAGATTAGGTGTGAGAGATTATGAGAGACATGGACAGGGTGAATAGAAAGCAGCTGATGTCTTTAGTCGAAGGTTCAAGACCAAAGAGGCGCACTTTTTTTTATATAGTGCAAGGCAGGAGGATTAGAGTGGATTTGAGGAAAATGTTTCCCACCTAGATTGTGGTGGGTATCTGGAATGCACTTCTTGGGAACATAGTTGAGTTTAAACTGTAGGAACACATTACTGCAGAGGCTGGGATCTTAAGATGCTGAAAACAAGAAATACTGGAGTTTCACTGCGGGTCAGACAGCATCCATGGAGAAAGAGTAGGCTAACGTTTCAAGTCTAGATGACTCTTCAGAATGTACGTGGATAAGCACTTGAAGGCTCAAAACATTTCAAGGCAATGGATCTAGTGTGGGACTATGTAGGTGGTAGTGTATTTTTGGCAGTACAGACTCATTGGGTCAAAGGGTTTTTTCTGTACTGTATGATTCTGTGCCAGTGCCTCTGAAATATGCATGCAAACACAAGTAGAGAATATTCTGCATTGTAACTCGTTTTGGGTGAGCTATTTTGATATTGCAAAATATTGTTTCAGTGTTTTATTGCACCTATTCACATTTTGTATTTGCAGTATTGCATTTCTTTAAGCCTTTTGCACTGCTTTCATGCACTGCTATGCCTTTATTTTTCATGTTAAAACAGGGAATGAGTCACAGGCTTCGTGGAAGTTTGACTGCAGTTAAGACGAGAGCTCCACAATTAGGAGGTATGTTATATTTGTCAAAAATGTAATCTACATTTTATTATTAACAAAACAGGTAATAGCTATAGTAGTTTAGTTATGAATTATGTTGGTACTCGCATTAGAGAAGTTGACTGTGTGGTGAGCGAATGGCAAGCTTCCCAGTTACAGCTAAATGGTGAACTGTGCCAAAGTATAAGTATAAAGAAGGTTTTCTTTACTGTTACTCTTCCAGATTATTCAGATGAAACACTCCAGGCAGAACACATTTGTTTAAAAGGAGTGCCAAGATGGGTACTAAGACATCTTGGACCAGGGCGACATTCATTCTACAAGTCATAGAGATGTACATCCTGATCTAACCTAGTCCCATTTGCCAGTACTTGGTTCATATCACTCTAAACCCTTCCTATTCATGTACCCATCCAGATGCCTTTCAAATGTTGTAATGGTACCAGGCTCCACCACTTCCTCTTGGTGCTAATTTCATACACGCACCACCCTGTGCATGAAAAGGTTGCTCCTTAGGTCCCTTTTAAAACCCCTCACACTTAAAATCTATGCCCTCTAGTTCTGGACCCACCATCCCCCACCACAAACCAGCAAAAAGACCTTGTCTATTTACCCTATCCATGACCCTCATGATTTTGTAAAGGTTACTCCTCAGCCTCTGATGCATCAGGGAAAACAGCCCCAGCCTATTTAGCCTCTCTCTATAGCTCAAACCCTCTAACCCTGGCAATATGCTTGTAAATCTTTTCTGTACCCTTTCAAGTTTCATAGGGAGACTAGAATTGCACACAGTACTCCAGAAGTGTCTTGTACAGCTGCAGCATGACCTCCCAACTCCTGTGCTCAATGCTGTGACCAATAAAGGAAAGCATACTAAAGACCTTCTTCAGTATCGGTGGCTCAATGGTTAGCACTGCTGCCTTACAGCGCCACTGACCTGGATTCAATTCCAGCCTCCGGTGACTGTCTGTGTGGGGTTTGCACCTTCTCCCTGTACCTATGCGGGTTTCCTCTGGGTGCTCCAGTTTCCTCCTACAGTCCATAGATGTGCCGGTTAGGTGAATTGGCCATGCTAAAATTGCCCATAGTATTCAGGGATGCAGGTAGGTGTGTTATTCAGGGAAAGTGTAGAGTAATAGGGGAAGGCAAATGAGTTTGGGTGGGATACTTTTTGGAGGGTCACTGTGGACTTGTTGGACCAAATGGCCTGTTTCCACACTGGAGGGACTCTATGATCCTATCTACTTACTCTCTAGCAAATGCTGGCATTCTGAGATTTGTCATGGCAAGTTTTATTCATAGTGGCAAACTTCGTAGAAAGCTGAATTCCATGAGATTTTCTAAAACAAAATTTTGTTGCATATTTAGGGAATTCAACCCATTTTATTAATAACGTCAATGGAACTATCTTCATGGCATGGCTTAATTCATGGTATTTTTACTTGAATAAGGATATGTTGAATGTCTGCTACACTCTAGGCTTTGACCATATATTCTAAGATAATAACTGTCATGTGCTACCTTTTCAGTGAGAAATTAAAAAGAAGTATGAATGCATCGTGTCTTTTCATGTGGAGAATGAAACGGAGGACTTCAGGAAAATTAGGGAGATCACCCAGTGCCCTAACTTTAATTTCTCTCTCAAAAAAAAATGCCATTAAATTAAACAGATTCATTGATTATTCATCCTATCTTACATTAATATGAAAATTGGAAACTGTTTTATCCTCCTCGTTGTACAATTAATTGATTAAGTGGGGAAAGTCAAAATCACTTATAATATTTTGTCTCCACTGTATATTTGCCCTTTTTTATAATAAAGGTGAAATCTTCAATGAGGCACTAAATATTTCTCAATAAAGTATTCATTCCCATTTAAGTTGTTATACCACTATGCTATAGCAATAGATTCATTATCGCTAATAGTCTTAGAATGAGCAATTAAAGCAAATAATGTTGCTTATTGAAACTCACCTGGATGGAACGGTTTTAATTATTTAGTGAGTTATTGTTGTTTGTTTGGAATATTCCAGATATTATTTCCTGCCAAGTATTTAAAAAAACAACTCATGCATTTAAAGTAAGTTAGTGTTGCAAACTATTGCAACAAACTTTAATCCTACTTCTGGCTGCTGTACTTCAAGGTTTTTGTAGCTATCAGTTCATGCATTTAAAAAATGCGGTATTTCATTATTGATGTTACAACTTCTTCAATGTGTCAAAGTACTCACTAAATACATTTTGTAAGAACTACAAGTGTGAGTAAGCAATTCAGCTCCTCGAGCTTTCTCTGACATTTGATACACCTTTGATCATCATAATGTTGTTAGGAATTTAAGTTTTCAGCATTCTGCTAAAGGCTGGTAACACTTTAGATCAGTTAATGTATTGTGATTAATGCTGTCTTGTATTCAATTTCTTTTACAATTTTAGGAAGCTTTGCTATATGGGGTGGGCTATTTTCCATGATTGACTGTGGCTTAGTAAAGGTCAGAGGTAAAGAAGATCCATGGAACTCCATAACCAGTGGAGCCTTAACAGGAGCAATATTAGCTGCGCGAAGTAAGTGCAACCGTTTGTATTTTTTTGAAATCGGTGATATTTCTACTTGATGTGCAACAAAGTATTGGTATTATTAGAAAAGAATAGCAATCTTAAGAGGCTTTAAATTCAGACAAGTTCCTTTTTTGCTATAAAACTGACTATAAGTATGAATATTTTGACTTAACAGATGTTTGCTACTTAAAGGCAGCATAAAAGCAATATTTAATACCTGTCAGTAGGAGGACTTGAATTTTGCAAAGTGCTGTTGCTGTATTCTGTGCATGTTGTGAAAAACATATTACTGCTCCATCATGAAGGTTATAATCAAAAATATCAGCCTATTTTTTGGTAACCATGATAACTTTGTGTGACCCTCATTTAAACTAGTCACTTTTGTCTAATTAGCGAACAGCGCTATGGTCCTCTGTTAACTACTTCTAGAATATTAAAAATAGTTAATTAGTACAATTAGTGTTTATTTTTCAGATCAATTCTGTGTACTGTACCGGCCCCATTTTCGTTTATCTGTATCCCTCTTTGATTCATTCATCTAACCTATCAGAAATGGGCACGGTCATTGATTAGATTGCTAATTTCAATAGTACATTGTACAACCTGGCTTATTTCTACTCTCTAACCTGATTTTTTAATCTTGCAGCTCTGTCCTTCATACTTGACTTGTTAGCTCTAGAAATTGTATTTCTATTTGCTAGATTTTTCTTTCAACATTTTAAAATTTCTATGAAATCATTCCTGTATTTTCATTTCTGATGAAAATACTTAGATTTTTCATGTCTTTCTTTATAATTAATTTCCTCATTACAAGCATTATCCTAATGCCGCCTATGTTTTATCTTCTCGTACTTCCTTGGCATCTTTCCCATTGTTTGAGGACAGAAATTGGATTCAGAACTGTCTTAATTTTTAAATTTTAAGACACCTGCCATAAAGCAATATTCCATTGTCCTTGTCACTTTAGACCATTTGCTTAATGCGTTGAAAATCTGACTTCTGAATTCCTGTCTTTGCACATCTTTCCAATGATAGATAATTCAGGGTTTCTTTTTACAAATCAAAAATACTACCTCATACTTGATGTAATTAAAATTTGTTTCCTACTTTATAATCCATTCAATCATCCATCAATATCCCAGTCTGTTCCTGGTCCTCAGATGCAGTTAGTATGTATCTATTTCAGTATTGTTTGAAAATTGGAATGCTAGTTCTCGCGCTTCTTCTTAAAATCATTGCTGCATGTCATGAATGGTTGTTGTCCCAGAACATGATTTTGTAGGACAGGAGTAACTACTTCCAACCACTTTGAAACTGCCCACCCTGTACTAATTCTTCCTTTCTAATCAGCTTTTTGATCAATTGCTTATGTTCTCTTAATTTTATGCTCTCTCTTTTCCTCCAGTAGTGTTCTATGTGATACTTATCAAAAGTTTTCTAGAAATTGATGTCCAGCATAGCCACTGCATTTCCCTCAGCTACCTAGAGAAGAATGAAAACACAATGTTGGAAAAACTTAGCATGTCTATGAGAATCTGTGGAGAGAGAAGTAGTCCATACTAGCAAAAGAAGTCATCTTGGTCTCAAAGCATTCACTCTTTTTCCCTTCATAAATGTTGCCAAAACTGCTGAGTTTCTCCATTTCTTTTGGCTTTACTTAAGATTTTCTGCATCAGTATTTTGCTTTTACTAAAACAAGAGTGCTAGCTTTATTTCTTCTCTTGAAAATTGCCTCGTAAAACATCAGTACAACGTATTATTTCTGTATTTGTGTATTTATATTAATTCAACTATGTGGGCACTTTGATTTAGATGGTCCAGTGGCAATGGTGGGATCAGCTGCTATGGGAGGTATACTTCTTGCCTTGATTGAAGGGGCTGGAATAATGCTCACACGATTTGCGTCAACACAATTTCCAACAGGTTAGTTGTGAATACAAATGGATCAGCAATAAATGAGATTACCAGCAAATATAAATGCTATATTAATACTTTTGTATAAGTAATTTGTTTTGGACAACTGTAAGTGTTTAGCATCGCTGCCTTTCAGTGCCAAGGACCAGGTTTTGGTCCAGAACTAGAGGGCATAGATTTAGGATGAAAGGGGAAAGATATAAAAGGGTCCTAAGGAGCAACTTTTTCACAGAGGATGGTGTGTGTATGGAATGTGCTGCTAGAGAAAGTGGCGGAGGCTAGTACAATTACAGCATTTAAAAGGCATCTGGATGGGTGTATGAATAGGAAGGGTTTAGAGGAATATGGGCCAAGTGCTGGCAAATGGGACTAGATTAGTTTAGGATATCTGGTTGGCATGGATGATTTGGACTGAAGGGTCTGTTTCTAGATTGTATATTACTCTATGGCTGAATGGCCTGTTAACACACCGTAGGGACTATACGACTGTATGCATTTCCAGTGAACCCACTAGAAAGTTGCAGTGCTAGGATTCTTCCTTTTGCATTTGTGCACCTTCCCAGATTGAGTTATGTCCATGTATCAATGCTCATTTGTATTGGAATGATCAAAAAGTTTTATTTCAGACAGTACAAATATTAATATTCCAAATATCAGCTGTTTTCTGCAAATGGATATTACTTCAAATCTAATAACCCTCAGAGCTAAAATATGCGATCCAGAAAATATGAGTGTTTGGTTTAGTAATTCTGTGAATAACTTGGTAGACAAATTCTAGTTTTCAATTGGTAAAATAATTTTAATTCAATTAAAATGCTTTACATCAAGGGTGTCTAACCTTTATAGCTGGTGTTCAGACGTAAGACAAGTGCACCATTTGTGATCTACACACACACACAATTGAGCTTTTTCCCACCCCAAAAAAATGCAACCATAAGGGCATGGAGTTTCTGTGAGGTTGCAGAATTTTCCTGAGAATGTCAGATTTTTAAATTTGCTTACTAACTATTCTATACTAAAGTATTTTCCCACTATTTTAAGTTTAGAATATTCAAGTGATGCTCTAGACATCAGTTGGAAATAATCTGAGTTAAGACCCCTTTCAGTTGTGTAAATAAAACTCAGATTGGCACTCACATATATCAAGGCAACAAGAAATCAGAGCAAGAGCAGGATGTTTCACCCCTTGAGCCTTTAGCACCATTCAGTTGGGCTCTGGCTGATCTGACATTCCTCACGTCTTCTTTCTTGTCCTTTCCCCATAACCCTATTGAACAAGAACCTACCTGCCCTCACAACTCTCTGTGGCAAGGAGTTCCAAAGACACTCAACCCTCAGGAAATTCCTCCTCACCTGTCTGAAATTTGTGTCCCTTACTTGACTGCTTGTTCTAGACCCTCCCATAAGGAGAAACATTGTCTCAGCATTTACCTTGTCAAGCCCCTTAAGAATTCAATGTTTTATTGAGATCACTTCTCATTCTTCTTAATTCCGAGAGTAGAGTCTCAATCTGTTTAATCTTTGCTCATAATGTAATCCCTCCTTGCAAGGATCATCCTAGTGAGCTGTCTCTAATAAAGTCTTGCCTTAAATAAGGGAACCAAAATGGCTCTCAGTACTCCAGATGCGGTCTCACCAGTAGCTTATATACTTGCACTAAGATTCCCCTTCTCTTACACTTCAACCCCCTTAAAATATGAGTCACCATTCCATTAGCCTTCCTGATGACCTGCTGCATCTGTGTACTAACTTTGTTCTGTGCACAAGTACCCACCAATCCCTTTGTTTTTCTCCATTTAAATAATACATGTTTGTAATGAAGTTAACAATTCAGTTCTAAAACACTACCTGTGCTGATGAAAGATTTTCCTCACATACAATGATATGTAAATAATTGAGCAAAGTTTGGAACCAAAATAACTTTGTGTATTTTGGGCCTGGATCGCCAATTACACCCTATGCAGAAATTTTGAGCCAGGAACTTCAGCCTTGGCTCTTTAAACTTAGCAGCTCGGTAAAAAGAATGATTCTTGATTGTTTACATAGACCTGGAAAGATTAGGATTAAGCAAACATATAAAAAGATCAAAGCAACTAGCATGAGCTATGAAGGCCAGATTTGAACGATTATTTATTATTGCAGTAAAACTGAATCCAATTTATAGATATAACTTATAAGATTGCAGACAGGTAGTTTTATAACAGAAAAGTGGTTTGAAAAGATCAAGGAACTCAAGTAATTGCCTTGGTTGGTAATGTACTAATTTGCAAAATTCTAAAGTTAATAACTACTTTCAGTGGCATTGGATCATATAAGAAGTGTATGAAGTTAATGAGGGTTGAACTAAAACGAGTTTGTTCCATAGTTACCAAAAGAGAAGCTAAAGTGTTTTCTTTATTAAAACTGAAATTATCTTTTTCACTTTGTAGGTCCACAGTTTGTAGACGAACCAACTCAGCTACAAACTGCATCATTTGGCGAATATCGACAATATCAATGACAAATCCATTACAATACCTCTAATTTTGTGGATGCTGAAAAGATGTGTTAACAAATAAGTCACTCCAGACATCTGTGAAGAGCACACCATCTTATATGTAGTCACGTTACAATATTTTTTAAAATGTGGCTGATCAGAGTTATTGCAGGACTGGTGTGATTAGAAAAGGTCATTGTGGAAAGTTTGAGAATGTATAAAATGAATTTCCGCGATTAGCCTTGAAATATATGTATATATGGTATATTCCATATTTTACTTTGATATGAAGGCCCTTAATCAGCAATTATATAGTCCAAGATCATTTTTATGCCTGAGTTTTATAGAGTTCTGTGGTCAATATATCTGTGTAAACTATGGTGAAATCTATTGACATTTGCCCTTTGTCATTTCATATTCAACAAATTAATCACCACAGCCAGTCCCTTCCAAAGTACTTTACGCAGATTTGAATGGGCACAGTCACAAAACATTGAGGGAAAAGTTGTTTCATCCCATTACATTAAAACTTAAGGTTGAATCATCCATTCAGTGATTTAATTTATTCAATACTTTGGGCACAAAACTTTCAAATTTTGTGCCAAATGTATTTTGTTAGATATTTTAATTGGATGTTAGAGGCTAAGTGATAATTACTTGACCTACATTATTTATCATTGCATTCAACTTGACGCATTTGGGTTAGAAAGAAATTACTTTTACAGTAAGAAAAAAGGTTGGAATTTGGGCACTTATTTGAAAAACACACCTTTTGGGTTTTCAATTTTAATGTGTCATTTATCACTTCTACCCTGCCCTTCACTAATTAAATTGTGCATCAAGCAACTTGTCACTTGATTGTACCTAAGCAAATTTCTGAGAGTTAGTAATTATGGCACAATGAAAAATACCAGTGTGTTTAGAACATTTGTTCAAAATGTTCTGAAAGTATATCCTCAATAAATATGAAAGTTAAGTTTTTCTTCTTATCTCTTAACTTATTATGACTGGGATAATCCAACAGCTGATTTGACTAACTTGCCAGGAGTTGCAATCTTACTTTGATATTACACAATATCTGGGAGATGAAAGTGTGACTGACTGCAACTTTGTCTTTCACACAATGAGGATCCAAGGATGGTAGAAAAACTCCTACAGGTTATAGTTTAAGAACAGAAAGATGGCATTTATTCCCCACATCTCTTGATATTCAGTCAGACCAAGGCTGATCTGTGACCGAAGTTAACAGACGCAGCTGAAATTCCATATATTGTAGCCTGTAACGTAAACATTGAGTACCAGTGCAAACAATTATTATTGATTAATGTTTGCCAGCAAATTAGATGTACATTTGCAGTACAAGCAGATAATTAAAATCCAAGAGACATCAGGTATGCTGAAACAATTCATGCTGGTAAACTAAACTTTTGATTTGGTGGTGGTGGTTATAGTCAGTCATGGAGCATAGAAACAGGCCCTTTGGTCCAATTAGTCCATTCTGACCATATTCCAAAACTAAACTAGTAACATCCCTATGTTTGGTCCATATCCCTCCATACCTTTCCTGTTCATGTACTTACAATTAGAATATTTAAAAAATATTCAACTATCTTTATCCACCACTTATTCTGGCAGTTCATTTCATATACAAACCATTGTGTTTAAAAAAAAAAGTTGCTCATTTATTTTAAATCCTTTTCCTGTCATCTTAAAATCTATGCCTCCTGATTTTGAACTCCTCCATCCTAGGGAAAAGACCCTTGCTATTCACTTTCAGTGCCCTTAATGATTTTATGAACCTCTATAAAAGGTCACCCCTCAACCTCCTAAACTCCAGTCAAAAAGTCCCAGGCTATCTTTATAACAAACATTCCATTCCTGGCCACATCCTGGGTAAATCTTTTCTGAACCCTCCAATTTAATATCGCTCTTATAGTAGGGTGAGCCAGTACTCTCGAAGAGGCCCCAACAAAATTCTGTACAACCTCAATATGATGTCCCAAATCCTGTACTCAAAAGATCTGAGCAGTGACGGCAAGTGGGCTGAATGTAATGTTAATACCTTATCTACGTGACACATATTTCAAAGCATTATGTACCTGAACCCCTAGGTCTCTGTTCCACAACACCTAAAGCCCTACGAAGAATTGTACAAGTCCTGTTCTTGTTTGGTTTAACCAAAATTCAATACCTTGTAATTATCCAAATTAAAAGTCCATCTGCCACTCCTCAGCCCATTGACCCAAATGATAAGATTATGAAGAGATCTTAGGGAACTTTTTCCCCTGTTCAGTGGTCACAAGCCTCCAGTCCAGAAAACAATCCTTCACCATCACTGTCTGTCTCCTACTGTCAAGCCAATTTTGCATCTCCCTGAATCATGTGATTATTCTACCATGAGGAACCTTGTCAAAAGCTTTACTAAAGTCCACATAAACTGCATTTACCAGTTTGCCTTCAATCCTTTTGGTTACTTCCTCAAAAAATTCAAACACGTTTGAGACAATTTCCTTGCACAAAGATATACTGACTATCCCTAATCAGTCCCTGCCTCTCCAAATGCATGTCAATCCTATCATTCAGAATCACCAACAACTTACCCACCACCGACATCACTCAGATTTACAGTTCCCTGGCTTTTCCATACAGCCTTTCTTAAAAACTTAACATTAGCCATATTCTGGTACCTCAACAATTGTGATATATGATACAAATATCTCTGCTATGCAGCCCATAATTTCTTCCCTAACTTTCCATGATGTCTAAGAGTATACCTGATCAGGTCCCAGAGATTTATCCACCTTTGTTTTCTAAAGCTGCAAGCATTTACTTGCCTGTAACATGGATTGTTCTTCCATTCATTCACAAGATACAGCTTCACTGGCTAGCCAGCATTTATTGCTGAACCCTAATTGCCAAGAGGGCAGTTAAGAATCCACCACATTCCTGTAGCTCTGAAGTCACATGTAAGCCAGGCCAGGCCAGGCAAGGATGGCAGTTTCTTTCCTTAAAAGGACATCAGTAAACCACACGAGTTTTTCTGACAGGTTAGCAATGGTTTCATGGTCATCGTTGGACTCTTATTTTCAGAATTTTATTGAATTAAAGTTCCACCATCTGCTGTGGCAGGATTTGAACTCAGGTCCCCCAGAACATTATCTGAGTATCGAGATTAACAGGCCAGCAATAATACCACAGGGTCATCACCTCCCGTTTTCAAAGTTTGGGAGAAGATTTATAGCTCGGGTGCTCGTTGTTGTGGTTCTGTTCGCAGAGCTGGGAATTTGTGTTGCAAACGTTTCGTCCCCTGTCTAGGTGACATCCTCAGTGCTTGGGAGCCTCATGTGAAGCGCTTCTGTGATGTTTTCTCCAGTATTTATAGTGGTTTGTCTCTGCCGCTTCCGGTTGTCAGTTCCAGCTGTCTGCAGTACTGACCGGTATATTGGGTCCAGGTCGATGTGTTTGTTGATAGAATACAGATTCTATCAACAAACACATTGACCTGGACCTAATATGCCGGCCACTGCAGCGGACAGCTGGAACTGACAACCGAAAGCGGCAGGTACAAATCACTATAAATGCCGGAGGAAACATCACAGAAGTGCTTCACAGGAGGCTCCCAAGCACTGAAGATGTCACCTAGACAGGGGACGAAACGTTTGCAACACAAATTCCCAGCTTGGCGAACAGAACCACAACCTCCCTGTTTTCTAAATATTTATTTCCACCAAGTTCTCTAATCTCCATTTCCTTGTCTACAGTAAAAGCTGAGGGAAGATAGTATCTCTGCTGTCAGAGATTCAACACAGATATTCTAATTGATTTTTCATGCTCTTCTTAGTGTCTCTTTGGATTATCCTTGACCTTAACTGCCAAGGCTATCTCACATTCCCTTTTTGCGCTCTTAAGAATGCCTCTATACCCTTTATACTTTGAGAATCAGTTAATCCCATTGTCTATATTTAATATATAACTTAGCCTTGACCATAACCTCAATATCTATTCATCCATTGTTTCCTACTCTTACCAGCCTGAACTCTAAGAGGAACATAGTGCCTCTGAACTCTTAGCATACTTTTAAAAGTCTCCTAATTGACAGTCATCTCTACCTGCAAACAGTCTATGCCAATCAACTTTTGAAAGTTCCTGTCTCCTAACCATTAAAATCTGCCCTGGTTCAGTCAAGAATTTTTATGAAAGGCCTATCCTTTCCCATAACTATTTTAAAACTAATAGAATTATGATCACTAATCCTTAAGTATTACCCTATTAACACCTCAGTCACTTGCCCTACATTATTTCCCAAGAGAAGGTCAAGTTTATTCCTTCTCTAGTAAGTACATTTACAGGGCAGCACGGTGGCACAGTGGTTAGCACTGCTGCCTCACAGCGCCTGAGACCCGGGTTCAGTTCCCGACTCAGGCGACTGACTGTGTGGAGTTTGCACGTTCTCCCCGTGTCTGCGTGGGTTTCCTCCGGGTGCTCCGGTTTCCTCCCACAGTCCAAAGATGTGCGGGTCAGGTGAATTGGCCATGCTAAATTGCCCGTAGTGTTAGGTAGGGGGTAAATGTAAGGGTATGGGTGGGTTGCGCTTCGGCAGGTCGGTGTGGACTTGTTGGGCCGAAGGGCCTGTTTCCACACTGTAGTAATCTAATCTAAAAAAAATCTAAATACTGATAAAGAAAATTATCTTGAGCACATTTAATAAATTTTCCCCCATCCAAACCCTTAACACTAGGGCAGTCCCAGTCAATATATGGAAAGTTAAAATCCCCTATTACTCTTACATGAGATCTTTCCATTTATTTGTTCAATTTTCCCTCTGACTATTGGGCCTATAATATAATCCCAAAGTGATCATTTTGAACTTCTCCCATATGACTTTATTGGATGATCCCTCAAATATCTTAAGTATAGTAGTAATATCTTGCACTGAAATAACTGCAGTTTAATACTTCAAAGTTATGTTGTTCTCTGACTTGCTCTGGTCTACATTTTCTAATTAATAGATGTTCTCTCTCAAAAAGTATAAAATGGTTGGATGGTAGCACCTCAGTTCAGGATTCCAACCTTGGTTACACTTTTTCGAAACACGTTTAATGTTCTAAGATCTGAATGCCACTTTTTTTTCCTTCAGATTATCTCCTTTAACAGTACCCAAAACAGAATATCTGTTTGAGACAAATTGCCACAGGAGACTTCTGGACTACCTTCTTACTTTTCTTGACAGTAACCCATCTGACTGATCCTGCTGTGTAACCACCTCTCTAAATCTACAAATCATTACACTGTTTCCTGTATGCCCTCAGTGACACTAAGCCTAAAAAGCAGCCCTGAACAGAACCTTCGATGTTAAAAAAACTACTCTCCCTTACTCTCAGATTTTAATCTTAAACATGAAGCGGTGAAAAAAATATTCAATTTTTTAAAAAAAATCAAGCACTTAAGTGGAATTCTCCTCAACCGTGAAAAGCCACCTCCTCAAATCTGTGTTCAGCATTTAAATCTCATGGTTTGAGAAAAGGAATGCTGATCCCTGTTGATAGTTAAACAGTTACAACAAACACACTGAAAAGGAAAATATTAAGAATTCTGTCTATGCAAACAGGAAATAAAATCTCTCCAGAGCTGTCAACACGTGGCAAACATAGACAACCTCTCTCAAACTCCAAAAAAGTTATTTTTACTTTGTGAAATTTCTTTGAGTATAAAAGTTCCAAAAATATTTTAAAATGAATGTTTTTTTTTATTCATGATCATTATCTAATTCTGGCAGTTTGAGTTTCTTTAGAAGCAGCAGTTTAAATTTAATACATTAGTTCATTAGACAAAGAAAAGTATATAAGGGGAATGTGAGGACTGCAGATGCTGGAGAATCAGAGTTGGACATCTATTTCAAACCCATTGGCTCCCAAGGCCACCTTGACTACACCTCTTCCCACCACCCCTCCTGTAAAAATGTACTCCCTTACTCCCACTTCCCTTACCTCTGCCAGATCTGCTCCCAGGAGAAACAATTCCACTCCAGGATATCCTAGATGTCCTCCTATTTCAAGAACTGCAATTTCCCCTCCCATGTGATCAACAATGCCCTCCAGCTCATCTCCTCCACTTCCCACACCTCCACCCTTGCATCCCACTCGTCCAACTGCAATAGAGATAGATCCCCCCGATCCTCACCTTCTACCCCCTGAATCACTGGATACAATGCATTACCCTCTGCCATTTCTGCCACCTTTGGTTAGACCCCAAAGATACATTTCTCTCCCCGTCCCTATCTGCATTCCACAGAGACCACTCACTCCAGGATTCCCTCGTATGTCCACGCCCAGCACCTTCCCCTGTCGCTGCATGAGGTGTAAAACCTCCAACGAAGGCTCTAATGGATCATTTCAAATATGCCATAAATTTGCCTGCTCGTCCACCCACCTCATCTACTACGTCCGCTACTCATTATGTGGTCTCCTGTACACCGAGGAGACAGCAGTTCAAGGAACATCTCTGGGACACGCACCCGTCAGTTCCACTGTCCTGTGGCCAACCACTTCAACTCGTCCTCCCACTACCTGAAGGACATGCAAGCCCTGGGCCGCCTCCATTGCCAAATCAAAGCCATCCATCAACTGGAGGAACAACACCTCATCTTCCACCTTGGGGCCCTACAACCACACAACATTGACTTCACCAGTTTCCAAACCTCCCCTCCCTCCAACTCATCCCAGATCTAACCCCCCAACTTAGCAACACCATCTTGACCTCTCCCACCTGTCCATCTTCCCATCTACCCACTCCATCCCCCTATCGACCTGTCACAAATACTTCACAACTGCACCCACTTATTACCTTCCCACCAGCTCCACCCAACATTTATCTTTCAGCTTCCTTCCCCATCCAAATTCTTGATGAAGGGCTTATGCCTGAAACGTCTACTCTCCTGCTCCTCAGATGCTGACTGACCCGCTGTGCCTTCTCCATCACCACACTTTTCGACAAAGTATAACCATAATGTGGGGATTGTTCACGGACATCGGAGGACAGACAGGCATGAAATGTGCTGATCAAATAAAAGTTGGGAACTCTTACTCCTCCTCTTCTGGTCCATCATCCACCTGGAGAAAATATCACTTTGCAAGGACTTCGAGGAGCAGGTAGTTTGGTGAGTCAATTGTCTGAATTGTTGTGACCAATGACCATGGAACAGCTACTCATGATATCAGAGAACCACTGTGCCCCTCATTTAAAGGATAGCTTACATTCCTTCCAAGAACACATTTTCAAAATTTTGCTGTGGTGTGGTGCCTGAAAGTTATTTTTTTCATTGCTGGTAAAATGATTGTTATTACTGCAACAGTTAGAAGGCCACATGTTACATAGGAAAAACTAAATTTGGAATTCTAAAAATCTTAGCTTGTTATAAATTTTGTCCCCTCAAAGTTGCTTCAGGAAGTCTCATTCTTCATGAAAGTCACAATGTTTTGTACTTTACTTTGCTGTGCATTTTTAAATGTGATATACATTTTGTAAAATTTAGAAATTTCTATAAATTTAAGAGCATCGTACATGGTTTTCTGGTCTGGACCTTGAATGGTGGACAAGTCTATTGGCTGTTGACAAACTCGTAGGAGAAATAGCCAAGCTTTTTTGTAACGATTCTCTCAACATTCTTTATCATTCCTACAGGCAACTGGCAAAAGCAATTTTACATCATATGGTTCTGAAGCTCATTCACAACTAGGTGATTAGATTGAAAAGACAAAGATTTGAATATGCTAAATTGATGCACTCTCTAAAGAGATCAAAATGGTTAGATGCTAGCACCTTAGTTCAGGATTCCAACTTGGTTATATTTCTTTGAAACACCTTTAATTTTCGAAGTTAAAAGTTACTGTAAAAGTGATTACAAGTGAACCAGTGGGATCAACAAACAGTTGAATTTACTAGTTTTAACTTGTCAAACCTATTTAGGAAAATACCCAAGTTGAGGACTGTTATCCTTATTGAAAGACAAAAATGTTCATACTACAATGGCAAAGAGATTACATATTCAAAAACTGTTTTACCTGATTTTATAAATATAAATTTGAAGGCATAATTATGCTTAACAGCAGTACATTTTGAATTATAAATATTCAAAAGTGTGCTGGGAAGTAAGAAAAGTGTAAAGTAGAAAATTTAAGAATTTTAAAACTTCATTTATAGGATAAATCATACATGTTAGACAAAAATTTTCTTCACGTAATTTTGAACATTTTTGTGCAGCTGTTTGCTTGTGGCTGCAAAAACCTCCTGTGCCAGTTTACGTGTCTTTTCATTTTGAGACCACATCACTCGATAGACCGGAACAGTATACTTTTGTTTTCCCTGTGAAGGCACAATGACAATTTTCAGTAGGATGGAAAGCACCAGTATTTCAAACATTTTGTAGCATAGGATTAACATTAGGTTTATAGACACCCTACTCGTGAAGGTTGATCACTTTATGAATTTTATGATCATTTAAAAAATAATTCTAGTAATTTAACAATTGTTTCTGATGAGCATGTTTGCACTAAACTCAATCAAAAATGACATGGAAAGCAGAAGAAATATTGCCCTATCATGATCTTCACAACTCTCCATGTCAAATGTTTTTTCTACATGCCACAATCTTGTTTGTGACTTGTACCTCCGTTCCAGTTGTATGGTTATTTTTGGCAATGCAATGTCTTTGTTCTCCAATATAATTGCATTATTTTCCTCAATCACTTGAATCTTATTTTCTTCAGACAATCCATCTTTCTCGTTGATCCCAGTCTTTCTCCTCTCAAGAAACATGCTCTGCCCCCTCAATGTTTCCCCATATTTCCCAAAACATACTCTCAATCCACCTCTTTGCCTGATCCCATGCTTCCACTTGCTCTTATTTATCTGATAAAATTTTCAATGCACTTTGAAATTACTAAATTTTTAAAATGAATGTATCCAACAGTACGTGTTTTTATAATTAATTAGATTTTTCACAAACGTAGTCAAGTATTTTTGTTGAACAGTATGTAAAGGGATTATGACCGATTCATTCAATGAACGTATTCATTCACATACCTGACTATGGAGGAAATTCTGGAGTTCATCAAATGCATCCTCGTAGTTATTTTTTATAACAATCTGCACCCAGCGAAAACGCAGTTCAGCATTCTTGGCCTTGGATATTTTTGGATACATTTCAGCCAACTTTGCAATATTACCTACAGAAAATCAGCTTTCAAATTTTGTTCCAGACATTGTTATGACAAAATTAACGTTATCTATCATACTGTTTTTGCTGAACATGATATTCTATTTGGTCATGACCACCACACATTGGTTACATACATCTGTATATCCATCTGATATTACTGAAGTGTACCTCCAGGAGAAGGAGCAAAACTTGACCTTCTCCTGGGAAGTAAAGCAGGGCAAGTGAATGAAATGTTAATAGGGGAATACTTAAGGATGAGAGATCATAATATTTTTAAATAGTTATGGAAAAGAATAGGCCTTTTATAAGAGTTCTTCATTGGAGTAAAGCAAACTTTGATGGTTATAAGACAGGAATTTTCAAAAGTTGACTAAAGTAGACTGTTCACAGGTAAAAAGATGACAGATAAGTGGGAGGCTTTCAAAAGTGTGATAACCAGAGTTCAGAGGCATTACGTTCCTATTAGAGTGAAGGGTAAAGCTGGTATGAGTAGGGAACAGTAGATGAATAAAGATAGAGATAGAGATTAATGCAGACATTATGATCATGAATAAGGAATCGTAGTAAATATAAACAACTGGGATCAAATGAATCTCTTGAAGTGTGTGTGTGTGTGTGCGTATATAAATAAATAAATAAATAAATGGGTGTAAGAGTATTCTTGAAAGAAATCAGAAAAGCAAAAAAGGAGATATGTGATAGCTTTGGCAGATAAGGATAATGCAAAGAGATTCTTCAAGTACATCAAGAGCAACTAGCCAATGAATAGGGCCCCTTCAATATCAAGGTTCTCCATGTGTTGAACCTCAGGAGGTGGGAGAGATATTAAATGTTATTTCGCATCAGTTTTTACTATGGAAAAAGAAATGTAGGCTAGAGTACGTGGGGAAATAAATATTAACGTTTTGAAAATGGTTCACATTAGAAGAGGAAGTGCTGGAGGTCTGAGAAAACAAAGATGGATAAATCTCCAGGATCTAATCTTATGTATTCCAGAACATTGCACAAAAGTTATGGAGGAAATTGCAAGGCCCTTGCAGAAATATTTGTATCATTGACAACCAGAGTTGAGATGCCAGAGGACTGAAGGCTGGCAAATTTAAGAAAGGCTGTAAAGAGAAGCTTGGGAGCTTCAAATTTTGAATCTGACATTGGTGATGGATAGGTTTGCAGGCAATTCGGAAAGATAGGACTGACGTGCATTTGGAGAGGCAAAGACTGATTGAGTATTGTAAGCATGGTTTTCTGCATAGGAATTGTCTCTCTCAAACTTGATTGAATTTTCTGAGGAAGGAACCAAAAATATTGATGAGGGCAGAGCAGCAGACGTTTCCACTGACTTAGTGTTTGACAAGGTTCTACATGATTGACTATTAATAAAGTCAGATTGCATGGTGCTTAGGGAGAGATTGCCAATTGTATACAAAACTGGCTTGACAGTAGGAAACAGAGTGGTGGTGGGTTGCTTTTCACACTGGAGGCCTGTGATCAGCAGTGATCCACAGGGACTGGTATCCAGAGGGACTTTTGTTTGTCATTTATATAAACAATTTGAATGAGAATTTAGGAGGCCTGGTTAATAAGTTTGCAAATAACACCAAAATTGTTGGCATAGTGGACAGCGAAGGTTACCGAAGCTTACAAAGAAATCTTATTAATTTGGTGAATAGGCTGAGTAGTGGCAGATGGAGTTTAATTTGGATAAATAAGAGGTATTGAATTTTGATTAAACAAACAAGGGTCGGATTTATATACTTAATGGTAGGGTCCTGGATAGTGTTGTGAAACAGGGACCCCTAAGGGTTCAGGTACATAATTATTTGAAATTTGCATCACAGGTAGACATGGTGGTTAAGAAGTCATTTCGCATGTTTGTCCTCATTGCTCAGTTCTTTTGAGTGTAGAGGTTGGGGCTTCACATTAAGATTGTACAGGACACTGGTGAGACCTCTTCTGGAGTACTGTGTGCAGTTTTGGTTGCCCTGTTATAGGAAAGATATTACTAAATTGGAGAGGGTAAAGAGAAGATTTACCAGATTGAAGGGTTTGAGTTATAAAGAATAGGCTGGGACTTTGTTCACTGGAGTGTAAGAGGTTGAGAAATGGCCTAATAGAGGTTGACAAAATCATAAGGGGCATGGATAAGATGAATGACAATAGGCATTTTCCTAGGGTGGGGGGAGTTCAAAGCTAGGGGAAATATTTTTAAGGTGAGAGTAAAAAGATTTAGCAAGGACGAGGGACAACAGTTTTTATGCAGAGTGGTTTTTGGGTGGAATGAACAGCCCGAAGTGGTGATTGCAGGTACAGTCACAACATTTCAAAGATATTTAGATAAGTACATGAGTAGGAAAGTTTGGAGGGATACGGGCCAAATGCAGGCAGGTGGGACTAGTTCAGTTCGGGAACACGATCAGCATGGGCTTGTTGGAACAAAGGGTCTGTTTTCATGCTGCATGACTCTCTGACTCTGGAGAAGACGCAGCATGGTAACTCAGTAGTTAGCACTATTGCCTCTTAGCGCCAGGAATCCAAGTTTGGTTCCAGCCTCGAGTCTTTGGCTGTATGGAGTTTGCACATACTCCCCATGTCTGTGTAGGTATCCTCTGTGCGCTCTGGTTTCCTCTCACTGTCCAAAGATATGCAGGTTAGGTGAATTAGCCATGCTAACTTTGCCATAGTGACTGGGGTGGATTAGCTATGGTAAAATATGCGGTTGGGGGACAGGATGTGAGAGTGGGGCTGGATAGGATGTTCTTCGGAAGGTTGTGGTAGACTCAATGGGCCTTTTTCCACAGTAGGGAATCGAATAACCAATGATGGCCGATTGTTTAAGGCAGGGGAAAGGGATAATCCAGGAAATTACATATCTGTGAGCCTCACATCAGTGATAGGAAAATTACTGGAAAAGATTCTCAGGGACAAGATTGATACACATTTAGAAGTAAATGGACTCATTAGCATTAGACAGCATGATTTTGTGCTGCATAGGTTGTGTCTCACCAGCTAGATCAAGTTTTTCTTTGAGGTGATGAGGATGATTGATGAGGGAAAAGCAGATGATGTTGTCTACATGGATTTCAGTAAAGCCTTTGACAAGGTCCTTCATGGCAGACTGGTACAAAAGGTGACTTCACATGGCATTAGGGGTGAGCTAGCAAGATGGATACAGAACTGGCTTAGTCATAGACAGAGGGTAGGAGTGGAAGAATGCTTTTCGGAATGGAGGGTTGTGACTAATGGTGTTCCACAGGGATCAGTGCTAGGACCTCTACTGTTCATAGTCTACATAAATGATTTGGAGGAAAAATGATTAGGTCTAATTAGTATGTTTGCAGACAATACAAAGATTGGTGGAGTTGTGGATAGTGAGGATTGTCAGAGGATATAGCAGGATATAGATCATTTGGAGGCATGGGCAGAAAAAAGGTAGACGAAGTTTAATCTGGAAAAATGTGAGGAGATGTATTTTGGAAGGTTAAGTACAGGTGGAAACTATACAGTGAATGGCAGAACCCTTAGGAGTATTGATATGGAGAAGGATCTGGGTGTGCAGGTCCACAGATCACTGAAGGTGACAGAGCACGTAGATGAGGTAGTTAAGGAAAAGGCTTAGGGCATGCATCATTGGTAGGGGCATTCAGGATAAGGATAGGCAAGTTATGCTGCAGCTTTAGGCTACACTTGGAATTTTGCATACTGTTCTGGTCACCACACAACCAGAAGGATATGGATGCTTTGGACAGGGTACAGAAAAGGCATACTAGAATATTGCTGAGCATGGGGGATTTTAGCTATCAAGAAAAGTTGGATAGATTGGGTTTGTTTTTTTCTGGAGTACTGGAGGCTGAGGGTTGACCTGATAGAAATTTAAAAGATTGTGAATGGCATGGATCGAATGGAAAATATGAGGCATTTTCCTAAGGTAGAGAGGTCGGGGGCGGTGGGGGGAGGGGGGCGGGGGGGGTGTTTGAGAGATGTACAAAGCAATGTTTTCATACAAAGGACGGGGAGTGCCTGGAACATACTGTCAGAGGTGGCGATGGAAGCAGATACAATAGCAGCTTTCAAGGTGGCCCTGGACGGATATATGAATAGGAAGGGAATAGAGGGATATGGATCCTATAAGTAATGACAGTTTCAGTGTGGAAGGGAAAATTGTATCAGCGCAGATTTGGCAGGCCGAAGGGCCTGTTCCTGTGCTGTATTGTACTTTGTTCAAGCGTATTAAGAGCATTGTCAAATGTTTATTCAGTCAATGCATGAACCATCCAGACCACAGGCTTAAACATCCGAAGTGGACTTGAATGCACAACCTGAGGTAACAGTCTACCATTGTGCTAAAGAGGGCAAAACCACAGATCATTTTTACCTTTAACCTTCACTATGAATTGATCCTTAGGTTTAGAACTTATGCAATGCTCAAGATCATACTTGCCTTTGCATTAAGAATTGTGTGGTTTGCTTACAGAAATTAGTATTTGCTAACCCAAGTAATAATTCTAAAAATTTGATCAGTCTCGAACAGCAGAACAAGCTCGAGAGGTTGAATGATGTATCATTTTCAACTCCGAGATCAAATGTTTAATGGGCGGCTCAGTGATTAACACTGGTTCGATTTCACCCTCAGGCGACTGTCTGTACGGAGTTTGCACATCATAGAATAGAATCCCTACAGAGTGGAAACAGGTCATTTGGCCCAGCAAGTGCACACTCACCCTCTGAAGAGTATCCAACCCAGACCCATTTGCTTATCCTATTACTCTACATTTCCCCTAACTAAATGTACCTAGCCTACACATCCCTAAACACGAAGGCCAATTTAGCATAACCAATTACCTAACCTGCACAATTTTGGACCATGGAACGAAACTGGAGCACCCAGACAAAACCCATGCAGACACAGGGAGAATGTGCAAACTCCACACAGTTGCCTGAAGCTGCAATCGAACCTGGGTCCCTGGTGCTGTGAGCAGCAGTGCTAACCACTAAGCCACCATGCTGCACATTCTCCCCGTGGCTTTCTGCCAAGCGCTCTGGTTTTCTCCCACAGTCCAACCATATGCAAATTAGGTGGATTGGCCATGCTAAATTGACCAGTGTAGGTTAAGTGAATTAGCAATGGGAAGGTTACAGATATAGGGTCAAGGTGACGACTCTGGGTAGGAATAATATTGTAAATCTCTCGTAGTTTGAATGTTTTAGGAATATAACTTCCAGATTGCAAGTTAAAATGGTCAGGAGAGAGGGGTATGAAATAGCAGTGGACTTCTTTGCTTTTTATAGAACTGAGTATAAAAAATCTGCTGTGTTTGCATGAAGTGCAGTTCAAAGATTGTGTTTAGGAGGTAAAGCTAAATTACTTTAAAAGCACTTAAGTGAAATCTGAGAAGTTGTAAAACTCACTTGCTTCATCAGATCAAAAGAAAATTGTAAATCCAAACAGCCCAGATCAGGATATGCCACATGGAGCCAGGTGAAAGGTAAGGAGATACACTGATTTCAATCTATCTTGGTGCTTGCTGAGTGTACTTCGATTGCAGTGTGGACTGCAACTCGGAGTAATTAGTTAAAACATATGACAGACACACACCCAACAGAGTAAAACAGAAACTCATTATTTGAAAGCAAGTCATTCTTAATCTTAGTTTGAATGTGGAGGGGAACAAAAGTTGGAAAAACTTAAAACATATCTTGCAGCACCTCGGTGCAGACAAAGCAACCAGATTAGCTTGGAATTGTAGGAAAATAACCAAGCAGAAAGGGGCCTGACTATCCACAATCTGGACAGAAGAGGTGAATATTTTACCTGAGAATAGCTGTCATAGACATTTTCCATAGGACAGTGACATACTTTAGGGTGGTCCCTATAAAATTAAATATTTTTAATATTTACTTATTCAACAAGAGATTTCTGGGGAGGGCAGGATGTAAACTGACGTCCAATGAAATGTTGTGGTGTAATTGATTGAAGTCAGGATACTTGATTTCTTTTGAAAGATCACCAGCTGGATCGTAACACTTTAGGTGAGCACTGTGTTTAATTCATTGCTTAAACAAAATTATTCATACACAAATTTAAAGACTCAAAATATGTTCTTTCAGGAGTTTAATGGTAAAATGGCCCCAGTCTAAATGTCTGTTTATGGCTCATGTGTTGCTCTAAGTAACAAGGAAATTAAGCTTTGTTACATGACAGATATAATCATGAAATATTACCTTGGGGTAAAGGTGATTTTTCCAAGAGTTTATCAAGGAAGTACACAATCTGGTATGTTTTCCATGATGACATATCAATGGCTTTGATCGCATGCATATTCAGATCTGCAGCTAGCCACAGAGTTGCTAAGTCTTCTGCAGGTGTCATCAGAGTATCACCAGATGAAAGGTCTGGTAGGTAAGGTGGCCATCCAGGAGTGTTCAACCAGCAGTCAAATTCAAACCCTAAAATCAAAAGAAAATAAGTCTGTTCAGCAGCCAAAACAGAGAATATTCAATTCAAAGCAAACATTCCTAGCCCTTGTCTTAAGGTTAAGTACTTTGCGATTCTGTGGCCTCATTGTGACTCAAATGCTAATTTTTGATATTCACAGTGATCTGGATGAGAAGGTACTTATTTTGATCCCTCAATTAAAATATTTTTAAGTGGAAATATATGGTGATATAATATCTTGGAACTTACACTCATTTGTGTTTTTTTTTGATGAAATTGCTCAGCATTATCAGTGTAAAAAAAATGTTTAAACTTGAACTCCCTTCAGTGCAACCCTGGTTTCTGCAAACGTTTGCATTAGATGTAGGACACATTCTTAGGATGTGTTAATCAGTATTAAGTGTTTTTCTGAAAATTGCCTAAGACCAGTGAGTGAGAGATAATTTGGCTCTGACAATCAGTGATCACAGTAAAGTCCTAACAGGCTCCGTATCCACAATCTTAATGCATTTACTGTAGTGCTGGTCTCATCAGCTAACACACAAAACAAATACATGAGCTCAGACAAATTGGGGGACTTTGTGCACAAACTGAGAAAGATGCTAATGCTTCAAACAGACTGATCTTTTCTCATATTAATGAAACTTTCAAAGTACTTAACCATAAGCAAGATCTACGTCAAAAACACATTCCTGTAGTCACTCAGTTTGGTATAAAATTGCAAGCCGACTTATAGAGGAAAGAAAAATCACTGCTCACTGTAGTGATTTTACATAAACCATTAAGGTAGTGAACTAGGTCATAGTCCCCTGACAATAGTAAGGCATTATCAAAAAAAAAGGTCTTCCACATAAGATGCCAAATTTGCTCACCAAATTAACAGTGAAATGGGCTGAACTATCTTTCATTTCCTCAATAAGCACTGAATTTGACAGATAAGATTCCCATCGGGGAAATGACCTTACTGTAGCTTAGATCAAATGTAAAGAAGAAATGGAGGTTACAGTATGTCCAAAGCCAGACTGAGTGTGACAGTTGTGTAAGCAGGTAAGGAGATTCCAAGTACATTGCATATGCCATGCAATAAACACCAATACAGACCAGTCATGGATAACAGAAATGGTTGTTGATTTAAATGCATTCTCCAAGGTTCCCTATATTCTGGAAAGGTCTCAATCAGATGGAGTTACATTTCTTATTTTCCCAAAAAGGAGGGAGACACAAAGGTGGAAGCTACAGGTCATTTAGTTTAACACCTGTTAATGGGAAAAGATGGGATCAATTAATCAGGAGGTTGTAGCAGGGTTATGGAAGAGCATAAAAGTAGGAAAGTTTTGCTATAGTTGTACAGGGCAGTCCTGAGACCAAATTTAATGTGTTGTGTACAGTTATAATTTCCTTCCTTGAGGAACAAGGAACTACTTTAAATGCAATTATGGAGAATGTGTATTAGATTGAATCCTAAGTTGAAGTGGTTATAAGGAAAGAATGTACAGGTTTAGCCAGTTTCCATTGGAGTTTAGAAGAATGAGAGGTGATCTTATTGAAACATGCAAGATCCTGATGGGACTTGGCAGGCTGGAGGCTAAGAGGACTTTTCCCCTTGTGGGAGAGAAAAAAACTTCTGAAGAGTTATTATCTGTGGAATTCTCTTTTCCAGAAAGCAGTGGATACAGGGTCATTGAATATTCTTAGTGTACAGTAAGATAGATTGTTGTTAGTAAGTGAGTCAAAAGGTATAATGGGTAGACAAACAAGTAGAGTTGAGGCTTCAATCATATCGGGCAAATCTCATTAAATAGTAGATGAGGCTTAAATGCTGAAGGCCTGCTCCTGCTCCTAATTTGTTTGTTTCTATCAATGTAAAGTGGGTGAGAGAAGACTGATAAGCAGCCTGTGTTGTCTTTTGCCCAACTCGGTGGTCTGTGGGCTACAAAGTTTCAGAACTGATTGGTTGATTATTACTGATGCAGAACATTGTCCCTGATACATTTGTAAATGTTGCTGAGAATAAATATTGATGCTGGTTGCCATGGACACAACCGGAGAATGGAGTCTTTGATGCAAAATGGCCTACCTAATATTTTAATACTTATTAAATATAGAGGTCCCAAAGATGAATAAAATGCAACATAACTGCAATAAGTAGAAGACTTTATTGACGTTTGTTCTATCTTCAATTTCTATGTTTTTAACAAGCAGTGATGTGGAGTAGATTGCTTATGTACCTTGGAATTACCAATGATGAAGAAATTAGGCAGCATCAGGAAAGCTTAAAATGAACCACCCTCAGATCTGAGGATATCAATACTTTAAATGCACTAAAATCTTATCAAGGATCCACTATTATAATAAGAATATCTATATAAGTATCATACAGACATGTTGGAAAACCATAATAAACAGCTACCCCAAGCCATTAGTGACATGAAAAAGATAAATTTCTGAATAAGAGCACTATAATGCCAAAAGCATTCCTCCCTCAAATTAGGTGTAAATGTAATAAAAGAGCATTACCTGGTATTTTTTCAATATTCTTTTCCTTGAGCTCTGGGAAATAGCTTAAATAGAAATCCAAAGTATCCTCAGCTACAATACTTTGAAACTTAAATTTGTTCACATAAGCCTGCAACCAAACATGAGAGTATTAAGGATATAAGAGTTTATTCAAGTGAAAACAAATGCCAAAAACCAAATAGCAAGCAGTAAGAACATAACGAATTTTAAGTTCCTCTCCAAGCCACATCTTCAGATCTATATTGTTCTTCCTTCACAACAAAATCCTGGAGCTCTCCATCCTAACAGCTGTGCACCTGCACCAGACAGACTTCAGCTTATCAAGAATGCATTCACCACAACCTACTTGAGGGCAATTAGGGGTTGGGCACCAAAACACAGTCTTGGAAAGAATAAAAACGTTTATTTTTTTTAAAAATGCAGTCAGATACTGGACAAATATGAATCCCACGGTGAAGTGCTTGTGTCCAAGTTACTGGTTACATCATGTGTTTCTCTGATTCAAAAAACCTCAGCCAAGTACATTTTGGCACATCTTTCTCATAGTAACTAATCGCCACAGAACTTAATCCACATTACTCTGCACATCTGACACCATAAATGAATACTTTGTCATATTTCTATTTGGCCTTGGAAGCAACTTACAAAGTATACTCAATAAAGGTCCTTCCAGGTTTGGATAAATGGAAAACGTAGCAAGAGGGGGAGAAAAAGCTTTGTAAGGAGAGGTGAGTGAATTTACAGACCAGTAAGTCTCACGTCTGTCGTCTGCAAGGTGTTAGAAAGGATGCTAGAAAGGGATAGGATTTATGACCATCTGGAAGAGCATAGCTTGATTAAATACAGTCAACATGGCTTTGTGAGGGGCAGGTCATGCCTCACAAACCTTATCGAGTTCTTTGAGGATGTGACTAGAATAGTTGATGAGGGTCGAGCTGTGGATGTGGTGTACATGGACTTCAGCAAGGCACTTGATAAGGTTCCCCATGGTAGGCTCATTCAGAAGGTCAGGAGGAATGGGATACAGGGGAACTTAGCTGTCTGGATACAGAATTGGCTGGCCAACAGAAGACAGCAAGTGGTAGTAGAAGGAAAATATTCTGCCTCGAAGTCAGTGGTGAGTGGTGTTCCACAGGGCTCTATCCTTGGGCCTCTATTGTTTCTAATTTTTATTAATGACTTTGATGAGGGGATTGAAGGATGGGTCAGCAAGTTTGCAGACGACACAAAGGTTGGAGGTGTCATTGACAGTATAGAGGGCTGTTGTAGGCTGCAGCAGGACATTGACAGGATGCAGAGATGGGCTGAGAGGTGGCAGACGGAGTTCAACCTGGATAAATGCGAGGTGATGCATTTTGGAAGGTCGAATTTGAAAGCTGAGTACAGGAGTAAGGATAGGATTCTTGGCAGTGTGGAGGAATAGAGGGATCTTGGTGTGCAGGTACATAGATCCCTTAAAATGGCCACCCAAGTGGACAGGGTTGTTAAGAAAGCCTATGGTGTTTTGGCTTTCATTAACAGGGGGACTGAGTTTAAGAGTCATGAGATCTTGTTGCAGCTCTATAAAACTTTGGTTAGACCGCACTTGGAATACTGCGTCCAGTTCTGGTCGCCCTATTAGAGGAAAGATGTGAATGCTTTGGAGAGGGTTCAGAGGAGGTTTACCAGGATGCTGCCCTGGACTGAAGGGCTTATCTTATGAAGAGAGGTTAACTGAGCTCGGACTTTTTTCATTGGAGAAAAGGAGGAGGAAAGGGGACCTAATTGAGGTATACAAGATAATGAGGGGCATAGATAGAGTCAATAGCCAGAGACTATTTCCCAGGGCATAGTTTTAAGCTGGTTGGAGGAAAATATAGAGGGGATGTCAGACACGGATTCTTTACATAGAGTTGAGAGAGCATGGAATGCGTTGCCAGCAGCAGTTGTGGAAGCAAGGTCATTGGGGACACTTAAGAGACTGCTGGACATGCATATGGTCACAGAAATTTCAGGGTGCATACAGGAGGATCAGTGGTCGGCACAACATCGTGGGCTGGAGGGCCTGTTCTGTGCTGTACTATGTTCTATGAATGACTAGTTAAAAAGGCAAAATACTGCAGTGTTTGGAAAAGAAAAATGCTGAAGAAATGCAGGTCTGGCCGCATCTATAGAGATGCAACATTGCCATTTAGAATTCCATGACTCTCAATGAATGACTTAATTTTGTGTTTGGTAGATGTTTGAGGGACAAGTCCCTCAGAATAATGCCGCATTTTGTGCTCTTCTTTGAACAGTACAATAGGATTTAATGTCCACATGAGTCGTTAAACCAGACAGAATAAGACTTGATTGATTACTTCATCATAAGGGCGTGTAACAATTTACTAGTGTATGTTACTAAATTATACTCAGCTACAAGACTGGCCTTAGAATTCACAATATTCCACTGTCAGAGGTCAGGACTGAGCCAAGCTGATATTTTATCCTTTAATTAACTGGAAAACTGTCCTCCAAATAATTGCCATCCAAGGAACACCTTGTATCTATAGACTGAGATATCAAAAATTAATTTGCAGTGAGTGGGGGAAGCAAGGAAAAGGAGATTGATGAAAGGAAATAAAAAGGAAGAAACCCATTACTTGGGATGCAATGAAAAACCTTGACCAAGATTGTTTACATCATTGTAAATAGGGATTTTCAATAAAAGTCTGCCTACTTTGAGAAATAAAGCACTCAAACTATGTTCTTGGAATGAAAATGAAATGGCACAGTGATTAGCACTGCTGCCTCACAGCGCCAGAGACCTGGGTTCAATTCGCACCTCGGGCAACTGTTTGTATGGAGTTTGCACATTCTCCCCGTGTCTGCGTGGGTTTCCTCCGGGTGCTCCAGTTTCCTCCCACAGTCCAAAGATACGCAGGTCAGGTGAATTGGCCATGCTAAATTGCCCGTAGTGTTAGGTGAAGGGGTAAATATAGGGGAATGGGTCTGGGTGGGTTGCTCTTCGGAAGGTCGGTGTGGACTTGTTGGGCCGAAGGGCCTGTTTCCACACTGTAGGGAATCTAATCTAATCTAAAATCACTGACAAAACTAGTATTTATAGACCATCTCTAATCTTCCTTTATCCTTGAGTTTTGATTAAAAATTGGAATAATATTCATGAAAACTCTAACTACCCATCAGGACAGAATGCTGAAAGTAAGGTTGCTTGCTTTTAGTCAGAAAATATATGCAACAAGTACAGTGAATCAGATGCAAGTAAAACGTGAAAAATGTCTAAGTTTCAACTCTATAATTTTCTAAACTCAATGACATGATCATCTTCATGCTTTTTGAAAAATTGTCAGTATGTACATAATCATGTCTGACAGACTAACAATCAAAACAAATGCCTTTTCTTGAAAAGAATGGTTGAAGGAATAAGGGGCTTATCCATGTTAGCAGTTTTTTTTTAAAAGATATTTTTATTAGAAATTTAATATTTTGACAGATTTACAAAAATAAACAGAACTTTCAAGCACAAACATTAATATAAAAATAGATCTTAAATATATAATCATCAAAATTCAAAGGAATGATACTAAAGAAGAAAGAAAAACAATGAAACTCAGTTAACTACTAATCTAATCCACAATTATCCAGAGTGTATAGTTGAGTCACTTACATCCTTCAAACAAGAGAAAATGTTCTCTAATACACTCATAACAGTATAATAAAAAAGAAACTATTTCCAAACAATAAGAACAAAAAAAATAAAACATGTTTGAATGGAGATCCTCCCCCTTGTTCTCAGGAGGCCTTACTTCCTTTCTAAAGGTCCACCATATCCTCTCCCAAACAGTGTCCCACCCTTGACCCGGGCCCTCCTTAATAGGATTTAGATATAATACCGAGCTAGAGTTAACAGTGAGCGCCCCACCCATACCTGAGTATATCTGATAGCATCAATGCCACGTACAAACACACATAACTATAAAATTACAACTCCAACAAATTACAGTTAAGTATAATAACATAAAATAGCAAAGGAAGACAACCCTGCTCCCAGAAGCAAAAGTAAAGTAGAGTAAAGTATCCATTTCTCCCCACAGAGTGTGGAAGAGGCAAGCCAACATAAATTGTCTCTTACGATTTATTTAAACGAGTCTAAAAGTTCCTTAGCCTCTTCTGGTGATCTAAAATTATACTCGGATCCTTCGTGGTTAAAGCATAACGTCGCTGGGTAGCGTAAGGTGTATTGAATATTTAAGTTCCTTAGACATTTCTTCACCTCATCAAACGCCTTCCTCCTTCGTGCCAAAGCCGGGGAGAAGTCCTGAAATAACATAATCTTGGATCCTTCATGGATCATGGCTTTAGGATCCTTTCCAAGATTTCTGGAGGCATCCAGGAGTATCTGCCTCTCCCTATAACTCTGCAGCCGGAACAGGACCGGGCGTGGGCGCTGGTTTGGGCCAGATCCGCGTACTGCGACCCGGTAGGCCCACTCCACCCTTACCCGGTCAGTTTCAGCCCCCAGGTTTAAAAGCTGGGGCAGCCATCGCTCCAGAAATACTGCTAACTGTCCCTTCTCATCTTGTTCAGGGAGGCCCAGAAGACGGATATTCTTTCTCCGATTTCTATTAACCAGGTCATCCATGTAGATTTCAAAGGCCCTGACTCTCTGCTCCAGAGCTCGTACCTGTTCTGCAGCTGTTTGTGCTGCAGCCTCAGAGGTTGTGGCCTTTAGCTCCGCCCCCTCCACTCGGCCCTGCAGTTCCTCAATAGCCTGGCTGTGCTTTTGTAGCTTTTCTTCGAATGAGTTCCATCTCTGTCGGGATTCTGCGATGAAATTGATGAGTGTCGTTTCCAGCCTGGCAATCATCTCTTCAAGGCCTGTTTTTACATCAGCTGCAGCCGGAGGAGGAGAGGAGGGTGGGGGAGGGGTCTTTGTTTTCTGAGAGCTGCGGGGTCCCTTTGGTTTACTCATTATCCACTTAATATTAAACTGCTTAAATATAATAGTAAGCAGCTAATTAAGGTTAGAAAATTTTTTTGGGTGGTTTGGTAAGTATGGTGGGGGTGAGTAACTCACTTTACCCAGGTTTTGGGAAGAGCACTGTAAACTCAGACTTGCTGAGTCGCCGCCATCTTGGATCTCCCATGTTAGCAGTTTAACTTGAAGATTAATTTGTGTGTAAAGAACTTTTTGTGTTTTCATTGCTTATTTCTTTCAGTTGCAGTTCATCTTGTGTTCTGCAAGATTTCTAGTGGTCTTCTATACTTGATCCCCGGACTGCCACTATTAAACTGAACAGTTTAACGTAACTCTTCAACAATTTGTTTCTCTAAGTCATTCTATACGTGAATACATCTGTTTACCTACTGCAATTCCAAAAACAAAATTCCTTAACCTGTTCCAAAAAGCATCAGGAATGACTAACATTACACTTAAATGTGTGTGATGTAACGGCATCCTACATACTATTCAATTATACGTTTTCACTGGAAGAGAAGATAGTTTTCCCTGTTGTACAATACTTTTCACATTTAAAACATATGAGATGAAGTTTCAGATAACTAGACTTTGTTACTACAAATCTGTCTATCCCTGAGAGTAACATACACAAGTTATTTGATATGTCAACTAAGGGCATTATTTTTATCCCACAGATACATCTATTACAAAGTTTGTGGAAGTCATAAAGACTGGATGGGAGAAGCATTATGTTAATATGATAAACAATTCAGCAACAGGAGCAGCTTTTTGTTTCCTATGTTCCAAGTATCAATTTGAAAGGACACAGTAAGTGATGCCAGGTGGCATTCTCCCAGTTTGCCAATCGGTACTGTAATTTGGATTGGAGACATTCCAGAGACTTCCAGGGGCTGTTAAAGGTAGCCATTTATATAAAAATACCAAAGCCTCCATCCCAGGTTTACCAACAACAAATGAATTAATGAAACTTCAAGTGAAAGTTGGTGTTACTGCTTATGACAAATTTTCATTAAACTGTTATATAATTTATGCTTTCAATTATAAAGTGTTTATTATTTCTCAATCATGAGGTCAGGACATAATTCAATGGCTTTTCTCAAATCAAGTAAGTTATTTGCATTAGCTAAGAGTTTCTGCAAAATTGGCCCTGCAGGTATAAGGGTAAAAAGTGAGGTCTGCAGATGTTGGAGATCACAGCTGAAAATGTGTTGCTGGTTAAAGCACAGCAGGTTAGGCAGCATCCAAGGAATAGGAAATTCGACGTTTCGGGCATAAGCCCTTCATCATTCCTGATGAAGGGCTTATGCCCGAAACGTCGAATTTCCTATTCCTTGGATGTTGCCTAACCTGCTGTGCTTTAACCAGCAACACATTTTCACCTGCAGGTATAAGGTCAGATCCTGCTTTGTTGGAGTATAGAAGCAGTCTTTAGCACAGAGCACAAGCCAAACATCTACTTGAAAGCCCAAAACAAAACTGGTCAATGGAGGTTACCTTTTGCAATAAAAGTAGATAAAAAGAGTGTGTAAGCCAACTCTATGGCTTCAGCTAAGCTTGAGAAGAGTGAACGTAAAATAAACGAAGTTTTGGAGTACAGCCAGAACTTCATGTCTAAGTCCCATAAGGTTTACCTAAAATAGGCCAGTTTATCATAAAACTAAATAAATATCATTATTAGTGAAAGACTTAGTAAAGGGTTCTTACCCGAAGGAATGCATCAAATTTGTTCTGATCACCCACAAGGTGAGCCAAATATGACACGAAACAATAGCCCTTCTCATACGGAGTTTCATTATATGTGTCATCAGGATCAATGCCTAAAATAAGTTACAATGAAATGAATTCAGCAGTTATGAATGAAACAACAAATTAATTTAATTACAATTAAAGAAAAATAAATTTCCTATACTAATGAGCTCACATCTGAGTGTGAAGAAATCTGCAAAATTTGGAAGCAAAGGTTAGGTGGACCATCTAAACTTAGTGCACTAAATATCACTTTTTTCTCTAACATTATCAGAGTAATTGCAATTCAACAAGTTTGCCATTGTTTTTAAATACTTTGGCAGGCTCAAAAGTTTGAAAGGCCCTATATAAATTTATGTCTGCCTATTTTTCATTCTTCTTTACAGTATCAATTACTCAGTAGTCTTGGCACTTTAGTTTCAGATGAAAAAAATGGGAAAATGGGATATAGCAGAATGCAACAAAATGTAATTGAGATGTGCCACAATTGTAATGAACGTTAGCAGTCTATCCCTGGAAACTGAGATAGAGAAGTCAAGGAAGGGAAGGTAAGACTCTCACGTGAGAGAAATAAAGGATGAAATTCAAAGCAAAATTGATAAAATGTTTCCAGATCTATACAAGAGCAGGAAGGGCGAATATAGTCACTGATCTCTTGGAGTATATGGATTGACACCCAAGAGGAACTGGAAGCAGAGGTGTTCCACAAACCCCTCTGCACAAAGAAAGATAGGAGTGCCAAAAGGTCCATATGTGTACCAAGTCACACCTATATTTGGAGAAAACGAGACGAATTAAAGAAACTGTTCAAAAAAGAACAAGCTCAGCAATGCGGAGAAGGTTGAAGATGGATTAGGATTGTTCAGACTTCCATTTAAGAAGCTAAAAGACAGCCTGCAGATTGTCCTGGTGAGGGATGGAGGTGTAGAGGGGTTGCACATCCATGGTGAAGAGGTGGTGCCTGGGGTCAGGAAACTGGAAACTGTGAAACTGATGCAAAAGTATCAGAAGAATGAAATGGAAGTTAGAAGAGACTGAACAAAATGACAAAAAAAAACCTAGAATAGGAAGAGGTAAGTTCAGTGTTGAGGGAACAAGTTGAAACAGTGGGCATGCTATGGCATTATGTTGGTAGAAGTGGGCCAGAAGAGGCTGAGGGAACTGCAAGGTGGTAAGCTGTGCAGCAAAGATCACTGAGGAGAAAAGTTCAGTGACAATCCTAGAAACAATGGCACAATGTTCAGTGGTGGGCTCATGGCCCAGGTCAGAGAAAGTGTTGGAGAGTTGATGCGTAACCTCTACAAGTTACAGGTCAGTGCACCAAATGAGGGGTAGATCGGAAAGAATAGAATACAGCAAATCTTGGGAGAAAGCTAGCTTAGAATAGATGAGGGAAGCAGAGAAATTGAGGTGAGCAAATCAATGTCTTCTATATAAGAACTATACAAAATGTGAATCTAAACAAAGCAACAATTGCAAAATGTTTTCAACCATTCATTTCTGTTCACTTCATTGAAATATTCACTTGATTCTGGTGCACTAATAATCATAAAAATTATAGAGCAGGCTCTATTAATTAGAAAGATTTTTGAAATTAAGTCTCTATCAGGATTCACTAAATGAATCTAAACAAAGCTTTTTTTTATTCATTAAATTCATGTAGGTTGATTCAGTTCTGCAGAACAGTCTTTTGGGTTAAAAAGTTACTTCTATTTTACTTTCCATAAATGTTGCCAGACCAATGGAGTTGCTTTAGCACTTTGTTTTTGTGTAGATCTAAAGGCTAAACTCTCACCTGGTTCAATTTTGACCTTCAGTTTGTTGAGTGGATGGTCCTCCCCTGTGTTATCCATATGTTGACGAAGCAAGGCTCTCCCTGTAGCAGCCTCAAGACAAGTATATGCCGCACCTGAGAAATAAAATGTACAGAGATTAACCTACTAACAATACCTGTAACATCATGCAACAGTGCCTATGTGCAAATAAAATTGGATAGAATTGACAGCAGTTTGACAGGGGCTGGATTTAGGTTTAAAGAGCAAAACTAGGAATAGACAACAATCTTTCAGAGATAACCAAACTTTCCCTCATACTCTCCTGGAGTGCCACAGCCAGGGACAATGAGAATACTCATAACTAGTTAGACCCCACCTTTAAAGACCAATGAATCTGTTTTTAAAAAATCTCCCTTTTCTTTAGGCCCTTCCACTTCATAAAAATATGAACAAAGATGCATGTACAATTTGTTCACATGCTGTTTGATTAGACACCTTATGATCTGCTGTACTTCATAGAAAGCAAACCCTTTCAACAACTTCCCAAAATGAGATGTGATTAACTTCTCGTCAGTTCCTTACCATGAGTCTATTCAACTTGACAACTCATCATATCAGAAAATCTCCATTATAAATATTAGGAGAAGAAACAATTCCCTTCATTGGCTCCGTTAGAAAAAGTGTTTTAACCCCAAAATCAAAATTAGGTGACACTTAAGCATTTACATTTTAAATCATATGAAATAAATAAATGTATTTTAAAAACTCTTAAAAAAGTAGTACTAGGCTCAATACCTCACTTGAGCAGTATACCCAAATGGCACGAAGATGAATAATAAGCATTATCACATTTTTAGAAATCACAATTGGAAGACTGAAATTCTAAATCACTAATGTACACTCTTAAAAGACATACCATAAAGTTCTGTTGAAATTCTCCGCTGAGCGTACATTGTAAAGCCTTCATTAAGCCAGAAATCTCCCCAGTTGGCATTTGTTACAAGATTGCCAAACCAGCTGTGAGAAATCTCATGGATGATGACATCAGCCAATGAACGATCTCCAGCCAACAGACATGGAGTAACAAACGTAAGACAGGGATTCTCCATCCCACCAAATGGGAAAGACGGAGGCATGAAGAGAAGATCATACCTTAGAATATTACAAGAAACTTGGGGTTATTTATTTTAAACATATAAAAACATCCCCCAAATGGATCCACACGTGATTTTCTCACTATATCATGTCCCAATACTCATCTTCTCCTCACCAACAATGGCATTCAACATGAATCGTAAATTAGTTCTGCAAATGAAGACTTGAGATGGTCACTGTAGCTGGATGAAAGAATGGATCTGTATCAGAATATGTAACCTCTGGAAGAATTGATGAAATTAGGCTGGGACAGAGCTGTATTCTGCAGCTTGCAATCGGTCTCGATGGGCGCATCCTGTGACTTTCTCCATTAAGTTTCTTACCCTATACTATAGCTCACACGTTACAAAAATGGGATCCGCAAAAATCCAGGCTATTGCCAGTTGATAAATCAGTTCAGTTACTCGAGTTTATTTTCCACAGTAGAATAAAAATAGAAGCTTGATAAACCTCAAATTCAGGCAGCATTGATGGAAAGAAAAAATAGATTCAACATTTCAGATGATTGACCTTTTATCAGAACTCATTAACGCAGCTGAGTATTTTTATCATTTTATTTTTATTTCAGACTTTCAGCATCTCCAGAATTTATCTTTCACTTTCTATACTGCAATCTGCAGTTTCATCTTGGCTTTCTGGAATCTATTCACGAATCTTGCTACTCCCTTGATTTCAAAAGAACAAAAACAAAAGATTTTTGAAAACCACACCTCAGTGGAGAGCAATTCCCAGAAGCTAGCTCAGTACAGCTGCAAAAACAAAAGAACTTGCGTAACAAACAGACAGTTCACTCTGTAACCTATCACTCAATCTGAGAAATGACGTGCAATCTTTTGGACGTCCCTTTAAAAGACACAACAGACACTCTGGTTGAAAGTTTTATCTTCTAGCAAATGTGTATATATTTTAAATTTGGCTGCTAGATTTTGTGCGGCTAAACAACATACAGGCCGAGAGCCACGAGCAATCAAATTAGATTAGACTTACAGTGTGGAAACAGGCCCTTCGGCCCAACAAGTCCACACCGACCCGCCGAAGCGAAACCCACCCATACCCCTACATTTACCCCTTACCTAACACCACGGGCAATTTAGCATGGCCAATTCACCTGACCCGCACATCTTTGGACTGTGGGAGGAAACCGGAGCACCCGGAGGAAACCCACGCAGACACGGGGAGAACGTGCAAACTCCACACAGTCAGTCACCTGAGTCGGGAATTGAACCCGGGTCTCAGGTGCTGTGAGGCAGCAGTGCTAACCACTGTGCCACCGTGCTGCCCACAAAATGGAATTTAGTTTGGGGCACAGAAACAAGTCATAAGACCACAGAACTTTATGGTGCAGAAGGTGGTGATTCAGCCCCTTGTATCTACAGTGGCACTAAGTCCAAACGTTCAGAGAGCCAAACTGTCTTTTTTCTGTAACTCTGCACATTATATGATTATTTAAGCACAAACAATGTCTTCTTGATTGTTGCAATCAACCCTGCCTCCTCCACACTTGTAGGCACTGCATTCTAGACCTTGGCTTATAACTATTGACTGTGAGAAAAAGCTTTTCCTTACCTTGCATATGCTTCTTTTGCAAAACACTTTAAAAGCATGTGATCTGATTCTCAATTTTACATGTCAGAAGTTTCTCCCTTTTTACTATGCCCTGACCTCTAATGATTTGGAAAAACTTCTATCAAATCTCCCCTCAGCCTTCTCCTTAGTCTCAACTTCTCAAATCCAACTTTATAACATGTTATAGAAAGAAAACAATAATTTTTTTTGATCAGGAAAAGCATCTGCAGCTTATCATGTTCTCAGGACTTCAGAAGCAAACAATAATAATGAATTACTTTTGAAACAGAAATATTCTAGCCAGGATACTAGGAAATTTCTTTCAATGTTTTCCAATTCATGCCATGACATCTTTTACATCCACTTGCGTGAACAGATGGAACCTCTGCCTAATCGAAGCAGAAAGATTGCAACTCTGTCATCGCAGCTATCCCAAAAGTACTCCAATGAAGGGACTGCCTAGATTGCAAGTTTAAATTCATAATGTGGATTTAAATTCAGAGAAGACTGCCACCAGCCGCAAAACAATAACGCGAAAACAATTTTAAGAACTTTGAAAATGAACTTTTTTTGAAAAATAAACCCAGGATCTAGTCAAAGAATATACTTATTATCGTGGATATTTCTCATTCCTTTAAAGTTTTCTATCCAACACTGTTTTCCAATTCAATTGATCGATGTCAGTGATTGAAACCCTAACTATTAATTACATCATAAAAATGTCAAACTAGAATTTTATTTATAAATTACTAAATAGTTTGTAAATGACCAGATTATAATCGATATCAAGGGTGTAGTGGAGACTGTCAACAACAATGAACATGTACATAATGAACAGATAAGGACAGTAAATTAATGAAATGACCTCAGAAATAGCATGTGCATTGCCCCCTATATTTCAGCTAATCAAACACAAACAAGTTGTGCTTCAGAATAGCAAAATGTTAAATCATTGCTTAATGAACAATGTCATTGAAAACAGCAGACAATGGAGTTAAAACCTACAATCTAATCTGCAGGGGTTTATGATGATCACAGTCCTCCTCAATGAAGCAAAGACAGAAATTGCTGGCTGTTTCAGATCCCCAGAATTTGCAGTTCTGTTTTATTGGTTCTTCAATTAAATCTTTCTTTAGTACCCACTATTCTAGACTGTGCCATTAGGCACAGAGTTGAAGATTTTAAACACCGGGGTATCATGTCAAACACTGACAGCAATAGACACACTGATTTACTGATGTGCATTGCAAAACTAATGTTATACAAATGAGAAAAAAACTGTCCTACTGTTTATGATTTATGCTTATTCAAGCAAAGTTGAAGATTCAGTAAGAACCTTATGAAAAGATATTTAAAAACACAACAAATTCAATCGGGTCAAGTTTAATAACATATTGCGAAATAGGCATTTAAAAAATGCCAGTTAGGAGTGGTTCATATTAAAGCTGTACTATGAATGTCACAAAGCACATTAAGAAAAACGAATAATGAAAATGAAAACAGTGAGAGAAGGCAGAGGTTCACATGTGAAAAACTTGAAAGACAAGAGGAAGACGACAAGAGAGGGCATGCGAGAGTGTATGCAAAAGGCAAAAGAAGTATGAGAAAAATGATGCAATTAAACTTGCATGTCAAAGGTTTGATTCTCCAATGTCCAGGAGTTAACATATATGCAGTTGGAATTAGCAAATAGACGTAAATTTAGAGAAAGCGAGTTTGCTCATGCAAAGAGGAAATAATTCAGTTTGCTTCTTTCAGGCATGAGAAATTTCAATTCGAAAAGGCATTTGTTATCAGCGTTTCAGTTAATTTATTGAGAATCTGTGACAAGCAATTTGCTTTTATGGAAAACACCATAATAAAATGTTTATGTTGGTAGATCCAACATTAAGTATGTAATTTTAAGTTAAATGTAAAAGAATTAACAAAAGCAATGACAATGTGAAGTGCGGTTTGTGTGCAGGAACTGTGCGCTTACAAGATTTTTTGAATAAAAGACAGCAGAAAAATTTACCTTCCCCATACATATGGCCCAAATAGCTTTTCACCAACTTTCAAGAAATCTTCAATCACACCATCATATTCTTCTTTAGCAGCTTCTAACAGACTGGGTTCAGTCCAGACACGGCTCCTGTCCCAGAAATATGATTACTATCAATATTTTTAAACAATAAGAATGAAACAATGAAATCTATGCACTTTAGTCAACATAATTTCTCTACTGAGGTGACAGACATTTTCAGGAGATAGAATTGTTTAGTTCACTGGAGGTAGCATAACGTCCAGAAAACAAATCTAGATCCTGTTACCACCTCTTATTATATATTGTGACTACAAGTTGACAGCATTCATTGAATGCTCAAATTTATAGCTAAACACAAAAAAAGGGATCTCTTCTTCAGATGTAAACTGAAGATGACCGTGAAAACAATTCAAATACGAAACAGACAGAGGACCATTCAGACCAATTTATAATTGTACCACGAATTCTATAAAATTTTATAAACAAAACAGAGTAAAAGAGGTGAGAAAGATTGAACCAAAACACATATGGCAGTGTTTAAAAGACTAGGTGCAAGGAGGTACAAAACCAGAAAGAAAGCAAACAAAAGAATTCAATAAAGACCACCTCCTCTGAGTTACAGTACTAATTCAATATGTGCACAATGTAGAACTGGACAGTCAAGTGTGGATTTGGAGGAGGAAAGAATGCTCATACATGGGCAAGAAAGGCAAGCAATCAGATCAAGCCCAGAGCTTTGCTTTTAGACACAAAAACACATCATGACCACATTAGGGAAAACCGCTCTTCAGGCTATTTACAATGAAAAATACGGTCTTATTTTTTGTTCATAGAAGGTGTATATTACTAGCTAGACCAACATTTGTTGTCCATTCCTAATTTCACTTAAGAAAGTGAAAGGTGGTGAGTCAACTTCTTGAACTGCCAAAATCTTTGTAGTGCCACAGTACTTTTTAGGACAGAGTTGCAGGGTTTTGAGTGGATAAGCAATAATTTAGTTCTGAGTTAGGATGGTATATGGCTTGGAGGGATGATAATAATGTTTGAAGTTGATTCCATTGTTGCCAATGTTAATAATGTACGCTTAAAGAGGAGGAGTCATACAGCACCAATCCGACTCTTCAGCCCAGCTCATCCATGCTGAGCAGGTCCCCAAACTAAACTAGTCCCATTTGTCTGCATTTGGTCCAGATCCTTCTAAACCTTTCCTATTCATGTAACTGCCCAAATGTCTTTTAAATGTTATAATTGTACCTGTATCTAGCAACTTTGGGAAAATGATGTGGTCCAATTCATAAAATCGTTTCTTTCATAGTGATTCAAGAAGTGTTGTCCAAAAACAGATCAATTTGTTTTACTTACATTTGGTGGTGCTTTAGTGAAGGACCCTGGATGAAGGGGCTGTCCTATGATGAGAAGCTGTGTAAATTAGATCAATATTCTCTAGTGCTGAGAAGAGTGAGAAGTGATCTCATTGAAAATGTACAATATAACGAAGGAGCTTGATGGGGTAGGTGGTGAAGGGGCAGTCTTAAAATAAGGGATTGATCATTTGGGACTAAGAAGAGAAATTACTTCACTCAAAAGGTTTGTGTATCTGTTGAATTCTGTATCTCAGGAGGCTGGTGGATGCAGTATCACTGAATACATTTAAGGCTGAGATAGACTGTGAGACGGTCTCAGGGAATCAAAAAGGTGAGGGGAGCAGGTAGGGTTGAAACTTGATCATGTTAAATGCTGGAGCAGGTCGATCAGGCTGTGGACTATTCCTTTTTCAGTTTCTAGTGTTATGTTGTTATTCCACAAAATTCATTCATCCCCTGATATGCTCAAGATCTGGCATATGGACAGGCCTTAACATTGCTAAATGGTCACCCATAAGTATTGAAATTTCACTCTATTGAATCCTTTCAGCTCACCACTGGAACATCTGGCACATCACTGGATCCAGCTAGTGAAAGATTTCCCTTGTCTACAGATACATATTTCCTATCTTCCTCATGAAAACTAGGAGAGGATGCCAAACATTAACCAGCAACACATTTTCAGCTAAAGTGCAGCAGGTCTGGCAGCATCCAAGGAACAGGAAATTCGACGTTTCGGGCAAAAGCCCTTTCCTGATGAAGGGCTTTTGCCCGAAACGTCGAATTTCCTGTTCCTTGGATGCTGCCTGACCTGCTGCGCTTTAACCAGCAACACATTTTCAGCTGTGATCTCTAGCATCTGCAGACCTCACATTTTACTCGATGCCAAACATTAGACAAGCGTATGGCTCCTGCAAAGTGCAGAATCTCATTAATGGCAAATACTTGACCACTGGCATAATAAAACTCTGCAACATGTAAAATTACAAGATTCACTAGACCAATGCTTTGTTGCACAATTACCAAGGTACATACAACATAGAAAAATAAAGCGCAAAACAGGCCCTTCGGCCCTCGACGTTGCGCCGACCTGTGAACTAATCTAATCCCAACCCCCACACTATCTCATCATCACCCATAACTCATCCAAGGACTGTTTAAATGTCCCTAATGTGGATGAGTTAACTACATTGGCAGGTAGGGCATTCCAAGCCCTTACCACTCAGAGTAAAGAACCTGCCTCTGACATCTGTCTTAAATCTACTAACCCGCAATTTGCAGCTACGCCTCCTTGTACAATCTGACGTCATCATCCTAGGAAAAAAAGACTCTCAATGTCCACCCTATCTAATCCTCTGATCATCTTTTATGTCTCTATTAAATCCCCTCTTAGCCGCCTTCTCTCCAATGAGAACAGATCCAAGTCCCTTAGCCTTTCCTCATAAGGCCTTCATTCCTGACGAGGCAACATCCTGGTAAATCTCCTCTGCACCTTTTCCAATGCTTCCACATCCTTCCTGTAATGGGGCAACCCAAACTGTACACAATATTCCAAGTGAGCCCTGAGTGGCATTTTGTACAGTTGCAGCATGACATCATGGCTCCGGAACTCAATCCCTCTACCAATAAAATCTAACACATTGTGTGCCTTCTTAACAGCACCATCAACCTGGGTGGCAACTTTCAGGAATTTATGTACATGGACACCAAGATCCCTCTGCTCATCCACACGACTAAGAATCTTTCCAGCGACCCCGTATTCTGCCTTTGGTATTCTTTCCAAAGTGAATCACCTCACATTTATCTGCATTCAACGCCATTTGCCACCTTTCAGCCCAATTCTGCAGTTAACTAAGTCCCCTTGTAACATTCTTCCACACTGTCCACTACTCCACTGAGTTTAGTGTCACCTGCACACTTACTAACCCATCCACCTATGCCTGTGTCTAAGTCATTTATAAAAATGACAAACATCAGAGGTCCCAAAACAGATCCTTGTGGCACACCACTAGTAAGTGGACTCCAGGCTGAATATTTTCCATCAACCACCACTTGCTGACTTCTTTCAGAAAGCCAGTTTCTAATCCAAACTGCTAAATCACCCTCAATCCCATACCTCAGCATTTTCTCCAATAGCCTCCCATGTGGAATCTTACCAAAGGCTTTACTGAAGCCCCATGTACATCATGTTAAATGCTCTACCCTCATCCACATGCTTGGTCATCTTCTCAAAAAACGTAATGAGGTTTGTGAGACACTACCTGCCCTTGATGAAACCATGTCGACCATCTCCAATCAAATTGTTGCTCGCTAGATGATTATAAATCCCATCTCTTATAATGCTTTCCTAAACTTTCCCTTCAGACATAAGATAGAATATTATGTATAAACTATAGTTCTTTATTTTGACAACCCTCTTCTTACCACACTGCTCCCTAAAAACCTCAGTCTTGTCACCCCAATCTATATTAATTCTTTCAGATTCCTGCCACTTGTAGGTAACATTAATGGAGTCCTTTTGACAATAGAAGCAATTATAATAAACCAAATGATATAACCATAAGTTCCACAGAAAGTGACAGCAATTTATCAATCTATTCAACATCCTTTTCTATTGCTGGCCTCTAATCAGAATGTAAAGATTGTTAAACGTCTGATCTCATGCTCTAAAAGCCTGTTTTGTATGGTGGCATCTCATTGAATCAAGCACCATGCCCATAATACAAACAGAACACACACTCCCATTTAAACAATCTTAATAGTCTTCCTTAGTCTAGAAGAGCACACCCAATGACCTAACATGAGACAATACATTCACTCAAATAACCAACTCTAAATAGGTGGAGGTTTCTCCTAAGCCCAAAGCAAAATAAAAATGCTGCATCCCTTTAAGAACTGCATTCCTTATTTCCCACATACCTGTTGCCATAGCAATCAGTGCACATGCAAAATGTAGAAACAGAATATTTTAATTAAATGGCGTTGCCAAATAACACCTGCAGTCCTATAATAAGCCTTATGTTTCATTATATTTGAATCCTTTTATAGAATCAGTGGGCCTCATCACATGACATAACAGGAAACAAATACAATCCGAATTCACTTTATTGGTCATAGGTACAAAAAAAACGACTATACTAAAGGAATGTTTTTGACATAATTTTGAAAAACAAAAACTGCTTAGTCTTTTTGCATTCCTCATTGACAGTGAAAAGCTAGGAATTCACCCCGTCATCATTATTAATTACTTACTGTAATAAATGTGATATCCTGTTCAGCAAAAGGGAAAGAACTTTCATTTTGACACTGATGGAAATTAAGTTGTATGTTAACTGTTACATACTGGCAAGAAGACAATAAAGTGGTTTCTCTGCACTGTTAAACTCCATTGCGAGTTCTACAGAATCATACAATCCCGATAGTGCAAAAAGAGGCTATTCAGTCCATCGAGTCTGTACTGACCTTCCAAACAGCACCCCACGCAGATCCAACCGTCTCCATAATCCCGCATGGGATTTTTAAACCATGGCTAACCTACCTAACTAGCACACCCCTGAATATTTTAGGGCAAATTTATTTTTAACATGGTCAATCCACCTATCCTGCACATCTTTGGCCTATGGGGCACCCAGAGGTCTCCATGCCAACATTTATCCAATGCTACAATTGAACCTGGTTGCCTGGCACTGTGAGACAGCAGTGCTAAACACTGTGCTACCGCGGCAAAGAGAAGTTTGAAAAGTTTTGGTGACAAGGAATCACTTTTGATGATCTGTCATTTCTGGGTCATTTCAAATGGATTGAATTTTTTGACTTGAAGTTATTTGAAACTTTAGTTTCTGTTTACTTTCTATCTACTTTTGCAGACCAATCCATTTGGACAAAATCAAAGTGATCCAGTATTTCAACATTCAAAAAAGTTTATGCATGTAATACACAGAACAAAGTCCATATTTACAATATAACATGGCTTGGCTAGATTATGTTCATGCATCAGTTACCATGACCCCACATGCCAGCAAAAAACAGCAATAAAGCAGAGTAGTAACATTTGCTATGTCAGTAAAATGTTCAACTATTACAGATAAACATAGGAAACAGGTTATTAAAGTATTTTGTAGAAATGTTATGTTCTGTACTCATGTAGCTTTGAGCCAAGCTCCAGAAGTCTCCACTCCCATTCAGTGAAACCAGCTTTCTGTACTCGCTCCCGCACCCCCTTCTATCTCTGTTTTGTCTCCCTTGCCCCAACCCCTGCTTCCCCCAACTCACTTACTCATGCCCTCTGTACTCCCATCCACCTCACTCAACCACTCCTCCATCTTCCCCATTATCTATATTTCTCTAGGTTGCTCAGATGTGGGAGAGCTGGACTAGGCAGAAGTGGCTGTCATTTGCTAAGAGCAAGTAGCATTGTGATTGGCTGCTTTTAAAACATCTTGTCAAATTTAACTGACAGTTTGGAGTAAGCTGCTTATGACAAATCGGGCATCTTCTTGGATTTTCAACTAGGCTGGGCAAAAAAAAAGTCCAACATTAACAATTCCAATTTCTTTTACCCAGATTGCGCAGAAACTCACAAGGTTGTCTGATGTCAGGAGCAGCTTACTTAAAGTGACCATTAGTGAATCTAACAAGTCACTTCTTGCTTTAAACATTAAATGCAGAAACAAGAGTTCAAATAGCAGATTTCTAATTTCCCAATGTAGGAAGTCATCACTTGGTAAAAACGTCTCATCTTTGAAACTCTAGCCACTACAAAATAGCTAGACAGAGGATGAGCTCACCTTGGTCCAACATCAGCAGAGACAATGTCACCAACTGCTAAAGCAACAAGATATGAAGGAATTGGGTGTTGCATTTTGAAGTGGAATATGTTTTTCTCTTCATCGTGATCCCAGTTAGTTGCACTCATAACTGCTGTAAAGCCTTTAGGAACCTAAAAGATAAGTGACAGTAATATTAAACATTCACACATTGTCCAAGAGAAATATTTCTATTTCTTATCTAGAAATTACAAGACTAACGGATCATCAATTAGTCAGGCTAGATTCATCTCACTTTTGTTGTGAATAGAAGGTATCCTTCAGTAACTGGGCACACTGCCAGGCCGTTGGCAATGTTAATGTTACACTTCAGCACGGAAACAACCAACATGTGGAAGGACTAGAGCATGGGATCTGGAAACAACCAACATGTGGAAGGACTAAAGCATGGGATCTGGCATTTGTTAATGGTGTCTGGCCTCTAATGCGGTGTTGTAGTTTTTTTTACTGCCTTCTACAGAAAGCAAAATTATGATTTTTTTGGGATATATAAATATTGTAATAATCAATCCAATAAATAATCAAGCCGAGATTAGTATGTGTGCGCATGTCTTCTGGGCTTTTGAAATGGCGTGTGCTGAATTTTCAGTCTGTGAAGACAACTGCAATTCTATTTGGTTTTTAAAATTCCTGGATTCCAAACTGCACTGCAGGCCCAATCATATAAAATTTGTTCAGCCCTGACAACATAATTCATGCGCTCTTTATCTGGTTGAATGTACAAAAGTCTTTTTCATTCCAACATCACTGTGTCACTTCAAATTTATATATTGTGTAGCAATTGATGTATCTGAATATTTAACAACCATAACTATGGTTGGTTTATCATTTCCCATGGTCATCAGCTTAAAATCTGCTATTCAGAGGAAATCTTAAAGCAGATATTTTGAATAGATTCTACCCTTCGCTGTCACGAAGCTTGTTTCAATGAAAGGTATGGAATGGACAGTAATCAGTAAACATTCCAAATCATAGCATCATTGAAAGAAAAAAGATTACACCAATAACATGTTCAATGCATCCCTCATATCAGCAGTTTCTCAGTGTTAAAACAGTGAATTAAAAAGGAAAAAAAAATCAAAATTCCCAGTTGGAAACATGTAGAATCATGTAGTGGTTAGCACTGCTGCCTGACACCACCAGGGTCTCAGGTTCGATTCCATCCTTGGGCAACTGTCCGTGTGGAGTTTGCACATTTTCCCAGTGTCTGCGTGGGTTTCCTCCGGGTGCTCCAGTTTCCTCCCACAGTCCAAAGATGTGCAGGTCAGATGAATTGGCCATGCTAAATTGCCGGTAGTAGTAGGTGCATTAGTCATAGGGAAATGAGACTGGATGGGTTACTCTTCGGAGGGTCGGTGTGGACTGGTTGGGCCAAAGGGCCAGTTTCCACACTGTAAGGTAATCTAATCTAAAAAAAACAACTCCTTGAATCATTAATCACTTGTTTTAAGAGGTCAAATTGTCTCACTCTAGAGTAAGATTACTCAATGTTTCATTTTGAAAATCACACACAGGCCTTCAGCAGAGTAATAGCAAATTATTTGAGAATTCTGTCTGGGTATCTTTCTGCAGTTTTCAACCCTCTTTATCTGAGCTCAGTTAAATTTAGAGGAAAAGTTAATATGTAGGTCTTACCTTAATGGAGGCTGAATAAGAACTCTTAACTGCAGGGGTATCAAAACAAGGGAAGAAGGACCTGTTCAAGACAGCCTGGCCTTGAGTGAAGAGGTATGGCTTGACTTTTCCTGCTGTCTGTTCTGGGTCCAGCCAAACAACCTAACAAAAATAATGCAATAACAAGCTGTATTCATACAGAAACAGAGCATTTTACCTGCACGGCAGCAGAGTATGTGCTCTTCCTGGCTGGGGTGTGGAAGAAGGGGAAAAAAGACCTATTCAGCACAGGAAAGCCAGACGTATATAGAAAAGCTTTCTCTTTGTTGGCAGTCTGTACTGGATGAAGCCAGGAAATCTGGAGTGGCAAAATGCAAAGAAATAAGTTAACTTTTACATTAGAAAAATACTGCCAAAATACTGTGGAATATCGACTTCAGCTTTTAGCAATATTGTTCATGGCAATTTGAATATAGTTATAGTTAAAATGACTGTATACTGGCTACATTTCAACAAGTACTTAAAGTACTTTGGGACAATCCAATTTGTGAAAGGTGTTGTAGAAATACAATTAGTCCTCTTCCTTTTTAAAATTTTCACTGCTTTTTTTTAAACTAATTGGTTACATTTGTACCTACTGTAATGTAGGAATTTCCTACTCCTATCAACGTCTGTCAAGTTTCAATAATCAAAGATCAATCAATTGGTCACCAATAGCACCCAGAGTGATCAATGTTAACTTCAAGGCTTGAACTATTAAATACAACTATTCAAACTGGTCTTTTAAAAAAATGTCTTCAGTTCATCCCACTCACCTTCACTAATAAATAATGAGGGGTTGGTGAGCTCAGATGGCTAGATGGCAGAATAAAGCCAGTAGTGTGCGTTCAATCCCTGTACTGTCAGTTGTAGTTGACAGAGGGCTACTTCCTCACCTCAGCCAACATGTAGAGCAGTTACTCTCCAAGCTGTGCATAACAAGTTATATGTCTCTAATGAAGAGAGATGCCTATAGTCCTTTCAATAAGGCAATGTCATACCTTAAAAAAGTTCAGTTGCTCTTTAATTTCAGAAACAGTGAAGAATTTTTGTTTTGTAGGCTATGATCATAATTGCCTTAGAAAAGCTGTCAGATCAGCAATGAGATCCCCCCCCCACCCCCCCATTTAATAGGGTGATCAGTAACTGCATACAAGTTTAACATCAAACCAGGAAATCTCTTCTGCCTTCTGCTAGCTTCTAAGCAGCTGCCAGTACAGAATAACGCAAAGATGCATATCTTATTGGCAGAGGTCAGAAATAGGAAGGGTGTGGAAACAATGTTGAGGCTGTACTACAGGCCTTCCAACACTGAATGTGAGATAAAGTGCAAGTATGTAAACAGATCATGGAAAGGAGCAACAGGGTGGTAGTGATGGGAGTTTTAATTTTCCTAACATTGACTGGGATTCACTTAGTGTTAGAAGTCTAGATGGAGCAGAACTTATAACGAGCATTCGGGAAGGTTTTCTAGAGTAGTATGTAAATAGTCGACCTCGGGAAGGAGCCATACTGGACCTGGCGTTGGATAATGAGCCCAGTCAGGTGGTTAATGTTTCAGTAGGGAATTACTTTGGGAATAGTGATCATAATTCCATAAGTTTTAGAATACACATGGACAAAGACGAGAGTGGTCCTAAAGGAAGAGTGCTAGATTAGGGAAGGCCAATTGTACCAAAATTTGACACGAGCTGGAGAATGTAGATTGGGAGCAGCTCTTTGAAGGTAAATCCACATTCAACATATGGGACGCTTTTAAAGAGAGGTTGATTAGAGGCCAGAAGAGGTATGCTCCTGTGAAAATGAGGGATTGAAATGGCAAGGTTAGGGGAAATGTGGATGACGGTGAAATTGAGAGACTGGCTAAGAGGAAAAAGGATGCGTGTATAAGGTCTAGGCTGAAGACAGACAAAGCTTTGGAAGAACATCAGGAATGTAAGACCAATCTGAAACGAGGAAGTAAGAGGGCTAAAAGGGGTCACGAGATATTTTTAGCAAATAGGATTAAGGAAATTCCCAAAGCCTTTTTCTCATATATAAGGAGCAAGAAGGTAACTAGAGAAAGGGTTGCCCACTCAAGGACAGAGGAGAAAAATTATGCGTGGAGTCAGAAAACGGGTGAGATTCTTAACAAGTACTTTGCATCAGTATTCACAGAGAGGGACAGAACGGATGTTGAGGTTAGGGATAGCAGTTTGATTACTCGAGGTCAAGTCAGCATAAAGACGGAGGAAGTGTTGTGTATTCTAAAAGGCATTAAGATAGACAAGTCCCCAGGTCCGGATGGGATCTACCCAGGTTACTGAAGGAAGCGAGAGGGGAAATAGGCTTTAATATGTAGCTTTGCAGCATCCTTGTACATGGGTGAGGTCCCAGAGGACTGGAGATGTAGTCCCCTTGTTAAAGAAGGGTAGAGATACTCCAAGTAATTATAGACCAGTGATAAGGAAGCTGCTGGATAAGATACTGAGGGATTAGATCTATGCCCATTTGGAAGAAAACAGGCTTATCAGTAATGGACAGCATGGTTTTGTGCGTGGAAGGTCATGACTCACAAACCTAATAGCATTATTTGAGGAGGTGACAAAGTTGATTGATTGGGGAATGGCTATAGATATCATATACATGGACTTTAGTAAGACGTTTGATAAGTTTCCCCATGCTAGGCTGATGGAGAAGGTGAAGTCACATGGGATCCAGGGTGTTCTAGCTAGATGGATAGAGAACTGGCTGGGCAACAGGAGAGAGAGAGTAGTAGTGGAAGGGAGTTTCTCAAAATGGAGAGTTGTGACCAGTGGTGTTACTGCTGTTTGTGATATATTATTTATGATTTGGAGGAAGATATCGGTTGATGATAATCAAGTTTGCAGATGACACCAAGATTGGCAGAGTAGCAGATAGTAAAGAGGACTGTCAGAGAATACAGTAGAGTATAGATAGATTGGAGAAATGGGCAGGGAAAAAGCAGATGGAGCTCAATCCGGGCAAATGCAATCAGATGCATTTTGGAAGATCACATTCAAGTGCGAAATATACAGTAAATGAAAAAATCCTGGGGAAAATGGATGCACAGAGAGATCTGGGCGTTCAGGTCCACTATTCCCTGAAGGTGGCAACGCAGGTCAGTAAAGTGGTCAAGAAGGCATACCCTTGCTTTCCTTCACTGGATGGGGTATTGAGTACAAGAGTTGGCAGGTCATGTTACAGTTGTACAGGACTTTGGTTCAGCAGCATTTGGAATACTGTATACAGTTCTGGTCACCAAACTATCAAAAGGGTGTGGATGCTATGGAGAGGGTGCAAAGGAGGTTCACCAGGATGTTGTCTGGTATGGAGGGCATTAGCTATGAAGACAGATTGAATACATTAGAATTATTTTCATTAGAAAAATGAAGGTTGGGGGGGAACCTGATTGAGGTCTACAAAATCATGAGAGGTATAGACAGGGTGGATAGCAAGAAGCTTTTTCCCCCCAGAGTGGGAGTGTTCAATTACTAGAGGTCACGAGTTCAAAGTGAGTGGGAAAAGTTGAGGGGAGATATTCGTGAAAAGCTCTTTACGCAGAGAGGGAGGAGGCCTGGAATGCATTGTCAGCAGAGGTGGGAGAAGCAGGAATGATAGCATCATTTAAGATGTATCTAGACAGATACATGAATAAGGAGAATTCCGCCTAGGAACCCTCCAACCACAAGGGATGAACTCAGATTTCTCCAGTTTTCTCATTTCCCCTCCCCCCACCTTGTCTCAGTCAAATCCCTCGAACTCAGCACCGCCCTCCTAACCTGCAATCTTCTTCCTGACCTCTCCACCCCCACCCCACTCCGGCCCATCACCCTCACCTTGACGTCCTTCCACCTATCGCACCTCCAATGCCCCTCCCCCAAGTCCCTCCTCCCTACCTTTTATCTTAGCCTGCTGGACACACTTTCCTCATTCCTGAAGAAGGGCCTATGCCCGAAACGTCGATTCTCCTGTTCCTTGGATGCTACCTGACCTGCTGAGCTTTTCCAGCAACACATTTTCAGATACATGAATGGGCAGGGAGCAGAGGGATTCAGATCTTTAGAAAATAGGCAGCAGGCTGAGATAGAGGATCTGCATTGGCACAGACTTGGAGGGCCGAAGGGCATGTTCCTGTGCTGCAAGTTTCTTTGTTCTTTATATGCTAAATTAATTTGGCTGATTCTTACAAAACATCAGATTTCCATACTTACCTATATTCAGACATGAAAAGCTTAATAAAAAGTCCCAAAGTTTTTGCCATTATGCTCCTAATATACAAATATTTAATAATTTCTGAAATTTCTCTCCCTGATATTATGTTTAAAATAATTTGATTAATGCCCGTAATAAAGTCACAGCATGGAAATTCAGACAAACAATTTAATTTAGTAATCAATAATGCAATTTCAGGACCAAAGTTTACTAAACTGGTTTCGAAATTTACAGGGATAAGCAGCAAAAGAAGTGGGTGGCGCACTTGTTCGTGAAGTGCAGGGGTAAATATTGGAGAAGTGTAGATGAACAGAAATTTGATATTTTCATTCACTACTTTTTAGGACTCTATGCAATCCTTCCTCCAGATCAACTTCTGCAGTGAAGCAGAGATCATGATAGAATAAAATTGCACTTGATCTGCGGAAGAGCAGATTTGTTGAATTGAGTGTTTCTTTTCTCATGCCATGTTTAAAGCTTTCATTTGTATCTGTATTTTCAATGCAAAGCAATGTTTTTGGATCTATTTAGACTTCATACAACTATACCAAAATATGTTCATTCCAAACTTTTAACACAGTCACGGGGAAGTTATCTTACTACATTTTTGACAACTAGACAAGAAATTTAAAGGGAAAAAAATTACTCATTAGATAAATTTAACATAACAGGCATATTTCCTTTAAAATTAAAAAAAACTACAATCATCAGAAAACATGCTGAGCTTTGTAAAAGTGTTAGATGTTATAACAAATCTGATCTTAGATCCTGAGCTAGGCTTGAAAATATGAATTTTGAAAGTGGAATAAAAATTTTAATCTTTGAGAAGGATTGCAAAGATCCATTAAGTGATGTGGTTTCCGGACTCCACCAAAGAATTTTTAAAATGAAACACATCAGCATCACATGCCGGGCACATGACAATAACATTTTTTTTAAAAACTGAAATTATCCAAACTACGATTACTCCAAATCAACATAGTATTTGTTCAATTAATGCCACACAAAATAATTTTTAAAAACAGGCTTGATTTTCCATGAATTACCATTATAGTCAGATTGCCACTCCACACCTGATATTTTAAGGCAAGAAAAAGTCTTTGCATTTCTAGTGATAGATTTTAATTGAATCCTATTGTGTATCCATGGTGCAGGATAGTTGGCTTAGTAGTCACATCATACTCCACTAATTCTGATGGTACTCTGGGCACCCAGAAAAAATGAAATGTGTTCTGATAGCAATGCCTAAATTGAAAGTCTTACCAATCCAGTATGTAAAACAGCCAGCTCAAATTTGCAGTCATTGTCCTTTTCGCATAAATTAGGCCAATGGTTTGGTAAGAATTGGTGAAAGAATCACTTGCTAACCATAATCTTAAATGTAATGTTGCAAACTCCTTGTTATGTACATTTCTAATTGCAAAATTAATCAGTGTTTTGTCAAAAGGAACTTGCCAGGGCCATAATTCAGTCAACATTAAATATGGAAACATTCACCTGAAAGTTGTGGGGTTCAGTAGCTTGAGCTGCAAATGTGTTGCTGGTTAAAGCACAGCAGGTTAGGCAGCATCCAAGGAACAGGAAATTCGACGTTTCGGGCCAGAGCCCTTCATCAGGAATCATTCCTGATGAAGGGCTCTGGCCCGAAACGTCGAATTTCCTGTTCCTTGGATGCTGCCTAACCTGCTGTGCTTTAACCAGCAACACATTTTCAGCTCTGATCTCCAGTATCTGCAAACCTCACTTTTTACTCGGGTTCAGTAGCTTACCCGCTGAATAGAACATTGCCATGCCCTTAAGTATTTTTAATCAAACTACTCAGACATGCCAAACGACATTTGCCCTTTCAGAGTAAAGTTGACTCAGTGGCTCTTGTTAGAAACACACGTATAGTCCAACAATACCCACGAATCACCAAATAGCTGAGCTTTTCAGAATTTCCAGGCCCATCCATCTGTCCTGTTGAGTTTATTATCCTGCTTGAACTGGAATATCACCAAGCTAATGTACACTATTGCTGCCATCAGGACACTGCCCAACTCGGATGGCCAAAAGTTCAGACCTGACCAACAGCACTAGGCTTTTTCTCGTATTATTTCTTGGACCCGACAAAGAGCATTTTCAGAACCAAGTATCAGAAGCACTAATGTGTGTGTTTTGTTGCTCATTTGATGAGTTACAGAATGACATCCGTTCGCACCCTTTTTTTTCAGCAGCCTAGGTTACAAGGAAGAGAGAGGGGATAGAGGAAGAGAAAATAAAGCAAAGAAATTACTGATAAGCCAAGAAACAGTTAAGTACTAAATGGGTGCTAACAGGAAGTGAAATTAGTTGAAAGGCAGTATCTGCTGACACTGCACCTGCGGTGCACCTTCCCATGGCTACAGTGACTTTCAACATCATTGAGTCATGCGCAACATCTGCAGTTCACATGTGCAGAATGGAAGTGGAAGTGAAATGGGGCTTAGCAGGGGTGGGAACAGAGAAAGAAAGAATAGGGGAAGACAGAAAATGTAAAGTTTGTTCTCGTCATACCCCCAATCCTAATGTCTTCCCCCTATCCTGATCTCTCCTACCCACCCACAGAGGGGATATTATGCATGTTTCCTGGTGAAAATGAGTTGGCTGTGCTAGGACCAAACTAGACAGAACAGGACTTGGGGGTCGGTAATGAACACGGAGGAAGGTGTTCACATTGAAATTGTTAAACTCAACGATGAATCCTGAAGGCTGTCAAGGTACCTAGACAGAAGATATGGTGCTCCACTGGCTTGTGTTGAGCCTTACTGTAGCAGACATGAGACAGAAATGTTGGTGAAGGAACACAGTGGTGTATTAAAGTAGCAACTGGAAGCTCTTCCTCAACTCCCAAGACCTCCCCACACCCGCTTCCTATACAATCACTGAAGGTGCAGTACTTGCCTGTTTACCTCCTCCCTTCTCATTATCGATGGCTCTAGACACACTTTCCAGGTGAAACCTGCACTTCACTCAATCAAGACTATTGTATTCACTCACAATACGGATTTCTCCAATTGGGAGATGAAATGGTGAATGGATAACCACTTTGCAGAACTTCCAAGTGTGTCTACAAGAATGACCCCCCCAGCTTCCGGTTGCCTATCACTTCAACACACTGCGCTCCCAGGCCAACATTTCTGACTAGAGCCTGCTGCAGTGCTCCAGTAAGGCCCAGAGCAAGCTGGAAAAACATCATATTTTCTATCTTGGGACCTTCAAGTCTAAATATCCAGTTTGATAACATTATAGAGAGTCATAGAGATGTACAGCATGGAAACAGACCCTTCTTTATCATATTGTTACACACATTACAGGCCCTATCATCACATGCGTTGCTTTCAGTTCAGCCAACCCACCTCCCCATACTTGTGTTGTTTTCCTTCCTTGGTTTTCTGGCTTGTGTTGTTTTCCTTCCTTTCCTTCCATCCCTTTTGCTGTTCTATTTCTTTCTAGGTTTCCATTTCCAACTATCCCATTCTCCACTCTCTTTCTCTCCATCCGCCCCCCCCCCCCCTCAAAACCTCCACACCCACCCCCTTCTGCAAATCTACCATTTTCTCCTAGTTATCAATTCTAAAGAAGGGTCACTGCACCCAAAATGTTAATACTGTTTTCTCTCTCCAGATTTTGCTTAGAGCTGCTGAGTTTCTCCAGCAGCTGTTACTGCTGCAGATTTCCAGGGTTTTTTTTGACAGCTCGGTGCGATGTTTGCGGACAGAACGTAGGTTTTCCGCAAAGTGGTCCCCAGTCTGCGTTTCGTCTCCCCAAAGTACAGCAGACCCCACACTGTAGGGTCGTGAGCAGCGAATATGCAGATTGCAATGAATAAAAGTGCAGCCAAGAGAAAATAAACGTTAACTCCCTCTAACAGCCTTCAATCCTCAGAGTAATCAATAAAATTAGTGATCATTGTTTCAATGCTAAGGAAAACATACCATTTATTTACAACCTAAAAGGGAGCAGGAACTCACCCCGGGTCCATCGGTGGCCGTGTAGTCAATGACCACTTGCAGCTGGTCACCGCTTTGGCACGGGCGGGGTAAGGTGAGCACCAGGGTGCAGCCATAGCTGGTGAAGGGTTGGGCCTTGTGGCACACGGGCCGGAGTGGGCCTTCTGGGTCACCGAGGCGCACCGACACCGACTGGACACTGACACTGGAGTGAGAGTCCAGGCAGAGCTCCGGACCCCCGCCCTCAGGCCGGACACAGCTCAGATCCAACACCTCCCGACCCTGCAGCTGCCTCCGCTCGAAATCCACCCGCAGCTCCAGGTGGAAATGCCGGACACGAAAGTGCCGGTAACTGGAGGATGTGGCAGTGTCCGAGCTCCGGTCCAGCACCATCTCACTCGCCATGATGTTCTCTCTGCCTAGAAGTGGCGAAGGCGCATGCGCTGGCAGCAGAGGCACGCCCCCTTCCAGCGTGGCCCCGCCCCTCTATTGGCTTCTTCCCCTTCACTCTGTCCCTCAGTGCAGTCTGCCTCCCTCAGTGCTCTCCTCCCTGTCACTCTGGTCCCTCTCGGTGCAGGCTGCATCCCTCACTGCTCTCCTCCCTGTCACTCTGGTCCCTCTCGGTGCAGTCTGCCTCCCTCACTGCTCTCCTCCCTATCACTCTGGTCCCTCTCGGTGCAGTCTGCCTCCCTCACTGCTCTCCTCCCCGTCACTCTGTCCCTCGGTGCAGGCTGCCTCCCTCACTGCTCTCCTCCCTATCACTCTGGTCCCTCTCGGTGCAGTCTGCATCCCTCACTGCTCTCCTCCCCGTCACTCTGTCCCTCGGTGCAGGCTGCCTCCCTCACTGCTTTCCTCCCCGTCACTCTGGTCCCTCTCGGTGCAGTCTGCCTCCCTCACTGCTCTCCTCCCCGTCACTCTGGTCCCTCTCGGTGCAGTCTGCCTCCCTCGCTGCTCTCCTCCCCGTCACTCTGGTCCCTCTCGGTGCAGTCTGCCTCCCTCACTGCTCTCCTCCCCGTCACTCTGTCCCTCGGTGCAGGCTGCCTCCCTCACTTCTCTCCTCCCTGTCACTCTGGTCCCTCTCAGTGCAGGCTGCCTTCCTCACTGCTCTCCTCCCTGTCACTCTGATCCCTCAGTGCAGTCTGCCTCCCTCAGTGCTCTCCTCCCTGTCACTCTGGTCCCTCTCGGTGCAGGCTGCCTCCCTCACTGCTCTCCTCCCTGTCACTCTGGTCCCGCTCAGTGCAGTTTGCCTCCCTCACTGCCCTCCTCCCTGTCACTCTGGTCCCTCTCAGTGCAGTTTGCCTCCCTCAGTGCCCTCCTCCCTGTCACTCTGGTCCCTCTCGGTGCAGGCTGCCTCCCTCACTGCTCTCCTCCCTGTCACTCTGGTCCCTCTCAGTGCAGTTTGCCTCCCTCACTGCCCTCCTCCCTGTCACTCTGGTCCCTCTCAGTGCAGTTTGCCTCCCTCAGTGCTCTCCTCCCTGTCACTCTGGTCCCTCTCGGTGCAGGCTGCCTCCCTCACTGCTCTCCTCCCCATCACTCTGGTCCCTCAGTGCAGGCTGCCTCCCTCACTGCTGTCCTCCCCATCACTCTGGGTCCCTCTCAGTGCAGGTTGCCTCACTCACTCCTCCCCTCCTGTCACTCTGGGACATCACTTCTTGATGCTGCCTGCCCTCTTATTGCCCAACTCACCACATGGCACAGAGTGGGGCATTAGGTGAGATGCTGGCAATTTACCAAGGGTTTTTTTTCTGAGCACTCAACTGGGTTAAGTTTTTTTTTAAATTTAATTCAGTGACATCAGGCTCTTGTATGAATTTAGCTTTAGAGATGAAACCACCAAGAGGGAAAAATCAGTTGTTCTGGGCCAATGAAAAACATTTGGGGCCCATTGATGACATTGATCCTGACATCAGTAATACTGGTGATTGTACCAGTAATTAGTCTTTGAGCCAGTATTAGTCATTGTGCCACTGATACTGCTCAAGGTCAAAACAGAAACAAAAATTGTTGGAGAAACTCAGTAGGCCTGGCTGTGGAGAATACAGAGTTTCTGAGTTCTATTCTGAAGCAGCATGACTGGCCTCAAAATGTTAACTCTGTTTTCTCCATACAGGTGCTGCCAGACCTGTATTTCTCCAGCAATATGAGTTTTGTTTCAAATTTCCACCATTGCTTTATTATGCTGGTCAAGGGGCCTGTCATGGTGCAACATGCTGAAAATGATCATTATGTTACCAGTCTGTATGCAGTAACTGTTACAGCCTCTGGTGCTAACCAGAGAGATTCTCCCTGTTTAGCCAGTATCTAACAAACTATATATAAAAGTCTGATTAGTGGTATTTTTGCTGCTGAGTGGACACAGGGCAACATCAATTGCAGCACTCAAAGAATTTAAAAATCATTTTAAAAAGAATGTAAATCAAGTGCACAGCCAATTTAAAAATAAATCACACTGTAAAAAGTATCGAAAGGAACTACAACAACTCCCAGCCCAGCCCACCAAATAAACATGGCTTGCTAACTTGTCTTTCCTGGGTTCCTTCAAGTTCAATGTCTAAGGTATAACTGAAGTCCCAGGTTTGTTCCTTGCAGACTCCTTTGACAGTCATCCACTTGGAGCATAGGTAGCGGCAAGTGAAGATGGGAAGAGGACAGAAATAATAAGTAGCCGTGCATGTAACAAAGTTAACTGTGGGACATTAGATATTAATCAATGATGCTGTCAAGAATGTGCAGGAGAGCACAGAACTAAAAATTATAACTGTTTACAATACAGCTTACCTTTAACAGGACTTAGCCTTAACAAGAAAAAATGCAGGCTTTGGTTCGAGAGGACTGATAAGGAGTGCATGCTCTGTCATGGATTGATCTGTAATAGAATATGGCTGAGTTCTACACAGTAGCAGCCAGGGTCTCAACAAACATTGAGTTTGTCTTGGAGCCAAGGACATTTTTCTTTGGCACCACGTGATCTCCAGGCCATCCTGCAGTCAGACTTGTTTGGAAAAGGACATGTCAGTTTTCTGCCTCGGAAGTATGAAAATTATGCAAGAATGAATCTAGAGACTACATAGACTTTGCACTGGAAGGCCGCAGAGAGAATCCAGTCTTCAATATCCCACCTATATCATACTGGAGGGGTATATCTCTGTTTATGTAATTCCTTAATTCTAAAATTCTCAACCTTGTTTTCAAATTCATCTGTGTGTAATCTCTACTAGTTTCACATCTGTGATACTTGTGCTCTTTAAATTCTGATCTGTTGAACATCCCTAAGTTTGACTTTTGGAACATTGGTGGCCGATATTTCCTCTAAGCTGCAGTCACTCCAAAATTCCATGCACGGTGACCGACATTGTCATACTAGTTGTGACATTGACCTCTGAGGCCCACACAGCGGAAAAGAAAATTATACAGCATGTCAACATTCAACTGCCTGAGCCGTAAATTGAATTTTTCACCCAAAATCTCTTTGCCTTTCTACCTAGCCTTTGTCCTTTAAGATACTCCTTAAAACACCTATTTCACCTATCTTTCGATTATCTGCTTCAATTTTGTTTTTCTTATTTGTCTTGGTTTCATATCTTGCTTTCTAATGCCATTGTGAATAGGCTCAGGACATCAAGTTATTATGTCAACTAGCCAATGTGAGCTCAGAATGCATTTGAAATAGTTTCTAAGAGCTTTCTGTGATTGAACTGACCAGAGAGCAGTAATGTGACATGATTCATTAATGATGTCAGAGTAAAGGCATCCTCAGGTAGGACAATATTATTGGATTTTATGTACAGTTTAAAAGGGAGAAGATTGAGCCTTACACAATATTTTAAACCTAAAGATTGGCAACTATATAGGCATGAAAACTAAGCTAGTTGAAGTGAATTGTCATAGTGAGCTGAGGGATGCATTAACAGGCGTAATGGTAGACATTTAAGGGGATACTTCAAGATACCCTGAATACATATATTCCTACTATAAATAAAGGTTCTGAAGGGGGGATCTATCATCTATGGTTAACTAAAGTAGTTACGGAAAGCATCAAATTTAAGACAAAAGCATAGATCTGGAAATGAGTGGCAGGTAAGATGATTTGTCAGAATTCATAGTGTGACAGAGAATGACTAAAGGAATGAATTAATCAGAAGGAAGAAACCAGAATTGCAGAGGAATCTATATAGGAAGATAATAATAGATAGCAAGGCTTCTCCAAGTATTTAGAAAACAAATCAGAAATTAAAGATTCTGGGTCGTCTACAATATGAGAATTGAGAGTAGTTAATAAAACTAGATTAACAAGGGAATGATGGATCAAATGAATATTTTGCTTCTGTTTTCACTATTGAGAATACCCAAAACATTCAAGTAATATCTATAAATCAAAAGGTGGAAGGGAGAGTAGAACTTAGTGAAATTACAATTACAAGGGAAATGGTACTAATAAAACTGATGAAGCTGCAAGCTGATAAATCCAAGCAAGCTGATAAATCCAAGCAGTGTGATCTTGAACAAATTGCATTGTTAATAGTCTGGAATCATCTGTGGATTGAGAATTGAGAGAACCCAACAGAATCCCAGGAGGTCTTTAGAAGTAACCAGTTGAATAAAATGTTAGTAAAAGCAAAATACAACAGATGCTGGATATCTGAAATAAGAGAAAATGTTGGAGGAATGCATCAGGTCAGGTAACATTTGTAGAGAGAGAAAAATAGATTAATGACAGACATGACTCTCCTTCAGAACTGTTCAACAGTCCCTGGATTTGCTGATGCATCTGTTCCTCCTCAATTTCTCTGAGCATTTATTGCACGATGATCACAATGATGGTAATCCTGCTGTGCTTAGGTGTAATAGTCACAGTTCCAGTATCAGAAAAGATTCTTCTTAATGTGAGAAGTCAGCACTCGCATCTCACACAAACGATAATTTAGCAACATTCTCTCCACAGTGGGGCATGGAGGACTCTGACATGGAAGGCCATGGAATATCTTTACATAGATCTTTGGCACAGGGACCTTACTCTGATATATGCATTACAAGCTACGAGTGGAAGATTATAAATGCAGGAGGATTACTAAAACTTCTTCCCCACCTGCAGCCCCCCCCGCCCTCCACTCCATCGCCAGCACAGACTCCCTCCAACATCTTCAAGGAAAGCATTGTTGCATGTCAGTGCATGATGGAAAATACTTCAAGGAGAGAGGAAATCAGCTCTTCAGCCTATGAGATCTTAGATTGCCATTTTGAATTGTGGCCCGCAGGTGACACTGTTAAGGTCATCTGTAATTACTCCAGCTTCACAACGCTATATCTATAATAATTTAGATTAGATTCCCTACAGTGTGGAAACAGACCCTTCAGCCCAACTTCCCTCTGACTAATGCACTTTAACACAATTGGCAATTTAGAAAGGCCAATTCACCTGACCTGCACATCTTTGGTTTGTGGGAGGAAACGCAGGCAGACACAAGGAGAATGTGCAAACTCCACACAGACAGTTACCAGAGGCTGGAATCAAACTTGGGACCTTGGTGCTGTGAGGCAACAGTGCTAACCACTGACCCACTGTGATATTGTCATGATTGCTTGTGACCAGGATTTGTGTCTCACAATTGGTCAGTGCATGGGTTTCATATGCAACACATTATGATTGCAGATGACTTTAACTTGAACAGTGTAAGTCCCTGATTGATGCAATTTCCCCTTGAAGGGCCTTACATCAATAGAGCTCTCATGTTCAGACAGGGGAAAAAAAAACATACTTCCCTCTCTCCGTATGTGGTCACAACCATTTTCTATTTCTAGTGCATAATTGTGAATCAGATGAGCATGGAAGCTAATACATGTCACATTTCACAGAGTGAGTCAGAGGCCCAGATGGTGATCTAGATGGCACACCCCCTCCCCACCAAACATTTTATGTTCCTTTGTTCTTTGCACACCTTGTTGAACCCAACAGTTCTGAGCTTCTACATTTTTGACCGAAGTCTTCCATTTAAGTTTTCATCTCTCAACATTACTCCCTAAGCCTCAGCCCTACCACGTAGCCATACCAACTATCTTGAAGCCCCCCAGGGCTCCTTCCCCTGTTGAGACCGGGGTAATGGTAAATCCACCCACCTGCAGTAACCCACGCCATTCAATGCACGACCATCTCTGATTCTTATGTTGATTTGCCCTTGTCACAATTATTGCTCCCCTTTGTATCCCAGCATTTTGTATCCAATACATACAATTGAATTCCCTTACTTCCCTACCATTACCTTAAATAACCTACCTTGACTTTTAATAAGCAGACCCTGAGGATTGACTATAACCTAAACTCCCGAACTAACTTGGAACAATCGTCCTCACTGATGCATGACTGGACACCTGACTGATATCTGTACAGCTCCTCAACTTACAGACTGCTAATGCCCAGACTAGCTGTACTGGCCTGCAGGACTGATTCTAGCCCATCCCTGTGCCCCTCACAAAAGATTACAAGATACATTGCTGAGCCTGACTCCCTCAACTGTGATGGCACTCTGACGGACAACAGTTACCGTTCATTTCACTGGGCCTACTCTTCTTAGACTTTGAAATATGGCTATTTAATTGAAGCGCATTTTGTGTTTACCATGTAAAATACTAATGTGACATTGACATAGCACAGTGTCTTATAGCTACAAGTCCCCCACCTCGACTGATTACTGCTGACAGTTTTTAGATCAGAATGGTGCTAAAAAAGCACAGCAGGTCAGGCAGCATCTGAGGAGGATTTTCCTACTCCTTGAATGCTGTGCTTTTCCAGCACCACTCTGATCTAGACTCTGGTTTCCAGCATCTGCAGTCCTCACTTTTGCCTAGTTGATTACTGCTGACAACCATGACAAGCTGCCTTTCTTTATATCTGCATTAAATGGCAAGTCAAGTCAAAAACACGGCAAACCTTTAGGTTCTGAATGAGCCCGCAAAGTGCAAAAAGGCAAGGCAAGGAAGAAATGCTGAGGGCATCCAAGTAGGTGTAAATTGAGCAAATGCTAAGACGGCAAGTAAAGATCCTTGAGGTGCACCCTACTACAATGCAGGAGTACCTGCACTCAAGGCAGCCTGGATCAGCATTGTGTGATGTGCTTCAAAATACAACAATGAAGTGGACTTTTATTCCAGGTGAGTTGAAGATAGCCTATGGACATGGTGTGACCATGGAGTGCACCCCGAGATGCTGGAGACTGCTGGCCAAAGTGGAGGTACAAAGTAGCAAGGGGTGAGCTAAAGCTACCAGTTAACTGCACTACCTTTTATGTGGGGAACTGTCGCCATCTAGCTTCTCTCCAAGGAATGAAACATTAGTAAACAATATATAAATGAGGCAGGATTAAGCACCAAGCTGTAAATGCTTACAAATAGACTTCTCACCACCCACTAGCGAGATTCTTATTTTCCCATCCAAACTCAGCATGCCAATTCGAGAATCTAGTTGTTCCATTCTTGGTATATTTTTCAAACTGACTTGTCATTTCCCATATTGTTCAGGACCTGGAAATACAGTCTATTTCTTTGAGTGGGAAGTCCAGAACTAGGGGGAGCTGTTTTAAATTTAGGGGTTATACTTTTAGGGCAGAGATGAGGAAAATTCTTTTTCTGTACAACCTAGGAACACTCTGCCTCAGCAGGGAAGAGGCAGGGTCATTAATTACTTTTAAGACAGAGGTAGATTGATTCTCTTGCCTAACATGAATCGCAGATATCAAGACTGAATGAAAATATGGAATTCAAAACATTACGACATTGGCCATGATCTTATTGAATGCTGGAACAGGTTTAAGGAGATGAATAATCCATCTCTATTCCTAGTTCTTATGTTCTTATTTGCATTTTCATCATTTTCTAGATGTTTTTAGATCAATCTTCCCTCATTCTATTTGCATCAAAACGATGTCAATTTTCCTTAATGGAGTGGGTACTTGGGTTTGAATCCCATCGTGGCAGATGATGGAATTTGAATTCAATTTTTTTAAAAATCTGGAATTAAGAATCTACTGATGACCACAAACCCTCTCGCCATTTATCAGAAAAACCCATCTGGCTCATTAATGTCCTTCGGGGAAGGAAAGCTTACATGTGACTCCAGACCCACAGCGAATGATTTCAACTGCCCTTTGAAATAACTATGCAAGCCGTTTGGTTCAAGGACACTGAGGACAGACAATAAATAATGGCCAGCCAGCAATGCCAACATCCCATGAAGGAATTTAAAAAAATTGGGTGTTGATAAGCCCATTTGCAGGGAGATTTGCACAGCTTTTGACACCAATTTTACACCCTTCCTTAAGAACATTCCAAAGAGATCATTCCCCTTATAACACTGATTCTTTATTTTAGCTCTCCTAACAAATCCATCCTTTGCATGGTATTAGATTAGATTACTTACAGTGTGGAAACAGGCCCTTCGGCCCAACAAGTCCACACCGACCCGCCGAAGCGCAACCCACCCATACCCCTACATTTACCCCCTACCTAACACTACGGGCAATTTAGCATGGCCAATTCACCTGACCCGCACATCTTTGGACTGTGGGAGGAAACCAGAGCACCCACACAGACACGGGGAGAACGTGCAAACTCCACACAGTCAGTTGCCTGAGGCGGGAATTGAACCCGGGTCTCTGGAGCTGTGAGGCGGCAGTGCTAACCACTGTGCTACCGGGCCGCCCACGTATCTCCTATGCAAGTGCAGGAGATGCAACACCAGCACTTTTACTGCCTTCTTTCTGCTGTGTAACTTGCTCACTCCACTCAAAGAGAGGTTATTTGTACTTTTTACAATTTACTAATGATGCAGCCTCCTCCACTGCAGAGACCAAATAGTGATTGGGTGACTGCTTTGGAAAACACCTCTGTTCCAGCAAGAAGTGAGCTTCCACTCACCTGTCATTTTAATTCTCTCCCTCATCCTCACTGACTTTGACATCTTAGACTGTTCTAACAAAGTTCAGCTGAAGCTTGAGGAACAGCATGTCATCTTTTGATTCTGGATGACTGGAAAATGCATAAGCAAAATTGAGTTCAGCAAATTGAGATCCTTCCTTGCCCCAGATTTTCCAGATGGATAAACAAATGATGATTTTGCTACTCCCCATTTTCACCCCATCATGGCTTGCCTTTTGTTTTTCTGTTCCTATTTTTATTAATTTTGTAATGGACTAACCCCCATTTAATCTCTTTTGTCTTTCACACTATCATAGACCTTCCCCCTTGTTGTTTTTAGGAGTTCATGATTGCAGTTAGGCATTCGATGATTTATTGCAATTTTCTGATACTTTGAACTTACTAAGAAGCAGTTGTTTAGATAAGATGCATTAATTAGTTGGATAATGTAAGTGAAATAGCTTCAGGGAGGCCAGGATCCTGTCAGTAAGTCACCTTTTATTTACATGATTTGGAGATGCCGGTGTTGGACTGGGGTGTAGAAAGTTAAAACCTACACAACACCAGGTTATAGTCCAACAGGCTTAATTGGAAGCACCCTAGCTTTCGGAGCGACGCTCCTTCATCAGGTGATTATGTTATGATCGAGCCCTCCACAATTACCTGATAAAGGAGCATCGCTCCGAAAGCTAGTGTGCTTCCAATTAAATCTGTTGGACTATAACCTGGTGTTGTGTGATTTTTAACTTTAATTACATGGATTCTGAGGAGAAAGTGAGGACTGCAGATGCTGGAGATCAGAGCTGAAAATGTGTTGCTGGAAAAGCGCAGCAGGTCAGGCAGCATCCAAAGAGCAGGAGAATCAATGTTTCCCGAAGAAGGGCTCATGTCCGAAACGTCGATTCTCATGCTCTTTGGATGCTGCCTGACCTGCTGCGCTTTTCCAGCAACACATTTTCAGCTTACATGGACTCTGACCAGCCAGCTCAGAACCAGTCCCTCAGGTGAGAAAAATCCCAGAGGTGCCTGTTTATTTTTTATTTTATTAAACAATACAGTTTCTAAAACTGTTAACATTAACAGCTGTATACAGAGAAACAGCAATTTTACAAGGGAGAGGAGCAAAGCCAGGCCCCAAACCCTGCTGTGCTACTAGTTTTCAGGGAAATGAGGACGAACCTCAAATCCCACTTTGTTATCACAAAACAGTAACAGTAACAAATATTTACAAGACAGTCCAATTAGATACAAACGCTGCATAGAATACAGACCCACCAGCAACCCACCCATCCCTCCCACCTTCCGGCCACTTGAAGGCAGCCCGCTCCTACGTCCCTTCTGGTTCTCAGTCCACACCATGTCCCTTCCGGCTCCCACCTTATGGCCACCTCTAGGTCAGCCGTCCTACTTCCCCAAACCCCCATGCCAACAGTGGTCAGGATGGCCTACCTACCTTCTGGCCACTTCTAGGACAGCACGTCCCGACACCTGCCTGGGGTGACAGTGCTGAGGATGGCCTACCCGCCTTCTGGCTCTCGGCCACCCTGATGCGCCATCCAGCTTGTGGACTGCCCTGACACCTTCCTGACACCTCTGGGACAGCACGTCTCCTTTCCTGGGATGACAGTACACAGGGCAGCCCACAAGCCTTCAGGATCTCAGCCTACCCTTACGTACCTTCTGATTACCGCTTCTCAGGATGACAATGCTCAGAAAAGCCTACCCATCTTCTGGTGCTGGGTCGCAGGGTGCCAGCTTTTGGGATGACCTATTAGTCTCCCAGCTCTCAGTAAGGCCTGCCAGAACCAGGGACAGTGCAGGTGATAATCTAACAAGCAACAAGATAGTCAATTACCAACAAACAGTCCTTTCTGGTACACAGTATCCATTACCATAAATAGTTCTCTTCAAAAGGCAGAGTCCATTCCCAAGTACAGAGTCCACTCCAGTATGCAGGATGCATTGTCAGAGACTGAGGTCACAACCAAAGGCAGAGTCCACTCCGGAAGGCAGCAAACACACAGCCTACAACACACACAGGTGTCAAGTCTCCATAGAGGCCTGGTTTATCTACAGAACCAGGCCCACTAATAAGAGCACAGTACATTGTGCAGGTGCAGTTAACTCAAGGGTTGAATTCACTCTTGAACTCAAGGACACAGCAAATACTCACATCTCAACACACAAATTTTCAGTCTTTACAGAGGTCTAGTCCACTGACAAGGGCCGGACCTACTCACAGCAACAGCTCCTCTGGAATGATGCATTTTCTCACAAGGGCTCAGTTCAAACACCAGAAAAAGTGAAATCATGTTCAAACATCAAAGAAAACCAGAATGCAAAGGCTAAGCCCTGGCACAAAAATCAACATTGTCCTTTTCTCAAAGTGAAAGAGAAAAGGGTAACACACAGGCTGGAACCAGCCAGTGAAACAACAATCCCCTAATGAGAACTGGATTACACCTGAAACACATTGCTAGACAGGCTGATTTACAGGTAAAAAGTGAGGTCTGCAGATGCTGGAGATCAGAGCTGAAAATGTGTTGCTGGTTAAAGCGCAGCAGGTCAGGTAGCATCCAAGGAACAGGAAATTCGACGTTTCGGGCATAAGCCCTTCACAGTCAATCAGTCCTTGATCAAAAAGGAATACCAGGTAACAAAGTTGTCTTTGTAAACCAGCCAGTTTAGGATTCAGGTTCTCCCCCCAAAAAAAAGCAGAAATCAACAGCAGCAGTAGACACTGACTGTGGCCAGCCAGTTCAGAACCAGTCCCTATAGTGAGGGGAATCCCTGAGACTCCTTTTTTATATTAAACAGTACAAAATACAGTTGACAATAAACAGAAAGTGGCAGTTCACAAAAAAAACACTTTATACAGGGGAAAGCGCAGCAAAGCCATATCCTAAACCTCATCGTTCAACCCATTTTCAGGGAGATGAAGACAAACCTCAAATCCCACTTTCATTCATCAAAGATAACAGTAACAAACACAGACAAGACAGTGAAATCAAGTGAGAAACAGTGCATAGAGCACAGACCCAATATAGCTATAAAAGATACCTGACACCCATCCGCACCACATACTGATCAGACCATCCTTGGCTAGCCTTCCTGCAGGACAGTCAGTTATCGGCCTTCTGGTCTCTGGCCGCCCTGTGTACTGACTGACTCTCCCCTAACCTGCCCTCCAGGCAGGTCATCGACCACCCAGCTCCCAGTCACCCTGTATACTGACTGGACTGCCCCGGGCCGCTTTCCTATGAGCTGATTGTTGGCCTTCTGGTCTCCGGCTTCTCTGCATTTGACTGACCCTCCAGAGCCTGCTTTCCTCTGGGACAGACATCAACCACCTGCTCCCGGTCATCCCACGTTGTAACCAAACCAGCCCCGATCTGCTTTCCTACAGTCCAGCTGTCGGCCTTCTAGCACCTGCCCACCTCACGTACTGATTGACTCCTTCCTATGGCCAGCCTTGCTACAGACTGGCCATCGGCTGTCCGGCTCCCAGCCTCCCAATGACTGACCAGTCCTCCCCCAGTCGGCCTTCCTACGTGCTGTCATCAGCCGTCTGGCTCAGCCTCCCCATGTACTGACCGGCCTGCTCTATACTGGCTTTCCTGAGAGGATGCTATCAGTTGCCTGGCCCTGCCCTGCGTACTGACAGGTTCCTCCCAGTCCACCTTAGTCCTGGTCAGTCATCAACCTTCCAGCCCTCAGCCAGCCTGGGTACTGGTTGCCCCTCCCTTGACTAGATTTCCAGTGGACACGCTATCAGCTGCCTAGCCCCCAGCCAGCCTGCCTACCAACAGTCCCACCCCAGCCCATTTTCCCCAGGCCGATCTTTGACCCTCCAGCTCCCAGCCACCCACGTAGTGACTAGCCCACTCTAGCCCACTCAAACACAATTAATTACAAACTCGCATACAGTAACAATTCACAAAATCCTCAATTTCTTTGTACTACAGTTTCTAGTACAAAGACAAAGTCTACACACAAACACGTTCAGTCTCCACAGAGGTGAGGAAGTTAAAATGTCACAGAGGAGTCAATTCCAATCTTTGCTTCTCTTTCAGGGCACATTGGGGACTTTAGGGTTAAAAATCCCACTGCCAAATAAAATTATTGCAACAGCAACTGAAAGCCTGTACTCTTTCAATCCACACATATGGATTCCCCATTCCACGCAAGTGAGCCTAGACAAGACCTTAGTCCTTTCCAGGCAGGACTAATAGGCCTGGCCCCAACCCAGTTATCTGCCTCCCCCTCCCATTGTCTTACTTCCCCTCCATATTAGCAAAGGTATGCAAGTCCCCATTCACTTCCCCTCCGTATTAACACAGGTTTGTGAATCTCCCCCCCACCCCCCCAGTTACCTCACCTCCATATTAGCATAGGTATGAGAGTTCCCCATTTGTAGCAGACAAAACCTTTCTGTCTTAATTCCTTTCCATTAACACATAATCATGGAAGATATGATAATCAGTTTCGATAGTCCATCCACACGTTATTACAGAACATTGACATTCATCAGGTTTTGTAAAATCATAATTGCCTACTTTAAGTTATGATTTGGAGATGCCGGTGTTGGACTGGGGTGTACAAAGTTAAAAATCACATAACACCAGGTTATAGTCCAACAGGTTTAATTGAAAGCACACCAGCTTTCGGAGCGACGCTCCTTCATCAGATGATTGTGGAGGGCTCGATTGTAACACACTGCAAATTTTTGCTATAAATTCTGTGTTACTTAGGTGATGTCAATCATCCATGTGACTGAGAAGGGTTTGTTCAATTCCTATAAAATATACTGTCTCTGGTTGTAAGGCAGAGATTCGTGAAGAAGAGTTGCTGCAAGTAGGCACTCGGCTACTTTAGTGACGCTTTGACTTTCTCACCGGCTGTCTGATAATAAAGCTACTACTGTTGAACAGAAAACTTGTGTCATCCCGATTTGTGGAACTAAGCAGACATCAACATCTGGTGCTGTGACTCAGATCTCAACATAGGGAATATCTCATGGGGCTGCGTAAGTGGCATGAAAATCTGAAATGGGCAGAACCAAGCGGTAAGTGTGCCCCAGGGTGTTTTAACCCAGATTGCTCCTTATGTTCTGCCAGAGGATCTGTCCATCGCCCCGTGGATCCCATATCTTGATAAGGTCACGCAAGGCACCCGGATTCAGCTTGTAAGGTCGGAAAGTTGTCCAGTTGCTCTGAAAATCACTGTGGGGTGACATTGGCTACTCTATATTGTGCGAATTCTGGCCTGGCAGCTGCCTCATTGAATATGGCCAGTGGAAATTGATTTATAGGGAAAAAAGGGAACAGGCTCGATACATTTCTCATCCTGCAGTACAAATATGGCCAGTGGAAATTGGTCTTAATACAGCAGGAAAGTAAAATGGGACAATCACTTGGTGTAGCCAGGAAGGGGAGCACCACCATCCCCCCCCACCCCCCAACCCCCCTTTTCAAAGCATGTGCAAATACTTACCTGAGCAGGAAAAAGAGATCCGATAATTAAGTGCAGCACTAAACAAATGACTAGGGCACAAGATTTGGCCTCTGAGGGGGATCTTGAGACTTGGGTGCCTGTGAGCAAGCGGTGAACCTGATCTGGAAGAGAAACTGTGGGAAAAGGTGAAAATCCATTACTAAGAAATGAAAGGAGAGGGCTGATAGCAAATGGCAAGACACCTTGTTAGCCAGCTGGAGAAATAATGCTAGCGACAGGGAGATGGAAGTATTAACAGCAGATGGGACTCTGGAGGGCTGGGAAGCGCTAAAGGCAGAATGTGAATGGGTGGATGGTAGGCGAAAAAGAGAACAGGATAAACAGCACAAAGAGGCTAAAGCTGGGGAGATAAATTAGAGAGGTTACAGCAGCAGCATTGCAAGAAAGATGAAAGCACTTCTCGGGATCCCTTTGCTGTATGACTTTGTCACCAGAAGAAGCAACTAAATGGCAGGGGCAAATGGGTGAGAGTGATGGAAAGGGCCCAGTACTCACCTATGAGGAATTAAATGACATTCAAAGATGACACTCAAGTGAATCAAATTGTCCAGTTGTTGGAATGCACCCTGCAAAAGCCTGTTAACATTAGCAAGGTCCTAGACTGCAAACCCAAGGTGGGTTAGTCCAGGGAGACTTCTGGATAGATTTGTTGCCTGCTATGGGACCTTTGCTGGACATCAAGGTTTTAACTTTGGGAAGGACTCACCATTGTTTAACTCAATTATTCTGCAATGTGTCCCCCTCAAGCCTTGCTGACATGATACACACAAACAATGTGGACTGGTCTAAAAACACCATGTCCCAGATGAGAAGAGCCTTCATGTATTACTAGGAAGGTGAGAATGACCCCAAACCACGCTCCAAATCTCAATGAAAAACAGAGTTCAGAGTTCAATCAGCTACCTATCCCGCACTCCCCCCCCCCCAACCCCAAACCCACCCGTCCCGTGAGCACTGCGCACCCTCAGTGGAGTCAGGATACCCCCTGGGCACAGACTTTTCCCCAGATGATGGTCCAAAGAAACCCACCAAACCACCTCTCCATACGGGAATCCTGGAGGGGGGCACGGGGGATGCATGCTGACACACCTTGGATAAAAGGGTGAAGGGTCCAATTCCCAGTCAGGCAGCCAGCCAGTGTTCCAACTGTGGGAGGCCCTGTCACTGGAAGGCTGAATGCCCCCTTCGCCCAGCACCTGACTATCCAGGCCCGGACCTGCCACCCCGAACTTGTTTTGCCTCTAACAATCCATTTGCCTGATTTTCAAATAGTAATGTCCCAGATGTCAGCACGTCCCCTCAGCAGGAACCTCACATCACCTTGCAGAAAACTGGACAGTCAAACCCATTTATGGGAGATAATAGAGCAACTAACTCCACCCTCGATCAGGAAATTATGAGGAGTAATGGATTCCAGCTATCAGGCGACACCGTGGCACTCGCTGGGTTTGAAGGGACCAGCAGGATATACCCTAAAACTGTTCCACTGGAAGCTGAGTTCTGTGGGTGAGTCTGTTCTATTTCCTTCACAGTGGCAGCCAGGATCAGATGGAGCCTGGTCTGCTTTATCACCAAGGAGTCGACTTCACCTATACAGATGAAGGCATTTCGGTGGGACTGCACGGCCAGGCCCAGTTTCCTCAGTTTATGGCCTCCTAGTGGTGGGGACTCAGCATTGAACAGTCTGCCTTCACACTGCCACTCCCGAATCTGGACCCCCATGTGACGGTTTGCTACGACTCTATGGGATGCTCCACAGACCATGGCCAGTACTACACACCATTTGTATGTATGGAATTCATTGAGGTTAAAGGTAAGGAAGGTTCTGCTTATCTTGTTCAGATCCCACATTACCTATGGCGGCAAACGGGGTTGGTAGTCCCACACATCACCCGAAACGTCAGCCCACGGTTTAAACCCAAACATGTGGGCCACCTTGCTTACACCCTCTTGCAACTTGCTTCCAACACCAGGGGACTGTGGCAACACTTCACAGAGGGCCGTTTGAAATATTGGGAATCCTCACAGCAGAAGGTCAGCATCCTGATCCACCATGCATCCTCTGTGAACCCAAATAGGGCCTTTGAACCCAAATAGGGCCAAATAGGGCACCCAACTATGAAGTCAACTGCACACTTTGCCCTCCTGTGCAAATACAACTAAAGATAAACCAGAACCTACCTTCAATACCACAGTAACCCCTCAAACCAGAGGCAGAATGGGGAATCCAGACCTCTTTTCGGACACAAGGTATCTTGGACGGGTGCAAGTCACCTTGCAACATCCCAATCTTCCCAGTACCCAGGCTGACAGGACTGGAGGCTGGTGCAGGATGTGAGGAAGATCAATGAGATTGTGGCGCTATTACACCCCCTCGTCCCAAACCCGGCTACCATATTAAGCTGCATACCTGTTTTATATCTTTACCATTATTGATCTACAGTATGCCTTCTTTTCCGTCCTGCTACACCCGTACTCAATAATTTATTTGCCTTTGCCTACAGGGGCCAGCAATATACTTGGACCCGCCTTCACCAGGGATTTGTCCATTCACCGATCCTATTCTCTCAAACCCTCCATAATCAGTCACGGACCCTGAAACTCCCACACGATCTACCATTGTCCAACATGTAGACAACTTGTTTGGCGTCAGTAATAGCCAGTCAAACTGCGAGACTGATACCACAGTATTACTGAACTTTTTACTCTCTCTTGGGTGTGTGGTTCCACCCCACAAGGTCAAGCGCTGTCAAAAGTGGGTGAAATTTTGGGGGTTTCTCTCCGCAGGGGAGTGAAAATTGATAGAAGAATGCATTCGGCCCAATGCAGAAACCCCGCCACCTACTACCCCATAACAAATGTGGGCCTTCCTTGGACTTTTACATTTCTGTAGGCAATGGATTCTGAATGTCGCCCTGCACTATCGCCTACTGACTCCGCTGGCATCAACCAATGCCCCCCTCAACTTCACTCTAACAACTAACCAGCTGATGGCATTCACCAAACTGAAAAACCACCTTCTACAAGCCCCAGCCCTTGACCAATCCCTGTATGACCGAACGTTCCAACTATATGTTACCATTAAAGATGGATGCGCCACAGCTCTCCTCACCCAAACTCACGGAAACAGGAAACAGCCAGTGGCATATTGTTCAACCAAACTGGACCCAGTAGCAGCTGACTTCCCGCCCTGCTCACAGGTACTTCCTGCTATACATGTCCTTGTATCAGCCACCTCAAACATCACTCTACACCAGCCGGTGGTGGCTCTAACCACACACTCCATTGTTGACCTTCTCATCTCCCGGCAGACTCAACAATTAACACAGGTAAGGGCCAGAACAAATACAAAGCAGCCCTACTCAACAATCCGCTACTGACCTCTCATTGCACCACCCTGAATCCGACCACCTTCCTGATGGAGCCCCCACAGCTGGACATGATTGCCTGCTCTGGAATTGCTTTTCCACCTCTGCTCGTGGTGATTTAGCTGACTTACCCTTACACATGTAGACTTCACCTTCGATGTGGATGGCAGCTCCTACATTTCACCTGCTGGTCAGTGATGCTCTGGATATGCCATTGCTATTGATGACGAGGGGATTGAATGCGCGGGCTTCAAAACCCCACTATTAGCACACTAAGCTGAATGGTCACCCTTACACGGGCTTGTACCCTGGCTGAGGGCAGTTCGGCCAATATTTTCACAGACTCTCACTAGCTTTTGGTGTTGCACACGACTACCATGCCCAATGGGAACATAGGGGATTTTTAACTTCTAAAGGGCAACCCATTAGTAACGCTATTTTTGTATACAATCTCTTACAGGCCTTACAGTTACCTTCCAGCCTAGCAGTGGTCAAATGCTCAGCCCACACCAGTGCAACTGATAGGGTCTCTAAAGGCAATGTGCAGGTAGATGCTGCCACCAAACAGTCAGCATTACACCTCCCTTTCCTAGTTCCCTTGGGTTTAAAGCAATATCTGGTCACAAAAAGTATCAGAACGGGTATGCTAGACCTGGGTGAGATACTCAACTTACAGGGGGACGCCCCTGCAGAGGAACACAGACTGTGGTGCACCATAGATGCCCATACAAACCAAGGATGACCCCTGCGAAACAGATTTGTGTTCCCTCTTTACTTTTACCTATGTTACTATACTATGTACATAACACATCAATAGAGGTCTGGCCCTTCCAAGGAGAACCAGGCCCATTCTTAGGAACACAGTACATTGTGAAGCTACAGTTAACTCACAGGGGTTTAGACCATTCCAGATCGCAGAATCCACTCTACACTGCAGAGTTCACTCCAGGATGCAAGTGCTCACCTCCATGCACACACACAGGTGTTCAGTCTTTGCAGAGGCCTAGTCTCAGGGTCAGGCCTACCCGCAGGATTAGCTCATCTGGAAAGTTGTATTTTCTCACAAGGGCTCAGTCCAAGCACCAACAAAACAAAGAAAGCTAAGATTCTAAGGGCAAAGCCTTGCCACAAAATCAACCTTGTCCTCTTCTCAAAGAGAAAAGAGTAACACAGGCTGTAACCAGCCAATGAAACAATAATCCCCCAATGAAAAGTGGGTTACATATTAACAGTATAGATCAGGCAGTTTAAAAAAAATCAGTCCTCAATAAAAAGGAATACCAGTTAAATAATTCAGCCAGTTCAGGAATCAGGATCCCATCCCCTCCAACAGCCCCAGTCAGGAAACTCATACTCAATGAGATCCACTTGGCCAAATACGTTCCTATCACTACAGAAAGTATACAACTGTTCACTAATACTTATTTGTCTCTGGATGTTGGCACAGAATATTTCAATCTTATTAAAGTTGTGGGGACAGCATCCTGCTCTGTAGCTTAGGTGTTAGGGAACTTTTCCCTGGGTCATCCTCTTCCCCTTTGATCTGTCTTCCATCTGGCTGGTGGGGACTGCTCAATGAAGACTGCTGCCCTATAAGACCAGCTTGATGAAATCTGCTTTCTGGGACAAATCTCCCTTTGTCCCGGGTCTACTGTCTTCTTGGTCCCTGTGTGGCACCTTCACTGTGGATTTTAACTTGCTCTGGTGCAATTACTCCAGTATGGAATCTGGCTGATTAACACTTTTGCCCCAGCACATCTTTGCCAATTTGAATTTGGCTTCTCTAACTTCCTTGGCACCAACACAATTATTCCAGCATGGAATTGGCCTATCCTTTGTGAGTTTCCCCTGACACCTCCTGACCTGAGCACTCCTCTCTAAACCTGGCACCTATTGTTATATCAAATTTCTAGGAGCAAGTTATTTCCTTTGTGTCAATCAGTTGCCTGATGCCTTTTGGCCAAAGGCCAGCCAGTCATGACATCAGATGATTATTATCTGAGGCTATGTTCCCTAATCTTTCTAAGCTTGTTTTCAAAAACAACATTCTGATAATAGTGTGCTTTTGGCACCAGATGAATTGTTGATGCTCATTTTGGGCATTGTGACTTCTGTGTTTTTCGTCATTCTTCCCTTTGCTTTCACATGGTAGAATTTTGAAAAGTTATTTATCACTGTAATAGCTTTTAAATGAAATCTCATTCTACATAGTAAATTTTAGGAAAATTCAGTTTTAAGTTTTGCCAATATTCAACGCTCTTAAGGTATTTCTCCCTGATTTCCCTACTTCTGAATTTAATTAAACTTGACATGTCTAACTTTTTCCAGCTCAAAGTCTCTTCACCCTACCATGTTAATTCTGATTCTCTCTCCACAGATGCTGCTTGACAAGATCAGCTGAGCATTTCCTTAGTTTTTGTTTTTATTTCAATTGGAAGAAATATTGAATATAGGTGGTGTTATTGAACATAGGAGAACAAATATTTCAATTAAATGATTTCTCACTTGAAGCAGTGACCAAGTGTCTATACAGTTAAAATTTCACAAGCATTATCAGTTAATGCAGAAAATCTTTAAACAATATTTTATGAATGGTAAACCAACAATGAATTTAGGAACTAGGCACTTAAGTCATTAAAGACTGAATTATAACTGGAAAAAAATGACCTAAATGTCTAACGGACAGCGCGCATTCATCACAGCCGATGAATTAAAAAGGAACTGTTGCTGCAGTACATACAAATGCAATACAATGATAGTCTTAGTGCTTTTGGAATTTTTTTTTGACATTTCATAATGCTCAGTGATGCTGAAGAAATGATTTCCCAGAATGATCAGATAAAGATATTATGAGACATTTAACTGTGTTAAATTCTTTATCAATGTTAAGGTGAAAGTACAAGCTGAAAGGACAAGTACAAGGTGCTTTGAGCAATGACAGAAGCTGTTCTAAATCACTTTTCCTTCTAGCTGAATGGAAAAGATCTTCCATTCTCTCCTTAGGCAGTCCCTCAGAATCAATGATGACTTTGTCCCCTTCCACAGTTCAAAAGGTGCTGAGATTTTTAATAATGCCAATGCTTAACTGCAGAGTCTGCCATCTATGGGGTAGTTGGTGCTTGCGGGGGGTGTAGATGGGTTATTGGGAAGTTTGACCGCTCCCTTTCAAAGCTTCAACTTCATCCTGCATATTCCCAGCAAAGTCACTTGATGACATGGTTGCCTTCCCAAATGAGCTTCCGTGAGTTTGATCAGACACAGGCCAGGGATCACACTGCATGAGTCAACAGGGAGATTTGAGCTCTTCAGGGTTGCTCTGAGGACATTCCTAACACATTTCTGCTATTGTCATATAAATCTCCAGCTATGACTGCGTTTTAAGGAAAGCATTTGCTTCAGGAGTCTGTTGTGATGCATATAAATGACATGTCAGGCCCAGTGGAAGTTTTTTTGAGTGATTAACACAAGAGATAAACTCAAGATAGATTTTTCTTTGGCAACAAAATGGAAACAGAGGATTGCTGAGCTAAGCAGCTGAATACTACTCCTGTTTATCTTAAATCTAAAGATTATGGAAAAGGAGCAGAGGTCTGTCTTATATACATCTTCAATTTATTATTGATGATATTAAAATGTACAACCATTTTAAGATCATTGAGCCATTGTCATTGTCAATATTCAATATAGATTTGGAAGATTTGTGGTTTTTTTTTATTTATTTGACAGCCAATATTAATATCATGTTTATCAAGAATTACTTAGTCATTATCTGCCTTTTTGGATGAACTGTGGAGTACCTTTCTGCTGTGCTTATTCATTTTACATCTCTATGCATCTAGCGTATTCTATAGACATTAATTAATTTGGTTTCTTCCACCATGGGTTGGACTTTGTTCTTACAATGGTGGCTCAAATGACAGGATTCTATGGTAATCTCACAACTAGTGACTTGAATTCAGGGATTCTATCTATACAAGGGATGAACACCTGCATCAAGGAACCATTGACCAATCGGAAGGCTGGCAAGAGGACTGACCACAATTGAGATTGCTTACAGCTTGGAGGAGTAGCACAGATACTGCGATTTGAACACTGGCAGTGTAGTCAGGGGCACAGTCACGTAGGACCTGAGGAGGAGAAGATGGGAGATTGAAGAGGGCAAAGATTATAACTGCTCAGGTGGCAATACCTTCAAGTCCACAGGGAGGCTACCAGGGGTTCATCGGACAATCTTTCCAGCCAGTTGAGACCCTTTGCCATTGGTAAAATGTCAATAGCGACTGGAAGATGCCCTTATTTGGCTCCATGTGACATAAGTGGCCTTTGGGCAGGAGGCTATCCTATATCTTTTTCACTGTGATTGCCATGGCCATGGGAAGCTAACAGCACACACTTTTCTGCCTTTCCTTCCAGATTGTTTGGGCCCTATTTCCCTTCTCACATAGGGTCATCGAGTCATAGAGATGTACAGCACGGAAACAGACTCTTTGGTTCAACCTGTCCATGCCGACCAGATATCCCAACCCAATCTAGTCTCGTCTGCCAGCACCTGGCCCACATATCCCCAAACCCTTCCTATTCATATACCCATCCAAATGCTTTTTAAATGTTGCAATTGTACCAGCCTCCACCATTTCCTCTGGCAGCTCATTCCATACACGTACCACCCTCTGCGTGAAAAGGTTGCCACTTAGGTCTTTTTATAATTTCCCCCTCGCACCCTAAACCTATGCCCTCTAGTTCTGGTCTCCCCCACGCCAGGGAAAAGACTTTGTCTGTTTACCCTATCCATGCCCCTCATAATTATGTAAATTTCTATAAGGTCACCCCTCAGCCTCTGACACTCCAGGAAATACAGCACCAGCCTATTCAGCCTCTCCCTATAGCTCACATTCTCCAACCCCGGCAACATCCTTTTTAATCCTTTCTGAACCCTTTCAAGTTTCACAACATCTTTCTGATAGGAAGGAGACCAGAATTGCACACAATATTCCAACAGTAGCCTAACCAATGTCCTGTACAGCCGCAACATGACATCCCAACCCCTGTACTCAATACTCTGACCGATAAAGGAAAGCACACCAAATGCCTTCTTCACTATCCTATCTACCTGCGACTCCACTTTCAAGGAGCTATGAACTTGCACTCCAAGGTCTCTTTGTTCAGCAATACTCCCTATGACCTTACCATTAAGTGTGTAAGTCCTGATAAGATTTGCTTTCTCAAAATGCAGCACCTCACATTTATCTGAATTAAACTCCATCTGCCACTTCTCAGCCCATTAGCCCATCTGGTCAAGATCCCATTGTAATCTGAGGTAACCTTCTTCACTGTCCACTACACCTCCAATTTTGGTGTCATCTGCAAACTTACTAACTATACCTCTTATGTTCACATCTAAATCATTTACATAAATGACGAAAAGTAGTGGACCCAGCACCGATCCTTGTGGCACTCCACTGGTCACAGGCCTCCAGTCTGAAAAACAACCCTCCACCACCACCCTCTGTCTTCTACCTTTGAGCCAATTCTGTATCCAAATGGCTAGTTATCCCTGTATTCTGTGAGATCTAACCTTGCTAACCAGTCTCCCATGCCTCCCAGCCTTCAGCTGCGGGGTCCTTAAAAATCATTCCCATTGTTGTAAGATTCTAAAAGATACACTCATAAGTAGATAGCAAAAACACAAATGCTTGGAGAAACTCAACAGATCTGGCCGCATCTGTGGAGAAAGAAATACGTGGTTAATGTTTCAAGTCCACTACCCTTCTTCAGAACTGATGGCATCAAGGAAAAAGTAGTAATTATCTTGATGACAGAGTATGTGAGGGAAAAGAGTGAGTGGTTAGATGAAGACTGAGGTCAGAGTGAGAGAAGCAGACAAGGGGATTGTTATTGTAAACCAGGTGAAAAGAAAAGCTAGATAGGTGATAAAGGGGACAATGAGAGGGATGAGAATGGGTTACCTGTGAAAAGGATGTTGGAGTGGTAAAAGACATGGAAGGAAGTGTTCATGTTCTTCAATTATTGAACTTGATATTGAGTCCTGAGGCTGCAGGGTCCTCAAATGGAAAAAGAGATGCTGTTCTTCCAGCTTGTGCTGAGCTTTACGTGGAGATTGTGCATTTTTGATTATTAAATAGGCTAATCTGCTTTACTATACATTCCATTTCATAATAGAGGCAGCAACAAATTACTTTATTTGCATTGTGATGAAGGTCCATGTTATAATATTATTATTTGGAAACTTGGGTTTTAAACTAGAGAATACAGAGGGTGGCACGTGTGCGGAATGAGCTGCCAGAGGAAATAGTGGAGGCTAGTACAATTAAAGGATTTAAACGGATGGGTATATGAATAGGAAGGGTTTGGAGGGATATAGGCGGGACTAGATTGGGTTGGGATATCTGGTCAGCATGAATGTGTTGGACCGAAGGATCTGTTTCCGTGCTATACATCACTATGACTCCATGACTCTAAATGATGCATAGCTTTAAGGGTTTTAGTTTGTATTTCTTTATAGCATGCATTATGAAGGATAAAGTGAAGTTATAGTTTTAGTTTTGGGTTGTGTGAGTGTCTCAGCATTGTTTGAAGATTTCTTTACATGAATCTAAATGAGGTCTTTAAAACCATTGAGATAAATGTTTCCATGCAATAGACATAAAGGCGAGAGTAAAAACAAGCTTCTCAAAAGTGGCCTATGTATCAGGGAGACAGAAATGGAGAAACATCCAGAAAACCAGGTAATGTGTACGTTCAATCAGAGTGAAAAAATGCCATAGCTTAGCAGTTGAGATGTGTTGTAATATATCTGAAGAAACTAATTAAAAAATCTACATCATGCACTTATTAAGAGTCACAGGATCATTGAGATGTGTAGCACAGAGACTCATCCATGCCAACCAGATACCCTAACCTCACCTCATCCCATTTGCCAGCACTTGGCCCATATCCCTCAAAACATTTCCTATTTATGTACCCATCTAGATGCCTCTTTTAAATGTTGTAATTGTATAAGTCTCTACTATTTCTTTTGGCAGCTCCACCATCTCCTCTGGCAGCTCATTCCATACATGGACCACCCTCTGTGTGAAAAAGTTGCCCCTTAGGCCCCTTTTATATATTTCCCTTCTCAACCTAAACCTATGCCCTCTAGTTCTGGATTCCCCCACCCCAGGGAAAAGACCTTATCCACTTACCCTATCCATGCCCCTCACAATTTTAAATATCTTTATAAGATGACCCCTCAGCCTCTGACACTCCAACCCCAGCCTACTCAACTTCTCCCTATAGCTCAAATTCTTCTACCATGACAACATCCTTTTAAACCCTTTCAAGTTTCACAACATCTTTCTGATAGGAAGGAGACCAGAATTGCACACAATATTCCAACAGTGGCCATAACCAATGTCCTGTACAGTCGCAACATGACCTCTCAACTCCTGTACTCAATACTCTGACCACTAAAGGAAAGCATACCAAACACCTTCTTCACTATCCTATCTACCTGTGACTCCATTTTCAAGGAGCTATGAACCTGCACTCCAAGGTCTCTTTGTTTAGCAACACTCTCTAGGACCTTACTATTAAGTCCTGCTAAGATTTGTTTTCCCAAAATGCAGCACTTCGCATTTATCTGAATTAAACTCCATCTGCCACTTTTCAATCCATTGGCCCATCTGAACAATGTCCCATGTACTCTGAGGTAATCTTCTTTGCTGTCCACTAGACCTCCAATTTTCATGCCATCTGCAAAATGCATCTTACTATACCTCCTATGTTCACATTCAAATAATTTATATAAATGATGAGAAGCAGTGGATCTAGCATCAATCCTTGTGGCATTCGACTGGTCACAGGCCTCCAGTCTGAAAAGCAATCCTCCACCACCGCCCTCTGTCTTCTACCTTCCAAAAGTTCTGTATCCAAATGGCTAGTTCTCCCTGTATTCCACATAATCTAACCTCACTAACAAGTCTACCATGAGGAACCTTGTTGAACAATTTACTGAAATCTATATGCATTTATTAAGCAAGCACTCTTGTGGTGGACTAGTAAAATCCATATCTCTGAACAAGAGGTTCTAGGTTATGTGTGTCAAAACAGATTAATTATAACAACTAAATCAAATGTATCACATAAATATCTGTCAAGCTTGTATAGTGGTCATGTCCCTGGGTTAGAGGACCTAAGTTCAAGTCTTGCCAGCTTCAGAAGTGTACCATAACTTGCTGTTTAAAAATGTCTACAATAAGACATATTGATATTGTTTGATAATGAAGTATGTTTAGTGAAAAGCCAATGGTAGAAGATCTTTGACACCAGATAGTTCAGCTTTGCTGCAAATGAATGCAAAGACCAACATGCATACATGCAACTACTTTCACAGATTACTTGATATCCTTTAGGTGCTGATGCAAAACAGAATCGGGTGCTCCAAACATTGGCCTTCAAAACCAATCAACCATGAATTCCATAACCATTGATTTTCCTGTCATTTTATAAGTTTCAGGCATCTGTGAATAATCACACATTATATTTAACTAGATCTTATAAAAAGCAATGAATGTGAATGGATAAAGTGAACAAAAAAGAAAAATAGTCAAAAGAAGTAGGGGAAATAATGACTACAGGAACAGGAAGGCATAGAGATTATCATAGAGGGAAGAACACAGCATGATTCTACAGGACTGAATACTGAGTGAAAGTGAAAAACATACTTGTAGAATTTTAGAGAATTACAGCACAGAAGGAGACCATTTTGTCTATCCAGGCTAATACCACTTTGCAGTTTTGTTGCACAATACTTACCAAAAAAACAAAGAACTACAGATGCTCGAAGTCAGAAACAAATGTCTGAAGAAGGACATTGGACCCAAAACATTTATTCTACTTTCTTCACAGAGGCTGCCTGACCTGCTGATTCCAGCAATTTCTGATTTTGCATAGTGCTTTAATACTTTTTCAGTGCGATGAGAGTTTCTGGTATTACCAGCCTATCTGGTAGTAAATTCCAGATTTCCTGGGTGAAAGCACATACTCACCTCTCCATTAATCCTTCCACCAATTATTTGTATTCCATGCCCTCTGGTTATTTTCTTTTCTTTATTCTTTCCTGGGTGTCACTAATTGAGCCAGTAATTGTTGCCCATCCTAAATTGCCCTTGAACTGAAAGGCTTGTTAGGCTATTTCAATGGGTGGTTCAAAGTCATCCTCATTGTTGTGGAGCTGAGTCACATAAAAGTCAGACAAGGTAAAGGCAACAGATTTCCTTCCCTAGAGAACATTGGTGCTAGATGGTGCAGTGTGGAAACAGGCCCTTCGGCCCAACAAGTCCACACCAACCCTCCGAAGAGCAGCCCACCCAGACTCATTCCCCTACATTTACCCCTGACTAATGCACCTAACACTACGGGCAATTTAGCATGACCAATTCACCTAACCTGCATATCTTTGGACTATAGGAGGAAATCAGCGCACCCAGAGGAAACCCATGCAGACACAGGGAGAATGTGCAAACTCCACACAGACAGTTGCCCAAGACAGGAATTCAACAAGTTCCCTGGTACTGTGAGGCAGCAGTGCTAACCACTGAGCCACCATGCCGCCACGGATATGGCCTGGCTACATGCTCCATCACTTTGATGAAGTTTAATAAAGGTAATAAAACATGAAACAGTCCTCCAGACTTCATCCCTGAATACACTCCTATGAACAATCTATGCCAACTCATATCACCTCATACTCCCACTTATTTTTCAGAGCCCCTGTGTTTTCTGTGTCAACCTATGCCCTTGTACTCACCTTCCATGGATCCTCATACTTTCCATACCCTATGCCTCTTTGCCCACCATACATCCTTTCAGCGCCTTGCCAAATTGGTACAAACTTGTGACAACCCCTAACTCCTGCACAATCATTTGTCCTTATCCCTACCATGTCAATTTAACCAATATTCATCATGGGCAGATCTAAAGAACTTTATTTAATCCCAGTGTAGATCCTATGCCGTCAATGTAGTTGATTACCACATTGTTTTAACAGCTAAGGAACACATCATCAAGATAATGAAAAGGTGTGAAATCCGACATTCAGCACTAATCCTGTAATGATAGACCTCAAGATTATTTCAACAGACAGAGTGAAATACCAAGCCCTGATCTGTTTAAACACTACATAAAGTTCTCCTTCCATAGCCAAAATATTTAAAGGGCAGCACTTTTTTACAGCTCTCTGTTGACAACTCCTTGATAATTTCAATTAGTGTAAGCAAATTTCATGTACGTTAATGTCTACTTATAACAACTATAAAGGACAACCTACCCCTTCCAAAGTCCAGCTTCCACCCCCACCAAATATTAATTACTTTATTTGTATTGTGATGAAGGTTAGTGTTATAATATTATTATTTGGAAACTTTGCTTTTTAAACTGGAGAAATGATACATAGCTTTTAAGTTTTTTTTAAGTTGTATTTCTTCATTGTGTGCATTATGAATAGTAGAGTGAAGTTATAGTTTCAATTTTGAGTTCTGTGAGTACCTCAGCACTGTTTGAAGGTTAATTTAGATTAATCTAAATGAGATCTTTAAAGCCATTGAAATGAATGGTTCAGGGCAACAGAAACAAAGGCTAACCCCAAAGGTGTCCTGGGACCATAGCCTAAAATGTTACATGTCTCCGAACAAGGTACCCTATCACTTCAAAGAATTTCATTTAAACCTTCTGCTATTGGGTATAAAGTGCACAGGTTGTCTTTGGAACTCTTTAAAAACAGATCCGCTTGAGATGGTTGCAGTTTGTCATGTGTAATTTCTTTCTCAAAATCACAAATATGCCAGTTGGAACACACATCCATTCCCCTTCTTTTGAAATGGTAGATATCATGTTTGAGGGCAGGACAGGCCTCTACATGAGGCTCCAGTACAAATCTGTGGAGAACACCATTTGGCACATTCTACCAGTGACTGTTCTCTTAATTGCTACTCTCTGCCTTCTCCATCCAGAGCAACTACCTACCAATGCTACAAGGTGACTTTCAATTCTTTTCTGCTCCTACATCCCAATTTTGCTATTCTATAGAATCTCATACAAAGATATTTCCTTATGTTTTGCTTTATTTTTCTTGGACCCCACTCCTTAGACACACAAATAACGTTGTTCAGTTTATAAGGCAAACATATGATAACATCAGATAGCCATAGTCATATAGCACAGAAACAGGCCCTTCGGTCCCAACAGTCCATGCCGAACAGAATCCTAAACTAAACTAATCCCACCTGCCTGCTCTTAGACCAAATTCCTCAAAACCTTTCCTATTTGCATACCTATCTAAATGTCTTTTAAACATTGTAATTGTGTCTACATCCACCACTTCCGTAATAAGTTCATTCCATATGCGAGCCACACTCTGTGTAAAAAATATTTGCCCCCGTGTATTTTTTAAATCTCTAGTGACAAACATGTTAAACTGTTATTTAATAAAAATGTCAGTTCAACACACCAAATTTACAGATTCTACTGGAAAATAAAATGTATTTGAAAAATCAGTATTCCCATATTAAAAGTAATGACATACAGTGTATTGATGTTATAATAATTTGTCAGAGAATTTTACTTGTATATTAAAAGAAATATATTTATTATAGCTAACTAAACCACAATGCACAAGAAATAATTTCCATATTTTAAAATATTTTTGTACAAAAACAATACAACTCTTATTTTGCTAACATTTAGGATAAATTTGAAATTGTTGATGTTGCATCTGCAGTAAATTACTAAAATTAATTTGTAAAAGATAATTAAAAATGTCATTTATACACTGATGTCAAATACTTTTTTGTATTGGAGCCTGCATCTCAGCAGCATGTGACCGTTTCAGGGAAAGCTTAAAAATCTGAAATACAACCCATAGAAAAATTTCAGTAGGCTTATTTGAAGTTCAAAATGGTGGCAAAATATTTTTCCTTACCACTTATTTCAAGACAGTGAGCTCGATCGCTGTTAACACAGCCCACAACTTAAAGTGTCGGTTTAAGTTGTCTCTTTATCTTTCACAAAATGGTGATGTTTTAATTGTTTTCACAATGGAGACCATTTTACTCTGGCAGTAAAGCACTGCTTGGACTTGAACAATTTCTTTTCCCTGCCTGTAAGAACCACCAAAATATAAATATTTACCCTATAACTCTAAAACTGAACATGGGAAACTTGCATCAATGTATAAAATTTGACACACATGGAGAACGATTGATATCTGTACTGATTTTCTTTCTTTAAGCCGTTGTGAAAATAAGGTGATGTTTGTCAGCCAATCGCTAATTTTAAGTTTTTAATGGAAAGGATTCCATAATAGCATACTAGGTTATATGAAAGCATTAGATTCAGTGCAAATTTAGTTGGTCTTAACTGAGATAACACAATTGGTCTTCACATCCTCAAATTGGATGAAAACCATCAATGTTCTTGACCACCAGTGGGATCCACTTGAAAGTAGTCTTTATTTGAAGATGGGATAGGATAATCAGCAATGGTAAATATTTCCAATAAAAACTGTTTATCAGACATTTTGATGTGGTTGAAGGGGACTGCAGTGGCCTGTGAAGCCATATTCCATCAGGAGTCCTCTCTTTGAGAAAGAAGATATGAGATGAGAAAATCAAAAGCATAGTGAAGATTATCTCAGATAGAATTCCGTGTTAAGTGGAGACTGTAGTCCTGTGTCCAAGCAGACATACAAAAATGATTTCAGCTGCTGCTACTTGGGCTCCATTTCCCAACTGAATGAACTTTACATCCATTCTCTACAAAAGACAAATGTCACCCGAAATGACATAATGTCATTTGTTGACTGTCATCAGTAATGGAAATCAACATCCTGGAGGTTACCATTGACTAGAAACTGAATTGGACTAGCCATTTACTGTTGCTACAAGAGGGGTACAGAGACCAGGAATACTTCAGTGAGTACCTCATCTTCTAACTCTGAAAGCCTGCCTACCAACTACAATGCACAAGTCAAGAGAGATGGAATGCTCCACACATGCCTGGATGAGTGCAGTTCCAACAATATTAAAGAAGCTACATAGCATTCAGGGCAACACAGCCTGCCTGCTTGATTGGCACCATATCCTCAAACATCCACTCCCTTGATCACCTCAGTAACAGCAGTGTTTTTCTCCAAAGGATGCACTGCAGAAATTCATCAGGGATCCTTAAACAGCACTTTCCAAACCCATGATCACATCCAGCTAAAAGAGTAAGGGCAGCAGATATATGGGAACATCACCACCTGCAAATTCACCTTTAAGCCACTGATCAACTTGATGTCCAAACTGATATCGCTATTCCTCCAGTATTGCTGGGTCAAAATCCTAGAACCACCTCCGTAACAGCATTATGGATCTATTTACATTACATGGACTGTAGCAGTTCAAAAAGCAGCTTACTACTGTATTCTCAAGGGCAGTAGGAATGGGTAATAATTGTGGCGTAGCTAGCAAAGTCCGTATTCCATGAGAGAATGAAAAAAAAGGCAAGATAGGGAAAGGAATTGCAGATTTGTTATAGCACAAATGCAGCCATCTGTGCTCCCTCTCTGAGGCAGCAAATCACTTAGTGCCACTTACTGCCACCACCAAAGTTTGGTTTGGACCAATTTTCAATTGGCATCTAGGCCCGTCCATATGTAGTTGTAGTAAGCTTTGTGAAATTATGGTAACTGTCAAATTATTATTTTTCTGGTCATAAATTTATAAATTGTCATCTTGTTTAAATCCTTCCATGATGTCATTCTTCCCTATCTTTGAAACCTCCTCTTTCCCCACAAAAAAATTCTCAGACTCCTGTCTCTGTTCAATTCCATTCCCACTCACCACTCATTTATTTACCATGGGGAGCTGTGCTTTCAACTGTCTACACCATATTATCTGCTGGGAGCACAGGACGAGAATCTTTACTTAAAACAGAATTTTAGCTGAGATAAACTTTGCTATACTTATGATTTTCTCTTCTTATAGCTTCTTTCTTGAAGTGAGGACTTCTGATGGAATATACATTCTTAAACCTACCTTTTTCATTTCTCTAAGTTAAATTCTGTTCATAACTTATTACTTTAACAAAACATTTGACCACTCTCCTAACAGTTGCATCATCAACTTGATGATTCCCATTTTCTTGACTATCCCTCTATGGACTTGACTGTTCTATTTCAGTTCACTTTTACATTAATTACTGTCAAAATAGTGGAACAGTCAATCTGTCTCTTAACTTCAAGAACAGATTTTGTCAAGATTGGTGAAAAAACTTCTTTTTTGGTGATATCTTAATGCAATGCAGCAGACTCAGGTTCCTGAATACTATTTCAGGACTGGTACATCAATTTATACTGAAATAGAAATGTTTAGCATTGTAGATACACTATATTTTGTTAATCAGTTTACCACTATTAAATCTGTGTTTCACACTCTGTGAAATGCATCACTGCTTTTAATATATTTGGCTCTTTATCCTTATTATGAATAGTTGCTTTATGAAAATACTGTGTCATTGATTAGCCTTTATAACTTCGTAAATAAAGTTTTAAAAACAGGAAATATAAATAAGAATAATTGTTAAGAAGCATCAATAAGTACTGAGTCTGAATTACAAAACATGTGCAGGTGTACATTCGGTGCCACATGCTGAATATATCAGAGCTCTGTACAATATAGTTAGCACCATGAATACAGAAGGATAAATATTGACAGTCCAGTGGATGGGCAATCGAGTTCATTCAAACAAAAATGATATTAACATTTTGAGTAAATCTTGGTTGTGATCTTTGCATTATTCCAGAAAGCCAAAGTGTAAGTCTTATTGCAAGTTTGGATGGATTTGCTAAACGGTATTTCTTCACCAAGGTAATGACTGTTCCTGTAACTGTTATCGACAAATTGGCTCATTTAGATGATCAGGAATTTCAACTCGCAGTAGTTAGTCTTTAAAACTGGCTTGCAACTTCCGATTCTTCTGACATGTACCATTGGTTTTGTGGATATTCTTTCATCCAGCGTGGTATGTGCCTCTGTTGAATCTAGAACAAAATGATCAGTGCGTTACATCTCATGTAGAATGCATACTCCCTTGTAAAGAAATTGGTGATTTTGATTGTAGTTAGTGATGGGGTAATCAAAAGGAAGGGTGGTGGGTGGTGAGCGAGGAGTTATGCATATTTAAGTTAGAGACTTTATCAAAATTTTCATAATGACAGTCAAATTCCACATTCGAGAAAATTGTTTTAATTAGATAATAATCTTTTAAAGAAAAATGCAGTGGCACCAAAGGAAATAAGATCAAAAGGTTGAAAGAAGTGTTAGATTTTCACTTAAGTCATGTTAGCATTTGTGAAGCCCCTTTATAAAATGAAGTAAATTAAGTGTCTATTTATCTCAGACATGTGAACAAGATATGTAAAATAAGGGAAAATATTAATCAGAAAAAGTTAAGATAGGAATATGGCACAGGTCAAATAAAGTGTTTTTTTGAAGGATTTTGAAAGCAGCTGCTGATGGACCTATGGAGAAAGTTTAAGATAGTGGGTTGTAGTTCTTAAAGAACAATAATTGAAATTGGACTTGGGAATAAGGAGTAATCTACTCCCAATGAAGCAGCATTGCAGAAATATATACCTAGAGAGCAGATCACCAAGGCAAATAGTAGATGAATTTAAAAGTTAAAGGAGAATAGATAGCATGATGGCACAGTGGTTAGTACTGCTCACTCACAGCACCAGAGACCCGGGTTCAATTCCTGCCTCAGGCGGCTCTGTGTGTGGAGTTTGCACGCTCTCCCCGTGTCTGCTTGGGTTTCCTCCGGGTGCTCCGGTTTCCTCCAAAAATGCGTGGGTTAGCTGAATTGGCTAAATTGCCAGTAGTGTTAGGTGAATGGGTAAATATAGGGGAATGGGTCCGGGTGGGTCGTACTTTGGTGGATCGGTGTGGACCTGTTGGGCCGAACGGCCTGTTTCCACACTGTAAGTAATCTAATCTTAAAATGAGAAGTTTGAATGGAAAATAAACCAAGATTGAGAAACAGAATAGTCTTATTAGATGCATGTCTGAATAGTATGGACTTACAAAGCAAAGATCAGCTTAGATGACCCTGGAAGTGAAATGCAACCTTTTTGAACATTTTAGAAATTGGTACGTATACTTAACTCCTTATTATACATAGTTCCTTAATATATCTGGAATAAGAACACACCATTTTGTACCTTAGCAGAATGACTTTTAGACATATTATCATCTAATAAGTTTATTGCCAAACTTTTTTTTTCTTTTGCAGGAATCTTTCTTTTCTCCTCCTGAAGATGTTACCCCTTGCTTCAGGATGGTTTCACTTCAAACCAGCAGCCCAATTCTCATGTAATCATCTGTCTACTATGCGTTGGCAGACCAAACATTATTTGCTCTTACCCCCACACAAATGTGTGTTTGGATGGACAGAAATCATGAGTTGAGTCCCAAGCAGATTCTCACTCACAACTGTAGCTGTTTAGCTGGCAACTCAGCAATCTGTCCACAGGCAAAAGTGATCCTAATGCCATGATTTCCATTATGAATAAGGCAAGGAAGCTGACTCTTGAATTCACCCCAGTTGACTCCAGTCTGATTCACAATGGTCATTCAACCAGTTGAGCTAACTGGTGCCCCAAAGAGTCTGAGTTTCTGTGGCAATATGAGCCAACACATGCATGGTGTAATGTAAACTATGGCTTATATTGGAAGGGGCTCCAATTTTCTTCCTATCTGTTTAGTGACCAAGAATCTCTCCTGCTTTTACCACCTGCCTTTGGTCTTTCTGGAATGATTTATGAATGATACGTGATCTGGTTTGGAATACATCATCAAGTTGTGGAGTGGGACTTGAGCTCAGAAGTTCAAACTGGGAAATGGGTGCACTATTCACAGCATGACTAGACCTCCTTCCTCTTGACAACATTTCTTATGACTTTAGTCAAAACTTGTTTGTTTTTTCATTCATGTTTTGACAACTGCAGATGAATTTATATAACTGGATATGGGCTTGATATGTAGGCTGGAAATTTTGATACTTGGTTTACTTTTTTATGCATCATGGAATGGTCTGCTCACACCTTGATGCTGAAGAAGGTGCAATGTAATTAGACAGCCGTAGGAATCCATCAAGACTGCATTTGTATCACTTTTAATTTCAATGGGACTGGGTTCTGTTCTAACTTGCTTTGTGTGCCACTGGTTTAGGCTGCTAAGTAACACTGCAATGTTTAAACATGCAATAAAACCCACATCAGTTGAGAAGGGATGACAGTCTTATCTGATATTAACTTGCCTGAACACAGATTTTCTACTTTGAACTACATTTAATTTGGAAACTGTAAAACCTAGCAAAATTCTGAAAATAAACTGTATGTGCACAATGAATACTTATTTAAACTTAGATACACAATATAACTTTAATTATTAACTTGTTTGCACCTAATCACATTTGGGATTGTTTACGCTCACCTCAGGCTTTTGGATCGACACATTAAATTTGTACTTCATCTTTCTTCCCTCTGAGCAAAAATATTTTCTGATTTGATGACAAGATCAATTATTACTACGCCAAGTAGCAGTAGCTTACATCCACAGACCAGAAAGACTGATAAAGAATGTGGATCTGTAGGCTCTTTGTTAAAGACAATCTAAATACTCAGCAATTGCAAGGAAAATGAAGATTGCAACAAAGATGAAATACTTGACTCGTTTCTCAAAGAACGCAATAATTGCTTTTTGTTTTAAGGATTTCAGGGTATTTTGGCTGATGAAATGGGTGTGTTTTAATAAACATTCATTGCATGCTTATTATTAGTCTTACTTTAGTTATTCTTTTAGCACATTAAAATTTGCATTATGCCTTGTTATGGCATAGGTTGGTTATGAGGTTTGAGCATATTTATCTCATTAGAAACAGATTAAAGTTCTTTGAACAAGATTCCACTGAGGCTCCGTTGTTATAGCACACCAACAGTGAACCTGGATTCTGTTGCAATCATGCTTTGCAGTTTACTACCAAATAACAATGACAATGTCAATGAGCTGACCATTTGGATGTGAAGGTAGAAACTTGTGTGGTATTACAGACCTGTTTGGCTCAATCTTAAAATGGATCTTAAAAAATTAGATTGGAAAGCACCATTTCACTATCCCAATAGTCAACATATCTTCATACTTGAGGGTTCAAGTAAATACCAGTTTTATCTTGGAGACAGTAAGGAGAAAGGCATCAACATCTCGGCTTTTCTTGTCTCCTTTCAGTTACAATGAAGTTCAAGTGCATGTTGAATTTGTCAGCACTGTGTTAAAAATTGACCAGCCTGAATGACATCTGAAGGGTAGATCTGGGTCAAGGGCCACTTTGTTCCAAATAACACTGCAAACCAATGCCCTAAACAAGTAGGGCAGTCGTAATTAGCTATGCAACAGGAAACATACTCCTGCTATCTGATGATCAGTCCTATAGTTTTGTTGATTAAACTAATAACAATACACCTATGTACATTTTAAAGATTTGTTATCTTGTTTTGATAATTTGCTTGTATCATAAAGGGAAGGATTCTACACTCTAAATTGGGAAAACAGACATATTTATGCAGTCTAGACGAGAACACTGAAAATACTGCCACAGCTAGTGGTAATCCCATGCATTGAATTGCTGTTCCTCAGACTCTCATCATGTGATTTGATATTTTAAAACTGCTCATCTACCAAAACCTAACTTTTAGTTTAAACATGTGCAGACCTGTGATTTTTTTTTCAAAGCTATTTCTGAAGCCTTCAATATTAACCTATTAAATACTCCTCCAAATGACCTCTTTAGTAGGACATTAACAGTCTAAAAGCTATGATGGTTCTCTAAGATAAAATACAAAATAAAAGGGAAATTTTTTGTGCTGTACGTACTTTCTCCTGAGTATTCCAGAACATTCTCTTGTACCCAGAAGAAGAGTACATCTTTTTGTCATTGGGGATGGTGGGAGTGGGACAGAAGGAGAAGGTTAAAGAGAAAGATTTATTTTATACATTGGTGTCGTCAAAGATAATTGGTAGAAGACTTTAAACTGATGGTGGCTGAATATTGCTTAATACAAACCAAAAGATTCTATATAATGTTGTAACATCACAAATTTGATAATCTTAACTATAACATAATGCAGGTTTCAATAAACTGCAAATCAGGGTGATGCAAAGATAGTTGTTTAATGAATATTGCCCTCTTGAATTTTTTTTGATCCTTTTTGATTCCCTCTTTTTTGCTGTGACTATTTAACTAGTTACATGGCTAACTCTTTATGGTTTCAATGTATTGACTACCTCAAGTATTTTCAAATGCTTATGCCTTTTTCATGAATCATGAACAACAAAGAAATTAAAAACATTGATTCTTTTAAGAGCATTAAGGTCAAGTGGAGATAGACAGGCAATCCCAGTATTTTGTTAAGTTGGAATACATCCTAGTTAGAATTGCTGTAATTTACTCATTGGTTGGCAGACTGCATACTGATAAATCATCGTCTTATGCATGAAACAAGTTTTCTTGAGCAGATGTTACTTTTTCAGGCTTAGGTTTGTTTAAGATTACACTGGAGCAAGAAGATTCTTATAATGAATTTAATGTGTGGAACCAGGTGAAGAAACAAAACTAAGCAAATGCTGGTGTGGGGACAGGAAGGGTGAGAGTACTACAGTGGGTAGGCAATGGGGGGAAATGGGAATGTGAGGGTGGAAATACCTTGGGGTAGGTCTCCAATTTGTCCAGGAGCTCTTTTTGGAGGTACACCCCAACTTTCATTTGCCAAGCTACAAGCCTGAGCAGGAAAAGCTGCTGGGTTCCATATTTGTTACTGGACTCTGCCCATGGTGGATAAAATCATAGTGGTGGGAGGAGAAGGTCCTTCATTGGCCAATATTTGGATGGACTCAGTTGGCTAAAGGGAGGCAAAGTTCTGAACACCTACATGACACAGGTAAAATTATATTAGAAGCATATAGGAGAATCCGGGACATGGTGCCCAATTCTATTTCCACATTTTATTCTTATCTCATGAGTTTTTTGTGAATCTTGCAGAGTGCAAATTGGCTGCTACATTATCCTAAAATAATAGTGATCATGCTTCAGAAATATTTTGCTGTTAGTGAATTGCTTTGGGACATTTGGAGATTATGAAGGCTCAGTATTAGTTTGCTCATTTTATTGTATGAAGCTCCGCATAGGGATTCACTAAATTTTATAAAATTTGTTCATCTTTCTGAAGAGAAAGAATAAATAGGAGAAGGATAAACATCTACATAAATATTAGTGAACCATAAGGGACATTTCTGTAAGTATACAATCTGTGAAATGTAATAAATTTTCATACTTTATATTGGAAAATTCTAATCTTGTAATAATAAGCAGGAATTGGATGGTTAAGCATCATTGAAAGTCCCAATCCTCTTTTTATTTTTGGTTCTTTAACCTCATTGCTTTATTTCTGCACCAATCTTACTGTTTACCCGTTTGCCTTCTTTCCCATCCCTGTGTCCAAGTGCTGGACCATAGTGGTCTGGTTCTGAGTAAAGAACCATAGTGATCTCCCCTGGCCTCCTACAAGATAGTTGACTAGGACACTCTCCTACTCTTACCACCTGCCCTCGGGCATACTGGAATAATTTACCGGCTGACAATTAATCTGTATGGCCACATTGCAGGCAAACTTTCCAAGGCTAAAAGTTCTGGAAGCTTCTCACCCAGTGGTAGGAAGCTTCCACTGCACTAAGCATTTCCTTCTTGCATTTTAGGAAAAGAATAATGAATTAGAGGGGATGTGAGTGTGTAATGGCAATGTCACTGGCCTAGTTATCTATAGCCCCAGGCTGATGTTCTGGGCTTATAGGTTCAAATTGTACAATAGCAGGGAATAAAATTTGATTTCAATAAAAATTTGGGAAGAAAAACCAAACTAGCTTAATGATGACCATGACCCATCCAGTTCATTATCATACTTTTCAGAAATAAAGCTGTCACCCTTAGCTGGTCTGGCTTGAATATGATCCACAGTCATGTGAGTGACTATTAACTGCACTCTGAGCAATAATAGATGACCTATAGTATTACATACTAGCTATCTCAGAAGCATTTTTTTTAGATTCACAGCCATCGAAATAGTTCACTGAGTATTTTGTAGAATGTTTTACCTCTGCTAAGAAATGCCACCACCTACGAAAAACTCCAAATCAGATCTATGTATTTATAGCTCCATGCAGTCCATGATAGGTGTGAAATACTTATTTAATATGGACAAAATTTCAATATAGAGTCATAGAGATGTACAGCATGGAAACAGACCCTTTGGTCCAATCCGATCATGCTGACCAGATATCCCAACCCAATCTAGTCCCACCTACCAGCGTCCGGCTCATATCCCTCCAAACCCTTCCTATGCATATACCATCCAATTGCCTTTCAAATGTTGCAATTGTATCAGCTTCCACCACTCCCTCTGGCAGCTCATTCCGTACACGTACCACCCTCTGTGTGAAAAAGCTGCCCCTTAGGTCTCTTTTATATCTTTCCCCTCTCACCCTAAACCTATGCCCTCTAGTTCTGGATTCCCCAAACCCAGGAAAAAGACTTTGTCTATTTATCCTATCCATGCCCCTCATAATTTTGTAAACATTTATAAGGTCTCCCCGCAGCCTCTGAAGCTCCAGGAAAAACAGCCTCAGCCTGTTCAGCCTCTCCCTGTAGCTCAGATCCTCCAATCCTGGCAACATCCTTGTAAATCTTTTCTGAACCCTTTCAAGTTTCACAACATCTTTCCGATAGGAAGGAGACCAGAATTGCATGCAATATTCCAACAGTGGCCTAACCAATGACCTGTACAGCCGCAACATGACCTCCCACCTCCTGTACTCAATACTCTGACCAATAAAGGAAAGCACACCAACGCCTTCTTCACATCTCCTATCTACCCATGACTCCATTTTCAAGGAGCTATAAACCGCAGTCCAAGGTCTCCTTATTCAGCAACACTCCCTAGGACCCTCCCATTAAGTGTATAAGTCCTGCTGAGATTTGCTTTCCCAAACTGCAGCACCTTGCACTTATCTGAATTGAACTCCATCTGCCACTTCTCAGCCCATTGACCCATCTGATCAAGATCTTGTTGTAATGTGAGGTAACCCTCTTCACTGTCCACTACACTTCCAATTTTGGTGTCATCTGCAAACTTACTAATTGCACCTCTTATGCTCGCATCCAAATCATTTATATAAATGATAAAAAGTAAAGGACCCAGCACCGATCCTTGTGGCACTCCACTGGTCACAGGCCTCCAGTCTGAAAAACAACCCTCCACCATCACCCTCTGTCTTCTACCTTCTGTTTTGTAGGCACTCATCATTTCAATGTATTTACATTACGATCAGTTCTGTTCATTTCTTTCAGTTCATTTCACTGATCCACACTGACCAATAAAATCTATCCTGTCATCCTTGACCAGGTCTCACCTGAATAGGGTGTGCTGGCCGATACATATAGTGCTCTCGACCTCTGCTCTGTGCATGTGGACCTCGAAAGGCGCCTTGTCTGTCCAGCGAGCGAGGACGCCCATTCCTCTGCCTAGTGCGCTCATGCCATGACTGTAGCTCCTCTGACACAACCTCTCTTAGCAAGCCCCTGTTGGGGTATTCCTTTAGTGAAGGAGTCCGTACGATCCTGCAATGTGATGGAGTAATTCGCTGCACGGTCGGTGAATTTTTCTCATCAATGTATTGGCACTCTCTGTAAAGTGGAGTATTTAAGTATTGCACAGTGGAATATTGTCGATTTGGATCCTTTTCCCACATTTGATTCATTGCGTTTCCTTCTGTGCGTTCAACTGCTCGATAGTGGGAGAATGACTGGCTTGGATTACAATGATAATATCCACTACCGTGTAACATAGGTATTTCCAGGTTTACAGGTGAGTTGTAGACTTGCCAATGCCTTGCTGCTGCTGCATTATATTCATGAGGTGTTGGAATATATGTTGGAGTTGACGTTCCAGAGCTATTGGACTCTGAGCTGGCATACCCACTCAAAGGATATGGCATTAAATGTAAATGATCACTGTTTTTCATCCCAGTAGCATGAAAATCAGGTATAATAACTGCATAATTTGATGATCTTCTTTGGGGAACCATGCTGCGCCCTCTTTGATCAGGAGGTGCTGGGAAACGGTTCACATCTAAGTATCTGTTTGGCAGCAAGAAAAGTAAAGTAACTTAGATATATTAACCTTACATTGACCTTAATTATATATGCAAGCTATTTATCCATCTTTTATCCATAACAAAAAATATAAAATAATTGATTACAGATTAAACACTCTTTTGGAATAAATTGTTAACTCAAGTCCATTTCAAGTGGTGGTATTCCAAGGCTACAGATCTATTGTATATTCCAGAAAGTATTTATAACTCATAATCATGGTTCAATCTTTAGTCAAATTACAAGACCATTTTTTATATTTAAATGTAAGGAAACTTGGAACTGCATGATTTTGAGTTCTACATGTTTCAGGTGCCATGAATCATTTCTCCAACTCAGTAAAATTTCTGAGTGAAAGTCTGGTACAAATTCTCATTGACTCTCAAATTTAATCAACAAAACTCCAAATCATTTATCTGACCCTGTCATTCAATTCCATTTGGTGTTTTTGTGAAGCTCATTCTTGATTGAGAAAGAACAAGAATTCTTTGTTTCATATTTGAGAGTCTTCCTTATATGAATTTCTGAATTTAATTTTTGACACAACATCCCTAACCAATAAACCTCAATAGTTCAATCTAAGTGTACCAGAAGGGTCAGTGCTCCAAGTGTTGACTCAATCTGAAATCCTGAAGAAATAAGGTTATTTTAATAACTGAAGGAGGCACTGAAACCCTGATGAAGGACATGCCCGAAACTTCGATTCTCCTGCTCCTGGGATGCTGCCTGACCTGCTGTGCTTTTCCAGCACCACACTCACGACTCACACTCTGTAACATCTGTAGTCCTCACTTTCTCCTAGGCATTAAAATAGCATGACAAAGAAGCTTAAAGAGTCACCCAGCACAAATCAGACAAGGGGCCCTGTTGAACCAATTGAGGAAGCCTGAGGCCATTAAAGGATAAAGTAATGAATTGCTCTGTTTTTGTTTTTGCAGAAAAATAATTTCACATTGGTATTGTAGAGTAAGCAACTCTTTGAATTGATTGTTTTCACAGGGAAATCTCTGGACCTGTCTGGACCTCACTGCTCTAGATAGGTATGGTTTGCAATGTATTTAAAATGAGGTAATGGCAGAATACTCTGGTAGCCCAGAAAAGCCTCAACACTTCTCCAAAGACAGGTAGAACAGCTAGAAGTTGTGTTTGCCGGCACAGAGTTCAATTTGGGTCAGAGTATAAACAGGTTAAAAATCCATGGTCCCTTTCCTCAGAGAGTAATCCAACTCCAGGAATTGTATCTCCTAACTTGTTAGCTATTATTCTTCAGCACAGTGTCATGATACAAAATATTTCTCACCTAATACCTCCTAATACTGCCCACCACATTACAACAAACACTCCATAAATTTTTTTGGCACATTTTTAAATGAAAGATTTATTTAAAAATTCCAATAAATGATTTAGCAGCTATAGGAGCAATGTGCTGACTCCTATCAAATAGTTCAGATGCTTTTCTCGTGGTTCGCTGTTATCCTTGATTTGACCGGGTTTCGCTGATTCTGTTATTCCCACAGTGCTAATGCAGCAAGAGAACTATAAAACTGAAACGTTCCAACATTTTATCCCCTTGCAAGTGCAAATTTTACATGCATGTTAAAGATTTGTGCCTGTTGCTCTACACTGGGAAAGAATCATGATCAAAGTACAAAAGGTACAAAGCTGCAACAATACCAACTGGGTGATGCATTAACTTTGCTCAATACAACAAACGTATCTATGTACAATCACATCGCCCCCTAGATATCAAATAGAACTGATTGTAACTGGGAAAGTTCTGCAAAAGGGTTACAGGACCTAAAACCTTGACTCTGTTTCCTCTCCATAGATGCTGTCAGACCTATTGCAATCTCTGATTTTGACTCTAACTGCACTGTTGACCAAATACATTTTGAACCTCTAGACTGAAGAATGTGGTTGAAATTTCATTTGTTTGAGACATTTTGGTTTTAGCAAACAGAGGGGAAAGATTTGCCTTTATGTAGCATCATGCATAACCTCAGAATAACTCAAAATGCATTGCAAACTTTAAACTACTACTTCTTTACAGTAGCCACTAAAAATGTAGAGTTTATGCTTGTTAATTTGCACACTGTTAACTCCCACATATGACAATGTGACAATGGCCAGTTTAGTTTATTTAAGTAATGTTGATTCAGAGATAAGTATTTACCAGGATACTGGGGGATAACTCCACCATTCTACTTCCACCTAGTTACATGGGATGTTTTTCTCCAATCGAGAAAGCAGGAAATAATTTGGTCTTATGTTCCAGCTGAAAGTTTACACCTTTGATATTATATCACTCCCACAGCATTGTATTGGTATCAGCTCAGATTTTTGTGCTCAAATCTCAAGAATAGAACTTAAATCCACAAGCTTCTAACTCAGAGAAAAAGAGGGTTATCAACTGAGTCACAGCTGATTCTATTTCAGTGTAAGTTAATGCTTGATGCAAGCATTTTCAAATAATCCTCTAATTTATGGGTGGTGTTGATTGATCTATTGGTTTCTTTGAAGTTCTTCTGTATGTGAGTCTTTTGTTGTAGTATAATATGGATGTTTGATCTGGGTAGTATGATATGATTTGTCTTCGGTAATGTGTTGGTATTTATGGCTCATTCAAATTTCACATATAAGCATTTAGAACATTGATAAGGTCTGTAAGAGCATACTACCGTAAGACATGGAGCAGAAATTAGGCCATTTGTTCCATCGAGTCTGCTCCACCATTCACTCATGGCTGATAGGTTTTTCAACCCCATTTTCCTGCTTTCTCCCCGTAACCTTTGATCCCCTTGGCAATTAAGAACTTATCTATCTCTGTTTTAAATATACTCAATGACCTGGCCTTCATAGCCTTCTGTAGTAATAAATTCCACAGATTCACTATGTCATTGGGTTAGTAATCCAGAGGTTCAGACTAATGCTCTGAGGTCACTGGTTTGAATCCTACTGATTAAGCAGGAGGAGGAACTCGACAAATATCCACAAATGGGAGGGGAATCAGCACATTAGAGCAAAAGTCAGGGCGAAAACATGTGCATCTACCTCTACTCAGAAGTCCTAAATTGATGATCCATCTCAGCCTCTGTTTGAGATCCCCAACATCACAGCTACCACTCTTTAGTCAATTTGATTCTCTCCACATGATATCAAGAAACAACTGGAAGTACTAAATTCTGAAAAGGCTGTGGATACTTAAACATTCTGGCAACAGTATTGAAGACCTGTGCTCCAGAGTTATCTCCATCCAAGCCAAACTATTCTACATCCTTTCCCTTCAGCATAGGCAGTTGTGTGTAACATCTGCAAGACACAGAGCAACAACTCACCAAAGCAGCTTCAATAGTACCTTCTAAATTTACAACCTCTGTCATCCAGATGGACAAGCATCGCGGATGCAGAGGAACAACCGCAAGTTTCCCTCCAAGACACACACCATCTTCACTTAGTTCTGTATTTCCATTCCTTCACTGTTGTGATGTCAAAATCCTGGAATTCCCTTCTAACAGGGCTGTTAACACCTATATCTCAAGACTTGCAGTAGTTCAGCACAAAGCTCACCATTGTCTTCTCAAGAGCAATTAGAGATTGACATGAAATACTGTTGTCACCAGAGACACCCACATCCTAGATACAAAATAACTGACATTAACAGAACTTCAAAATACCCTTAATTGGCAATATATAGAAGATTTGCTAACAATCCATTTAGATTTTACCTTTCAGATAAATTATATGGCTCCTATTCAAGAGTTTTATGCTATACCAGCATCTAGCATTGAGTTAGAACTGGTTCTTGATTGCAGGTCAATTATATAGTATTTATTTTATTCCTTCCTACCTTGCTGTTTGATGGTGGAGGCGCCCTCGTAGTTCAGGGGTTGATGGTGCACTTATTGAATTTTGATTTGGAAATAGATTGTTCCTCATTTCAAAATGTTGTAAAGACATGATATCACCTGATCCAGAATCCAATGGAGTCACTACTGGACTGCTGAAAAATTTAAAGGAACAAAATTGATTGCTAATGTATAAGTATCCCTTAAAAATATAACATGAATTGCTGAAACAAAATGGAAACAAAGGGGAAGAAATGAGAGTGCTGCACGCTGCAGTGTTCCAGTGAATTACAGCGCAAACTTCAGGAACAACATCTTATTTTCACACTAGGCATTTTACAGCCTTCTGGATGTAATATTGAGTCCAACACCTTTAAACTGTGAATCTTTCTTCTTCCTCTTTTAGCTTGTGATCATGTCCTTCTCTACCCCCCCACCCCACACCATACCACTGGCAGGAGACACACCATTGTTCTGCCATTCTCACATTCCGATCCCTTAATCTGATCTATCGACATCTTTTCTTCACTGACACCCTACACCCATTATCCCCAGCCATCACTACCATTCCCCTCCCCCTCAATTATAGCATAAACGCTGTCCCCTCCACACTTTAGTTCCGATGAATAGTCATCTAGACTTGAAACACTAGCTTGTTCTTCCTCTCCATGGATGCTATCTGACTGCTGCATTTGGTGTTTTCCGTGCAGATTCCAGCATCTGCAGTAATTTGTTTCTACTGTTCTTTGATTGTTGGAAGCCAATCATTTCAACTCACAAATTGGTGCAGGAGTTCCTCAGTGAGATACTTGAGGTCCAATCATTTTCAATTGCTTCTTTGATGACCATTCCTCCATGCTGGTTGGAAAAAAATCATCTTTATACCAATGGTATTGGCATTAGGATTAAATGCCGTTTTAATTCCAATTTCCGGTTCATTATCCACAAAAATGTTATATATATTGTGACTTACAGACTCTGTCAGAATACTTGATAATGTGACAAAACAGAGAAGCTTGCAAAACTGGCTCAGATCTATAGAGAAATTAGGATAGAAACTAACAATCCATGCCTGTTTCTATTTTGGGTAATCCAGTATCAAACCCATTTGATGTGGTTACAGTATATAGTCAGGACTGGATTTCTGATTACCATGGTGTGGTTCTAGTCGATGTACCAAAGGACATTAACACACGTGGATTCTTGATACCAATAAGAAATGGAAAGGACGTCACAAGCATGAACAGCAGTTGCTATATGAAATAAAAAAACTTCAGATTATACCACTCAGAGCACCAGTAAATTCAAGGGCCCCATTTAGACTCAGAGACTCAAAGACATTTACTGCACAGAAGTCCAGTCGGCCCATTATATTCATTCCAGTCAACAAAGATCTGACTACACTAATCACATTTTGCAGCTATTGGCCCAAAGTGCCAGTGGTTATGACAACTCAAGCAATTATCTAAATACTGCTTTTATGTTATAGGAATGTCTGACTTAACCAGCCTTTCAGACAGTGATTTAGAGATTCACAACATCCCCTGAGTGATTTCTCCTCTTGGCTTTGTACCTTTTACCTTAAATCTGTGACCTGGTTATTGATCTCTCAACTAACTTTCCAATCCATCTCTCAAGTCCCTTCTAAACCTTTGCTGCTCCAATGCAAAAAACAACTGCCTATCCAATAGCTCAGACCCTCCAACCTAGGTAGCATCCTGATAAAACTCCTTTGCACCCTATCTAGTGGAATCACATTTTCCTATAATTTGGTGACCAGAACTTCATGCAGTATCTAATAAGTGGTCTAACAACATTTATACAGTTCAAGCATAGCCACCTTTGCTGTTATATTTTATGCCTCAGCTAAGAAAGATAAGTATCCCATATGCTTTCTTAACTACCTTACCTATCTCTCCTACTACCTTCAGTGCTCTGTACAGCAAAGTCTCTCTGGTCTTCAGTACTTCCCAGGGTCCCACCGTTCATTGTGTAAACCATTACCTTGATAGGCCTAGACAAGTACATGACAAGTACTTCACACTTTTCTGGTTTGAATTTGCCGCTGGTCTGCCAACCTGGCCAGACTGTTGTTAATGTTCTGAAGTTTACTGTTATCCTCCTCACTATTTACCACTCTGCTAATTTTCATGACACCTGCAAAGTTTTTCATCATACCCGCTTCGTTTAACTTGAAATCATTAATGTGCATCGCAAACAGCAAGGGTCTAGCGCTAAGCCTTGCAGATCTCCACTGAAAACAGACTTCCACCCACGGAGACATCCTTCGACCATCATCATCTGCTCCTTCGCCAATTTTGGATCCAATATGGCAGGCAGAGTTCAGAGGGGTGAGGACTTGAATGCAGGAACAAGACGTCTTACTATGTCTCACAGCTAGCATACAATATCCCTTTAAGAAATATGCTCATTACAGTATATCATCATTGTTTCATGGCACTTTTTCTGATGGAATAAAGATACAGTTTCTGTTTTGCTGATGTTACTTGCAGCATTACACAATTAGGGAGGCATGCAGTATATGAACTGCTCAGTATTAGCCCAGATATGGCTGTGCCTAAGATGATTATATATGTAGAGACCAGGAGCTATAATAAAAGTCTAATGCATCTTTCAGTAATACGTTGCCCATGTTTCATTTTTATGTTCCAGGAACTAACATTAGCAGTGAGTCATCAGATACTAATACTCCGCTGAAAGTATAAAATCAGTACTGCATCTATGATAGATCATGCACATCATGATGGGGTTCACAGTTCTGTTGTTACAGTTGGACCTCTTATATTTGAGACATAGTAGCAATAAAGAGAAGGAAAGGCACAGATCTACAGTCAGCAGCAGTATCACAGCACCATCAGTTTATATGATACTGCTGTGAGTTTTCACAAGGAAGAAAGACTTATTATCACTGATCAAAAGACCAAAGTAAGTTTGTGACAGAAAAATAGAATAGGGAATTTAATTAGGCATTGTGGAAACTCTGTCTCAGGAGGAAGCAATGAAGTACTAAAAAGGCTGCTAGAACATTTAAACCTTTTATTCTATGAAGCAAAAGGAAGCAACAAACCAAGTCATGGCAGCGTGGGAACGACGAGACAGTTTGCAATAGAACAAAACTGAGAACAAGTCTGAAGCATGTTATAGACTGTCAATAAGGATGTTGTGATGGTATTCACTACAGCTAGGAGAGGTCTGTAATTTTAAAAAGAACCACTGGCTGTCATTATGTCAAAATTTGTGCGTGCTATATGTGTCTTACTTCTTTAGTTTCAGTAAATTAGTTTGTTCACTTGGAATTCTAGCCGAGTTAACGCAAGGATTTCTATAGACCTAACGGTGGCTGGGATGCCTGATGCCCTAACTGTCCACTCCCAATATGGAGGACATTGTCAACTTCTAGAGTAGACTGCAGAGACATTAAGGACAGTTAACCTCGAAATGTTTTGTTCTGAAGGGCACGAAATATCTACAGGGGGATGATATTTGTTGAATGCTAAATTAGTCACAGCAGGAGCGCTACTCCTGCTTTCATGTCAGTATCCTGGCCCACTCTTCATTTGCCTCCATAGCCTCTCTCCTTTTGATGGCATTCCAAGGCATAGGAGCTGCAACATGTCATTTTCCCACCTCTGTTCTCACTGTTCAAGTGACCTACACACTCCTTCTAGATGAAACAGTGACTCACTGGTATTCCTTTCAATTTATTGCATTGAAGTTACTGCTACACTGAGGAGACCAAGACAAATTTTGTGACAGTCCATTCATTCTGCAAATGTGAACCTTGATCACCCGTCAATTTAAATAAAATCCAAATTGTACCTTGACTTGCTACTCAAAGAGGAGCTTCTTTTCACTCTCTCATATGGTTCATCCAGATTAGACTCCATCCATGCTGTGTCTGTGACTGGTGATTTGTCATAATCACTCCATTGATACAAGACAGGATTAATCCCTTCCAGAGTCTGAGGTGGGGTTGGCCTGTTGGGCTGCAGAGGGGGCAGCGGAGATTGATTCCTTTGCATCCCATGCTCAGATGTCAATAATTCTCTTGACGAATTTTGGCTACAATGATGTCCCATCTCTGTGAAAAGCAAAAAATAACATGGGTCAAAAAAAATCAACTAGACAAAAGTGAGGACTACAGATGCTGGAAATCAGAGTGTAGATTAGAGTGGTGCTGGAAAAGCACAGCAGGTCAGGCAGCATCCGAGGAGCAGGAATATCGACGTTTCGGCAAAAGCCCATCTTCAGGAATGAAGGCAGGGAGCCTTAGGGGTGCCCTCCCATTTATCTCTCCACCCCAGAGGCTCCCTGCCTTCATTCCTGATGAAGGGCTTTTGCCCGAAACGTCAATTTTCCTGCTCCTTGGATGCTGCCTGGCCTGCTGTGCTTTTCCAGCAACACTCTAATCTAGACTCAAACAAAATCAGTCAGGTCCTTAATAGCACCTTTCCATTTTGGCAAAAGTATAACATGAAATCATTTTCCACTTGTGACCTAAGAAACTATGGAGTCCTTTGGCCCAGCATGTTCACTGCTTTAGAATCCTGGTTAGCTCACTTTAGAAAGTCCAGTAGGAAACAAATAGGACTTGTTAAGAAAAATGTATTATTAGTTTTATGATAACAGTGCTTTACAGAATATTTAAACAGAAAATCTTTCTTTTATGCAGTGTTGATAGTTGATGATAATGTAAACATTTAATATGTGCTCTGATTAACAAAAATTCTGCATTGCAAACTAGCTCTCTGACTGCTTGCTCAAAGCTGCTTACATTGTCCGCCTTCTCCTGCAAAATGAAAAGTTGTAGTGAAGGCAGATTGAGGGCCTTAAGTGCTGATTAATTGTCACTCAAGGGCTTCTATAGGCCTCAGGGTGGTGGGGATGTCTGATGCTCTACCTGTTCACTCCCAATCTCGAGGACAAGTTTGGAGGTGAGCAGCAAGGTGCTAGGCTGGCCATCTCCTTTATTTATGACCTCTTCCCCTTTCCAATACGTTGGCAGGAGACAGTAAAGTTCAGCCTTTTAATTCTGTTTCTTTCCCACAGATACTGCCCTGCCCCGTGGAGTATTTCTAGCATTTGCTGTTTGGATTTGGTTTGACTTTAAACAGGAGCAAACATCACAAAAAGATACCTTTAAGATGGATGCATTTCTCATAAGATTGTTATGATTGCAGTAATACAGACTTAATATGTTGCATCAACCTTTCAGGTGTAAAACAGGCAGTAAAATGACAAACGTATCAGAAAAGTGGCATTCCAGGAGCTAATACATTTGGCTAATACATATACCCGTTTGAAATGTGGTTCCTGCACATGTTTCAGGAATTGTTCACCAAATTTGTTTAAAGTCATCAGTCAAAATGCTTCTCCTTCTTCCACATTAATATTGTGCTGCAGGTAAGTCCATTCCTCAACCACACCCAACAGCCCTATCCTTTCCATGGCATCTTTCTGTGTAAGCAAATTACTTGCATTTTTTCTAATTGAGGCTACTGTATTCACTGCTCACTATGCAGTCTCCTCTGTAATAGGGAGACCAAACACAGACTGAGTGACTGCTTTACAGTCACCCCTTCATTCCTCAAGCATGATCCTATTCCCCTTGACCCCCATCCTTTCAAATTTCTTCCTTACTCCCATTCTGAGCACTCAGTCATTACCCCAGCAGCAGCATTCCAAAGAAACTCAAGGAACCCCTCATCTTTTGATTCGCTACTTTACTGCCATCTGGACTCAGCAATGAACTCAGCAATTTCAGATTATAACATTTATCCGTATTTTGCTTCCTTTCTCTTTTCAGTGTTGGGTTTCTTTCCTGTTTTTTACTCTTTTTTATTGCTTTTGAATGGCCGGTGTCATGATTCTGCCATTCACATGACTTGTAGATGCATCTTTTCTTTGTCATTTCCTTTGACCTTGCAACAACAACTCTTTTGTCAGTTAATGCCACCTTTTCACAGACCTTCCCTTTTGTCCTTCATCCCACCCGTTCACATTCACTAGTTTAAAACTGTTGCATGGCTAACTTATTTTCCATATTTGATGAAAGGCCATCAACCTGGTAACTCTTTTCCAAAACACTGCCAGGGAATCTGAGTATTTCCAGCTTTGTTTATTTCTATTTGGATTGTGAGCTGCTGTTGGCCTTTACTTGCCATCTTCCTTTCTATCCCAATCCTCTATCCTTGGGCTTTCCTGCAGACTAAACTGAAGATTGAATGATCTGAGCTAACAAATATAAGCCCAGGGAAACCTTAGAAGCACAAGCAAAGCCTATTTGAATCTGCAGCATGTAAAGAATGTCCAAAACAGCTTAAAAAAGCAAACAAAATTAACCTTCCTCAATTTAATTTTATTCATTCACAGGATGTGAATGTCATAGGTTAGGCAGCATCCAAGGAGCAGGAGAATCGACGTTTTGGGCATGAGCCCTTCTTCAGGAATCTTCTTCATGCCCGAAACGTCGATTCTCCTGCTCCTTGGATGCCGCCTGACCTGCTGCGCTTTCCCAGCAACACATTTTCAGCTCTGATCTCCAGCATCTGCAGTCCTCACTTTCCCCATGTCATAGGTTAGCCCAGCATTTATTGCCTGTCCCTAATTGTTAAGAGTCAATCACATCACTGTGGAACTGAAATCACATATAGGCCAGACCAGGTAAGGATGGCATTTTTCTTCCCTAAAGGACATTAGTGAACCAGATGGGTTTTCCCCCATAATCGATAGTGGTTACCATCAGACTATTAATTTCACATTTTTAAAACTGAATTCGAATTCCACTATCCACCATGGTGGGATTTAAAACCAGGTTCCCAGAACATTACCTTGTCTCTGGATTAATAGTCTAGCACCACAAGGTCATCATGTTCCATGAATCACTATTGAGATCGACAGACCACAATTCAGTCTGTGATATATAAATCTTATTGATCGAGGAGATGAGACTGAATATTCAGGATATAAAATTTTACATTACAATTCACATAATGATTGATAGCCACCAGTAGCCCATTTGACACCCCATTTGATTTTTGATTTCCAATAACCCCTTGCACAACCCAATACCAACTACAACCTTTGCAATTCACAAAGTGAGACTTACCATCTTCTAGAGAACTGTCATCAGAAGCAATCAATTCTAAAACAAAAAGTGTTGTGAGAATTAGATTTTAATACATCCAAATCAATTGTTTATCCTTTATATTTCCATTCAAATAGATCTAGCAGCTCAGGTCCAGGCACAAAAGAGGTACCCAGGGCCATCAATGGTAGCAAAATGATATGTAACCACAATCTATAATATCATGAACCAGTACAAACCTCACTCTAGCATTGTTATCAAGTCAGGAGATTAACCAAGGTTCAACGAAGAGTGCAGAAGGACATGCCAAGAGTAGAGCCAGGCATAGCTAAGAGTGAGGTGTCATCTGCTGAAGCTACATTACAGGATTATTTGCATGTCAAACAGCAGAATCAGCAAGTGATAGACAGAGCTAAATGGTTCCACAATCAATAGTTTAGATCTAAGCTTTGCAATCCTGTCACATCCTGTTGTGAGTAGTGAATAGTGACAGTTAAACAACTCGCTGGAGAAGGAGCGAACATCAAAATTCTTAATGACATGAGGAGCCAATCTCATCAGCGCAAAAGATAAGATTGAAGCATTTGCAACAATCTTCAGCAAGAAGTGCTGAGTGTATGATCCATCTCAGCTTTCTCCTAAGATCCCCAGTATCACAGGTGTCAGACTTCAGATAATGTGATTCACTTCATGTGCTATCAAAATATAGCTGATGGAGCTGAATGCTATAAAGGTTATGGGCCCTGACAACATTGCAGCATTAGTACGAAACATGTCAAGTACATGCAATGCCTCTAGCCAAGCCACTCCAGAAGAACTATAATATTAGCACCTACCTACCAATGTGGAAAATTGCCCAAGTATCTCCAGCCCAAAAGAAAGTGTGACAAGACCAATCCAACCAATTACTATTCTATCACTCTATTGCTGATCATCAGCAAGATAATGGAAAGTGTCATCTGCAGTGATATCAGGCACTACCAGCTTAACAATAGCTCGCTGACACTCAACTTAGATTTCCCCCAGGGGCACTTAGCTCCTGACCTCAATACAACCTTAGCTCAAACATGGAAAAAAAGAGCTGAATTTCAGAGGGGAAGTGAATAAGGGAATATTTGACTGAGTGTGGCATGAAGGAGCCCTAGCAAAACTGGAGTCAATGGGAATCAGTGAGGAAACTCTCCACAGCTTGGAGTCATGGCTGGCACTTAGGAAGATGGTTGTGGTTGTTGGAAGTCAGTGAACATCATACCACTTGTCATTTATCATAAAATTGGAAAGTTTGCTGATGACTGCATGTTATTCTACACTCAGACGGCATGGTGGCTCAGTGGTTAGCACTGCTGCCTCACAGCACCAGGGTCCCAGGTTTGATTCCTGCCTTGTGTGGCTGTCTGTGTGGAGTTTGCACATTCTCTCCTTGTCTGCGTGGTTTTCCTGCAGGTGCTCCGGTTTCCTCCCACAGTCTAAAGCATACAGGTCAGGTGAACTGGCCATGCTAAATTTCCCATAGTGTTAGGTGCATTAGTCAGAGGAAAATGGGCCTGGGTGGGTTAGTCTTCAGAGGCCGGTGTGGACTTGTTGGGCCGAAAGGCCTGTTTCCACACTTTAGAGAAACTAACCTAATTTATTTGAAACTCTACAAATGTAGAAGCAGTCAACGCCCAAATGAAGTAATGATGTGGAGGTGCTGCTGCTGTTGGACTGGGGTGTACAAGTTAAGAATCACACAACACCTATTACACTATGACCTGGTGTTGTGTGATTTTTAACACACAAAACAAGACCTAGACAATATCTAGGTTTGGGCTGACAAATGACAAATAACATTCCTGCCACAGGTATGCCTGGCAGAGGTCATCTCTAACAGGAGCGAATCTCACCATTACTTCTTGATAACCAATGGCTTTACCACTGCTGAATGATCTGGGGGTTATCATGAACCAGAAACTGAACAGGATGGTCCATGTAAATACAATGGCTACAAGAGCAGATTAGATTAGATTACTTGCAGTGTGGAAAAAGGCCCTTCGGCCCAACAAGTCCACACCGATCCGTCGAAGTGCAACCCACCCAGACCCATTCCCCTACATTTACTCCTTCACCTAACACTACGGGCAATTTAGCATGGCCAATTCACCTAATCTGCACATTTTTGGACTGTGGGAGGAAACCAGAGCACCCGGAGGAAAACCACGCAGACACAGGGAGAATGTGCAAACTCCACACAGTCAGTCGCCTGAAGTGGAAATTGAACCCGGGTATCTGGCGCTGTGAGGCAGCAGTGCTAACCACTGCGTCACTGTGCCGCCCAAAATTAGAGACTAAGAATCCTGCAGCAAGTAACTCACCTTCTGATTCTCCAAAGCCTGTTCACCATCTACAAGGCATAAGTCAAGGATGTGATGCAATACTCCCCAGTTAACTGGATGATTGCAGCTCCAACAACACGCAAGAAATTTGATATTATCCAGTTCAAAGTAGCCCACTTGATTGACATCATATTTGGGAATATTTATTCCCTCCACCACTGGTGCTCCGTAGCAGCAGTGTGTGGCTGCAAGATGCACTGGAGACATTCACCAAGGCTTCCTAAACAGCATCTGTTTAATAACTCTCAATGATCTCAACCATCAAACGAGTATTTAATATGCAGTAAACTCCTTTTATATTCTTCACAGAGTTAGGTAATTTGTGTGAACTGCTGCTAGTGATGCCTTACTTATTGGATATATGATCAGACATAGTGCTTACCATACTTATGTATCAAAATATATAATAAGATTTCAAACTATGTTGTGCATCATATAAGCATTACTAATGACTATTTGAACAGCAAACATAAAATAACTAAAAACATTTTAAAATATCAAAATGTAGGCTATAAAGTAATGCAAAATACAAAGTAATTCTGTATTTTGCGAGCACACTGGTTGATCAGTCTTAAAGCAAAACGTTTGATCATTGATATTGGCTATGTCTTGTGACTTCTGTCTGTAAAACTGAACGTGATTAAAAAACTTTAGCTTTTTTTTTAAAAACAAAAATGTCCATTATTCAGTGATAATCCAGCTATGGTAAGAAACCTATTTGTTGAATTGAAAGTCAAATACTGCAAATGGCTAAAATATGAAATAGAAAGAGAAGTTGCTGCACAAACTCAGCAAGCCTGACAGCATCTGTGATGAGAAAAATGTTGAAGAAGATTTGACATATCTTGATCAACACATGTTTCTTTCTCCATAAATGCTGTCAGACTTGCTGAGTTTTTCTAGAGCTTTCCGTTATTATAACCTAAGTAATTACAGTACCTGATAATAAATTGCTTATCTGTTATTAATTAATTAAATCATTAATTATGATTAATTCTGGGTTAATTATTTTTGTCACAGCTATCTCATACTAACACTGAGTTTGATAAGTATAGTTATTTTAATGAGGTAGCATAGGGATTCTAATTCTCCCTGAATCAAATTCCAATGTAATTTCAATATCTCCAAGGGAGAAATTGAAACCAACTTGAGTTCTAAAAACTGCAGGAAAAATTAATAGTAAATTTTTCTTCACTATAGTCAAACAAAATATAAGGTATGTACAGATTCCAGAGACTCCAATTTTTGACACTTGAACTTGAGTATTCACATGTTAATGGGTAATATGCATTTGAGTATTGTCTTTATTGGCAAAATTCCACTTTTACTGGTAGCTGCATGTTTTCTGGTTATGCCTTGCCTGTTACCACAAATCAACTCCTGTTACCAGTGCCTGAGGAAACAAAGCTTTTCTATTCTATAAGGAAAAACACTTCATAATAATCTTGTGGTGACATGTAATATTGCATATTATACTGGAGGCAAGTTAAAAGTGTCACATACCTTCGGTTGTAGTACATGGCTGCAGTGTTTGTCTACCAGCCATTTCTTGACGCTCATTTATAGCTTTTTTGATAACATTTAGTTTCTTTTGTTCCTTTATACAGTCATGTTTCCTTTGTTTTCTTATATGTCTGCTTAGATTTGTTTCTTGTGATAGTCGCTTGGCTGCCTCCACAAACTGTAACTGCAAGGCAAAGTCCCTCTCCAGAGAGGCAAGTTCGGAGTCCTGGACAACAGATTTAAAGCAAACGGCGTATTAGTCTTTCTTACTTCTATATCCATGTCATTAAATATTGAACATCTGGGGATCTGCTTGAATTTCCTTCAGGTGTGCTGAATGCTCTGTTTTTTAAAATAACCTAAATAGTTCACCCAAATGCCATGGCGGTTGATAAAAAAAGTTTAGTTAACAACTTGGTTTTAGAAGATCCAACATTGATAAGGATTCATTGGAAAATTATAGGATTAGGTATAACATATATCATTACACAGCTGGGATCTTCTAACATGATTTTCAAACCAATCGCTTTCTACAGTCACAACCTTAAATTATGTTAGAAACACATGCATTGGCAAATTTGAGGCATTTTTGTTGTGGAGATTATGGTTTAACCGGCTAATCAGTAACTTAACTCTAAAAGAATATTTCAGACAGAAATTGGATTTTGTTGCAACATTTTACAACAAGCACAATGAGAACCAATTTTATGGAAGAATATCCTGTGCATCAAGTACCATCTGACCCAGTTAAGAGTTCAATCCATGTGTTCTTCATTTGGGGATGTTTTGGTCTTTATGGGAATACGCTATGGTTTGAAAATAGTTCAAGAACACTTCAATCTAAAGATTTTTTTTGAAGTTAAACAGTATTGTTCTAATTTGGCGTTTGGATTTGAATGGCATTTTTATTGTTTAATTCTTTTTTTCATTCATTTAGAAGGTCCAGGATTTTGGTCCAGTGACACTGAACGAACGGTGACATATTTCCAAGTCAGAATGGTGAGAGATTTGAAGGGGAATTTGCAGCTGGTGGTGTTCCCATGTATGTACTGCTGTTGTCCTTCTAGATGGAAGTGGCTGTTGATTTGAAATGTGCTATCAAAGGTGCCTTGATGAATCTCTGCGGTGCACCTTGTAGATGGTATACACTGCTGCTTCTGAGTGTTGGTAGGTGGAGCAAACGCATGTTTGTGGACATGGTGCCAAGCAAGATGGTTGTATTGTCTTGGTTAGCATTAAGCTTCTTGTGTGTTGTTGGAGCTGCTCTCATCCAGACAAGTGGGAAGTATTTCACCACATTCTTGACTTGTACATTGTCAACTTGGGAGGTCAGGAGGTGAATTACTTGCTATAGGATTCTTAGCCTCTGATCTGCTCCTGTAGCCACTGTATTTGTATGGCTAGTCCAGTTCAATTTCTGGGCAATGGTAAACCCCAGGACAGTGAGGGATTCAATGATCGTTATGCCACTGAAGGGATGACAGTTAGATCGTCTCATCTCCGAGATGGTCATTGCCTGACTTTGTTTTGTGTGAATATTACTTGCCACTTATCAGTCCAAGCCTTGATATTGTCCAGGTCTTGCTGTACTTGGACATGGACAGTTTTGGTATCTGAGGAATCAAAAATGAATGTTGAGCATTGTGTACAACCAGTGAACATCCCCACTTCTGACCTTACGATGGAGGGAAAGTCATTGATGAAGTAGCTGAAGATGTTTGGGGCTAGGAAACTACCCTAAGGAACTCCTGCAGAGAGGTAATGGCTCTGATATGACTGACCTCCAACCATCACGCCATATCTTCAGTGATATTGTTGGAATATTGTTAGGAACAATAGCCTTCGCAGTATGCAGTGCCTTCAGCCATGTTTTGATATCAAATATAGTGAATTCAGTTGGCTTAAGACTGGCACTTGTGATGTTGTGGTTCTCAATGAACAATTCAGAGGGTTTATCCATGAAGTACTCTTGCTAAACATGATTGTGGATTCTTCTGTCTTATCTCTTGCAGTGATGTAATGGGATCCTCCATCATTGAGAGTGGGGATATTTGTGGAGCCTCCTCCTCCTCCAGTGAATTGTTTAACTGACCACCATCATTCATAAATGGGTGTGGCAGGATTGCAGAGCTTAAATCTAATCCATTGTTGTGAAACCACTTAGTCCTGTCTATCACTTGCTGCTTATGCTGTCTTGCATGTAAATATTTCTGTAATGTAGCTTCATGATATTTGTGCCTCATTTTCAGAAATGCCTGGTTCTGCTCCTGGCATGCTCTCTTGCACTCTTCACTGAAATAGGGTTGACTCCCTGGCTTAATGGCAATGTTAGGGTGAGGATACGCCAGGCCATGAGGATCCAGATTGTGTTGGACTATGATTCAGCTGCTGCTGTTGGCCCACTGTTCCTCTTGGAAGTCCAGTCTTGAGTAATTAAGTCTTTTCAACGTTTATCCCATTTAGCACAAAATAACAAAATGGCAACTGGTCAGGAAGTTAAAAATATTGATCTAGCAGACCCGATGCTTTTATATAGACCAGTGATGATTCAGAATTAACTTTAGCATTTGTATTAAAACCCTGAAGAATGTAAAAATTTGTTTCAATCTTTGTTGACAATTGGCTTTCACAAGAAGACAATTGTTTGATGTGGTGAAATTCTGCTAGATGTTAAATGTTAATGTGAGCCGAGCTATAATCAAACATAGTAAACTACCTCTCCTTTAGCTGTAATTGTCTTCTCATCCAACTCAAAGGCTGTTCCTATACGGCGGCGGACTGTGGGTGGCTTTTCCCCTTCTGCTAATGGGTACTCTTTTGGCAAATATCCTGTCAACTCCTAAAGATGAAACATGTTGAAATAAAGATAGTTGAATTTGCAAAGTTAATAAAGGTTTCTGAGCTACCTAATTAAGTAATAAATATATAATTTAAAAATTCCTCAATCAAATCATTTAATGAAACATGTTCTTGATACAAGATAATAACAGACAAAATTCATTATTATAAATTGTCGTTAATCAAAAGTAACATTCATGCCACATTAAATGCCAGGCAATGCCATCTCCAACAAGAGAAAATCCAACCATCTCCCTTTGACAGTTGACATTCAATGGTATTAACATTGCTGAACCCTCTTCCATCAACATCCCAGTCCCTGTTGGCCAGATACCCAACAAGCCAGCCTCACAAATGCAATGCCTGCAAGAGTACTTCACAAGCTTGGAATCCTACTGCAAGCAACTCACCACCTGACTCCCAAAGACTGTCCACTACTTAGAAGGCAATGACAGGAGTGTGTTGGAAAGCTCCTCAAACTTCTAGGCTGAGTGCAACTCTACAAAAGCTCAAATAGCTCCACATGATGGAGGATATTGTTATCTGTTTGATTGGTACCCCATCCAGCACCTTCAAGTTCACTTATTCTGCCACTGATTGCAATAGCAGGTACCCTCTAGCTACGCATTGTGGCAGCTTCCAAAATCACTTGATCAACTATTTAGAAAAACAAGGGTTTACTGGCATCTGCAATTTACTCTCCAAATTACAAACATCCAGAACCTAGAAACACAACAGCAAAATAAAATAAATCCCCCTCCAAACTGCCCACATTTGCTGCAACAGTTAAAGAACATGGCTCATCTCCACATTCTCAAGACAATTAGGAATGATTAGTAAAATTGGCCTTGGCAATGATAAACAGACCCCATGAAAAATAAAAATGTACCATATCTGGAACTGTAATGACAAAGCATTGAAATCAGTAAATCACAAAAATTTTCAAATGCTGGTACTCACAGATTCACGTAAACATAGCTTCTTCAGTTCATCCAAATAAAGTTCAAGTGTTTCTTCCAGCATTTGCTTACGTGAAATGAGAGACTGATATTTATCTTTCGTTGGTGACTGAGGGCTGTCAGATCCTGTGAATAGAACAACAGTAATGAACAAAGGGTCTTACTGCATAAATAATCTTGACAGCTTCTTAATGCAGCACGTTATTTTTGTCAATTCGAAACATCTGATATGTTTTCTCATCGACCTTTTTCTCCTCTCTCCATCCTGGCCATAGGTTTAGTTGTCCTTTCTTTCCCATCTCAAGCTCCTTAGGTCTCTTTTATATCCTTCCCCTCTCACCCTAAACCTATGCCCTCTAGTTATGGACTCCCCCACCCCAGGGAAAAGACTTTGTCTATTTATCCTATCTATGCCCCTCATAATTTTGTAAACCTCTATAAGGTCATCCCTCAATCTCCGACGCTCCAGGGAAGACAGCCCCAGCCTGTTCAGTCTCTCCCTGTAGCTCAGATCCTCCAACCCTGGCAACATCCTTGTAAATCTTTTCTGAACACTTTCAAGTTTCACAATATCTTTCCGATAGGAAGGAGACCAGAACTGCACGCAATATTCGAACAGTGGCCTAACCAATGTTCTGTACAGCCGCAACACGACCTCCCAACTCTTGTACTCAGTACTCCAACCAATAAAGGAAAGCATACCAGACGCCTTCTTCACTATCCTATCTACCTGCGACTCCACTTTCAAGGAGCTATGAACCTGCACTCCAAGGTCTCTTTGTTCAGTAACACTCCCTAGGACCTTACCATTAAGTGTATAAGTCCTGCTAAGATTTGCTTTCCCAAAATGCAGCACCTCACATTTATCTGAATTAAACTCCATCTGCCACTTCTCAGCCCATTGGCCCATCTGGTCAAGATCCTGTTGTAATGTGAGGTAACCCTCTTTGCTGTCCACTACACCTCCAATTTTGGTGTCATCTGCAAACTTACTAACTGTACCTCTTATACTTGCATCTAAATCATTTATGTAAATGACAAAAGGTAGAGGGCCGAGCACCGATCCTGTGGCACTCCACTGGTCACAGGCCTCCAGTCTGAAAAACAACCCTCCACCACCACCCTCTGTCTTCTACCTTTGAGCCAGTTCTGTATCCAAATGGCTAGTTCCCTGTATTCCATGAGATCTAACCTTGCTAATCAGTCTCCCATGGGGAACCTTGTTGAACGCCTTACTGAAGTCCATATAGATCACATCTACTGCTCTGCCCTCATCAATCTTCTTTGTTACTGCTTCAAAAAACACTATCACGTTTGTGAGACATGACTTCCCATGCACAAAGCCATGTTGACTATCCCTTATCAGTTCTTGCCTTTCCAAATACATGTACATCCTGTCCCTCAGGATTCCCTCCAACAACTTGCCCACCACTGAGGTCAGGCTCACCAGTCTATAGTTCCCTGACCTGTCTTTACCACCCTTCTTAAACAGTGGCGCCACGTTTGCCAACCTCCAGTCTTCCGGCACCTCACCTGTGACTATCGATGATACAAATATCTCAGCAAGAGGCTGAGGTTGTTCTCTTGTCAAGAAGAGGAATAGAGACAACCCTGATAATTATAGACCAGTGAGCTTACTTCAATTGTGGGTAAAGTGTTGGAAAAGGCTATAAGAGATCAGATTTAGAGAGAGGAATAAGTTGATTAGGTACAGTCAACACAGTTTTGTGAAGGGTAGGTCGTGCCTCACAAACCTTATTGAGTTCTTTGAGAAGGTGACCAAACAGGGGGATGAGGGTAAACCAGTTGATGTGGTGTATATGGATTTAAGTAATGTGTTTAACAAGATTCCCCATGGTCAACTATTACATAAAATACGAAGGCATGGGATTGAGGGTGATTTAGCGGTTTGGATCAGAAATTGGCTAGCTGAAAGAAGAGAAAGAGTGGTCGTTGATGGAAAATGTTCATCCTGGGTTCAGTTACTAGTGGTATACTGCAAGGATCTGTTTTGGGACCACTGCTGTTTGTCATTATATAAATGAGAGTGTAGAAAGATGGATTAGTAAATTTGCGGATGACACTAAGGCCGGTGGAGTTGTGGGCAGTGCCGAAGGATGTTGCAGGTTACAGAGTGACATAGATAACTGCAGAGCTGGGCTGAGATGTGGCAAATGGAGTTTAATGCGGATAAGTGTGAGGCAATTCACTTTAGACAGGAGTAACAGTAATAAAGAGTACTGGGCTATTGGTAAGATTCTTGGTAGTGTAGATGAGCAGAGAGACCTCTGTGTCCATGTGCACAGATCCCTGAAAGTTGCCACTCAGGTTGATAGGGTTGTAAAGACGGCATATGGTGTGTTAGCTTTTATTGGTAGAGGGATTGAGTTTCAGAACCACGAGGTCATGTTGCAGCTATAAAACATCTGGTGCGGCCGCACTTGGAGTATTGCATGCAGTTCAGGTCACCGCATTATAGGAAGGATATGGAAAGTATGGAAAGGGTTCGGAGGAGATTTACCGATGTTGCCTGGTATGGAGAAAAGGTCTTATGAGGAAAGGCTGAAGGACTTGAGGCTGTTTTCATTTGGGAGAAGAAGCTGGAGAGGCGACTTAATTGAGACATATAAGATAATAGAGGGTTTTTTAGGGTGGTCAGTGAGAGCCTTTTCCTCAGATCACTAGCATGAGGCGACATAGCTTTAAATTGAGGAGTGATAGATATAGGACAGATGTCAGTGGTAGTTTCTTTGCTCAGAGAGTAGAAGGGGTGTGGAATGCCCTCCTCAATAAGACCTTCCCTCCATAGCAACAGGAGTGGACATGCCAACTTTAAGAACATTTAAATGGTCATTGTATAAACATATGGATGAAAATGGAATAGTGTAGTCATGCTTTGGAGGTGCTGGTGTTGGCTTGGAGTGTACAAAGTTAAAAAACACAAAACACGAGGTTATAGTCCAACAGGCTTATTTGGAAGCAGTGGCATTCAGAGTACTGCTCCTTCATCAGGCAAATTTACTAAACCATCCTCCTATGCCCTCATCCAGGTCATTTATAAAATGGCAAACAGCAGTGGACCCAAAATAGATCCTTGCAGCACACAACTAGTAAATGAACTCCAGGATGAACATTTCCCATCAACCACCACCCTCTGTTTTCAATTACCTGATGAAGGAGCAGTGCTCCGAAAGCTAGTGCTTCGAAATAATCCTGTTGGACTTTAACCTGGTGTTGTATGATTTTTCACAGAATAGTGTAGGATAGGTAGGCTTCAGATTGGTTCCACAGGTTGGTGCAACATCGAGGGCAGAAGGACCTGTACTGCGCTGTAACGTTCTATGTTCTATGTTTGTCATCCATTCTCTTGTTCTGGATGATTTTGTTGATTGTTCAAAGATTGGGCGAAACTTTGCCTCTTGCTGAAGATTCAGCACTTATCCGTCTTTTCTCACAACTACCATGGTAACAGCATTGCATGCTTGTGTGACACATAATTTTCTGTCTTCATCTGCTTCTTTGATGCTTTTTCCTCCTTCAAAAAACCCACGTTATGCCACCTCTCTCATTTCCTATTTAAAATCTTCATTCCCCTTGCCCCCTAAGTCCAATGAGGCTCTGGCTATGCTTTTAGTTATTCCTTCTAGTATTGCATTCTTTTGTTGGGTATTTATCCATTTGATTACACATTTGTGAAGCAGGCAAGGATTTGTTTTCATTACAAAAGGTGCCAATGTTATTGAATGTGAATTGTTGGAAGGATTAGCCATCTGTCCTATATAAAACAAAAGCATCTACCATTGAGATAGACTTTATATAATCCCTCTTAACAAGCAAATCTAACATTTCAAAACTATTTATAAAATATCTAAATATTTTCTTAAACATTCTACTTCACATAAAATGTGTGTAGATTTTGAAGTTTCAAAAAAATTTCTTAATGTCTCCCCAGTTATTGAAGAGTCAGATTCAAGTTTAGTTTCAAGCTTAGATCCATAATCTCAGCCAAGTAAATATTGGTGGGTAAATTAATTTGCTATGGTGCCCATAGGTTAGGGAGTTGCACAATTAGTCAGGGCAAATTATTGCTGCTCTAAGGTATTTTAAGGAAAACGCCTATTGATTAAAGGCAAGATCCAGCTTGTTTATGATACTTCCCACAGTTAGATGGCTTTGCTGACACATATTGTCTACTTTCTCCTGAATTCCAGCTTACAGAAGTTGCAACTCTGCGACTGCTATCCTATCCTGTACTAAATTTTACTCATTCAGTTTCCCCAGTTCTTTGATTTCTATCTAATGCTCACTTAATTTCGAAGTTCTTAGCCTCTGTTAAATATCTATCCACTGCCATATTTCACCTATTTCTGCAATGTTTTCCAGAATGTCTCAGCTCAAACCTAGCTCGAAACGACTATGGGCTTCCTTACCTTAACCCAGCTTTCAGAAATCGTTAACCTGTAAATTGGAACTTGCCTCTCAAAATGTTGACATGCAATGTTTCTCCTGGCTTCAGAAGCATGTTCCAAATCTACTTCACCAAAGGCTACCCTCAAAAACACTGATTTCTACATTGTGACTAATGTCGCTCCATTGTGAAGTGTGTTGTGAAGGCATTTTACAAATGTATTACTCTCATGCTTATGTTTGAGGTATAGCAATGCAGTCAGTTAGCTGAGTTGGCTTGATGATTGGTTTATGACACACAATGATACCAGTAGTATGGATTCAATTCCATGAGGTTACCATGAAGGTCCTGCCTTCTCAACTTCAGCCCTTGCCTGAGGCATGGAGAGTCTCACATCAAACTATCACTGGCTGTCTTTCTCTAATGAGCGAGTAGGACTATGGGGATTTTAGCTTTACATTAAAGCAAAATATTCAAAAGCTGCAAGTGTCCATTAAATCATATCACAGTGTAACATACTGCCTTCAGGAGAGGAGAGGAAAATATTCAGAAATAATTTAATGTTCAGCCAGATTACTGACAAAGATAGTAGTAACATCCGGTGGTGTTGTAATGAATTCTGTTGTGATTCATAGTCATGTTGCCTATCCCATGTGTCTGTACATTTCTCAATGTCATGTCTGAGCAATATTTTTGCACCTCCCTTTTATTGTCTATGGTTAATAATTAACACTGCAGCTGGAAAACTGATCCCTTTTAATGACATCACAACCACCACAATATTTATCTGTTTGTTCATGGCTGCTACAAAGTGACTCAAAAGCAGACTTAAGATCCAAACGCTGGGTTGGGCTCAGGGATCAGGAAGTTCCCCTTTCTTTCTTTGGCAAAGAAACTGTAGAATTTTAGAACAAATCAATTCGTTATTAAAAGTTTTCTTTGGGCTTATTAAATGAATCATGTTAGAAAGGAAATTGTGTTTAAGCATTTGTTTCTAACAGACCATAATAGAGGACTGTGAGGATTTTTAATAACTCTCGATTGAAAATAACTGGTTAAATTGTAAAGCGGGACAAGCTGGATTATTCAAGTCATAGTTTGTGATCACACTACAAAGGTCACCATCAGCACAGAAAATGCTTTGAACTGTACTTAGGTGATATTGCCACTGATGCAATGGCATCATTCAATTCACTAAATACATCCCTGATTTTTTTTATAAAAATACTATTTCAATGTAGCAGGTATTACCATTGTTCACTAAGAATTGTCTTTGGTGGTCATGATTGTAACATGACTATTTATTCATCATTGTAACAAGTTTCCCCTTTGTTTGGATTATTCTGATTCACTGACAGCCATTTGACATACTCCAGTCATCAATAGTCACTATCTTCTACTGATAATTAACATAATTCATTCATGGAAATAGGTATGAATTAGCAGCAAACCTTTATTGTTTCTAGCTTCACAAAAACAAAGTTAAAAGTAGAAGATCCAAAAGTCTGCAATTGACTCTGATACATGGAATAAAGCAGTCAATTTCTAATAATGTTTGCCAAAGTAAATTTCTTTTTAGAAGACCTTTCACTAACAAAGTCAAAAGAATCTATTTCTTTCCAATTAATTTTTAATTTTGCTCCTTAGTGCTCATACCCCATCACCACACCCTCCCAAAAAATGCATTCTCTTACAGTGACAATAGGAGGGTCATGTTTTATAACCTCTGCTTATTGGGATCATGGTACTGGCAGACAGACAATGGCACCATTCCCATTCCGAGCACACCTGTTGCCGTCTTCACTTGGGACTTTCCATGGATTAAATTAGGATCCTATTTTAAAGGTTCAAAAGAAGGATGCTACACCACTGTTGCACTGCCATTGACACAGGCAAGGAGTGACCTAACTATTGCTCTTTAAAGCAAACAGGGGATGCAAATGTTTCTCATAGAATCACAAAGGTATATTGATACAGAAAGAGGCCATTTCACCTGCCATGTCTGCATTTTAAATGAGCATCATTTTAAATGTCAACTGCCAATTTCCTGTTTATTCTCCATAACTCTAATTCTATTGCTATAGTGGGGTTGGTTGGCTGAGATAGCTGGTTTGCAATGCAGAGTGCTGCCTAGAGTGTAGGTTCAATTCCTGTGCCAGCTGAAGTTATTATGTAGGACTCTCCTTCTTAACCTCTCCCCTTGCTTTGAGGTGTGGTGACCTCAGGTTAAACCAGCACCAGTTATCGCTCTTTAATGACAGGGCCATCCTCTAGTTCAGTAGGAACATTGTGAGTCTACCTTTACTTATATTTCCCATTACCTCCTAAAGCTTTGTTAATTTTACTGCTTCTATCCCTCTACAGTTTAGAAGAATGAGAGGTGATCTTTCATTGAAATCTACAAGTTTCTAAAATTGCGCGGAATAATTTCCTCCAACTCAGCAATCTAGAACACAGGATCACAGTCTCGAAACGAGAGGCTTATCAGTTCAGACTGAAATAAGGAGAAATTTCTTCACCAGACGGAATTTTGACTGAATCTTTAGAGTTCTCTAACCCAGAGGGTTGTGAATTTTCCATCTCAGCTTTAAATATATTCAATTATAGTTCTCAGAGGATCAAAGCATATATAGAGTCGGCATGAAAGTGGAGTTGAGACGGAAGATCAGACCTGATTGTACTAATGGTGGAGCAGACCGGGAGCTGTACTCATGTTCCCATTTCTTAAGATACTTACAAAATAATTCTGTTCCACTTCTGAAGAGAAAATGATGAACTTCCCACCATTCAAATTAGTTCAGACTTGGCAGATAAAATGCTAATAAAGGCCAGGCTTCTAAAGAGATAAGGGTTCATGCCAAGCACGCCAGGAAGTTGGCACAATCCCACTGATTCCTTCATATTTACAAGTTAAAAGCTCTTCAAATCCAAGACCATTAAATTATGCTGCACAAATATTTGTTCACAAGTGATTAATATTTTCATATGAATTTTTTTTGTCTCCATTTTATTATTTGACATTACTATTTGAACTGGGTTAACACCGAGGTTAAGATAGTAGATATTTAATCATTCTTACATCGATACACTGCTGCTAAATAAGAGACAAAGTGTAATTTCAAGACCTGAATGAAGGCTTGTGGCTTACAATGTGAAAGCAATTATTATGCAGTCTGAATTCCAGTTAGTGTAAATCTTCACATATTTCCCTGACTTTTCAAATCATCTACAAGTCACAGCAGAGTACTGAAGTAATCAAATCTCTGTCGGTTGAGGAAGTGAGAGTTCATGCTGGTTTTCAAATTATGTATGATTGTAACAGCAAAGACAGGTTGTGACTTGTTTTGTCAAAAATGTTAAAATGACTGGAAATTTGCTAAATGACAAATAGATTGTTTAATGAAAGATAGTGTGGCACTTAACGTGTGAAAATTAATATGTGACTCAGATGCACTGGAATATACTGACTATACTACAGAAACACACAAGAAATGAAGAGGCTTAAATTTAAAAATAAATTACATAATTTTTTAATGAAGTGTTTGTTCCTATTATTATTCTATCCACCTCAGGTTGTGTTACTGCAACAAAATGCTGCAGAAATGTGACTCAACATACATTAAAAATACTAATCTGAAAGCTAACTTTACTTTGTGTTAACTTTGCTCATTATATTTTCCTTCATTCTTCCTTAGAACTTTGCCTGAAAGCAGTCTAACTCACAGAACCATGACAAGTCAGACAAGACCCAGCCAAAATGGGAACTGAACCATGTGTGTTAGCAACAATTTGATCCACATCAGTTGACTGATCCCTGAAGGAATCCAAGTTGCTCTGGCTACAGGTGCTTATAAATGCATTTGTAGTCCAGGTCTAAGAATAATGACAGCAGAGTATTCAAACTTCTTTCCATCACACGATGAACCAGGTATCTCTCCTGCTTTTAGCACCTGTAACAAGCACACGTTGGAAGGATTTGTTTGGCCATGTTATGAACAAAATGTCCACGTATATCAAGCCCTGTAGTGGGATCTGAGCTTAGAGCGTCTGGCTTAGAGAGGGATACGATCCGTTGCATCACATGACTTCCATAATAGATTTTTTTTACACTTTAATAATGGAAATGTTAATAGATACCTGTCTAAAAGTGTCACCTTGTATAAATTCACTTTTTTAGTAATTTTATAACAACATAAGAATATAAAACTTGTATTTTAATGCATTCTGCCAAAGAGCAGGATTTACACAAATTATGTATAATTGAAGCTAAAGTTTAAATTGGATACTCTTTGATATTGAAACTTCCCTCCTCCCTTTAGCCAAGGACAGGCCAGAAGTCACACGGGAGGTGTTTTTTTTTAATGGTTTAGCTGTGCACTGCACAATGCCACAAATTATCCTGTTCTTTTCAATACAACTGAGCACAGACAGGATAGGCACTCCTGGGTGTAATACGAAAGAATATTTCAGGGCAGAAATTACCACCCTATATTCTCTAAACCATGCCAGAAACGCTAAAACACTGCAGATAGTGTGGGTGTCAGAAAAAAAAAGAAAATAAACTATGATTGGATAGGAAAGGGTAAAATTAAAGAGCGTTATGAGGAGGACTTTGTAAGGAGGAAGTGAAAATGAGCAGCCATAATGGCTTTACTATGGATAATGTTAGAAAAAGACCAAATGGATTGGTAATCATATTGCTACATTAAAAAACTTGTACTTACTCATGTATATTTCTATAGTTTAAAGTTTTTTGATTTGCTTGGGTCCATAATAGGGTAAGGCTCAAAATATTTTCTCTGATGGTTTTTCCAATGACGTTCTACAACTTCAGTTTTTCAAATCATAGAATTCCTCTAGTGTGGAAGCAGGCTATTTGGCCCATCAAGTCCACACCAACCCTCTGAAGAGCATCGCACACAGGCCGGACCTACTCTTACCCTATCCCTGTAATCTCACATTCCCATGGCTAGCCCACCTAACCTGCACATCCCGGGAGACTATGGACATATCTTTGTACTGTGGGATTAAACTGGACTACCTGGAGGATACCAACACAGGCATGGGGAGAATGTGTAAATTCCACACAGTCACCCGAGGGTGGAATTGAACCCAGATTCCTCTCTCTGTGAGGCAGCAGTGCTAACCTCTGAACCACTATGCCACCAAGCAAATTAGCGAAATGCAAAATTTTTTAAAACCTTCATCAAGCTGTCTATTAATATTCTTTAAATGTCTCTTGGTGAAATAATATAGTTTTGCAGTATCTTTCATGATAACTGAATTTTAATAATAATTTGTATTTTTTATAATTCATATGAGGTACTACTTGCTTATATTCGTTAGACTCAGCCATTTCCTTGTTCCTATAAGCTTATAGCACAGGAACCATCCATTCAGCCTGTTTTGCCTATGCTAGCTCTTTGAAAGAGCTGTTCAATTTAATTCCCTTTGTTAAACATTTTTCTCATTTGCCTCCACCACACGTTCAGCTAATACATTCCAGAGCTTAGCAACCGTGTGTGTGAAAAACCTTCTCTTCTCACAATGAATGCAGTCAGGTTACTTAGGAACTAGTTACCATTAACAAATCCATGCCAATTGTCCCATTAACCAATGCCTTGCCAAGTGAGAATTAATTTTGGCTTTGTAGTTGTATTCTGTCTCTAGTAGCTTTCATGCCATTAATATTTGATCGTTTATTCTATAGAATTCAGGTATATCCCTCTGCCCTTTATTTCCAATAACTGTGTTTTTATATTTGCAATCCTCCAGTCCTCAATCACAACTCCTATATCCAAGAAGGATTGAAAGTTCAGGCCTTCTGCTGTCCCCATCATTACTTTGTTGGCGAACCAAGAATACACCCCTTTTGCTCTGGGTCATTTGTTAATTTTGAGTGATGCCAACCTATTTGTCACTTCCTTTCTACTTTCATCTGATCCAAATGGCTTCATTTTTCTTTTGAGACTAAGTATCATGGCAAGCCTGAAAAGTGGGAGGGGCATTTGCTCAGGAGTATATGGGGTTTTCTCGCACAGTTTAGTTCTTCTCAGCCATTACCATACATGAACATGATACTTTTGTAGGCTAGAAGTTCTAAATCCTTCTGAGTTTCATATTTAAAGGACCTGGACAGCATTTCATTCTCTGCAATCCAGGAATATCACTCAAACTCTATTCAAAATCCTCACCTAATCCTGGAGATGTCAGTGACCAGAAAAAATGTGACACCTCTTAAAAAGTTCTCCTGACAGCTGTCTAGGAGTGAAGAAAAGTCATTTTCCTTATGGATGTTAACAAAAGACCAATCCCCCCAACTAACAAGGGCAGTCTGGATGGAGATGGCTCAGGGGAGGAGGGGGATCAACACCTGGGTGACCAAAAGAATGTGAGTCCAGTTTCATAAGATGATGAATGACCTGTTGTACTGTGCCAGGGTGTCTACCAATGCTTTATGCTCCTATGTGTATGAGTTAGCATTGCAAGATTACCACTGCACAAGACTGCGACACAATCCTTGTTTCTAGTCTGGCCTGTGTGAGATTCTATCTCAAATCACTGAAATTTGTTTTCTTTCAGATTTTATTGACACTTCAGATTTTTTGAAAATCATTTCCCTTAACTACCTTAAACCTACTTACTTTATGATGACTACTACCCAGTCGTTCACCCATTGAAGCACACCTATACCTTGTTCCCTTGAACTAGATCCAGCATTACTTTGTCCCTTGTTGAACTTGAATCTACGGATTAGGAAAATACACCTACACAAATGTTAAGAAATCTTTACCTTCTTTGCACTTTGTTGATGAAGAAATCAGTTTGATACTTTATATATTCATTGTCTAACAAACAAAAACCGTGATTGAGATGTAAAAATGGCCCACTCACCATTGAGGGCTATTTATCTTCTGTTAATGGTTTCAACGTGATTTCTAAATTCTCCAATCCCAATAATTAACGCTTGGTTTTGTGTATTAAAAAATAAGACTTGCCATAATCTAATTGATGTTGGAGAAAGTTATTAATTCAACAATGTTCTGCTCAAAGCTGTAAAACAAAATGTCTATTTTTAAGCTAAAGCTGGAGGAGTGATTCTCACTATTGCCAAATATGTCATCTTCAATCCACACTAATCTGAAAGGTTGCAGCTACACATTCATAGTGCCCTCCAACTTGCCCTATTATCATGACAAATGTGGTACAGACACAATATAATCACTGTTGCTAATGTCCTTGATTGAAATGAATTAGGGTTACACTCATTCTGATAAATTTTAAAATATGCTTTTTTTTGAACAAAACAAACCCTTTGAAGAATTTGATTTAGTCATGAAATCTTTCTTCAACGTAAATGCTTTCAATATAGATACATTGTTATTCTAGAATGACATGCTTTGCTGAAAAGGATCAGTTATAAGGGTATTGAAATTATGCTGTGGGATACGATGGAATGAAGCCTTTGAAATTCGTTCCTCTACCACTTTGGCAGAGTAGTCTCATCTGAAGCAGTTTAGATCTGCACGAAAATCATGAAGAGTGGAAATTCATCTGATCATGTCAAACATTTGTATCACAGTTGATGTTAAATTGGATGTGGAGCATGTCCATACATGCAATGGCAAAGCTGTTAATTAACATTTTATTAATGAAGAACAGTTGCTTAATGAGCCTCTTTACACTGACGTTGCTTTTCATATTACATTCTTGAATGCTTGCTTGAAAAGAATGATTGTTTAAAGAGAAAGCTTGCCTTCTTCTGTGATCTTAACACAACTAAGCCCCTTTTATGGCACTCAGATAACAAGAGAATCTTTTCAAAAGTATCCACAATTACACTGCTCAAAGGATTAAAAACATTACTCAACATTTTAGCTTCAAAGAACCAGAGGTCAAAGTGTCTTGGTTCTGACTCTTCTATAATTTTCTCTGTGTGATGTATCTTTAATTGCCATTTTCAAATTATTTTAAAATCCAATGACCAGGTTCACAATTCTCATTTGATATTTGTGTGATAAAGGTCAAAAAATGCAACCAAATCTCTATCAAGGAGAGATATAAGAGGATTTTTCAGCAGCTCCCATGGTAAAGTGCAAGTTGTGTAATAGAAGTATTGCAATGCAATGTGAATCGTTATGTATGTGGTTAGCACAGTAAATGCTGTTGTTAGCAAATTATAATTTACATAATCTCAATCAATCTAACCCTAAAGTATGTATAAGTGTAAAATATATCATTTCAGATCTGAAGCAATCATAAATTTAGAAACTGCAGCTTTCAATATAATCCTGTTACCTAATGTATCTGCACAAATTGTTCCTACTTCACAAATGGTTTGGGACATTATCTATGCTAAATCAACCTCAAGAGTGAAATTGCCTTCCCCTCTCTATCTGAAACGGAAGATAATCAAAGCTGAAAATGTGTTGCTGGTTAAAGCACAGCAGGTCAGGCAGCATCCAAGGAACAGGAAATTCGACGTTTCGGGCCAGAGCCCTTCATCAGGAAGGGCTCTGGCCCGAAACGTCGAATTTCCTGTTCCTTGGATGCTGCCTGACCTGCTGTGCTTTAACCAGCAACACATTTTCAGCTCTGATCTCCAGCATCTGCAGACCTCACTTTTTACTCGATAATCAAAGCTGGCCTGATCTCAAACAACTTTAAAACATGTTACTTCACCTTGCTTTTGCTAGTACCTCCAAGCTACAACATCAATGGCAACATTTGTCAATATCCAGGAAGTGAACTTTGGGCACCTTGCAATGTTTAAAACCAAATTTTTATGGCGACTGTTACAGCCTTCCCAAAACTCAGTCTTTCATCATTGGTACTTTGCCATCCGGGTTAGATGGCATCTCATATGCAAAGTCAAGGAGGCTATTTGTAGGGAGCCAATCGCATTATGATGCTGCTGTCAAAATCATTAAAATTGATTTTAAAATATTTAAAACTGAATCCAAGGAAGAGAATTAATTCAACTTGGTAGTTGTATGAAGAAATTACTAAGGTAGACAAAAAACTCCTGAAGTCTTAGGTTTAATAAGAATATTATTTTAGGACAATGTTCAATATTGAATACAGAAGTTTTAAAAACTGAAATGATGCATAAATGTAAGGAAAATTAAGTTGCTAAACAACCCAATGAGTTCAAGTAGGCAATAGCAATAATAAGGAAATGGGTTGATCCAATCAAGAATAAATAATATTATTTTACAAAATACATTACCTGACTGCAGAATTACTCCACTATCAGAATCACTGGCTTCATCTTTGTTTTCCATCGTCGGTGAAAGATTATATTTTCTAGTCTTCCTTTGGTCCAGAAATAATTAACTCCCAAGAAGGCTGTAAGTATTCACCTGATAATTACATAATGAAACAGATTGAAGGCACATTGATATGTTTAAATTGTTTAACAAAGTATACAAAGATCAGAGAGTTTTGAAAAATTCCAGAGATTACTTTTCCTGTTTCTAAGCTATAGATTTTGACCCTGTTGACTCAACGAATAATGTTAGCAATTGTTCAAAAATAAAATCAGAGGTCAGTAATTTGTCCTGGATGTGTTTTATCTTGTTCCTATATGAGGGATTATATAAGTCTCCAGAAGCGGCAGTGAAACTAAGCACGCAAATGTCTACCTTGGTGCAGATCAGAAATATAGGAATGCTCTCTAAAAAGCACTGTAATCACACCAGGTATGTTTACTGTTGCTATCTTTTACTGTGTCTGGCAGTGCTTGGTAGAAAATAAAACAATAAGCCAAGCAGCATGTGCTCAAGCAGGTGCCTAATGCCTGTTTATAATAAAGCAACTAACATGTATATGGGATGTGCTTTGGGTCATATTTACCAAATGAACAAACTGTAAAACAATTCCTCTTGATTTTACTTAATGCAGGCCAGTTTTTAAATAACTGAGCATCCTGTTGATATCGAATTGTAATTAGAGGTAATTTGCAGTCATGTTTCTACAATGTTCTGTACTAAATTATATTTCTCACCCTTACTGTTCTCCTAATATATATTTTTACTCATTTCTGTTCACATTAAAGTCAGCTATATGAAAATCTTTTGAGACATCTTGTATATTTAAATAATAACCAGAATCTGGCTGCTAAGATTTGATATTAGTTGGAAATGGCTTTGATTGAATGCCTTCTTTATTCCTGAAATCCTGTATTTAAATAGCAAGGTAAAAGGGAAAATCAACATAGGACTGTCCTCTCATTAGACAGAGTTGACTGGTGGTGATTTAACATGAGGGTCACCATGCCTTCAATGAGTGGTGTTCTGATGGTGGAAACTTCATGGTAGTCTTGGCTGGTGTGAATACTGAACCCACACTGTTGGCATCACTCACTAGCCAACTGAGCAAATGGACGTCCATTTAAATAGCACTCTTGATACTAATGTTCAAAGAACAGTGGAATGAGCCAAGTATGAAATTAAGGAAGTGAATTGCAAAGGACAGTGGGAAGGAAGCAAAGTAAGAGATAAGTTCCATAGAACTGAATGTTACTATATTTCAGCAAGGTGTAATTTTCATTGAGTATATGGAAGGTTTCTCTCCTTTAGATTTAGCAAGTTTTCAAATTTGTCTCATTAACTATCAACTAAACCCTTATGGTGCCCCTCTCATCTGATGCCAGCCCAATTCTCCTACTCGCCATAGGTGGATGTATTTACTATCACTTGGATAACCCGGATGTACTGGCATATGAAGGTACCAGATTTAAAATTCAGTTTTGTGCCAGTCCAGGGCTGGCAGTCCAGTACAGGCCTGTCATTCACCTGGGCACAGTAGGGAAGAGGAAATTGGCACCCCACTTTGTGTACAGGGACCTGAAGCTCTACTGGTTATACAGAGAAGAGATATCATCTTCACAGAGGACTACCAAAGGAGGACTAACACCAGACTCTGCCAGCTTAGTTCAACTTCACCTCCCAGGTCTGTGCATTCTGCATCACCTGAAGAAACACCCAGCACAGGAGGAAGAAGGTGAATTACCTCATCTGCTCTCCAGGATAAATGCCATCATCTGCTGTCAGATAGCTGACACTCACTCAATCTCTGCTACCTCTTACCAAAGCTCATGCTCTATCACTCTTACAAAAATATGAAATATCTTCACTCATGCCTTTTACCATCTTGAGCCTCCAACACTATTAATATACTTCTTCAATTTCTGACGTCCTGGCCAGTAAACACCAGACCAGGACTGAGAATGCTGCAGTGAGAAGCATTGTTCGTTGCTGTTAATATGCTTAAAATTAACATGCTAATACTCCTACCCATTATGACATTCTACTCAGCCCCAGTAGCAAGGCAACAATGACGCAAGGAACCCTGAGCTCCCTTCAGGTGTCCCTTCCTCACACAGAGAAGGAGAAGGCCCTCCCCCCCCCCTCCAGGCTAGAGGAGAAATGACAGATATACCTGCTAGACTGTAAGGCAGGTTCCTTTCACCTAGCTGTAGAACTCAGAACTGCACCAAATGGAGGGAAAGCAAGAAGGTGGCTTAAGAGGGTGTATAGGCAGCATGGGTGATACGTTGCTGAGAATACATTATCACATTGGTTTTCATTTGCTTTTCAGTATTAAGTCTCATTTTATCATTTGATAACATCACGGCTTATCTGTTGTGGGCCTCAGTTTCTCTCTCTCACCAAGTCCTCATAACGATCACCTCCTTGATGTTACAAAAATTGACCTTTCTCTTGTTTAAACACTTTTAGTCATCTAGGCTCCACAATACTCTCAGGTAGAGATTTCCAGACATTAACCACTTTCTGGGAGAAGTAATTCCTTTGTAACTTAAATGGGTAAATTGCAGGTCACTGCTTCTTTCGCAACTATGCTTCTTCTTTCAAAGTAGGTAGACATTACTATTGCAAAACAGGCTTTAGTGGGATTGAGCTGTTATCTCATCTGATATGGTCAGGAGAGCTTGGGGGCAAGGATTTGGCCTATGTACAGTAAGCTACTACCTGAGGTTCACAAAGCGTGTAATCCTGGCAGATGTGTTTCAGCTTGTGTCTATGTAATGCCGTTCCCCTTCGAATGACGTCACATCGTTCAAATTACCAACCCCATCATTTACTCCATCCACCCTTGGTGTTATTGCAGCCATTTTCATCTTCATTGAGCACATGTGATTTACAGCATGACAAAAGATAACAGTGAATCCCAGAATCTGTATGTCAGTCTCGGTGAATCCTACCCCTGCTGACATACTCCTCTCCTTCCTGAAAGCCTTCCTTGCCAACCCCATAGTTTTTGTACTTTCCCTACACCCCACCCAGCCTTTGAGTCTCCATCTACTCAACGTACAGGTCTGTTAGTGCACTGTAACCCTGTGGAAGCCAGGTTGGTTGCTTACTGTTGATGATCCATCCCCCCCATGATCCATCTCCCAAACTCTTATCACCTCCCCGCCACTTAGATGTAGTGTTACCCTGCCTTTACTATTTTAATCACCCCTGCACCCAGCATTCTGACTCCAATTTTCATGATTAAGTTCTCCAGCCTCCCTCCCATGGAGGTAGCCGCTGATCTATCCCTGCTGACTGTCAGGGGTCAGATCCCCAGGACTAACCATGGCCGAATCATCTTGAGTGGCTTAGCTGCACAGCCCCAAATGCTCGGTGACCAATCCCCTGTCTGAAATCTGTTCAGCTCCCTGATCCTGTCTTCCCGTGACTACCCAGACTGATTGACTGGATTCAAAGGGGTGACCATGGCCTACACCCTGGACTGGTGAGGTATGCATTCCCCAATTGAACTACCCAACCATCTGCCTTACGGTGCTCAAATCTAATTCATGATGCTGCCCTTGACTTAGTGCTGACTAAGCGGTGTCTCCCTGGAATTGACAGAGGACTACTCACTCCCTTTTGACTTTGAGACATGGCCATTTGCTTGCTGCACATGCAGTGTGGTTGCTGCGTATACAGCTGGCATATGGTGCGAATGTGAGATTAATGTGATACAGTGCTCTGCAGTTCAACAGCATGTTCACTCCTCTAACTGATGAATGCTGATGAGCATTATAAGCTGCCTGGCTTTGTGCTGCACTAAACAACAAGGCAAAACAGTTGTGTCAGCCTTTAAAATGCAGTTGAGGGGATGAAGGACTAAAATACAAGGCAAGGCATGGATGCTATGGGCATCCGGGTAGGAAGTGAAGACTAAGAGAGCAATTGAGCAGCCCTGACATGCTGCTTGGTCCAATCCATGAGTTAGTTGCCTGAGTATATGTGCAAAGTGTCTCTGCAAGAGCCTTTCAATCAACCTTACAGTGCAGAGGCATACAGTGAGTGCGCCATGGTGAGGTGAAGAGGCTGTTACATCTTTGGTAAGAGTGCACATGAACATGGGAGTCACGGTCCATGGAGCATACCCTGGTATGTTGGAGTTGGGCATCAAAGGTGGAGGTCTGATAGAACACACAGTGAGCTGGAGTTGCCAATTACAGTGTACGCATTTCAACTTTCATTGGTAATTCTCAGCATCGACCTGTCAGGTGACAGAGTGGGAAGGTTTACATTAATGAGCCGAGATTAAATAACAATAAGGTGATAATGAGTGATAATCCCTGTTAACAGACCTCTCACTGTTCACGAGTGAGAATGTTATTTCCACATCCAGACTTTAGTTGTTTAAAAGACATTTGGAGAAGTACATGAATAAGAAAGTTTAAAATCACACAACACCAGGCTATAGTCCAACAGGTTTAGATTAGATTACTTACAGTGTGGAAACAGGCCCTTCGACCCAACAAGTCTACACCGACCCGCCGAAGCGCAACCCACCCATACCCCTACATTTACCCCTTACCTAACACTACGGGCAATTTAGCATGGCCAATTCACCTGACCCGCACATCTTTGGACTGTGGGAGGAAACCGGAGCACCCGGAGGAAACCCACGCAGACACGGGGAGAACGTGCAAACTCCACACAGTCAGTTGCCTGAGGCGGGAATTGAACCCAGGTCTCTGGCGCTGTGAGGCAGCAGTGCTAACCACTGTGCCACCGTGCTGCCCAGGTTTATTTGGAAGCACTCGCTTTCGGACTTCTGCTCCTTCATCAGGTGGTTATGGAATATAAGATCATAGCTCTGAAAGCTTGAGCTTCCAAATAAAACTGTTGGACTATGACCTGGTGTTGTGTGATTTTTAACTTTGTACACCCCAGTCCAACACAGGTACCTCCAAATCATGAACAAGAAATGGGCCAAGTGAAGGCAAGTGGGAGTAGTTTAGTTTGGAATTATGGTCAGCATGGACCAGTTGGACTGAAGGGTCTGATTCCGTGTTGTATGATATTATGACTCTATAACTCTATAAAATGTGACTTGTTCCTCTTGACATCAAGAAAGGCCTTGTTCAATACCGCACATGGTTCTCCCCAATTTCTAGTCAGAGGTCACAGCAGTCAAGGCCTGGGAAAATTTCAGCCTTTGAAAGTTTGTGAAGGCAAGGCAAAACAATTATTTAAATAGGTTCTAGAACTTCTGGGGGAGCTAAGTAAGGAATACTCTAAAATCAATAATTATAGAAGGTGCAAATTGAAAATTATGACCAGCAAGGATTTTCCATACTGGGCTTGATGTATCACAAGCAGATACGGCTCATATTAAAAGAAATGAAAATGTAAAAACATAACTGATTACAACACTATTGCCCCAACAATCATCTGAGTCATTTTATAATTCTTCTTAGCAAACTTACATCCATAATACTAAAACTATAACGTGACCATTTTCTCAATTAATTCAGGCCAAATTCTTACATAAGCCTGCATCTATGATGGGGATAGGGAGATGAACATTGCAACACACAGGTTAAATATTAGAAGACATATAAGCCATTCATTATATGCTCATTTATTGAATTTACTTACTTAGAAATAAGACCACAATTTTAATCTTCCTAGTCTGTGTGAACTAGAAGGAGTGTGGGGCATGTGCCCCAGAAACTATTTCAATTACATCCTCACAACAAATTTACTGATGGGTACGAGAGCAAAGTTAGATGCAAATCTTAAGTTAAAAAATGTTCAAATGAATGGTATAGTGTTGTCAATAGACACGTTCCATCACATTTAAACCAGTTTGACTGAAATGCCTAAGGTAACAGCTATTTTTATTTTTGGAAATAATCATTGTACAACAATGAGTGAATCTAGGCAACTGATATTGTTACTGTAGAAAATTATCCTATAGCGTGTTGCACATTCCAATACATGCAATAGAACAACCTTCTGATTTAATGCAAGCGAGCCACCACTAAGTCAAGTCCCTTTCTTTTTCAAGTTATATAAATATGAATTTAAAACGAAATTCTTAAAAAGACAATGGTTAAACAGCTTGAGAAAAGACAGGCAGGGACATACAGAATTCAGGACGTCAACAGAAATACTGATGCCTCACTCAATGACAATCCAACTCTGTATCACTTCCTTATCACTGAAGGCCAGCAGACAAATGAGGTATCAGACAGTTATTCATAGAAGCCAAAGCAATTCTTCACATTACACACAAAAGAAAAACCACTTGGAATGAATCATAACAATTGCAATTCACTTGAGGCTTCAAGTAATGTTTAAACCCAAAGTTATAACTGAGAGGAGCTTGTGAGAGCCCAGTGATTGAAATGGTGTCTTTAACCTCATTCACAATTTTTAAAATATAAAGTAGCTTTTCTAAGTGATTTATTCACTAATTCAGCTCAACGTCCTTACTCAGCATGACCATTATGGTTCTAATCTTCGAGGAGAAAGAATTGACATTTCAGGCATGAGCCCTTCTTCAGGAATTCCTGAAGAAGGGCTCATACCCAAAACGTTGATTCTCCTGCTCCTTGGATGCTGCCTGACCTGCTGAGCTTTTCCAGCAACACATTTTCAGCATTATGGTTCCAATCCAAACATAAGGTAAATACTTTTGTTTGACGGTTATTAAACCAACTTACCACTTGCTCCTCAAGCCACTCATAAATTGCACAATACTGAGCCATATAAATTGCTGGTGCACCAAAGGCAAAACAACCGACTCTTCTGAAGTACAGACCTTTCTAGATTGACTCATATGACTGATCAAATTTGGAATTCAGATTCATGCAGTATTCCACATAATTTGGACTATACATGTTTGTTGTTCAAACCATCAGCATTTCTCATGTTTAAAGAAAAGTAAAAGAAAATACCCTACAGGTGTTCAAGCTGTGAAACAAAAGCAGAAAATATTGAAAATATCAGCAGGCCAATCAGCTGCTGACTGATCTTTTCATCTTATTTGGGTTTGAAATTATGTCATGTGTTTAGTGCTGAGAATTAATAACATTGTGATTCTTGCATTTGATGACCTAAACCCAGCTTCAAAAAGAGAAGGGCAGTTGGAGTGATGAAAGTTCACCGCAACAAAGATATTCCAGAGTTTAGATTATTCTGTTGCTTTCAGGCAATTCAAAACAACCCAGATCACATAACACTTAACAACATTTGAAATTTCAAGCAATCAGACTTCCAGAAAGTTTGCACGAAATCACATTCAGGTATTCAATTACAAATGAACAACATATTGAGCAGGAATATACAGGTAAGGCAGGCAGATCACTGTCCCCCAAACACGCCATTGTGGAAGAAAGATTGGTTTCACATCTATTGGAAGTCTACTCCAAAGCACTGCGGATTGTTTAAATTGGCTAGTTGCTCTGTTTCTGCCCCTCACTCAGGGTGAAGTCCTGTTCTCAGGAGCTGCCAGTCAATCAGATTAATTGACAACTCCATCACTCCTGGATGCACCACAGCTCAGTATTATATTGTAGGGACTGTACAAAAAGGCCTGAGGAGGAACATAGCTCCCACACAAAGGTTATTATCAGGGATTTTATGGTGGGGAGGGACTCTAGGGACCATAGAGGTGGTTTTGGGGCCCGGTTCTTTTGGAAAAGAAGTGTGGAATTCGGGCGGCATGGTGGCTCAGTGGTTAGCCAGGTTCAATTCCAGCCTCAGGCGACTGTCTATGTAGAGTTTGCACGTTCTTCCCATGTCAGCGTGGGTTTCCTCCCACAGTCCAAAGATGTGCAGGTCAAGTGAATTGGCCACACTAAATTGCCCATAGTGTTAGGCGCATTAGTCAGAGGGAAGTGGATCTGGTGGGTTACTCTTTGGAGGGTTTGGTATGGACTTGTTGGGCCAAATGGCCTTTTTCCACACTGTAGGGAATCTAATCTAATTAAAGGTGGATTAATCTCCTAGATAGAGCATCCTGCTGCTTGCAAGGCATCTTTTGAAGGAGATTAACCCTATCCTTCCTGCGTTTGTTCATGTTGGCATTTAAAGATGAGCTGATTTCTATTGAGTACCCATGCCAGTCAACTTTCTGCATGAACAGCATGTGATAAAGATCATTTGAGCTTATAACAAATCCAAGTGACTCTTAAATATTTATTCACATGTGGTGGGGTGAGCAATTGATTCCAATGTCCATTCACCCTCCCTGTTTGAAGTGAATGCAAAGATGGCAAGTTAGGCATCTGCTGCATTTTACATACCACCCCACGAAAACCATGCCAAATGGCTGCAAGTAATATCCAGCCTTTATTATCCAGTTAGCTAGCAATCCACTAAAAATAAGTTTAGATGTTAATGTCGTTATATTGTTAAAAAGGTGTTTAAGTAAATAATTGGATGCTGTTCATAAAGGACTATTGGCATCTCTCTCTTTTAAAGTGAGAGAACCAGTTTGTGTTAGTACAGTTGAATAAGGAACATCCCACTCACTTTGTTATATTTGGGATATCTTGGATATCATCTCATACTATGACTGGCCTAAGAATAAAAATCTTAAAATATGTTTTTATGGCATGCTGTCAACTCTATCTATTGGATGTCACAATAGATGTCATACTGTTGGTCTAGGGAAGAGGAGATTCTCATCCATAATAAGTTTGATCAGATTACATTAAGGTTGCAATATTTCTAGAATATTGATCCCAAAGGAATCAGCACTCCCCATTAAAATTACAGCTTAACGCTGCACACTCTCAAAGCAATATTCAGTTTAAACCCAAGTGTCACTAAGTTGTGATACGTTGACTATTAATATTTAATTCCATTGACTGATTAAATGTCTGGAACGTTTGCTTCAACCAAAACAACTTTAAATCAGACAGACACTATGTTTACAATGGCTGCAGAGATCACTTGACCTGAGAGCTCCACCTCAAAAGGCATTTCAAAGTGGACATGGAAACAACATAGTTATGGAATTAGTTTGCACTGAGTTAGTTGAAACAGGCAATAAGCAGTTGATATCTCTTTTACAGGAATGATCTGAGCCAAAAGGAAGTTTACTGAAACTTATTGTGCAAATAATGGGGATGAACATTCTGTTTGCAATGTTTCAATGATACTTTAATAGCTTTGACAATGGGAGATCGAAACTCCTTCACTAACATGGATCATGCCCTAAAGGATGGAATAACAAAGTCTCTCTTTCAAAATGTTTTTGAAGCTCATATCCGATTTTAGTCTATTTGGAATACATGGCAGAGACAGAGAACTTTATAGTGTAAAGAATTTCAAGTGTCATACTGCCCAATATGGAAATACAGGATAGCAATTGTGGTCTCCAGAAGAACTACCAGCGTACTTGGGCCCAAATTCAGTTGGAATTTCAAGACCACCAAAAGAAATCTTGGAACGTGTAATTCTTTTTACTCATGGACTCTAACTTCTTGACATTTTCACCTCAATCTACCTTGTAATGTGTACTTTTTTAAAGAAAAATTAACAGTCAGAACCAATCTCAGATATAAGAGAAAGAAATTTATCAACTGCTCTGATAAATTTCATAACACAAGTGACAAGGCTAATAGCAGCTTGAGAGTCAGATAGACTATTTTAAAATACAAATGAGCAACACACACACAAAAGAAGAGTTAAAATAGACCACAGATAACCATAGAAGCACAAACACAAAATAAATAAGACATTGAAAATAGACGTTTTTGGACTTTTATAGTAATTAACTAAAATCCAAGAATTTCAAAAGCATCTATAATATGGATACAGGCCCATCGCTCAACAAGTCCGCACCGACCTTCTGAAGAGTAGCCCACCCAGACCCATTCCCTACCCTATCTTTACCCCTGACGAATGCACCTAACAATTTAGCATGACCAATTCACCTGACGTGCACATCTTTGGATTGTGGGAGGAAACCGATGCAGATACAGAGAGAATGTGCAAACTCCACACAGACAGTCGCCTGAGGCTGGAATCAAATCCAGGTCCCTCATACTGTGAGGCACCATTGCTAACCACTGAGCCACCATGCCACCCCTAAATGACTTGTATTTTTTTCTAAATGAACTTCCAAGGGGACTTACTTGCTTATATGTATAAAACTTCCTGAAAATGAGGCAACTCTGTAGATTTTAAGAACGTTGGATTTCCAGTCAGGATATCCAAGTTTGAATTTCTGTGATATTCAATGTAAAGAAATGTCTGGAGTGCTTTAGTTGAGCATTTTCCTGCTATTACCATCAAGGAGTGGCCCTTACAACAACTGTAAAGCTAAGTTGAGTCACTCAACCCTCCAATTTAGAAACACGAACGCAAAGAAAACCCTGGAAGAACTTGTCACATCAGACTAAAGAATCTCAGAAAATATTATAATAAAGTTTCAAACAGTGGAGGCCTTTAACACTAAGTCCAACCTTGGTCTCTCCTCTTTCCCTTTGGCATCATTTCCTACTTTTGAGAATTTATCTTTTTTCCACATTCTAATTTCTAAATTCTCATTTAAAGGCCTTTATTCTGACTGACCACAACACAAATTCAAATTCCTACCCGAGACATTGGGTGGAATCTAATTGTTCTCAACAGTGGCATGATTGGCATGGGAGGGCATTTAATGAGGTGAGATGGTGCCATTTTTGAACCCTTTTGCCTTCCTGCTTCCATCAGAATTATATAACATACAGGAAGGTTCCACAAGCAACCTTCCCACCCTTCTAACCCTAACCACACCGTTCACCAAGATCCTTAAGTAGCAAAGTAATAACCAATTAATTGTTGGATGCCACTGTAATTGATAGTAATCTATTAGCTCGCAGACTTGTCACCATGCAAAGTGCATGGCAGCCAAAGCTATATGCCCACCTTGTTAACACCCATGGGTACATGGGGCAGGGAGCTGTTGGATCATTGATCAAAGATGCTGAATATTTGATTGAGGAACTTAACTTTGGGAGAGGGGGCATGCTGAAATATACCACACTGCTCCCACAACCAAACCCCCTACATCTCCCATCCTCTTCCCCATCACATTAACATAAGAATGTAAGAAACAGGAGCAGGGGTAGGTCATCTGGCCCATCAAGCCTGCTCCACTATTCAGTAAGATCATGGATGATCTTTTCATGGACTCAGCTCTACTTATCCGCACACTCACCCTAACCCTTAATGCCTCTACTGTTACTATCTTTACGTTAAAATCATTCAATGAGGTCGCTTCAATTGCTTTACTGGACAGGAAATTCCACCGATTCACAGACTTCTGGGTTACTTACTTGTTTTCTCTGATTCCAAGGTCCTGAGACCTCAGTGCCTGCCCATCCAGCAGCACCCTCACCTTCCCAGTGGTGCGCTGAAAACAAGAGCTGCTGGCCAATGAGTGAACCCCATGATCTTGATTCCAGGGAAAAATGCAGTCCTGGTCTTGCCTCTGCCTGACTGGCTTGTGCCTTCCTGAGAAGGGTGCAATATGGATCTAACACTGGCTCCCCAGCCAGCATGTCTCAGGTATCTGTCCATTTTCCTTTCTTGCTTTCCTTGGCCTCTGTACTGGCCAAATTCTTATCCTCAATCATCTCAAGCTCTCTGATAATCTCCCTTGTCTTCTGATGTTGAATTCACTGCTTTTCTGAACTCACTAAAACTCTTCCTCCATATAAGCTCTTTGATGCCTCTCATGCCACCATCTCAAAAGTTGCCATTTGCTATGATTCAATTGCTCTCATGGACATGATCACTCACAAAGGCCATTTGTAATTATATTCCTATTTAACTCATTATCACATATTTTTCACTCCTTAAAATTCCCACTCATTCTGTATTTGTGTTCAGAAAATAAAACTCTCCTAATTTAATTACAACAATAATTTCAAATTATATCCTTGATCTTTGACCCTCCATTCATCGTAATAAATCTGGAGGCATCAAGGTGGCAATTATTCCCTTTTGCAAGCTATGCCCACTGTGCCTCAACAAAATCATCATTCTCTCCAATACTGGTAATTCCATTTGATGTTGTTTCAGCTTTCAATCCTTCAAATTCAACAGGTACAAACTTGGCATCCACCACAAGATCTTCCTGGGGCATATCAAACATTATTTGAATTCATTCTTCTCTGTCAAAATCATTCACTAATAGAGTATCAACCTGGAGGGCAAATATAATGCTTGACATTCTTTCAACAACTAACAGCATTTTCGAAAATCCCTCTCCTCTTTTCTTCTATTCTCAACTCCAGCTAAAGTGCTGGTAATTCATGAACTTCTTTGCCATTCTTCTGCCCACATCTTCCTTCATTTTGGACCCTTATCTTTCTGCAACTTTTCTTCCATCTCCACACATACACTCTCCTGATTTCCAATTTAATCACCTTGACTCCACTCCTATTCAACTGTTAACAACCTAAGTTTGTTTCCGGACCCCAAGGCGAATGAACAGTTTCTTCTCCTTATATGTTGTTCGGTCCCTTCAAAAATTATTACCATAATCACCCCAATAAATCAACTCTTTTATCCACACAAGCTGCATACATTCTTAACATATTATTTTTTTGACTCTGACTGCAATGCATTCTTCATCTTTGCCCTTTTCAAACTCTCTGATGTGGATTATAGAAGTGAATGTATTCTTACCAAATTTGTGGATGGCACAAAAAAAGTGTGGAAAGTGGGTGGTGAGGATCTCACACACATCTACAGACAGACATATATAGCTTAAGTGAGGGGCAAAAACTTTTCAGATGGAATTTATGTGGGAAAATATGAGGTTATGCACTTTGGCAGAAAGAATAGAAGAGCTGACTATTATTCAAATGGAGAACAACTGCAGGAAGCTGCAGTAACAGAGGGATATGGGAGTCCTTTTGCATAAATCACAAAAAACTTGAATCCTAGTTCAGTTGTTAATAGGAATGGCAAATGGTCTATATTTCAGAGAAATTGGAATGTAAAAATAAACTGTACAAAGCACTGATCAGACCACTCCTTGAATGCTGTAGGTAGTTTTGGTTTCCATATCTAAAGAAAGATACACTGGCATGGAGACAGTCCAGAGAAGGTTCACTAGGTTCATGCTGGTATGGAGGGATTTTCTTATGAGGAGAGATTGAATTGAAGTTCAGAAGAATGAGAGGCAATCTTTTCAAAACTTATGTGATTCTTAGCTGGGCAGGGGGAATGCTTAACACAGTAGATGCTTCAAGATTGTTTCTCTGTACAGGAGTGTCTCAGACCATACAGCATAATATGGCAGGAACAACGCACCCTATTAAGATAGAAATGTAGAGGATTTCTTTCTCTTGAAAGGTAGTCAATCATTGGAATTCTTTACTGCAGGAGCTATGGAAGCTGGGCTGTTAAGTATATTGATGACTGAAATTTCTAATCAGTAAAGAATGAAGGGTTATGGGAATAAGGCAGGAAACTAGAATGTAGGATTACCTCTTCATTTCTGTTTTAAATGTGCACCTCAACATCTATCCTGTTAAGCACACACCATATCCCCTGCGCCCTTCCAAGAATCTTCTAAGTTTCAAAAAGATCATCTCTTATTCTTCTAAAGTCCAATGGGTAAAACCTAACCTACTCAATTTTTCCTCATAAGAAAATCCCTCCATACTAGCATTAAGCAAATGAACATTCCCTGGACTGCCTCCTCTATCGGTATATCATTCTTTAGCTAAGGGGATCAATGCTGGTCACAACATTCTGAGAGTAGTCTAATAAATGCCTTGTACAGTTTATTTCTACATTATAATTCCTTTGAAATAAAGGCTATTCTCCTTCCCTATGAACTGCTGAACTTGGATGCTAGCGTTTTGCGATTGATGATCTCATTGCATGGCAGAACAGTCTTGATGGGTCAAAAAACCTACTTCTGCTGCTATGTCTTATGGTCTTATAGTCACACCACTTCTAGCAAAAACTTATCTTCCTCACTGTACACCAAAAGTTTCCTTCAAGGACTTATTGTCAGTCCCTTTCTCTTAGTTATTTTAATGCCATCCATTGGCAATGTTATTCACAGATTTACGGTCAACTTCTTTTTATGTTAATGGCACCCACTTCCACCTCTCTGTATGCCTCTTGACCTTCCACTGTTTCCGTGCTGTCAAGAGGTTTTGTTTGGCATCCATTCTCAAATGAGTTTCAATTTGTTCCAGTTAAATGTTGGGAAAAGCAAAGTCATTATTTTAGGCCCCTATTACAGTTTCGTTTCATGTACCCCCAATTTCATGTTCTATCCTGGTCTCTATCTCAAACTGAAACAGAATGTTTGCTAACTCAGTGTCTCAAGTGCTTCTAATCCTATACTGTATTCATCACAAAGACTGACTGCCACCTCCTCTACTACAAAGTCAACAATTTTGGTCCGTAAACATAATTAGCATATTAAAACAGCCCAGAGTTCACCCAAAATAGTAATTCCCATCCTTGTCATTACCAGCTCCAGACACTATTTTCCTGTCTAACCTTTCTTCCTGTACTTTGCTGAAAACAAACTTCTTCAGAATTCATCCAAACTTCTGGCACCCTCTTTCTTACCTATAAGTCCCACTTACCCCTCACTTCTGCCCTCACTGACTTACATTGGTGCTTTACCACCTTAAATATAAAAACTTGCCCATCTCTACCATTGTACCATAATCCAGCCTTACGATTCCCACCCCAAGCCTTATGTTTCTATAACTCTGAACTCTTGAACTTACCTGTTCCCTTTGTCTTATCACTGGGAGCTTTGCCAATTCAGCTACCTGAGCCGCATACACGAGTATGCTTTGTATTAAATCACTCTACCTCCCTTAAAGAGATTGCCCGAAACCTATGTCTTTAATCAAGATTTCAGTGGCTGATCTAATAGTTCAATGCTCCATGTAAACCAGGAGAAATTGTCTCTGATTATAAAAAGAAACAAGGATCAGAGGGCATGGATTTAAAAAGATTTGTAAAAGAGAGTAGTTAGGGTTTGGAATGCATTGCAAGTAAGTGTGGTGGAAGTCTGCTCAACTGAGGCATAATTTGACAGTTATTTAAAAAAATGCAAAGATGTGGGGATAAAGCAGGAGATTGATAATGAGAAACAATGCTCATTTGAAGAGCTGTTGCGGGCATGCTGGGCATATTGGCCTCACTCTGTGCCACAAGACTTTTGTGATTCTATGATTCTTTGACTATTTGGAAAGCTCTGGACATTTATAAGAAAATAAAGTTGTTGTTCTAAAGTTTTAACATAAATTATACAACAGATACCATTCCAAACATGTCACAGTGTTAATGCATAAAGAATAGTGATCTATGGATGCTCTATCAGCACTCAAATATCATGTGTGAGACTCATACCTTTATAACCCTCGTATTCATTCACAAGGCTTCCTAAGGTATCATATAGCAAAGTGCTGCCATGGAATTCCCCCTCCCCCACCAGTGGCCACCAAAAAGAGCAAATAGACGTGATGACTTAGCACTTCTAATTCACATTCTGGCCTCTGTTTGACATACGCCTAACACAGAACTGATCCTTGCAAATTTTCTGCTTTCAAATACTGTTGCAGGAACAGCAAGAAATAAGTCATTACAGTGACAGTAGAGATGGGAGGAAATAATCATTTCACGGTTTTGCTGTGGTGGCGTAGGAAGCAGGCAATCTCTACAGCGAGACAGCCCTTGCCCATACAAAAAAAGCTTGTTCCCTGCAATCTTGTGAATTTGAGAGACTGACCCTTGCTGTGGTTGTAACAAATTCCTGACTACACTTGGACTTTTATAAAACAACATACATTATTTGATACATACATATCCAAGCTATTACGCCTGCTAAATGCTTACAAATAACTAGCCATTAAAAAGGTAAGCATCACCTATTGATCCCTGCTGTTTATTTTGTTAAGCGATTGCTAAAAATAGTAATTACCATACATTAGCCACATTAATTAATTCTGTAATTTAGATGGCTGTGACTCCTGTCATTGTGGCTTCTAATTTATACTGATAATATGTCTCTGGCTTTACTTAAACAAATCAATTAGTGTTAGTAGCAAAATATAATGCCATTACCTTTTAAATAGCCCAGTTCTTAGCTGTTTCTTAGCTGTGTGTTTGTCAGAGATTACAACATGGTCATTCCAAAGTATTCGGTAAATGTGATTGTAACAGTATATTTACTCATTCACTTGAATCACTGCTTCGTCAGTAGCCAACTATTACTCAAAGAATCATCACACAGATGTCTAGGTTTGAGTATGTAATTGAAAAAACAGATTTTTAAGATGGTCCTCCCGAAATCAAATCAATATTATAACAGTCTAAAACTTTCCAATGTCACAAAAAAAGCACTTAAAGCAACTTAAAATAATAAGTATTCTGGAAAAAGCATTTGTTTTAAAGTAGAAGTATATTGCAATCACCATTTTACAGAAATTTGGTATAATCTACCAAATTTTATCATCCAATTTTTATCCTCTCCTTTCCTGAAAGCAATGACTCATTTCAGGCTGCAGTTCAATAAGAAATAGGGCAACACCTCAACAAAGAATGCACTACCTTGAGTATGCCTGGACATTACGTCCTGTCAGGTTAATTAGTCTTGGAGCTTTATCATTCAAGTGTGTTACTAGTTAAAACAGTACTTAGTCAAATATGCATAACAAATAATTTAAAGTACAGAAGTAAAGTTAACACTCATAACTATATAAATTTCCAAAGGAATCCCAGATTCATTCCCTTCTTTTCAGATAACGTAAATTGTAATCATGAAGACAGACCTACCTAAAGTTCATTTGTTGTTTTGATACTGCATATCATTTTCTTAAACAGGCTTTCTTGAATTTTTTGTTTCTCTTTCAATTTTTACCACTTTCCAGGATAAAATAGGTAATTCAAACATTCTAACGTTCATTTCACAGACAGAAAAAAACACATCTACCTTTAAATGTTGTCACTGCAATCAATTGTCTGTCATAAATCAGATTTATGATAACTTCAGAACTGTTCTGCTATTGTTTTAACACAGCTTGGTATATGCCAGGACCACCAACAACTGTCGACCTTATGAACTGCCTGTGCATTAAAATGTCTAAAGTTATTTTATCAGCTTCACTTTGAAGCAGTTATGTGAACTAGCAGAGACACAGTAAAACTACACCCAAAGGTGTGCCCGCTCTAGGAAAGCAAACAATCCCTAAGAAGCTGAAGTGAATATATGCTTGGAATCCAAATATGCTTACCTGATTAAGTCAGATGTGTCTTTAACGCACGTCTAAATTGTCATAATTAAACTTTCCTTCAGGAGAAATTTAGAAGATGTAACAAAAACTTTTTTTGAAGAGCCGTTCTACAGTAATCTACAGCAAACAAACAGCTGAGTTGTTCAAATGCACTGTCTCCAGTGTGTACACTCCTGAAAATCACTAACCTGTTGCAACTTGAGTGGGAGGGAGGAGCAAAACGTAAAACCTTATCAGCACTAAATCATCCAACTGAAACAACAGGATTAAACAAACACCAATGGTAGAGGCAGCTAGCATTAGCAAAGAATCTCCTTCTATGCCTTCTTTCATTCGTTGTATTGATGAATAAAACGCAGACCAACGAGACCATTGTTACATTATTTTTTTCAGATTGTCTCACTAATGTAAATTTAAGATGTAAAAAGTAATGCACTGAATTGGTCTGTACAATGTGGTGTGTCATACATTCCAAACACTACATTAATTCTCTCCCACTCAAACTAGCACAAAGCAGTCTAACACAATTTCACAAAGTGACTGCTGTCAACTGTATTTTTTTTATTCTTTCACAAACTTCAGAGTATAATTAATGGGTAGTGTTTTCAGCTTTAAGTGTGAATCTGCACAAATGGAAATCTGTCTTGCCATCAAAAACTACATTGTGAGCTTACATTTTTTTCCCCAATTATCAACTGCCACTGGATTCAGTGAAAGACTGCCTTTGGTCTTCCTGAACCCTATTGGTATTCTAGTGTAAAGAGCTGCCTAAGACTGAATGGTGCAGACTAGCATATTCCAAGATCCAGGACCATGTGCCAAGGGCCTAAAGCTTGGGCCAGTTACAGCAAAGGTTCAATGGAGATAGCCATTGTCTACAGACCTTCTGCCAAGTATATGAAATATATGTCGTAAGTACAACCTGTATTAACTGTAAGTGTGGTGAGTTACCTCAGAGGGTCACATATCATAATGCTAGAAATTGAACTATATTGCATTTCATGTTATGGCAAATTTAAGTTGTTGTGTCACGTACTTTTAAATTTTTTGAGTTACTTATATTATTTGGAAAAACATATTGTCTCGGGCCCAAAAGCATATAGCTGGGAGGAAAAGGGCAAAGGTTGCAATTATGGCTTGAATTCCGACACTGAGTGAATTTTTTGTTGTATGAGTCATTGAAGGTCCCTGACCAGCACTGTGACATTACTGAAAAAACTGATAAGGTAAAACATCAGCATAATTAAATATTAATAAAGCAATAAAATTCTTAATCTATGTCAGGTCACATCCTGTTTAATTGTCTCAAATCATAAAGGATTTAGAAGCTTTGGAAAACATTTCAGGCAGGGTGATCACATAGGTTAGCAGCTCGCAGATTTAAGAACATGATTAGACTCAATCTATATGGATTCAAACTTGATAGATTAGGGAGGGGCAGGGATTTGAGTTAGGTAAACTTTGAACTAAGTTACTTGCTGGGAATTACTTTTCTGAGGCTCATTGATCTCATGAATCATTGCTAGCATAGGCAATAATTTTTACTACGTGCATTAAAAATGGAGTTGGTTGTGTTCCTAAGAATGGTCTGCATAATGTATTTAAAGTGAACAAGTAGATCATTGAAGGTTGTATCACTCATAATAATCAGCTCATGAAGCTTGCTTGATTGGCATTGAATGTCAGAAAATATTTTTCCAGAGTTCTTTCCGAACTTGGCAAAAATACTCTTGTCTTTCTTTCATCTTGCTCTGCAGATTGTGTGACTGTCAGGTAATGCAATGAAGGCAGTTGTGTGTAGATATTCCATTGTAGGATCGATCATGCTCAGCTGGCCTTTATTTACCTATCATTACATGTTCAGCTGCCAACAAAAATTATTTCTAAATCCCAGTATTGATCAGCAACTCTGTGAAACATACAAAGAAGGAAAATGGCAAGTAAAATAACTTTTGACATTACCATTGGCACTGTTTTCATCTGGTCACTTAGTGTTCTCATGTCAAATTTCTTTCTCCACTATTTATTGTATCTTTCCAAAAAATGTTAAACTGAGATCTGTCTGGCCTCTCAGGTGCATATGACAGATTTCTTAGTATGCCTTCAAGCGAAAGGTCTCCCAGTTTCGTGCTAATATTTATCCCTTGACCACTACCACTGAAACAAATTAGTCAGAAATTAATTTCATTGCTGAGTGCCAGACTTTGTTGAGTGCAACTTAGTTGCTGTATTTGTGTTCATAACAACAGGAACTGCATTCTAAAGTAGCTTATTGATTGTCAAACATTTTGGGGTATCCTGATAATGTGAAAGCTATGTTTCTGATGCTCTGTTGGCTGGAGTTCCACACTCCATCCTCCATAAAATTGAGGTTATTCAAAACTCTGTTGTCCATTTCTTGATTCACAATAATGTGAAATTTCCTGTCATCCTGTGTTCATTGATCTACACTGGGTCCTATTTAAAAAAAATTCCCATTCCTGTTTCTAAATCCACCTTCGCACTCTTCCCTACCTTAGTACCTTCTGTCAGACTCACAACCCTCCAAGGTACAGCACTCATCAAATGCTGGATTTTTGTCCAGCCTCAGTTTTATTTCCTCACCATCGGTGGTTATGCCTTTGGTTGTGGAAGCCCCACGCTCTGAGAATCCCTCCTCCCCCCTTTATGTGTCTCCACATTTTGGTGTCAACCTCTTTCAGCAGATTCGCTGATTACAACAGGACTTAAAGCCTGTCTCTTTGATCAAGTCCTTTTTCATCCAGAAAGGCTATTGCACAAATTCAAATTCTTCTCCAGTTAAGTGGAACACCCTTGAGGACAGCAATCTCATGCCTTTTATCATGTTCAAACCATACGAATATAAATAACAATCAAAATCAGAACAAGGTTGGAGTGTAAAACAGTCCAAAACAGCTCCAAACTGCTGACATTTTCATGTCCAAAGATGTGCGGGTCAGGTGAATTGGCCATGCTAAATTGCCTGTAGTGTTAGGTGAAGGGGTAAATGTAGGGATATGGGTGGGCTGCGCTTCGGCGGGTCAGTGTGGACTTGTTGGGCCAAAGGGCCTGTTTCCACACTGTAAGTAATCTAATCTAATCTAAAAAGTTTTCCTGAAATAATGAGTTAAGATAAGTTATACTTTTTAGGACCGTGAAAGTATAATTAAACAATGAACATAAGTTGGCTTCAAAAAGGCTTTCTTTCCTTTATTATACCATAGCATGTTATTGTTCTCTGTAGCCATCATTAAGTAATTTTAGTGTTATACACCTTGTTTAGCCAAGAGCTGAAAATGTGTTGCTGGAAAAGCGCAGCAGGTCAGGCAGCATCCAAGGAGCAGGAGAATCGACGTTTCGGGCATGAGCCCTTCTTCAGGAATCCAGCATTTGATGAGTGCTGTAACTTGGAGGGTTGTGAGTCTGACAGAAGGTACTAAGGTAGGGAAGAGTGCGAAGGTGGATTTAGAAACAGGAAAGGGAATTTGTTTAAATAGGACCCAGTGTAGATCAATGAACACAGGATGACAGGAAATTGCACCTTACTGTTAATCAAGAAATGGACAGCAGAGTTTTGGATGACCTCACATTTATGGAGGGTGGAGTGTGGAACTCCAGCCAACAGAGCATCAGAAACATGGCTTTGTTTAGTTAAGAGTCATGTACTGGGTCCTTTTTTTTAATGCTGCATACCTGACCAGCAAGATCACTCGTTGAACATGCCAGATGGATTTTAAGATCTGATCAGGGAGGAAAGGTCCTAGTAACGTTTTTAACCTGTTCTCAAATGCCTCTTGCACAAGGGGAAGGTGGGGAAGGATTGGGGGCAGGAGCTGAGAGAATATAATGTTGTAAATACTATTCTCCTTTAGGTCCATTCTTGGTGAGAGTCCCTGTTGCTTCATCTCACAAACATTTGTCAGTGGGTGTGAATCCAAGTCTAATTTAGAGAGGGAGTGGATCAGAAAACCAGGTGATTTGGAAGCCCAGACATACCCCTAACCAATTTCCTTTGGATTATCTTCCCTTGGGACATACAGAGGTGCTCAGCCTCTCTACCTCCATCCTACCTGCAATTCCCATTCCCCAACAAAGCTGACGAGGGCGAGCCTGCATCTGGATACTCTCAGCATATCTAACCCTCTAGCCAACAATGTCCCGAAGATTATTCACTCAAACCTTTAAGTTTAACAGGCACCACTATCAGATAAGCTCCATTCAGTCCTGCTTTGCACCCTGGGACTACAACAAGGTGTCATAGAAAGTGAAATAAAAAGGAAGAATTCTGAGAGTGAAAAGTGGTATGGGGGCACCAGTGTAATTAGAATTTGATGTATATAAATACACTGACAGTTTAAATGATCATCCATCTGATCAACTGTTATTTTAACTGCTACTGGAAGAATGAAGCTATCCCTCCTTAGCACCTTATGACTTTTGAACTCTCTCTAAAGGAATGCTCACTTTCCTCAACATTCATTGTGACATCATGTGTTATCATAATTTGGAGATGCTGGTGTTGGATTGGGGTGTACAAAGTTAAAAATCACACAACACCAGGTTATAGTCCAACAGGTTTAATTGGAAGCACACCAGCTTTCCGGGCAACGCTCCTTCATCAGCTGATATTGGAGAGTTCAATCGTAACCAGAATTTATAGCACAAATTTGCAGTGTGATGTAACTGAAATTATACATTGAAAAATCAGACAATCAATTTTTCAATGTATAATTTCAGTTACATCACACTGCAAATTTTTGCTATAAATTCTGGTTACGATTGAACTCTCCAATATCAGCTGATGAAGGAGCGTCGCTCCGAAAGCTAGTGTGCTTCCAATAAAACTTGTTGGCCTATAACCTGGTGTTGTGTGATTTTTAACTGTATTATCATAGTTGAACATTGAAGCATCAGACACAATGAAGCCTTCAAACAGTTGTAATGTTAACTTATATGAAACACCAGGAAAAATAAAGAAATATTCAAATGAAAAATGTGTTTTGTTGTTTGGAGTTGCATAAAGGAGTCATCCTTCCTAGTTGCAGAGGTTAGCCCTTGTCTCCTCGCAGGCATCTCTCTAGGGCATCTGATCTTTGAAATTAAGAAAGGATTTGACAATTATCAAGGATATAGGCAGCATTGCAGCTTTCAGGGCACTTGGTGCTGACCACTAACTAAGATGTAGTACCAATGATCACAGAAAATTTATCCATTGACAGAATAAATTCCTTTCTATAGATAAAAGCCGCGTTGTGATATTGTACTCTCAAAACAACACATATATCATCTACAGTGCCCTACACCTGGGTGAGTTAAGTTGGCAAAGCCTAAGCCTGGGCTGCTGCACCAATCTTGGAGACAGTGAGGTCTGCAGATGCTGGAGATCAGAATTGAGGGTGTGATGCTGGAAAAGCACAGCAGGTCAGGCAGCATCCGAGGAGCAGGACAATCAACATTTCGGGCAGGAGTCCTTCTTCAGAAATGAGGCTGGGAGCCTCGGGGGTAGAGAGATAAATGGGAGCGGGGTGGGGCTGGCAAGAAGGGAGTTGAGAGTGTATTAGGTGGATGGAGGTGGGGCTAAAGGTGATAGGTCAGAGAGGAGAGTGGAGTGGATAGGTGGGAAAGAAGATTGACAGGTGGGACAGGTCATGACGGTGGTGCTGAGCTGGAAAGTTGGAACTGGGGTAAGGTGAGGGGAAGGGAAATGAAGAAACTGGTGAAGTCCACATTGATGCCCTGGGGTTGAAGAGTTCCAAGGTAGAAGGTAAGGTGTTTTTCCTCCAGCGTCGGGTGGTGAGGGAGTGGCGATGGAGGAGGCCCAGGACGTGCATGGCCTCAGCAGAGTGGGGAGGGGGATTGAAAGGCTCAGACATGGGGCTGTGGAGTTGGTTTGTGCAGGTGTCACGGAGATGTTCTCTAAAACGCTCTGCGAGAAGGCGTCCAATCTCCCAAGGTAGAGGAGACCGTTTCGGGAGCAACGGATACAATAAATGACATGTGTGGAAGTGCAGGTGAAAATTTAATGGATGTGGAAGTCTCCTTTGGGCCTTGGACAGAGGTAAGGGGGGAGATGTGGACACAGGATATGCAATTCCTGTGGTGGTAGGGGAAGGTGCCAGGAGGGGAGGGTGGCTTGTTAGGGACCAGGTGGTCGTGGAGGAAACGGTCTTTGCGGAAAGTGGATAGTGGTGGGGAGGGAAATATATCCCTGGTGGTGGGGTCCATTTGTAGGTGGCAGAAATGTCGGCGGATGATGCAATTTATGTAGAGGTTGGTGGGTTGTAAGGTAAGGATGAGGTGGGTTCTGTCATTGTTGCAGTTGGAGGGGTGGGGTTCGAGGGCAGAGGTGTGGGACGTGGATGAGATGCATTGGAGGGCATCTTCAACCATATGGGAGGGGAAATTTTGGTCTTTAAAGAAGGAGGCCATCTGGTGTGTTCTGTGGTGGAACTGGTCCACCTGGGGGCAGATACAACAGAGGTGGAGGAATTGGGAATACAGGATAGCATTTTTGCAGGGGGTTGGGTGGGAGGAGGTGTAATCCAGCTGTGGGAATTGGTGGGTTTGTAAAAAATATCAGTGTTGAGTTGGTCCTCACGGATGGAGATGTAGAGGTCCAGGAAGGGGAGATAAGTGTCACAGTTGGTCCAGGTGAATTTAAAGTCGGGGTAGAATGTGCTGGTGAAGTTGATGAACTGTTCAACATCCTCATTGGAGCACGAGGTGGCGCCAATGTAATCATCAATGTAGGAGAGGAAAAGGTGGGGAGTGATGCCAGTGTACCTCTGGAAGATGGACTTTTCTATGTAGTTGACAAAGAGACAGGCATAGCTGGGGCCCATGCGGGTGCACATGGCTACCCTTTTTGTCTGGAGAAAGTGGAAGGATTGGAAAGAGAAATTGTTGAAAGTGAAGATCAGTTCAGCCAAATGAATAAAAGTATCAGTGGAAGGGTACTGGTGGGACTTCGGGAGAGGGAGAAACGGAGGGCTTGGAGGCACTGTTCATGGCGGATGAAGGTGAGGAGGGGCTGGACATCCAGAGTGAAGATGAGGCATTGTGGGTTGGGTAAACGGATGTCTTGGAGGAGGTGGAGGGCATGGATGGTGTCCCGAACGTATGTGGGGAGTTCCTGGACCAGGGGATTAGACAGCATTGAGGTAGGTGGAGATGAGTTCGGTTGGGCAGGAGCAGGCTGAGACAATGGGTCAACCAGGGTGGTCAAGTGGGAAAGAGGTAGAATCGGGCAGTGCGAGGTTCCCGAACAATGAGGTTGATAGCTGTGGTGGGAGATCCCCTGAGGTGATGAGGTTGTGTATGTCTGGGAGATGATGGTTTGGTGATGGGGTGTGAGACTGAAATTTCCCCTCCCACGTGTTTGAAGATGCCCTCCAACACATTTCATGCACCTCTGCCCTCAAACTCCACATCTCCAACTGCACAGAACCCACCTGGTCCTTACCTTCCACCCCACCAACCTCTGCATAAATCGCATCATCCGCCGACATTTTCACCACCTACAAATGGACCCCACCATCAGGGATATATTTCCCTCCCCACCCCTATTCGCTTTCCGCAAAGACCATTTCCTCTGTGACCATCTGGTCAGGTCCATGCCCCCTAACAACCTCCCCTTCCCTCCTGGCACCTTCCCCTGCCACTGCAGGAATTGCAAAGCCTGTGCTCATACCTCCACCCTTACCTCCGTCCAAGGCCCCAGAGAAGCCTTCCACATCCATTAAACTTTCACCTGCACTTCCATGCATGTCATTTACTGCATCCGTTGCTCCCGATGTGGTCTCCTTTACATTGGGGGGACTGGATGCCTTCTCGCAAAGTGCTTTAGAGAACATTTCTGGGACACCACACCAAACAACTCCACCGCCCATGGCTGAATGTTTCAACTCCCCCTCCCACTCTGTCGAGGACATGAAGGTCCTGGGCCTCCTTCATCACCACTCCCTCACCACCCGACGCCTGGAGGAAGAATGCCTTCTCTTCTGCCTCGGAACCCTTCAACCCCAGGGCATCAATGTGGACTTCACCAGTTTCCTCATTTCCCCTCTCCCCACCCTACCCCAGTTCCAACCTTCTAGCTCAGCACCACCGTCATGACCTGTCCCATCTGTCAATCTTCTTTCCCATCTATCCGCTCCACCCTCCTCTCCAACCTATCACCCTTACCCCCACCTCCACCCACCTATTGCACTCTTAGCTATCTTCTCTCCAGCCCCACCCTCCTGCCATTTATCTCTCCACTCCCAAGGCTCCCAGCCTCATTCCTGAAGACGGGCTCCAGCCCGAAATGTCGATTTTCCTGCTTCTCAGATGCTGCCTGACCTGCTGTGCTTTTCCAGCAACACGTTCTCAACAAAGGGGCAACTTTTTTGCACAGAGGGTGTTACGTGTATGGAATGAGTTGCCAGAGGAAATGGTGGAGACTGGTACATTTGCAACATTTAAGAGTCATTTGGATGGGTATATGAATAGGGAGGGTTTGGAAGGATATGGGCTGGATGCTGGCAAGTGGGGACTAGATTGGGTTGGGATATCTGGTCGGCATGGACAGGTTGGACCAAAGGATCTGTTTCCATGCTGCACATCTCTATGACTCTATAACTGCTGCACCAACCTTGCCATGGGAAAATGAGATGAAAGGGTGTGATCTGGTACAAGTTGTATTGGTACAGCCTTGATACATTTGTGGTTGAGGATTGACAGATCGCGCACAGGTCCCCAGTGGATCCTTGGAAGTGGCCACAGGCAAAGAATTTTGTGTGTCTGTCATCTGACAACCACTGGGAGTGGATGGCCACATTTCCCCTCAGTATGCAAGTTCTTCTCCAGCAGATGCCACAGTTAGATTCAGGCATCTGCAGATATCCTCTTTCAATGACAGCAGCGAGCTTTACTTATCTGGGAGAAATGACAGGCAGGTCTGTAAACATTTGGCCTCCAAAACCTTCTCCATAGCCAAAAATCGCACGACACCAGGTTATAGTCCAACAGGTTTAATTGGAAGCACACTAGCTTTCGGAGCAACGCTCCTTCATCAGGTGATAGTGGAGGGCTCGATCGTAACACAGAATTTATAGCAAAAATTTGCAGTGTGATGTAAATGAAATTATACATTGAAAAATTGATCGTCTGTTAAACCTTTCATCTGTTAGAGTACAGTGATAGTTTCACTTCTTTCATGTGTAAATCACAAAACCCTTCTTTTTAAAGTTGTATTCTCAGGTTAGCTGCTAACAATGGTGATAGCTAGACAATATGTTGAAGGTGTTAGCCCCCTGTATTCTCTGTCTATGACCTGATGTTTAGATTGATTCTAATCTAATAAGTGAGATAAGTGTTTTACATAAATTCCTGCAGTTTTTGAGCTCAGAGTTCTACATGAATATATGCAGTTTTTGAGTAGAGTGCAATGTAACTCTGCAATACAAATTCACCACACAAAATATATGTGTGCATGTGGGTCTTTGTCTGTCTGTGTGTGTTTGTCTGGGTTGGGGGTTGTGAGTGTCTGTGTGTGTGTGTGTGTGTGTGTGTGTGGTGCAATGGTGATCACCTGTAATGTGACATGAACCCAAGGTCCAGGTGAGGCCCTCCCCATGGGTACCGAACTTAGCTATCAGCCTCTGCTCAGCCACTTTCCTCTGCTGCCTGTCCCGAAGTCCACCTTGGAGGATGGTCACCCGAAGGTCCGAGGCTGAATGTCCTGGACCACTGAAGTGTTCCCCAACTGGGAGGGAACCCTCCTGTCTGTTGATTGTTGTGCGTTGCCCATTCATCTGTTCTCCATAGCCTGAGGGGACCTCCTGCTGTGACATCATCATCAGGACACTGTTCAGCTATTGCTGGAAATTGTTGCTATTCCTGGGTTTGCTGACACTTTCATTCCTCCTCAGTTTCTCTGCAGCTTTGTTGAATAGTGGCCACAGAGACAATAAATCCTGCAGTGGGGGCAGTTGCAAAGATCCTATGTGGGGAATATCAGAAACAAAACAGCTCCTTAACTGATGTGACTAGTCAGCAGTCACAGCAGTCACAAAGGAGTCTTTACCATAAGCCTCAACACAGGACGACGTTGAGGCCACTGACAGGGAGAACCATAGGATACTATTACATGAACCTTACTAAAATATATGCAATGCTGCATAAATATAGTAGGAGATTCTAAAAATGGTAATAAAACCTTATCCCAGCAACCCCCATCTCAGTTCCCCATCCCCACATCACTCAAGAGGTGCAGCATTTCATATAAAAATATGTTCTGAAATACTGTTACGTGAAAGAGAAGCAGCTCCACTCCTTATGCAGCCTATGAGACCTTTGGAAAGTATTTAGGAATGGTCGATGGCAGGTGAAACTTTATAGGTCGCCTTTTAAAGGCCTCCCATCAAAGATGTTGATATGGAAAGCTGATTCAATGTGGGCAGATATTTTAATCAAATTAGGTAGATGTGTTTGATACATTTCTGAAGCAGGTAGGCTTGAATCCAGCCCTGTTGTTTCTGAGGTAGGAACATTACCACTGCACCCCAACAGTCCTTTCGAAAGATGTTGTTGCTTATAAAAAAAAGATGTGTTTTCGGTTACATTTCTAATGATGCTTTGTGAACTGCAGTTGGCAATGATCATTGATCCTTTGTGCTGGTCACATCAAATTGCTAATATCATAGGAGGTTGTTTACATTCCAATATGACCATCACTGTGTCTCCTGGCTTTGGTGATGCATCACTAAGTTTCACAATGTATTTAGTTTCATTGGATCATTCAGCTGTTGATCATGTTCACATGCATGTTCGTCATTAGTTCTGTTGGACAGCTCAGGAAGTTGCCTCCAAAACTGTGAAAGGATCAATGTAGCTGGAATCTTGACAATGTGAAGAAAGGCATACAACCCCTGCTTCCACAATTTACTGCTGGCTACAGCTGTACATATTCTCCATTAGATATTATACCAATGGGGTGTGAATTTCTGATGAGTGAAATCCAAGTATTTCACAAATTTATTAAATGCAATGTGGTTGGAAGAGGGCCCTTGTCACTTCTCACCATTTGATGGTCTCCAAACATTGCAAAAATTTCTCTAACTTCAGACTATTTACTCTTGCTGAAGTCATAGTAACTACTTATACAACTGGAGGTCTGCTGTAGTTGTCAATAAACATGTATTCCCTAATGTACAAGTCTGTGAAGTCAATGCTAACTTATATCCATGGTCCTTGAGCTGGCTCAGAGATCTTGAGAGGACCACAAAACTTTGATAATATGTTTGCTTGACACGACAAACATTGGTGACTTTGTATTGCGACATTTAGTCTTTTCCTGGGAAGCAAATTCTTTCCCTGAGGACCTATCTGGTTTTGACAATTCCCTGCTGACTTTCAGGCACTATCTCAAAACATTCCCTCAGTGATTGTGAAATGACAATATACTTGTTTCATAAGACAAGGTCAAATGTGGTTGTAACAGGGACCTCACTTCAGACTTTGTGAAGACCTTGCAATGTGTGGTCAATTTGTTGCAGACACTCTTCTAATCTTGTCTTTCCAGTTTTGTAATTCCATAGTCATTATCATTTAAAAGTTTAATCTTCTTGCCACTTTGTTTTCAGTTTTAAGGACTATCGAATGGCTTATGTCGTATAGATGTTGTTCAGCAACCTTTCCTCCAAAACAAGTAGTACTGGCTGTTGGAAAAGGAGGTCATGAAGGATACTCCACTGGGTTGAGCTCACCTGCTGATTCTCAATGGGGAAACTGTGCTCTTTAGTTTAAGTATCTAATACTCCATTCAAGTAAGACTTTTGAACAAGCTTATAAGGTCCATGATTGGTTATTACGTCAAGCTCACTTTTATGTTCTTGCAAATGAAAGAGTAAAGTGACCTCCATGACTGGAGAAGTTCCTGTCTCTGATTCCAAATTGCTGAAGCTGCATTGGCAATCTGCTTGACATTACAACAATTGATGGGTTATCTCATAGAGTCATAGAGACGTACAACATGGAAACAAACCCTTTGGCCCAACTCTTCCATGCCAACCAGATATCCTAAATTAATCTAGTCCTATTTGCCTGCTCTTGGCCCATATCCCTCTAAACCTATCCTATTTATATACCCATCCAGATGCTTTTAAATGTTCTAATTGGAACAGTCTCCACCACTTCCTCTGGCAGCTCATTCCATACATGCACAACCCTCTGCGTGAAAAAGTTGACCCTTAGGTCCCTTTTAAATCTTTCCCTTGTCGCCCTAAACCTATGCCTTCTAGTTCTGGACTCCCCCCATCCCAGGTAAAAGACCTTGGCTAGTTACCCTACCCATGCCCCTCATGATTTTATCAACCTTTATAAGGTCACCCCTCAGGCTCCAATGCTCCAGGGAAAACAGCCCCAGCCTATTTAGCCTCACCTATAACTCAAACTCTCCAAACCTGGCAACATCCTTGTAAATGTTTTGAATTTGAATTTGAATTGAATTTATTGTCATGTGTACCGAGGCACAGTGAAAAGCTTTGTCTTGTGAGCAATACAGGCAGATCACAGAGTTAAGTAGCATAGATAAGTAAATAATAGTTAAACAGCAGCAAAAACAAAAACACAGGTTCAGGCGAATGTTAAAGAGTTTGTGAGTCCATTCAGTATTCTAACAACAGTAGGATAGAAACTGTTTCAAAACCATCTAGTCCGTGTGTTCAGGCTTCTGTACCTTCTCCCTGATGGTAGAGGTTGTAAAAAAACATTGCCAGGGTGGGATGGATCTTTGAGAATGCTAGCAGCCTTTTCTTGATAGCGGGCCTAATAGATGGATCTATAGATGGGAGGTTGGCCTTTGTGATTGTCCGGGCCGAGTTCACCATTCTCTGTAACTGTTTCCAATCTTGAAAGATACAGTTGCCATGCCAGGTAGTGATACATCCAGACAGAATGCTCTTGATGGCACACCTATAAAAGTTGGCATGGGTACTCACTGTCATGCCAAATTTCCTCAGCTGCCTGAGGAAGAAGAGATGTTGTTGGGCCTTTGTAAGCAGCATGTCCACATGAAGAGTCTAAGAAAGCTTGTTGTAGATGACCACTCCCAGGAGATTGACACTCTCCACTTGTTCCATCTCTGGGTGAAAGGGTTTTATGAATCATTTCAAGTTTCACAACATCCTTCCTATAGGAGGGAGACCAAAATTGCATACAATATTCCAAAAGTGGCCTAACCAATGTCCTTTACAGCTGCAACATGACCTCCTTACTTCTATGTTCAATGCTGTGATCAATAATGGAAAACATACCAAACACCTTCTTCACTATCCTATCTACCTGTGACTCCACTTTCAAAGAGCTATGAACCTGCATTCCAAGGTCTCTTTGTTAAGCAACACTCTCCATGACCATACCATTAAGTGTATAAGTCCTGCCCTGATTTGCATTTCCAAAATGCAGCACCTCACATTTATCTAAAGTAAACTCCATCTGCACTCCTTGGTCCATTGGCCCATCTGATCAAGATCCTGTTGTACTCTTAGGTAACCTTCTTTGCTGCTCACTACACCTCCAAATTTGGTGTAATCTGTAAACTTACTAACTATAACTCCCATGTTCACATCCAAATCATTTATCAAAATGACAAAAAGCAGTCCACAGTCCAAAGATGTGCGGGTCAGGTGAATTGGCCAAGCTAAATTGCCCGTAGTGTTAGGTAAGGGGTAAATGTAGGGGTATGGGTGGGTTGCGCTTCGGCGGGTCGGTGTGGACTTGTTGGGCCGAAGGGCCTGTTTCCACACTGTAAGTCTAATCTAATCTAAAGTCAATGGTCCCAGCACCAATCCTTGTGGCACATCACTGGTCACAGACCTCCAGTCTGAAAAGTAACCCTCCACCATCACCTTTGAGCCAGTTCTGTATCCAAATGGCTACTTCTCCCTGTATTTCTTGTCACCTAACCTCACTAACCAGTCCACCATGAGGAACCTTGTCAAACACCATACTGAAGTCCATATAGATCGCATCTATCACTCTGCCCTCATCAATCCTCTTTGTTACTTCATCAAAAAAACTCAATCAAGTTAATGAGACACGATTTCCCATGCACAAAGCCATATTGAATGTCTCTAATCCCTTTCCAAATATATGTACATCCTATCCCTCAGGATTCCCTCCAACATTTTGCCCATTAACGATGTCACGCTCACTGGTCTATAGTTCCCTGACTTTTGCTTAGCACTTTTCTTAAATAATAGCACCATGTTTGCCAATTTCCAGTCTTCCAGCACTTTACCTGTGACTATCGATGATGCAAATATCTGAGCAAAGGGCTCAGCAATCACTTCACTAGCTTCCCACAGAATTCTAGGGTACATCTAATCAGATCCTGGAGATTTATCCATCTTTATGCATTTTAAGACATCCAGCACCTCCTCCTCTGTAATATGGATATTTTCAAGACGTCACCATCTATTTTCCCACATCTTTTATCTTCCATGTCCTTCTCCACAGTAAACACTATTGCAAAATACTTGTTTAGATCTCCCCCATCTCCTGTGTTTCCACACGTAGGCTGCCTTGCTGATCTTTGAGGAGTTCCATTCTCTCCCTAGTTATCCTTTTGTCCTTAATGTATTTGTAAAAACTATTTGGATTATCCTTAACCCTATTTGCCAAAGCTATCTCATGTCCCTTTTTTGTCCTCCTGATTTCCCTCTTAAGTATACTCCTATTGCCTTTATACTCTTCTAAGGATTCACTCGATCTCTGCTATCTAGTCCTGGCATATGCTTCCTTTTTTTTCTTACCCAACACCTCAATTTCTTTAGTCCTCCAGCATTCCCTACATCTACCAGCCTTGTCCTTCGACCTAACAGGAACATACTGTCTCTGGATTCTCGTTACCTCATTTTTGAAGAATTCCCATTTTCCAGCCATCCCTTTACCTGTGAACATCTGCCCCCAATTAGCTTTTGAAGGTTCTTGCCTAATACCATCAAAATTAGCTTCCCTCCAATTTAAAACTTCAACTTCTAGATCTGGTCCATCCTTTTCCACCGCTGGTTTAAATCAATTAGAATTATGTTCACTGGCCCCAAAGTGCTCCCTCACTGACACCTCAGTCACCTGCCCTGCCTTACTTCCGAAGAATAGGTCAAGTTTTACACCTTCTCTTATAGGTACATCCACATACTGAATCAGAAAATTTTCTTGTACACACTTAATAAATTGCTGTCCATCTAAACACTTAATACTATGGTAGTCCCAGTCTATATATATAAAGTTAAAATCCCCTACTGTAAACACCCAATTATTCTTACAGATAACTGAAATCTCCTTGCAAATTTGTTTCTCAATTTCCCTCTGACTATTGGGAGTCTACGGTACAATTCCAGTAAGGTGATCATCCCTTTCTTATTTCTCAGTTCCACCCAAATAACCTCCCGAGAGAATATTCCCAGGAACCACATCACTGTAGTTGCTATGATATCCCAGACCCAAGTTCCTAACTATGTCCTGAGTTCCTCTGCCTTTCTGCTTAGGCCTCTTGTTTTGAAATAAATACAGTTAAATCTATCAATCTACTTATTTTTCCAAGTGTACCAGTCTCAGACTGATCTCCTTCACCACTATCACCCCCTCCCCCGTACCACCTAACTAGTTTAAATTTTCCCAAGCAGCACGAGCAAATCTCCCTGCCAGTATGTTAGTCACATTTCAATTCAGGTACAATCCATCCTTTTTATGCAGGTCACTTCTACCCCAGAAGAGATTCCAATAATCTAAACATATGAACCCTTTCCCCTGCACCAGCTCCTCAGCCACAAATTCATCTGCACTATCCTCCTATTCCTACCCTCACTAGTTCATAGCACCAGGAGTAATCCAGATATTACTACCCTTGAGGACCTCCTCTTTCTGTCTTATCTTTCTGCACTGCAAAAGCTTCCTAACCAATCAGGTTTGTATCCCTGACTAACTGAGTGGTTTTCTATGGATGGAAAGAAGTGGTTGGGCACCTTGCTGTCAAGGTTTGTTTGATCTAGTCTCCTGTCTGTTATGAATGTACTCCACATTCACTGTGGTCTCTTTTGTCAGATCACTTAGCAGAAACAGATAACCTGGTGAGGTCAGCAATGGAGCAACTCCAGTACGTAATGAATCATGACAGAGCCCCAGGCTTTCTGTATGTGTGTAACATTTGCAATAGCTTTAATATTTGGTGGATCAGGTGGATAGTCCTTTGCTGCTGAACACATAACTATAAGATTCAACTCTGCTCTTATTAATAGCCACCTGGCTTTGTTCAAGATGAGGTTACATTCTGTAAAATGGAGGGTTGGTGTGAACTTGTTGGCCAAAGGACATGTTTCCTCACTGTAAGGAACCTATTTTTTATAAAAATGTTCATTTTCCTTGGTTTGCAGAGAATGGTATAGAACTGAACCTAGTTCAGCATTTTGTCTCCCAAGGCATTGACAAATGCTTTTGTATCTCTAAAATCATCTATGTCTGAGCCGCCAATGATCACTATCATATTTGCTTGGTTTCTGTGTCTGAAATAAGGCACAAAACAACATTCAATCATTTGCTCAACATTGGCAATATTCTCTTGTCCTTTTGCATGCACATGCATCACCCGTCTGGTGATTTGGGCTGATTTTGCTCATGTGTGGCAAACTCAAACTAAATGGTTGAACTTTCTCACAGGCTTTACACTATTTACATGTAGCAGCACACTGCCTAATCTAAAAACACTACTTGGTCAAATCAAAATCATGTTTGTAAGACTGCTTATGATGCTTTGGAAGTGGTTTCCTGGTACTGTAATGGTGAACAGCGATCCCAGGAGTTGAAATTGAAATGGAATAGTTATGGTAACAGCTTAAACTTTGATAGCTCTGGAATCTGAAAATGTTAGAGATCTTGCTAACTCCAGCAACTTTGACAGGTTTCTGACTTTCTTGAGGGCTTTACAACATAGTTGACACATAATGATCTATGTTTTGATATCCCATTTGACAAGTTCACTATCATCAAAGTCACAATTGATTGCTCGTTGCCTCCTGTGTAATATCAGCTATTTCTAGTGTTGGAAGATACATATTTCACATATTTATTTTTACTTGGGTGCAAAATAGGTTGTCAATAAATTTCTGGCTCAGCTGTAGTTGGTTTGCTCAGGTCTATGTGCCTGCGAAGTATCTTCCAATTCCTCACCTTTGGAAAAGTACAGCCTTTTTCTTTCTGTCCTCCATGATTGAAAAATCTGCGATTGCGTCTTCAAATCATCGGAGCCATTTTCATTAAGGACAAATATAATTGCACATCAAAACATGGAAGTTTGGGCATAAACAATTCCCTCTTGATCACTAATAAAATGATAGTGAAAGATCAATAATCAGGATTGCATTCCATCCAACAAGAATTTTTCGGTGATGCTTTAATATGATCTTTTTTCGACTGAATGTTCATTTTAACAATACCAGTGTGTCTGTAAGCCTTTTTCTAATCATAAACTGAAAGAACCTCAATGCATATCTAACAACAGACCTCAATGTGTTCCCTAGATCTCCACCTTAAAAAGCTGTCTGCAGAAAACCACCTTACAAAAATTTCATATCCAAAGGTAATGTTACATATTTGGTACCCTGTTTGTCACCATGGTGACATTATTTGGCAGGAACAATAAGATATGTTCAGGAGCATTCAGAATCAGAAGTACTGCACATGCTGTTAAAATGTGACTCTTTTCTTTTGAGACTTCCTCAACTGGTAATTGGATATGGTAGTCTTGAGTGGACAAAGTGCACAAAGTAAATTTGAATATACTACTCCCTATTGGAGGAATGTGTTTTTGTTTCTGTATCTGTCATAAACCTTGAGTTTTTTTTATGTTTTTGAAATGAGGTAAAAGTCTGACCAAAACTAAAAGTCTAAATTTAGCTACATTTACTGATAATAGTACGCTATCTGATAAGAATAATATTGCAATCAAGTAATGTAATAATCCATTGACAAATAACCAAGACTGTAATAAGTTTCACTAAATCAAATAATGCATGTATTATTCTAAATTATAATAGCACTTCCTGAACAGCTTAACAACTTCATCTCAATCCAGAAATGTATGATGATCTACATATATATTTATCTAATTTACTGCACATGTATTTACGTTTCATGAATTTCTTCTGCATTCAATGAGATTACTTTATAGAAGACGTTGTAAAAACATATTATGAAGACCATTCTTTGTTTATTTTGGATTGTGGACCAAAATGAGAAATGAACTACTTTAAACCAAGGACTGTGGAAGCAGTTGCTGTCGAGTCATATAGCCAAGGAGATGTACAGCATGGAAACAGACCGTTCAGTCCAACTTGTCCATGCTGACTAGGTATGCTAAATTAATCTTGTCGCTTTTGCCAGCATTTGGCCCAAATCCCTCTCAACCCTTGTTAATCATATACCCATCCAGATGGCTTTTAAACATTGTAATTGTACCACTTCCTCTGGCAGCTTCCTCTGGCAGCACCACCCTCTGCGTGAAAATATTGCCCATTAGGTCCATTTTAAATTTTTCCCCTCTCACCCCAAACCTATGCCCTCTAGTTCTGGAATCCCCCACCCCAAAGAAAAGACTCCGTCTATCTGGGAACACCGCACTGCCCGGTTCTACCTCCTTCCCAAGATCCACAAGCCTGACCACCCTGGCCGACCCATTGTCTCAGCATGCTCCTGCCCCACTGAACTCATCTCTACCTACCTCGACACTGTCCTATCCTCCCTAGTCCAGGAACTCCCCAAATACGTTCGAGACACCACCCACGCCCTTCACCTCCTCCAAGACCTCCATTTCCCTGGCCCCCAATGCCTCATCTTCACCGTGGATATCCAATCCCTCTACACCTCCGTCCACCATGACCAGGGTCTCCAAGCCCTCCATTTTTTCCTCTCCAGACGTCCCCAACAGTACCCTTCCACTGACACTCTTATTTGTTTGGCCGAACTGGTCCTCACCCTTAACAATTTCTCCTTCGAATCCTCCGACTTCATCCAGACCAAAGGGGTAGCCATGGGCACATGTATGGGCCCCAGCTATGCCTGTCTCTTTGCTGGCTACATAGAACAGTTGATCTTCTGTAATTACATCGGCACCACTCCCCACCTTTTCCTCCGCTACATTGATGACTGCATTGGCGCCACCTCATGCTCCCGCGAGGAGGTTGAGTAATTCATCAACTTCACCAACACATTCCACCTTGACCTTAAATTTACCTGGACCATCTCTGATACCTCCCTCCCCTTCCTGGACCTCTCCATCTCCATTAATGATGACCGACTTGACACTGACATTTTTTACAAACCCACCAACTCCCATAGCTACCTGGATTACACCTTTTCCCGCCCTACCTCTTGCAAAAATGCCATCCCATATTCCCAATTCCTCCGCCGTATCTGCTCCCAGGAGGACCAATTCCACCACATGGCCTCCTTCTTTATAGACCGCAATTTCCCTTCCCACGTGGTGAAAGATGCCCTCCAACGCATCTCGTCCATATCCCGCACCTCCGCCCTCAGACCCCACCCCTCCAACCGTAACAAGGACAGAACGCCCCTGGTGCTCACCTTCCACCCTACCAACCTTCGCATAAACCAAATCCGCCGACATTTCCGCCACCTCCAAAAAGACCCCACCACCAGGGATATATTTCCCTCCCCACCCCTTTCTGCCTTCCACAAAGACCGTTCCCTCCGTGACTACCTGGTCAGGTCCACGCCCCCCCCCCCCCCCCCCCTACAACCCACCCTCCCATCCTGGCACTTTCCCCTGCCACCGCAGGAACTGTAAAACCTCTGCGCCCACACCTCCTCCCTCACCTCTCTCCAAGGCCCTAAGGGAGCCTTCCACATCCATCAAAGTTTTACCTGCACATCCACTAATATCATTTATTGTATCTGTTGCTCCCGACGTGGTCTCCTCTACATTGGGGAGACTGGGCACTTCCTAGCAGAGTGCTTTAGGGAACATCTCCGGGACACCCGCACCAATCAACCACACCGCCCCGTGGCCCAACATTTCAACATTTCAACTCCCCCTCCCACTCTGCTGAGGACATGGAGGTCCTGGGCCTTCTTCACCGCCGCTCCCTCACCACCAGACGCCTGGAGGAAGAACGCCTCATCTTTCGCCTCAGAACACTTCAACCCCAGGGCATCAATGTGGACTTCAACAGTTTCCTCATTTCCCCTTCCCCCACCTCACCCTAGTTCCAAACTTCCAGCTCAGCACTGTCCCCATGACTTGTCCGGACTTGTCCTACCTGCCTATCTCCTTTTCCACCTATCCACTCCACCCTCTCCTCCCTGACCTATCACCTTCATCCCCTCCCCCACTCACCTATTTTACTCTATGCTACTTTCTCCCCACCCCCACCCTCCTCAAGCTTATCCCTCCACACTTCAGGCTCTCTGCCTTTATTCCTGATGAAGGGCCCAAAATGTCGATTTCGCTGCTCCTTGGATGCTGCCTGAACTGCTGTGCTCTTCCAGCACCACTAATCCAGAATCTGGTTTCCAGTATCTGCAGTCATTGTTTTTACTCCGTCTATTTACCCTATCCATGCCCCTCATGATTTTATAAACCTCTATAAGGTCACCCCTCAACTGCTGACAATCCAGGGAAAATAGCCCCAGCCTATTCAGTCCCTCCCTATAGCCCAAATCCTCCAACTCTGGAAACATCCTTGTAAATCTTTTCTGAATCCTTTCAAGTTTCACAACATCCTTCCTATAGGAGGGAGACCAGAATTGCATGCAGTATTCCAATAATGGCCTGACCAATGTCCTGTAGAGCCATAACATAACCTCCCTACTCCTATACTCTATGTACTGATCAATAAAGCATATCAAATGTCTTCTTCACTATCCTATCGACTTGCAACTCTGCTTTCTTCACTATCCATTACACCTCCAATTTTGATTTCATCTACAAACTTACTAACCGTACCTCCTATGTTCACATCCAAATCATAAATATAAATGATGAAAAGCAGGGGACCCAGCAACAATCCTCGTGGCATACTGCTGGTCACAGGCCACCAGTCTGAAAAGCCCTATCCACCACCATCTACCTTCTACCTTTGAGCCAGTTTTGTATCCAAATAGCTAGTTGTCCTTACATTCAATGTGATCTAGCCTTGCCAACCAATCAACCTCAAGGAACCTTGTTGAACACCTTACTGAAGTCCATATAGATCACATCCACCACTCTGCCCTCATCATACCTCTTTGTTACTTCTTCAAAAACTCGATCAAATTTGTGAGACACAATTTCCTACACAAAAAGCAATGTTAACTATCGCTAATCAGTCCTTGCCTTTCCAAATACATTTAAATCCCGTCCCTTAGGATTCCCTCTAACAACTTGCCCACCGCCAATGTCAGGATCACCAGTCTGTAGTTCCATGTCTTTTCCTTACTGCTTTTTTTTCAAAGTGGCACCTCATTAACCAACCTCCAGTCTTCCGGCACCTCATCTGTGGCTCTCAATGATGCAAATATCTCAGCAAGGGACCCAGCAATCTCTTCCCTAGTTTTCCACAGAGTTCCAGGGTACACTTTATTGGGTCCCAGGAATTATTTCCACCTTTCTGTGTTTTAAGATGTCCAGCAACTCCTCCTCTGTAATATTTTTCAAGATGTTGCCATTTATTTCCTCACGTTCTGTTTCTTCCATGTTTTTCTCCATAGTGAACACTGATGCAAATACTAATTTAGTACTCCCCTATCTCCTGCTGTTCCATACATAGATGGCTTTCTGATCTTTAAGGGGCCTTAGTTATTCTTTTGTCATTAATGTATTTGTACATTTCCTTTGCATTCTCCTTAACCCTATTTGCAAAGCTGTCTCATATCACCTTTTTGACCCCCTGATTTCCCTCTTAAGTATACTCCTACCACCTTTATACTTTTCTAGGGAATTACTCAATCTCTACTGTTTATACCTGACATATACTGCCTTCTTATTCTTGACCCAAATCTCAGTTTCTCTAGTCACAGCATTCCCTACACCTAGCAGTCCTACCCTTCACCCTAACAGGGACATACTGTCTCTGGACACTCATTATCACATTTTTGAAGGCTTCCTAGTTCCCAGCGAACTTTTAAAAACAACTTACAGGAACTCATCGTGAGTTGTGTTAACACTGTTGCTTTATTCAAACAGTGGGGTGAGATGTCTAAGACACTACCACACCAGAGGTGAGAATGCAGATAAAGCTTCACTGAGAGACAGATATAGATTGATTTGTTCAGTCAGGATGAGTTGTGGAGGCCAGAATTGATGAGCACGACAGCGACTGTCTGCTTGGCTGCTGAGCAAGTGAGCAACTTGTGTGTGATGAATATAAGGGCAGAGATTTCCAAACCGCAAGAAACTGCATCTCTCTTTGTCTTTCTCTTTGTTTCCTCAGTGAAATAAACAAGAAAGAAAAGATAGATCATCTCTTGCATCATTTGCTATAGAATCCAACCAGTGAGCAAGAGATTGAACAGTAAATGTGTCCACTGTTGGAGCATTTGGCAAAGAATTTGAAAATAAAACTTTTTCAAGAACAGAAAGTCTTGAAAGAAGCAAAAGGGATAACTCATTGAACCTTGTGGACTAGTGATATTGAACTGAGTTTCACGAGTACTTTTCCCTCTACCATAGCAACAATGTTTGTCTGTGTTTGTCTATTCCTGAAGAAGGGCTTATGCCCGAAACATCGATTCTCCTGCTCCTTGGATGCTGCCTGACCTGCTGCGCTTTTCCAGCAACACATTTTACATCTGTGCAGAAGTTTATAAAATGAATAGAACTTAAGTTCTTAGTTATAAGTTGATAATTCATATTTTGTTTCTCTTTGGTTAGAACTGATTTCATTGGAATAGATAATGGGTGTACAGTTAAGTCCAGAAACCTGGCCAGTGTTTTCTGTTAATCTGAGTCCATCCAACAAATAGACCGGTGAACTTTAAGTAATTTCATTTTATGATGACCCTGGGAATAGTGGAGATCGAGAATCAGTGCACTTTTCCATCTGGCCATGAAAATATGGAAAAGAAATGCAATTCAGCCCATAATCCAATCCTTCCTCTTTTCATGTATAAGTCCCCCTCTTAGAATCATACAGTCATAGAAATGTACAGCATGGAAACAGATCCTTCAGTCCAACTCGTCCATGCTGACCAGATATCCCAACCCAATCTAGTCCCACCTGCCAGCACCCGGCCCATATCCCCCCAAACCCTTCCTATTCATATACCCATCCAAATGCCTTTTAAATATTACAATTGTACCAGACTCCACCATTTCCTCTGGTAGCTCATTCCATACAAGTACCACAATCTGTGTGAAAACGTTGCCCCTTAGGTCTCTTTTATATCTTTCCGCTATCACCCTAAACCTATGCCCTCTAGTTCTGGACTCCCCGACCCCAGGAAAAAGACTTTGCCTATTTATCCTATCTATGCCCCTCATAATTTTGTAAACCTCTATAAGGTCACCCCTCAGCCTCTAATGCTCCAGGGAAACAGCCCCAGCCTGTTCAGCCTTTCCCTATCGGTCAAATCCTCCAATCCTGGCAACATCCTTGTAAATCATTTCTGAACCTTTTCAAGTTTCACACCATCTTTCCAATAGGAAGGAGACCAGAATTGCACGCAATATTTCAACAATGGCCTAACCAATGTCCTGTACAGCTGCAACATGACCTCCCTACTTCTATGCTCAATGCTCTGACCAATAAAAGAAAGCATACCAAACGCCTTCTTCACTATCCTATCAAAAGTAGAGGACCCAGCACCGATCCTTGTGGCACTCCACTGGTCACAGGCCTCCAGTCTGAAAAACAACCCTCCTCCAATTCTATCTTTGAGCCAGTTCTGGATCCAAATGGCTAGTTCTCCCTTTATTCCGTGAGACCTAACCTTGTTAACCAGTCTCCCATGGGGAACCTTGTCGAACACCTTACTGAAGTGCATATAGATCACATCTACTGCTCTGTCCTCATCAATCCTCTTTGTTACTTCTTCAAAAAACTCACTCAAGTTTGTGAGACATGATTTCCCACGCACAAAGCCATGCTGACTATCCCTAATTAGTCCTTGCCTTTCCAAATCCAGTCCCTCAGGATTCCCTCCACCTACTTGCCCACCACCAACATCAGGCTCACTGGTCTATACCACCCTTCTTAAATAGTGTCACCACATTTGCCAACGTCCAGACTTCTGGCACCTCACCGGTGACTATTGATGATACAAATATCTCAGCATGAGGCCCAGCAAACACTTCTCTACCTTCCCACAGAGTTCTACGGTACACCTGATCAGGTCCTAGCTGATCTTTGAGGGCCCTATTCTCTCCCTAGTTATCCCTTTGTTCTTAATGTGTTTGTAAAAACTCTTTGGACTCTCCTTGATTATTTGCCAAAGCTATTTCATGTCCCCTTTTTGCCCTCCTGATTTCCCTCTTAAGTATACTACTATTGCCTTTATATTCTTCTAAGGATTCACTCAACCTATCCAGTCTATACCTTACATATGCTTCCTTCTTTTTCTTCACCAAACCCTCAATTTCTTTAGTCATCCAGCATTCCCTATACCTACCAGCCTTTCCTTTCACCCTAACAGGAATATACTTTCTCTGTATTCTCGTTATCTCATTTCTGAAGGCTTCCCATTTTCCAGCCGTCCCTTTATCCGCGAACATTTGCCCCCAATCAGTTTTTGAAAGTTCTCGCCTAATACCGTCAAAATTGGCCTTTCACCAATTTAGAACTTCAACTTTTAAATCTGGTCCATCACTATTTTAAATCTAATAGAATTATGGTCGCTGGCCCCAGAGTGCTCCCCCACTGACACCTCAGTCACCTGCCCTGCTTTATTTCCCAAGAGTAGGTCAAGTTTTGCACCTTCTCTGGTAGGTACATCCACATACTGAATCAGGAGATTTTCTTGTACACACTTAAGAAATTCCTCTCCATTTAAACCCTTAACACCATGGCAGTCCCAGTCTATGTTCGGAAAGTTAAAACTCCCCTACCATAACCACCCTATTATTCTTACAGATAGCTGAGATCTCCTTACAAGTCTGTTTCTCAATTTCCCTCTGACTATTGGGGGGTCTATAATACAATCCCAATAAGGTGATCATCCCTTTCTTATTTCTCAGTTCCACCCAAATAACTTCCCTGAATGTATTTCCAGGAATATCCTCCCTCAGCACAACTGTAATGCTATCCCTTATCAAAAACGCTACTCCCCCTCCTCTCTTGCCTCCCTTTCTATCCCTCCTGTAGCATTTGTATCCTTGATCATTAAGCTGCCAGTCCTGCCCATCCCTGAGCCATGTTTCTGTAATTGCTATGATATCCCAGTCCCATGTTCCTAACCATGCCCTGAGTTCATCTGCCTTCCCTGTTAGGCCCTTTGCATTGAAATAAATGCAGTTTAATTTATTAGTCCTACCTTGTCCCTGCCTGCCCTGACTGTTTGACTCGCTTGTGTTCTCAACTGTACCAGTCTCAGATTGATCTCTTTCCTCACTATCTCCCTGGGTCCCACCCTGCCACCTTACTAGTTTAAATCCTCCCAAGCAGTTCTAGCAAATCTCCCTGCCAGTATATTAGTCCCCTTCCAATTTAGATGTAAACCATCCTTCTTGTACAGGTCACTTCTACCCTAAAAGAGATTGCAATGGTCCAAAAATGTGAATCCTTCTCTCATACACCAGCTTCTCAGCCATGCATTCATCTGCTCTATCCTCCTATTCCTGCCCTCACTAGCTATTAGCACTGTGTGCTTCATCTAAAGTATTCACTCTCCTGAAGGAGATAAAAACCACAGATTAACCGTGTGGAAGGTCAAAGCTAAATTAAATTGCTTCCTGACTTTTAATTGTTAATTAATAGAAATATTAATTTAACCTGAACTAACACTGTTCAGTTACATGCTAGGCCAACATGATTATAGGATACCAATCCAAATGACTGAACTTGGCAAAATATACTTTATTGTTGAAGTCCACACTCATCCTTTTAGTTTGCATCAGAGAAGCATGAGTTTGGCTGAAAGAAAAATAATCAAAGCAACAAGAGCAACACACATGTAGTGGTAATGTGATTGAAATTTTCTATTTGATGCATTTTATAAAAGCACATTTCCTTCTGTAGATTGTACCATTCATTGAACTGCAGAGTAATAATTTGTTAAAATCAATTACTTGTTTGTAACTTTATCCGTTAACTCAAGCTTCTACAAAAGACTAGTAATAATTTCGTACTTAATCAATAAACATAAAAAAGTACCCAAATTGTCTTTAGAATATTGGCATTACATACACTATAATAGAAACACTTTCATGACATGTGCACATTTTAAACATTTACTTCATAATTCCTTATTCAAGAAAACTGAAGTGAATTGTTATGCTTTAGATTGTCACATGTCCAAAGAACCATAAACATAAAGGAATTTGAGCTGTTTGTCATCTGATCATTTGACAGAAAAAAAGATATTTAAATAGAATCAAATGGAGTTGGAATATCATTGCTTAGTGAGTTATGTCTGTATTAATTAGACATGGCCTAGATTTTCTGATCAGCAGGAAAGGAACTGTTTGCTGTTTCATCTAGCGTACCGTTACCCATAGATTTTTCATGCACTTGTCATTAGAGCATCCAACTAACCTGGTCCTGTTTGAAAAAAGTGATATCTACAAAAGATTAACATTTTCAGTCATTTTTAATATTGTGCAAGTGTGCAGTTAATCCAAGTTCACACCAATATTTTGACTTACCTGCAACTTTCATCACTGCGTCTGCAACAGCACTTCTAGTGGAATAGTAGGGCATCATACAACAATCCCCAGATTTCTGTGTTTAACAGTGCACATGCAAGTTGCCTGAGGTTACCCTGCAGTAACAGTTAGAGATTTACCCTCACCTTTATCATTTCAACAAAATCAAGGCCAAGCTAATTGTTTATCTTGTCCCTCATACTGACAGCTCAGACTGGAATTCCTATGTAACACAGCACAAGGACAACTTTATACCAAGTGCACATTTATCTCAGTAGAAGGTCAGATAAACCATGCATCATCCAAGATAAGCAGGACAATCTGTATTTCTGCCTGCCCTGAACACAAGGTCCCTTTGTTCAGTAATTGTGACAGTTACATCTTATTTTTCTAAGACACATGCCAATTTCTACACAAGTGGCTCTTATGCAGTGGACTCTTCCAATTTTTCATGAGTATGGACATAGTAATCATTTCCGTGCAATTAATACCAAAGTTCCAAAGACCAAAAAAAATGAATTGCCCCCTCTTTGTACAAACACGCAAATTAATTTGGTCCGAGCTTACTTTTTAACCACCCAACTCCATTCCCCACTGTTGAGGGATGTCTGTGTCTGAACAACAAACTCCTCAAGAACTGTAACATATTGCACATGATAGTCTTCTACAGAAGGACTAATATGACCCACACGTGGTATGAAAACTGGTGGGGCCTGGTTTTCCAAGAAGGGAAACAAATGCAGCAAAACATTTGTGTTGGCAGCCTGCACGTCAGTTCGTTGTCTCTTTTTTACAACTCTTCAGACTTTGCCAAATACGGATAATGAGTGGTTGCATGGATAGAAGGTAAAGCCAACATCCCACCCCCGCCCACCTCTCCCAACCCCCACTTCATTAACTACGTGTATTGAGGTCACTGGGATAGTGCTTCCAAAACATTTTCCTGTGTGATTTTTTTTTAATGCCTCAGGCATTGTATGAACTCAAAAGACCTTTGAAGGTGCAAGTGTTTTGGAGAGTGGAAGTGGGAGGGTAGAGAGTGGCTTTAGCTGTTGATCGGGAAAATAAGTCCAACGTGGGGATAAAGAGTTAATAAAGAGGCAGGTTTTCTCCAAAAGTAAACCCTCCCTCTTTGCTTTTTACTGCAGCAGCAATCAGACTTCAGAGAATATTCCTTAGGTCATGTCCACCAACAAAAATAAAAGGATGTAAAGGAACCTCACAACTGCCAGAATCCAGTCTATGCTTCACGGTAGCCATTGCTGCCACTCAGCTCATAACCCTAAAGGTCATGTTTTGTGTTCTGACTTGGGATTATCACCTACAATTTGGGAATCCCCGCATTACAGCTTTCATTCTGTGTTCACGTTCCAACATACAAAAATGTTTTTGGGGGCAGGACCTGTGTGAGACTGACAAGCTGCAACAGACGCAGCAGTGCTGATGCCAATTATTTTTGATGGAAACAAGTGCAAGTTTAAATAAAAAGCAACTGAGTAGTGAAAATTTAACAACCAGTCGTTCACTACCATCAGAGTTAAAGTCAATTGTTAATGCATATCCATGTACGTAAAGGGGTTATTTATAAAAAAACTTGGCAAACAGCCCACCCAAGTTCTTTGCAGTGACCAGACTTCACCATAACCTTCCTCTTCCAAGTCAATGTTAACCAATCAACAAAAAGGTACCTCCTGATGAGTCTGGAAAGATTGTTGCTGTATAATAAACTGTGACAGAGGTCATTGTTTTTAAAAGCAACCTTTACGGAATGGAGCTGCAAGTTGCACCCATTTTACAACAAGGCATGTTTTCCACTAACCCCTGCAATGGACCTTAATGAACAGTGTAACTGCTTCTTCGCAAGGAGGTTAAATCACAGACTCACACATTATTGAAACCAACCACCTTTTCGAATTTAGGATTTTGAAACACTTAAGCAGTTAATGCTGGTCCAAATGATAGTTCAGTGGTTAGCACTGCTGCCTCACAGCACAGGGTCCCAGATTCAATTCCAACCTAGGGCGACTGTCTGTGTGGAGTTTGCACATTCTCCCCATTTCTATGTGGGTTTCCTCTGGGTGCTCCGGTTTCCTCCTACAGTCCAAAGATGTGCAGGTCAGGTGAATTGGTCATGCAAAATTGCCCGTAGTGTTAGCTGCATTAGCCAGAGGGAAATGGGTCTAGGTGGGTTGCTCTTCGCAGGGTTGGTGTGGACTTGTTGGGCCACAGGGCCTGTTTCTACGCTGTAGGGAATCTAAACCTAAATAATATCAACATTCCTAAATCTGGACTGTAAAGCAAAAGGCATCTGGTCTGTAAAAAGTGGTCAAGATTCTGTAAATGTGTTTTCAGCATGTCAAACGTTCCTTCATCAAAACAGTGAAACAGAGGCTATGTATCAGCAAAACTTAGTGTCTCAGGTAGATAGGACAATGAAGGATGTGTTTAATATATTAAATAGATTCCCTACAGTGTGGAGACAGGCCTTTCGGCCCAACAAGTCCACACTGACCCTCCGAAGAGTAACCCACCCAGACCCATTCCCCTACCCTATATTTACCTCTGACTAATGCACCTAACACTATGGGCAATTTAGCATGGTCAATTCACCTGGCCTGCCCATCTTTGGATTGTAGGAGGAAACTGGAGCAAACCCCACAGACACGGAGAGAATGTCCAAACTCCACACAGACAGTTGCCCGAGACAGGAACTGAACCCAGGTCTCTCTAATGTTGTGAGGCAGCAGTGCTAACCACTGAACCACTGTGTTGCCCCAAATATACTTCCCATTACTGGTCAGAACATTGAGTATAGGAGTTGGGAGGTCCTGTTATACCAGTACAGGACATTGGTTTGGCCACTTCTGGAATATTGTGTGCAATTCTGGTGTCCTTCCTATCAATAATTTTTGATGGAAACAAGTGCAAGTTCAAATAAAAAGCAACTGAGTAGTGGTGATTTGCCTTCTTAAATTGCTGCAGCCCATATGCTGACCCATAATGCCCTGAGTAAGGGAATTCCAACATTTTGATCTTGAATTAGTAACAGAACAGCAATCAGGATGGAGAGTCACTTGGAGGGGAACTTGCAGATGGTGGCATTCCCCTTTTTCTGCTGCCCTTGTCCTCGATGTAAATGATAGATCTCCTCTTGCAGCCACTGTGTTCATGTCGTGAGTCTGTTGAGTTTCTGGTCAATGATAACCCCCAGGATGACTGATGGTGCAGTAATTGGTTGGGTTGGATTTGTCCTGCTTTTTGTGTACAGGACATACTTGGGCAATTTTCCACATTGTCAGCCAAATGCCAGTACTGTACTGAAAGAGCTTGCCTTGGAACACAAGTCTGCAATGCTATTCCCAGTATGTTGTCAGGGCCCATTGCCAATGCAGTTTGTAGTGTCCCCAATCATTTTTTGATATCACATGGAGTGAATCAAATTGGCTAAAAACTGGTATCAGTAATGCTGGGGACCAATGGAGGAAACTGAAGTGGATCATTCACTTTGTGCTTCTGGCTGAAAGTGACTTATTTAATTGCCCACCGCAATCCACATCACTGGATGCAGCAGAACTACAGAGATCTGATCTGTTGATTGTGGGATCACTTAATTCTGTCTATCACTTCCTGATAATGCTATTTGGCATGCAAGTAGTCCCGTTTGGTAGCTTCACCAGGTTGACACCTCATTTTCAGGTACGCCTGGCATGCCCTCTTGCACTCTCCATTGAACCAGCATTGATCCTCTGGCTTGATGGTAACAGTTGAGTGTGGGATTAACTGGGGTATGAGGTTGCAGATTACGTTGGAGTACAATTGTGTTGTTGTTAATGGCCCACAGTACTTCATGGATGCACAACTTCAGTTGTTAAACCTGTTTGAAGCCTGTCCCACTTCACATGGTAATCGTGCCACACAACACAATGGAGGGTATTCTCAATGTGAAGGCTGCACTTCATCTTCTCAAGAACTGTGCGGTCGTCAGTCTTATTGATAGTGTCATGGACAGATGCATCTGCAATATGTAGATTGGTAAAGATGAGGTTAAGGCTGAAAATGTGTTGCTGGTTAAAGCACAGCAGGTTAGGCAGCATCCAAGGAACAGGAAATTCGATGTTTCGGGCCAGAGCCCTCCATCAGGAATCAGGATAAAAGGTAGGGAGGAGGGACTTGGGGGAGGGGCGATGGAGATGTGATAGGTGGAAGGAGGTCAAGGTGAGGGTGATAGGCCGGAGTGGGGTGGGGCGGAGAGGTCAGGAAGAGGATTGCAGGTTAGGAGGGCAGTGCTGACTTCAAGGGAATCGACTGAGATAAGGTGGGGGGAGGAGAAATGAGGAAACTGGAGAAATCTGAGTTCATCCCTTGTGGTTGGAGGGTTCCCAGGCGGAAGATGAGGCTCTCTTCCTCCAACCATCGTGTTGTTATGTTCTGGCGATGGAGGAGTCCAAGGACCTGCATGTCTTCGGTGGAGTGGGAGGGAAAGTCGAAGTGTTGAGCCACGGGGTGGTTGGGTTGGTTGGTTCGGGCGTCCCAGAGGTGTTCCCTGAAGCGTTCTGCAAGTAGGCGGCCCGTCTCCCCAATATAGAGGAGGCCACATCGGGTGCAGCGGATGCAATAGATGATGTGTGTGGAGGTGCAGGTGAATTTGTGGCGGATATGGAAGGATCCCTTGGGGCCTTGGAGAGAAGTAAGGGAGGAGGTGTGGGCGCAAGGTTTGCATTCCTGCGGTTGCAGGGGAAGGTGCCGGGAGTGGAGGTTGGGTTGGTGGGGGGTGTGGACCTGACGAGGGAGTCACGAAGGGAGTGGTCTTTGCGGAACGCTGATAGGGGAGGGGAGGGAAATATATCCCTGGTGGTGGGGTCTGTTTGGAGTTGGCGGAAATGACGGCGGATGATACGCTGTATACGGAGGTTGGTGGGGTGGTAGGTGAGAACCAGTGGGGTTCTGTCTTGGTGGCGGTTGGAGGGGCGGGGCTCAAGGGCGGAGGAGCGGGAAGTGGAGGAGATGCGGTGGAGAGCGGGAAGTGGAGGAGATGCGGTGGAGAGCAGGAAGTGGAGGAGATGCGGTGGAAGTATGTTTTTCCTTCTTGGTTCCCTCACCACCTGCCATAGACCCTGAGCTGACTTCATGATGTCTCCTGTGTTGCTGTGCTCGACATTGGACTTCTGTCAGCTTTCTTCCATTATGGCATACCATCATTATATTGGAAATAGGAATGGAATGTGAACTTGAAAGAAGGCATGAGTAAAGGTATCCATTTACTTTTCATTATTACTTCCAAGCTGTTCACGAGTCAAGAAGCTTTAATGATTGGCTTGCATATTAGGATGCACGAATACAGATGCTTGAGTAAAAGTTTCATTTTTGTCACAACAGAATTTTGATCCACTTAGAATATAAACAGTTGAGTCTTCTAATATCCTCTCCACAAATATATACTATCTGGAGGTCATTTAATAATTGAGCAAAACAATTTTGTTTGCAATGCAGTTGGTGATCCAGTGTGAATTTCAGTTAAGTTTGTGATAATTTTAAAAAGAGTTTTGTTTCTATTATTCAAATATATATATTGACATCACCAAATATGAAATATTCCAAAAACCAATGTAATTGTATAGGTTGTTGTAAAGTAAGATTTTAAAACTTTTAAAAAATTTTCCTTGACATATTTAGGAGGAGCAATCTGATACAGTTTTATGAAGATAGCTGAGAATTGATTTATTACAAAAGAATGCAATTTAAGTGGTGTCAAGTCTCTAGCTATAAGTAACCTGATTTTAAATAATTGAAATTGACTTAAGAATTATACAGCACTCTTTGCTAGTTATATTGGTGTACAGCTGCTCTTCAGTAATTCTTTTACAAACTTAAAGCTTTTTAAAGTTGTCAGTCTGTACCCCATTATTAATTTATTCTGAAGCCAGCTGGTGAAGCATGAAATCTTTCAGTTAATTCGAGAATGCAACCTTACAACCTGCCTCCTCCCTAACCAATATTTGATGACTCGGAAGTCTCTCTTATGGATTTTTGTTCAGACATGTTACGAGACACCTCTAGAGCAGGCAGGACCCGAACCTAAGGTTCTGATGTAGGGATACTATTGTTGTGCCACTAGAGCCGTTTGTGGAACAAATGAACATCACATCACATCAGGAGTCATTCTGGATTTGAACCAGCGCATTTCACAAGCTCATCCCAAAGTATATACCTTGAAGTGAGAATCATACCCTTCAACCGATTATCAGCTACAAGATGACTCTAAATATTTTTTTCAAAAGATCCAATGGTATCAAATTAACTTAATTAAACAATTAATTTAATACAAGTAAAAGTAAAGTCACAGTAGTCATACTAAAACATAGGCTGCTCTCTCTTCAACAGAGATGATTAGTGGTGGTTTAGACAGGGGTTTACCATGCCTCAGGCAAGGGGAAAGCTTGGGAAGGTGCTAAGTTCTTCATGGTAACCCCAGCCAATGCGGGAATTCACTGTTGGCATCACTCTGCATATCCAGCCACTAAAGGGACACTTTGCCAGAAAGTCAGTGTCAAATTAAACACAACAAATTTAAATCAAGATGTTAAAGTCCACAACACTTTGTACTCCCAGGCAGTGGCCCATCAAAATGTTAATGAGGTCTGAATCTGTGTTGCTTCTAAGAAGAGACCAGATCAGATGTTTTCAGTCAAGTATGGCCATTGGCAAGATTCTCTTTTTATTTGCTCAATATACTTAATCAAAGAAATGATGTACATTCCTGTAGATTCTTACTTTTAATTATATACTTATTTATATATACTATTAACCTTACCTCATCTCCCCCTAGACCCACAAGCATGTGGTTGACTCTTAGCTGCTCTTTGGGCAATAAGTTATGGGCAATAAATGCTGGTGTAGCCAGCAACACCCAGATCTCATGAAAGAACTTTCTAAAATACTATTAACAACTATGTCTTAAAAAGAGCTTTTATGAAGACCCATAAGTAAAGGAATGAATGGAAAATTAATAGATAAGTTACGCTAATATGATCTGGGGGTGTGGTCAGTTTGATGGGTGGGACAGCTCCCAATGCAATATTGTTAAAAACCAGCACAGAAGACAGTGGAGATGGTGTTCATGTAGAATTTAATTTTTACTTGAAATTTCTCAATCTTTTGCTCTGTTTTAATTGACCTGCATTAAGACAACATGTTAAGAACAGGAGAAATCATGGATAATTGACAGAATGGTACGAGAGTTAAGGGACAGGATGTACATGTATTTGGAAAGGCAAGGACTGATTCGTGATAGTCAACATGGCTTTGTGCATGGGAAATCATGTCTCACAAACTTGATTGAGTTTTTTGAAGCAGTAACAAAGAAGATTGATGAGGGCAGAGCAGTAGATGTGATCTATATGGACGTCAGTAAGGTGTTCGACAAGGTTCCCCATGGGAGACTGATTAGCAAGGTTAGATCTCGTGGAATACAGGGAGAACTAGCCATTTGGATACAGAACTGGATCAAAGGTAGAAGACAGAGGGTGGTGGTGGAGGGTTGTTTTTCAGACTGGAGGCCTGTGACCAGTGGAGTGCCACAAGGATCGGTGCTGGGCCCTCTACCTTTTGTCATTTACATAAATTATTTGGATGCGAGCATAAGAGATGCAGTTAGTGAGTTTGCAGATGACACCAAAATTGGAGGTGTAGTGGACAGAGAAGAGGATTACCTCAGATTACAACAGGACCTGGACCAGATGGGCCAATGGACTGAGAAGTGGCAGATGGAGTTTAATTCAGATAAATGTGAGGTGCTGAATTTTGGGAAAGCAAATCTTAGCAAGACTTATACACTTAATGGTAAGGTCCTAGGGAGTGTTGCTGAACAAAGAGACCTTGGAGTGCAGGTTCATAGCTCCTTGAAAGTGGAGTCGCAGGTAGATACGATAGTGAAGAGGGTGTTTGGTATGCTTTCCTTTATTGGTCAGAGTATTGATTACAGGAGTTGGGAAGTCATGTTGTGGCTGTACAGGACATTGGTTACGCCACTGTTGGAATATTGCATGCAATTCTGGTCTCCTTCCTATCGGAAAGATGTTGTGAAACTTGAAAGGGTTCAGAAAAGATTTACAAGGATGTTGCCAGGATTGGAGGATCTGAGCTATAGGGAGAGGCTGAACAGGCTGGGGCTGTTTTCCCTGGAGATTCGGAGGCTGCGGGGAGATCTTATAGAGGTGTACAAAATTATGAGGGGATGGATAGGATAAATAGACAAAGTCTTTTTCCTGGGGTCGGGGAGTCCAGAACTAGAGGGCATAGGTTTAGTGTGACAGCAGAAAGATGTAAAAGAGACCTAAGTGGCAACTTTTTCACGCATTGGGTGGTACATGTATGGAATGAGCTGCCAGAGGATGTGGTGGAGGCTGGTACAATTGCAACATTTAAGAGGCATTTGGATGGGTATATGAATAGGAAGGGTTTGGAGGGATATGGGCCGGGTGCTGGCAGGTGGGACTAGATTGGGTTGGGATATCTGGTCGGCATGGACGAGTTGGACTGAAGGGTCTGTTTCCAAGCTGTACATCTCTATGACTCTATGACTCTGTCGAAGCCTTGATTTATGTGCAGCTCAAACCCTAAATGAAACCTGCACCTACTTGCACCTTTTTTCACTATGTCTCATACCAGGTAGGAAAGAGGACAAACAGAAAGAGAGCAGAAGCAAAAGTGAAAAGACTGACCAAAGTGTAAGCTGGCAGCCAGTCAGAAACATGACAGAGAGAGAGTGAGAGAATGAGAAGCAAGACATAGAAAGCCAGTTTCTCGAACTTAACTCGAACTATCACATGAAAGCAAATCGTGTATAAATAAAAAGAAGAACGTCACTTCCCTAAATGCCACACCTGGGAACTATGGGTTCTGGTGGAACTGAGCCATATAGATCAGTAACGTATCCTCAGATTCATTGGTCTGAATGAAGTTACCTAAGCTCAGCTGTGTTAGCAACAGTATCAAGATATTATACTTCAGAATTTCTTGGCTATCAGGAGAAACATCAGCTCAATGTTCTCACATTTAGTCACTGGCCAATGGCTCCTACTGGAACAGCATGTACTTGCACATCATGTCAAGTTGTATATGAACAGTCTGCTGGTATTGATCCTCTAGGCTTGCAGGAAAAATGGTCACTTGAGTGAGACACTACCAAATGACTGATGCTTGGTAGAAGTCTGTAGAAATTGGAGGGGAGAGGTGCAGTAAGGAAGAGGAATGTGGAAGAAATACAGAAAAGGAAGATCCAGAAATAAACTTGTTAGAAGCAGCATTGGGTTCTATGAATTCGGTGAGAAAATATAGCTGTTTAATAGATTACAAAGGAAAATGACAAACTAGCAAATTTATAGTCAATTCCCTGACCCCACTTCACTACCAAGTTCCAGATTCAACAACCAACTCTCACAATGTCAGGATTAAAGAATTTCTGTATCAGTGAATGGAATAATGATGGAATACATCTCATAGACTGAGTTTTCACCTGGCGCCAGGGAAAAACTGACACTGTTCAGGTTTCCTCACTGCCTGCAAGGTTCCTATCAAGCGATCAGAGACCAATGCCTGCAGGCAGTGCCCCACAGCTACTTGAATAACTGCTTTATGATGATCACCATCAACTGATATCACAGTTGATATATAAGTCATGCATGATGTGACATATCTTCAGGGCTTTTCTAAGGTCAGGTTTGCTGGCAATTTTCTAGTCCCATTAGTGCTCTGTGAAATCAGGCTTCGCGTAACCCATTACCCATTACCCATAATAAACAGTCTCCAGACGAAAAAACAAAAGGCTATTGTACTGATAGTGAAACTTCAAACAGCCAGTCACTTAACTGACCATTATCAAGAATCTCACTTCTTTTTTGAGAACCTGCAATAATGCTGCTCTAACTAAACATTTTTTAATGCAGAAACTGTGGTTGCTTATAAATATATACGAGCTGTGGTTGTGTAACTGTAAATGCACTGCAACTACTCAGGTCTTTGCTCCTATGCTGACTTGAGTATGGGTTCAGTTGTTTTCTTCAGATTCTCAATAAAAGACAACCTCTTTAACAGGAAAACAAATGCAACTGGGAGGCATACAGCTCTTACCTTGAACTCTTCTGAAAACTAGTGAAATTTGCGGTCAATTGATGTACATTCATTTTCAGGAACAAAACAGTCACATTGGAACACATGTACTGCACCTCAACTTGTCTGCTTCTGAGGACATCTGTCTCTGGAATGTACTGGTTCAGGAGAGGGAGAAGGGGTCCGAAATATGTTTGACGTGCATACAAAGTACTGCCTGCGTGCTTTAGAGGAACAACAAACCTACTGCCAAACCTCCGAAATAATTTCATTCCAATTCAGTAACTCGCCAGAAAAGTATTCTCTTGTATGAAACATCAGCAGCAAAATTCTCCCCCTCCCCCACAGAAAATCCGCTGATCCGCAAGGACCAAGAGTTTCAGGGCTGAATGAAATCCTTCAAGCAGCACTTGAGTCCCCTGGGAGCATGTTCTTCTCATTTAAAGTACATTGTACAATAAAAGTAAAACAGGAATGACATCTAGAACGATATAGGAAGTTTTTTTTCTTGCGTAAGAATGTTGTGTTTATTGTGGCGCAGTGAAGATGGGTGCAGGAGGAATTATACTGAACAGAGAATCATTGCCAACATTCGCAACACAAATTCCGTCCCGTTTGTATAATACTTTTTCTCCAGCAACTCCACAAACATTTGCATGTGTTCACCCTGCAGGAATCTCGGAGGTGCCAATTTGCATGGACAAATATAGTCCTTCAGGAAGCTTACCCCTGGCACTTTGAACAGACTCTGGCCTACTGTAAGTTCACAGATGAAGTCAAAGAGTCACAATTGGCCCAAATAATAGAGTTTCGGATGGAGGTCAGAGGGGAGGTGAAGACATACCAGGAGATGAGCCAACTAAGTATCTCCGTTCTTTATTCTTCGTGTCACAAACAATTCTCCTAGCAACATGCATTCACTAGTGGTTATGTAATAGCTAAGAGTGTTTTTTAAAAAAATCCTGAATACCCTGAAATGTATAATTTGTCACAATTGTTAATTTATTTTAGTAGAGAACATCTAGGTAATAATAGCTCACTTGTGACAAATTGATAATCTAATTGTAAAATTAACTTCCCAGAATGTTTTCTTTTAATGTGGAGCACGGGAATTGAAGCTGATTCGGGAATTTGGCTGCAACTTTGTATCTTCATCAATCCTTGATTACCCTGGTTCAACAGGAAACATCACAATGCATTCATTGTGCCAAATACAATTGTCTGTTATAAAATCATATTGAAAAGATTTAAAGAAATGAGGCATTCAAATGGAAAGAGAATGACAAAATGATTTAAAATACATAGAAAATTTTCATAATACTCTCGATATTTATATGAGTCTTTCTTAAGAAAAGTGGTCACAAATAAAGACCATTTTCTTTAAGTTGCAAAGAAATCTGTAAATGTATAGATGCTATTAAAGCTATGAATTAACTTACAGTTATTAATAGTAGGATAACTAAACAGCCATTCTTGTATCAAATGGTGAAGCAAACTTGCGGGCCTGAATTGCCCACGCCTGCTCCTAATACTTATGTTCTATTTGCTGCCCGTAAGGAAAGTAATAGAGGGGTGTTAGTTTCAGGGCAGCAGGAGCCGAGATTAATGGTCCCTGATTACCTCCTCCTGCATTGATACTACAATAATCTAACACCTACTGTGCCTCTGCTGTTCTATTGTTATGATGTGGAGGAGTCGGTGGTGGACTGGGGTGGACAAACTTAAAAATCACCAGGTTTTCGCCCTACAGGTTTATTTGGAAGCACTAGCTTTCGGAGTGCTGCTCCTTCATCAGGTAGCTGTGGAACAGGACCATAAGGCACAGAATTTATGGCAAAACGTTACAGTGTCATGCAACTGAAATGATGTATTGAACAAACTTAGATTGCTCCATTGAGCTGGTTAGACCTGTTCCTATTTCAACTTACAATTGATTCCTAGAATTCAGATTACCACTTTAAAAGAAGCCTATTGGATGGAGTAGGTCATTTGGACTCTCCGAGGCAACATCTTTTAAAATGGTGTCAGCTGCAAAAAAACATTGATGCCCCAGTAAAACCTTTAACTATTCTTTTGCTTTAGTAAGCCCAAGTGTCATCTCTTCAGACCCCTCTTGCCATATAATTAGTTTAAAGTCCTCACTACAGCTCGAGTTATTCGATTTGCCAGGACACTAGTCCTAGCATGGTTCAAGAGAAATCTGCTGCCCCCACTCCCCCGCCCCAGAATAGCTCCCTTCTATCCAAGTATGTCAGTGCCTCATGAATTGAAATCCATTCCTCAGGATGCTGCCTGAACTGCTGTGCTCTTCCAGCACCACTGATCCAGAATCTGGTTTCCAGCATCTGCAGTTGTTGTTTTTACCCCATTCCTCACACACCAATCTTGATTAGCTTATGCCAGATTTCCCATCACTCAGGTAGTACTCCTAAGATTGTTGTTTTGAAAGTTTTCCTTTTCCTTACTCTTCAAAATTTTCAACAGAAACTCCTTTGTAGTCTTTTCAACATCATTGGCACTAACATGGATGACGACATCTAGATCAGTCACGTCCCACTTCAAGTTCTTCTCCAGCCCTGAGGTGATGTCCTTAACATCAATCTCTAGGATAAGCTGCTGAAGTATATGCTTAATATCCGGAAGGTATAGAGGAAATAAAGGATATATATTAAATTAAAAATAGTCATGGGAACAAGACTAACAATCTTATGGGAACTGTCATCAAAGTCAATTATGTTGTACCTTATTCACCAGGCTTTAACATTGTGCTGATGCCACAGTTATTTACAATATTAATGACTTGGATGGCAGATGTGAAAGTACTATTGCCAAGTTTGAGGATGACATAAAAAATCGATGAGAAAACAAGTAATGGGGATCACACAAAGGCAGGTAAAGTGAATGGGAGAAAACTTGATAGATTGAACGTAATATGGGAAAATGTGAGGTTGTGCTCTTAGGCAGGATGAACAGAAGTGTTGAATATAATTTAAATAGCGAAGGACTGCAGAAAGCTGCAGTAGATAGAAATTTGTTATGTTTTTGCCTGAATCACAAGAAGCTATCATATATGTTCAATAGTTAATAGGGAAGGCAAATTGTATGATGGCCTTTATTTCAAATGAAACAATAAAAGGGAAGAATCGCTAAAACTATACAATGTACAGGTCAAACCACATCTGGAATATTGTGAACAGTTGTGGTCCCCTTATCAAAGGAAAAAAAAAACAGACTGCAAAGGTTTTCTAGACAAAGTTCATTAGGTTGATCCCAGGAATGGAGGCATTTTCTTATGAGAAGAGGTGGAGCAGGGCTTAACTGGATAAAAACTGGAGGTTTTTTCTCTTATGGGAAAGTGTGGGACCAGAGGATAATAATCTTGCATTAACATTTTGCCAATTTAAGACAGAAATGAGGAGGAAAGTATTTTCTCTCAGAGGGTAGTGAACCTGTGGAATTCTGTGCCGCAGAGTGACATTGAGGTTGAATTTTTAAGCGTATCTAAAGTTGAGTCAGATGAATTTTTAATCAGTAAGAGAATCAAGGGTTATAAGGAAAAGGCAGGAAGATGGAGTTGAGGAATATCAGATCAGTCATGATCTCAATGAATGACAGAGTAAACTCAATGGGTCAAATGGTTAGAATTAGTTACTTGTCAGGAAGCTTTCCCCAGGACACTACTTCATTTTCTGGCACTAGCAGCAGCCCTCAGGTAACATTTAGTTGCTGGGGGAGGTGCGGTGGGAGTGGGGCGGGGTGCTGGCAGTAATGGAAGGGGGAGTAGATGGATTAGACAATGAGTTGCGGGAAATGGAGGATGTCAGAGTGGGGAGCACTTGATGGGAATATAGGATCAAGTATTGCATGCTCATTGTTCCTCGTTCTAACAAAGCGTATTTTTTTAAAACAAATCTAGAATTTAGCTTTCATTGCCCATCTTAGAAACCACTGAACAATTCTGCCACCCTCATCGACACTAAATAAATACTTCATAAATTAGTTAACTCCTGTCAAAGGTGTTATTATATATTAACATAATTAAAGGCATTGGCACCTATGTTAAATGATCATCCAGGATTACTAAAGCATAGCTCCTTGAGCTTTTGTAGTGAGGTGATAATGTCCCTACCTCTGTACAAGGAAGCTCCATGAAATAACTGCACAGAGGCCAATACCACATCACCAAGTCACCTTTGTGCAGAGTACATTGGTTGTGGTTAGCCAGTTTAGAGTCAATCTCCTGAACTGAGGAGATTCTAAATCCCTTGTTTTTTTAAAATTATAAACCTCCACACTACTGGCAAACAGCAATCGTGCTCACTCTTCCCCAGCACCCATGTTGTGTACGTGTGTAGGTGTAGGACACAGTGAAGAACAATGTGTACAGAAAACTTTATTGACATCCCACCACCAGTAAGAAAAGAAACACTCAAGTTGCCAGTGCAAAGCAGTGCCCATCTCATTGAAGGGCAATGCCTACATGAATCCCTTGTTTATATCAGTCAGCCAAGATTTTCTGATTGACCTGTATTAAAAACCCAATCAAGGTTCTCAGTCAATGAGATCCATCTGGTTCCAAGCATTACACTCTGGTTCAAGTCCCACCTGCTCCACAGGTGGATAATAAAATCTTTGAACAGGTTGGCGACAAAATATCCAAAACACAGTTCTCACAAATTTTGCCGTGGAACTACACTGCGTGCACCTAGTGAACACAGATCCTAATGCTTTGCACTCACTCAATGCCCATGAAACTGCCTTAAATGCTGCATATGCCACAAATATTTTAATGTGTTATTCTGGGGTATGTGTTAAGGTTAATGAAAACCAGCAGCTGTCATTGTGCTACATGATATATCTGTACAGGAGGGGGCACTGCAGCTAAATACTGGTACTGCAAATCCTTAATATGATCATAAGATTTCATCAGGATTATGTAGACCTTGGAGCACCAACAAAACCTACCACACATGTGGATACTCAAATCTCTACAAGCACAGGACATAATTACATTTTTATCTTACAATAATACATAGAATTGAATAAGACCTCTTAAGTAACAGATACATTCATGTAATGTGATGTAAGCAAACTATTTCTTCTGAACAGACCACAGGAGTCAATTAGTAACAGAGCAGTTCACACCACTTGAGAGTTTTATGAACTATTTCATTCTCAATTGGACAAATTTCCTCAATAATTTTCATTGCAAGTATGACTGTCACCTCCATTTATTAAATACTAAACTGAAGCTTTTCTGTTTACACTTATCTTTTATTTCATTATGTCATTATTTGGTGTGTTGTAACATGTATATTTTGGATCAAATAAAATAAATCAAGGGCTTGTGACAGGTGAGATTTAATTAAGTGTGCTCCTAAATTCCTGCCTAATTGGCTGCACCCACCTCCAGCACTTAACTGGATCTTCACCTTTATTAAATATTCCTCAGGTTGGAAGCTATGCTTGCAGTGCAAAAAATTAACAGCAAGTAGTTAATTGCTTTTTCTATAAAATAAGAGCAGCACAAGTCTGGGAAAAATGATTCACTTTTGCTCAGAATGGCTGTGAAGTCTCTGGAGTTCGTGGCAGGAGGCTCCATCAGGCTTGAGTGCATTGAAAGCAGCTGGGAAATATTAAACAGGGGCTTCACCTCAGCTTACTCATTGCAGTCAGCTTCTCATCTGAGGTACCACACATTCTCTACCAACTCTTTCATTTACACCTTCAATTCCCATTGCCTGAGCCTTGGCCCCAAAGCTTAGCCATGACAAATCTCATGCTGCTCTGACCTCCATCGATGCCAGGGGGGTGGTCACTGTTGACAAACCTCACATTTGCAGTAACTCAAGACCTCCAATGCGTTTTTGACTCCCACCCTTGTACATTGAGTTGCCTCTCTTTAGAAATATTGTCCTTTCTACATCCCAATCTGCTACCTCCCATTCTTACAATTGACTTCTCAAACTTTCTTACCACAATAGTGGCCACTGGTAACCAACCTTGACTTTCAGTGAACACATCCTGTCAGCATAAAAGCTTGAGTCCTGGTATTTAATAAATGGAGGTGACAGTCCTCCTTGCAATGAAAATTATTGAGTTTGTCCAATTGAGATGGATAGTGTATAAAACCCACAAGTGGTGTGAATTGCTCTGTTATTAATCAACTCCTATGGTCTGTTCAGAAGAAATAGTTGGTTTACATCAGGTTGTTTGACTCACTGACTGACAAAAGCCCCCCTTGACTTGAGCACTGCTCCACTTAATTTTGAATTCTGTCAATTCAAATTTAACTATCTACCATGGTGGGATTTGAACTCATAACCCCATAACATTCATCTGGGTCTCTGGATTACTAGTCCAATGACATTTGCACTAATTCATGCATTAGGTGCCTATCCCAATGTATAAAGTGACCAGGCATTAGCATTCAAATTTAAGGTGTCAATGCACTCCACAGCGCAGCATTGAATTATTCTAAGAGGGTCAGAGATGTGCTGTGATGATGTGATGGAACTGGTAAGTGTCTGATGCCACCCTCCGTGAACAGGAAGTTCAAGTAGTTGCTGCCCATGGACAGTAACCTGAGATGTTTGAGATTGCTGCCTGAGGTGGAGGCGAACTAGATAGGAAGGCAAATTACCTACTGAAACTGCAAATTAGGCATTCATGAATTGTAAATACTATCCTAGGCCTCTCACTAGATCTGATCAATGGAAAATCGGTCTTTTTCTCTCAACATCAGGAATCTAACTTTTTCCTTCTTGCCACATTTTCCCAACTGACTTGCCATTGCCCACGTCTTTTTGCGGAAAATTCAACCCAACGTTTTCACACATCCATGAAATTTTTTCTCTATTTTAAGTTTGGCTGCATAAAGAATTGTGACTTATCTACACAGAGGGTGCTTGTGGGATTTACAACCACCTGACTTACAAGCATGATCCCATTCAGGGATGGAATTTTAAAGATCGAACGTATGAATGTCTCCAGTACTTACAAACAGCTACTTTATATTGTCCTATATTGCGTTCCAACTTCTGTGCAAATTGATTTGTGAGTGGACTCAAGAAAGGAACCCATTTGCAACCCAGGGGAACTGCCTGTATCTTGAATCACACCAATTACTTTACATTTGTTTTAAACATTTATACTTTTTTCAATTTTGTGTACATATACTCGACATTCATGAGTGTCCTATCTAATCTCTTGTCGTTTTGTACAGAGAAAAACTTTTGGCCTATCTACTGCCTACCCATTTTCAATGGTAGCCTCATGATGAGATATATGCTACTGTCCATGGCAATGTCAGTGTTCTGAGGACAGGTAGGGAACAAGGTAAGGCAATTCCAGGAGGTGTTTAGGTAACATTATTGACAGCGTTTATGTGGAACAGCATAGCATGGCAGGCAGAAACATGAAAGCAGATTAAATGTAAACATAATTATTAAGCTTCAAATTATACAAAATTACAATCTGTGCAAGTACTGGCTTGCCTAAGTTAATTCAGGCACATTTGCTAACTCATGATTTATTTGATCACAAAACTGTTCAAAATCTACATTTCTGAATGTATTAACTTGCATAATTGTTGTTGCATAATTGGTGTTTAGTTCTGCAGTGTGTCACATGGGTGTAACAGCTAAATTGTAGGAGTGGTGTTATTTGTAGTGACATAACAAGGAATTTTACCTGAAGCTATCCTCATTCCTACACCAATTTTGCTAATGTCGCTGTACACCAACATTTCCTATCAAACTTGAAATAGAAAATTTAGCTTGAAGAGTCGGAAATGTATGTAAGATTTTGGGTCTTATATGCACTTGCACCATACCCAGGGATTTCTCTAGGAGGTTTCATCCTAAAAAGCAATTTTCCTTCAGGTGGGATAATTTCCCAACTGTGTTTCGAGAATGCAAATCCAACCCATAAGGTTACATGTTAATGATTTTGAATGCACCAAGTGTTCCAAAGTTGAGGAATGTACCATGAACTATTGACTGAAGCAAAGATCAGGTCAACTTTTATGAGTAGGCAATAGAGCTGATTAAAAGAAAATGGGATAAAAGAATTTAGAAACAGGCTAGCAACAGGGGATGACAGCTATTGTTATTATATTAGTCTTGATTCAACAGTAACACTTTGCATCAAAGATAGATTTGTCAATTCAATCTTCCCAAACCAAGGAATGTATAATCCCAGCCTACAGTTCAGCATGATATAGCTTCATAAAATCATAGAATTTTACAGTACAGAAGGGGCCATTCATCCCATTGTGTCTGTATCAGCTCCCTAAAGAGCTACCAGCTAGTCATATTGTCTTGCCTTATCTCTGTTGTTGTCTAAGTTCATTGCTTTCAAATAAATATCCAGTTATCTTTTGCAACCTCTCATGAAATCCAGCTCCACCATTCTCCCAGACAGCACATTACAAATCTGAACAACTCTGAGTAAAGTTCTCCTCCTTTTGCTCCTAGGTCTCTTGCTGACAGTCTTGAAATTGTGTACCCCAGTTACTGGCACACCAACGTGTGGTAAAAGAATATCCTTCTTCACCCTGTCAAAATTGTTCATAACTTTGCGCACGTTGATAAGGCCATCTCTGAACCTTCTCTGCTCCAAGCAGAATAATGATTCCTGATGAAAGGTCCTGACCTGAAATGTTGAATCCTCCACTCCTCTGATACTCTGATACTTGCTGTGCTTTTTCCAGCTCCACACTTCATCGACTCTGACTTACCAGCATCTGTAGTCCTCACTATCTCCAAGAAGAATAAGGCCAATTTCTGTTATATGTCCTGTATCTAAAATCTCTCATTCCTGGTATCATTCTAGTAAAACTCCTTTGCATTCTCTTCAGGGCTTTAAATAAGGTGCCAGAACTGAACACAAAATTCCAAATAACGTCTGACCAATGATGTGTAGAGTGTAGCATCACTTCCTCACGTTTATGCCCTATGCCTCTATTTATAAACCGAAGAATCCAATAAACCTTCTTTGCAACTATTTCAACTTGTCTGGCCATCTTCAGAGAATTATGCAAATGAACCATGAGGTCCGTTTTCTCTTGTACTTGCAAAGTTGTGCCATTGAGCCTATATTTTCTCTGTAGTTCTTCTACCAAAATGCATTACCTCACATTTCTCTACATTGAAATTCATCTTCCAGATGTCTGCCCATTTGGCCAGCTTGCCAATATCCCTCTGAAGTCATTCAGCGTCATCTTCACAATTTGCTATTCTCCCTAACTTAGTATCACCTAAAAGTTTAGAGATTTTACCCTCAACACCATTCTCCAAATTGTTTATATAATTCAGGAAAAGCAATGGTCCCAACAATGTCATGTCCTGGGGAACATTCACTACATTCCTGGAGAACACTACGGGAATTCCCATCTATACTGATACTCTGTTTCCTATTTCCTTCTTATCAATGCTATCAAGGACCCATCAATCTAAACCATTTGTAATTTACTAATCAACCTGCCACATAGCAACATATCAAATGTTTTTTGAAAGTCCAATTATGCAACACGCACAGCACCACCCTCATCCACTCCCTTTGTCACCTCATTAAATAATTCAATCCAATTTGTCAGACATGACCTGCCCTTGACTAATTCATGTTGACTGTCTAGGATTAACTTATTTTATTTAAGTGTATATTTATTTATCTTGCATTATGACCTCCTTCTTCAAAGACCGCAATTTCCCCCCAGACGTGACATACGTCAACACGGTCCTGTCCCCCTTAGTCCAAGAACTCCCCACCTACTTTTGGGACACCACCCACGCCCTCCACCTCCTCCATGATTTTTGCTTCCCCGCTCCCCAACGCCTTACCTTCACCATGGACATCCAGTCCCTGTACACCTCCATCCCCCATCACGAAGGACTCAAAGTCCTCTGCTTCTTCCTTTCCCGCCATACCAACCAGTACCCTTCCACTGACACTCTCCTTCGACTGACTGAACTGGTCCCCACCCTGAACAACTTCTCTTTCCAATCCTCCCCCTTCCTCCAAACCAAAGGAGTAGCCATGGGCACCCGCATGGGCACCAGCTATGCCTGCCTCTTCATAGGATATGTGGAACAGTCCATCTTCCGCAGCTACACTGGCACCACCCCCCACCTTTTCCTCCGCTACATCGATGACTGTATCGGCGCTGTCTCGTGCTCCCACGAGGAGGTTGAACAGTTCATCCACTTTACTAACACCTTCCACCCGACCTCAAATTTACCTGGACCGTCTCAGACTCCTCCCTCCCCTTCCTAGACCTTTCCATTTCTATCTCGGGTGACCGGATCAACACGGACATTGACTATAAACCGACCGACTCCCACAGCTACCTAGACTACACCTCCTCCCACCCTACCCCCTGTAAAACGCCATCCTATACTCCTAATTCCTTCGACTCCACCGCATCTGCTCCCAGGAGGACCAATTCTAATACCGTACAACCCAGATGGTCTCCTTCTTCAAAGACCGCAATTTCCCCCCAGATGTGATCAACGATGCCCTCCACCGCATCTCCTCCACTTCCCACTCCTCTGCCCTTGAGCCCCATCCCTCCAATCGCCACCAGGACAGAACCCCACTGGTTCTCACCTACCACCCCATCAACCTCCATATACAGCGTCATTTCCGCCACCTCCAAATGGACCCCACCACCAGAGATATATTTCCCTCCCCTCCCCTATTAGCGTTCTGAAAAGACCACTCCCTCTGTGACTCCCTCGTCAGGTCCGCACCCCCCACCAACCCAACCTCCACTCCCGGCACCTTCCCCTGCAACCGCAAGAAAACCTTGCACCCACACCTCCCCCCTTACTTCCCTCCAAGGTCCCAAGGGATCCTTCCATATCTGCCACAAATTCACCTGCACCTCCACACACATCATTTACTGCATCTGCTGCACCCAATGTGGCCTCCTCTATATAGGGGAGACAGGCCGCCTACTTGCGGAACGTTTCAGAGAACACCTCTGGGACACCCGGACCAACCAACCCAACCACCCCGTGGCTCAACACTTCGACTCCCCCTCCTACTCCACCAAGGACATACAGGTCCTTGGACTCCTCCATCGCCAGACCATAACAACACGACGGCTGGAGGAAGAGCGCCTCATCTTCAGCCTAGGACCCCTCCAACCACAAGGAATGAACTCAGATTTCTCCAGTTTCCTCATTTCCCCTCCCCCCACCTTGTCTCAGTCAAATCCCTCGAACTCAGCACCGCCTTCCTAACCTGCAATCTTCTTCCTGACCTCTCCGGCCCCACCCCTACTCCGGCCTATCAGCCTCACCTTGACCTCCTTCCACCTATCGCATTTCCAATGCTCCTCCCTGAAGTCCCTCTTCCCTACCTTTTATCTTAGCTTGCTGGACACACTATCCTCCTTCTTGAAGAAGGGCTCATGCCCGAAAGTCGATTCTCCTGGTCTTTGGATGCTGCCTGACCTGCTGCGCTTTCTCAGCACCATATTTTCAGCTCCATCAGTTTGTCAACTATTGATGTCAAACTGACAGATCTGTAGCTTCCTGGTTTATCCTTTGCCTTTTTCTTAAACCAACAGTGCTCATTTGCAATCCTCATGTCCCTGGGTCTAATCCTGTGCCAGGAAGGCTTGGAAAATTTCTGTCAAGAGCTTTTTAATTTGCTTCCTTATTTCTCTCAGCAATCTAGGATGAATTCTATCCATGCCTTATAATTTCTTGATCTGGAGAGCTGCCAATCTTTTTACTACCTCTTCTTTATACTTCACTGCTCAGTTGCTCAACACCCACATTTTCAACTTGGCCAGTGTCACCATTTTCTAATTTGATAAAGACAGAAGCAAAGCACTAATTTAGTACCTCTGCCATACTTTTTGCTTCAATGAGCAGCTTACCCTGCGGGTTCTTTATGGGCCCCATTCTATCCTTCACTAATCTTTCCAGCCTTCCTTATTTCAGTCATAGCGTTTATTCCGCATTTGAGACACTCTCCCTGATTTCTGCTGTTATTATTATTCATATGCCCCCTTTTCCTTCCTTAGTTTCTCATTAATATCCTTAGTCATCCAGGGTAATCTAGCTTTGGATACTTTGTATTTATTTCTCATGGGTATATACCTAGCTACCTAACCCTAACCCTATCGTGCCCCATTCATCTTTCTCTTGAAATTGTTCCATCTCTCATCCAGTATTTTATCCACCGAAATATGGTTCCAATCAAACTGCTCCTGTTCAACTTTTAGACCCCTAAAATCCGTGCTTTCCTACTTTGGAGTCTTAATCATTGACTGATTTTTATCTTTTCCAATTTAATATTGAACATTAATGTATTATGATTACTATTTCCCAAATGGTTCTCACTCTGATGTTCTCCATCTGGTCTGCCTCATTTTCAAGGACCAGATCCAGCATACCTTCCTTCCTGGTAGGACTGAAAATGTACTGTTCCAGAAAGGTCTCTTGCACACATTTTCTCCTTGCATGCCTCACACTCTACCCTTTTCCCAGTCCACCCTATGGTAATTAAAATCACCAATTATCATAACCCTACTTGTCCTGTTGATGTACAAAATATCTCTACAAATGTTTCCTTCTGTGTCCTCCTCACCTTTTGGAGATCTATAATAAATATCCAACAAGGTCAGTGTTCCCTTCCTGTTTTTCACCTCCAACCATATAAAATCAATTCAGGACAGCACAGTGGCTCAGTGGTTAGCACTGCTGCCTCACAGTGCCGGGGATCTGGGTTTGATTCCAGCCTTGGGTGGTGGTCTGTGTGGAGTTTACACATTCTCCTTGTGTCTGTGTGAGTTTCCTCCCACAATTCAAAGATGTGCAGGTTAAGTGAATTTGCCATGCTAAATTGCCCACACTGTTCAGGAATGTGTAGGTTAGGTGCATTAGTGAGGGAATGGGTCTGGTTGGGTTTCTCTTTGGAGGGTCGGTGTGGACTTGTTGGACTGAAGAACCTGTTTCCACACTATAGGGATTCTACGAAATGTATTGTGTTCAAGGCCGATGATGTTTGACCAAGACTGCTATACCTCCTCCCTTTTCACCCGCTCTGTTTCTACTAAAAGCCTTATAATCTGGGATGTTAAGTATACAGTCTTGTTCTGGCTTGAGCACATTTTTGTCAATGCTACTGTGTCATATCCCACTAGAGCAATTTCTGCTTCCAATGCCCCAGTTTTGTTCATGATGATTCATCATCATTTACATATGCAAGTTTTATCTCTTTCTGACCCATTGGAAGGCAATCATTTCTTTGCTTACTGTCCATACTGAAGCCTTTCCTCACTTTTTGTCCTTCCTGTTCCCTATATTCTCTCTTTTGCCCTGTCCAGTACATGCAAAACTAGGCCTCTTAGTTAACCACACCCCTGCCTTATAAGTTTAAATCCACCCTCACAATACTATTTACTGGGTGGCACGGTGGCACAGTGGTTAGCACTGCTGCCTCACAGCGCCTGAGACCCGGGTTCAATTCCCGACTCAGGCGACTGACTGTGTGGAGTTTGCACATTCTCCCCGTGTCTGCGTGGGTTTCCTCCAGGTGCTCTGGTTTCCTCCCACAGTCCAAAGATGTGCGGGTCAGGTGAATTGGCCATGCTAAATTGCCCGTAGTGTTAGGTAAGGGGTAAATGTAGGGGTATGGGTAGGTTGCGCTTCGGCGGGTCGGTGTGGACTTGTTGGGCCGAAGGGCCTGTTTCCACACTGTAATTAATCTAATCTACTGTCTCAGCCAGGAGATTCATTCCATTTCTGCTCAGGTGAAGCCCATCTCTTCTGAACAACTTTTTCCTTTCCTGGAAGTGATCCTAATATACCAAAAATCTAAATCCTCCCATCCACACCATTCCTCAAGCCACATATTTACCTCCCTGATCTGCCTTTGTCTAAATGCTGAAGATCTTGGTACAGGTAGTATTTCTGAAATTATTACCATGGAGGCCCTGCATTTCAACGTATCACCTCATTCCTGGAACTGATCCTGAAAGTCCTTTAAGCTATCCCTCCTATTATCTTTAGTTCATACATGAACCACAAACGTTGGCTGTTCATCTTCCATTTCCAGACATTTATACAGCTGGTCTTTTATGTCTTGAACCCTTGCATCTGGGAGGCTACAGACAATATAGAACTCATGATGTCAGCTGCAAACTAGACTGTCTAACCCTCGAATTGTTGAGCCACCCACGACTACTATCTTTCTAGTCTGCCTACCAGCTTTTCTCTCTTTTCCCAGAGTAAGCTTGGGTACCATGGTACTGTGGTTTTCCCTCACGTCAACCACCCACAACTCAATCATGATGCTCACTAAATAGATATCTAAAATGTCACACCTGTTAGACAGTTATAGACGTCCTGAGTTTCCTGGACCTGCTATCTCCTTTCCTTTCAGAAAATATTCCACACTCACTTGACATCTCTGTTCTCTTCCTTGTCTGGCTATCACAATGTGGAATTGAAGGCACTGTGGGGTTATCTAGCAGATGAGCTGTCCATCTGTCCTTTTAGGTAGTTGTAATATATTTTTTGATACTATCTGAAGAACAGTGGTATTTTCCTGATGATCTGATCAAGATTTATCCTTGAACAGATGCCACTAAAAACAAATCGTCAAATATTTTGTTGCTGACAAGTCAGACTTTGCTGTAAGCAGTTCAGCTGCTGTGTTTCCTGATAATAAAACCATGTCTGCACTTTAGAAATACTTCACTGGCTGAAAAAAGCTCAGGTTGCTCTGAGATGTCAAGTGTTAAATCAACATAAATGCTTTATTTATTTTCATACATTTGAAAGCTATATGACCAGTGCTTATGTTCTTTTCATTTCAATATCTAAAACTGTTGTAAATGTATAGATTAATGTAAATAATGTGTTGTTTAGATCCACCAGTTTATGAAGATTCATATCAAAAGCTTGTGACTGTTGATTTGTTTCAAGTGGTAATCACATTTCTCACATTTGAAGAAACTGTAGAAGATAACCTCAATTCACACATGTGCTGCAGTAAACCTGTCACCTTCAGCTTTATGTTGCATTTTCAGCCAATGTTGCAAAATACATATTGAGATACTGATTTGGAATATCTCTGGACTTTGAGTGGTGGCATATACACTGACAGCTTACTCACTCTTATTTGCAACCTCTAATGAACTGATATACCCCTTTATATATAACTTTATATTATATGTTATCAAATACAGCTCTCCAGTGTAGTGACTAAGGTCTCAATCTTCAAATGCTAATTATCAACTGGTGTCTTGTTACTTACTGATCTCAGAGTCATATGATCAGTTTCATTCTCAGGATTTACATGACGGTTTCATCAAGGGAAGGTCATGTCAAATCTGACAAATCTGTGAGAATTCATTGAGGAAGTAATGAGCAGGTTAGAGCAAGGACAGTCAATGGATGTTATCTATCTGTACTTCAAGAAGTCCTTTGTCAAGGTGCTGCACAGCAGGCTACTGAGTAAGCTAAGGGCCCATGGTGTCAGAAGCATGGATCAAAGCTTGGCTGCCTGGAGAGTGGGGACAAAAGGGTCCTTCTCAGGATAGCAACCAGTGACAAGTGGTGTTCTGCAAGGCTCAGTGTTTCAGACCACAGCTTTTCACTTTATACATTAATGATCTAGATAAAGGAACTGAGGGCATTCTGGCTAAGTTTGCCGATGATACAAAGATAGGTAGGGGGACAGGTAGCATTGAGGAGGAGGGGAGGCTGCCGAAGGATTTGGACAGGTTAGGAGAGTGGGCAAAGATGTCGCAGATGGAGTACAACGTGGGAAAGTATGAGGTCATGCACTTTGGTAGGAAGAGTAGAGACATGGGCTATTTCCTAAATAGGGTGGAAATTCAGAACTCTGAAGTGCAAAAAGACTTGAGAGTTCTAGTCCAGGATTCTCTCAAGATAAACTTACAGGTTGAGTCAGGGGTTAGGAAGGCAAACACAATGATGACATCTATTTTGAGAGGACTTTAACATAAAAACAGGGATACACCTCTGAGGCTCTATAAGGCTTTGGTCAGAGCATATTTGGAGTATTGTGTGCAGTTTTGGGCCCCATATCTCAGGAAGGAGGTCCTGGCCCTGGAGCGTGTTCAGAGGATGTTCATGAGAATGAAAAGCGTAGCATATAAAGACTGTTTGAGGACTCTGGGTCGGTGTTTGGTGGAGTTTAGAAGGCTGTGGGGAGATCTAATTGAAGAATTTAGAATACTGACTGGCCTGAGCAGAGTAGATGTTGAGAAGATGTTTCCAATGCTAGGAGAGACAAGGAGCCGAGGGCATAGCTTTAGAATGCAGATAACAACATTGAACATAGAGAACATAGAACAGTACAGCACAATACAGGCTCTTCAGTCCACAATGTTGCGCTGACCTTTTATCCTACTCTAAGATCAAATTAACCTACACACTCTTCATTTTACTATCATTGTTGTGTCTATACAAGAGTCACTTAAATGTCCCTAATGTATCTGACTCTATCATAACTGTTGGCAGTGCATTCCATGCATCCACCACTCGCTATGTAAAGAACCTACCCCTGACATCTCCCCTATACCTTCCTCTAATCACCTTAAAATTATGCCCTCTCATGATAGCCCATTTGTGTCCTGGGAAAAAGTCTCTGGCTATCCATTCATCTTTGCCTCATCAGCTTGTACACCTGACAAGCCGCATCTCACCCTTCTTCGCTCCAATGAGAAAAGCCCTTGTTTCCTCAACCTTTCTTCAAAAGACATGCCCTCCAGTCCAGGCAGCATGCTGGTAAATCTCCTCTGCACCCTCTCTAAAGCTTCCAAGTCCTTCCTATAACAAGGTGACCAGAACTGAACACAATATTCCAAACATGGTCTAGCCAAGGCTTTATAGAGCTGCAGCATAACCTCACAGCACTTAAACTCAAACTCTGCTGACGAATGCCAACACAACATATGCCTTCTTAAAAACTCTATCAACTTGGGTTGAAAAGTGCCAGAAAAGTACAGCCATTCAGACAGCATGCGAGGAGCAGGAGTATTGACGTTTCGAGCATAAGCCCTTCATCAGGAATAAGGCTTGTAGCCCAAGGTGGCTGAGACATAAATGGGGCTGGGGCTGGGAGGAAGGTAGCTTGGAATGTGATAGGTCAATGAAGGTGGGGGTGAAGGTGATAGGTCAGAGAGGAGGGTGGAACGGATAGATGGAAAGGAAGATGGACAGATAGGACAGTTCAAGAGGGCAGCGCTGAGTTGGAAGGTTGGAACTGGGATAAGGTGGGGGGAAGGAAAATGAGGAAACTGGTGAAATCCACATTGGTCTCATGTGGTTGGAGGTCCCAAGGCAGAAGATGAGGCGTTCTTCCTCGAGGCATTGGGTGGTTATGGTTTGCCGGTGGAGGAGGCCCAGGAATTGCATGTCCTTGGCGAAGTGGGAGGGGGAGTTAAAGTTTCGGCCACAGGGCAGTGGGGGTTTATTGCATGTGCCCCAGAGATGTTCTCTAAAACATTCTGCAAGTCCTGTCTCCCAATGTAGAGGAGACCACATCAGGAGCAATGAATATAGTAGATGACATGTGTGGAAGTACAGGTAAATCTCTTGAAACATAGACTATCCTACTCCTCGGATGCTGCCTGACCAGCTGTTCTTTTCCAGCACCACACTTTTCAACCAAAGTTGATAGGGTTGTTAAGAAGGCATATGATATGTTGGCATTCATTTGTGTCATTGGTAAACCTACTAACCCACACTTCCACTTCTTCATCCAAGTCACTTATAAAAACTACGAAGAGCAGAGGCCCAAGAACAGATCCCTGTGGGACACCATCCACTACCACTCGCTGACTTCTTTCAGCCAGTCAATTCTATATCCAGACAGCCAAATTTTCCTGTATCCCATACCTCCTAACTTTCTGAATGAGCCTACAGTGTGGAACCTTATGAAATGCCTTACTGAAATCCAGAGACAGGGAAACCTCGATTATCCAAATATTAATTATCCAAATATCGAGTTATCAGAAGGAGATCTCGAAGTCCAGATAGAAACATTACATGAAAGAGCTGTTTCAACCCTAATCGCATCTTTTATTTATGCTGATTAAAATGATCTCTGCTGAGAATAGTCCTGGACATAGAGGGGAACCCAGGCACCGTCTCCAAATGACTGATCTCCCGCCCTCTCTGTCTCCCCCCACACTTTCCCTGGAGTTCTACATAGGGGTGAACCCTAAACCCCTTTTCCCCGGATATTCTCTCTAACATAGTCCCGTACAGGACAGAGGTGGAACTTGTCAGAAAGTTGCAGTTAAAAGGGTGTGTGTTTGTGTGTGTGCGCGCTATTTGGAGACTTACCCCAGAAAGGTATAAGCAGTCTTACTGTTGGTGTCCAGTTCAGCTGCCCCGAGGAGGTGGGTGGGGGTGGCAAGGTGGGCAGAGGCTCGGACGGAGGTCAGACAGTGGGTGGTGGCGGATGGGGGGGCAGTGTTGGACAGGGTTTTGAGAGCAAGTAGGGGGGTGGTGTTGGGGGCAGATGGGGGATGGTATTAGGGGGGCGATGTTGGGGGGCTGGCGGGGGCGATGTTGGATGGGGTTTTGGGGCTGGCGAGGGTGGTGTTGGGCGAGGGTGGGCAACTGTGTTGGGGGGTGGTGTTGGGGGCGGGTGGGGGATGGTGTTGGGGCGGTTTTGCAGGATGGTGTTGGGGGCGGGCGGGGGACAGTGTTGGGGGACGGTGTTGGGGGGCGGTGTTGGGCAGTGGGGTACTGTGTTGGGGGGGTGGTGTTGGGGGGTGGTGTTGGGGTTGGCAGAGAGACAGTGTTGGGTGGCTGGTAGGGGCGGTTTTGGATGGGGTTTTGAGGGCGGAGGGGTGGGGGGTGCGGGCAAAAGCTCACATGCCGTGTGCTGCTGCCTAGTCTGAACAGGGAGCAGACTTAATAGAAACTTCCCGAGTCCCAGAGGAAAGACATTGAATCGATTAACACAAAAATCAGTTATCCAAATGAAATAGTGCCCGCCCATCTCGTTTGGATAATCAAGGTTCTTCTGTCCACCACATCCACTGCTCGGCCTTTATCAACTTGTCTTGTCACATTCCCCAAGAACTCAATAAGGCTTGTGAGGCATGAACTGTCTCTCACAAAGCCCTGCTGATTATCTTTAATCAAACTGTGTTTATCCAGTTCTACAGGCCTTCCCTGAGTCTGTTTTATAAAGGACTAGGTGGAGAGTTCCAGCTGGGAAGGCCATTGCTTGTTACCAAAGGAACTAAAACCAAGCTCTACACGGAGATTAATTAGTGATTCCGCTGGACCTAATAGGATTATCACACCTCCCTAGTGGCATTGGGGATCTACCAACAGCACATGTACCACGGCACTTCATGAAGGCAGCTCATCACCTCCTTCTCAAGGGCAACTAAGAATAGATTGTCAATGTTCACCAGCCAGCGATGTCCATGTCCGTTGTGTGAATTAAAAAATTGTAATAATATTCTATTTGTTCCCATGCAGCCATTTTCACTATGTATGATTGTAAGAAACTTAATATTTATTGAATTCATTCTATATCAGAAAGGAAACTCAGGGTGAAAACAGTTCAAATTCAAAATTACAGGAAATGTAAAAGATGGAAAATTTTCCTCTATGTGCCATGTTACAACCTGATGTGCCTCAAAATATTTTCAAGACACTTGTCTTTCAATGTACATGCTTCGTAAGGTGTATAGTCCAAGGTGATCCACAGTTTTCAATCCGATATTTACTATCGATGAAGTCCTTAGACAATGATCATTTCCTATTGTGTACCTCAGCACCTGTACCTGTGTATTGCAATGTGCCAGTCCACAACACTTGGTCCAAGGACATCTCCTTCCACTGGAAAACCAGCAGAGCATTTTTTGTAGAGATGATGGTCCTCCACCTATGCTTGGTGTTTGTTTCAGTGTGTGTCCTTGTGACCAGCTCATGGAACACAGAGTCCTGCATCATAGAGTGGCTTGACCTGAACCTTGCCTCCAGAGTCCAGTTTAAACTGATTACAGATTGCCAACCAGTCTGCCCTTCCTAATGATCATTATAGACAAGTTTGAGGTGGTGGAGAGGTTAGTATAAATTTAGTATCAATCTGGAATTTTGGATGGTGTCTTTCTTGATAAGAATAAACACATCACAACATATTTATTCTTTTTTACCTAATCCATCTATTCAGAAATGTTGCTACACACAATGGAGCAAGTGTGACTTGAACCTGGGCCTCCTGGTCTCGGAATAGGGATATTATCACTGCATCACAAGAATACTGACCCACAACCTCTGGCTTAGGGTGCCAGTGCCTTATCCATTAGGCAACTAGGGACTTATAATCCTTTAACCTAGGGCACAAAGCTGCGAACTTTATGTTGAAACATAAAGGAACCACTCATGTGACCAAAATTCCATTAAACCTATTAATACTTTATATTTTCCACATACATTTTGTTAATTTAAGTGGTCATGTAAATCGAAAACAAAATCTGAATTGGGTTTATTTTTGGTCAAGTTGACACATCATTCTGAATAACTGCTATGTTCCTTATAATAGGTTGATATTGTGATCATTGAATTTCAAAGTAGCCGGATAATATCCCCATGAGTCAATTGCTGACTATTTTCAAACTCCAAGAACAGATGGTTGTTCCCTTTCTTTTGTACTGGTTTTCAAAGGTTTGAAATAATGTTTTCTTTTGGCTCAGCTTGCAACTGATGGTCTGTGAACATTAGCATTTCAAGAAAGTTGTTTATTAAGTGCAACCTCTCATATACAAACATGTTTGACCTTCACTGAGTTTCTAAATTAAATTCTGAGCGAAAAGTTAAAAGGGAATTTAATAGAACTGTGCTTTTAACAGAGCAGAACTGTGACACAAGTTAGCTTCTAACATTTTAGCATTTTTGGTCTATTCGCAGAGATTTATAACAAGGTTGGGACTTCCAGCTATGACAGCTGCCATTCTCATATAAAAAAAATCAATAGGACACATGTCACACCTTAAATTACTTGATCTATCACTCACATTATAACAGAGCCTTGCATCGATCATGCAGGGTCTTGATTTAACTGCGGTAAAATGAACACCTTGTTTCAATGAATAAGTACTTCATTCTACACAACAGAGCAAAAAAAAGTGAACAGTTATAAAATGATTCATTAATTAGTATCCATTTTATGTTAAATAAATATTGATGTGGGCCTTTTTATGATAATCCCTATGGTTGAACAGCTTACTGTAACTTGCTGTTGAAGCTTGAGCATGAAGAAAGACACAGTTGGATAAGATATATGAAACCCAATGTAGGCAGTCCCTGGGTTGTGAACAGGTTCTGTAATGGAGTATGTTGAAAAGGCGACTTGTAGGCAACTTGGAACACAATGCCATTTGCAAGTACAGAAATTGTTTGTATATTGGATCTTTAAAATTACACCCCATGTGAGACTGTATTCGAAAATATGAGCATCTGTGATTCAACTGTTGATAACTCGGGGACCCTCTGAATAAAATTGGCATTAGGGAACCTAATGAGACAATGGCCTGGATATTCCAATGACCATTGATGTTTTGGAATTATGCTGACTACAGTTGGGCGGTATGGTGGCACAGTGGTTAGCACTGCTGCCTCACAGCGCGAGACAGCTGGGTTCAATTCCCGCCTCAGGCAACTGACTGTGTGGAGTTTGCACGTTCTCCACGTCTCTGCGTGGGTTTCCTCCGGGTGCTCCGGTTTCCTCCCACAGTCCAAAGATATGCGGGTCAGGTAAATTGGCCATGCAAAATTGCCCATAGTGTTAGGTGAAGGGATAAAGGTAGAGGTATGGTGGGTTGCGCTTCAGCGGGTCAGTGTGGACTTGTTAGGCCGAAGAGCCTGTTTCCACACTGTAATTAATCTAATCTAAAAAAAAGTTCTAAACCTCCACATACAGCAAACTCAATGGGCAAGTCTCTTCCTCTGGAAAAAAACCCCTTAACATAGGAGAATTTGAAAGATTCAATTTCCATTAACTTAATTATTACTCAGGCAAAGTGAGGCAAATAAAAACCTAGTCTTACTTCTGAGCAATTATTAAGCTGAAACCCAAATTACCACAGACACCCCAGATACACCTCTCCCAATCCCTTCCAGTCCCAGCACCACTGACAACAACCAACCCAAACAATTCCAGACCCATCTGGATCCAACATCTCCCTCTGCCAGAGGTCACCCCTTCATTTATTGGCCCTGACATCTTCCCTATTGCTGTCACCAGCCCGAACACCTACCCCATCTCTCCAAACCACCCTATGCACTCCAAAGTTTACCTGGCATCCTACCTACCTGGCAACCTGTTTATTTGGCTCTCTGGCACTGAACACTTGACATTCTACTACCCTGACACTCTACCCACCGAGCACTCATCCCTTATAACCATTAGGCAGAAGTGGATAATGCAGATGCTGGAGATTAGAGTCATGATTAGAGTGGTGCTGGAAAAGCACAACAAGTTAGGCAGCATCTGAGGAGCAGGAAAATCTATGTTTCAGGCAAAAGCACTTCATCAGGATTTTCCTGCTCCTCGGATGCTGCCTGACCTGCTGTGCTTTTCCAGCACCACTCTAATCTTGACTTCCCTTGAGCCAACTGCCATCCTAACACCACACTTACTTTACATTCTTAGCCTTTCATTGTAGCTGTCAATGTGACTATCTGGACACAAACCTCAGAACATGGCACAATGATTGCTGTGGTTTGAATTACCCTGACTACACTACATCATGAAGGAACTGTACTGATTTCAACTATTCTCTGCATTTCTGAAGAAACCAGAATCAGAACTCTCAGCTAAAAATGTGGACCTGAGAACTAATATAAAAGTGTATGAGACGAGTGACAAACTGACTGTGATTGGAACGTGGAACATCCAGGCCATTATGTTCAATCAGACCTGAATTGGTCAGAAGTAGCATATTGCAGAAAATTTAATCAGCCAGCGTGATTACCTGAAACATGTGCAAGGCTCCTTAAATATGAAGATCAGGATACTATGCTGGGTGTAGGATCTCAATTGTAAAGTTCAATTTGTAAAAGGGACAGAAGTGCCTAAATAGATCCTTAAAGTTTTCTGGAGGGAATGACTTTCAGACACCTGCATGCATCCTTCTCAGTCACAAGATCCTTTTGCAAATATTCCTCACATCTTACCCAGGGTCCTTTAGTTGGACCAGTGGCTTTTGTGGTCCAAAGTGATGCTTCTGTCTACCACCTCTTGTCATTTCACACCGATGGTATTGTGCATGGTGCTGGTGACCTATGTCTCACCACTGTTTCTAGCAGTGATAGACTGGGGTGGTTGAGGAGTGGCACTCCCAGCCACATCCTGTTCATTGAGTGGCGACCATCCCTATTACAGATATTGGCCGCCTGGCTCCAGGAGTTGCGGACCAATCAGATGTCTCGCACCTAAGCAGCCTCAGCAGTGCCACTGGAGGAAATGGCCACCTCTGGGACTGCTCCTGGATAAAGAACAAGCACCCTGACAACCAATGGAGTTAAAAGGTGCAGGGGAAAGTCAGACAGGCTCTAAAAAGGGGAGGTAAGTGCAGCCAGCATTCTGTGGGCTAATGAGTGTCTGAATATGGGAGTTCACCTGTTAGTCTACCCATGTGGCAGAGGACTCCCACCACTTATTAAATACCAGGAGAGGCAGAAGAGGTCATGCAGTTGGCTCAGTCGGGATCTGGATTGGAGTGCCATCTTCTGCTTTCCCTGTCACTTGCAGATGGCAAAGCGACATTGTGGCACAGACCCCTTTCTTTCCATACCATTATACAGTCATACCCTCTTCCAATCTCACCATAAGTGTCCTGGTAAAATTCTGGCCATTGCCCTCAGTTAACAAAATAGAAGGAAATAGAAAACTGGTATAGTTTGTAATCTAAAAGGGTGAGATCAAATGAACCACCTTCATCTGAATCAATCTTAAAATTTTGTAAGACCTCAGTTGCCCTCTTTCCCCCAGCACTGGAACAGCCATTGGTCAGTTCTTTTGCTGATCTCACTGACTGGAAGGACAGTAATGGAAATTTGCATGACCACATACCATTACTTAAAGCATCTCCAATCATGATCCTGACTGTCATTGCCTGGAAAATTGCAGTAAAGTATGTTTGCAACAGAATCACTGAGATATGTCCAGTTTGGCACAATCTAAAAAATAATCAGAAATCAGTTTTCATCCTTGAATCTGAAATATTCAAAATTAGATTCAGAACCACTTATGAGTCAGACCTGTACCTTTATACTGCATATTATTAGGGTTGGGGAATTAATGCTTGCCTAACTAATAATATCAAGATCAAAAATTATTGCTTCATTGAATAGCAAAAGTATCAGTTGGATAGGTCTGGCTGTGAAAAAGCTGCTTGGAAATCTTTTGTAATATTGTACTGACCACGGTTGGAATGATTTCTTTGACATTACAAATTAGGCAACAAATTTCTCATCAGAAACAGTGAGAGGTGTCTCTCGTATGAGTTCAAACAAGTTCCTACTTTGCAACTGTTGCTGGGGGTGCAGTGTAATTACAACTGCAATTACAATTGCTAGATTTGTGTTGTTGCAAAGAATAAATGACATGATTTTCCAGAATCAGATTGCAGTCTGACTCAGCAAGTAGGTTTGCAAATGTATAATACATTGGCAAACCAGATTTAAACAGTGCCCCTAAAGCTCCTGAATTAATAAGATGGATTTTACCAATGGGGATTGCTTTGCTCCAGGATGTGGAGAAGATGAGGTGGGTGAGGGGGTTGCTCATTTTCATCCTGTCACTATACCAGTGGCAACTTGGGAAGGTGAGGAACAGCCTTTCAACTTAAAGGCCAGTTGAACACTTGAGTAGCCTATTAAGAGCCCCTTTCCCTGCCACTGTCATTTTACTGTGGCGAAGAAACATCATTCAAACATGGCAGAGAGACCATTAAGTAAACCTTAGTGACTCTCAATGGGTACAATGTAGCTCTCATAAACAGGCACACTTTGACCTCTGGAGAAATACCCTAATGACAATAGTCATCTCCAGAGCAATGGAACCACCTACCCTCAGCAACATCTCCTACTCTTCTTTGGGACCTGCATAACTGGCTTCTGTGCACACACAACCTTACCTGGTAGCTGGGACACTATCTTTCCATTCCATTATCTTGTTCCCAATGCCAATTGTGGACACTACTCTTGTTAGCAGTATTGAAGCTTCTCAGATAGCAGCCTTTTGATTGATCAACAACTCCCACAGTGAGTAGATGCCATAACTCTAGGTTAGAGGTGACCTCTGACAAGATGGAACCCTGAATCTTGCAAGCTGTGAGAATCAAGTTGTCTTCTACCAGCTTTTAGTTCCTTCAACAGGATTTCTGATATTCATACAGCATTCAGCTCATTTTTAAGTTAAAAGGAATTGTTATTTCAACTAATATCGTTTCATTGCAGTACTGAGTGAATTCTGGGTAATCAGAATAATTTTCCCTGCATCAGTTTAACTCCATTCATAACCCTCCTGTCTCTGAAACAGAAAATGATGGCTGAGAAATTCATTTGCACAGTGTCAAATGGTGACACAACTCAAGAATGGCACATTGGCAGAGACCCATAGCACTGTGGGCTCTTGGGGAATTGAGTTCGGTCTGAAAAGCAGGGAGGCTCAAGTGTATCTTTCCACACTGTAAACATGCAGAGTAGTTCTGAGGGAGCATTGCGTTCTTTAAGATGAAATAATATTTGCAACTCATACTTAGTACAAATCTCTGACCCAGAAGGCCTGCACCAGTTTATTGCAGAAGATGTTTGTAACTAATAATCTTATGGACTCAGAGTGACCTTATTTGTCACATTTTCTCATCATAGAGAAGACAAGCTCCTGTCAATTGCCTGCATTCCATACATTTTGTGAAATGTAGGGGTTTCCTTGGGCAAAACCTACCTTATAATCTCTTACTATTCACTATGACATTAGTTTGACACAATACTGATATAGTAAGTGTAATGGTTATAGTTTTGGGCCAGTAATGTACAAGTTCTGATTTCAGAATTCACTATTACCAGGTATGAGTCTGAAATTAATCAAACTTTACTTCAAGGAAGACAACTGGATGCTGCCTGAACTGCTGTGCTCTTCCAGCACCACTAATCCAGAACTTACTGTGCATGTTTGGTCTGACCTATTTGCAACCTATGAGGTTGATTTATGCTCTTCATCATGCTCTTTGAAGTGCAGTAAATGCTGGAAGAAGGTTTGCTCCGCAGAGTCAGGTTTAATATGTGTGGGTTCGGCCAATACCACCAACATCTTGATAACACATTAAACCAAATCACTACTTTATAATAAGCAAATGACATGGGGAGGTGATGGTCTAGTGGTATTGTTACTGCTATAGCAATCCAGAAACCCAAAAGCAATGACATTTCATTTCAATAAAAATCTGGAATTAAAAGTCCAATGATGATCATGAAACCATTGTCAAGGTAAAAGCCACCTGGTTCACTCATGTTCTTTAGGGAAGGAAACTGCTGTCCTTACTTAGTCTGGCCCACAAGTGACTCCAGCCAATGCCGTTGACTTTTAACTGCCCTCTGAAGTGGCTATTAAGCCACTCAGTCACATTAACTACTAAAAAATGGTGAAGGAATGAAAGTGGATGCACTACCTGACATTGACTAAGGCATCAGAAATGACAATGGCAAACTCAGCCCTGTCAATCCCACAAGGTCCTCCTTACAAACATCTGGGGGCTGGTGTCAAAATTTGGAGAGCTGTCTCACAGACTGGTCAAGCAAAACCCTGACATACTCATGTTCACAGAATCAAACCTTATAGACAATGTTCCAGACACCACCACCATCATCCCTAGTTATGTCCTTTTGCATTGATAGGACAGGCCTAACAGAGGTGGTGGTCTTGTGGTATCCAGTCAGGAGGGAGTTGTGCTGAGAGTCCTCAACATTGACTCCGGACCCCATGATGTTTCGTGGCATCAGCTCAAACTGGGGAAAGGAAACCTTGTTCTAATTACCATGTATCATCTTCCCTTACTGAATAATCAGTATCCTCGTCCCTCGGCTGATGAATCAGAATTCCTCCATGGTGAACAGCAAGTGGAGAAAACACTTAAGGAAGCAGGGGTGCAGAATGTACTCTGGACGGGATCTCAATGTCCTCAACCAAGAGTGGCTCAAAGTTACCATTGCTGACTGAGCTGACCGAGCTTTACAGGATAAAGCTGGTAGATTGGATTTGTGGCAGTTAGTGATAGAACCAACAGGAAGGAAAAAATGTATTTGAATTATCCTCATCAATCTGCTACTGTAGATGTATTTGTCCATGTCAGCATCAGTGAGAGTGATGAACACAGAGTTCTTGTTTTCACATTGAGAATACCCTCCATCGTGTTGTGTGGCACCGTCACAGTGTTAAATGGAATAAACCAAACACATCCAGTAACTCATCCATGAGGCACTGTGGACCATCAGCACCAGCTGAAATGTATACCAACACAAACCACACAATTATGGCCTGGCATATCCCCCACTGTACCATTACTATCAAGTCAGGAGATCAATTCTAATTCAATGAAAAGTGCATGAAGGCATGCCAGGAGCAAGATAGCATACCTAAAATGAGGTGTTAACCAGGTGAAGCTACAAAATAGGGCTATTGCGTGCCAAACAGCATGAACAGCAAATAACAGACAGAGCCAAGTGATTTCACAACCAACAGATCAGATCTAAGCTCTGCAGTCCTGCCATAGGTAGCAGTGAATGGTTGTGGACAATCAAGTGGGAGAGGAGGCTTCGTAAACATCTCCATCCTCAGGCATGGGTGAGCCAAGCACATCAGTGCAAAACTTAAGGCTGAAGCACTCGCAACAATCTTTGGCCATAAGTGCCAAGTGGATGATCCATATCGGCTTCCTCCAGTGGTCCATAGCATCACAGATGTCAGTCTTCAATCAATTCAATTCACTCCACTAATATCAAACAGTTGGAGGCACTGGGTACTACAAAGACGCTGGGTCTTGACAGCATTCCAGCAGTAGTACTGCAAACTTATGCTCTGAACTTGACACACATGAAGGCAAGCTGTTCCAGTACAGTAGTTAAAATACTGGCAACTACCCAACAATGTGGAAAATTGCCCAGGTATGTCCAACCCAGCCAATTACCACCCCATCACTCTAGACTTGATCATCAGTAAAATGGTGGAAATTGACATCAGCAATATCTATCAAGCAGCATTTCTGAGCAGTAACTTGCTCACTGATGCTCAGTTCATGTTCCATCCAAGCAACTCTGCTTCTGATCTCATTGGTCCAAACATGGATAAAAGAGCTGAATTTCAGAGGTGAGGTGAAAGTGACAATCCTTGACATCAAGGCCACATTTGATCAGGTGTGGCATTATGGAGCTCCATCCAATCTATAACCATAGGAAATCTGGGGTAAACTCTCCACTGGCACAAGGGAAGATGATTGCAGTCATTAGAGGTCAGCCATCTCATTTCCAAGACCTCATGTAGGCATTCCTGAGGGTTCTGCCCTTGGCCCAACTTTCAGCTATGTCATTAAGGATTTTTCTTCCACCATAAGGTCAGAAATGGGGATGTCCACTGCTGAATGCACAATATTCAGGACCACTCATGACTCCTCAGATACTGAAATAGTCCATTCCCAAATGTAACAAGATCTAGACAATATTGAAGTTTGGGCTAACAAGTAGCAAATAACATTCACATCACAAAAGTGTGAGGCAATAATCTTTTCTGACAATAGAGAATCTAAGCATAACCACTTGGCATTCAGTGGCATCACTATCACTGAATCTTCCACTATCCACTGAATCTTGCCACCCAGGTAAGTAGTGCTGTGAAGAAGGCATATGGTGTACTGGCTTTTATTGGTAGAGGAATTGAGTTCCGGAGTCCTGAGGTCATGTTGCCGTTGTATAAGACTCTGGTGCGGCCGCATCTGGAGTATTGTGTGCAGTTTTGGTCGCCATACTATAGGAAGGATGTGGAGGCACTGGAACGGGTGCAGAGGAGGTTTACCAGGATGTTGCCTGGTATGGTAGGAAGATCGTATGAGGAAAGGCTGAGGCACTTGGGGCTGTTTTCATTGGAGAAAAGAAGGTTTAGGGGTGACTTGATAGAGGTGTACAAGATGATTAGGGGTTTAGATAGGGTTGACCATGAGAACCTTTTTCCACGTATGGAGTCAGATATTACGAGGGGACATAGCTTTAAATTAAGGGGTGGTAAGTATAGGACAGATGTTAGGGGTAGATTCTTTACTCAGCGAGTCGTGAGTTCATGGAATGCCCTGCTAGTAACAGTGGTGGACTCCCCCTCTTTATGGACATTTAAATGGGCATTGGATAGGCATATGGAGGAAAGTGGGCTAGTGTAGGTTAGGTGGGCTTGGATCGGCGCAACATCGAGGGCCGAAGGGCCTGTACTGCGCTGTATTTTTCTATGTTCTATGTTCTATCAATATCTTGGATGTTTACAATTGACCATAATTGAATTGGACTAGTCACATTTAAGTGGTGTATCAGATCAGCAGGCCAGACCCTACAATTTTGAAGCATGTAACACACCTCCTGACTCTCCAAAGCCTGTCCACTAGTTAGAAGGCACAAATCACTGGGAGAGTGCAGCTGCAACAGCACTGAGGAATCTTGACACCATCCAGGATAAAGCCTCCTGTTTGAAAGGCAACACATCTACAAACATTCAGTGTCTTCAACTGATGCCAGTTACAGCAGTGTGCACCATTCACAAAATTCATGACAGAATTTCACCAAAGCTCCTTCGACAGCATCTTTCAAAGCTATGGCCTTTACCATTCAGAAAGACACAAACAGCAGATACAGTTGAACACCACCACTTGCAAGCTCTGCTCCAAGCCACTCACCATCCAAAATTAGAAATATACTGCCATTTCTTCAGTGTCACTGGGTCAAAGTCCTGGAATTCCTTCCATTATGGCCCTATGGGTGTACTTACACCAAATGTACTACAGCGGTTTAAGAAGGCATCTCATCATCACCTTTTCAAGGGCAACCAGGGATGGGCAATAAGTGTTGGCCCAGCCAGCAGTGCGCACATCCAGTGAGTGAATTTTTTTAAAAACTGACAAGACGCTATTAACTTTTATTGTTACTCTGAATCCATAATCTGGATTTGATGATAGAATATCTTCTTTCCTTGCAAGCTATTTTCTCATAATCAAAAACTAGAATGAAATGGATTTTATCTAATCTAACCTGCACCTAATGCCTGGTTCTGCCACTCATCACACCATCTATTTGCTTTCTATTCCTGGTCTTTTGCTCTTACCTATTTACTTGTACTGACAACAGCAAAAGAATTTAACATCAGGGATTCGGAAGCTATGCCATTTTTAACTTTCTGTGAGTCAATGCGTTTTGAGAAAGTCAAAAAAGACCCTTGAGTGCAGCACTGCATTGTCACATTTGCTGCATGTATGCCCTGAATGCTTTAATTTTGTATTTACCTAGTCAGTAGCAGAAACATTACAGAAGGCAAGAAAAGCCAAAACCACTGGCAGAGGATGAGGGAACAAGTGGAAATTCCAGAGGAATGTCCTTCCACAACTTTCAACTCTTTCCAAGAATCTGAACCTGATCCCAATATGCAGTCACTAGTAGTCAGAAATTTCAATCATATCCAGATTTATTTGACTATATTAAAGTAGGAAAAGTAAAAGAATAAAGAAAACAATTAGCATTCAATTTTTTTCAGATTGAAGATTAAAAATGTTTGCAAAATTCCGTACACAGAAAGAATCAAAATGTATATCAACATTTTCACATCAGTAAGTGGTCCGTTTGTGTTTCATACAGATTGCAGTTAGCAGATATCGACACGCAATTTTCTTGCTTCAGTTTAGAGTGTGGGAACATGTCTAACTGTTACTGAGAATAGCTTCTGGAGTGTGCAAAGGTTTCAGCCACTTCCTGACCTGATTAAAAACACTCCTCAGACGATTGTAATAATGTATGGGAACCTTACAGTGAGAAGCTGAGGTTAGAGCTGAAATGACTGTTTACCAATCAGTTTGTTTCACTGATGCAGACAGATATTGAAAGGTTCAAGAGTTCATAGTCTTTAACATACCTTAACTTGAAATTGTACAGAAAAGGAGAAATTTTTCTGCAGGGATCTTGATTGGACTATGAACATTTTGTTACCATAGAAACATAATTTTGCATTTTAAAGGAAGCAATTTAAGGGAAGAGAGCCTTGTAGTTTAGTTGCCCAGTTCAATTTTCAATGATAATGTTTTAGCTGGAAATTCACATTAATTAGCAGCATAGATTACAGCATTTGCCCCAGTGGACGAATTGGATGCAATGCATATTGTAAGGTAAGACTGTTGCCTTTTTATTTATTTTCAATATTTAAATATAATTTGTAATTATTTAAAAATTCTTCTTCTTAACTGTAGTTTACTCTATCCTTCAGTTCTGCTGTCTAAAGTGAAGCTGATATTTCAGATAACTTTTGTGTCTCCTCATTTGCTGCTTTCTACCTTAAACTCCATGTTCCTTGCCCAAGCTACTGTTCCTTTAATGCTCCAACTAAATGATCGTCCTTCATGTCTGAGCTTGAACAGTGAGGTCGATGGGCAACTCAAGCATGGGGATTTCAAAGACTAATCCAATATCAATCAATGCCCGCATGAGTTTACTTTTCAACAACACTCAATAGATAGTTGGCAGGTACTTGTTAGGCTAACCTCAGACAGAACAGCAACAGAACTGCAACTGCTTCAACTCAGTATTCCTTCCTATGGAGTGGGCAAAGAAACATAATCAACCATTCAATAATAAGGGGTACTGAGCTGAAACAACTCTGTTGCTGTTTTGCCTGAAACTAGCTTAACATGTACAACACTAATTGGGGAAATAGTAAAATCTCGTATGTATACATATCATATATTCCATTCTCTCACTGATAATAGAAACATAGAAAATAGGTGCAGGAGTAGATCATTTAGCTCTTCAGCCCTACACAACCACTCAATATGATCATGGCTGATTATGCAATTTGATATACCACTCCTGTTTACTCTCCATACCCCTTGATCCCTTTAGCCACAAAGGCCATGTCTAACTCTGTCTTGAATATATCTAACAATTGGCCGCAACAGCTTCCTGTGGGAAAGAATTCCACAGGTTCACAACTCTCTGAGTGAAGAAACTCTTCCTCATCTCACCTTTTTTCTTAGACTGTGACCCCTAGGTCTGGACTGCCCAACATTGGAAACATTTTTCTCTCATCCAGCCTGTTCCGTCCTGTCAGGATTTTTTTAAGTTTCTATGAGATTCCCCCTCATTCTTCGAAATTCCAGTGAGTACAAGGCGAGTTGATCCAAGCTTTCTTCATATGTTTAGTCCTGCCATCCCGGAAATCAATCTGGTGAACCTTCACTGGACTCCTTCAATAGCAAGGATGTCCTTCCTCAGACTAGGAGATCAGAACTGAGCACAATATTCAAGGTTTGGCCTCACCAAGTTCCTAATAACTGCAGCAAGACATCCTTACTCTGATACTCAAATCCTCTCACTATGAAGGCCAGCATGCCATTAGCTTTCCACACCGCCTGCTGCACCTGCATGCCAATCTTCAGTGACTATTCCACCATGACACCTATGCCTCATTGCATCTCACTTTTACCTAAACTTTCACCATTCAGGTAATAATCTGACTTCCTGTTTTTTGCGACCAAAGTGGATAATCTCACATTTATCCACATTATATTGATTTTGCCAAGTATTTGCCCACCCAGCCGCTTGTCTGAGTCACCCTGCAGCCTCTTAGCATCTTCCTCTCAGCACACGCTGCCACCCAGCTTAGTGCCATCTGCAAATTTGGAGATATTGCATTCAACTCCTTCGTCCAAATTGTTAATGGATATTGTAAACAGCTGGGGTTCCAGCACTGAACTCTGCAGTACCCCACTCATCACTACCTGCCACTCTGAAAAGAAACTGGTTATCTAATTCTCTGCTTCCAAACGTCAACCAGTTCTCTATCCATATCAATACATTTCCCCCTAATAGCATGAGCTTTAATTTTGCTTATGAGCACCAAAACATCTTTCCATTTTTTATAACTTAGAAACGTTTTATGCCTTAATGTACCATAAGTCAATTCTAACCAGTTTTAATAAGCTGTGTGATGTGAATTTGTACCACTGTGACTGTAAGGGTATAGTCAATCATAGACAGACTGTGAGACTATAAGAAATAAAAGTAGAAATAGGCCCTTCAGCCCATCATGTCTGTTCTGCCATTAAATGGCTGAAGTGAAAATTCTCAACTCCATTTGTGCCCATTCTCTTTGATTCCCTTCCTGATTAAAAATGTGTCAATCCCAGCCTTGAATATGGAAGAAGCAGTAAAATACAGAGCAAATAGCCTCAGCACCCCAGGTGAAATTACAGACAGATTCAGATTTTGTTTTATTCATTCAGAACATGTGAGCATTACTGGCCAGGCCCACGCTCTCCAATTGCCCAAAGGGCAGTTGAGAGCTAACCACATTGCTATGGGCCTGGAGCCATATGGAGACCAGATTGGGTAAGAATGGCAGTTTCCATCCATGAAGGACATTAGTAAGTCAGATAGGTTTTCCTGACAATTGCCAACTGTTTCATGGTCATCATTAGACTCTTAATTCCAGACTTTTTAAATTGAATTCAAATTCCACTATCTGCTATGGTGGGATTCAAACCCTAGGTCCCCGTAACATTACCAGGGTCTCTGGATTAATAGTCTAGTAATAATATCACCAGGCCATTCCCTCCTTATTGTTCTTTTGATTATCCTCTAAATCTTGACTAATTGACTAATATTCAGAAAATTGTAAGGTATATTTTCACCTATATCATCAATGGAAGGAAAATTGTTTGGGTTTCGTAACAGGCAGGCAATCACTGACCCTGCAGTGAAGTTAAAATGTTACCTTTTCTATGCAACAAAGAGTTGATAATTTCCAAATCACAGTGCTTGGTTCAAACATACAGACCAATTCTTTGTAATTTGGGTTTCTCCCAGCTTTCCAGTTTCTAACCACCTTTTATTATTTTTCAGAGATAACCTCTTAACCTCTTTCAATTCCTGCTAAAGGGAACTGGGATAAGACTAATTCCTGAAGTTGATCATTAATCTGACATTTCTCAAATAATCTTGATTCCTGACTGAGGATGAATTAGATCAAAATTCAGTTTAACTGACATTAGCATGTCATGGAATAAGTTGTTGTTTGTAATGCCTGTTCACTCTAATGATGCAACCCTTTTAGAGAGTAAATTTGCCTACAAATGTAGATTATTAAAACACAGAAAAGAAAGTAAGTTGAGATGTCCTTGTGGTAATACTACAAAGAGCTACAGAACACGGGCGGCACGGTGGCACAGTGGTTAGCACTGCTGTCTCACAGCACCAGAGACCTGGGTTCAATTCCCGCCTCAGGCGACTGACTGTGTGGAGTTTGCATGTTCTCCCCGTGTCTGCGTGGGTTTCCTCCGGGTGCTCCGGTTTCCTCCCACTGTCCAAAGATGTGCGGGTCAGGTGAATTGGCCATGCTAAATTGCCCGTAGTGTTAGGTAAGGGGTAAATGTAGGGGTATGGGTGGGTTGCGGGTCGGTGTGGATTTGTTGGGCCGAAGGGCCTGTTTCCACACTGTAAGTCTAATCTAAACAACTGTTAGGTCATTTATTTTACTTTGAAGAATTTCCAGTGTCAGATTAGTTGAGTAAGAACTAAAGTACACCTTGACAGTCACCCCGACTTTGTTTCTCAGTAATTCTTAGTAAAGCTGCAAACTCGAATTTTTAAATCTTTAAGCTTGGAAATGTTTGGTGTGACCAACAGCAAGGGGAATTATTGGTGCCCTTTTGACCACTCTGCCAGTTCACCCTCTAAAGATAGTGACGTATCCAACAGCAAATGTCACTGTCTCACAGTAATTGGTTGGGTTGGATTTTTGAGTACAGGACATGCCTGGGCAAATGTTGTTCAAATGAACAGTTTTTCCCAAGGTCACATCAGTTTCTGGAACACGTCTTCAATACTGTTGCTGAAATGTTGTCAGGACCTATAGCCTTTGCAGTGTCCAGTGTCTCTAATAGTTTCTTAATATCACCGAGATGAATCCATTGTCAGTTGTCAGAAAAAGCCCATCAGGTCCACTAATGTCCTTCAGGGAAAGAAATTGCCATCTTTACCTGATCTGGCCTATATGTGACTCCAGATCCACAACAACATGGGCAATTAGGGATGGACATCTTCATCCCATGAATGATTAAAAAAAAATTAGAATGAATCGAATTGGGTGGATTACATCATTCGAGATTCTGGGAACCTCTATAGGGGACTGAGTTGCATCATACACTCGGCACCTCCGGCTGAAAATTGCTGCGAGTGTTTCAGCCTTATCTTTTGCACTGATGTGCTGGGCTCTTCCATTATTGAGGATGGGGATATTTGTGGATCCTTCTCTTCCAGTGAATTGTTTAATGTCTCCCACCATTCATAATTAGATGCAGCAGGACTGTAGAGTTTAGATCTGATCTGTTGGTAATGAAATCGTCTAACTCTGTCTTGCTGCTTAGCTTAAATTAGACTTACAGTGTGGAAACAGGCCCTTCGGCCCAACAAGTCCACACTGACCCGCCGAAACGAAACCCACCCATACCCCTACATTTACCCCTTACCTAACACTATGGGCAATTTAGCATGGCCAATTCACCTGACCTGCACATCTTTGGACTGTGGGAGGAAACCGGAGCACCCAGAGGAAACCCACGCTGACACGGGGAGAACGTGCAAACTCCACACAGTCAGTCGCCTGAGTCGGGAATTGAACCCAGGTCTCAGGCGCTGTGAGGCAGCAGTGCTAACCACTGTGCCACCGTGCCGCCCACAAAGGCTTACACATAGTCCTGTGTCGTAGCTTCATCAGGTTGACACAACATTTTTGGTGTGTCTGCTGCTGCTCCTGGCATGCCCTCCTGCAATCTTAACTATCATTGAATTACACCCAGACCCATTCCCCTACCCCTAATACTCTACATTTCCCCTGACTTATGCACCTAAGCCTACACATCCCTGAGCACTATGGACAATTTAGCATGTCCAATTTATCTAACTGGCACATCTTTAGACTGTGTGAGGAAACCAGAGCACCTGGAGGAAACCCACACAGACACGGGGAGAATGTATAAACCTTACACAGACAGTCACAATATTTTGCATACTCTTCTATTACCCTGATTTACTTATGTAAGGTATTATTTGTCAGGTTAGCATGCAAAACAATACTTTTCACTGTGTCTCAGTACTTTTGATAATAATAAATCAAATCATATCAAATTAAGTCATTGAACCAGGGTTCATTTATGTTGCCATATTACTAGAAGAATGTGGAGACTTTGGAAAGGATGCAGAAGAGGTTTATCAGGATGCTGGCTGGATTAGACAGTGTGAGCTATAAGATTAGATGAGAGTGGTGCTGGAAAAGCACAGCAGGTCAGGCAGCTGGGAAGATCAAGGAGTAGGAAAATCAATGGAATTCCTGATGAAGGTCTTTTGCTTGAAACGTCGAGTTTCCTGTTCCTCGGATCCTGCCTGACCTACTGTGCTTTTCCAGCACTACTCTGATCTAAACTCTGGTTTCCAGCATCTGCAGTTCTCACTTTTGCCTAGTATGAGTTATAAGGAGAGACTAAAAAACTTGAGTTGTTTTCTCTGGAGTGGCGGAAGCTGAGGAGAGACATGATAGAAGTCTATAAAATTATGAGATGCATAGATAAGGTTGATGATCAGAATTTTTTTCCCAGAGTTGGAATGTCAAATATAAGGGGCTGTGTAATTAAGGTGAGAAAGAGAAAGTTCAAAGAAAATGCGAGGGGCAATTTTTTTTACACAGAGTGGTAGAAGTCTGAAGAACGCTGCCAGGATGGTGGTAGAGGCAGATACAATAGGGGTGTTTAAGGCACTTTTATATAAGCATATGAATATGCAAGGACTAAAGCGATATGGACCAAGGCAGACAGAATGGATTAATTTAATTTGGCATCATGTTTGGCATAACATCGTGGGCCAGTGGGCCCATTCCTGTGACGTACTGTTTTATGTTCTATGTGGTTGGTTTTTGATTTGACATCATGATGTTGCAGAATGCAGCCACGTGCTGTATAAATGCCCAGTCTGAATTGCTAGATCTGTTCAAAGTCTAACCTATTTAGTGCCACATCTAGCGACAGTGTCTCACAGCACAATGTAAGATACTCCCAATGTAAAGACAGGATTTTATTTCTATAAATGTTATGCTCTGTTCGTTATTACCATTACTGTCATGTATAAGTGCATCTGTGCAAGATAGATTGGTGAAGCTGAGGTCAAGTATGTTCGTTCCATCACCATCTGATGCAGACTCAGTCTTGCAGCTTTGTCCTTTAATACTCAACCAATTTTGTCAAGAGTGGTGCTGCCAAGCCAGCAATGTGAGGACATTGCTGAGCCCATCCATTGTGTCCTCCACTACAGTAAGGAGTATGAATTCATCAGTGAAGTGGACAAGGTGGGGAGGTTGTTGACTTGTTAGGCTATTTCAGAGGACAGTTAAGAGTTAAGGATATTGCTGTAGGTCTGGAGTCATATGTAGGCCGGAACAGATTAAAATGACAAGTTCCGTCTTAATAAACAACATTAGGTGATTTTTTTTAATGACAAACTACAATGATTTTGTGGATTTTTAATTTCAGACATTTTTTATCACATATGATAGTTCTTTCTGCCCAGGAATCAGTTGATTCAGTTTAAACTCAGTTAATTTCTTGAAGATGTCAAAATCACTTCTATCTCAAATCTCAGAAAAAACACTACAACTTATAATATCCGGGATATTCTTCATATCACTCCATTTGGCAGAAAATCTGGAGAAATAACATAATTGATCACTCACATCATTTCTTCAGGATATTCTGATCAACTCAGGAATTCAAAAGAAGCCTTGTGGAAATTATTTCTGTTGATCTTTATGTTTTGCAAGATAATTATGGATTAAACATGCCACATTAGTTCATTTTCTAGAACTGGCCAATACAGCATCCACGGATCAATGAATTCAATACCCGCTGTGACATCGAACACTTCTTCCCCTGCCTCCGCCTCCCGGCTTACTTTTTCCACCAAGATTCCCGGCTACCCTCCAAGGACCCCTTGCAGGTTAGATTAGATTAGTTACAGTGTGGAAAAGTCCACACCAACCCGCCGAAGCGAAACCCACCCATACCCCTACACTTACCCCTTACCTAACACTACGGGCAATTTAGCATGGCCAATTCACCTGGCCTGCTCATCTTTGGACTGTGGGAGGAAACTGGAGCACCTGGAAGAAACCCACACAGACACGGGGAGAATGTGCAAACTCCACACAGTCAGTCGCCTGAGGTGGGAATTGAACCCGGGTCTCTAGCGCTGTGAGGCAGCAGTGCTAACCACTGTGCCACCGTGCCGCCCCCTTCTTCTGCCTCCAACACACCCCATCCACCTGGACACCTCGTGCCGGTCCGTTACCTGCCTTCAATCTATTTATTTCCAACTGCCACAAGGACATTAACCACCTCAACCTGTCCAGCCCCCATCAACCACTCCAACCTCTCACTCTCACAATGCACAGCCCTCCACTCCAACCCCAACTCACCATCAATCCAGCAGACAAGGGGGGTACGGTGGTAGTTTGGAGCACTGACCTCTACACCGCTGAAGCCAGGCACCAACTCAAAGATACTTCCTCCTACTCGATTACGACGTCATCCCCTCAACACCAAACCATTATCTCTCAGACCATACACAACTTCATCACCTCAATGAATCTCCCACCCACAGCTTCCAACCTCATTGTTTGGGAACCCCACACCGCCTGGATCGACCACCTACCCAAGATCCATAAGCCTGACTATTACAGCCAATCCATCATCTTGGCCTGCTCCTGCCCCACTAAACTCATCTCCACATACCTTAATACTGTCCTATTCTCCCCTAGTCCAGGAACTCTCCACATACATTCAGGTCACCACCCATGCTTTCCACCTCCTCCAAGACTTTCATTTCCCTGGCTCCCAACACCTCATCTTCACCATGGACATCCAATCCCTATACACCTCCATCCGCCATGACCAGGGCCTCCAAACCCTCAGTTTCTGACTCTCTCGATGTCCCCACCAGTACCCTTCCACTGAAGCTCTCAGTCGTTTGGCTGAACTGGTCCTCACCCTCAATTTCTCCTTTGAATGCTCCCCCCTGGTCCAGATGAAAGAGGTAGCCATGGGCACCCGCATGGGCTCAAGCTATGCCTGTCTCTTTGTTGGTTACATGGGACAGTGCACCTTCCATAGTTACACTAGCAGCATTCCCCACCTCTTCCTTCACTATATCGATGACTGTATTAACACCACCTCCTGCTCCCATGAGGAGGTTGAACAATTCATCAACTTCACCAACCCATTCCACCCTGACCTTACGTTCTGCTGGACTATCTCAGACACCGTCCTCCCCTTCCTGGACCTCTCCATTTCCATCAATGGTGGCCAACTCAACACTGACGTTTTCTACAAATCCACCAACTTCCACTGTTACCTACGCTACACCTTCTCCCACCCTGCCGCCCGCAAAAATGCTATCCCTTATTCCCAATTCCTCCGCCTCCGTTGCATCTGCTCCCAGGAGGACCAGTCTCACCACAAAACACACCAGATGGCCTCCTTCTTTAAAGACCGCAATTTCCCCTCCCATGTGGTTGAAGATGCCCTCCAGTGCATCTCATCCACTTCCTGCACCTCCACCCTCGAACCCCACTCCTTCAACCGCAACAGGGATAGAACACCCCAGTCCTCACCTTCCATCCCACTAACCTCCATATACATTGTATCATCCCTACTATTTCTGCCACCTACAAATGGACCCCACCACCAGGTATATATTTACCTCCCCAGCCCTATCTACTTTCCGTAAACACCTTTGCCTCTGCAACTATCTCGTCAGGGTCACACGCCCCCACCAATCCACCCTCCCCTCCTGGCACTTTCCCATGCCACCATAGAAATTGCAAAACCTGTGCCCACATCTCCCCCTCACTTCCATCCAAGGCCCCAAAGGAGCCTTCCACTTCCATCAGAGTTTTACCTGCACTTTCACACATCATTTATTGTACCGCTGTTCCAGATGAGGTCTCCTCTACAATGGGGAGACAGGATGCCTACTCGCAGAGCACTTCCAATCCAGGACACCTGCACCAACCAACCCCACTGCCCCAATGGCTCACCACTTCAACTCCCCCTCTCAATGTGCCAAGGACATGCAAGTCCTGGGCCTCCTCCATCACCACTCCCTAACCACCCAATGCCTGCAGGAAGAATGCCTCATCTTCCACCACAGGACCCTCCAACCCCATGGGCATCACTGTGGATTTCACTAGTTTCCTCATTTCCCTTCCTCCCCATCTTATCCCAGTCCCAACCTTCTAACCCGCCACTGCCCTCATGACCTGTCCGACTTGTCCATCTTCCTTCCCGGCTATCCGCTCCACCCTCCCCTCCGACCTATCACCATTGCCCCACTTCCATTTACCTATCACACTCTCAGCTACCTACTCCCCACCCCCCAGCCACACCCCCATTCTCCTCCCATTTATCTCATCACTCCTTTAGCTCACAGCCTCATTCCTGATGAAGGCTTTTGCCCGAAACATCGATTCTCCTGCTCCTCGGATGTTGCTTGACCTGCTGTGCTTTTCCAGCACCACACTCTTGACTCTTGATCTCCAGCATCTGCAATCCCCACTTTCTCCCAAGTCAGCATCCAATTACGTTCTTCAATAACAGCCACATTTGTTCACAGGCAAACTAAAATTCAAATCCATAAACTGACCACTGTATGTGAAAACTGTATTCATTCATCTTCAGCTGCTTCATCAATGACCTTGCCTCTATCATCATGGATAGGGATGTCCGCTGATGATTGCACAATGAACAGCATCATTTGTGACTCGTCAGGTACTAAACAGTCTGTGTCCATATGCAGTCAGACCTGCAGAACATTCAGGCTTTGGCTGACAAGCAACAAGTAACGTTGATGCCAAAGTAGTGCCAGACAGTGATCACTTCCAACAAGAAAGAATCTAACTATCACCCATTGACATTCAATGGCATTACCATCATTGAATCTTCCACATGAATGTCCTGGTGATTTCCATTGACCAGAATCTTAACTGGATCAATCTATAAATACAATGTTAATGTTTGGTGTTCTGAACAAGAGTCAAACTGGACTTGAAATGCTAACCCTGTTTGTCACTTCACAAATGCTCAGACTTACTGAATCCAGCGCTTTCAGTTACTTTTTCACATTTGCAGCAATGCAATATTTTATTTTCATTTGTATACTTTACTGTGAGCAAGACAGGGACTAAGAATTCTATGGTGAGTAACTCATCTCCTGACTCCCCAAGGCCTGTTCACTATCTACAAGGCACAAGTCAGGAATTTGATGTAATACACTTCACTTGCCTGGATGAGTGCAGCCCGAACAGCACTCAAGAATCTCAATGCAATTCAGATAAATGCAGCCTACTTGACGGGTACCTTGTGCACGACATTTAACATTCACTCCCTCCACCAGCAATGCACAGTTGCAATAGTGTATACTAGCTGAAAGATGCACGACAGTAATGCTCAACACCCCTGAAACCTACGATATCTACCACTGAGAAGGAAGACATCGGGTGTTGCGTGGCAACACTATCTCCTGTAGGTTCCTCCCCAGGCCACGCACTATCCTGACTTGGAACTATATAGCTGTTCCTTCACTGTCATTCCATCAAAATCTTGCAACTTCCTCCCTAAAAACAGGGTGGATGTATCTATATCTATATATTGCTGAGATTCAAGAAATTGACCCACCACTCCTTTTTCCAGAGCAATAAACCATGCAAAATAAATGGTGGCTAGCCAGTGACACTAACACTTTGTAAAGCAAAAATAAATTTAGGAACACTTGGTAAAATCTGGGGACTAAGCATCCTGGGTGAGAGGAGGGAATCAGCATCCCTGGAAGAGTGGGAGGAGACAAGGTCACACTCAGAAAGAAGATAATTGAAGATAAAGGCAGCTGATGATTCAGGATCAGGCTGGGATGGTTAATGGGTTAGAGGGACGATTATAGAGACACTGGGGAGGTTTTCAGTTTAGGAGATTGGAGGAAGACTGGGGGCTGCGGTGTGTGAAAGGATTGGAGAATGCGGAAGTTCACAAAAGGTACCTCGTCCTATCTGTATCCCCCCTCTCCTTCCCCACCTCACCCACCTGCTTAAAACTGGATATGAGCGGGTACGAAGCAGAATGCATCAGAATTTTAGATGGTTTTTATTTGACCCAAATCCGATTCTTATGGGGGTTAAAATTACCCTTTATGGATCAGTCTCATGATTATATTCTGATGATTGAATGTGATCCTTTATTCAAAGTGATTAGAACTGAGCATAATAGTCAAAAAGCAACCTGATCAAGAATACAACACAGTTTATTCATGACATCCTTGGAAATAAATTCTACCATTTTGACTCTATTCTTCAACATTCTTTTCACTTAATTAATTTTGTTCTGCATTGCAATTGTTCACTGTCAATTGATATTAAAATTTTATAGGTACCTTTCGACTTCCTTCCTACTTACATGTGTCATCTATTTTTCTTTGGTGTACATGGTACCATTCCTTCATTATCTTTAACTTGCCATTTTTCTCAACTGGTCAACATTAATGTTATTTTTCCTCTACATATCCTCTAGATGGCATGAATCAGCAGTAGGTCAACATAAACTATCCAGTTATTCATTAACCTACGTCTTGATGGAGTTTAGATGATGAAATTTTGCAGCCGCTAGTTTAATTAGGAAAAGATGCTGGACTGGAAGACTCTAGAAAGGGATGAAAATTATCAATATTCCAGATAAAATGTAAATCAGTCTTTTAAGACAATTACTAACATGCTACTGAAAAGCAAAGAAAAGCTTTTAAAATGTGAATCTTTTCAAATTTCAGTTGAGAATATTAGACAGGAGTGTTCTATGTCATGCTAAACATGTGAGCTGCACTTTGGTTAAATATTGCTTTGATGATCACTCATTTTGATAAAGCAATTTTTATAGCCACAACAGTCTCATTATCCATTGCACTCAAAATAGTCCTGGCTAAACAAAAAACAGCAGTGCAGGCACTAACAAGATAAAGGATAATGCCACCCAGGGAGCATTTAATTCTAACCTCAATATATTTTGGTCGAACAGAAGAAGGCATTTAATTAGAAACATCTGTTCACAATAAGTGCTGTGAAGAGATGTGTCATTTGTTGACTATAGAGGGTGCTATTCACACTTTAATAAAAGCAAGCATGACGACCAACCATCAACCCAACAATCACCAGAAATAAATTCTGGCCCCATTATAGTTTTATTACATAAAGCAACATTAATTGCGACATATTGAAAACCTTTCTTTTAAATCAGCTAAATTCAATGCATATTTAGAGTTCACTTTTGTCAAAGGGTGGAATGAACACTAAATGAATGCAGTGCAAATGCGACCCACCTGTTTGGAATTCTTAATTGTTAATTAACATAGATGTTTTAAAACGTCAGGTTTAGCATCCTCGCTGATTCCACTGGATACTACTCTGGAATCTTAAATCATGATGCAGTGGCAGTGGCAGTGGCAGTGGCAGTGGCAGTGGCAGTGGCAGGACTTGATTCCAAGAAATAAACCCAGAGAATCTTGGAGAAACTTGTCTGGTAGTGATTGAGGAGAGAAAAACTACGTTAACATTTCAAATCCAGTATGACACTTTTTCACTAGTTCCAAACACCATTTTAAGGAAAACAACAGGTCTAGCACATAAATGCTAGGTTCTCAAAGATGGCTCTGGAGGTCTTGGTGTAGGAGCTTTGTCCTGCAGTGAGTGGATAAATGTCAAAGTGCCCTCCTGTCACTCTCTGCTGAAGTATCTCTGCCTGCTTTCGTGTTCTCTTCTTAGTCCTCATTCAAACTAGTGAGGCACTCATAGACAAACACTCCCTTTCTCCTGTTAACTTCTGTCATAAGTACAATACAACGGAGCATTTAACAGATCACTTGTTGTTTTTCAATGAATCCTCAAAGAATTTCCAGATTAAATGTCACTTGAGAATGTTGGTGATGTCTTGCCAAAGTGTCATTTGTTGATGTCTCTTGACATGTTTGAGGCCTTGTGGGGCTCCAGCAGCCATAAACTGGAAATAACAAGTATCCTTTTAAGTAGTGTCTGAAATTGAAATTAATGTTATGTATTGTAAGCAATTAATCATTATTAAAGTGCTTTAATTGAAGCATTGTCAACTAAAATACCTTGAAGCCTCTTTAATGACACTTGCAGGATTGTCAGTGGCAGATAGTTTCCTAATCAAGCGTCTGGGAAGTTGTTCCTTTCACTGGCTTCAACTTGTTTACAAAGGTAACATCTTATACTGAATATAGGATAAACCAATATTTTAGCTCATGGCACACCTTAGCCATCTCAGGGAATCTTTAACATGTGAAGTTACGTCAAAATTGTTTCAACAAGCCTCCGAATTGTTCATTTTGTGTCAACTTTCAGGTGAACCTTCGTATTATTTTAAAAGAAAGTCTTGCAAATAGACAGCAGCTTTAATGACATCATAATGTCCTAAAAATGCTCAACAGCAAATTATATACTTGCTCTTGTAATGTATAAAATCAGCCAGCCAATTTGCATATACCAAGTTCCCTCAAACTATAAATAAGTAAGTAAGTAAATAAATAATTGGATCCTCGGTTTTAATGTTTTTGTTTGGGAGATAGAGTTTGACCAGGACACCAAGAAAACCCGCCCGTTCCTTTTCAAAATTGTTCTGTGGAACATTTTACCTACAACTGACAGAACAGATTGCCTGAAAGATTCATATTTGAAAACGTTTTGTGATGCTTTTAGGATGGATTTAAAATTGATTTGCCTTCACCAACCTTTTTCTGCTGGTAGACAAACAGGAGGCTGGAAGAATACAGCAAACCAGGCAGTATCAGGAGGGGGAGAAGTTGACATTTCAGGTGTCACTCTTCTCCAGGACTGGACAGCCCCCAATCCTAAAGAAGGGTTACACCCGAAATGTCGACTTCTCCCCCTCCTGATGCTGCCTGGCTTGCTGTATTCTTCCAGCCTCCTGTTTGTCTACCTTGGATTCCAGCGTGTGCAGTTTTTTGTCTCTAACTTTAATCTGCTGCCTTTTTTAAAAAAAGTAACTTTTTATCAATTTGATCATAAACATAAGATAAACTGGTAAATCAAAGCACATCCTTCCATTACAGACATATTGCTCGTGTGTTCATGATGATATATGCAGGTTGTTGGCTTCCAGCCCTGGTACAATTAAATCACACTCCAGTTTTGATTCATTAACTACAGGCAAGGCTCAGTGAATCAAATAGTTAATATATATTCATGACTTTGCAGCAAACCCAAAAATAGATGGAAAGGAAAGTTATGAAGCAGATACGAACACATTACAGAGAGATATGAATAGATTAATTGAGTTGGAAAATGGAGTATAATGTGGAAAAATGTAAAGTTGTTCATTTTTGAAGTGAGGACAAAAGAACAGTATTATTTAAATGGAGAAAAACTACAGAAAGCTACAACACAAAGAGTCTTGGAATTACTTGTGCATGAAACCTAGAAAGCTAGTACATAGGTGCAGCAGGTAATCAGGAAAGTTAATGGAACGTTGGCCCTTAGTTAATTGAAGTTGGAGTAAAAGAGTAGCAAAGTCTTTTTACAACTATACAAGGTACTGGTGAGACCACAGTGGAGAGTGTGGTGCTGGAAAAGCACAGCAGGTCAGGCCGCATCCAAGGAGCAGGAGAATTGGCGTTTCAGGCATAAGCCTTTCATCAGGGCTTATGTCCGAAATGTTGATTCTCCTGCTCCTCAGATGCTGCCTGACCTGCTGTGCTTTTCCAGCACCACACTCTCGACTCTGATCTCCAGCATCTGCAGTCTTCACTTTCTCCCAGCTGGTGAGATCACATCTGAAGTGCTAAGAACGGTTTTGGTCCCTTTATTTAAGAAAAGATATTATTTCATTGGAGGCTATTCAGAAAAAGTTCACCAGGGTGATCCTTGGTATGGAGGGATTGTTTAATGAACAAAGGCTGAACCAGTTGAGAGTGGACTAATTGGTGTTTAGAAGAATGAGAGGCGATCTCATTGAAACATATAGGATTCTTAAGAGGCTGGACAGGTTAAATGCTGAGAAGATGTTTCCCCATATGAGACAGTCAAGGACCAGAGGGCGTAATCTCAGTATTAAAGGGTGCAAATTTAAGATGGAAATAAAAGGGAATTTCTTTGAACAGAGGTTGTGAGTCTTTGGAACTCTGTACCACAGAGAGCTGTGCGAGCACCGTCCTTGTGTATACTTGCGGTCAAGATACATATGTTCTTGATCAGCAGGGGAGTGAAAAATTATGGAGTAAGGGCAGGAAGATGTCATATCAACATGATCCTATTGAATGATGGAACAGCCTTGAGGGGCCAAATGGCCTACTCCTGTTCCTATTTCTTATGGTCTGATGGTCAGATTGTGATAGATTTATGACAGAGGTGCTGTTCAATTGCCTAAGATCCTCATTTTAGCACCTCAAGCCAAACATCCAACTGCCTATCAGAAAATCTAGACCGACAAGCCACATTTTTAATAGTAGCTCTGTAAACAGATCTGATACCGGAAAGACAATTAAATAAATAGATTTTAGTTAGTGATGTAACGCTGTGCAGAAACATCCTGCTGATAATGAGAAAAAAAGGATAGTTGTACACCAAAGTAGCGCTGAAGTGTCATTGCCTTGTAAATGTTTCTGGTCCGAGAAATCTATAGTCATATTTGATAGGATTTAAATTGAATCTTCCTTGATCTTTGCAAAACAGGTAGTTTGATTAACACAGAATATCAGAGCAGAAACCAAAAAGCAAAATTTGTTATCAAATCAATATTTAAGAGAATTTTCATCCTTAAGGGAGAAGAGTTAACAACCAGTCATTACTCCTGTGTTACAGCTTTTCTTGTTCCTTGCTGTAACTGACTGAAATAGACTTATTTTGTAATTCGTACATATATGAAGAACTCTGTGTGATACATCAAAATTTGCAGGGATGATTTTGATCTGAATGACAATTACAGTCCTAGATTTTCACCAACAGAAAAAATATGAGTATGTATTTCTCAGACCATAAGCATTTGTACAGCAATGACATTTCAGAGTATGAAAAAAGCTTGTGAATGCAACTGTGAAGTAGTCACACATTACACATTTGCAGTTCTGTCTTTTATTGGCAATCCTTGAGCCCATAATTTAAACAAAATGGAATTAATTGTTGCCAAGAACATCTGTAAAGTCTTAAGCTCACTTTTTTTTTAACCTTGATTCTTCCTAATATCTTTTACAAATGTGTCTTCTCTGAAAATGTGTCCTACCCAGTTTTTCTCCCTTTCCTAAGTATATTCAACAAATTTCACCCTCCACAGCATTTCATCCATTTGATTTTATTTCTGTCCAAGGCATTTCCATTCTCCTTCAAACCTACATTTCAAAGCTACCTTGTTCCTCTCCTCCTTTGTAAGATCCATGTTTTGCATCTGCATACACCAGCACTCAGTACACTGCTGACCAGTGATGGTGTGATGCCAGGTATATAGATCTTCTATTCCAATGATTGGAAGACTATATCAAACAACACATCCCCTTGAGTATTCACAGTGGGTAGAATGCCACTATGCTCTACCTGCCCATGTTTGCAAGCATCATAAAAGTACATCCACCATTAGATGTGATTCTGCTATTAGAAATCATTTATTAAATAATCCACAGTGCTAAGAGTTATGCCAGAAAACAATTTAAGTTCTTTGGGTGTGCCAGCTGTATGATGCATTTACACATGTAGGCAAAAAGGATTTGGTCTTATATATTGCATTTTCTTTTCTAAAACAAGGAACCATGCAGACAGCTAAACTCGACTGCAACTTTTACACAAGCCCTGACCAATCAGAATCTACCTTCCTGGTCAGAGAATTAAGATGAGCAGTTAACTGTTCTTGCTTATCTCCATGCCAATGATGGCCCACCCAATCAGCACCCTCTTCTCATCTTGTGTAAAATGGTGTCTCTTTTTATAAATCTATTTTTTGTGTCTTAGTTCTGATGAGTGCAAGACGAAAAAGCTTCAAATTCTAATCTCCTTTTAGCAATGTTTAAGGACTATACTATCAAACATTCACAATATTTCTCAAAAAGCTGGATTATGTAAGCAAAAGACAACTGTGAAACATCTCCAGTAGCAGAATGTGATCTATTGGTGGATATATTTTTCTGAGGCATGCAGTTTCAATGGCAAAGATCTTCCTGCTCTCAGACTTGTTCTGAAAGCAGGAAGGGTTAATGGGAGAAACACACAGCCCACTCTGGTCAGACTAAGGTCAATCAGTCAGCTAGTTGGTTGCTGGCAAGTTTTCTGCCAAAATTATGAATCTGGGTGAGGAAGACTTGCCAACCTGGAGCTGCTGGCCAATCAGCATTGTGGCCGAGGCCATGGCTGTTGCAAAGACAACTTTGACCAGACATCCAGTTTGAGATTCACCGACATGTCTTGTCAAGACAGGTTAGTGTTGTTGTTTGGTAGGATATGGGTGACATTGGGAGAGGGTGGCAAGGGTGTCAGAAGCAAGGTGGTGTATGGGTGGCAAAGACATGCCCTTCCCTACCCTGAGTCCCTGCATATACTAAAACAAGTGCAGATCCAGGGAATCCCGCCTTCCCACACCACAACAATTCATTAATTGACAATTTAGGGCCTTGATTGCAGCAGGTCAGGAATATCACTTATTGGCATTCTGCCCAAAAGCTTAATTTCTGAAGTGACGAGATGTGGCCGATCTCTCCCCACTGAAGACCTTCCAATTTATTTGCATTGAAGGGAATCTATTTCTCATAGAATTAAGGGATTATGCATTTTCTTGGGTGAAGTAAGTCCAACAACATGAAGTAACTCAGTGAAATGGTAGCCATTGCACTACTATTTATTTACATTGATTTGGTTTACTGTCAGGATTTTAAATTTTAAACTTTGGAAACTAGGCTACTTCAACGGAAACAGGTTCAGGCAGGAAGAAGATCAATTGCCAGTTTGCCGCATGCTGTTTTCATGCTGTTGTTACAGACCGATTTCCCCACTTTTTTTCTTAATAGTACTAATTATGATTCGAAAGGTTTGAATGATTTTATTCATAGAAAAATCACAGCAGATATCACTAACCTTAATACACGAGGTTCGACTCATTGGAGAGTTTCTGAAATACCAATTGTGGAGGTGGGTGAATTTGCATATCTAACATCTCTGGCAGCTGAAAATGATTTTAGTGCCTACCTTCAAAATTGTTTTATTTAACAATTATTTTATCATTTCTGACAATTGCATTGAAGTTCAATATTCCTCATGTGGCTGGTTAGCTCAGATGGTTGGCCTGTTATTGTGAGGCCAGCGTAAATGCCAATAGTGTGAGCTTGAATTCTGTTCTAGTTGAGGTTGAAACCTGCATTGTTGCCCTGCCCTTGAGAGTGGAAGGCAAACTACCCACTGACAAAAAACTAAGGCTGAAGCAGCAGTAGACAAAGAATCAAGACCTGTCTTTCAATGAATTGATTCTTTGCATAATGTTGTCAAGATATTTTTCCCATCTCCTTCACCCATTACTTTTTGCAAAGTTATTTTAAAATGTGTTATGTAACAATCATTGTAGATTGTTTCTTTCAAATCTCAGACCTTGATTCACACTGCCTCAAGGTGAAGATTAGTCATTTCAGTTTTTGTGGTTTTCCAAAGCTACATGCACACCACAGTGACCTTCTGAACTTATAGGATGAATCAAGTTATTTTTTTGTCCAAAATACTTCAGTTTCCTATAATCATTTCAATAGTTCAACATTTTATGCAGTGTAATGATCAAATAAATCTTATTTGCACAATATACACCTGCTACTGATTTGTCAGTAAAAGATCAAGATCTGTAATATCTAAGTCAATATGTTAACTCTTTCTCCACAGCTGCTGCAGAACTGATGGGTATTTCCATCGTTGTTCTGGTTTTTATTTTCAGACTTCCAACATTATTTTTATCACTTTATTCTAAAGTAGACTAAGAGCATAAATTGTTTTCTGTTTTGTATCCCCCAAATTTCACTGCCTCTTTTACAATGATAGTATGGCATGTAATGTCTTGCTGTTTTTGGAACCTGGGTCTGCATGAATTGGTTGCTGCATTTATCTATGCTGAAGGATTGTGGATGTGAATGGCATTATGTCAATGCAAGTTATTTATCTTAGAAATAAAAGTATTTCAAACGATTCTTGCTGATGTTGCACCAATGGACAAGTAAATGTAATTCCTTCCAGCAAACATTGCCAAAGCAGTTGAGATAATTAGCTATGGTTTACATTGTTGCTAGGAAAGCTACAAAGGGAAGCAGACATTGTACAAACAACTGCTGCACAGATACAGACTTCTGCACTATTTTTGAAGTTCTTAATACTGTTATTATGATTTATAGCATAGTAATATTCAACTTATAGCCCTTGGACCATATGTAGCCAAATGCACAGAAACAAAACTTCAACTTCATCACAGTACAGTCTTGTTAGCACAGGTGCAGGTATAACCTCCTCAGCCCGAGCTGATGGAAGCATTTGCGTCCCTGGCACAGGGAAGCTGGTGTGGCTGGGCACCTGAGTTGACAATCCCTGTTTGTCTGGCTGTTGCTCCTCCTCCCCATCCGCCCTTAACTCTTGAGGAGAATGGGGCACCTGGAGGGAGCTCAAGGTCCCTTTGGACCCTTTCACCTAGACTGTGAATAAATACATGTGTGGCCTGAGTTAAAGTTCCTTTGGTTTGGCCAAAAATCTTTTACTTGACCTGGCTCTCGCATTCATTGGAGACAGCCATGAACTCACATCCCAGAGCTATGACTTACAATGAACGTGACAGACTTCTCTTTCCTTCACTCCAGTCAGTTTGCGCATGGTGTTTGGTCGCTCTGCTTTGCTTATGTCTGCATCTCTGTAAGGTCATTAATGGCCAAGTCCAGGAATTCATCATCTGGACTGACTTTAGAAGGGGCCATGTGCTTCAACAGTCTTTCGAGTGCCAGAGAGCTTGGATGGGTTTTTATCTTCTCTAGCTGTGTGACTGTCAGTGCTCTGCTCACCAGAATGTGACTCCAAGCCTACACTAGATTGTTAACTTACTAAGGAGAATGTCCCTGCACTGGTGATGAATGTATATGAAATCCTTGATGTTATATCTTCCAGTGTTGTTCCTAATAGATGTGGTTCGAGGGGTTGGTAGCAATGCTGGGGCTTTTTGTTTTGATCTGAGAGTGCGATTTAGAGGCTGCATTGATAAAAACATAATGATATGTTGCCATCCTTGCTCAATATTAATGCTTCATGTGTTGCTGTTCACAGCAGTTTGGAATCATCTTCACTTCATGGCAGTAGATATGCAAACCTCTCTTTCAGCAAAGGCACTTCTTCTTGCTGTCAGGCCAGCTCAGTGACCTGCCTCACAAAGGAGGTCAGGAGCAGTATGTCAGGCATTACCTCTGAGCATGGTTTCTCTCATTGTGTAATTCCTCTCCTGCAAAAGTAGAGAAATAGTGAAAGACACTATTGTGGATACATGAGCACTGCATGCATTGATAGACAAAGATAGAGATATGAATCCCTACAGCTGTAATTCTTTTTATTCCTTTCTGGGACTTGTGCATCGCTGGCTGGCCAATATTTCTTTCTCTTCCCTAACTGCCCTTGAGAAAGTGATGGTGAACTGTCTTCTTGAGCTGGTGAATTCACCTGCTGTAGGTAGACCTACAATGCCCTTAAGGTGAAGAAATAGAGGTGGATCAAACTCGTGTCCTTCTCATTTGAGTATAAAGAATGTGGTCTTGGAGAAGGTGTGTGTCAAAGGGTTCTGAATGAAAGGTACTTCAGTGTCATTGCGAAACCATAATTGATGAAAACTAATAAAGCATTATTTAAGTAGTGTGTCTGAGATGCCTATGAGATGCTCATCCAAAAGCCTAATGTGGCCAACTCCTTGTCCCATGTAAGCCTTTGGTGCAAAGTTATCAGGTTGTGATGAAAGATCAATGAGCTGATGGTCCATGAGTTGCTGAGTATTGAGGCTTCTTTTATGGTTTAACTGTTAACCCTTGCAGATATGTAAGAGGCAGAAGCACTGTGCTGTAAGTAATGCTCCATCAGTATTTGAAATGATGTAGCAGACATTGATTGCACTTGAAGCATTAGGTGAAGATGCCGAACAACCAATCTTGAGGGTAACTGTCCTCTGAAATCACAATCTTTATAATGCTAACCCACACTCTGAGGATATGAGTGTTGATTATATCGTGGTCCATACCCAGGTGGAGCACAGTAAATTTTTTTAACTTCTTATGGCACTTGTCCCAGGTTTCCTTGCACTGCCCAGGAGACACTGATCTCCACAGCCACCTTTGTTCAGTTTGCCTTTGTCAGGGATGACCTCCTACTGTCACCCTTCTCTCTTGGAGAACCTTCAGGAGAGACTCTGTAGAGATGTCACTAAGGTACTGTGCCACTTTTATGCTTGATCTCTGACTTTTCCAAGGGTGGTTGAGATGATAAGCAGAGGTTAAGTAATATTATTGGGTTGCAGAGAGTGAAATGTTGCCCAGGTGTCTTTTAAGTAAGGCACCTGGATGTTGAATCCTGGAAGATCTGAGCAGGGGCAGGTGCCTTGTCTGCTGACACATAAAATTTGACATTTTATCCCAACATGCATATCTGAAGAGTGAAGAAGAATATGAATTATGCCATAAAACTAGATGTTTCTGGGAAAAAGAATGTTTTGCTTTTATTAATTAGTCTCAGAAACAAAATTTCATCCAAGGAATCTGAATAAAGCCAATTGTAGAATAATTGAATACTGTCTTGTGCACATTAGAGTTAAAGGAACACAAAGACCTAGGACGATTGTTGGATTGGTAGAAGCTGAGTTGAAAATTGTGGTGCTGGAAAAGCACAGCAGGTCAGGTGGCAACTGAGGAGCAGGACAATCAATGTTACGGGCATAAGGAACCTTCATCAGGAATGGCAGAAGCTACAGAGGTATGCAGGGGCAAGGCTATGGTGGAATTTTAATTTGGGGCTGAGACTTTAAAATGGAGCTGTTATCAGACTGGGTGCCAATGTGGATTAACAAACACAAGGGAACTAGCTGAAGAAGGTGTGTCATGAGTTAAATACAGACAGAGATCTTGAATGAGTTTAAATTTAGGAAAGGTGAAAAATAAAAGACTGGGCAGGAGTGCGCAGTGGTGTCAAAGGCATGGATGATGGCTTCAACTGCAGATGAACTGAGAAAAGGGCAGAGACACTTCATTGCTATTCGGGTGGAAGAAAACGGACTTCGTGATAGTAGGGATATGTGATTAGAAGCTTATCTCAGAATCAAATACAAAACCAAAGCTACAGCTATCTCATCTGGCGTCGAACAGTAAACTGGAAGAGGTTTAGAATCTAGGGAAGAACAGAACTAAAAGAAGAGGTTGAATAGGCTGGGGCTGTTTTCCCTGGAGCTTTGGAGGCTGGGGGGTGACATTATAGCAGTTTACAAAATCATGAGAGGCATGAATATGATAACTAGACAAAGTCTCTTTCCTAGAGGGTATAGGTTTAGGGTGAGAGGGGAAAGATATAAAAGAGACCTAAGGGGCAACTTTTTCATGCAGAGGGTGGTGTGTGTATGGAATGAGCTACCAAAGAAGTGGTGGAGGCTGGTACAATTGCAACATTTAAAAGGGTATATGAATAGGAAGGAGGGATATGGGCTGAGTGCTGGCAGGTGGGATTAGTTTGGGTTAGGATAGCTGGTCAGCATGGACAAGTTACACCGAAGGGTTTGTTTTCTGTACAACTCAATTACTCTATGAACTGCTTCTGCCAATTTGCTGTGGCAGTTCATCTGCATAAATCAATTTCCATAATTTATCTTACGAAAATATAATTGGAAATATGAATAACGCAGAAAATAAAAGGAAATGTTGCAGTAGGTATTTTAAAGAAAAATTATAGGCTGAAATTTCTTATGAGTAAATTCATCAGAACCGCAATGTTCACATGACAAGCTTTGGAACTAATTGTGTTCACAGCAATTACCAAATATGGCAATAGAAAGTTTTTAATTACTTACTACTTGGTTTAAAACATAGAACATTAGTTTCATTACATATCATTTCCTGATGGGTGGCACGGTGGCACAGTGGTTAGCACTGCTGCCTCACAGCGCCAGAGACCCGGGTTCAATTCCCGCCTCAGGCAACTGACTGTGTGGAGTTTGCACATTCTCCCCGTGTCTGCGTGGGTTTCCTCCGGGTGCTCCGGTTTCCTCCCACAGTCCAAAGATGTGCAGGTTAGGTGAATTGGCCATGCTAAATTGCCCGTAGTGTTAGGTAAAGGGGTAAATGTAGGGGAATGGGTGGGTTTCGCTTCGGCGGGTCGATGTGGACTTGTTGGGCCAAAGGGCCTGTTTCCACACTGTAAGTAATCTAATCTGACGTATGAAAATGAAGCAGTCAGTTACCATAAAGATGTAACTGTCTACTGATGCCTTCCACTACCACTTGTGCCAGAGTTTGTAGATCTTAATTATCATAAAGAATGGATGCCAACATTACTAACAACACATTTTCCGGGCTCATCTGCCCACACTGGATGGAAATCTAGCATCTGAGTATGAGAGCAGGGAAGTTATGCTGAATTTGTACAAGGTACTTGCTACGTCTCAACTGGAATATGTTCTGGGTGCCACATCATAAGAAGATTGTAGAGAATGCAGAAGAGATTTAGAAGTAGTTCTAGGATTGAGAAAGTTCAGTTATGAGAATAGGTTGGAGGGGTTGAGACTGTTTTTGGAGAGAAGGAGGTTTAGGGGAGATCTAATAGATGTTTATGCAATCATAAGAAGCATAGATAAAGTAGATGGAGCATACTAACAAAGGGATTGAGAACAAGACGTCTCAGATTCAAAGTAATTTTCAAATGAAGCAAATGTAATGCGAGAAGTTCAGGTCGAGATACACAGTCTGGAAGTGTAGTGGAAGTAGGTTCACTTGAGGCATTTCGGAGGGCTAAGCCTGAATAGAACAAGAGTATGAAATAAAAGCAAGAGATTCGTACTGCTCTTTGGATAGCTGTTACAGGCACTGAATGGCCCTCCTATGCCATAACACTTCTACATCATTTTGTTTCACCATGATCAGGGAGATCCAATGGACCATCCCGTCAGCCCCTGTGTAGTGTTATGTCATGCTTTTTGTTTAAAGAAAACTATACCTTCTGCTCTGGTGTCCAGTTTGCTTACTTCGGCTGTGCCCATTGTTGAGGCTGTTCTGTACTTTGTTGGAACATTCATATCTGTTGTCATGCCAACCTGTGGTCTAGGATTTTCTTATCTATTTCCTACTCCTCGTGTTCTCTTACAATTTATAAATGAGATGGTAACATGTTTTCACTAAAAATATTGAATTTCCCTTACTGAAAGTAGCTGAGCTGATGCACAGGTGTAAAGAAGCATGTGATTTGTGGGTGGAATGGGGGTTTGTCAGAGAAGGTAGAGCACTGGGCTAGAGGTCTCTGCAAAAAAATAAAAGATAGGTGTATGTCAGATTTCACCTCTTCATTTTCTTCATCATCCTCATCATCAGACTTCACAAGGTTGTCATTCATTTTCTGTTCTTCCCTCATATCGCCATATCCTTTGTACTTTGGTTCCTTGCTGTCATGCTAGATCTGTAACAAAAGGCAGCTGCAACTAAGAATATTATTCCATTGAAATGAAAAAAAAAGACATCTTTTGTGTTTGGTTTCCCAAGAATTTCAGACTGCAGTGTAGATCAAACAGTAAATTACTGCCAAGAGTGTGGTGCTGGAAAAGCACAGCAGGTCAGGAAGCATCGGAGTAGTAGGAGAATCGACATTTCGGGCAAGAGCCCTTCATCAGGATGAAGGGCTCATGCCTGAAATATTGACTGTCTTGCTCCTCGGATGCTGCCTGACCTGCTATGTTTTTCCAACACCACACTCTCCACTCTGAGCTCCAGCATCTGCAGTCTTCACTGTCTCCTCCTAAATTTCTGCCGTCAGTGCTGCCAAAGCAAATGCCTCAACATGAGCTCTAGACCCTCTCTTCAGAGCACATGAGGTGCTTAAATGTAAGATTGACCCATTTGGTATAATTTGCCTTTCATGGTCAGCCTGAGCCATATCCTCTTGCAACAACATCGTAAATTTAGGGAAGTTTGAGAAGTAAGGACCAGGTGATGTGAAGAAGCCAGATATGTCCGGGAAGTGATTTAGGGATTTGTGCGTGTCAGTGATTTCAGATGTCAGCGAGATCAGGAGCCATTTTGTAACGCATTCTTCAGTCCTGGGAGTAAGAGGAGTTGATAGTTGCAGGTTGTAGGTTTTGATTAATTCTAAAGTGCAACATTCTAAAAGATGAATGACTTAACAGCAATCTAGGTTTGTTCAATATATTGCATCAGTTGTATGATCTTTTGCTATAAATTCTGTGTCCTGTGATACTATTCTACTAGCTACCTGACGAAGTAGCCGCGCTCTGAAAGCTTGTACTTCCAAGTAAGCCTGTTTGATTATAACCTGGTATTGTGTGATGTTTTAACAAAATTATAAACAGAGGTGAATCTCCAGTTGATGCCCCAATATAATTAAGTAGCAATAAATATTTAATTAAGAGGATAATTATCACCTCATACCTTCACATAGACAATGGTGTGCTTTTCTGAGCAAAGATTTTGTGGACTTAATGCAACTGCAATCTATACTCTGTTCTTAGTTCTGAACACAGAAGACTGGTCCATCATTGTTTTCAGAGATAGACGTTTACCTTTGCAATCATGATTAATACTCAAGAATTAGATTTTTAAAATATATTTCTTTTGAACTCGTGGAGTGTTTTGTGAGCTGAAGTTCATCAAATGGTGTGCTCAACCACAGAAGTAAATTTCTAAGAAAATATATTAAATACAAACTTCAAGATGGAAGCAATGGCATATGGTAGGTAGTGTTCAGGTTGCTGAGTCCATCTGCTCCAGGGCAGCTCTCCATCTCTCTCTCTCTCTTTCTCACTCTCTCTCTCCTATTTTGTCTTTTTTTTCCTTTTCTCTTTTCTTCATTTTCTGATGTCATGGGGCGTTGGCTGCAGTAGTAGTGATACCCAGAACAGGAACACGTGGTTGCAGTCTACCTGAAGCATGGACTCTTGGCAGTGTTATTGTTGCTGTACCCAGAGCAGGGAATCCTTGAGGCCCAGGACACCTTGCAGATGCCCTGGAGCTGTGTTTGAAGGCCCCTTGTACAGAAGATTAACTCTAGTGACATAATTTATTTTTCTTTTGTAACTCAATCTAGCACTGGCTTATGGTGACAAAACATCTTTCACTAACTTTCTAGATAAATGTGACAATATATAACTCATAAAATTCAATGAAGGTGCGTATCACATGTACAAAGTAAAGACATTTCAAGAGATTGTGAACTAAATAAGGTTCAAGTATCATTTACTAATATATTAGGTTGGGAGTAGGTTAAAGTAAAACTTATGCATTGTGGATATTGTGAGCAAATCTGGTTAAACAGGAAGCTGCCAGAGAAAATCAAGTGAGGGCCATAAGTGACACAACACACATAAATCTTATACTTGTGGAAAGTTGGAATTCAGGAAGTGGTAAAACCCCAATTAGGTTGTCCCAACATTGTTTCTGGGGTTGATTTTAGATAACTTAAATTATTTTTATATCTTCTATATAATTCAAAAGGCCAGAATTGGCTTGAAGTAGCAGTGTGATCAAAGCTGGATACAGGCTTTCGGATATTTTCTGATATATGCTTCATACAATAATGTAAGTATTTTCATTTTAGTCCTGTGAGAACACAGTTTCATACTCCATGTGTCTTTTTTAAGAGCAGCTTAGCACTTGTTTATAATTGATTCTTAACATTCCCCCATCTCTTTCCTGACTAGCGAACGGTACAACTGTTCCTTCTCATGCATACTGCTTGATTGGTTCATTGCTGCCCTATTATTAATTTTAATTTATCTAGATTAAAATCCACCCGTGAAGTATTGCTCTAATTACACATGATTCTGCTTTTAATTTGCTGGGTTTTGTTTCATTCTGAACAAGCTCAAATATTTTGCAATCAGTTCGTGATTAGTTAGATTTTTAATTGGTAATGAGTTGAAGGGTTATGAGGAGAAGGTAAGAAAATGGGAATGAGGAGGATATCAGCAATGGTGGAATGGCTGAGCAGACTCGATGGGCAGAATGGCCTAATTCTACTCCTTTATGAACTTATTATCATTCTTGTTGAAGATGTTTGTGTGCATGTGTACAAGGGAAAAATATATCTGTGATTGCTGGCAGGATTGATCCTTTTAAAATAAATGTTAATCACTGTTGGGTCTATGTTAAATGTTTGCACAAATCGCAAAGCTCACTAAAATTCAGCATGAATGGCTACAAATCTTGGCAGTCTTACACTACAAAAATGGCAAACAAGAAAAAAAACTGGGGAAAGCAGCACTGTTTCACCAAGAGAGTTATGTTTCAGAAGTAAATCTAAACAGGATAAATGTGGTGTTACTCCAGAAATGTCTCCCATTGTTCCTTGGATTAAATATTAGCAACGATGAAACTTCAGACTCCAGCATTGCCAACTTAATGATCAGAAATTTTAAATATAAAAATGTGTTTAGGCATGACAAATGGGAAAATCAGCATGAATGAGGTATTTAGTAGTATTTGTCAATTTAGCAGTTATCTAAGGTCCGGCATTATTTGTAAATCTACAAAATTTACTTGCATGCTCCACAAAAGTATTAACATTTTTGGCTAATCATTGTTTTTCATTACCCTGATTATTTCTTAGCATTGTTAACTTACTTTGACCAAAACTACCTCTCCAGCATACCATACTGTGTTTGAACTTCAATATTAATAATACTGAACTGGGCATTGACATAAATCCTTACACTGAGTTTGCACTTGAATAGTTTGATAAGTGAACATGTTTCAATGAGTATATTGTTAAATCCACGTTTGTGGCCGTTGGCCGTTGGCCACATAGTGATTCATGGGCGGCATGGTGGCTAAGTGGTTAGCACTACTACCTCACAGCACCAAGGTGGATTCCAGCCTCCGGTAACTGCCTGTGTGGAGTTTACAAATCCTCCCTGTGTCTGGTGTCTGCGTGGTTTTCCTCCCACAGTCCAAAGATGTGTGGTTCAGGTGAACTGGCCATGCTAAATTGCCGAAGGCCTGTTTCCACACTGTAGAGAATCTAATCTAAAATACACGTTTGTAGCTGAATTGCTCCGTGTTTTTTACTGGTTTCCTCTGAGAAGCAATCTGTTTCGTTTACTTTTTAAAACTTTCAGTTTCAAATTTGCAATGAGAGCAGAGAACAAGAACCGAGAAAAAAAACAAGTTTGATTCAAGGTTTATTTAGTTCGATACAAAACACGAAAAGCGATGTTTACATAATATGCGTTGTTCTTTCAATGACTACAGAGCAAACTAATCTAGCCATCAGACACTCGGTTAAGGTACAAACACAAGTTAAAATTTCAAAGCAACAGATTTGCTCTTTGTGTGGAAAAGACTTGTGCTCAACCTCACCCAATTTTCAAATACATTCGTATTGAGAAGCCTGCAAAAGTCTATTTTTGAAGAAGATCCCTTCACGTTTTAGCTGTAGACAGATTTAATCAGCAATAGCAGCCTGTCTGGCACCTTTTGTCAACAGATTTCTCTATGTTAAGATAGCATTCACTGGTACGACAGAAGACTTTGTATTCGAACCACGGTGCTGCTTTCGGAAGGTGTTGACCCAGACCCGAAGCTGCTGTTTCTTTTGCCCAGACCGGCAAAAACATAAGAAGTCAGCCAGCCAGTTCTCTGCCTGAAATTCCGGTCTAAAAACGCGTAAATGATCGGGTTCACGCAGCTATTAACGAAAGCAATACACGAAGCAATAGCCAAACCTCGGCTCACTCCTGTCCAACAGGAGAGGTTGACGTTGCGGAATTGCAAAGACAGGGCGATCGTTTTGAACACGTTAAAGGGCAACCAGGACAAAACAAAAGCCGACACGATGGCGAAGACGATTTTTAGGGAGTTTTCCCGCCTCTGGATGGCTTTCATGCTGTGGCCGTAATGATTCCGCAGCTTGGCTAGGATGGAGCAGTAGCAGAACAGAATAATGATAACAGGCAGGACAAAGGTCAGGCTGACAGCAGTCAGATTGAACACTTGGAGGAAGGGGGAATCCGTGTCCTCTCTGCACTGGGTCACGTTCAGCTGGTCAGGTTTTCGAAAGTAGGCAGAAGGTATGGCCAGAAGCAGAGAAGAGAGCCAGATCATGACACTGATGGTCACGGCGTATTTCTGGGTTCTGATGTGCTTGAAGTCCCGTAGCTTCACAATGGCTAGATATCGGTCAATGCTCATACAGGTGAGGAAGAAGATGCTGGAGTACCTGTTGACAGCCACAATGTAGCTGCTGATCTTGCAGAAGACACTGCCGAAGTTCCACTGATGATTGCTACTGGCTGATGCTGCCCAGAATGGCAAGGTGAAGACAAAGATTAGATCGGCAAAGGCCAAGTTAATCACAAAAGTATCCACCAGTCTCTTCCTCCTCCTCTCTTTGCAGATCATTACTAAGATGACAAATATGTTTCCCAATGACCCAACGATGAAGATCAGGTAGTAGAGAATTGAGATAGCGATGTTTAGGAAATGTAAATTCTGAGAAGGACAGATTCTTCCATCTGTGTCATCTACATAATCTTCATACCCCAAATAGAAAGGATCCTCAGAGAATGTATGGCCGTCCTGCTCGGTGACTCCAGCTTCAGTGGACATTTCGGTTCTGGTTGATGCAAATTTGCTCTGACTTCGAAATAACAATGATAAGTCGTCAAAAGAAGGGGTTCAGCTTTTTTATTGTGTTCATCCACACAAGTGACAATGGTGTACTCAAGGGTTTGAACTTGTGCAGCTTGTTTGCAGAAGTAGAGACCTGCTGAAGCATTAGCAAAGTATAGAGCTGAAAGCCTCAAAGTGCCCCTTTTTTATAGTGGTTTCAAGTTAACTGATCTGAACCTGTTTCCGATGTCAACATGCCATTGGCACAGGAAATAACAGTAAATGATGAGGTTGGGAGCATGGGGGAGGTTGGTGAAACACACTTAACTGCTTCAACAGTTAACCAAAAGAAACAACACCGAAACATACATGTGTCATCCTTTTATAGACGTTTTAATAAAAGTTAAATCCTTATTTCTATAAGAATACATTTTACAACTTCAGACAATGTGGTTCTTCATGCCATATTAAAAATGGAAACACACGTTTGATAAAAACTTTTGTCCCATTGTTCACAAACATCTCTGTTGCCCTCACCACACCACTGTCAGCTTGCACTTCCAATAAATTATAGTGCAAAAATGCCTTGAGCTGAAGATGCCGGGCAAAGTCTTATTAATGGTATATACCATGGGATATCGTATTCCAACAAGATCAGACCCTCATCATATTTTTGCCATATCAAAGTTGGCCAAAACAACAAAATTCATCAAAACTGTACACTTCCATTCTAATATTTTAATTCTAAGTGTGTTTCATTCAAATTATAATCAAGTTTGCTGAGTATTTTTTTTCTTTACAAGTCTACATTTGAGTATCTTGCAGGGTAGATATTATTAACTTGTCAACTGTAACAAATGAAAGAAACCCTCATAAAAATGTTTACCAAAGCAGGTTTGAACATTCATTTAATTAGATTGTTCTGGTTTGATATGCCAATTTTATACATCAATTATCAAGTTGGACTAAAATATACTTACCTTAATGTATGAGAAACATCAGTCATTTGGATAGATTAGCAAAGCTGGGATCATCGTTCTTAGAGCTGTTAACGAAATTTGGTACAAGTATTCAAAGTTGTGAAGGCATTTGTCAGAGTAGAGAAGGAGAAACAATATTCATGGGCAACTGTGTCAGGTAAGACACTAATTTAAAATTATTGGCAAAAGTGCCAGCAAATAGATAAGGGTTTTTTTTCATGTAGCAAGCTATTATGATCTGGGCTGCACTGCCTGAAAGGGTGAACAGTAAACATTTTTAAAGTAATGTGGAAAGAGCAGGGTGCCGAAGGTACTTGGATAGCTCTTTCAAAAAGTAAGCATATAAACATAATGAGCTAATTGGTCTACTTCTATGCTGTAAATTTCTATGACATTACTCATACCTACTAACTAATGTAGATCACTGTTTCTGCAAATCACATAATGCAGAATTGAGCAATTCTAAAAACTCTGCAGTTCCATTAAATTATTTACAAAGCTGGAAAGTAGTAAACTGAAACCTTATGTTCACAGTTTATATTCATCAGTGCCCAAAAATAGTCATTTGTGGTTACTGTGTGCAACTCCAGTTAGGCATAAGCATGAACTTCATGTAACATGATAGTTTTCTGTTTACTTTCAAACACATTATAGGTCAGGTTGTCCTTTTTAGTACATAAACTAGATTCTGCTTAACATTCCCATTTTATAATACGAAGAGTATTAGACAATAATTTTTTAATGGATAAATTCATGTGTATTACATGAAATCGATTTATTTCTTACCTGAATATTTTTTTCTCAACAAAAAATTGATCAAATTGTAAATGTTAAAATCAATATATTAGTGATTACATGGGACATTGCAATACTATACCTGAGGAAAAACAAGTTAAAATGGTTTCTTAATGGAAAAAGACTGAAAACTGTAGAGAAACAAAGAGATTTAAATGCTGAAATCTGCTAAAGCACTAATAGCTAGCACAGACATACAACATTTAATTAGAAAAGCTGATGAATGTTGGCCTTTATCTCAAGGCATTTGCAATACATAAGTGATATTTCAATGTCTGGCTTTGGCCAGACACTACCTTTAATATTTTGTACAGTTTGGGACTTCAAACCTCCAGAGAGAGATTTTAGCCTTGAAAAGAGTACGAAACAAACAAAACTAAATTAAGCTGAGGTATGTTGTATCCAGTTAAAAATCACACATGGTATCATGCCTAGGAAGGAGCTGAGCTCTGAAAGCTTGGAATTTCAAGTAAATCTGTTGGACTATAACCTGGTGTCATTTTTTTTTTACCTTGTCCACCCCAGTCCAATCCCAGCATCTCCACATCTGAAATAAGAATGGGAGAGAAAGAGATTGGGGAGGGGGAAGAGGAAGAAAAAGTTTAGGGAAAGATGAAGGAAGAAGTGACAAGGGACTTTGGCTTCTTCAGCACAGCAATTTTTTCTTCACTGTGATGGGAAGAGTGTTTTGTTTTTTGCTTCAATGTGGTGGCTATAATGCATCAGATTTTTGCCACAACAGTGGTTGTACACAATATTTGGGGAGGAAACCAATGGTGTGGGTTTGTCCCTGCTACTTTGCAGTTATGTGGGTGTTCTTGTTCGTTCGTACAATAGATTGTGGAGGAAATTGAATATTGGCTATCTTGCGCTGTCAATGAAATGGCTAATGGAAGTTGCCATTATTTAGGTATAAGTGTCTGGCAACATCAGGCAAGGAGCAGATGCACACAAAGTTGCAATATCTAATCATCACTGTATGAGTTTGTCAACTACATTCTCTAAAACAGAACCTCACTATCAACCACTCCACTGAAAGACAAATGAAATTGTTGCTTCAGTGCCACAGAAAGCTAAGTCTTGTCATTTCATTTCATCCCAAGCAGAAGGACCCTCTTAACAACATGATGGTTTTTGACAATGCAACATTTTAAGACCATGAGGTTAGTTTTCAGTTCAGTTCAGAAGCAAGTTAGTTCTGACAACACCAGAGTTGAGTTCAAAAGCAAGGTTTGCATCTCTACTGGCAGTAGCTCAGGGCAGTTCAGGGAAATTGGTTGCCCTAGCAGAAGTATTTGTTTGTGAAGGTTCCAGGGCAGGAAAGTTTGATAGAAATCTGGAAGTGGGTAGTACTGAGAAAGGTTAGGCTGTCAGATTTCTGAAGAATTCATGGCAGCAGACTCAGAAAACATTGATTTTCTGTAAAATCTTCACAGTAACTGAGAAAGAACCTGGAAGAAGACAGTTTGAAATAGAAATCTAAAGAGTTGAGATAGAAGTTTAATTTCCTTTGAGGCTCTAAGTGATGGTGCTGGTAAACACGTTGAAACCTTTTAAACAAAAACAAAAATTGTTAAAACTCAGCAGATCTGGCAGCATCTGTGAAGAGAAATCAAAACTAAGGTTTTGGGTTCGGTGACCCTTCCTCAGAACTGATATACAGCATCCACAATTGTTTTGGTTTTTATTGAAGCCTTTTAAGTTCTTTCAAACTGCAACATATATGTATAGCTTGGTTTGCTTTTTTTTTCTTTGAAGAATAAACTCATGCTTTCTTGGTAAAGAACACCTGCAGCATCATGTAACTATCTTACAGAGCCTAATTACTCAGTTTTACTAACTTGTTCTATACCACCGTCAACTAGGAACATAACACTAATAACTCAAAAGTATATTTGAATTTACAAAAAAAAGTCTTTCTAAACTGTATTCTGCAACAATATCACTGTCTTTCACTTTTGTGTAATAAACATATTCTCTATTAAGAACATGTGCATCCACATGGAACGTATGAGGTTGAGAGGTAACCTTATAGAGGTTTATAAAATTATGAGGGATATAGATAGGGTTAATGATAGGTGTATTTTCCCTAACTTGAAGTATTGCAAGACTAGGGGTCATATTTTAAGGAGAGAGATTTTAAGAAAGACATAGTGGGGGTGGGGTGGGGTGGGATGGTGGTGGGAGTGGTGGGGGGGTGTGGTGGGGGAGGTCGATGGGTGTTGGACGATAAGTTTTTTATTTAGTGTGATTCACTTTGTGGAATGACCTTCCTGCAATGTTTAAAATCATTTGGATAAGAACATGTACAAGACAGGTTAGGAGGGATATGACCCAGGATCAGTCATGTAGGGCTGGTTTAGTTTGGGATTACGTTTGGTATGGATTGGTTAGACCAAGGATTTGTTTCCTTGCTGATGACTCTGACTGTAACTGACTGGGAGGATCACACAAGATTTAACATTTTACTCAAATAAGCAAACTGAAAAAAGCATTGTTTAAATGCTATTGTGGAGCAACTCATACTCTAACTGGGAGAAATATTTCTTACCATTTGATTTTAAAAATGATGCAAAATTCACATCAGGATTGTACTTCAGAATGGATACTTCATTCTCCACAAACTAGTCCATAGCTATTCTCAGCTCTCTATGGCTTGTTTACTTTTTCCCTTTTCAAGCCAAGTGACACCTAATCTCAAACAGACTTTCACAATGAGAGTTTCTTTGAAGATTCCTGCCTTTAACTGAGCTAGGCAACTCTTGTGGCCTTGATTAAATCCTCATGAACTTGCAGTCATTGAGTCACAGAGATATGCATCACAGAAACAGACCCTCCAGTCCAACTCATCCATGCCATACAGATATCCTAAATAAATGTAATCCCACTTGCCAGCACTTGGCCCATATCCATTTAAACCCTTCCTATTCATATACATTCCTGATGAAGGGCTTATGCTCGAAACGTCGAATTCTCTATTCCTGAGATGCTGCCTAACCTGCTGTGCTTTGACCAGCAACACATTTGCAGCTTCCTATTCATATACCCATCCAGATGCCTTTTAAATATTATAATTGTACCAGCCTCTGTCAGTTCCTCTGGCAGCTCATTCCATATATGCACCACCCTCTGTGTGGAAAAATTGCCCCTTAGATCCCTTTTACCTCTCACCTTAAACCTATACCCTCTAGTTTTGGACTCTCCTACCCCAGGCAAAATGCCTTGTCTATTTATCCTATCCATGCCCCTCATGATTTTATAAACCTTTATAAGGTCATCCCTCAGCCTCTGTCGTTAGGGGAAAAAAACTTAGTCTCTTCAGCCTCTCCCTCTCATTCAAACCCTCCCTGGCAACATCCTTGTAAATCTTTTCTAAACCCTTTCCAATCAGTGTGTGAGATTTCACTTGCCTTTCTTGTGATCAATATAAAGAGAAATTTCACTGCTTCACATGTGGGACTACCTTGGCTCTCACACTCTCTCAGACTTTTCCAGACTGTATCAATAAAGTTCTGGGATATCTTGGGAAAATCTGAAACATGATCACTTGTTCTGATTTCTGCAAAGTTGCCTCCATGGTAACATGAGTGTTTTATTCAGATAGGAATGATAATTAAATATCCTTTACACCCCAAACTCCATTCTATTTTGGAATTAAATAGATGGTTTTTAATTGATTAAAGCATACCAGTGAAAGTTCGGGACAAACAGTCTACACATAGTCCAGACACATTGTCCTGTTGTAGTCTACAAGTGTGTGCAATGCGTACTTTCTTTTCAGTAAAGCTCCCCACTTTATTCTTTAACAATCAAGGTACTCAAACTTGTTATTAGGTTGGATTCAGAGCAAGTTTCCTGACCCCCTTGATTCCACACTTTGCCTTAAAGTCCAAAAATGTAACAATCTTACAATCTTCATATTTGTAATTGGTCTCATTTGTTCCTATTTTAATTTTTTTTGTAGATTTAACAATGTAAATAATCTGAAACTTAATTCTCTTTCTGAGATTTTCTTTCTCTTAGGCCAACCTTTACTCATCCCTATTTCTCCTTCTATACTTGATTTGACATATAATTCATTCCCTCTGATTTATTCACTCTCCTCAGAACATGTGCCATTCATTTCACAATCGAAGATTGTGATTGATTATTTAAGGTGATAAACACATGCTTGCCTTGTTTCCTCAGATTCCAAATGGCCACTTTATCAACATGACATAATCTGTACTTTCAACAACTTTCCGTGCAAGAACACATAAATCTGAACATTAATGTTAAATCTGACTAATGGTAGATGATATTAAGTGCTTTGCTACAGCAGAGATTTGTTTTTTTTAGTGAGGGGGGGGGGATGTTGTCCTGATCTCAGTGAGCATTACTATTTTATCTGGTCAATGTAGGTAGATGGTTAACCAAATTTTATGCATTTGTCTATCCCATTGTGTGCTGTTCGTATCTGTCTTGTATTTGCTGAGTAGTGGGTGGGGGTAGGTTACACTTTACCATTTGAGGGCTTTGTTTGCATTGAATATGAGGTGCCTAGTAAAATTGACTAGCTACCCCCAATCAGTGGGGGTTTTAAACTCTTGTTGTAGGAGGATTGTAGTCCCCTCAGTTTGAGTTGGATGTTTAATTAATAGGCAGTGAGGCAACTTGATAAAGGTCCTATGGTTGGATGATTCAAGAGTACACTGAGTCTGGTTGTAGACAGTGAAACAAAGCTATGCATGTTAAGCAGTAAAATATTTAACTTGTGTTCAGATAAAAAGCACGCTGATAGAAATATTATCAGAAAGGATACATTGAAGCCTTACAGAGTCATATAGTCATAGAGATGTACAGCATGGAAATAGACCCTTTGGTCCAACCCGTCCATGCCGACCAGATATCCCAACCCAATCTAGTCCCACCTGCCAACACCTAGCCCATCCCTCCAAACCCTTCCTATTCATATACCCATCCAAATGCCTCTTAAATGTTGCAATTATATGTTGCAATTAAATGTTGCAGCCTCCACCACATCCTATGGGACCTCATTCCATATACGTACCACCCTCTGTGTGAAAAAGTTGCCTCTTTGGTCTCTTTTATATCTTTCCCCTCTCATCCTAAACCTATGCCCTCTGGAATCCCCAATCCCAGGGGAAAGACTTTGTTTATTTATCCTATCCATGCCCCTCATAATTTTGTAAACCTCTACAAGGTCACCTCTCAGCCTCCGACGCTCCAGGGAAAACAGCCCCAGCCTGTTCAGCTTCTCCCTGTAGGTCAGGTCCTCCAATCTTGGCAACATCATTGTAAATCTTTTCTGAACCCTTTCAAGTTTCACAACATCTTTCTGATAGTAAGGAGACCAGAATTGCACAAAATATTCCAACAGTGGCCTAACCAATGTCCTGTACAGCCACGACATGACCTCCCAACTCTTGTACTCAATACTCCAACCAATAAAGGAAAGCATACTAAACGCCGCCTTCACTATCCTATCTACCTGTGACTCCACTTTCAAGGAGCTATGAAACTGCACTCTAAGGTTTCTTTGTTCAGCAACACTCCCTAGGACCTTACCATTAAGTGTATAAGTCCTGCTAAGATTTGCTTTCCCAAAATGCAGCACCTCGGAGTTATCTGAATTAAACTCCATCTACCACTTCTCAGCCCATTGGCCCATCTGGTCCAGATCTTGTTGTATTCTGAGGCAACCCTCTTTGCTAACCACTACACCTCCAATTTTGGTGTCATCTGCAAACTTACTAACTGTACTCTTATGCTTGTATCCAAATCATTTATGTAAATGACAAAAAGTAGAGGGCCCAGCACCGATCCTTGTGGCACTCCACTGGTCACAGGCCTCCAGTCTGAAAAATAAAGCTCCACCACCACTCTCTGTCTTCTATCTTTCAGCCAGTTCTGTATCCAAATGGCTAGTCCTCCCTGTATTCCTTTAGATCTAAGCTTGCTAATCAGTCTCCCATGGGGAACCTTGTTGAACGCCTTACTGAAGTCCATATAGATCACATCTACTGCTCTGCCCTCATCAATCTTCTTTGTTACTTCTTCGAAAAGCTCAATCAAGTTTGTGAGACATGATTTCCCACGCACAAAGCCATGTTGACTATCCTGAATCAGTCCTTGCCTTTCCAAATACATGTACATCCTGTCCCTCAGGATTCCCTCCAACAACTTGCTAACCACTGAGGTCAGGCTCACCGATCCATAGTTCCCTGGCTTGTCTTTACTGCCCTTCTTAAACAGTGGCACCATGTTTGCCAACCTCCAGTTTTCCGGCACCTCACTTGTGACTATCAATGATACAAATATCTCAGCAAGAGGCCCAACCATCACTTCTCTAGTTTCCCACAGAGTCCTCAGGTACATCTGATCACGTCCAGGGGATTTATCCACCTTTAACTATTTCAAGACATCCAGCACTTCCTCCTCTGTAATCTGGACATTTTGCAAGATGTGACCATCTATTTCCTGACAGTCTATATCTTCCATATCCTTTTCCACAGCAAATACTGATGCAAAGTATTCATTTAGTATCTCCCCCATTTTCTGTGGCTCCACACAAAGGCCGCCTTGCTGATCTTTGATGGGCCCTATTCTCTCCCTAGATACCCTTTTGTCCTTAACATATTTGTAAAAACCCTTTGGATTCTCCTTAATTCTATTTGCCAAAGCTATCTCATGTCCCCGTTTTGCCCTTCTGATTTCCCTTTTAAGTATACACCTACTTTCTTTATACTCTTTTAAGGATTCACTCGATCAATCCTGTCTATACCTGACATATGCTTCCTTCTTTTTCTTAAACAATCCCTCAATTTCTTTAGTCATCCAGCATTCCCTATACCTACCAGTCTTCCCTTTCATCCTGACAGGAATATACTTTCTCTGGATTCTTGTTATCTCATTTCTGAAGACTTCCCATTTTTCAGCTGTCCCTTTACCTGCGAACATTTGCCTCCAATCAGCTTTCGAAAGTTCTTGCCTAATACCGTCAAAATTGGCCTTTCTCCAATTTAGAACCTCTACTTTTAGATCTGATCTATCCCTTTCCGTCACTATTTTGAAATGAATAGAATTATGGTCGCTGGCCCCAAAGTGCTCCTCCACTGACACCTCAGTCACCTGCCCTGCCTTATTTCCCAAGAGTAGGTCAAGTTTTGCATCTTCTCTAGTAGGTACATCCACCTACTGAATCAGAAAATTGTCTTGTACACACTTAACAAATTCTTCTCCATCTAAACCTTTAACACTATGGCAGTCCCTGTCAATGTTTGGAAAGTTTAAATCCCCAACCATAACTACCCTATTATTCTTAGAGATAGCTGAGATCTCCTTACAAGTTTGTTTCTCAATTTCCCTCTGACTATTGGAGGTCTATAATACAATCCAAATAAGGTGATCATCCCTTTCTTATCTCAGTTCCACCCATATAACTTCCCTGGATGTATTTCTGGGAATATCCTCCCTCAGCACAGCTGTAATGCTATCCCTTATCAAAAATGCCACTCCCCCTCCTCTCTTGCCTCCCTTTCTATCCTTCCTGTAGCATTTGTCTCCTGGAACATTAAGCTGCCAGTCCTGCCCATCCCTGAGCCATGTTTCTGTAATTGCTATGATATCCCAGTTCCATGTTCCTAACCATGCCCTGAGTTCATCTGCCTTTCCTGTTAGGCCCTTTGCATTGAAATAAATGCAGTTTAATTTATCAGTCCTACCTTGTCCCTGCCTGCCCTGACTGTCTGACTCATTTCTGTTCTCAGCTGTACCTGTCTCAGACCAATCTCTTTCCTCACTATCTCCCTGGGTCCCACCCCGCCACCTTACTAGTTTGAATCCTCCCAAGCAGTTCTCGTAAATTTCCCTGCCAGTATATTAGTCCCCTTCCAATTTAGGTGCAATCCGTCCTTCTTGTACAGGTCACTCCTACCCCAAAAGAGATTCCAATGATCCAAAAATGTGAATCCTTCTCCCATACACCAGCTCCTCAGCCATGTATTCATCTGCTCTATCCTCCTATTCCTGCCCTCACTAGCTCGTAGCACTGGGAGTAATCCAGATATTACTACCCTTGAGGACCTTCTTTTTAAATGTCTGCCTAACTCTCTGTAATCTCCCTTCAGAATCTCAACCTTTTCCCTTACTATATCATTGGTTCCAATGTGGACAGTGACCTCCTGCTGGCCCCTCTTCCCCACTGGGAACATTCTGCATTCTCTCTGAGACATCCTTGATACTGGCACCAGGGAAACAACACACCATTCTGCTTTTTCTCTGCTTGCCACAGAAATGTCTGTCTGTACCTCGGATTACAGAATTCCCTAACACAATTGATCCCTTAGAAGCTGGCATATCCTTTGTTGCATTAAAGCCAGTCTCAATACCAGAAACTTGGCTTTTCGTGCTCTGTTCCCCTGAGAATCCATCACGCCATACATTTTCCAAAACAGCATACCTGTTTGAAATGGGTATAGCCACAAAAGACTCCTGCACTAGCTGCCTACCTCTCTTACCCTTCCTGGAGTTAACCCATGTATATGATTGTATCTGAGACTTTTCCCCCTTCCTATAACTGCCATCCATCACATACTGTTGCTGTTGCAAATTCCTCATCGCTTCTATCTGTCTCTCCAACTGATCCACTCGATCTGATAAGATTCGCATCCAACAGCATTTATGGCAGATATAATCCGCAGTAACCCTTAAACTCTCTTTAAACTCCCACATCTGACAAGAAGTACATATCACTGCAAAGGCCATTTTTGCTCCTTCACAATTTACAGACCCAGAAAATAACACCGTCTTATTTCTCTACAAAACACTACATCAGATTAAATTAATAGCTATGGCTTATATTTTAAGTTTAATCAAGAGACTTATCTCCAAAAACATATAACCAAGAAAGAATCCATTATACTCACTACTGCAGCCTTTCTCTTGGACAGACCTGAAAGCAACAAATAACTTATCTGATTCTGTGCTGTGAACTTCGCCCAACAGTTCCTCCAAGATTAGTTGTGAATTTCACTGTTTGTTAATTTTCCCAGATGCACTCCGATGTCCAGTGATACACAAAATCAAACAGCAAAGGCAGTAACTGTGCAGGTACTCTTTCTCTCTCTCTCTCTCTCTCTCCTGCACTGTCCTCACCATGTGCTTCCTTTGTCTGCTCTTCTCCCATTTAAAACTGCTTTGTACTCTTGCTTTTATTATTTCTACCATTATATGTGGTTGTTTTTATTCTGTGGACGTTCTTAATATGTCTAAATTTCACCTCTGCATTGGGGACACAATGTGGTTATTTTAAATGCAGAGCTGTTCTCAATCTTCCCTTTGTTCAGGCTTCAGATTCTTTGGGAAGCAGAGATTCACAGGCGCTAACAAACATAGTTGCTGTATTCTGTTTTAAAATATGCTTTGCAACAAATAGTTTCAGCAATTCTGGAGCTTGTGTTTTTCAAATGAAGTTCTAATATTAGCTGGCCTTTCATTGCAGTGTTTTTGTTAATTCAGGCAATTCGCACCCTATTTTTTGTTTCTGCTGCTTTTTTCTACTTTCTTGATTTAATTGCAGCCCCGATGTTCTGTCAATTGTTGACAGCAGCAGTTTAATTTTGAAAACCACAACTTTGCAGCTAGGCATCCTGCTCAGTGTACTTCTCTTTCTCCCTGTTTTTCTCTACAGGGTACTTATTTTGAGCAGAAACAGAAAATGATTGTCTAAATGATGTTATAAAATGACACATGGCGAACTAGGTCCCTCCATTTGCTGATCTCTGAGGAGATCTGCCTTCACGAGGCAGGTATTCATGAAGTTAAAAATTGCACAACACCAGGTTATAGAGTAACAGGTTTATTTGGAAGCACTAGCTTTTGGACAGCCAACTGATGAAAGAGCAGTGCTCCAAAACCTAGTGCTTCCAAATAAACCTGTTGGATTATAACGTGGTATTGTGTGATTTTTAACTTTGTCCATCCCAGCCCAAAACTGGCACCTCGAAGTTATGGTATTCATCAAATAATGCTCTACAAGCCAAACCATCAGGCAATGTCTGTGAGCAGAATATCTTCATCTAAGGAGAGCCAAAGGCCTAGTGGTACTATTGCTAGACTATGAATCCAGAGACCCAGGTAATGTTCTGGGGTCCTGGGTTTGAATTCCACCATAGCTGATGGTGGAATTTGAATGTTAAAACAATTCAGAATGATGACCATGAAACCCATTGTCAATTGTTGGGAAAAACCCATCTGTTATTCATGTCCTTCAGGGATTTTTATATCTCATCTGGCCCACATTTGACTCCAGATCCACGGCAATGTGGTTGAGTCTTAACTACCCTCTGAACAATTGCAGCGGCACGGTGGCACAGTGGTTAGCACTGCTTCCTCACAGCGCCAGAGACCTGGGTTCAATTCCCGCCTCAGGCGACTGACTGTGTGGAGTTTGCACGTTCTCCCCGTGTCTGCGTGGGTTTTCTCCAGGTGCTCCGGTTTCCTCCCACAGTCCAAAGATGTGCATGTCAGGTGAATTGGCCATGTTAAATTGCCCGTAGTGTTAGGTAAGGGGTAAATGTAGGGGTATGGGTGGGTTGTGCTTTGGCGGATCGGTGTGGACTTGTTGGGCCGAAGGGCCTGTTTCTACACTATAAGTAATCTAATCTAAATTAAGGAAAGGCAATAAATGCCAGCCTTTCCAGCAATGGCTATATCCCAGGAAATGATTGAAAAAAAGGCAATTTCTTTTCACCTCTGGTTGCTGCAAGGAAAAAAGTGAGCCCATAATAGGGGAATCATAGTGTCTTTACATTAGACTTCATGGATTAAATAGTTTTTCATTATTCAACATGATAATACAAATAATTGAATTGTCTTTATCTTCAAATACAAGAGAAAACCAAGAGAAAATCAGACTTACTTTCCACTTACACTGAGTCTTGTTCCTATTTTCAAAGATGGCATGAAAATTAACCAAATTGTAAAAAATGTTGTTTGAGAATCTGAAATTCAGTTACAAGAGCAAGCTTTACAATGTTCCTAGTATGTTACATCTTGTAAGACATTGCTATTGAACAATTAGATGAGAACAGCAAAGTTGAAGGAGCATGGCCACTCACAGGCAATAGATTGGTTCTTCCAGGGAAGGACTTCGATTCAAAACTGTCTCAAGGATTGGTGCCAAGAGTGTGGTGCTGAAAAAGCACAGCAGATCAGGAAGCATCCGAGGAGCAGGAAAATCAACGTTGCGGGCAAAAGCCCTTCATCAGGAGCCTTGGGTGGAGAGATAAATGGTAGGGGAGTGGGGCTGGGGGGGAAGGTAGCAGAGAGTGCAATGGGTGGATGGAGGTGGGAGTAAAGGTGATAGTTTGAAGGGGAGGGTGGAGTAGATTGGTGGGAAGGAAGATTGACAGGTGGGACAGGTCGGGGTAAAAACAATGACTGCAGATGCTGGAAACCAGATACTGGCTTAGTGGTGCTGGAAGAGCACAGCAGTTCAGGCAGCATCCAAGGAGCAGCGAAATCGACATTTCGGGCAAAAGCCCTTCATCAGGAATAAAGACAGAGAGCCTGAAGCATGGAAAGATAAGCTAGAGGAGGGCGGGAATGGGGAGAAAGTAGCATAGAGTACAATAGGTGAGTGGGGGAGGGGATGAAGGTGATAGGTCAGGGAGGAGAGGGTGGAGTGGATAGGTGGAAAAGGAGATAGGCAGATAGGACAAGTCCGGACAAGTCATGGGGATAGTGCTGAGCTGGAAGTTTGGAACTAGGGTGAGGTGGGGGAAGGGGAAATGAGGAAATTGTTGAAGTCCACATTGATGCCCTGGGGTTGAAGTGTTCTGAGGCGGAAGATGAGGTGTTCTTCCTCCAGGCGTCTGGTGGTGAGGGAACGGCGGTGAAGGAGGCCCAGGACCTCCATGTCCTCGGCAGAGTAGGAGGGAGAGTTGAAATGTTGGGCCACATGGCAGTGTGGTTGATTGGTACGGGTGTCCCGGAGATGTTCCCTAAAGCGCTCTGCTAGGAGGCGCCCAGTCTCCCCAATGTAGAGGAGACCACATCAGGAGCAACAGATACAATAAATGATGTGCAGGTAAAACTTTGATGGATGTGGAAGGCTCCTTTAGGGCCTTGGATAGAGGTGAGGGAGGAGGTGTGGGCGCAGGTTTTACAGTTCCTGTGGTGGCAGGGGAAGGTGCCAGGATGGGAGGGTGGGTTGTAGCGGGGCGTGGACCTGACTAGGTAGTCACAGAGGGAACGGTCTTTGCGGAAGGTGGAAAGGGGTGGGGAGGGAAATATATCCCTGGTGGTGGGGTCTTTTTGGAGGTGGCGGAAATAAGAAAGGTGATGAGCTGGAAGGTTGGAACTGGAGCTGTGAGTGGGGGTGGAGACTTTAACTGGAATGGGCATGGTAGTGGGGGGGGGGGGGTTAGAATGGGGGTGACATCATTTGCAACGTGATGCTCACCCTGAGATTCTGGGTGTTGGGGTAGCAACAGTGGGATCCGTCTCGGTGGTGTCCATGGTGAGTGGGTCGGCGGTGTCACCACTGTCATCACCCCGTCCCCCCAGAACTCCGGGTGAACATCATTTCCACAAATAACATTGCCCCCACTCCCCCCACTACCACACCCACTCCAGTTATAGTCCTTGACCCACTCCCAGCTCCAGCTCTATACCAAGTCCTAGCTCCTAGCCCTGTTGAGTTTTCACCATCTCCCCAGATCTCCCACTCACTGAGGACAAACAATCAATTCTCAGCAAAGGCCTTACCTTTATCCCCCTCTGTTCATGCATCAATGAATTTAATACACATTGTGACATTGAACACTTCTTCCACCATCTGCGCCTCTGGGCTTACTTTTTCAATCAAGACTCCCACCTAATTTCCGAGGACCCCTTCGCCCACCTCCAACACACCCCATCCACCTGGACACCCCGTGATGGTCTGTTACCCGCCCTCAATCTCTTTGTTTCCAACTGCTGCCAAGACATTAACCACCTCAACCTGCCTACCCCCTCACCCACTCCAACCTCTCACCCTCACAACACGCAGCCCTCCACGCCCTCTGCTCCAACCCCAGCCTCACCAGCAAACCAGTGGATAAGGGGGAGGGGGTGCAGTGGTAGTTTGGCGCACTGACCTCTCCACTGCTGAAGCCAGGTGCCAACTCAAAGACATCTCCTTCTACCACCCCCTCACCATGAATTCACACCCCCATCACCAAACCATCCTCCCCCAGACCATATACAACCTCATCGTCTCAGGAGATCTCCCACCCACAACTTCCAACCTCATAGTTTGGGAACCCGACACCACCTGATTCTACCTCCTACCCAAGATCCACAAACCTTACTACCCTGGCTGACCTATCATCTCAGCCTGCTCCTGCCCACCAAATTATTCTCCACATACCTCCATACTTGCTGAAAAATGTTTTGCTGGAAAACCACAGCAGGTCAGGCAGCATCCAAGGAGCAGAAGAATCGACGTTTCGGGCATAAGCGTCGATTCTCCTGCTCCTTGGATGCTGCCAGACCTGCTGAGCTTTTCCAGCAACACATTTTCAGTTCTGATCTCCAGCATCTACAGACCTCACTTTCTCCTAGAAGTTTTTATCATTTGTCCCTACTAATGTCAGGACAACAGATTTCTTTTGATTTTCTTTTTCCTTTGTATTAAAGTGTAGTTGTAGCCACGATGTTAAAAATAGACATTCCCCTTCATTAAAAGTCAGTAGTTTTCTTAATTTGGAGGCACAATAACTCTTTGAAGGGGAGAAGATATTTTTCTGTGCAAAGATATTGAATGCAAAGTCATTAAGAGATGAGATGGTACACCACAAGCATGGTTCTTGTAATTTCTTCAGAATTACTTGTGGAAAGGAGGCTGCTTGTCTTTTTTTTAATGGATATTTCTACCAGATCTGATTTCAGATACCTATTGTGATTTGAAATTGTTGCTTGTTCAAAGAAAGAAGCAAATCATAGCATAAGTTAGCAAATTAGTTTGTCTAACTGTGGGGCGTAGGCAGGAATTGAGTTCAAGAATTCGAGTGGTTTATAAGTTTTAAATACCTGCCTTTGCACATAACTTTTTTTTAATAAATGAATTACAGTGCAAAGTAAATGAAACAAATCTAAAAGTACACCACATTAGGTTATCCTGCCTAAGCTAAAGACCTGCATGCAAAGAGACAAATGATACTTTAATCAAACATGGATCACAATCCTAAGCATAATTATTTCTTGTTAAAATTTTAACTAATTATGCACATACAGAGCAATGAACAGCCCCATACATATTCCAGGTAGTTAACAATCCAACTGAGGTCAAATCATTTGACTTGTAATTCTAAAATCTACAAGTAACAAAACAATATTGGTGGTGACAAATATTCATTGGATGAATTTTGCATTCACCAAGGAGTGAAATTAACACTTTTCGTTAAGGCACTCAGTATCAGTATCAGATAACACAAGTGTTAAGTAGGTGTATTGAAATGTTAGATGTAGGTAAAGCTCCATTTACTCCACCTCAGAAATGTACTTTATCCCTAATCTTGAAACACTTTGCATTTTATGCCTTCTTCTATTCTGAGCAATCTTGTGGCCAAAGAATAAGATTGGTGGTTTACTACAAATTAACATTGTGCCACTAGGAATAGGATTAAAACCATTCAAGTTCATTTCAGAGAAGATTCTATAAAACTTAATCCTATATGGTTATCACACTTCTGGTCTACCAACCCTTAGCCACAGTTTACCTATTATTAATATTATTAAATATGATTGTAGATTATAATGTAAGTTATTGGGGATAGTATTGTAAATAGCTCATATAACAATTTTTTCTAATTTGTGAAAGGTAATTTTCAAGCTTTCTTTTTTAATTCAAATGATGTTTCATCAAAATTCTAAGTCAATGTTATTTCAGTAAAGCCACTTCTGTCAAATTATCATCACAAATAATTATTAAATCATCAGAGTGTTAGGACAAGGAATAAAATAAAGGTTTACATAATCTGTATCAATTGCTTTCATGACTGTCATATCTGAACATATTAGCATATCTTCTTAAAATTATTTAATCCACAATTGTATGACAAAAAATTACTGATTGAGAAATGTGATAGACTTTGCTGAAAAGAGCAGTCAAATGTGATGAAAGAATTAGTGGGCAGCACGGTGGCGCAGTGGTTAGCACTGCTGCCTCACAGCGCCAGAGACCCGGGTTCAATTCCTGACTCAGGCGACTGACTGTGTGGAGTTTGCACGTTCTCCCCGTGTCTGCGTGGGTTTCCTCCGGGTGCTCCGGTTTCCTCCCACAGTCCAAAGATGTGCGGGTCAGGTGAATTGGCCATGCTAAATTGCCCGTAGTGTTAGGTAAGGGCTAAATGTAGGGGTATGGGTGGGTTGCGCTTCGGCGGGTTGATGTGGACTTGTGGGGCCGAAGGGCCTGTTTCTACACTGTAAGTAATCTAATCTAATCTAATTGACAGAACTGAAAGTGTGGTCAAATGATTATCAACTGAAAGACCAATAGGGTGTTTTCAACAGAAAGTGAGTCAAACATTGACATAAATCAATTAATTCATTATTGAAAATTTCAAGTTCAATATTTTTAATCGGTGTATTAATTGGTACAAGTTTTGAAGAGGTACAAAACACATTGATAAATACAATAGCTCTTGGATAAAACATGCCATCTTATGCAGCATCTGTTATAATTGTTCTCCTCAAGGTTTCTTTGATAAACTCTGGCCCGTTCTCGTTTCCTTCCAATTTTTGTTGTTCCTGTTCATACTTTTGAAGAAAAGTGAAAATAGTTTTCATAATTTTTTTTGTAATTCGATAAAACTAAATTATTGAAGACATTAAAAGTACATGTATATATGATAGATGTCGGATAGATACACGCTCCATTAACATGACTTCATCCAAATCATTGCTGTCTGCAAATCCTAGCCAAATTACTTACACTCCCTGTTCACTGACATACGTTGGCTCATGGCCTTGCAATACATCAGTTTTAAAATTCTCATCCTTGTTTACAATTCCTTTCTTGACCTCCTCATCTCTGAAATTCCTCCAGCCAAAAATTCCAAGATCTCTGTGCTCTTCCAATTTGATTTTGTTCTGAACCCTGCTGTTGAGTTTCTTCCCTTACCTTTCTACTCTCTCTTCTCCTCCTTTGTCACCCTTCAAAAGACAAATGCATGCCAGAACATTACATTAGAAGTATTTCAGAAGAGGTTTAGTAGTTTGATACCTGAAATGAACAACTGTCATATAAAGATAAGTTGGAGAGGTTGGGGCTCATTTCAATTAGAGATTAGAACAGTCAAGAGTGACTTGATTGAAATGTGTACTTCAGTTATACATGACATTGGTCCAACCATATCTCAAATACTGTGTACAGTTTTGACCTCCGTATTTAAGGGAGGATGTAAATGCAGTTTACAATGCAAAGGAGGTTAACTAGATTGATACCTGGAATGAGTAGGATGCCTTATGAGTTTATGTCAAGATTAGAATGGTGCTGGAAAAGCACAGCAGGTCAGGCAGCATCTGAGGAGAGGAAAATCGATGTTTTGGGCAAAAGCCCAAGTCCTGATGAAGGGCTTTTGCCCAAAACATCGATTTTCCTCTCCTCAGATGCTGCCTAGCATGCTGTGCTTTTCCAGCACCACTCTGATCTTGACTCTGATCTCCAGCATCTACAGTCCCCATTTTCTGCCTTTATGAGGTTAGGTTGGACAGGCTGGACTTGTTTTCATTGGAGTTTAGAAGAGCTATCTGTGACTTGACAGAAGTGTACAAGATTCTGAATGGTGTTGACAAGGTGAATATGGAAAGAATGTTTCCTTGTATGGATCAGTCTAAAACTAGTGGGTACTATTTTAAAAATGGGGGTCACCATTTTAGGGACAAAATTGCAGAAACTATTTTCTCTGAGGGTTATGCAACTTTAGAACCCTCTACCCCATTTAGCAATGGATGAAGGCTCATTAAATATTTTAAAGTCAGAGGTAGATAAATTCTTGTGAGGCAAAAGAATCAAAGATTATCAGGGATTGATGGGAATGTAGAATTTGAAACATAAATAGATTGACCGCAATCATATTGAACGGTGGAATGAACTTGAGCAGCTGAATAGTCTACTTCTCCTATTTTATACGTGCAAATATTCCTTCCTAACTTCTGATTCTCATGTTCAAAAAACACCAGGTTGCATTTATAAAGGGCATTGAATATAGTAAAAGTTTCAAGATACTGTCGAGGATTATTATAGTACAAATATTGGCACTGAGCAACATGAGATATTATGGCAGATGACCAGTTTTCAAAGAATGTTAAAGGATTAAAGAGAGCGAAAAAGGCTGAAGGAGGGAATTCTAGAGGTTTGAAATATGGTACTTTAAGGCAAGACCACTGATGAAGTGATTTAAATGAGGATGTACACAAGGCTCCAAGTAGAGGAGCACAGATGTCCTTGAGGGCTGTAGGACTATTGCAGATAACAAAGGAAGGGAAGAACAAGACCATGAGGAGTTTGAAAGCAAGGATGAGAATTTTAAAATCAAAGTGTTTGTTTGATTTGGGTCATCTTCTTTGTCCTTGGTTAAACTTAAAATTGTTTATTGCAAGCAGCAGACAGAATCTGAGGTTATGAGGTAGGAGCGAGAGGAGGAAGTTGAAAGTGTGAGACAGAGTGACACGAAAAAAAACACAGATTTATCCATATGTTTCAATCTTAAATGATTGTTAAGAAAGTAGATCTCCGTTTTCCCTCAGTTTTCAGCAGGATGGTAACTGTTACTTTCCACATTAAAGGATAATAATTTGTGATAATGGCAATTATAATTGTGAAGAATATTTACATGGATTTGGTGTTTGTTTTTGTACTGTTTACTTTCCTTAGATATTTCTATCCTGTGGTTGATACCCTGAAAATACTGTACTACGTTCTTTCTAATACCATCTATATTGTAATAAAGGAAGATTCATTCGAAATTGAGTTGTAAAAGAACTCCTCGGGAAGACTTGTGAATATCCGGAATTCTCTACCCCAGAGAATTGTGCAGATGAGATCATTGTAAATATTTAAAGATCTAAATACATTTTTTTGGAATATTGAGGAGTTGAGGGCTATAACATGTTGGCATGTAAGAGGAGTTGTGATATGGAACAGATCAGCCATTATCTTATAAAATGCAGGGGCAAGCTTGAAGGAACAATGGCCTGTGCTTGCTCCTATTTATCATGTGCTTACATTTGGCATAGGCCTCAGAAGTTTGTTTCTTTGAGATGCAGATGACACTAGCGAGGTGATCATTAATTGCTATGCCTAATGGAGCGGCATGGTAGCTCAGTTGGTAGCATCATTGCTGCAGAGCGCCAAGGTCCCAGGCTTGATTCCAGTCTTGGGTAACTGGTTGTGTGGAGTTTGCACATTCGCCCTGTGTCTGCGTGGGGGTTTGCTCCGGTTTCATCCCACAATGCAAAGATGTGCAAGCCAGGTGAATCGGCCATGCTAAATTGACCATAGTGTTAGGTGCATTAGTCAGAGGGAAATGAGTTTGGGTGGGTTACTCTTCTGGGAAGGTCGGTGTTGATTTGTTGGGCCAAAGGACCTATTTCCACACTGTAGGGAATCTAATTGCCCTTGAAAAGATGGTGAGCTACCTTCTAGAATCATTGCAATCCATTTATTATAGAAAACTGCACAATGATGTTAGGGAAGGAATTTCAGATTTTTTTGACCTAGCTTTAGTAAAGCAATGGCAACAGGTCTGGTTAGCGACTAACTTGGAGGGCAAATTAGGGTCTGTTTGATGCTGCTCCTGGCATGTCTTGCACTCTTCTTTGTACCAGCATTGATCCCCTGGCTTTAATGGTAAAGATAGAGGGTGAATGTGCCAGGTCATATGCTTATGGATTGTGTTTTGTTCAATACTACTACTGCTGCTGATGGTCCCCGGCACCTCATGAATGCCCAGCCTTCGGTTGTTGTTCATTTGAAGTCAGCAGCACAGAACTTGCACATAAATTGGCAAATATACCAATTTATGTTCAATACCCAAGAGCATATAACAAATCAAGGGAATCTAATAATATCCTTTTGAAACTTTCTTTGCAAATTTCATGCAAATCTTAGAGTTGAAAGACAAATTACAGAAAGGGAAAAGCTGATTCAGTGCAACCAATCTGTTCCTTTTCTCGATTGTTAAAAAAGTATTTTCAGTTATGTATTCTTTTTGACTGCTTTCACAATTTCAGATTATGTCAATTAAGTTTGGTCAATCTGGGATCAATTTTTTTTTCTTCTTATATTGCTCACAGGCTATGGAGCGTTGATATGGACTGGGGTGGACAAAGGTAAAAATCACACAACAGCAGGTTATAGTCCAACAGGTTTATTTGGAAGCACAAGCTTTCAGGTGATGAAGGAACAGCATTCTGAAAGCTTGTGTTTCCAAGTAAACCTGTTGGACTTTAACCTGGTGTTCTGTGATTTTTAACTGTGTGTGTGTGTGTGTGTGTGTGTGTGTGTGTGTGTGTGTGTGTTCCAAACTCCTCTCTGTTTGTGTTTTGAATCTGTGCATTTCCAGGGTTATCCAATGATCACTTGCCTCTCTCCTATTTTGAATTCTTGTCCTATTCACCTCAGTTCTTTGTAGCTTCCACATGCTGTTTTTCCTATTGGGCTCCAATATCTGGGTTCCACATTTCAAAGGTACCTGGCAAGCATTTCATTCTCTATAATCCAGAAGCATCACTTCCATACACTCCTGGAGGTGCAGGGACAAGGCAAAAAGCAATGTCATGTGTAACAATATTCTGGCTTTAAGAGGTGTGTTTTGTCCTGTTTTATTTTATGAACAGAGGTTGAGACAGAGGTACTGAGTGCTCTGCTTCAAGCCAATAAAAGTAAACAGCTTGTGAGGCCTTGGAACTTTCAAAATGTTGAAACAATAGAAGCAGCCTGAATGGATGGAGTCAAGCTCCACAGAACCAGGATTTTTAATTTGGCTTTCATTAGCTCTTGGGGTTGTAAAAGCTGCAAAATCTATCTCTCTGCTACAGCTAAAAGCTTGTGTTCTTTTTGTGCTGCTAGAATTGCATGTGAGACAATCCATGTAACTGAATTTGCTTTTGCCAAGGGTGTGCTTATGATATGTTTCTATATTGGAAAACTCAGTGAGTAATTTGTTATTTTGTTAATTATTTCAATAGAGTTATAGTTAAGCCAATTCTTGACACTTGCTTGTAAAATAAATAAAGTTAGGGTTAGGCTACCCCCTTGACACAGAACATAGAACATAGAACAATACAGCAGAGAACAGGCCCTTCAGCCCTCAATGTTGTGCCGACCTGTGAACTAATCTAAGCCCATCCCTCTACACTATCCCATCATCATCCATGTGCTTATCTAAGGATTGTTTAAATCTCTCTAATGTGGCTGAATTAATCATATTGGCAGTCAGGGCATTCCAGGCCCTTACCACTCTTTGAGTAAAGAACCTGCCTCTGACATCTGTCTTAAATCTATCACCCCTCAATTTGTAACTATGCTCCCTCGCACAAGCTGACATTATCATTCAAGGAAAAAGACTTTCACTGTCTACCCTACCTAATCCTCTGATCATCTTGTACATTTTTATCAAATCACCTCTTAGCCTTCTTCTTTCCAATGAGAACAGACCCAAGTCTCTCAGCCTTTCCTCACAAGACCTTCCCTCCAGACCAGGCAACATCCTGGTAAATCTCCTCTGCACTTTTTCCAATGCTTCCATATCCTTCCTGATGTACACCAGAACTGTACACAATATTCCAAGCGCGGCTGCACTAGCGTTTGGGATAGTTGCAGCATGACATTACAGCTCCAGAACCCAATCCCTCTACCAATAAAACTTAAAACATTGTATGCCTTCTTAATAGCACTGTCAACCTCTATGTACATAGACTCCAAGATCCCTCTGCATAACCACACTACTAAGAATCTTTCCATTGACCAAGTATGCTGCTTTCCTGTTGTTCTTCCCGAAGTAAATCACCTCACAATTATATGCATTGAACTCCATTTGTCACCTCTCAGCACAATTCTAGTTTATTCAAGTCCACCTGCAATGTGCAACATATTTCCACACTGTCTACCACTCCACCGACTTTAGTGTCATCTGCAAACTTACTAACCCATCCACCTGTGTCTAAATCATTTATAAAAATAACCAGCAGCAGTGGTCTCAAAACAGATCCTTGTGGCACACCTTAGTAACTGGACTCCAGGCTGAATATTTTCCATCAACCACCACTCACTGCCTCCTTACAGAAGGCCAGTTTCTGATCCAAACTGCTAAATCACCTTTAACCCCATGCCTCTGCATTTTCTCCATCTGCCTACCATGTAGAACCTTATCAAAGGCCTTACTAAAGTCCATGTACACCACATCAACTGCCCTCCCCTCATCTACATGCTTCGTTGTCTTCTCAAAAAACTCAATGAAGTTTGTGAGACAGGACCTACCCTTGACACAACCATGTTGACTATTTCCAATCAAATTGTTGCTTGCTGGATGATTATAAATCCTGTCTCTCATAATCATTTCCAAAACATTACCTACAACAGACATAAGGTTTGCTTGTCTATCATTACCTGGGTCATCTCTACTGCCCTTCTTGAACAAGGGCACAACATTTGCAATCCTCTAGTCCCTGGATTAAACCTGTAGACAATGAAGACTCAAAGATCAAAGCCAAAGGCTTCAACAACTCCTCCCTAGCTTCCCAGAGAATCCTTAGATAAATCCCATCCAGCCCAGGGGACTTGTCTACTTTCACTCCTTCTTAAATTGATAATACCTCTTCCTTACCAACCTGGATACTTTCTCGTCTAATATCTCGTATCTCATTCTTATCCTCTACAATATGCTCCTTTTCCTAAGTGAAAAGTGATGAGAAATATTCATTTAGCACCTCTCCGATCTCCACAGGGTTCACACATAACTTCCCACTTCTGTCCTTGACTGGTCCTATTCCTACTCTATTCGTCCTTTTGTTCTTCACATACCTGTAGAAAGCTTGAGGGTTCTCCTTTATTCTACCTGCTAAAGACTGCTTATGTCCTCACTTGCTCTTCTTAACTCTCTCTTTAAATCCTTCCGAGCTAATCTATAACTCTCCATCGCCTCATCTGAACCATCTCATCTTATCATCACGTAAGCCTCCTTCTTCCACTTAACAAGAGATGCAATGCCTGTAGTAAACCAAGGTTCACTTCCTCCCTGCCAGACAGGGACATACCTATCAAGGACATACAATATTTGTTCCTTAAACCAGCTCCACATTTCGATTGACCCCATTCTCTGCATTTTGCTACCACATTCTATGCATCCTAAGTCTTGCCTAATCGCGTTATAATTGCCCTTTCCCCATCTATGAGTCTTGCTTTGTGGCATGTGCCTGTCCCTTTCCATCACTAAACTAAACATAACCAAATTATGGTCACTTTCTCCAAAGTGCTCACCTACCACTAAATCAAACACCTGTCCTGGTTCATTACCAAGCATCAGATCCTCACCTCTTGTCGGCCTTTCGACATACTGTGTCAGGAAACCCTCCTGTACACATGGGACAAAAACTGGTCCATCCAACGTACTAGAGTTATAACAGTTCCAGTCATTGTGGGGAAGTTAAAGTCCCCCGTAATGACCACCCTGTTCCTTTCACTCCAACCCAAAATCGTTTTGTGATCCTCTCCTCCACATCCCTGGAACTCTGTGGAGGCCTATAAAAAAAACTCTCCTCTCCTGTTTCATACAACCACAGTAGACGAGTCCTCATCAAAAGTTCTTTCAACCGCCGTTACACTGTCCTTGACTAAAAAGGCCACACCTCCCCCTCTTTTACCACCTTCCCTGTTCTTAATGAAAGATCTAAACCCTGGAACCTGCAACATCCATTCCTGACCCCGCTCCATCCATGTCGCTGAAATGACCATAACATCGAAGTCCCAGTTACCTATCCATGCTGCAAGTTCACCTACCTTATTTCGGATACTTCTGGCGTTGAAGTAAACACATTCCAAACCCAGTTTGCTGTCTGCCAGCACATTCCTGTGACCGTGGAATCTTGTCCCTGTCTTCCCCACTCTCATCCTCCTGTGTACTGGAACTACAACACAGGTTCCTATCCCTCTCCTGAGCTAGTTTAAACCCACCTGAATAGCACCAACAAATTTCCTATCCCCTCTGGTTCAAATGAAGACCTTTCTGTTTGTGGAGGTCCCACCTTCCCCAGAATGAGCCCCAATTATCTATACACCTGAATCCCTCCTTCCTGCACCATCCTTGCAGCCACGTATTCAGCTGATATCTCTCCCTATTCCTTGCCTCGCTATCACATGGCATGGGTAACAAACCAGTGGTGACAACTCTGTTTGTTCGAGGTCTCAGCTTCCACCCTAGCTCCCTGAAATCCTGCTTTACATCGCTTTCCCTCTTTCTACCTGTGTCATTGGTATCTATGTGGACTATGACTTGGGGCTGGTCTCCCTTTCCCTTCAGGACCCCAAAGACACGCTCTGAAACATCATGGACCCTGACACCTGGGAGGCAACACACCAACCATGACTCTTGTTCATTCCCAATAAACCTTCTAACCCTGTAACTATTGAATCCCCAATGACTAACACTCTCCTCCTTTCCCTCCTTCCCTTCTGTGCAACAGGGACAGATGTGGTGCCAGAGACCTGCACCCCACTACATGCCCCTAGTAAGTCATCCCCCCCACAACAGTATCCAAAACGGTATACTTGTTTTTCAGGGGAACATCCACAGAGGATCCCTGCACTGACTGTTTTGAGAGGGTTTGGTCCGGTCCATCACAAATTTCTTAGCAATGCATCCCAAGAAGGCTAAAAAGGAGAGCGAAGTTATTTTCCCTGAGTATGGCAACAATAGCCCATCCCTACTGACAAAGGCTTGATAGAGGTGATGTGAAGGCCAGTGGCTATTGTTAGCTCATGAGAACCTGGTTTCAGTGCTCCAAATGGATGAATGATCTGATGCACTCTGTCAGAGTATGTACCATGGTGTACTCAATAATTTAAGGTCCTGAATATGATTTAGGATTATAAGACTTTCTCTGTGTATGACTGTTCTAGTTTGGGTCCCAGGCATCTTCATTAGATATCCATACACAATCAATGTCTGTCACTCATTGCAGATAGCACTGTCACACCATTAACCATAGCAGTACTTCCTCTCACAGATCTGCTTGCTTTCACACTTCAGACATAAAAGATGCTTAAAAACTCAGCAGCTCATTCATGATCAGGTCTCTGACCTTTCATCACAACGCAGAGAAAAATAGTTTTTCACCAACAGTTTGCATCAGACACAACCATAAATGATGGTCTTTTGAATTGAGTCTTCTTTTGAATTCAGCTCCACTTGCCTGCAATAGTCAGGTTTGTTTGTGTTGCTGCTTTGCTTGGCCACGCTTCACCCCTAACAATAGATGTGTTTAACCACAACAATCTAGATTATGTATAATTACAACTTCTCATAAACTGATCAATATTGTGAAGTTTCACCCCTTACACTATATGCATTTAGATACATAAAGCACTCTGCGTATGACTGAGACTGCTCGTGAGCTGGTTGGTCTGGTCAGATTTTATCCTTTATATTTCTGCAAGAAATGGCTTGTTTTTGAAGGAGCCAAGTTAGTGAACTAATTTGTACTATCACATCTTGGAGGAAGTAGTACACCACACAAATAGTACACTGCCTTGTATATATTGCCAGCTTTATGAAAATATAGGTATGAAATTAAATACAATAGTCGTACAAAACGATTTGGAGGTTCAGATGCATAGATCTTTAAAATGTCATGAACAGGTGCAGGAAATAATCAAAAAAGCAAACAGAACATTATTTTCTAAGTATCAGTCGCATCCTCTATAACAGAGTCTAGCATTTTCCCCACTGCTAATGTAAGGCTAACAAAATATATAGTTCCTCTTCTTTCTCATTCCCTCTTTATCATTGAGTGGCATTTGATAGTTTCCAACCCAAAGGAATCATTCTAGAATCGATAGAGTATAGGAAGAAAACCATCATTTCATTGTCTGTCTTGGCAGCCACCTACTTCGGAGGACTTGATTGTAAATGTTTAACCCATGGTTGGGAACCTGAAGTTTTGCCTCCTATCCAAGTATGTTCTCCTGTCCACCCTTCTAGAAATCCTGGTGGGCACAGAACGTTTTGCCCCCATTATTTTTATATCATCACAGTCAACATGTCTCCTGTGCACAGTTCACAAGTTTACTATTCTTCTATTTCTTCCCCTAATTAATTTATTTGACCACCTTTCTGCTTTCTCTCTATTTTCATGTAGATTCTTCTGTTTTGACAATTAATTGTATACTTTTGATACATAGATATGAAACCCGAGCTACCATTTGGAAGGCCTTTCATATTTGCATCAAACTTGTTGGTAATGCCTTGGTTAAATTATAAAATTTCTCAAAAGAGTCAGTTAGTCTTCAAGATCCTGAATTAATGGCAATAGTGTTCATGTTGCCCAACCAAACCTGCATTAGCTCATGTTAGGGTAGGGTACGGATGTAGGGGTTCTGCCAAGAAAAGCTAAGCAGCTTCATTTGGAGTATAAGTTAGAGGAAACTTGAAACAAGCAAAACATGTTTGAACCTGATGAGGTGGGAGAAAGTTACTGAAATAATGTTCAAATAAACTTAAAGTAAAATGCTGATTAAAAATTATAAATAATTTAAATGGCCGAGTAGAGTTACATGGTCACATGGCATGGATCAGCAGTGTTGAACCTCCACAAGAATCTGACAATGATACAGAGAGTGTTGGAAAGGAATATCTCACAGGCGCTATCTTATTAAACGCATTATACAATAGGGCCACCCAATTGTGGTTGTATTGTTGATTCTTAAATGAAAAATGAGTAAGAGGCATATCCTCACTGAACATGTTGGACTGGATTTTTTGGAGTATGGGGGAAAGGAAACAAACTGATGCAGCTGACTGCTCTCCTATAATAGGAGTCCTCCCCATCAAAGTTTCATTCAAGGGAGAGTTGGAGTTGAGCCTGCCATCTCCAGAAACAGTCCCATGGTGACCACTGTGATGTTGACCATGCTGGCAGGCTACAATGCCTGACTCCATTTCCTGGAACATTGATCCAGTTTTAACAGTAAATGTAATACCCTCAAACTCCCACTTCCCTCCCCTCAACCCACCAAACCATGCCCCATCCTGCCTCATTTTCTCTTGCCTCCTCCAAACAAGCAGAGGGTCAGCTGTCAGCACAACCCGTCGTAGTTCTCAAACAACAATGGACTATTGACATCACAAAAACAAATCGCTATTATTTTCTGATGGCCTGTCTAATTGACTGTTGCTGTTCTTCATTTGTAATATCTCTGGCCATTTATTTTAATAGACAGACTACACAATATTTTCACTAGTTTTAAAAGCATAAGAGCATGTTTCTGAATGAGAAAATTACTCTCCTGTATTTACACAATACTGATCAATGTAATAATGATGTAAAAGCCAACTTACGTTTGTGTGGCAGAGCTGTATTATTAATCAATGCATTGGAAACATATGTATCTTCGTATAGCATCAAACTATTGAAGCTGAAAGATCAGATATTTTGTTTCATATTTTAAAGCCTGTAAATAATATTTCCAGGAGCAGGTTATTGATTTCCTTGGTTCTCCACTTTGGACTGGAGTTCTTTTGTTGTTCATGCCTTCACTGAGGGGCAGTGTCTCACGTACACATATGTTAAGGTCTCAACTCCATCTAGGGGTAATATATTGCCCATCCTCACAATCGAGCTGGCAGAATGCTACATGCAGGCTAGATACCCAAACCCTTGTCTAATGGCAGTGAAAATAGCTGGACATATGAATGATTGGTGGGAATCCTGAAATCAGATTCCACTGTATAGTGTTTCTGAGTCGACTTGAGTTGATGAAAATTTGGACCATTGTCACGTTTGCAGGATATAAGAACATAAGGGTAGGAGTTGGCTGAAGGCATATCATAACCATGAGTCAGAACCCTGAAGTGCTATAGACATTTCTAACTTGTACTTCCAAATCCTGAACCTGACTCTAATCCTCATTTGTTCACTGAGTCTGAGCAGCCAGCTAGCTAGTAAACTAGACAAACAGGAAAAAGGACAACTCTGAATGCTGGAACTTAATACTGGTTGAAGGGATTGCAACTAATCTCCAAAACTAAGAATTCTGAAATCAAATGGTCAAATTCCAAAGTAACATTACCAATAACCTCCACTGCAATCGTCTCAGCATTCTACTGTCTTCACAAACAATTCAGAAGTTGATCTGTAAATCTGTTTCTGTAAGTTTTATCTTTGATCAGTTAGTTCTAATCTGTGTTGTGCTATTAATTCTTTTTATGTTTAGTAACCAATTAGCACAGTCTTCATTAACTCAAGAAAGCCTGATTAAATTGATTATTTTTAAATTCATTTTGCTGGAGAAAGGCATCCACAAGGAAAGGAATCTTTTATATTGACCTTGTTGTATTCAACTAGGGCGACAGGTTGAGCCACTTCATTCCTCCACACCTGAGAAATTAACAATTTAGGGTGTCCTGCCTCAAACCATTACAAACTGGGGACCTCAGTCAGCTCTGGAGGTACAAATTGTGGTGGTCTCTGGGATTTAGACCGACATGTGAACAACATTAGAGTGTGCACATCGTTACTTTGTAAATTTTTTTAATGCAAAAAGTTTTCTTCAGTTTGCACTGCTACAGCATAGAATTATCTGCAATCGATGTAAGAACTCTTGAGTAGAATTAGCGAAGGTTACTTTTGAGGAATCAAAGATTCTGTTCCTTGAACAGTTAAAGCATTTTGTACAGCATTTGGGATTAGGATTTCATCTGAGCCAGAAAACCCAAACTTTTAAAAGGTGACTGTGACAATGAATCAGAAAGATTAAAATTGGAGAAATAGCAAGCAGAATTTCACGAAAAAGAAAAGGAAAAAGAAAGACTGAAAGGAAAAATAGAAATGGGGAAAAAAACAAGGAGAAAGAGAGAAGTTAAGGAAAGTGGCAGGAAAGGGAGTTTGAACTAAGACAGCTGAAACTGAAAGACAAGAACGCTAGATTTCTTTTTATTCATTCAGTGGGCAGCACAGTGGCTCATTGGTTAGTACTGCTGCCTCAGAACATTAGCGACCAGGGTTCGATCCCATCTTTGGGTATTGGGCTGCGTGGAGTTTGCATGTTCTCCCCCTGTCTGTGTGGGTTTCCTCTGAGTGCTCCGATTTCCTCCCACAGTCCAAAGATGTGTATGTTAGGTGAATTGGCTATGCTAAATTGCCCTTGGTATTCAGGGATGTGTCGGTTTGAGGATTGGTCAGGGATAAATATTAGGTAGTAGGGGAATGGGTGTGGTGGTTTACCCTTCAGAGGGTCAGTGTGGATTTGTTGGGTTGAAGGGCACATTTCCACACTGTAGGGATTCTATGATTCACGGGATGAGGGTGTCACTGGCTAGGCCAGCACTTGTTGCCCATCCTTAATTACCCAGAGGACAGTTAAGAGTCAACCACATTACTGTGGGTCTGGTGTCACATATAAGCCCAAATCAGATAAAGATGACATTTCCTTCTCTAAAGGGTTAGTGAACCTGATGGGTTTATCTGAAAATCACCAATGAATTCATGGTCATCATTAGACACTTAATTTTAGACTTCTTTTATGGAATTCAAACTCTCCTTGGCCGGATTTGAATTCGGGTCCCCAGAACATTAACTGGATCTCTGGATGAACAATCTAGCATTAATAGCATTCAGCCCCCTTTATAATATCTCATGAGTATGGCTCGCTCAGACTTGAGGGTGAAAACAACTTGGTTTGCACACAGAATTCATAAGTTTGATGAGACAGAGGTAGAAGCTTCTTTGATCTCTTCAAGCAAGTAGCAATGCAGCTAAAGTGGCCATTTCAACATGATTTCTGCATGTGATCTCTCAGGAAAGCACAAAAGCTTTGCTCCCTTTTCCTGAGAATAGTGCCATTGATTATGATGCAGTTTTAAAAAAAGGTAATCTTAAGTGCACCCTAATTAGTGCTGGAGACATGCCATCAAAAGTTCCATACCCTCAGGCAATGGTTTGATTAGATTACTTACAGTGTGGAAACAGGCCCTTCGGCCCAACAAGTCCACACTGACCCGCCGAAGCGCAACCCACCCATACCCCTACATTTAGCCCTTACCTAACACTACGGGCAATTTAGCATTGCCAATTCACCTGACCCGCACATCTTTGGACTGTGGGAGGAAACCGGAGCACCCGGAGGAAACCCACGCAGACACGGGGAGAACGTGCAAACTCCACACAGTCAGTTGCCTGAGTCGGGAATTGAACCCGGGTCTCAGGCGCTGTGAGGCAGCAGTGCTAACCACTGTGCCACCGTGCCGCCCACAGATGTGCCTGAAATTGGAAAAGCTTAATCAAGTTGTTTTTGACCAGTGACAATGGACACTTATGAAAAGCTCAGTGAACTATTTATTTTTGAGGAGTTCAAGAACTTCATATCCTTCCCAATAAGGATGCATTGTGAAACAGATTCACTGGATTCAGACAGGCAGCCACTCTGGCAGATAAATATGAGCTGATCCACAAACTCCTATTCCAGGAGAGAACTTTTCTGAACCATCCCAAACCAACTGGAAAGGCTAGAGTTGGAATGAGTGATAGCACCCATGTGAGAGGCAGAAGTGCTGGGATAGGAATGAAAAGTATCATGCAGAGATGAAAGATGAGGCCAAGTAGCCTGTGCCCAGGAGAATGGTAACTGCAAGGGAAGGAATCAATTTTTAAATTAAGCTTGTTGCAACCAACCAAGGGAATGAATGAATAAAGGGGAGCTAGTTCATCCCAGCCTCACCCAGGAGGTTGACAACTTGAGGAATCATAATAAATTGGGGAATGTTGGCAGGTGCCTGGATGTAACAGATTCAATTTGGAATGGGCATTTGAAACTGCACTGAATGGGCTATGCTTCATGTTTCCAATAAACATCACAAATCATCAAATATAACAGTGCACACTATAGTAAATTAAACATGTTTTAATATGAAAATTTTTTACAAATGTTTATTATTGCTTTTAAACCATAAGAATGAGCATGATTCAAAAACTCTTCCTGAACCAACACAGTTAGTGGACCATACCACTTTGACTTGAGATATGGCCAGTTTAGTAAATGATGGTCAATATTTGCAAAGTTAACATGTGCATGTGCGATACAGTTGTCTGCATTGTATGAGTGCACACAAGATGTTTTCTAACAAAATGTATGCCTGTCTGTAAATCTGTGTCATCGTAGCCGCACTGGTGTTTGTCACCAAATTCTATTGGACAATGTTATCATTGAAACTGTGGTTGATGGTGGACTAATGAGATCAGATCAAAGCATGCCTGCTCCAGTTTCTGATGTCTTTTCTTTAGCACCTCCTCAAAATCTGTTTTTGTTTGCTTAGCTTTTTCCTGCTCTCTCAGTAAGTTACATTTTCGTTGTTCCATCACCTGTTGTAGTTCAGGTTTATTTTATAGAACAACACCTCTGGGAGAAGGAAAAGGGAGAGATTGTCTAATATAGACTTTTCTTCTATAGCATTATACATGTCAATGGTCTATCAAAATCCAAAGTCTAATTTGTTAATTCAAATTCAAGTTACAATTTAAAGCTGTTAAGTTCTCCTATTCTGTTAAGAAGGGCATTTAAATGGTAATCGATATAAAACAATGAGCACATAATTCATACTTGCCAGCAGCACTGCTCAATATTAACACGCTTGCACATTATAAATTTATTTTACTCTTAGATGATTCACCGATTCACCGGAACCGCACCCAGTTGCACCCGATGATCAGTTAGATAAACACTGCTACCAGGCAGTTGTGCACTGTATTTCACCACTGGCATTATGTTTCCAAGTGTTACTTTCATGTCAATTCAATTTTTATGGTTGATTAGCAACTTTGTTCTGCAAAATTAACATTAGTTATATAGATCAGTGATAACCAGTTTCTTTCTTGACAGGCAAGGAACCACTAAAGATACTTAAACAAATCATTGTGCTACAATATGTATGGACACTTCCTATGAATTTTCACCACCAATCTCAAATATCTATCCAACAGAATTCTTTAGCTGTTTGCTGTTAAAATTTTATGTAGATATTGGACGTTGAAAAAGCACATTTACCCCTCCAGAAAATATCTTTTAAAAAAGCTACAAACTATTTGCCAAATTTTTGCAACACAGTTTATCACTATAGTTAAAAGTTACAGATTAGTGAGCTTTAATTTTCAAGCTTGTGAGTTTAATTGGAACACAGTATTATAATAACTTAAATTCATATCAGAGGGTGCATCCTGCATATTGTGCACAATATTAATCACAAAGGTGTTTCAGTACTGAAAAAAGCCATTCAATTGCATTGTGTTTGCACTAGCTCTCCAAGTGAACATTATGATTTAGAATCACTTTTCTGTCTGTCTTTTTTCAATGCCCTTGTACATTGCTGCTATTCAAGTAACTATCCAATACCATCTTGAATGCTTGAATTGAACATTCCTTCACCACATTTCCAGGCCATTCAATCCAGCATGTAACAAGTCATAGAGTCATAGAGATGTTCAGAATGGAATCAAATCCTTTGGTCCAATTTGTCCATGCCAACCAGATATCCTAAATTAATCCAGTCCTATTTGCCAACATTTGGCACATATCCTTTCAAGCCCTTCCTACTCATGCACCCATCCAGACCTATTTTAAATGTTGTAATTTTACCAGTCTCCACCAACTCCTCTAGCAGCTCATTCCATACACTCACCACCCTCCGAATGAACATGTTGACCCTTAGGTCCCTTTTAAATCTTCCCCCTCGCACCACGTTGTGTGGAAAAGTTTTATTCCCATTTTACTCTTGCTTCTTTTGCAAATGACTTTAAATCTGTGTCTTTTTGCACATGATCCTTTTCTCCCTATCTACTCTATCCAGCCCCTCATTATTTTGAAAACTTCTACTAGAGCTAGGGGCCTTCATAGGTGAAGGAATGAAAATCAGTGAAGGAAAGATGGCATTAACTATCAAAATCAAGAAACACATAACTCTGGAGGCTTTGCAGAGCTGAATGATGTGAAAATCTCGGTGTTATCATAAAATGAATGAATACAAGGATGAGAATCTTAAATTGGAATGATACTGGGGAACAGAACCTCGAGGACAGAGTGCTGATTGAGCTATGGACAGCAGTTTTTGATTAATTATGGTTTACACAGTTTGGATACTGACTAGGAGAGCATTAGAATAACTGAGACTGGAGGTGACAAAGATATGGATGAATGTTTCATCAGCAAAATGGCTGAAGCACTTTGAAATTTGGTCTTACATCTGACCTGATGAGTGCAAGGTGAAAAGCTTTGACAATACGCCCCTATCTTCAGCAATACTGTAGGTTGCAAACTGTTTGGTTCAATGGAGCACTTACCTGGCAAATTGTGGCTATATTGTAGAATTTACGTGAAAAAGCTGCATGTAGTTAGAGCTGTTTATGGAAACCACATGAAGCAAGCTTAGGTTAGTCTTGAAGTTGTGGTTCATAACATTCAGTAAACTATGACTGATTTCTATCCACAAAATTGCGTTCAGTTTTGGGAGTGGATCATTTTGCTTTTACGTAAACCACTTGTATTAGCTTTAAAACTTAATTAATAAAGCATATGTATATATGTCTTGTGAAGGTTTGTAAACTCCTGACTGAGTTTAATTCTATTGTTTAAGTTTAATTTTCAACACTTCAAATTTAGAATGTGCTGTAGTCACAATTTGGCTAAGAGGGAAATGTGGTCTAAAGGTAGTGTACTTATTCTTAGATTAATTTTTTTGACATAAAATTTTTCTGTCATCCCTTAAGTTAACTTTTCCCTTTGGCAAATAGTTATCTGAGATTTTATACCTGTCAGGTAAAAAACTAAATTATTTATGCTGCAGCATAGTAATAGATCAATGGATTTGAATTAGCATGGTCTTGCATGTTTTATATTTGAAATACTTAGTTGTCTTTTTTAAAAGCTGGTGTCTCAGTGGGTATTTGTGGTAAAGCATGCTGTGTTTTCTGGATCTGTATATCAATAACTTTTTTTATACATGGTATGCCCCAAGAGCTTTACCAATTAGCTGTTAGCATTTTACGGCACAGTTTGAGTAATCTTTCACATTTTATACATGATTCTTATTTAATGATGTTATTTCTCCATGCCTTTTTGCAAATCCAGCAAGTTGCTGGCATGTTGTGATAATTTGACTGATAATTCTGACTCAGCACGAATAATTCCAGTTTTTAAATTATCTCTTTAAAACACAAGTTATTGGAGGAAGTCATTTGGGGGGAAATGATGACATTTTTTTTCTTTATCGATCAACTATTTTAAAAAAAGGGAGCAGGGCACACAATATAATTGAAATGTGATCTTCATGTGATCTTTGAGGCCCATCTTTTGGTTTTTTAGCTGCTCCTTTCACATTGACTGCAACATCTAGTAAATTAGTCAAGAATACCATCTCGTTCTCTGTCTCTCTATCTTTCCCTGCAACCCCTGCTCCCCAGCTAAATATATGTCAAGTGTTGTAGGGAAGAGTAAGACATATATTCTTGACGTGCTTCTTTTGAATTGAGGAAGGAACTGGGTTCTTGTTTGCTACTTCAAACCAATACATTTTAAGGACTACAAGAAATATTATACTGGAGGGTGCTCATAATAGATAAATTAATTGCCGGTAAGTGCAATGCCTTCAAAAACATGCAGACTAATACAATAGAAACAATAGTCAAAATGCTCTGAATAGAAAGGAAAATCAATTTTCAAAATAGTAAACTTCCAGCTGAATTTGATTGTACAGAAATAATTCAAAAGATTAGACATGCCAGTTGGAAAGAGACATTGTGCATCTAACATTGTACACTGACACAAATGTGGACACTAGTTGGAGAGGAAGGAACAAAACTTTAAAGATGAACATAAACTGCAATCTACTGTTAAAGATGCTGAATAGCTACCAAGAAAGCTTTCTTTAGAGCAGAGAAGTTCAGGAAGGAAACCTGAATGAGTATACAACTTTGAGGGAGACGGATTGGGTAGTTAAAAAGAAATCCCCTCCCTTTTTTTTTAGTAGTGGTGTCAATAACCGGGGTATAGAATTAAGATTTTGGGCAGTAGATTGAGAAGGAATTTTTGCCCAGAGTGATATGTCTGCAACTGTGCTGGAAATGGTGAAGGGAGAACCATCACAACAGTTAAGTATTTAGTTGAACACTTGAACTGCCATAGTATATAAGGCTGTTGGCCAAGTGCTGGAAACCTCTACCTAGGAGATAGATACTTGATGACCATTGTAGATATGACATGTCTGACTCTATGCTATAAAACTCTTAGACTCTCTGGCTTGTTGAATTGACTTTATTTCCAATGTGCAGCAGGCAAGTGAAACTTTGTCCCTAATGAACTTATTATCTGAGGGGGCATAACAGCCGTAGACTTGAGGGATGAATGAATCTAGGATACCTGGAGAGATATTGAAAATTGCTTTTTAAATTGCAATGGACTCTTAAATGAATTAGTGAACGTTGGGTATTTTTAATAGATTTTAAATAAGGAAGGATCTTTCCTGTACTAAAAAAAGTGTGTTGTAATTGGAATAATTGGAAAGTTGAATCACTTGGAAGCAAATATAATGTATTTAACAAAGGATAGGTCTTGTCTCATTTTATCTTTATGACCAGATGCCCAAAATTTATAAAGAAAGTGAAGAAATTGTCTCTACTTGCAAAATGCCTTCAGAGTCCACTGATCATCTTCCACAGTAGTACGTTAGAATTGGCAGATGTGGTTGAAGTAGTTATAAATATCTACTTTTAATTTATAAAACATAATTAATGTTTCGAATTTAGTAACTCTTTAAAACTGATAACTGATATGAAAAGTTATGACAGGTTTGAGTGGGAAGGAGTGAGTAGATAGATGGAAATGAAGCTCAGAGAGAGAAAGACAGTTAGGCGCATAAGGGGACTGTTGATAGTAAGGAGAAAGCAAGAACTGCAAATGCCGGAGATCAGAGCTGAAAATGCCTTGCTGGAAAAGAGCAGCAGGTCAGGCAGCATCCAAGGAGCAGGAGAATCGACATTTCAGGCATGAGCCCTTCTTCAGGAAGGATGCCTTCCTTACCTTGGATGCTGCCTGACCTGCTGGGCTTTTCCAGCAACACATTTTCAGCTCTGATCTCCAGCATCTGCAGTCCTCACTTTCTCCTAGTTGATCTTAACCTACTGCGAATCCTCTTGCAAGGATGCCTTTCATGAAGAAGCTCTCTTCCTCACCTTGGGTGCTGCCTGACTCTCTACGCTTTTCCAGCAACACATTTTCAGCTAAGATTGTTGGTAGTAAGCCAGGGAAGGAGAAAAACTGATAATGGGAACACTGAGTAGGTGAAGGTGGGTTGGCTGTGCTGAAAGACACCCATGTCATGACGGGGCTGAAAATGTGTTGCTGGAAAAGTGCAGCAGGTCAGGCAGCATCCAAAGAGCAGGAGAATCGACGTTTCAGGCATGAGCCCTTCTTCAGGAAGGGCCTTCCTGAAGAAGGGCTCATGCCTGAAACGTCGATTCTCCTGCTGTTTGGATGCTGCCTGACCTGCTGCGCTTTTCCAGCAACACATTTTCAGCTCTGATCTCCAGCATCTGCAGTCCTCACTTTCTACATGTCATGACAGGGCTTGGGGTTTAGGGTGGGTAAAGGGTATGGAAGGAGGTCTTCACACCCTAAAAATATTGAACATAATAGAGTCCTGAAGGCTGCATAGTTGCAAAACAAAAATACAATACCATTAATCCCAACAGCATCCCTTTACAGTCTCAAAATACCAGGGAAAGTACTTTCTCCTTTATCACACATTGGGATTGACTTTACTGTGGCTTGAGTACCATGGTCTTGAGTATCTGATTGTATAAATGCTCAAGGTAGAGACAAAAAACATTTTGACTTTCTCAGCTTTAAATAACAATTTCAAGGTGCTATCCAAACACTCCTGGTGTGGAACTTTCCCTCAGCAGGACGAATTTAGATTTAATCTTTTTCGTAACCTTCTAAACTATTACCCTTTCTAGGTACAACTGTTTTATGCATCCATCCTCAGCCAAGACTTCTACCACCCATCAAACTGAAATCTAAAACCTTTTCAAGCTATGGGTAGTTCCCTTAATCAGCAGTAAAAAATAAAGTTCTCACCATTGAAACTGATGAGGGGCAACCTTTTCACACAGAGAATGGTTCATATGTGGAATGAACTACCAGAGGGTGTGATAGCTGCAGAGACAGTTACAAAATTTAAAATACATTGGACAAGTACATGAATCAGAAAGGTTTAGAGGAATATGCGAGCAAATTAGGTCAGTTTAGTTTGGGAAACTTGGTGAGCATGGACGAGTTGGACTAAAGAGTCTGTTTCTGTGCTGTATGACTCTATGATTTAACGTTAAAGTGACTAGGGAAGGAGATGAAGTCAATTGTAATGATTTAGAATTTGTGTCAGAGGACAAAGGTAAGTGTTCTGATCTTACCAAGTTTGAAATGGAAGAATATCTTTCGAACAAAAAGGTTTACAAATTCCACAAGGAGCTCTATTTTGAAAATCCATTCTATATACCATGACTCACCTCTTTTGAATAAATACTAATTCGCGATGGAGATCTTGATAACTCTTAGAATCTTTCACAGGATTATTTAACTTTTTAGGTGTAATAAGCTTGGTTTTCTCATCTGGCTGAGACATAGCTTTCTGCAATGCATTCTTGGTACCAGACCAGGCATATTCTGCAATAGACAATTGGTTTTAGATCGACATATAAAAACATGACCTAATGCAGCCTAACATCTCTTTATTGTTGAATGTGGGAGTATAACAAACTGGAAAGTTTTCAAATGATTGAACACGTTCATTTTTATTGAACAATAGTATATAAAGACATAGAGTCAGAGAGACGTACAGCATGGAAACAGACCCTTTGATCCATGTCAACCAGATATCCCACCCTAATCTAGCCCGACCCATATCCCTCCAAACCCTTTCTATTCATATACCCATCCAGACGCCTTTTAAATGCTGCAATTGTACCAGCCTCCACCACTTCCTCTGGCAGCCCATTCCACACACGCACCACCCTCTGTGAAAAAGTTGCCATTTAGGTCACTCTTATATCTTTCCCCTCTCACCCCTAAACCTATGTCTTTTAGTTCTGGACTCCCCCACCTCAGGAAAAAGACCTTGTCGATTTAGCTATCATGCCCCTCATTTTATAAACCTCTATAAAGTCACCTCTCAGCCTCCAATACTCCAGGGAAAACAGTCCCAACCTATTCAACCTCTACCTGTAGCCCAAATCCTCCAACCCTGGCAACATCCTTGTAAATCTTTTCTGAACCCTTTCAAGTTTCACAACATCCTTCCAGTAGCAAGGAGACCAGATTGCATGCAATATTCCAAAAGTGGCCGAACCAATGTCCTGTACACTGCAACATGACCTCCCAGCCCATGTACTCAATACCCTGACCAATAAATGAAAGCACACCAAACACTTTCTTCACTATCATATCCACCTGCGACTCTATTTTCAAGGAGCTACAAACCTACACTCAAAGGTCTCTTTGTTCAGCAATACTCCATAGGACCTTACATTCAGTGTATAAGTCCTACCCTGATTTGCCTTTAGAAAAAGCAGCACCTTGCATTTATCTAAATTAAACTCTATCTGCCACTCCTCTGCCCGCTGGCCCATCTGATCAAGATCCTGTTGTAACCTGATATAATCTTCTTCACTCCACACCCACAACACCTCAAATTTTGGTGTCATCTGCAAGCTTACTAACTATACCCCTCATGCTCACATCCAAATCATTTATATAAATGATGAAAAGTAGTGGACTCAGCACCGATTCTTGTGGCACTCCACTGACCACAGGCCTCCAGTCTCAAAAACAACCCTCCACCACCACCCTCTGTCTTCTACCTGTGAGCCAGTTCTGTATCCAAATGATTAGTTCTCCCTGTATTTCATGAGACTTAACCTTGCTAACTAGTCTCCGATGGGGAACCTTGACGAAGGCCTTACTGAAGTCCATATGGGTCATGTTCACCACTCTGCCATCATCAAACCTTTTAGTTACTTCTTCAAAAAACTCAATCAAGTTTGTGAGACATGATCTCCCATGCACAAAGCCATGGTGCCTGTCGTTAATCTTGCCTTTCCAAATACATGCACATCCTGTCCCTCAGGATTTCCGATGTTTCGGGCATGAGCCCTTCTTCGGCTCATGCCCGAAACGCGACTCTCCTGCTCCTTGGATGCTGCCTGACCTGCTGTGCTTTTCCAGCAACACATTTTCAGCTCTGATCTCCAAAGTTTGGGAGAAGATTTGTAGCTCGGGTGCTCGTTGTTGTGGTTCTGCTTGCCGAGCTGAGAGTTTTTGTTGCAAACATTTCATCCCCTGTCTAGGTGACATCCTCAGTGCTTTGGAGCCTCCTGTGAAGCGCTTCTGCGATGTTTCCTCCGGCATTTATAGTGGCTTGTCTCTGCCGCATCCGGTTGATCTCCAGCATCTGCAGTCCTCACTTTCTCTTCGGGATTTCCTCCAACAACTTGCCCATCACCAACATCGGGTTCATTGGTCTATAGTTCCCTGGCTTGTCCTTACCATCTTTCTTAAACAGTGGCACCACATTAGTCAACCTCCAGACTTTCAGCACCCCACCTGTGACTATCGGTGAAACAAATATCTCAGCAAGAGGCCCAACAATCATTTCCTTAGAGTTCTAGTGTATACTTGATCTGGTCCTGGAAATATTTGCACTTTTACGAGTTTCAAGACATCCAGCATTTCCTCCTCTATAATATGGACATTTTTCAAGATGTCACCATCTATTTCCCTGCATTCTATAACTTCCATGTCCTTTTCCACAGTAAACACTGATGCAAAATACTCATTTAGTATCTCCCCATCTCTTGCTGATCTTTGAGGGGCCCTGTTTTCTCCCTGGTTACCCTTTTGTCCTTGATCTATTTGTAAAACCATTTGAATTCTCGGTAACCCTATTTGCCAAAGCTACCTCTTGTCTCTTTTTTGCCCTCCTGATTAAGTATACTCCTCCAAGGATTTATTTGATCTCTCCTGTTAATACCTGACATATGCTTTCTTCTTTTTTCTTAACCATACCCTCAATTTCTTTAGTCATCCAGCATTCCCTATGCCTATCAGCCTTTCCTTTCACCCTAACTGAAATATACTGGCTCCTGGACTTCTGTTATATCATTTCTGAAGGCTTCCCATTTTCCAGCCATCCCTTTACCTGCGTACATCTGCACCTAATCAGCTCTTGAAAGTTCTTGCCTCATACCATCAAAATGAGCCTTTCTCCAATTTAGAACTTCAATTTTGAGATGTGGTCTATCCTTTCCCATCACCATTGCAAAACTAATAGAATTATGGTCGCTTGCCCAAAAGTTTTCCCCCACTGACACCTCAGTCACCTGCCCTGCCTTATTTCCCAATAGTAGGTCAAGTTTTGTACCTTCTCCAGTAGGTATATCCACATATTGAATCAGAAAATCATCTTGTACACACTTAACAAATTCCTCTCCATCTAAACCCTGAACACTATGGCAGTCCCAGTCGATGTTTTTGGAAAGTTAAAAGCCCCTACATAAACCACCTATTATTCTTACAGAAAACTGAAATTTCCTTAAAAATTTGTTTCTCAATTTCCCTCTGACTATTAGGGGGTCTATAATACAATCCAAATAAGGTGATCATCCCTTTCTTATTTCTTAGTTCCACCCAAATAACTTCCCTGGATATATTTCTGGGAATATCCTCCATTAGCACAGCTGTAATGCTATCCCTTATCAAAAATGCCACTCCCCCTCTGCTCTTGCCTCCCTTTTTATCCTTCCTGTAGCATTTCTATCCTGGAACATTAAGTTGCTAGTCCTGTCCATCCCTGAGCCATGTTTCTGTAATTGCTATGATATCACAGTCCCATATTCCTAATCATGCCCTGAATTCATCTGACTTCATTGTTAGGCCTCTTGCATGGAAATAAATGCAGTTTAATTTATCAGTCCTGCCTTGTTCTCTGCTTTACCTCTGCCTGCCCTGAATGTTTGGCTCACTTCTTTTCTCAACTGTACCAGTCTCAGATTGATCTCTTTCCTCACTATCTTCCTGGGTCCCACCCCATCACCTTACTAGTTTAAATCCTCCCAAGCAGCTCTTGCAAATCTCCCTGCCAGTATATTAGTCCCCTTCCAATTCAGATGCAATCCGTCCTTCTTGTGTAAGTCACTTCTATCCCAGAAGAGACTCCAATGATCCAAAAATGTGAATCCTTCTCCCATATACCAGCTCCTCAGCCATGCATTCATCTGCTCTATCCTCCTATTCCTACCATCACTAGCTCACACCATCGGGAGTAATCCAGATATCACTACTCTCAAGGAGCTCCTTTTTAAATTCCTGCCTAATTCTCTTTATTCTCCCTTCAGAATCTCATCCTTTTCCCTTCCTATGTCATTGGTTCCAAAGTGTACAATGACCACCTGCTGTTCCCTCTCCCCCTTGAGAACATTCTGCACCTTCTCTGAGACATCCTTGACCCTGGCTCCAGGGAGACAACACACCATTCTGATTTTTCACTGCCACTGAAGCTGTGCTTCGGACTAGAGGGTTCCCCCAACACAATTGATTTCTTGGAACCCAACTTATCCCACATTGCATTAGAGCCAGTCTCGATATCAGAAACTTAGCTGTTCATGCTACATTCCCCTGATAATCCGTCACTCCCTATATTTTCCAAAACAGCATACTTGTTTGAAATGGGAATAGCCACAGAAGACTCCTGCACTACCTGCCTACCTCTCTTACTTTCCAGGAGTTAACCCATTTATGTGACTGTATCTGCAACTTTTTTCCCTTCCTATAACTGCCATCCATCACACCCCCTTGCTCTTGTAAATTCCACATTGCCTCTGTCACTCCAACTGATCCATTCGATCTGATAGGATTTGCAACCAACAGCATTTATTGCAGTTATAATCCTTAGTAAAACATAAAGTCTCCCTAAACTCCCACATCCAACAAAAAGACTATATCACTCTACTAAGGGCCATATTTGCTTCTTCCAGTCTGCAGACCTAAAAAAAAAGGTGTGGTGTTATTCCTCTACAAAACACTGCTCCAGGCTAACCTAATACTTATGGCTTACATTTTCAAGTTTTATCAAGAGACATATCTCAATAAAACATATTATCAAGAAAGAACCCACTCTACTCACTAATGTAGATTTACAGCAAGGCCACATTAAAACTACTTATTTATCTGTGTCTGTGTTGTGACCTCTCCCAAACAGGTTCCTCCAAGATTAGTTGTGAATTTCACTGTTTGATAATTTTCCCAGATGCACTCCGATGTCCATCGATACATGAATTTAACAGCAAAGGCAGTAACTGTGCAGGTTCACTGATGTGTCAGTTAGCAGTGTGGGTTTCTTTCTCCTTCTCTCTCCTGCACAGACCATGTGCTGTCTTTGCCTCTCCCTTTTAAAAGTGCCATTGTTTTGACTTTTTTTTCTCCAAAGTTCCAAAACAATGCAACAACATATGAAAGCAAATTATAAGCTGCAAATGCTTCTAGGAACACAAATAGAATGCTTGACTTTCATGCAGCAATAGTCAATGAATAATCACAGCAGCCTGCTCACATCTATTGGATTTGGGTGTCAATTACATCCTGTTTATTTTGTTTTACCTGACACTGCAGAGGTCCATCATGCAGAAGGTGATGTTCTTACTGCTTGATGACCATTTCTTCCTCCTCGGAACACTTGTGCCGCTCTCCCAGCACTTCAGCATTCATCACATCCCATCTTTGCCTACTTTAGTTATATCTGGCACAACATGAAAGGATTAGTATGCACAGTTTGTCTGGAGTGCACTGACAGGGTCCCACAGAATGATTCAAGCATCAGAACGTCATCATTAGAAGACCTATCATCTGCATAAACATAGTACTGTTGAAAAATGGACTGCACATATTAATGCTATTCCTCAGTCAAGGATTGGCAGAACAGAGATATCAACCATGGTAGCAGAGGGTAGCCATTGTCTCCCAGCTACATCTTTGTAAGGCCTTAGGCACTTGACTGTTTAACATAATCCTCCATGCAATAGGACTTGGAGGACTCTGACAAGGAGGGCATAAATGGACCTTTGACATAGGGACTTAATTCCAAGAAATGAATCACAGCATATCACACATATACAGTAGGAGATTATTAATGCTACATGATTACTGATATCCTGACCCCAATCCCTACATTACCCAAGGATGGTAGCATTGTATATAAAAGCATGTTAACCAATACATGCAGTTCAAGGCAAGAATAAATAAACACTGTTCTCTCATGATTTTGGAGTGCCTTTGTGAATTGTAGCCCACAGTTCCCAATTTTAAACAATGATCTCTGCCTCACAAGGGTAACTATTTTCAATTTACAATGACTAGTAATATGGTCAAGATTGCTTGTGACCAGGATTTCTATTCCAGGAATTTGGACACTGCATGCATTTCACGAGCAGGGTGCTATGTTTAGAGATGTCATCAATTCATACTGTGAACATGCATGATCAATGAAATTGTTTCTGAAGGTTTCACGTTGCTCACAAGTAAACCTTGCATGCTCAGACAGAAAAACACCACATATTCCACCCACTCTAGGTGAGATCGCATTACCATTGTAAGCTGACAGTATTATTATTACTATTACTATTGCAAACTGATAATTCACATGAGTATGTAGATGATGCAGGTCACATTTTGCACAGAGATTAAGCCTGGAATGAAGAGTTTCAGCACCCCTGAAACTCTTCATTCTCTTCCTTGTTCTGTGTTCTTTTCTTCCTCCACCCCCTCCACCCTCCACTCCTCATTATGCTGCATTGCCCCCCCCACGAAGCTAGGATGGTTGCAATTTTGCAGATGCCTCATCCTGCAGTAGCTCATGTTCAATGCACTATCATCTCTTTATATATATTTTGAGACCCCCTTCACAATTATTGCCCCCTTTGCATCCCAACCTGGTGCCTCAAATCCCCAGAATTGAATTTTTAAATCTTCCTAAATTTTAAATTACCCTGATAACCACATGACTGTCATTGAGTGGGTCAGACTAGTCCACATTTATAATTGACTTGGATTGGCAACCCTGACCATTAGAGTGACTGGACTCCTGTCTAATCTCTGTGCAGGTCCTTGACTTACCGCACTCACAAGATTGATTGCATTAGCCTTGCAAGATTGCCCTTGCCCCACTCCCCAGCTGTCGTGATATGGATCCCGTGACCATGGACACCATAAGCAGCCAACTGACAGTATCCATGCCCCGAAACTGAAATTGGATGATGCCTTTGACTTGCTATGTCTGACTGAAGGTCACCTTCCTTGAACCGTCTGAGGATTACTCTCCTTAGACATTGAAACAGGGTCATTTGGTTGATGCACATTCAATATGTTTGCCGGTATGTTGTTGGCACGTGGTGTGGTTATGAGACACTTGTCCATATAACAACCTGCCCATCATCTTAAGTGATCACTGCTGACAACAATTACAAGTGCCTGGCTTTGTGTTTTTACTAAAAGCTAAGATAAAGTAGAAATACAGTGAGTCTTTAAACTGTGACTGAGCAGACAAAGCTGAAAAAAGCACGCAAGGTCAGGCAAAGCAGAGATGCTGCCAGCATCCAAGTAGGCATAAAGTGAGTAAGCATTATGAGAGCAAGCAAGGAGCTGAGAGTTGGACTCTGGTCTGTTTCATGAGCTGACTGCCTGAACATGTGGGCAAACTGTCCTGATTGCAGCATTACAATAATAAGCGTTGGTATGCTCCAGAGTGCAGTATTGAATTGCTGAAGTGTGCTGTAAGTGGATTAGAGATACGCTGTGAGGATATGGAGGGGCTGTTATATGTCCAATGCCCCCATCATGGATGGGGGCTGCAGGTGGTTGCTGCCCATGAAGTGTGCCCTAAGAAGTTGTGACTGCTGTCCAAGGTAGAATTATGGAGTAGTAAATAGCGAGTTGGAGTCACAAGGTTCAGAGTCTATCTTTCATGTTGGGAAATGTCAGTGTCCAGTTTCTTTCCGGTGCACGGGAGAATAGAAATCTGCATATCCATGAGGTTAGATGAGATAGCAATTGCATGCTAATATATGAAAATGAGTCACTCTGTTTCGGCATTCAAAAATGGTAGCAAAATCTGAATGTTTGTTTTTCTTGCATCAAGAATCTCATTTGTCCTATTTTCCCAACTGACTCATCAATGCCCATGTTATTCATAGGTTGGGAAGATTAGGTCCATAGATGTTTTTCTTTGCACCTCAGCAAGTACAGGGACTTGATATTCCAGAAGATATCACCTTACCATACTAACGGTATTAAGGAAACAATCCAAGATATGTGCTCAAGTCCCCCTGATATTTTTAACCAATATTGTCAAGGTGAAGACAAGTTTCTAGGCATACAAAGAGTTGAAAATGGAAAGTGAAGTAATTGCAGATTCTAGAAACCTGAAACAGTTGTTGAAAATTCTTGATACACTTAGCAGTATCTGCAAAATGAATAGAGAAGTTAATAATTCATGTTTGAACTTTTCTAAATTGAAATATTAATAATAATTGGCATTTAAGAAGAAGCAAAACAGAGAGAGAAAGGGAAAACAAAACACATGCAAAATGAAAAAGACAGACTTTTTAAATTGTTTAAATTATAAATAGAAAATGGTTAAAGTCTTTCAGTGATATTAATAAAGAAAATAGATAAATGGGACCCGCCATGTGTACGAGTAGCTTAAAGATGTTTCTCCTTCCTTTCTTTCATTCTGTTCTGTTTTAAATGCCATCCATTACAATATCTCCAGTTTTAACTGAAGCTCTAAACCTGAAATGTTAACTTCTGATATCTTTCAACAGACACTGTCTGACCTTGTGTATGCTTCCAACATTTTTCAGTATTTTTAAGATATAAGTACATATTTTGGAAGAATAATATTTGTTTCTCAAACTGGGAGCTGCAGTAGGTTTTATTGCTGCAAACATATTAAAGAGGGAGGTCAACTATTAGATGAGCTGATGTGTTTGGGGTTTTAGGGCTGGTACAGATTACAGAGAAAGGGAGATATGAGGCCAGGGCCAGATTTGAAAACAACAATGACAATTTTAAATTTAAGGCACTGCTTAACCATTGGTGAATGTAGGCCAGAGATTATGGGGTAATGGACATAATCAGTACTAAAGCACAAAAATATATACAGTGTCGAATTGCTTACATTCAGAAACCTGAGTTTATATTTCATGCGAGTTTTAATGGAAGTACTAGTTATGTAGATTAAAGTAAATTAAAGTGCCTCAAGAGCTTTTTTTGATAATTTTTTTAAAATCAAGTTTTAACTAATTATTAAAAAGTTGCATGGCAAACTGTTACATTTTTATGTACTACAATATTGGAAGGCCATTTGTATTTCAAACTGCACTGTGGTAAATGTGTTACCACGTTTATGGTGCAAAACGCTACAAATATATAGTGGGGTGTACTTGTGCCTCCAAATTCAGTGAGGGGTTAACAAATAATGAACAATAATGAGTATGATTTCAAGATCACCAGTTCACGACTCTGTTCTGCATGTAGGTTTGCTCGCTGAGCTGAAAGGTTCATTTTCAGATGTTCTGTCACCATACTAGGTAATATCTTCAGTGAGCCTCTGAATGAAGCACCGGTAGTGTAACCCACTTTCTATTAATATGTTTGAGTTTCCTAGGGTTGGTGATGCCATTTCCTATGGTGACATCATTTCCTATGGTGATGTTATTTCTGGTTCTTTTTCTTAGGGGGTGGTAAATGGGATCCAAGTCAATGTGTTTGTTCATAGAGTTCTGATTGGAACTCTGTTCCTTGCAACATATATAGAGTCATGAATTCATAGAGATGTACAGCATGGAAACAAACCCTTCAGTCCAACCCGTCCATGCTGACCAGATATCCCAACCCAACCTAGTCCTATCTGCCAGAACCCAGCCCATATCCCTCCAAACCCTTTCTATTCATATACCCATCCAAATGCCTCTTAAATGTTATAATTGTACCAGCCTCCACCACTTCCTCTGGCAGCTCATTCCATACACGTACCACCCTCTGCGTGAAAGAATTGCCCCTTACGTCCCTCTTATATCTTTCCCCTCTTGCCCTAAGCCTATGCCCTCTAGTTCTGGACTTCCCCACCCTGGGGAAAAGACTTTGTCTATTTATCCTATCCATGCCCTTCATAATTTTGTAAACCTCTATAAGGTCACCCCTCAGCCTCTGACGATCCAGGGAAAACAGTCCCCGGCTGTAGCTCAAATCCCTCAACCCCGACAACATCCTTGTAAATCTTTTGTGAACCTTTTCAAGATTCACAACATCTTTCCGATAGGAAGGAGACCAGAATTGCACGCAATATTCCAACAGTGGCCTAACCAATATCCTGTACAGCCGCAACATGACATTCCAACTCCTGTACTCAATACTCTGACCAATAAAAGAAAGCATACCAAACGTCTTCTTCACTATCCTACCTACCTGCGACTCCACTTTCAAGGAGCTATGAATCTGCACTCCAAGGTCTCTTTGTTCAGCAACACTCTCGAGGACCTTACTTTCTCTTCACAGTAATATTTTTGTTTGAAGATAAAAAATATCACAAAATTTATACAAATATTAGTTTTTGGTATAAGTAATAGTACTCTAGGATAATACTGAGAAAGATGTCTGGTCCTCAGCATCTAATGTCAGTTTAACTATTCAACATTGTAACATTCATAACTTGCTTGATTTTTTTTCTAAGGATCCCTCTTCAAGTCACTTCATGAACAGAATGTTTATGATAAGAATATAATCTTTTAGGTATTTTTAATCAGAAAACTAAATTTATAATGTCAACATTGCCTTAGGGCGAGTATGTATTTAATTGTAATAAGCACACCTGTACTTTATAAGAACAGTTTGCATTCTGTTGATTCCCTAAATAAAATTCAGTTCACAAGGCAGGTATTATAATTTACTCTACTAATGAACAAATTCTACGAGGCATTGTTTTCAATCTGAACTGAGACCTTGCTTCTAAATCATCAAGAAAGATGAAATTGCCATGAAGTGCTGCTAGACTCACAGCAAGTAATATATTATTATTGTACACTTCTCTTGAGTTTCTGTTACATCAAAGTCCTTTTTGTGTAAATGTGTTTCTAATATTATCCTACAAACAAACATTGAATATTGAGGTCAAATGTCATTATTAATATTCCAAGAAAATGACTCATCTGTGAAGATTGCTGTCTCTAAAATTCAATATCATTAAGAACCATTTCAAAATTAGTTGATTTTTCAAATAAATTTCTGCATCTGCTGCACCATATTAGATCATTGAACCCTCCTGCATTTTCTTGTAAATAAGAACAATCTACCTCTTTATCTAACTAGTAAGAATCTCAAGAATTGGGCAAATTTAAGCAATAAGGATTTTTGGATTAGTCCAAGCTAAACTTTAATCTAAATTATTAGTTTTATCAGTATTGCTGTTCACCCAGACGTTTTCAATGTCTGTCAATTGATTTGTCTCTGATTCTATATCATCGCAGTGGATGGTGCTAATTGCAATCTTCTAAATATTATCCTTATCGTGCCTATTACCACATCACATTCAACTCTTTGTCCCAATTATTGTATTACTATTACATACATTCATCTTTGTACATCTGTATACAACCACATCCTCCTCTAAAGTCTCTGACTGTGCAAATTCAGCTGGGTAGGAGACTCGAATCCTTTGACCCTTGACTTGGTTGGTTTTCCTGAAAATTTGACATTTGCTGTTCCTCTCAGATTTCAGATTTATTACCTTGTTCATCCCAATATAAAGAAGGATGTCTTACTCTACTAGGATAGGATTCCTTTTATTTCATCTTGTAGTTCTTTCTGCTGTATGTAGTATGCAAGATTTTTGTTGGATGATCATATTTCTTTTAGTTTTGCTCATGTATTCATACCTTCTGACCTTCCAACAACTTTGGTAAGTTCTTAGCACATGTTATATTAACAGTCTTGAATTCTATAAGATTCCTATTTGTTGATTCTTTGATAATCTGTTGATTTTAATCTTGGAAATAATTACTTTAGTAGAATAGGAATTTGGGTATTGATCTTTCTTCCCATTAATAACTTGGAAGCAACAACACTGTTGCACTTGCTCCAGTATCTGACTTAAAATCCATAAGATGCTCATGGACATAAATGTCTGTGTGCTAAAATGTCTGATTTGGATCTTTGCTGTCACCAAGAAAGATTTTGGGTTTATCTTCAGGCCAATATTGTTCTACATTATAGCGTTTTGTGTGAAGAATTTATTTTTATGGTTTTCAGTGTCAAGTTCTGCTTTTATACATTTTTTGAAAGTGCCTAATGCTACGACAAACGTTCTGCTTTAAAGCAGGACATTGTTCCCATATGCAAGAATCTATGGTGCCATAGCATTGACTAGGATTTCTGAAATTGTGTATTTCTCCTCCTGTCTGTATATTCTTTTCTTGGGTTTCTTTCACAGTCATGCTTTCAAATAAATACGAGCAAGTTGAAAGCTTCAACTCATGTTAATGTGTCAATAAAACTTCAGTCCAATTTAAGTTCATATGCAAGGAATTTCTCTACTTTAGAAACCAAGTTCTGGGCATAACTTATTTGGATAGTCCACTTGAGAAAAATGAACTTCTAGGATAAACCCCGATCATTTCACCATTCTGATTCATCTTGACTGTGAGACCTGGCACCTCCTCCCTTTCCTTTATTCCCAGCAAACTGCTGACCACCAAACTTCTCTTGATAGTCCCAATATAGCTGATTTTGTTATCCGTTTCCTGTTCCGAGGTACTGTCCCTCTGGCCTGTTCAAATCTATGAGGTTACATTTACAAAATTCATCTCATGGTAAACATACAAATGAAGGGGCTTTACCTCAGGGTGCATCGTTGGGAACACAGCTTCTATGTTGTTGCTGTGTTACCATAATGTTCAACAATAATTAGGGCATCTATATCCAGGTCTACTTTGCAAAGACAGTTTCTAACAGGAGGTGAATAATGTCTTTTCAGCCACAGCTGTGTTCAGGGTAACATGTGAAGGGCATAAGATCCTGGGAATGCAGAAAGAATTTGACAGTAAGGGAATTCACTACCACGCAAAGCATATCATTGTGCTTGCTTGAAAGTTTTGGCAATAAGGCCTTTTATCAAATGCCTTTCAGTCTGCTCAGGGAAGTAAACAGTATCCTGTTCCTGCAGGACTTTGAGTGCAAACACTTCCATCGGTGATTTTTCAACAAAATGGAGCATTCACGACAACATGATCAGACTCATCATTTACAGCGGGAAGTACAGATAGACTCAGCAGATAGTGACACCTGGTGTATGTGCTCTGAGCTTGATGTACAGTTTCTCACAACTGAACATCCATGCATATGTTCCTTTGTATTTCTCTTTCTTTTTAAACCTGTCCCTCAACTTTTTAATTATATTTGATGATTGATATAGGTTTGGGACCAGACTGGGAAACTGGATGTTAATTTTCCCTTGGCAACAAGTGCTCACAGACAACTTAGGTGATAGAATACTCAAATATGGATCATTGGGATAGTAAGTAAAAGTGAAGTTACCAGAGTCCTGCCCTCTTATTAGAGAGTTTAACCTGAGAGTTGCCATACCTTGGGCAAGTAGCAATATTGAGAAAGTAGGACCATCATTGTAACGCGGCCAGTGCAGGGATTGAATCTGTGCTTTAGTGTCACTCTCTGTGGCAAGCCAGCCATTCAGCCAACTGAGCTAACCAACCCCAATAACATTGGGATGGTACTTTCCCAGTAGATGCTTGTTATGTCACATGGCAACCAAAAAGGTGACCACCCTTGATGTCTGTCTTAACAAGATCTTTAATTATCAAATTCCAAGGGTCCTAATCAAGTAGCTCTGAAGCCTATTTTTATTGATAATTCCACAGCAGGAGTGCATTAGACTGATATAAAGGTATTTTCTTGGGCCATTAATTGTAACTCTCAAATGAATTATGATCAACAGAAGATTCTATAAACTTATTCCTCTCCAATCAAGGTTGCAAACCTGTACAGAACTGCAAAATCATCAAATAGTCATAGAGTCATAGAGATGTCTGCTATCATTTTATCACATTATTTCCAGGTGAATTACTGTGACTTGTCGATCTACTGTTCTTTGGCTTTTGCTTTTTCTGATTTTGATTCTTCCTAACCTAACTGCTAGCTGTTTAAGAAGTATTGCTTGTCAGATTGTTATCTGCGATCAGTCAGAGATTATAGTGTACATATTAAAGTGAGCAGGTTTGTTGCTTACTTGGAGCATCCATTTTTCAGATTAATTTAACCATGATGAAGCCACACTTACTTTAGAAGAAGCATCAACTTCCCAACTTGAGAGAGAGAATCTGCAATGTTCCCAATCATTGTAATATATGTCACCACCAAGTGCATATAAAATAATCTGAAGAAATGAAGTTTCAGAAATTGGAAAAAAATGGCTATGTTAGTATGAAGTGCAAATATAATTTGTAACATTTCAGTGCATTTAAAAAGAAACCTATGTTCTTAGTTTTGACCTCAGACTATAAGATGGCCAATGGCTCTGTTCACTAATAGGAGACAGAGATTTTTGTTTCTAATTGCCCCATCAAAAAAAATTAATCAAAATGAACTTGCTGAACAAATTCTTTGGTGTGCAGTTCTGTTTTACTGTATTTCAAAAGGCTCACAACTGGAGTTTGTTTATATCACTGACTTAACATCTCCCCTGGGGTGATGTAGCAAATGTAAAATGTAATGTCCTCTCTCAATTAAGTGTTAGTAGCTATTACAACTGACAAAGTGCGAATGGCACTGAGTAAACCCATTTACTAAAGCATTAATATATCGTTTATTGTGATGTTTTTCAGATATTCAAAGAGTCTGCTTTTACATCATGGCAAAGAAGCTACGTAATTCAGGGAACATCCTATGGCCTCCATTACAAATGCATAATTTGTACTTTAATTTGGAATGTAAATGGCAGGTCAAAAATAATCTCTATTGAATAACACCAGGGATTCTAATTATTTTCTGAAAAGAACTGCAGTGATTCTGTTCAGTTTACATTTGCTTTTAAATAAATATTATATATGTCTGGTTATTGTCCTGTATTAATATTCATTACATCTCCTTGATTCTGCATATATTTGTGTTCAAAATAAATTTATCTTGTGTGTTATTTTTCAGATTTTGAGGTGGTGAAAAAGTAATAATTTTATTTATTGCCCACGATATCACACCATTTATTGTTAAACCTAGGCACAGTAGTGCAATGAAGAATATAAAGATATGAATTTTAGTTTATAAGTGATTTGTGGAAACTAGCATTTGGTCATGATCATCAAAGCTGGGGGAAAACGTGGTAAAGAATCCTAAGTAGTGCCAATTAGACCATAAGACATGGGAGCAAACATATGCTGTCCAGCCCATCAAGTCTGCTCTCCATTCAATGAGATCACAACCAGTCTATTAACTTTCAACTCTGCTTTCTTGACTTTTCCCCATCACATTTGAATGCTTTAATGATTAAAAATCTATTCGATTTATCCTTGAACAGACTGAATGGTCCAGCCTCAACAGTCCCCTTTGATAAAGAATTCCACAGATTCACTATCGTCTGAGAGAAGAAATATTCCCCAAATGTCTTAAATGTGCAACCCCTTATTCTGAAATAGTGCCCTCTGTCCCAGACTTTCCCACAAGAGGAAACAACATTTCCACATCTACCCTGTCAAGTCCTTGTACGTTTCAATAAAGTTAACTCTTATTTTTCTATATTCCAACAAGTACAGGCCCATTCTAATCAACATCTCCTCATAAGACAATCTTTCCATACATGCTATCAGCTTTTTCTGGACTGCATTCAATGCTAATACATCTTTCCTTATATAAGGCACCAAAATGTGTTCACAGTAGTTCAGCTTTGGTCTAACTAGTGCCTTGTATAGTTTTAGTGAAACCTCTGTATTTTTATACTGCATTCCCCTTTGAAATAAAGGCCAGCATTCCACTTGTCTTCTCCCTCATCCTCTTGATAGTTTTTTGTGATTCATGGATGAGGACTTCCAAATTCCTCTCATCTGTAGCTTTCTGCAGTTTTTCTCCATTTAAATAATATTCAGATCCTCTATTCTTCCTACCAAAATGTATTACCTCACACTTCTTTACATGATGTTCCATCTGCCAAGCATTTGCCCAAACACCTTAACCTGTCCATTTCCCTTTGCATACTCTTTGTATATTCCTCACCAATTGCCTTCCCACCTATTTTTCTATCATCTGCAAACTTGACAATAATATATTCACTTTCCTCATCTAAATCATTAATATATATTGTAAACTAAAGTGGGATACCTATCATGCAATGTCCAATCAGATTATTTGAAATTCATATTTGCATGAATTACTAGAAAACAAATGCTTGCAAAACAAGAAAATACAGTGGCAAAAATGTTTGGCTCCTGCCATATGGGAGTAATGGTGATATGAAACTGAGGTGCTGAATTGTCAATACAGTAGAGTCTTGTTGTTTGTGGGTGATACATTCCAAGAGGATGTCACAGAGATTTTCAGGAATGATGAAAGTGGTTGACTGCACAGGTACAATACATATCACAGGCACTTATTTCATCAACATTGGAAGCAAGTGGATGAAAAGGTGCCTAGCAAGTATCACACATTAAGCAAATTAGCAAAGGAGGAGCACGTTAACAGAGGGACTTAATTGTCTTGAAAAGGAGCTTTGCAGATAGGATGCTGAAGCAAAAGATGTAAAAAGCAGAGAAGTGGCTGGAACAACAGCAGAAACAGAACACGAACACCATCAAGCAGCAAGTGAATTTATGATGATAGAGTGAGAAGCCACTTGATATGATCTGTAATTCTGCAAGGACTAGCATTAAAGAATAGTTGAAATAGATTTTTAGGGGCACTTGAGTTATTGATGTGCTGATAAAGATGGCAAGACAAAGGAAAAGTTTAAAAAACTCTGATTGTCACTTTGTAATCAGGTTTTCTGTTTGAATTCTCTGACCAAAATTAGATTCTTGATTATTTGCCAAAGTGCTGGTTTTTACTACAAGTTGGTTGAACAGCAACATTCTCTCCAATTTGTATGATTACCTGACTGCTTGCAGGTTCCACATATGCCAATTAGTGTGACGATGCATTGACTTCGGCATGTAGAGGTTATTGCTGCACACAGATACTGGAAGCCCACTCAGAAATTAGGGGGATCATTGGTGAGGAGGTAGACCCCAAGTCTCCTTCAGCTGGAATGAAGATTGAATCCAGTGCTGTTGGCCTTAAACTGATCCACATGTTAGCTGGCTTACCTCACTTGCCCTTCAGTAATGTATTTTAGAATGGCATGCAATGAACCATGCATATTACGATGAACTAAAACATGTAATTCTCATTGCTTTTGAATTCACATCAGAAAGGTTTAAATTAAAATGTAAAAGAGGGCTTATTACAGTACTTAGGAAATTAAATTTTCCCAATTCTTTGGAGACAGGATGGAAGGCTGGAGAAAGGGAAGGGTCACTCGACATGATGCTGACAGACCTGAGCTTTTGCAGCAATTTCTATTTTTGTCAGGAAGGTTGGAGCTCTGATAATGTGCCAAAGGAAATTGCCAGAAGAGACCTGATGACTTCCCACTCTCCTGCCATATTAACAGCAGAAGGACACTCAGGCATATGACCACAAGCCAAGCAGTCTGCTAAGCACTTCCAATTAGGGTCACTTCCACCCATATGCACTTAGTCTGCATTGAGAGACGCCATCATTAAATTATTTGAAGACTGCCAGTTAAATGAATGTTGCACTTTTTCAGGAGGACCCTTAATGGTCACTCCATGATAATTATGCCTGCAGCTAAAGTACTGTGTTCTGAAGCTCCCCACCAGCTTACCAGGACCTGCTGCCTGTCTAGTCCCGAAAGACGAATAACTCACCTCTGGGTACCAACAACCACCAGAAGTGGTTCACTGTCATCAATGCTTCATTATAGATATCTTAATCAATCTGTTCAAATGTGTTATTAAAGATTTCTGAAGCAGGTGGGCAATGAACCCGGCCTTTTGGCCCAGAGGTAAAGACATTACCACTATGCTACAAAAGCTCTAAAAACATGTCCCTTTATCTGAAGGCCTGTCTAATTACCAGTAGTACAGGATAGATCACCAGGCACTTGTCTTACATCGCAAGGTATTGCTCATTGCGTAATAGCAAAAAGTCAAATTGAAATTAACTAGGTAGGTCACGACTCTTGGAAGTCAATGTCATGTCTGTCTCTATCAGATGTTACAACATGGGATAAACCCTCCTGCTCAATTTAACCCAGCAACATAGAAAGATTACTGCATGGGATAAATCTTGTGAAAATTCGATAGGCCAAGGATGATTTAAAGTAAAAATTAACAACTTTATTTCTTAAAGTAAAACAGAGAATAATTAACTAACAACTACTTACAACTCTTTCCTCTAACCTATACTTTACCTTCCCTTCCATAATACTTGTACAATAAAACTCTCAATTAAGATTTACAAAACAAAACTTCTTATCTTAGAACCAGGCAGCTGTTAGTTCTTCTCCATGTTCCTGTCTTCTTTTCTTCTTGGGGATTCTGCATCACAGGTTTCTGATTGATAAAGGTTACCTTCAAGACAGCTATTTTTCAGGCAGTCCTTACATGCTGGTAGCTTGGCAGTTCTCCTCTCAACTGTTCATTTTTTCCCAGTCTTATACCCCAAAGCATCGGATTGTGTCATTGGCAACATACTCCATTCAAACTTGATTGCAATTTAGTATTTTCAGGCTATAATTTAAACTGATTGGTCGAATTTGAATTTTTTTAATCTCATAGCCAGTCCTATCTGTTCTGAACCAAATGTTATATTATAAACTCAGTATGCTTGCAAAGTCCTTCACTCTCTTAAATGTACAATACATTTCTACACCTTCATAATACAGAACATTGTACAAGATTAACAGTTTCTCCACCTAAAGACTATGTGAATCATTAGGTTGGGGGGAGTGACTAGCTCTTTCAGAACCATTGCATGACACAATGGTTCCACCCTATTTTAGGAGTTGTTCCATCAGACTGTATTTTTCTTCAGTCATATTACCTGATCTGAGAGGACAATGAAATATATTTCTATATTAAGCTTAAAATTAACAAAATGTCATTGGCATAAATAAGTTCCGTGAAACTAGAATTGGTTGAAAGACTAGTCATTTGGAGTACTAATTTCAACCAAGAATGCCACTGATATCTTTACTAATTGAGGGATTTCATCTAATGCAAGTGTTTTTCTGATAGGCATGGTCTGTCCTCATTAACCTAATTATAAGAATAAACATTTGCCTTTTGCTGCTCTACAACTGTGTAAATCCTCTGAAGACCTACAGACTTACAGATTTGGCATTCTTTTGTCTTTGTTGGGTGTTGCCTGTTTCAACCATGTTCTACCGTTCAGCATCACTGACAATGGCTCTTAGTACCTGCTGTTATGCTTACTCTGTGTTGGTTTGTCATCTGTCTCTTGATGACGTCTGCAACTACACCTGAAAAATAAGAAGATTAAGTTGCTCCATTCTATTATTTAGCATTGTTCTTCTTCCCCCCGCCCCCCCCCCCCCCCCCCCCCCCATCTCTTTTGGTGAGTCTTTCTGGTTTCTGCTTCAAACACAATTTAAATAGTTTTTACCAAAGATAAATCTTCCTTGCAGTATTTGAAATCTATTAGACTCAAATAATTTTAATAAAATTCTGTCTCTTATGAATTATGATTTAAATGATCCATTATTCATTGATCAGCAGATACCCCTGAAAGCTGAGCTCTCCAGTTAAATCTTGCCCTTTCAAGGATTTTGTTCATTCGCTGCTTAAAGTAACTATCAAAAGCTTTCACAACTTTGTCAAAACTATCCGTACTTTCTTTCATATTGTAGTTCTGAAGTTTTTGTCTCTTCTCTCTGGTTCTAGTTTTTAAAATTTTCTTTTAACCTCTTACCAACTCTGTGGCGAAGATTTTCTTCTGAAGAACTAATTTCATCCCAATGAAGTTCACACAGGTATTGCTGAATGTTTATCAGTCTTCATGTTTTGCCTGCTGATTGACCGTCTGTGTCTCCTTAAACTGATAATGTTCTTAAATTTGTAAACTCAATTCCCTTAGGACAAAAAACAATTCTGAGTTGAAAGTATTCTCTCCATTGAGTTTCCTTTATGGGTTTCAGTAATGATGACCACTGCTGATCATTATTCCATGTTTGGTTCTCAGTAACAACCATTAGCAGTTGGTAGTTGAGATAGTTCACTGCCACTGGGCTTCCATTTTATATTGAGTCAAAGTCCTGTCAAATTATCAGTAGTAGCAGATAGTGCACAGCAAGTCTTAACCAGAATAAACCGTTTTCTTACTGTGACAATGCTGTGTTGCATTTTAACATAAACATGTTCCATGAAACTAGAATTGGTTGAATGACTAGTCATTTGGAGTACTAATTTCAACCAAGAATGTCACTGAGATCTTTTTTAATGGAGGGATATCACCTAATGCAAGTGTTTTTTCTGATAGGCATGGTCTGTCCTCATTAACCTCATTGTAAGAATAATTTAGCCATTTGCTGCTCTGTAACTGTGTACATCGGCTAATTTTTGAGGTATAGATGCAAATGTCATCAAGAGACAGATGACAAATCAACACAGAGGAAGCCTAACAACAGATACTAAGAGTCATTTTCAGTGATGTTGAACAGTGGAACATTGTTGATACAGGCAATATCCAGAAAACAATATGGTACATTAAGGGGTGTACTTTGTCCTGCTTTCTTTTATGAGAGAGATTGAACAAGAAGTGCTGAGCTATCTGTGGTAACATAAACAGCTAGTGAGGCTTTGGGATTTTTAAAAGGTTGGAACAATAGAAACAGCCTGGATGGGTGTGGCCAACTCTCACAGACCAGGATTTTGTATGTTCAGCAGAAGCTGCTGGAGTTTTGAAGTAGAAGAAGCTCTTTTTGGTTAAGGCTAGAAGCTAGGTGTTCTCTTCCTATTGCGGGTGTTCCATATAAGAAATTCTGATTTCTGAATTTGCCTTTTTGCCAAGGGGAGTATCTATGTGATATTACTATATTGGAACAGTTAATTATTAGTAGATGTTGTATCTATTATTGTGTTAAGTTTTCCAATGGGATAAAGTTATTCTAAGTTCTTCTTTATTGTATTTTAACTACAGCATTAAATAAACTGTGTTTTGCTTAACACCGAGTAGTTTGACCAGTCGAATTAGATCTGGAATACAACATGTTACATTTGCCTTTAAAATAAGAAAAAGTTAGGGTCTAGGCTACCTTGAAATATTTTAATGTTTCGTAACATTACATAACAATTTGTAGCTTGCCACATGATACCAGTGGGTAAAATGAATATTCGTAAGTTACACATAATTACAAATGTTGAAAGGAAATTGTTATATTGGTCTCTATCAAGACTATGTGCAAGACTAACTGTTTTTTTATTTTAAAGGCTGACATGAAGTGGATATTTCAGGTGTGATGCAACTGGTCAAACCACTTGGCTTTAAGCAAAACAGAATATATTCAAACACTACAGTTGAAACATGAACAAAAGAAAACAGAATTTAGAATAATTTAAATATAGGTAAACATAACTGACCTGATCCAGTAACTATTATTAATTAACAGTTCCAATACCGCAACATCCCACAAACACACCCTATGACAAAAAGATAAATTCAAACACAGATTCTTACAGGCAGAAGAGAACACCATCCAAAGGGATTTCAGAAGATGGTCAGAGGAGCTCTTTACTGAAGCTTGCAACTCCCAAGCACTCACACATCTTGTGACTGCTACAGCTAAAACAAACTGCAAAATACCTAAATTGGGAAAACTGGCCACTCCCCTTCCACAGTTAAACTAATCAGTTCATGGACTCTTCAACACCACTGCTTTTATGACCTCTCTTGTAAAAAAGAAGGACAAAATGACCTGTTTAAAGGGACAGCATTGTCACAGTTGATTAGTTGATTGAGCAAGTGTGCAAAAATCAGATTTTCACCATCAGCATAAACCTTCACTTGAGAAGTATATATTTTCTGAAGCCTATGAAGTTTTCACCTTGTTACTTAGAATTGCATTGATCCTTGGTATTTGATTTCTGTTTAAAATTCTTGAATATACCATAGAATTTTAACAGCAGAGCATATATTTTGTGGTTTTTAATGGCATACACTTGTTCCATATAGCATTGATCTCTGTATTTTAGAAGTCCTTGCAGCATTCCTTTGACTTTGAGTAGTGTTCTTCCTACAACATGCAGTTCCCTATCAGATGTTCCACTCTCCTCCGCCAACATAGTTTTTAAATAGGACAGTAATATTTACCTCAGTGCCAAATTCAAAATTAGTTTGATGACTGTAATCTGTCTGATCTGTGTAACAGCGATTGAGATGAGTCACCTAAGATTCCGAGGAAATGTTGATTCACATATAAGAAGGATGGCATATTATAGAATCATAGATCATAGGCCCATCAAGTTTGCCCCAACTCTTCGAAGAGCATTCCACCCCCACCCCCACCCTATAATGCCACATGGGGTTTTTAATATGGTTAACCCACCTAACCGGCTCATCCCTGGCACTGTGGGGCAAATTTTAATTTTAGCATGGTCAATCTACCTAACCTGCATTTGGACTGTGGAAGGAAACCAGAGCACCTTGAGAAAACCCATGGATCATCACATAATGTAAAGCTATATCATTATTAGTGAGTTTTGAGAAGATTTGTAGCTCAGATTGAGGTTCTGGATGTAGGTTTGCTCACTGAGCTGTAAGGTTCATTTTCAGACATTTCATCACCATACTTCCATCGCTCACTGAAGATGCTACCTAGTGATGAAACAAATGAAAATGAACCTTTCAGCTCAGCAAGCAAACCTACATCCAGTATATCATTATTATATCATTAAATAATATAAAGTCACCCAAAGTCCCTGAGAACCAAAGGGCTGCTTTCTCATTTAAGAGTTGACTAGTGGTGAGTTTAACCTGAAGGTCACCACTCCTTTGGTGAAAGGTGAGATTGAGAAGGTGGAACCTTCATTGTAATTTCATGGGAATTGAATTTGCACTGCTGGTATCACTCTGCATGGCAAACCAGCCTTCTACAATGAAGCATTCTAATAAGTGTCTTCATATTCTGGAGTTTTTTTCTAAAGATGCTTGTTTTGATGTGTTAACTTCTATGTGCAAGTAATCATTATTAGTTCTGTTTTTCAACATCATTTTGCTTTCACAATTCTCTAGAAGTCTCCCACTTGCTGTTAGAAGTTACTTACAAAAGAGGGATCTGCCTTTTTCCTTATATTCTATCATTTTAAAACAGGATTTGCTTGTAGACCTAGTGAATAAAGAAATATGCTTATTGTACTTCCCTTGAATTCTTCTATAATTCTGAGGTAATTCTGCATCACATGAATTGTTTTTTCCATGTAGTATAATTCTCACTCTGAACTGTTTGTGATTTTAAATCTACATGAACTTATAATTCCTTTGATCATTGTCACTGTACTTAACTCCTGTTACTTCTTTTATTTAAATGATTTTCTTGATAGCTAGTGCAGGAATTTTCAATTCTTTTGTAGATATAACTGGTTTTACTGCTTTGTGTTTTAAATTGTGCAATTACGTCAATGATATTAAATATTGTCTTCTTCAGCAAGGTTTTTAATATCTCAATTATTTTTAAGTCGCTGTAGCTTAAAGATGAATTGCAAATAGAGCTTTGTTACTAAGAAACCATATTGCATTAATGAAATCTTTTCCCTTTTTATTATTTTCCTTTTCAGACATTCACTAATTTCTGGTAATTAAAGTTGAAAAACTTTTAAATGCTTTAGAATTATCTTTCTTTTACTGCTGAAAAAAATGATTTCAAGAGATCAAAGTTCATTAAAATGCTTTTAAATTAAGAAATACTGTTTATTTTGTTTTTTCCCCCTCAGAATGAGGCAAGTACTGCTATCTTATGCCTTTTTCTGTCTTTCTTCATGAATGTCAAACCCTTTTTAACAACATGGATGATTCTTCTCCATAATAGTAGTATTGTTTTCAATGGAAAAGATGGTGTTGTGTTTATTACGACCTAAAAATGATATGGTTGCTGAATAAAAACGTATTTTCTCTCAACGTACTTATTTTTAATAAACTGTTCTTCTATCTTTGATTTTCTGATCCTGATTAGTCGTAGTCTACAGCTGCTTCAATTATTCTGTTTAAAATTGTCCTTTCATCCAAATACTTATTTGCAGCCTTTTTTCATGGTTTTAATGACTTTAGTGCTGCTCACTTACTTAATATAAATGTTTAAGGCTTATTTAGCCTTTCAACATAGAATTTCTCCATGGAATTAAGAATTTTTACCCTTGGTCTAAGAGACAACTTACTTTAATTATCTGCTATCAATTGGTTTTCACCAGGTTCATGATTCAAACATTTTCCCTTATAGTTCTCTATGATGTACATAAGCTTTTCAGTAGCTTCTGTCATAGTCTGACTGGTTTAAACTTCTGGAGGCAGGCTTAGTACAGCTGACAGTACTGCTACTTTTTAATTGCTGGTGCTGCATTCACAGAAGCAAACTGGCCTGTGTTCTTTTGAACTGATGAACGTTTAAGCTCATATTCAGAGCCTTTATGACTGGAATTTGTGTTCTTCCTTTCTTCTCCTCAGAGGACTGTGTCACTTGTGGAGTGGAAGATTTCTTCAGGCCAGCACTGTCTGGTCAAAATCTGTATGGCTGTTCAGCTTGTTTAAAAATGCAGCTGAAATAAATCTTCAGACAACCACCACTGCCAACATGTTTTATGCCAGATCGCTTTGCCCCCACTGCTGATGCTATTTAAATATGTTGTTGCCGTATTCAAGTAAAACTCTGGAATACCTTAGGTAGAGTCACTGGCTCTAATCTTTTTTTTTGTTGGTATTGATAGAATCTAGGAAAGGGTGCCCATGTAAATTCCTTGGCTGACGGTGGACTCAATCTTGATAAACAATAAAAGTTTATTGTTTTGGATTCATTAGCAATTAATGCTATATCTGAGAATAATGATTATCTCAGAAGAGACTATTGGGCTCAATTAGAGATTAGTACACATTGTTGTTACCTACATTGATCATAGTACTTGAAAATGGTACAGCAGCACAGTGTATAAGTGAAGTGAAATGGTTAGCTCCTCCTAAGAACAGTCTTTTAGATCCTGATGTACACAGCTTATCTCATGATGACATTTATCCCTTTCAGATACCAATTCAGATGCCAAGATTGCCTTATGCAATGCTCTGGACATCATCAACTCCTCATTCTCAGGACGGTCAGACAAATGGGTCCTTCCAGTATTAGATTTTTTTTCCCAATGAAGAGGTTGACAGGAGATAATTTCCATATTTGGTGCAGGTATGAAACCATCTTAAAAAAAACCTTTTAAAACATTAACGCTTTCCTCTGTATTCTCCTGCCCTAAACTCCACAACCAATTTCAGCTTAGAAACTGATAATGCAACAACAACTAAGTATATTGATTCCCAAGCCCTGAAATTGGGAGCTAATCTTAAAGCTGTGCTCCAAACCCCAATCCTTGACACAGCTGAAGTGATGGCCTACACTTCCTGATCTGACCACTCCTCCCACCCACCCCAGTTGAAACTAACATCCCAGAGAGAAAGAAAATGTTGAAAGGAGAAAGACCTTTCAGTTGACCTAGAATGTAAAGAATCTCAAAATCAACTTGTTACATAGCAACATTAATGCTCAATATTACCAAGTTAACAGTCATAATGTCCCAACATCTACTGTTCACAGAACTCAGAGCCTAATCCAATTTTTTTAGGTTTTTTTTATTGGTCTCACCTCTTATTTCTAATATGTGTGCTTATGTGTTGCTTTAGTAACTAATAAACTCCTCTATTGTAAATTAGTAAAGTCGGTTAATTTGGCTCCTTTTAAAACACAATTTCATTTTTTCTAGGAGAGATGAGAGAAAGGCATCCACAAGTGATTGCATCCTTTTAAAATTAACCTTGTTGTGACCAATCAAGTGTGATGGGTGAATATAGAGACAATCTGGAGAGGGAGCATGCCAGAGTCCACTGATACGCTTGAAGTCTTCAGAGACACGTGGACACTGTTGGGGTAGAATGCTTTATCTCTCTTTCCAACTCCATTTTGATTTAGCCTCTCCCTGTTTCCTAGCTCTCCCTCACCTTTGGGAGTCTACATTGCCCTTAACAGACTTTGTTTGTAAAGTAATCAATTGGAAAATGGGTAATTTAACCAGTGGTGATATGGGAAAGAAAGTTCAGTCATGTATAAGAGCTTAAAAAATATAAAGAGGAGGCGCTGGTTCATTTGGGTATTTGGGTATGCCAGCTGGAGCAGTGACAAATTGAGAAACTCATCTAGTAGTATTGTACTCATAATTCTTTTCATGTAAATAGGAAATAAATGTGACATAAATCAAGACTGGTTTATTGAATTTATATCTTTATCTGCAAAAAAATTTCAGATAAGAGTTTATAACAAGATTGAATACATTACACCTTAATAAAAATGATGTTTGACAGGATGATATATTAAATTCCTGCATTTGCAGGAAAATTTAACTCTTGAAATTTGAGTTCAAATATAGGCTAAACATGATGGCATTTGATTTGATTTTGATTTCATTGTCACATGTGTTTTACAACAAGTATACAGTAAAATACAGTGAAAATCTTTCATTTGTTGCCTTGGAACAGTGCAGTTTTGGATAACTTATGAGTAAGGCAAAAAAAGAAAAGAGAGACTTATGATGTGTATCTGTCAATCAGAGCTAATCCTTTCTGAAATTAATTGTTTTTACAAGGCATTGGAAGATTGGTTTGGAAGTCAAACTCTTTGAAAATATGCCATGTTACTTACCTGATCTCACCCCATCTTGCACACCTTTACACCCTTCCATGTAGTAATTGACAAACAAAAAAGGGAACAATTAATCAGAATGATTAAAATACCTCTAAATAGAGTTTATCTAGAGTTACAGCCATGAACATCTGAAAATGACCAAAGCAGTGCAAAATATCATGGGCGTTTACATGCAAATTATCTTGGATGTTTACAGGCAAATTACTTTGAGTTATGTTAATTTTCATATGAATTAACTGGTTTATGAATGCTTTATTGTCTACTGCATCAGATCAATATTAAATAGCTTGTTTTTATTGATAGCTCCCATTTTCAAATGTTCCAGGAAGTTCTTCACCTTAAGTTGTGTTTTTGTCAGATTGAATCAGTAGACACTTTTTCAAAGTCTCTAATAATTAAGTGCATTTTACTTACAGGTCTACTCTCTCAAAATTGATGGTTGAAGCCATGCTGAAATTTATATTTCCCCAGATTTTGAATCATATTCTTTGCGCAATGGTTAATTCAGGCTAATCTGGGTCAGATGGGGTCAAGTGTCACTTGTAATGAGGATACTGACCAGAACAGTGAAACAGATATCAAATTTGGCGTCATATAATAATGAGCCAAATTTTTCAAGTAAATTAGTTTTAACTGAGTATATTTTTTAAAAAGTGATGTTCAGAATATTCTAAAGATGTCCAGTTTTCAGACAACTCCAGTTTTTACTTTCCAACTTAGAGTCATAGAGTCATAGGGATATACAGCATGGAAACAGACCCTTCGGTGCAACCCGTCTATGCCAACCAGCTATCCCAACCCAATCCAGTCCCACCTGCCAGCACCCGGTCCATATCCCTCCAAACCCTTCCTATTCATATACCCATCCAAATGCCTCTTAAATGTTGCAATCATTTCCATCTGGCAGGTCAGTCCATGCATGTACCACCCTATGCGTGAAAGAGTTGCCCCCTAGGCCTCTTTTATACCTTTCCCCTTTCACCCTAAACCTATGCCCTCTAGTTCTGGACTCCCCAACCTCAGGGAAAAGACTTTGCCTATTTACCCTATCCATGACCCTCATAATTTTGTAAACCTCTATAAGGTCACCCCTCAGCCTCCGATACTCCAGAGAAAACAGCCCAGCCTGTTCAGCCTCTTCCTATAGCTCAAATCCTCCAACCCTGGTAACATCCTTGTAAATCTTTTCTGAAAGCACACCAAACGCCCTCTTCACTTGGTTAGTAACCAGAGAGTATATTTGCACCAAGAAACCATCTAGTACACACCAATAAACCTGGTTAAAATCTGGTCAATTTTCTAATTCTCAGAATTAAGGGCATAGACTAGATGCTGACTCAAATCACTCAATTTGTAATGAACTAATTTTCAGCAGTGTTAATAAATACAATGTTCAATTGCACCTAATTTAGAAACTGAATTCTATTTTATCTAATATAATTATGAAATAATGTTGCAACAGAAAAATCATTCCCTTGAAAACTCTGCAGCTACTGATTAGCTTAAATAAATGTGTTTAGTTGAAAACAAAATTGTCAATGTTTTCCTCTTGAATTCATCAGGATCAATAAATACAAAAGTCCAAAAGGAAAACAACATTTAGACTGTATTAGGGAAGGGTATTGATTGTTTGGCATGTTTGATTGGTGGTGTCTTTGACATGGAGAATGTACCAGTTACTGACTGATAGCTACCAAAAGAGAAAATGCTGGAAAATCTCAGCAGGTCTGGCAGCATCTGTAAGGAGAGAAAAGAGCTGATGTTTCGAGTCTAAATGACCCTTTGTTAAAGCTGCTTTCCCTGGACCGTTGGAGGCTGAGGGGTGACCTTATAGGGGTTTACAGCTTTAACAAAGGGTCAGTTAGACTCGAAACGTCAGCTCTTTTCTCTCCTTACAGATGCTGTCAGACCTGCTGAGATTTTCCAGCATTTTCTCTTTTGGTTTCAGATTCCAGCATCCACAGTAATTTGCTTTTATTTACTGACTGATAGCTAACTGATAGCTGAGCTTGGTATTGACTTATCAGAAACAGCTAAGCAGGTTGGCTTTTATTCATTAAAGTTTACAAGAATGAGCGTGGTCTTATCGAAACATACAAGATTCTGCTGGAGCTTAACAGATGTTGGGAAGACACTTCCATGCAGTATGGTGGGTGGATGGGGGGGAGTGGTTGCGGATCTCAGTCTATGGAACAGAGTTACAGAATAAGTGGGCATTTATTTTCAATTGAAATATGAATGGATTGCTTCTCCCAGAGGGTAGTAAATGGCTGGAATTCTCCATCCCAGAGAGTTACTGAAGTTTACATCAATGAAAGCATTCAGAGAGGAGATAGATAGATTATTAAAAATCATGAAGTTGACGGCTATGTTGAAGATATGAAAGAGGGGTTGAGACTTGGGGCAGATCAACTGTGATCTTGTTGAATGGTAGGGCAGGCTTGAGGGACAGACTGGCCTATTTCTGTTTCTCTTTCTTATGCTTTTATATAAAATTTAAATTTAAACGAAGCAGGTTGATTCTGATTGATTGAGGCATCACCCTGAGAAGCAAAATAATCAAGGGCTATTTCTTTGTTTAGTTGGAAACAATGCAGGATGTGTATATCTTTTTTCTGTCTGAAATTAACAAGGTCCCAGCTATTAATATATGTAGCTTCCAGTACACACAATGGACCATGCTTTCAGCCTGACTGACAATCTTAAATTGATTCAGTGAAATTTTTTCCACACTCAGGATTATTTAGCAAATGCTTTTCAATTGCAGAGCACATTTAATGTTGGTCAATACATTGTGAGTTTTGCATGTTCAAACTGGGTGGATGAAGTCAGTATCTTGCAACTACCAATTAGTTTTAATAAATGCTGTCTTGTTGTTAAATAATACATTTGGATGATGTAACCATACTAGTCAATGATGGTCAATGTTCTCGAAAAGCATCTGCAAGACGTTTTATGAGCTTTCATTGGAGGATACAGTTTGGATTACGTGAAAAATGTGAAAACCGTCTCCAACAAATAGGTTAATTTTCCACATAACTAACAATGTCACCTGAATAAGCAATGCATAATTTGAAATAACTGAAAATGTCATTATTTCTCTCATATGCAATGCATTGTCAAATTATTGCAAAAGGGTCTCTAGTGATCAGAGTTACAAAACAATTATTGCTTTGCCAACAAATCATGTACAAAATTTCACAATGTAAGTAATCGTAAAAATTTATATGTATGGCATCATGGAAATCAAAGTATTTTTTATGGAGGGAATTCTCTATGCATTAGTCACATTCTACTACTCCTTGGTACAGTTTGCTGCAGCATTGATATCCTCTGCCAAACACCTCTGTTACAATTTCTTATTTTCATTTTGAATATATGCCATTTCTGATTCAAAAATTAAGAACTGAATATGCTCCAGAACCTATATTTCATAGGCAAAAATTGTTGCGTTGATAAAGTCATCAATTTATTCTTTGGAGACACTCAGAATAAATGCCAATCGATTTAACATTGCAAAGTAATTTTTCAAACATGTTTAATGTAAATTGTATACAGGGCAACCTCAATTATCCGGGCGTCAATTAACCGAATTTTGGATTATCCAATCAAGGTCTCAAGGTACTGTAAAAAAAAATGGCATTAAGCAATTCAGCATTCAGTTATCAGTTAAATGGCATAGTGTGTATTGTCCAATAACTGGCAGTCATAAATTACTGCTTGTTTACGATCAGATCAATTATCTGAACAAAATAACCTCCCGTCCTCTCGTTCGGAAAATTGAGGATGTCCTGTATTGTTGTTATCAACTAATGAATTTAAATAGAGAATTTTAGTATATGAGGTAGTGATATCCAGGGCGACCGCTGTATCCGCGGAGTCGGTTTCCACAGTTTCAGTTACCCGTGGTTTACCGCAGCCTGCACATATTACATGGAATATTTCAGAACCAGGGCCAGGGAGCTGCCGGGGAGGTAAATTTCCCATTTAAATGAATGGTTTCACTACTATCCATGGTTTCAGGTATCAGGTTTCAATGTTAGTGTTGGAACATATCCCCTGCGGGTTGGGGCGGGGGAGGGATCTACTATATTGGGAGACTAAATGTCAGAAGCCTGCTCTATAGTACCATCTACTGGCCAAAGCCTATATCACAGGCAACTATATTTTCAATCGATGGCAACAACAAAAACAGAAATTGCTGGAGAAACACAGCAGGTCTGGCAGAATCTGCGGCAAGAAATCAGAGTTAAAGTTTTGGTTTGAGTGACCTTTCCTCAGACTTTAGTTGCAGCAATATTGTGAGCGGCATGTATCAGGTGAGCTGCTGTCCTGCCCAATTTCCCAACTCACACTTCAATGGAATCCTTTCCATGGGAAAGAAAGTCTTATATTTTAAGATTATAAATGTACATTATCCAACAGAAATATGGTCAGCACCATTGCTACTACCATGATCAAAATCCAAGAAAATATCATGGGGAAAAATAGAAGAGGACAGAGAGTCAAGTTAAAATAATTAGAGAAATTAAACAGAATAAAGTTAAAAATCACACAATACCAAGTTATAATCCAACAGATTTATTTGCAAGTACAAGATTCAGAGTGCTTCCAGAATAATAATAATAATAATAATATAAGATTAAAGCAGAACAGAGAAAAAGAGAGCCTGACAGCAAAATTGAAACAAAGAAAAGGTAATAGGGAAACTATAGTCCTCATTGATTTTAAAGAAGGTGTGTGACTTGGCTTTAATGGCATTGTTTCTTGGAAGGTGAACATGTTACAAATCAGCTTAGAAGTCTCATTCTACAATATTACCATTTATATCATGGATATTGCTGAAGAGAGAGGTTTGTTGCTAAAGGTTTTCATCTTGCACTCATCAGATCAAACAGGAAGAATGCCAACTTCCAAATAATTACAAGAAGCTACAGCACAAGAGAAAAGGGCTGCTGATTAGTTGGCCAGGTAGTTCCAATTGGCTGAGGTATTGACGTAGAAGAAACCATAAGGAAGTATAGGCTTTCTGTGCTTCTGGGAATTTTAAAAAGGCACAAAGTTTGAATATATTCATTTTAGCTGTGAGAATGGGTCCTCGTTTATGAATGCATGTTGCAAACATTACTGAGCCACATTATGAGCTCAACTGATCATCTTAACCTAGTTTGAGTTTTGTTTGAGCACTCAGGACTGTCCAATAAATGCTGTCAAATTATCGAATCATATAACAGCTGATCTTTCATAGTGGGTTTTGTGAGTGAGGGTTATTTGGGTATGATCTGTACTCCATCTATTTTTATCATTTGACTTGACCAGCTAATCATTGGAATGTACAGCCTGTATTTCCATTCATTATGTTACTCAATTGTGTTTATAGATAGCTGTCATTTTGGAGTAGGTTGTTTCCCTATTGTGGAAAATACCACTGAGCTGTAGCAGCGTAAAATGGCTTACTTAATCTGTCGTTCACAGTTTTGAGATACTTTGCCTTTCCAAGGTAATTTGTAGAGCTGGTACTTTTCACATCTGAAAGTAATGGCCTTTGGCCCATTTGAGAGTTTGGTGTAATACAGAGCAAACAATGATCTAATCTGGATGACCATTGCTTTCATAGAATCACAGAATCCTACAATGTGGAAGCAGGCAATTCAGCCCATGGAGTCATCCCATTCAATTTCACCACTTACCCTATCCTTGTAATCTTGAATTTCTCATAGCTAACCCATTTAGCCTGCACAAACCTGGATGCTATGGGCAATTCAACATGGCCAAGCCACCTAACATGCACATCTTTTGACTGTGAGAGGAAACCGGATCACCCAGAGGAAGCCCACACAGACATGGGGAGAATGTACAAACTCCACAGAGACATTTGTCCGAGTTTGGAATCAAACCTGGATTCCTGGTGCTGTGAGGCAGCAGTGCTAATCACTGAATCACCAGGCCTTGGTAATGTTGAGGTGCTCTATTTATACACCCAAATTGCAAGATGAATAGGTGAGTCTATTTACAAGATTAGCAATAAAACCAATCTGACAGTGTGCAGAGAGGGCTCTTGTGGTGCAGTGGCCTACCTCTCAGTCAGGAGGCCTGCATTCAAGTTCCATCAGCACCAGAAGTGTGTAATAGCATCTCCTAATAGATTGATTGGAAAATATCTAAAGTGTGTAGAATTACAAATCTTAATGCATGTATTGACTATTTGTGGTAGACAGTCGTGGAGAAGCCATTTTAAGGTTTCTCATTGATCAACACATTGATGAAAAAAGTTGGAGTCCAGATTGGAATTCATTTAGGTGTGTAAGGAAGCTCTTACATGTGGATGCAGATTTGAGGATCAGGAATATATTAGAGATGAATGAATGAATAAAAGAATGAATTAGCTTTATTATCACTTATACTCAATGGGTTTAGTGAAAAGTTTATACATCACCACTTCCAGTGCCATTTTAAGTACAAAGGTACCTAGGTACAGCTTCTTTAGTTACAAGATTTTAGAAAATAGAGGAATAAAATGTCCAGCAGTGCAGAACAATGATCTTCCAAGATAGACAAGCAGGAGGCTGGAGGAACACAGCAGGCCAGGCAGCATCAGGAAGTGGAGAAGCCAACATTATGGGTGTAACCCTTCTTCAGGACTGGGGTCTTCCAAAACACACCATGCAGGCACCTCCAGTCCACTCTGGGCCCTGGCTGCTGATTGTGCAGAATCATGTGGCTGGGAGGTCGCTTCAGAGCACCACGCCGAGAATTCCACACTGGGCCGGGAGGACACCACCTTGGGAAGCTGCCCTGGAACGTTGCTACAATAGATGGAGAGGCCGCTACGTCAGGCCAGTGGGTCACCGCACCATGCCACACTGGAGGCTACTATGGAAGGCCGGGAGTCATTGGAGGGAGGAAGTCATTGCCAGTGGCTTGGAGTTGACCAAAGGCTGGGAATCATTGCCAGAGGCTGGGAATAGTAGCTGAAGTCTGTTAATCATTGCCAGAGGCCAGGAATTTTCAGAGACCAGGAGAAAAAAAGAGCCATCCACTACTTAGAGGATTAAATCATTTACTTTAAAGAAGCAGACAGAAAGATTAGTAAGAACATGGTTACAACTAGTGATAAGGTTGTATCAAATAGATTCAACTTGTTTATTTTCTTTTGCTGCCTTTGTATTTTGCATGGTAGAGCCCATTGTGCCAATTTTACTGGAAATAAAATGAAATCATACACACCCTTAATTCAAAGTTACTTAATTCAAATCATCTGATAACTCTGTTTTATACAAAATTCCTATGGCTTTGTAATTCATGCTTTTAACAATCAGTTACAGGATAATTGCACTTGTTTGTGCCAAGTAAATTCTAATTACATTAGGTACACTATAATTTAAATAAAACATAATTTTATTTAGGTGAGTGGATTGAAACTTTTGGAAGCAGTCAAAAGATCTTTGGAGGAATCAGGTCTGGAGCTGACAAAACCATTCCCAAGGATTTCAACAGCAGTGTAGCCAAGTTATTGTCAGAGATAAGAAATGATACAGGAACGGTAGCAGACAATCTTTGTTGTGTAGACAATAATGGGGTAGTCATTTCAGTTTGGGATCAGTTAAAGTGCAGCTGGTACAATTGTGGTATGAACTGAAGAGATATTTGTTTTAGTTCTATAGGTAATAGGGGAGATAATGATGGAGTGGTATTATCATTCAATGTTTTAAGATAGTCAACTGAATCAAGTCAGTTATCCTGTTCTTCAAAGAAATTTAAAAGGGACCTAAGGGGCAACATTTTCATACAGAAGGTGATTTGTATGTGGAATAAACTGCCAGAGAAGTGGTAGCTGCAGGTACAGTTACAACATTTAAATGACATTTGGGCAGGTACATGAATAGGAAAGCTTTAGAGAGATATGGGCCAAATGGGACTAGTTTGGGAAACTAGGTCAGCATGGACGAGTTGGACCAGAGCGTCTGTTTCCATGCTGTATTGACTCTATGACTGTATGATCCTCAAAATTCACCCCAATGGTTCCTACCCAGATTTTTGAATAACCAATCCCAATCCCAGAATGACCAATCCCGCATCAGAGAGAGGTGGGAGCTGGGTGGAAGTGAAGGCAAGTGCAAAGCCGGTCGGGAAGGTAAGTGATTGTTATTTAAGAACTTACCTCGACACCAACGGTCTTTTCGCATCAGAGAGCGGCGGGAGCTGGGCAGGGGAAGGCAGAGTGCAAAACCGGTCGGGAAGGTAAGTGATTGCTATTTGAGTGGGTGTGTTCTAGACTCCAGGTCTTACAAAGTAGGGCCTCCCTCCCTCCCTCCTCCTCTAACCTAAATTAAAAGTCCACAGACTAGTCCCAAAAAGAGAGTCCAAGGAAATTCCTATGGATTGAAGAGTGAGGCTTTAGCTCAGGAGTCTTTGACAAGGAGGTTGAGTGAAGTGATTACGCCACAGTTGAAGAGGGTGAAGACATGATAGCAAAGCTGGTTCAGTGCACTGCATGCTTGATGTGGGAGGTCAATGACTCTGGTGCGTCTGGTTCGTATAAGTGTGGAAAGTGTGTGCACGTTCAGCTACTGACAGAGCATATTGCAGCACTGATGAAAGAACTCAAAGGCCTTAGGCTCATCTGAGAGAATGAGATCTTTCTGGACAAGACCTTCAGCGAGGTTATTACACCAATCGTACCAGAAGACAGCAGATGATGAGGAAGGCAGAGAGGAGACAGGTGCAAGAGATCCCGTAGGAAGTACCTGTCAGGAACAAGTTGAATCTTTTGGAAACAGTAGAGACAGATGACACTGCCAGTCCGAGAGGCAGCCAGGTCTGTCAATCAAAACTTGGAGTGGAGACAGAGCGGAAGAGTCGGACATCGCACAGAGCCGTGGTAATAGGGAACTCCATAGTGAGAGGAACTGACCGGGGTTTTTGTGGCAGCAGACGGGACTTAAGGATGGTGTGTTGCCTTCCTGGTGTCAGGGTTAAAGACATCACAGACAGAGTGCAGGAAATCCTCAAGGACGAAGGTGAAGAGCCAGAGGTGGTGGTACATGTCGGCACAAGTGATGTCAGGAAGAAGAGGAGGAACATACTACAGCGGGACTTCGGAGAACTAGGAAGAAGGCTGAAAAGCAGGATTTCCAAGGTGGTTATCTCTGGTTTGCTTCCAGTTCCTCGGGCTGGTGAGGCCAGAAACAGGGAGATAATGGACTTGAACGTGTGGCTGGGAAACTGGTGCAGGAAGCAAGGATTTAAATTCTTGGATCACTGGGGTATGTTTTGTGGTAAGCATAAATTCTACAAGAGAGACGGTTTGCACCTTAATAGGTTAGGGACCAGCATTCTGGCAGACAGGTTTGCTACTGCAACACAACTACATTTAAACTAAGTAGCGGGGTGGGGGGGGACAAACTGGATGTTTAAGAAGGAATTTGGAGGGAAAGTTAGAACAAGGGAAGTCAAGAAAGACAACTGTATCAATGAGGCAGAAAACTCAGAAAGGGATCATGCTGTAAAGTTGAGTGAAATAGGAGTTGATGGGAAGGGTAAGGGCAGTAACAAATTAAAAATACTATACATGAATGCACAAAGCATTAGAAATAAGATGAATGAGCTTGAGGTTCTTTTGGAAATTGGCAGATACGATATTGTGGGGATAACTGAGACGTGGCTTCAAGTGGACAGGGCCTGGGAAATGAATATTCAAGGCTACACGTGCTGTCGTAAGGATGGACTGACAGGCAGAGGGGGTGGGGTGGCCATGTTGGTAAGGGATGATGTTCAGTCCCTTGCGTGGGGGGACCTAGAATCAGAGGATGAAGAGGCAGTATGGATAGAGCTGAGAAATACTAAGGGTAAAAAGACCCTCTTGGGAGTCATATACAGGCCCCAAATAGTAGTCTGGGAGTCGGATGTAAGTTAAATCAGGAGCTGAAATTGGCCTGTCGCAAAGATGTTACTACAGTTGTTATGGGGGATTTCAACATGCAGGTAGACTGGGAGAATCAGGATGGTATTGGACCTCAAGAAAGAGACTTTGTGGAGTGCCTCAGAGATGGATTCTTAAAACAGCTGGTGCTGGAGCCAACCAGGGAGAAGGCAATTCTGGATCTGGTATTGTGCAATGAACCAGAATTGGTCAGGGACCTCGAAGTGAAGGAGCCATTGGGAAGTAGTGACCATAATACAATAAGCTTCAATCTGCAAGTTGAGAGGGAGAGGGTACAATCGGGAGTGACAATATTTCTGTTGAATAAAGGGAACTATGGAGCTATGAGGGAGGAGCTGGCCAAAGTTCAATGGTGCAATACCTTAGCAGGGATGACAGTGGAGGAACAATGGCATATATTTCTGTGTATAATGCAGAAGTTGCAGGATCAGTTCATTCCAAAAAGGAAGAAAGATCCTAGGAGGAGGCATGGGTGGCCCTGGCTGATGAGGGAGGTTAAGAAACATATAAAGTTAAAAGTGAAAAAGTATAACATAGCAAAGATAAGTAGGAAACGGAGGACTGGGAAGCTTTTAAAGAACAACAGAGGATTTCTAAGAAGGAAATACGCAGAGAAAAAATGGGGTAAGAAGGTAAACTGGCCAATAATATAAAGGAGTATAGTAAAAGTTTTTTTAGGTATGTGAAAGGCAAAAAAATGGTTAAGACTAAAATTGGGCCCTTGAAGACAGAAACAGGGGAATATATTTCAGGGAACAAAGAATTGGCAGAAAAATTGAATTGGTACTTCAGATCTGTGTTCACTGGGGAAGACACAAGCAATCTCCATGAGGTAACAGTGGCTGAAGGACCTGAACTTAAGGGAATTTAAATTTGCTAGGAATTGGTGTTGGAGAGATTGTTAGGTCTGAAGGTTGATAAGTCCCTGGGGCCTGATGGTCTACCTCCTAGGGTACTGAAGGAGGTGGCTCGGGAAATCGTGGATGCGTTGGTGATTATTTTCCAGAGTTCGATAGATTCGGGATCAGTTCCTGCGGATTGGAAGGTGGCTAATGTTGTACCACTTTTTAAGAAAGGTGGGAGAAAGAAAGCAGGAAATTATAGACCAGTTAGTCTGACCTCTGTGGTGGGAAAGATGCTGGAGTCTATTCTAAAGGATGAAATTACGACACATCTGGATAGTAGTAACAGGATAGGTCAGAGTCAGCATGGATTTATGAAGGGGAAATCATGCTTGACTAACCTTCTGGAATTTTTTGAGGATGTAACTCTGAAGATGAACAAGGGAGATCCAGTAGATGTAGTGTACCTGGACTTTCAGAATGCTTTTGATAAAGTCCCACATAGGAGGTTAGTGAGCAAAATTAGGGCGCATGGTATTGGGGGCAAAGTACTAACTTGGATTGAAAGTTGGTTGGCTGATCGGAAACAAACAGTAGTGATAAACAGCTCCATTTTGGAATTTCGGGGTACCACAGGGATCAGTACTGGGACCGCAGCTTTTTACAATATATGTTAATGATATAGAAGATGGTATTTACTGATGATACTAAGCTGGGTGGCAGGGTGTAATGTGATGAGGATGTTAGGAGATTACAGGGTGACCTGGATCAGTTAGGTGAGTGGTCAGATGCATGGCAGATGCAGTTTAATGTGGATAAATGTATGGTTATCCACTTTGGTGGCAAGAACAGGAAGGCAGATTACTATCTAAATGGAATCAATTTAGGTAACGGGGCAGTACAGAGAGATCTGAGTGTTCTTGTACACCAGTCAATGAAGGTAAGCATGCAGGTACAGCAGGTAATGAAGAAGGCTAATAGCATGCTGGCCTTCATAACAAGAGGGATTGAGTATAGAAGCAAAGAGGTTCTTCTGCAACTGTACAGGGCCCTGGTGAGACCATACCCAGAGTACTGTGTGCAGTTCTGGTCTCCAAATTTGAGGAAAGACATTCTGGCTATTGAGGGAGTGCAGCGTAGGTTCACGAGGTCAATTCCTGGAATGGCGGGATTACCTTACACTGAAAGACTGGAGCGACTAGACTTGTTTACCTTTGAGTTTAGAAGACTGAGAGGGGATCTGATTGAGACATATAAGATTATAAAAGGATTGGACACTCTGGAGGCAGGAAACATGTTTCCGCTGATGGGTGAGTGCTGAACCAAAGGACACAGCTTAAAAAAAGGGGGTAGACCATTTAGGACAGAGATGAGGAGAAACTGTGTGGAATGCTCTGCCCCAGAAGGCAGTGGAGGCCCAGTCTCTGGATTCATTTAAGAAAGAGTTGAATAGAGCTTTCAAGGATTGTGGAATCAAGGGTTATGGAGATAAGGCAGAAACAGGATACTGATTAAGGATGATCAGCCATGATCATTTTGAATGGTGGTGCAGGCTCGAAGGGCAGAATGACCTACTCCTGCACCTATTGTCAATTGTCTATTTATGAATAACCGATTCCAGACACTGGGTTTGTAGCTGAAATGCAAGATTTAGCAATTTAGTAACAATATAGCACTTTTAGAAGAGGAAAAAACAAAAACGTAATCATATAATGTCTATGGCTTAAACCTGATAACTTTTGTTTTTGGCCCCATTCACACAAAAGACAGACAGACAAACACATTTATAGTTAAATTTAAAAACAGGAAATAATACTGGCAAGGTTATTTAAGCAGTCCACATGGAGTTGTCTAATGGGCACAAATGATTGTTTCTTAGTTCATTTTCTGAAGGTGTTAATCAGGCCCACCTTAATAACTTATAACTTAGTTCCTTTTTCTGACCTTCCAATAACGGATAATGGGAGATTATGATGTGGCACTGCTAGTGTTGGACTGGGGTGGACAAAGTTAAAAATCACACAACACCAGGTTTATTTGGAAGTACTAGCTTTCGGAGTGCTGCTCCTTCATCAGGTATCTAGTGAGGCAGGATCATAAGACACAGAATTTACAGCAAAAGATCATAGGGTCATGCAACTGATACAATGTATTGAAGACACCTAGATTGCTATTAAGTTTTTCATCTTTTAGAATGGGTTTCAGTCATCGATTCATTAATATGTAAATCTCAGAACTTCTTTCAAGTCATATTCCTGCGATAACATACGGTTTTATTAAAAAAGGTGACATCTGAGCTCAGACAATGCATTAAAAGTGTGGGGTTAGAGTCTGTCTGTATCCCAACCTGAGCCAGACTAGTTCTATTTCCACAGTAGAAATTTATAAAATGTCACACGGATTGACTGCCTGCAGATTGTGTGCTTTTCGAACAAAATACAATGTATCTGCAAATACAATTCTGTAAATACAAATTCACCCTATAGACTTACATGTATGTGTGTGCGTGTGTGTGTGTGTGCATGCATGCATGGAAGGTTAGGCACGGAGCTATCAAATCTTCATACTTGTTCTTCCAAAATCCAATTCAAACTCTAGCCTCTCCCTGCCAGACCGATTGTCTCCCTATGAAGACATGTTACCAATGAGATGTCTGCTATCTGTTTGGTCATGAGGTCTCTGTGAGTCAAATAATTGATAGAGTACTTCAGTCAAAAACAAAGTTAATTATCAGGCCTTCCCTCACAAACAAACTTTTTTTTACACAAGCAACATTTGACTAATTGCGAGATCAAGGAGCCCTAGCAAACTTAAGCCAATTGGAAGTAAGAGAAAACCTCCCAGCTAGTTGGAATAATTCCTAGCACAAAGGCAGTGGTTGCTGGAGTTAGATATCTCAGCTCCAGGATGTCTCTGCAGGGGTTTTTCATGGTGGTGTCTAAGCCCAACCATCTTCATCTGCTTCAACAATTACCTTCCTTCTATCTGAAGATAAGCAGTAGGGATGTTTGCTGATGACTTAACAATGCTCAAATCCATTCATGACTCCTCAGATACTGGAGCAGTCCAAACTGTCCTGATGTAGTGTTGGACTTAAAAATTATATCTTCAAACCAGACCATTAAACGTTAATCATTAAGAGTTAATTGGACATGACAATGAGCAATTGAACTAAAATGGCTCATGCAAAAACAGTCTATTTTGACTGGGGGGGACCTGCCTGACCTTGAGGCACAGTGGGAACCGTCCTCTACAGTCTACATGAGGCCACCCTGGATTTGTTTTTTTATCTGTGTTTTGATGGTTAAAAAATTACTGAAGTTATAACAAAATTCAGCATGTAAGCCTACATTGAGAACAGTATTAATATCTAGGACTTTGCCCTACGCATGGAATTTACACCATGAGGCTTGGGTTCACAGGACTGCTGCTATGGGACCTGAGATCGAGCTCTGTGTGCTGCTGTTGACAAAGGATAGAAAGGCAATGTGAGATTCACTAGATTATCTCAGTTACTTAACCGAACTATATAATTTTATAATATATATCTATCTGAAGGATAAGTTAATACTTATGAATTCATGTAGGTATTAAGTATTTGAACTATTGAAATAGTACATGGTCTTCTTGTAGTCATTCTGATCAGACTTGGAAAAACCTGTTCATTACTTTCAGCCTAACAATACACCCTGACAAGTGACAAGTAACATTCATGCCGCACAAGTGCCAGAGACCCATCTCCAACAAGAGAGAGTCTAACCATTATCATTTGATGTTCAATGGAATTAATGTCACTGAATCAGCCAGTACCAACTTTCTGGGAGTTGCCATTTATCAGAAACTGAACTGGACTGGCTATATAAATACCGTAGCAATCAGAGCAGGTCTGAGGCTAGCTTTTTGCCATGAGTAGTTCATCTCCTGACTCTCCAGAACCTGTCCACCATCTGCAAGGCACAAGTCAGGAGTATGATGGAATTTTCCCACTTGCCAGGGCGGGTGCAGCTCCAACAACTTTCAAGAAGATTGACACCACCTAAGACAAAGGAGTCTGTTTAATTGGGACAATTTACTCAAAACATTCACTCCCTCCATAATCGAAATTCAGTAGCAGCAGAGTGTACCATCTACAAGATGCACTCTCGAAATTCAGGCACATGGGAATAGCATCATCTGAAAGTTCCCTCCAAACCATTCACCATCCAGAATTGGAAATAAATCACCTTTCCTCTTGTGTCACTGGGTCAAAATCCTGGAATTCCCTCCCTAACAGCATTATGAGTGTATCTACACCAAATGGAGTACAATGTGATAACACCTTGTAAAGGGCAATGAGGGATGGGGCCCAACCAGTGATGCCCACACACTCAATGAATAAAAGAGTAGACATCAACAAACTATTTAACCTTGCCAGAACAATGAAACTAGAAGACATTGTCCATGCTTGAAGGAGAATAAAATTGTTGTGATATTTGGAATGCAATGTTAAAAAGAAAATTAAGTTGGCAAGATGCTTGGGACAGGGACAGATGGAATAACATGCTTACAAAATGGGCACCTAGCTCCCAACCTCCATTTTGACTAGGAAAGGTTGGAAGTTGGGAATTGATTTGTTCTCAAGAGGTAGGACAAGGTGTGCCTCAGTCTTTAATAGCTGTTTGGATTTAATGGCATAGGGCTGCATTTTCCAAGGTTAAGGAAATTGGGCAGGCTAAAGGGAGGCAAAAAGTGCTCCAGTCTACTTTGTTTTTTAGCAATGTGGTTGGACTTCGCACTTCCCTCTGCCACTCAAACTCGCTGCATTGAGAATTCCCTCTTCCACCATCACAATTTTGCGGTCAGCCATCGGCAATCTGAACTTGACCTCTGACTGCAAATCCCACCAATCAACTACAACAGCCCCCAACACCAAAACCTTTTGTTGTCTCCATTCCCTCTAGGTGCAAAATCTTACCATATGCATTCCTGTTCAATAAACAAGCAGACTCTCAATGCTAGAAACTGCCAACTTGAAAAAGGAGTTAAAAATAAAATACAAATGAAATGCTATCATTTTTCAGTTTTATTAAGAATGCTATTTGATTAACTTGCTTAAAGCTAAACAATGTCCCGTTCCATCTGCATCCCACTCTAAGAAATATCAGGTAATTATTTCAGTGAGTAGGTAGTAGAGTTGTTGAAATTAAATAATGTTGATTTATTCAAAGTAGATAGATTTCCTTCAGATGATAATATTTTAGGATATAGCAAATGAGTAATTTCAGGCATGTCGTGCAAAGTTATCATGTTTGAGAAAAAATGTTGGGTTTGAGGATAAAGTTTTCACAGCTTTGAATCAATGCACAGAGACAGAGTCATAGTCTCACAGCAAGGAAACAGACCTTTCAGTCAACTAGTCCATGCTGAACATCATCCCACTCTGCCTGTATTCCTGATGAAGGGCTTTTGCCTGAAATGTCGATTTTACTGCTCCTCAGATGCTGCCTGAACTGCTGTGCTTTTCCAGCACCACTCTAATCTAAACACTGAACATAATCCCAAACTAAACTTGGCCCACCTTCCTACGCCCATATCCTTTCAAAGATTCCCTATAATCTACGTATTCAAATGTCTTTTAAATGTTGTTATTGAACCCACATCCACCACTTAACTCAAGAAGTTCATTCCGCTTAGGAACCACCCTCTGTGTAAAACATTTACCACTCAAATCTTTTTAAAATCTCTCTCCTCTCACCTTAAAAATGTATCCCCGGTCTTGAAATCCTCTATCCTACAGGAAAGACAATTACCATCAATTCTATCAATATTATTTTATAAACTTCCACATGTTTTCTCTCATTTTAGATCTTGGTCTACTGTAAACTAAATAATATAGAATCTTCACCAAGATTTGTCAACAACCGTATTACTATGATGTCATGCTTCCAACTAGATGGTATAATGTGAATGAAATATATCTTAATATTTTAAAAAATTATCTAGAATTTTCTATCTTTCCATTTATGGAAGGCAGGAGGTCTATCTGAGAAATTTTCATACAAATTTTAAAATGTTTCCAGGCTACATTATTTGGACACTTTTAAGAGATGACTTCATGGCTTGTGTGGGGTTGGTTTACATTTAAAATCCAAATGGTATGAGACTATCAAATCACATTCATTTTCTGGAGATTTTTCTGTTTGTTATTAATGGGCATTAGAAACCTCTTTGCAATTACTTACCAGTGGAAGTACAAGCAACAGCCTGCACTGCTAGCAGTCTTATCCTCCAGCTATAATCCAGATGAAAATGTCTGTAAAGATTTCGCAATAGAGTTTTACTGTGAATCTGTCAACCTTTATAAACTGAACTAATTGAATGGATTAATTTCTGTTAGCTTGAACTCTAGCTAAGAAAAACAGCAGATGTTTCTTGAGATTAGTATGATCATCACAAAGCAGACTTGTCCCCTTATCAAGGTAGTTGAAAAATGTATTAAAATCACTTCCAGAATAAACCCAGTATATCTCTGCATTTATAACCAATTTGTAATTATAATTCTTATTTTATGTTGGTGAGAAATGGTGAAATTTGTGACCAAGTTTATGAGAATAAAGAAGGAAAGTGAACTAGTGAGAGCTATTTATACATTACAGTAAGAAAGATCTTAATTCAAGTGTAAAAACACAATTCAAACTGTTTCCCAACACCATCTATTACAGAGAAGTTACAGATCTACTTCAACTCTTCTGGTTCTTATTTAACGTTTGTTTCCTTTGGACTGTGGAAACAATTTGATGAATCCTTTGAGTCTCCTGATATGAATGCTTCACAAATCTGAAAGTCAATAATTTAGAGATTTCTATTCAAAATCTCTTGACCTAGAAGCTCCCCAAACTAGACATTTCTAATGGGATGGCTGGCTTTGATTGAACTTAAATTAAGTAAAATACTCCCATTAAGAAAGAAGCTAAGCCTTGCTTCTCAGCTCCACTCTGATGTCTTCTGAACTGAACCAAACTTAACTGAATGGAAAAACCCATGTCTGAGTGCAATTCCTTATTCTTCTCAAATGAAATCACATCAGATGCACATGTATGTGAACAGCATAACCTTACCTGATCACCACCTCTCTTAACATTCCATTGTCTCTACATTTTCAGACTGCTTCTCCTTCATCTAGGATTGTTTGAAGCAGGAATATCTTTCAACTAATTATTCAGAAGATTTGAAGCCAATGTCTTTGCTGCAAACACTAATCTCTTGTCTTGATTCTATATTTCTCCCTGCAAAGTGCTGGAGGCTCAGTGAGATTATATACAAGTTCAGTGTCATATTTGACCACAAGAGGAACATAAAAGCACATTTCAATATCATCACTAAAACTACGTATTTCCACCTCCATAACATTACTCTTTATCCTTCCTTGTCTCAGCTCTTCTTCTCCTGAAAACCTAACTTTATTACCTCCAGACTTGATGATTCAATGTACTTCTGATCAGCTTCCATAGTCTACCCTGTCTAAACTTCGGGTCATTCTAAATTCTATTGTTCATGTCCTAACATGCAGAAAAATCTGTTCACTCATCGCTGTGCTTATAAATCTATGCACAACTCCATCTTGAAAAAGGTATTCAAGTTTAAAATTCTAATAATTGTTATCAAATCCACCAAGTTCTGGTTCCCTTATGTTTGTAATCTTCCTTAGCCTTAGAACCCTCCAAGACATCTGTGCTCCTCCAATTTGTTGAACATCCCTGATTTTAACTGTTCTATCTTTGGTGCCCCTGTCTTCAGCTACCTGGGTCCAAGACTCTAGAACACACTTCCTAAGCCTCACAAATCTCTTTCTACCTTGTTTTACTCCTTTAAGACATGCTTAAAACATATGTCTTTGACAAAGATTTTGGTCATCTGCCTGTGTATTTTCCGCTATGGCTCCATATCTTATTTAGTTCTGTTAGTGAAATGCCTTGGATCTTTTTAAAAAATTACATTAATAGTGCTGTATAGCTACAAACTAGTACTATTTTGTCCAGTATCCCTTGATGTATGGTGCAGAATCTTGGGTTTGCTATAGGAGCTCTGGAACTTCCATCTATGACACATCCATCCATAATCAGAATTTGACGGTAGGACAAAATCACAAACAATAAAGACTCATCATCGTATTTAGTTCAATAGCATGGAAAGTAGTCTCCAGAAAATGCAAGTTAGATGAGCAGGCCATGTCCCTCACATCAATTATTACATGAGTCTCCAAGCAGATATTTAATGAGAACTATGTCATAATAAACAACATCAAGGTAGTTAATACAAGCAATAAAGAGACAGCCTAAAAAAAGTATCCCAGACAACGTCTCTTAGGAAAATACTACAGCTGAGTAGCCCATATGGAAACAGTCATAAAAACTGGTTCAGCATGATTTGAGAATCAACTATGCTAAATGCATAAAATTTGATTTGCCCAGATAGAGACCAGAAGTGGACAATGCATGTGGTCCCTCAAGAATCAACAATTACAACATAAACTCTGTGGACATCCATGTTGATCTTGCATTAGAATCTTCAGACTTAAGAGGACCCCATAAGATAATTTACAGCCTGGACAGACTCAAATAACAAAGGTCTACCACAAATCAAGTGTTTAGACAACAGTCAATGTATTATTTTTTTTAACCATAAATACACGATTGTTAAATTTTTAGATTGAGAAAGAAGACAAAGCTGTAGTAGTGCTTGCAACTACACAATATATTGCTTAGAGTAAACATAATTGTATGTCATAAATGGCATTTGTTCATAGCATGTTCCACATGCATAAGTTACCTTTTTGCCTTGAGATCCTCCCATAGCTTAGAGTAAACAGGTTGACTTTAAGACCAGTAGTTTTCTCCTTTTTTTAATGGGGAGATCCTATACAGAAAGATTTATATTTTCTTTTTCTGAGGTCTCAATCCAGTAGTTATTTGCAGTCACTTATATGGCTAAGATGCTCGAGCAACAAGTATTATCTGAAAGTAGTCCTAGAATTGTCAGCACTTAGTAGAAAAAAAACTTCCAATGTAAAGACTATTATATCGAATTTTCACAATGTAGCTCCACTCTTTCCACATCTATTATTAGACTGTCATTACATGACTGTAATCTGCCCATAGTTGATCTATTCCAGGCAATGGATGCACAAACATACTGGAATTATGTTAATTGATTATGGCAGTACAAGACATCACCATTGTGCAGTGAAGCGATCAGCAGTAAAACTCTCACAGCTTAGCTCCCTAACTCATAATGCCTCTCAATAAACACTGTGCACATAGTAATTGAACATTCACTACTAATACAGCATCATGAAGAAACCATACTGATGTTTCTTTTTAGTGTTTGTCTCATTAGACTTTATTCAGAGTGTTTATTTCACAAGTTGATTAATTCCATCAATTTAAAAACTAAGATTTGATTTCTGAATGCAAGGCTTATTACAAATCCAGCAAATAAAGTATATTTTGTGGTAAGCAGAAATTCTACAAGAGAGACGGTTTGCACCTTAATAGGTTAGGGACCAGCATTCTGACAGGCAGGTTTTCTACTGCAACACAGCTACATTTAAACTAAGTAGCGTGGAGGAGGGGACAAACTGGATGTTTAAAAAGGAAATGGAAGGGAAAGTTAGAACAAGAGAAGTCAAGAAAGACACCTGTATCAATGAGGCAGAAAACTCGGAAAGGGATCATGCTGTAAGGTTGAGTGAAATAGGGTTGATGGGAAGGGTGAGAGCAGTAACAAATTAAAAATACTATATATGAATGCACGAAGCATTAGATATAAGATGGATGAGCTTGAGGCTCTTTTGGAAATTGGCAGATACGATATTGTGGGGATAACTGAGACGTGGCTTCAAGTGGACAGGGCCTGGGAAATGAATATTCAAGGATACATGTGCTATTGTAAGGACAGACGGACGGACAGAGGGGGTGGGGTGGCCTTATTGGTAAGGGAGGATATTCAGTCACTTGCGCGGGGGGACCTAGAATCAGGGGATGTAGAGTCAGTGTGGATAGAGCTGAGAAATACTAAGGGTAAAAAGACCCTCTTGGGAGTCATATACAGGCCCCCAAACAGTAGTCTGGATGTCGGATGTAAGATGAATCAGGAGCTGAAATTGGCCTGTCGCAAAGCTGTTACTACAGTTGTTATGGGGGATTTTAATATGCAGGTAGACTGGGAGAACCAGGATGGTATTGGACCTCAAGAAAGAGACTTTGTGGAGTGCCTCAAAGATGGATTCTTAGAGCAGCTGGTACTGGAGCCGACCAGGGAGAAGGCAATTCTGGATCTGGTATTGTGTTACAAATCAGAATTGGTCAGAGACCTCGAAGTGAAGGAGCCATTGGGAAGTAGTGACCATAATACATTAAGCTTCAATCTGCAATGTGAGAGGGAGAGGGTACAGTCTGTTGAATAAAGGGAACTATGGAGCTATGAGGGAGGAGCTGGCCATAGTTCAATGGTGCAATACCTTAGCAGGGATGACCGTGGAGGAACAATGGCGGATATTTCTGTGTATAATGCAGAAGTTGCAGGATCAGTTCATTCCTAAAAGGAAGAAGGATCCCAGGAGGAGGCATGGGCGGCCGTAGCTGATGAGGGAAGTTAAGAAACATATTAAGTTAAAAGTGAAAAAGTATAAAATTGCAAAGATAAGTGGGAAAAATGAGAACTGGGAAGCTTTTAAAGAGCAACAGAGGATTTCTAAGAAGGAAATACACTGGGGAAAAATGAGGTACGAAGGTAAACTGGCCAATAATATAAAGGAGGATAGTTAAAGCTTTTTTAAGTATGTGCAAGGCATAAAAATGGTTAAGATTAAAATTGGGCCCTTGAAGACAGAAACAGGGGAATATATTACTGGGAACAAAGAAATGGCAGAAGAATTAAACGGGTACTTCAGATCTGTGTTCATTGGGGAAGACACAAGCAATCTCCATGAGGTAACAGTGGCTGAAGCATCTGAACTTAAGGGAATTTATATTTGCCAGGATTTGGTGTTGGAGAGACTGTTAGGTCTGAAGGTTAATAAGTCTCCGGGACCTGATGGTCTACCTCTCAGGGTACTGAAGGAGGTGGCTCGGGAAATCATGGATGCGTTGGTGATTATTTTCCAGAGTTCGGTACATTTGGGGTCAGTTCCTGAGGATTGGAGGGTGGCTAATGTTATACCATTTTTTAAGAAAGGTGGGAGAGAGAAAGCAGGAAATTATAGACCAGTTAGTCTGACCTCAGTGGTGGGAAAGATGCTGGAGTATATTATAAAGGATGAAATTACGACACATCTGGATAGTAGTAACAGGATAAGACAGAGTCAGCATGGATTTATGAAGGGGAAATCATGTTTGACTAATCTTCTGGAATTTTTTGAGGATGTAACTCTGAAGATGGAGGAGGGAAATCCAGTAGATGTAGTGTACCTGGACTTTCAGAAAGCTTTTGATAAAGTCCCACACAGGAAGTTAGTGAGTAAAATTAGGGCGCATGGTACTGGGGGCAAAGTACTAGATTGGATTGAAAATTGGTTGGCTGATAGGAAATAAAGAGTAGTGATAAACGGCTCCATTTCGGAATGACAGGCAGTGACCAGTGGGGTACCACAGGGATCGTGCTGGGACTGCAGCTTTTTACAATATATGTTAATGATATATAAGATGGTATCAGCAATAACGTTAGCAAATTTGCTGATGATACTAAGCTGGGTGGCAGGGTGAAATGTGATGAGGATGTTAGGAGGTTACAGGGTGACCTGGACAAGTTATGTGAGTGGTTAGATGCATGGCAGATGCAGATTAATGTGGATAAATGTATGGTTATCCACTTTGGTGGGAAGAACAGGAAGGCAGATTACTACCTCAATGGAATCAATTTAGGTAAAGGGGCAGTACAGAGAGATCTGGGTGTTCTTGTACACCAGTCAATGAAGGCAAGCATGCAGGTACAGCAGGTAGTGAAGAAGGCTAATAGCATGCTGGCCTTCATAACAAGAGGAATTGAATATAGAAGCAAAGAGGTGCTTCTGCAGCTGTACAGGGCCCTGTTGAGACCACACCTGGAGTACTGTGTGCAGTTCTGGTCTCCAAATTTGAGGAAAGACATTCTGGTTATTGAGGGAGTGCAGTGTAGGTTCACGAGATCAATTCCTGGAATGGCGGGATTACCTTACACTGAAAGACTGGAGCGACTGGGCTTGTATACCCTTGAGTTTAGAAGACTGAGAGGGGATCTGATTGAGACATATAAGATTATGAAAGGATTGGATACTCTGGCAGCAGGAAACATGTTTCCGCTGATGGGTGAGTGCCGAACGAGAGGACACAGCTTAAAAATACGGGGTAGACCATTTAGGACAGAGATGAGGAGAAACTTCTTCACCCAGAGAATGGTGGCTGTGTGGAATGCTCTGCCCCAGAGGGCAGTGGAGGCCCAGTCTCTGGATTCATTTAAGAAAGAGTTGGATAGAGCTCTCTAAGATAGTGGAATCAAGGGTTATGGAGATAAGGCAGGAAGAGGATACTAATTAGGAATGATCATCCCTGATCATATTGAATGGCGGTGCAGGCTCCAAGGGCTGAATGGCCTACTCCTGCACCTATTCTCTATTGTGTATTCTTGGGCCAAAATGTATTTTTGAAAGAAGTTGTGTGATCATAGGTCTTGAAAGCAAGATTTCTCACATTACAAATTTTCCATGAGAGCAAGAATTGAAATATTTCACTGACATATTGCAAACCAATCTTTCATCGCAAATAAAATAGTGCCTTACAGCACTGGCTTCAGTTTACACTGTCAACCACTTTTGTATAATTATACTTTTCATCTGCTTATGAATGATTTGTTTTCTTTTAGGACAGTATGGATTCTATTTTAATGGTATCATTCAGTGTCTTATTTATAATACAAAACCTATTAGCAATCTTCTTCTTAAAATTCGGTGAGGCAATTCTTTTCCAAATATACACAGCTGTGAATGCAGTAAATCTAAAGTGTACAAAAATTGTTACCCCTGAGGACACAGTGGAGAAATGTGCAACATAAATTTTTCCCCAAGAAGACACAGGGGTGAACTGTGTTACATAAAGTCAAAACAACTGCAGACGGTCTTCCAGGTTCGGTCACCAGTATGCGGTCAGTTGATCGCAGCCAAAGCATTACAGTGACTGCAAATCTCTCGTTTGGAAGCGGGACACAAATCAGCCAGAGTTACCATTCTAGTTGCTATTAAGTGACCTCTACCACAGCATAAAAATACAACTTCTACAGTCGATTCACACAGAGACAGTTCTGCCACATGTACTGAAGCAGATACTGTTGCTGCAATTAAGTGGCTTTAAAAAAAAGAGAAGCAGTAAATGGTGGTGAAACAAATTAAATAAGCTTTGGGAAACCAAAGTCAAATAAACAAAATCAGCTGAACTGAAATTAAGATTTTATCAAAAAAATATTGATAACTGGTCCATCCATTCAGGTATGAAAAAATACTTATATCCTATTTTAATTTACACCTGTATGATAAGTTTCACATAGTTGAGATGAAAGGCATTTCATAGATTAAAAAGAGGAGACTCAGACATTGTAATACATAAAATAGCCGGATTTCAGGGAGCTGCAGGTGGAGCAAAGGAGATGCACTTGTGATTGGAACAAACTTGAGAAAGCTCTGTCTCAACCTCTCCAGAAGGAATAAGTGTGCAATGACAGAGCTGATTAAAAGCAAACATTACAACACAAAGAACCTAAAAAGATCTACAATGTTTGTTACAGAAAGGATTAAGACATTGTTGCAGCAGAAAGCCTTTACTCCTGGAGGACACCCTATGATGTTAAACCCTGCATTCTTCATCTTTTTTTGAGCTGGACAATTTCCCTTTTTACCTTGGATGTGTATTTACATTTGATACCTTCATTATTTTTTCTTGGGTTAGCACATAAAACTGCTTCTTTCACTCAAAGAAAATCTTGTATTTGGCTCCTTAATGTTTCTGGTGTACTAGTTAACTACATTTTAATTGGAGAGTGGTTATAATCTCAGGTTAAAAAGCACATAAATCATTGTGGTGACCAATCAAGATTGAAAAGAAGAAAACCAATTCACTCTTCCTCACCTGGACATAAGCCTAGATACTATACCTTTAAAACTTTTTACCGGCGAATGCTCCATTTCACACCTTTATTATTTCTCAGGGTTAGTAAACAACAAAACAGCTCTTTACTTCTCTCAAGAAAACCTTGAATTGGTTCCTCAATTATACCAGAGACATTGGGTAACTACATTTTATTACAGACAGGTACAGCCTCCTGCTAACAAAATACAGTAAACTTTGTTTTAACCAGCACATTATGAACCAGCATTGTCAATTAACCAGTATAAATTATATATCTCAAATACTGTGAAGTTTACTATATTATTTTAAAATTATTTCTTAAAATTTATTTACCTCCACGTAAACATGCTTGTTGTTCAATCTATTGGTCACACAAAATATTAACAGTTGATTCAATTTCTCCTCAAATACTCTGATATTCGAGTAGTCAGTTGAGAGTGCGGGTGAAAAAACTCTCTTACAGTAAGTGTTATTTAAGGCAAAGTTGTGTTATTAAAGTGATTTTTTGCTGCAAATAAAGCATACACAGTGATGTGTATACCACCTACATTATATTTCTATTACTTTGTGTGTGCTTTTACATTATGTGGACCTCCTGATTATCTGGAATATTTGATCAACTGGCACACTCCTCGTCCCATAGGTGACAGTTAATAAAATATTTGCTGCACATAAATCCTCGTTATAACAAATTGAGAGGGTTGAAAAGAAGGAAGGTGATTTCCCTCTCTTAACTTGGATACAACAAAAATGAGGGTTTAGAATCTGGTAGATTAGACACACAGACAATTAGACAATTAGATTGCTTATTCACAAGTTATTTGAGACAAATGGCAGAAAGGTTTCCTTGGGACTGTAATATTAAAGTGATAAAATGTCTACATTTGATGTTGGTGCTTTCATACAAGAAGGTAGGCAACTAACAGAAAGTTAAAGGCACTGTCCTTGGAAGAATAAAAAGGGACAGTAAGGCACTTAGAGTTAGTTGATTTCCACCTGAAAGCCAGAAAAACAAAAATTACATAACAGATAGTAAAATATCTAGAGGTGCAAATGGAAGATGTAGAAACAGATAAATTAAAACTGAATTGAAGAGATTGAAACAAGAATTTCAACAGAACGAGGAAAAAAAAGTACAGAAAGCAATGCCAGGAAGAGTGTGTCTGAGAAAAAGAGAGAGAGGATGGAACAAGAGAAATAGAAAGACAGGCAGGAATGGAAGAAAGAGAATTCCTGGAAAAGGAAAGAGAGTTTAAATTGAAATAGCATGAGCTGAGAAAAGAGAATCCTAATGAAGGCATCTGCAATGGGGGAGCCAACCCTAACTCATATTTAAGCATGTGTTTTCAAGTTTAAAGTGAAAATCCCCAAGTCTGATAGAGAGGCCGTGGACTTTTGAATGAGTGGGTTAGAAGTTCAGAGTTGCCAATTCAACAATGGATATTTTTGTTGCGAGACATGCTGACAAGAAAAACTCGAGATATTTATTCCATCTTGCCTGAAGAGTGCAGCCAGCAATTTGGCATCTATTTTACATGTACACTGGTTATTACCAGAAGTGTGACGATATTGGTCAGCTCAGTTGACATTGATTGGTCTGCAATACAGCATGATGCCAACAGCATAGGTTCCTGCACCAGATGAAGTTACTAATGAAGCACTCTCCTTCTTTTCCTCTTCCCTTGTCTGAGGGATGGTGACCCTCTGGTCAAACCACTGTCAGTCATTTCTCTCTAATAGGAGAACATCCCTAAAGTGTTAGGACTATTGCAACTTTACCTTTACCAGAGTTGTATCAATGGAAATTCCATGACTTCATGACACAGCCTGAGCATTGATATTAGGACTTTGAACAAGTTAAGCAGTTGGTTTTTGACTGTTGGACTGTATGGACACTTAAAAATTTGGGTGCCCATTAAAGCTCTGCAAGCTAACATTCCTGGAGGAGTTCAAAGACAACAATCCGGACTTATGTTAAAATACAGACGGTAGCAGGGCTCACAGAGTCGACCACAAGGCTCAGAGTTAACAACTACACTCATAAATTCCGAAGGACCAAATGGTCTGCTAACATGCACTGATGAGACAGCGACATTGATGAGGTAGGCAAATATTCTTGGATAAGCTGGAGAGAAAATGGAAGCCAGGCAGAGAAAGCAGAACTGTCTCCCACTATTTTGATGTGGGAGAAATGGGTATAAATTCATTGGACATTGGTACCAGTACTGGAGAAGAAGAGACCTGTTCTGATGGGACGGTCTTCATCTGAACCGTGTGGGATCAATCCTAGTGAATTGCATAACTAGGGCTAGAGACAGGGATTTAAACTAAAACGGGGAAATTAGAAAATCTAAATTAAAGGAGTTAAGAGTGCAAACTCAGGAGGCATTATTAAAATCTCCAACACAGACACGAGTAGAACACTGGGCATAGAAAGGGTTAGCAATCAAACTTCAAACACACTGGACAAACAAATGATAATGAGGAGAGGGATGGTTAATACAGGACTGAAGGTGTTATATCTGAATGCATTCAGTATAAGGAGTAAGGTAAATGTGCTTGCGGTGCAGATCGAAATTGGCAAGTATGACATGGCATGACATGGAGATGTGGCTGCAAGTGTATCAGGATTGGGAGCCGAATATTCAAGGATATACATCTTATCTAAAAGATAGGCAGGTGACAAAGAGCAGTGGTCAACCAGAGGATTGGGAAGATTACAAAGACCAACAGCGGGGAACAAAAAAAAAGGAACAAGGAAATGGCTGAAGAATTGAATAATTACTTTGCATCAGTCTTCACGGTGGAAGACATGAGTCATATTCCAAAAATTCAAGAGAGTGAGGGGACAGAGCTGAGCATGGTGGCCATCATCAAGGAGAAGGTGCTAAAAAAACTGAATGGCCTAAAGGTGGATAAATTACCTGGACCAGATGTTAAGAGATAGAATTGAAGAGATAGTGGAGTGTTAGTGGTGATCTTTCAGTAATCACTAGAATCCAGAGGAAAGGAAAATTGCTGACATGACACCCTTGCTTAAAAAGGGAATAAGGCAAAAGATGGAAAATTACAGACTAATTAGCCTAACCTTAGTCTTGGGTAAGGTCCATGAATCCATTGTGAAGGATGAGAATTCTGAATACTTGGAAGTTCATGGTAAAATAGGGCAAAGTCAGCATGGTTTCATCAAGGAGAGATCATACCTGCCAAATCTGTCAGTATTCTTTGAGGAAATAATGAGCAGGTTAGATCAAAGAGAGACAATGGATGTTATCTATCTGGATTTCAAGAAGGCCTTTGACAAGGTGCAGCACAGGAGGCTACTGAGTACGATAAGGGCCCATGGAGTCAGGGGCAAGGTGTTTACATGATAGAAGCTTGGCTGTCTGGCAGAAAGCAGAGAGTGGGGATGAAAGGCTCTTTCTCAGGATGGAAGCCGATGATAAGTGGTGTTCCTTCAGGTTCAGTGTGGGGATCACAACTTTTCACTTTATACATTAACCATCTAGATGAAGGAATGAGGGCATTTTGGCTACATTTGCAGATGATACAAAGATGGTTAGAGGGCCAGGTAGCATTGAGGAGGCATCAAGACTGCAGGAGGATTTGGACAGGTTAGAAGAATGGGCAAAGAAGTGGCAGATGGAGTCCATCATTGGAAAGTGTGAGGTCATGCACTTTGGTAGGAAGAATAGAGACATGGACTATTTTCTAAATGGGGAGACAATTCAAAATCTTAAGTGAAAAGAGACTTGGGAGTTCTATTCCAGGATTCTGCTGAAAATGTGTTGCTGGTCAAAGCACAGCAGGCCAGGCAGCATCTCAGGAATAGGAAATTCGACGTTTCGAGCATAAGCCCTTCATACTATTCCAGGATTCTGTCAAGGTTAACTGGCAGGTTGAGCCAGTAGTTAGGAAGGCAAACACAATTATGGCATTTATTTTGAGATGACTCAAAAGTATTAAAGCAGGATATATTTCTGAGGCTTTTCAACGCTTTGGTCAGATCACATTTGGAATATCTGCACAGTTTTGGGCCCATATCACAGCAAGGATGTACTGGTCCTGGAACGTGTTCAGAGGAGATTCACGAGAATGATCCCAGGAATGAAAAGCTTAACATACAAAGAACTTTTGAGGACTCTGTGTCTATATTCTATGGAGTTTAGAAGGATGAGGGGGGAATCTAATTTAAACATACAGAATACTGAATGACCTGGACAGAGTAGATGTTGGTAAGGTGTTTCCATTGGTAGGAGAGACTAGGACCCGTGGTCATAGCCTTAGAATAAAGGGAAGACCTTATGGAATGGGGATAAGGAGTAATGTCTTAAGCCAAAGAGTGGTAAATCTATGGAATTCATTGCCACAGAAGGCTGTGGAGCCCAGATCATTGAGTATATTTAAGATTGAGATACAGAGGAACCTCGATTATCCTGGCATTCGATTATCCGGCAAGATTGCAAGGTCCTGAAGGAGAAGGTGAGGACTGCAGGTGCTGGAGATCAGAGTTGAGAGTGTGGTGCTGGAAAGACACAGCAGGTCAGGCAGCATCCGAAAGGCAGGAGAATCGACGTTTCAGGCTTAAACCCTTCATCTTGGCTAAACTACATCCTCCGGCATTTAATTATCTGGAATTTGATTAACTGAACGAAATATTACCCGCTTGTGTTCTTCAGATTATTGAGGGTCCTCTGTACATAAGCTCTTGAGTATGAAGGGAATCAAGGGTTACAAGGAGAAAGTGGGAGAGTTGGGTTAAGAAACTTATCAGCCATGATTTAATGGTGGAGCAGACTCGATGGGCTGAATGGCCTATTTTCTGCTTATACATCTTATGGGTTTATTTTAACTGAGATTATGAACTTTCAGTGTTTCTACCACCAGGGTCTGCGGAAACTCAGGCTTTGAGCATTTTTAAGGTAAAGTTAGTCTTGATGAAGGGTCCTGCCCAAAATGCCAACTCTCCTGCTCCATTGGTGCTGCTTGACCTGCTGTGCTTTTTTCCAGCTCCATGTTATCAGAGTCAGAGATTAGACGCCGGGTTATTAGCAGCAAACACGTTTATGGAGTTGGGGGTGGGTAAAAGGCGTTGAAATGTTCCATCACTCATGAAAGAGACAAAAAAAATTGCAGATGCTGGAGTCCAATGTAGATGATGTAATCATGATGGCACAAAATAGCAGAACAGGCTCAATGGGCTGAATGGCCTTCTCCCAGTTTCCAGAGCCGTTGTTATTTTCTGTATACAGCTTGGTTCCCTCTAGAATTATTATAGGCATTGTATTTGTTATAATTACTTGTTATTTAAGAGTAAGATTCCATGTTAGAGCAATGGTGATCCAACATCTAACATTGGTGGCTCACAGTGGCACATCTGAGCCACAACATCTAGAATGGACTGGATAACTGACAGGTTTGCGGAGAAGGCGGTAGTAGATGAGCGTCGCGCGGATCGAAACGCCGGCGCAGGCGGGGTTTGATTACTTCTCCCTGAATTTGTATGCGTGTGTGTTTATCTCGGGTGTTGGAGGCTCGAGCCGGATCATGAACGCGTCATAAAGGAGCGCGAGGCGAGTGCGCGAGAAAGGATTCGGGCTGCAGTCATGACTAACGGTAAATTTTCAAAATCACCCAACGTCCGTTTCCATCGACAGCCCCGCAGCAAGGTCGCTGCAACCAGTGGGCGAGAGCCGAGACGCGCGGATTGAGGACGTGGCTAGTGGGAGAAAATAGGCCGCTAGGCTGGTGTGCGATGGGTCAGGCCATGCTGTAGGTAGTGTTTGAGTGCCGCCGCTTTCTCATTTGTCCCGGATTTAAGACTGTATTTAGGAGCCAGTTACCTCCGGCCTGAAGTCAGTGGTTTCGCGCGGGGCTCCGAGCGCGTTTGCTAGTAAGTCAAACTTGAATGCGGAAGCGTGCTTGGTGCCGAGTGATTGACAGGTGCCCGATCCAACTGGTAGGCTGCTGCCTCCATTCTTTTGTTGTTGTCACCAATCGCGGCGGAGGAGGCGGGCTGAGGATGGTATGAAGTTAGGTTGGCCGCACACGCACCCCCACCCCATCGACTCTGGGTGAATCACTGCGGGTCTTACCCTCAGTCAGTTCGAGGTTATATTGGGGTACAATTCTGTCTGACCCAGGCACTTCACTCAGTGACTTTTGTCGGAGTAAATGCTGGCGAACTCTTAAGTTTTAAAAAAAACCCAAAGAATTGCGGATACAGGAAATCAGAAACAGAAATTGCTGGAGAAACTCGGTGGGTCTGGCAACATCTGTGGAGAGAAGGGAGAGTTAACGCTTCAGGTCTAGTGATCCTCCTTCAGAAGAACAGGTTTTCTGACCTGCGTGAGTCTTCCCATCCATTTCTGTTTCTTAGATTCTCAACAGTATGAAAGCAGGCTATTCGGTTCGTTGAGTCCACACTGATTCTCCAAAGACCATCCCATCAGACACATCCTATTAACCCTGCATTTCCTATGGCCAACCCACCTAATCTGCACAATTTAGAACTGTTTGAGGAAACTAGGCCATCCAGAGGAAACCCATGCACAGAAGCTAGAATCAAACCCAGGTCCCCAGTGCTATGAGGCGGCAATGCTAACCACTGAGCTACTGTGCCATCCACTTCAAATTGCATACACAGTCTATGCTCCTACCTTTATATGATTTAATTGCTAATAAGGGCATTTGTTTCCATTAAAGGAGGGTCCAGGAAGCTCAGGAACAGAAGGATCTTTGGGTGCTTGTCCGCAGATCCCTGAAGGCAGCAGAACTAGTTAATAGGGTAATTAAAAAGGCAGATAGGATGGTTGTCTTTGTCAGTTGTGGCATGCGCTATAAAAACAGGAAGGTTTTGTTGGAGCTGAACAAAACTTTGGTCAGGCTACAGTGGGAGTATGATGCAATTGGGTAACCACACTTCAGGAAGGATATCATTGTACAGAAGGGGATGATGTTGCCACTGGAGCAGTTTTGTTATGAAGAACAGGTGGATAATCTCTGTTTGTTTTCTTTCAAGCAGTAAAGGCTAAGAGAACTTGACTTGAGATATGAGGTTATAAGATGGGGCAGCGTGCTGGCTCAGTGGTTAGCACTGTTACCTTACAGTACTGAGGACGTGGGTTCAATTCCAGCCTTAGGTGATTGTCCAAAAACTACACAACATTCTTCCTATGCCAGCATGGGTTTCTTCCCATAGTCTAAAGATTTGCAGGTTAAGTGGATTGGCCATGCTGGAATTATCTGTAGTGTTCTGGGATGTGCAGGGTATGCACATAAGTGTGGGATTACAGGGTTTGGGTGGGAGGCTTTTCTGAGGGTTGATGCAGACTTGATGGACCGAATGGCCTCCTTCCACACTCTAGGGGTTCTATAAGAGGGGCATGGATAGAAAGCAAGGAATAATGAAAACATTTTTACTTTGAATGATGAGAATTGGGAGTGCAGTGCCTGGGAGGGTATTTGAGTTGGGAAACCTTACAACTTTTAAAAAGTACTTGGGTGAGCACTTGAGATTTCATAACATTAAATGCTATGGGCCAAGAGCTGGAAAGTGGGACTAATGTAAATTGAGTGAGTAATTTTTTTTTTGTTGGTGGAGATGGGACAGAATGAAAGACTTCTTTCTGTACTATGTGATTCAATAGCATAAACCCCTGAATAGAGAACCTATCTCGAGGAAGGCCCGACTGTTATGCAGTTTGCATTAGGTTGCACCTTTTTGATTACACTGTATGTTTGGCATGCAATAAATCTTAAGGCTGTACTGGAGCAGTTCTAGTAAATCCATATGAGTTAATTTTGTCTGATATGGAATGCATACTTTCCCTGACTATACTTGTTGAAAAACAGAAAAATGAGAGAAGGGTTGACATGATGATAGGACCCAAAGAACAAAGAATAATACAAATGAATTGAATTTGAATTTATTGTCACATGTACGGAGCCACAGTGAAAAGTTTTGTCTTGCGAGCAATATAGACAGATCACAAAGTTAAGTAGCATAGATAGTAAATACTAGGTAAACAGCAGTAAAAACTAAAACACAGGTACAAGCGAATGTTAAGAGTTTGAGTCCATTCCGTATTCTAACAGCAGTAAGATAGAAACGGTTACGAAACTAGCTGGTGCCTGTGTTCAGGCTTCCGTACCTTCTCCCCGATGGTAGAGGTTGTAGAAAAACATTGCCAGGGTGGGATGGATGTTTGAGAATGCTGGCAGCCTTTTCTTGACAGTAGGCCTGGTAGATGGATTCTATAGATGGGAGGTTAGCCTTTGTGATTGTCTGGGCTGAAGTTCACCGCTCTCTGTAACTGTCTCTGACCACTCCCAGGAATACTCCAACAACCTCCTATACAGATGTCCTAGAGCTGTGATGACTGACCTCCAACAACCACTACTATATCCCTTTGTGCCAAGTACGACTCCAACCAGTGGGGAATTTTCTTCCTGAATCCCACCAACTCCAGTTTTGCCAGGGCTCCAAGATGACACATTCCATCAAATCAACTTTAATGTCAAGGGCAGTCACTCTGACCTTACCTTTGGGATTTGGCTCTTTTGTGTCCATGTTTGAATGGAGGCTGTGAAGGTCAGGAGCTGAATGGCATGGGTGGAACTTAAGATTGTGTCAGTGAGCAAGTTATTGCTAAGCAAGTGCTGCTTGACATCACTGTTGATTATGCCTTTCATTATTTTGCTGATACTCCGGTGGAGACAGGTGGAATAGTGATGGGCTGGGTTGGCTTAGTTTTGCTTTTTATGTATGGGATATACCTGAAATGCAAGTCTTCAGAATTATAGTTGGAATATCGTCAAAGCCCATAGCTTTTGCAATATCCAGTGCTTGCAACCAAGTCTTGATATAGAGTGAATTAATTGGCTGAAAACTTGTATCTGAAATTCTGGGACATTGGAGGATGTCAAAATGGATCATCTATACTGTATATTTGCCTGAAGCTTTTTCAAAATCCTTCAGTCTTCTCATCCTTGTTGATATGATTGCCTTCCTCAATAATGGGAGATTCAGTCACAATGGAGCATCTTCCTGCAGTTGTTTAATTGACTGCTATCATTCATGACTGTATGTGGCAGGGCTGCAGAGCTTTGATTTGATTGATCCATTGGTTGTGGAAACACTTGGCTCTATCTGTCACTTGCTGCTTATGCTATTTGGTATGCAAGTAGTCCTGTTCTTCTTACCTCACTAGATTGACACCTTATTTTTAGGTATTCCTGGTGCTGCTTCTGGTATGCATTCTTCTTTGAACCAGGACAGATCTCCTGACTTGATGGTAATGGTAGCATTGGTGAAGTTGCAGGTTGTGTTGGAGTACAATTTTACTGAGCCCATAGTGCCTCAGAGATGCCTAGTCTTTAGTTGCGAGATCTATTTGAAACCTATCCCATTTAGCATGGTGAGAGTACCACACAGTACAATAGAGGGTATTCTCGTAGTGAAGATGGACTTTGTCTCCAAAAGAACTGTGCAGTAGCCAAGTTTAACGATAGTGTCATGAACAGATGCATCTGTGGCACAGATTGTTGAAGATGAGAGCATGGATGAGTTGGACTGAAGGGTCTATTTCCATGCTGTACATCTCTGACTCCAAATCTATAAGTATGTTTTTTCCCTCTTGTTGGTACTTTTCAGATTTAATCAGCTCAGTAGTGATGCTGCTGAGCCGCTCATGTAGTGTACATTTAATTCCCCACTCAGAGCACATTCTGTGTCTTTTCTGTACTTGATGCTTCTTTCAGTGCTGCTCAACCTGGAGCACTGATTTATCATTCAAGAGTTGTGGTATGTGGTTATTTGCAGGAGGTTTTGTTGCCCACGTTTGGCCTGATACTATGTGACTTCTTATGGTCTGGAGTGAATATTGAGGATTTGTAGGGCAGCTGTTTCCAAGCATGTACCACTTTGCCACCAACTTTACGTTTGGCTTGCTTATGGAACAGGACTTAACCAGGGATGGCAATGGTGCTGCCTAGAACATTTAGTGTAAAATATGATTCCATATGTGTGACTATTTTGGCTGTGCTTGACTAGTTGTAAGACAGCTTTTCCAATTGTGGCAGAAGTCCCCAGGTGCTAGTAAGGAGTATGGCAGGGTCACTAGGGCTGTGTTTGTGATTGTCGTTTTGGTGAGTTAGTCACTGCTGGGTGGTCTGTCCAGTTTCACTCCTTTTTGTTTAAGATTTTCTAGCAGTTGATGCAACTGCATGTATACAAAGAAGCAATGTACAAAATAAGGTGAATGAACTTGTGGTGCAGATCGAAATTGGTAGCTATGTTGTGGTGGGCATCACTGTGAGGTGTGGCTGGAAGGAGATCAGGTGTGGCTGGGAGCTAAATATCCAAAGATATATCCTATCAAAAAGACCAGCAGGTGGGCAGAGGCAGTGGGGTTGCCTTGAAAATGAGAAATGAAATGAAGTCAATAACCATGAATGAAGTAGGAGAAAGTGAGGACTGCAGATGCTGGAGATCAGAGCTGAAAATGTGTTGCTGGAAAAGAGCAGCAGGTCAGACAGCATCCAAGGAACAGGAGATTCAACATTTCGGGCATAAGCCCTTCTTCAGGAATGAGGAAAGTGTGTCCAGCAGGCTAAGATAAAAGGTAGGGAGGAGGGGCGTTGGAGATGCGATAGGTGGAAGGAGGTCAAGGTGAGGGTGAGAGGCTGGAGTGGGGTGGGGGGCGGAGATGTAAGGAAGAAGATTGCAGGTTAGGAAGGCGGTGCTGAGTTCGAGGGATTTGACTGAGACAAGGTGGGGGGAGGGGAAATGAGGAAACTGGAGAAATCTGAGTTCATCCCTTGTGGTTGGAGGGTTCCTAAGCGGAAGATGAGGCGTTCTTCCTCCAACCGTCGTGTTGTTATGGTCTGGCGATGGAGGAGTCCAAGGACCTGCATGTCCTTGGTGGAGTGGGAGGGGGAATTGAAGTGTTGAGCCACGGGGTGGTTGGGTTGGTTGGCCCGGGTGTCCCAGAGCTGTTCTCTGAAACGTTCCGCAAGTAGGCGGTCTGTCTCTCCAATATAGAGGTGGCCACTTCAGGTGCAGCGGATGCAATAGATGATGTGTGTGGAGGTGCAGGTGAATTTGTGGCAGATACGGAAGGACCCCTTGGGGCCTTGGAGAGAAGTAAGGGAGGAGGTGTGGGCGCAGGTTTTGCATTTCTTGCGGTTGCAGGGGAAGGTGCCGGGAGTGGAGGTTGGGTTGGTGGGGGGTGTGGACCTGACAAGGGAGTCACGGAGGGAGTGGTCTTTTCGGAACGCTGATAAGGAGGGGAGGGAAATATATCCCTGGTGGTGGGGTCCGTTTGGAGGTGGCGGAAATAACGGCAGATGATACGCTGTATATGGAGGTTGGTGGGGTGGTAGGTGAGAACCAGTGGGGTTCTGTCCTGGTGGCAGTTGGAGGGGCATGGCTCAAGGGCGGAGGAGCGGGAAGTGGAGGTGATGCGGTAGAGGGCATCGTCGATCTCACGTCTGGGGGGGAAACTGCGGTCCTTGAAGAAGGAGGCCATCTGGGCTGTACGGTATTGGAACTGGTCCTCCTGGGAGCAGATGCGGCGGAGACGAAGGAATTGGGAATATGGGATGGCGTTTTTACAGGGGGAAGGGTGGGAGGAGGTGTAGTCTAGGTAGCTGTGGGAGTCAACTCAGATTTCTCCAGTTTCCTCATTTCCCCTCCCCCCACCCCACCTTGTCTCAGTCAAATCCCTCGAACTCAGCACCGCCTTCCTAACCTGCAATCTTCTTCCTTACCTCTCCGCTCCCACCCCACTCCGGCCTATCACCCTCACCTTGACCTCCTTCCACCTATCGCATCTCCAATGCCCCTCCCCCAAGTCCCTCCTCCCTACCTTTTATCTTAGCCTGCTGGACACACTTTCCTCATTCCTGAAGAAGGGTTATGCCCGAAATGTCGAATTTCCTGTTCCTTGGATGATGAATGAAGTAGGGTCAAATCATGTAGAAGCTATGCGAGTAGAGTTGAGGAACCACAAATGTTTTTAAAAAATCCATAATGGGAGTTATCTACAGGCCTCCAAACAGTAGTCTGGATTTGGGGCATAAGATACACCAAGAACAAAGGGTTCTTGGAGTAAACGTTCAGAGTTCCTTGAAAGTGGAGTCTTGGGTCCATAGTTTAGTGAAGGTGTTTGGTATGCTTTCCTTTATTGGTCACAGCATTGAGTATAGGAGTTGGGAGGTCATGGTGCGGCTGTACAGGCTATTGGTTTGGCCACTTTAGGAATATTGTGTGTAATTCTGGTCTCTCTGCTATAGGAAGGATGTTGTGAAACTTGAAAGGGTTTAGGAAAGATTTACAAGAATGTTGAGATGGTTGGAGGAGTTGAGCTATAGTGAAAGGCTGAATAGGATGGGGCTGTTTTCTTAGCATCAGAGGATGAGGGGTGACCTTATAGACGTTTATAATATGAGGGGCATGGATAAGATAAATAGGCAAGGTCTTTTCCTTGAGGTGAAGAGTCCAGACTGAAGAGCATAGGGTGAGAGAGAAAAGACTTAAAAGAGACCTATGGGGTAACTTTTCATGCAGAGGATGGTGCGTGTATGGAATGAACTACTAGAGGAAGTGGTGGAGGCTGGTACAATTGCCACATTTAAAGGGTGTCTGGATGGGTAAATGAATAGGAAGGGTTTAGAGGGACATGGACCAAGTGCTGGCAAATGGGACTCAATTAGGATGTCTGATTGGCATGGATCAGTTGGACTAAAGGATCTATTTCCATGCTGTACGTCTTTATGTTTGTGACTCTGAGATAGAAAAGGTGTGGGGAGAAAAAGCAAGGTTACAGTGATCCTGGGGGTTTTAAGTAAGCAGGTGGTCTAGAAAAATTAGTTTGGTAGTAGATCGCAAGAAAAGGAATTATGTAATGTCTACCAGAAAGCTTTTTGGAGCAGCTTGCGGTGGAGCCCACTCGGGAACAGGCAATACTGGATTTTGTGTTGTGCCATTAGGCAGACTTGAGAAGGGAGCTTTGGATAAAGGAACCCTTAGGAGGCAGTGACCATAATTTGATAGAATTTACTCTGCAATTTGAGAGGGAAAAGGTGGAATCAGATGTAAGTGTATTACAGTTGAATAAAGGCAACTACAGAGGTATGAGGGAAGAGCTGACCAGAATTGACTGCGAGAGGACCCTAGCAGGAAAGATAGTGGAACCACAATGCCAGGAGTTTCTAGGAGTAATTTGAGAGAGACATGGCAAAAATTGGCAGAAGAGATGAGGACCTGAGGGCATAGCCTTTGAGTAACAGGAAGAACTTTTAGACCTGAGATAAGGAGAGACTTCTTCAACGCGAGAGGTGAATCGGTGGAATTCATTGCCACAGAAGGCTGTGGAGGCCAGGTCATTGAGTATATTTAAAAGAGAGATAGATAAGTTCTTGATTGTCAAGGGGATCAAAGGTTATGGGGAGAAAGCGAGAGAATGGGGTTGAGCCAATCAGCCATGATTGAATGGCGGAGCAGACTCGAGGGCTGAATGGCCTAATTTCTGCTCTTATGTCTTATGGTCTTCAGCCATTTCAGAGGGCATTTACAAATCAATTTGTAAATGCCCTCTTTCAATCACTTTGTTGGTCAAGCCAAGTAAGGACAGCAGTTTTTTTTCCTAAAGGACATTAGTGAACAGATGGAATTTTGTAACAATTTACAGTGATTTCCTGGTCATCAGTAGACTTTTATTTCCAGATTTTCAGTGAATTCAACTTTCACCATCTATAGTAATAGAATTAGTAGTGCCTGTTCTCAAAGGGGTCTTGTGAGTTGTTACCTGTTAATGACAGCATTGTCATCCTTGACTCTCCGTTCAACAATAAGTACTACTTTAGGTATTTCAGTTAACAAGAGTTCATTCATTTTAGAAGTTGACCCTACCTGCTTCTCTGATTACTGAGTCATGCTCACTGGATTGACATGCCGTAGTTGGGAGTGTCATCTCAAAACTATTGATTGCTAAAGAGATTCTGGTTAAGGAGCAGGAGTAGGCTATTCAGAGCTTTGAGTCTGTTCCACCATGAAATATGATCATAGTTGATCATCTAACGTCTTAATCTGCTCCCACTTTGCACTGAAAACTATATCTAACTACATCTTGAAAACACTAAATCATAGAATTATAGAGCGCACAACAGGCCCTTTTGCCTGTTTGAGTCTGCACCAACCAAAAAAACTATTTTACATCTACACCAGTCTCACTTTCCAATACTTGGTCCATAGCCTTGAATGTCATGACACTTCAAAACATACTTGGGTTAGCGTTTAAAGACTTGAGGTTTCTGCCTCAAATACTGTTCCAGGCAGTGCACTCCTAATTCCCAATACCCTTTGGGTGAAAAATATTTTCCTCAATACCTTCTCAACCTCCTGCCTTTCACCTTAAAATTATGTCCCCCTTTGTTATTAACCCTTCAACAAAGGAGAACAGCTGTTTTCTATCTGCCTGACCATGCCCGCATAATGTTGTACACCTCAGTCAGATCCCTGCTGTAAAGAAACCAACCTGAGCTTATCCAGTCTCTCTTGATATCTAAAGTACTTCAATCCAAGCAAAATCCTGATGAATCTCTTTTTCATTCCGTCCAGTGCAATCACATCCTCCTTAGTGCGGTGCACACAGAACTCTAGGACTAACCAAAGTCCTGAACAGCATCAACAAAAACTCCCTAGAATTTATGCCGTATACCTTCTTAACTATCCTTTAACCCCCACATTATCATACTACACAATTTATTATATTTCACAAATAATAAGGGAACGAAGCACTGATCCCTCTGATATGCCTCTATTTACACACTCGCACACACCAACACACCCTTCCACCACCACTCTGTATCCTATAATTTTGGATCTTGGAAAAACAGAAGTTACAAGAGAAATTCAGTGGGTCTAGATTCCAGATGCCTTTAACTTCTTTATCAGTCTCTCACTGGGACTTTGTCAAGGACTTTGCTGAAATCCATATAATTACACTACACTCATCTGCGTAGCTGGTCACTCCTCTCCTCTCAAAATTGAATCAAATTTTTTAGGTATGATCTCCCTCTGACAAAGCCATGCTAACTCCCAGACCAAACCTTGCCTCTGTTAGTGAACATTAATTCTTTAAAAAATTTCTTCTACAGTTTCCCTATCACAGATGTGAAACTCACTGGTCTATAATACTCTGGTTTATCTCTATAATCCTTTTGAAAAGTGGGTCCATATTGGCTGTCTTCCAGCACCTTCCCTGTAGCCAGATAGGATCTAAAAATTTGGATCAAAGTCCATGTAATTTTCTCCCTCTTCTACCACAGTAGCTGGGATACTCATCATTTGTCCACTTTTCAACCTGCTAAAACCTCCAGTGCCTCGCCACTTCTGTCAAACTGCTCAAGAGCCTCCCAGTCCTTCTACCTACATTCTGTACCTACATCCTCTTTCTTCTCCAAAGTGAATATGAATATGAATTACTTGTTTAACACCCTACCAGTGTCTTCTGACTTCACACCAAGATTGTCCCTTTGTCCTTAATGAGTCCTATTCTTTCCCTTGATAGGTTTATGGAATAATTTGGGATTCTTCCTAAACTTACTTTTCTATCTTGCTGGATTACCATTAGCTATTCCTTTGTCAGCCAACTGCAGTGTCTCTCCCTGACCTCTTTATTCCTGCTCTTCAACATAATTATCACCATTTCCTAGCTACAATCAATTCTGAATAAGGGTTACTAGACCCAAAATGTTGACTCTGCTTTCTCTCCACAGATGCTGTCAGACCTTTTGTGTTTGTTTCAAATTTCCAGCATCCACAGTTCTTTTATTTTATGTTATACGCTATGGTAGTCACTGTTACAGACACTTATGAGAACCTGAATATTAAATCTTACTCCTTCAAGATTATAAGCTGACCTGTCCATAAGTCCACATTATATCTCCATAGTTGGTGAGGCTTAAACTACTCTGTTCGTGTGCGTTTTAAGCTCTAATTACTTTAAGTTCACCCTGCACTTTTTATACTGGACTCAGGTAAAAAGCCAGCAAATCAACTGTTAAAAGCCTCTCTTTTCTTTCTTATGCAGTCCTAAATATTAGCGATTTTTGAGAAAATTTGTAGTTCGGGTGATTGATAAGTATGTAAGTTAGGTTGCTGAACTTGAAGGTTTGTTTTCAGACGGTTCATCACCATTCTAGGTAACATCATCAGTGAGCGTCTCCAGTGAAATGTTGGTGGTATATCCTGCCTCTCTGTTTATAGGTCTTGTTTCTTAAATTGGATGACGTCATTTACGGTTTTTATTTCAAGGGAAGGTAGGTAGGATCTAAATCGATCTGTTTATTGATGGAATTCTGGTTAAAGTGCATTTCTGTCAGAATTCTCCTGCGTATCTTTGTTTCACTTGTCCTAGGATGTGTGTGGTATCCTTCTTTGTCTGTATGTTTAGAAACTAGTAATAGTGGGTCGTGTCTTTTGGTAACCAGTTGGTGTTCATGTTTCCTGGTGGCAAGTTTCCTGCTAATTTGTCCGAGATGTTTTTTTTAACAGTTCTTGCATGGTTTCTTGTAGATGACGTTCATTTTGCTGGTAGTATCTAATGGATATTTAGGTTAACTAATCATTGTTTAAGTGTGTTGGTAGGTTTGTGGTCTACCATGATGCCAAGGGGTCTGAGTAGTCTGGAAGTCATTTCTGACATGCCTTTGATGTAAGGGAATGTGACAATTTTTGGTTGCATTGTGTCTGCTTGGTTGGGTTTGTTTCTGAGGAATTGGTAGATTGTGTTTATTGGGTATCCGTTTTTCTTGAAAACATTTGTATAGATATTTTTCTTATGCTTTTTGTAGTTCTTGGGTGCTGCAGTGTGATGTAGCTCGTTGAAATAATATTTTGATGCAGCTCTGTTTGTAGGTTTTGGGATGATTGCTTCTGAAGTTAAATGTTTGGTCTGTGTTTGTTGTTTTTCTGTAGACACTGGTATGAGGCTCTCCATTAACTGTACATTCAACTGTCAAATCTAGAAATGGGAGCCTGTTGTCATTCTCCTCCTCTTTTGTGAATTTTATGCCTGTCAGGATATTGTTGATGGTGTTGTATGTTTCCTCTACTTTGTTCCGTATTGTGATGACAAAGATGTCATCCATGCAGCGGACCCAAAGTTTGGGTTGGACAGATGAGAGGAACGCCAACTGGCCACCAAAAGACATGACCCACTATCACTAGTTTCAATACATACGAACAGAGAAGGACAACACACACATCCTAGGATAGGCGAAGCTCCATCAATAAACATATTGATTTTGAAACTATCTACCTCCCCTTGGAAAAAAAAGAACCAGAAATGACATCACCCACCTTAAGAAACCAAGACCTATAAACAGAGAGGTGAGACATACCACCAGTACTTCAACAGAGACTCTCACTGATGACTAGTGTGGTACGAAATGTCTGAAAACAAACCTTCAAGCTCAGCAAGCTAATTTACATATTTAGTCCTAAATATTCCAAGACATCCAAGATTCGCTGGGCTTGTTGGTCCTATATGTCATCTTTAAAGGGACTAGACTTATGATCTCCTCAATTGTGATGTGCCCCCACCCCCTGTTCGCCTATTCTGCTGTAGATTTACCCAGGAATAGTTTTCAGTCTAGTCTAGCATCAACCACTTGGTGACAGAGGATTCTGCAGACTCGCCACTCTCTGGATGAAGAAATTTCTCATCCTGGTCCTAAGTGGCTAAACATCTAACCTTTTAGATTGTGATCTGTGTTCTGGCATCAGCCATTTTAGGGAACATCCTTCCTGTGCTAAAGGCAACTATGGTCTATAGTACTTTTTAAGGTAGACAAAGAAAGACAAACTTGTTGTCACGGAATGCTTTCCATGATCACCAGATGTGTTTTACAGCCAGTGACGTACTTACAAAATGTAGATACTGTTTGTACTAGGAAATATGAGAGCCAGCAAACTCCTACAAATAGCAGCATGATAATGACCAGATAATATGTGATGATTGGGGGATAAATATTAGCTAGAGTACTAGGGATACTTCCCATCCTTTTGAAAAGGATTGTACCCTTATTAAAATCTTTACACCAGCAGTTGGATGGCACCGTGCCTAAATGTCTCATCTTCAAGATGGCATCTCCAATAGTGCAACATTTTCCTGTTTCAGAAGTTTCAAACTTGCTCTTTGTCCTTCAGTTTTTATGACTGGTTTTGTGTTTGACAATTGCTTTCAGTGTTAAAGCAGATAGTAAGTACATTTTCATGTCTGTGTGGTTTCATATCAAATAATTAGTAGTTGTGACTTAATTTTATGTTGAGCAGAGAAAATTGCTGAATACTAAAGATTTTTTTAGACGAATGCCCAAACAACGTTTGCATGTATTTAGGTTCCATATGCTGCTTTATTTAGCCCAAGTAATACTATTTTCAGATCACACCTGCTTTAATCTACCAAAATGTGCTTGCAGCATTAATCTTGGGAATAAACATCACTTTTCAGTTGAAATTAATAAATATCTCTTCTGTACAGAATTCAAAATGATTTATGGATGTGCACATGTTTTCTGTTCACATGTCTAAAGCAAATCTTTGCATTAAAATCTTTCACACAAAAGCAATAATTCACAAAGAACAGAAAAATTCTCAAACAATAAATAACAATAGAGTCAGGTTACTTGCAGACTTTTGATTTGAACTTCCTAAACAAAACCAGGGCTTTGACTTCTCACATGACTATTTAAAAGGCATCTGGATGGGTGTATGAATAGGAAGGATTTAGAGGGATATGGTCAAGTGCTAGTAAATGGGACTAGATTAAATTAAGATATCTGATCAGCATGGACAGTTAGATAGAAGGGTCTGTTTCTGTGCTGTACATCTCTATAACTAGAGCTGAAAATGTATTGCTGGAAAAGCGCAGCAGATCAGGCAGCATCCAAGGAGCAGGAGAATCGACATTTCGGGCATGAGCCCTTCTTCAGGAATGAGGAGCCAAGCAGGCTAAGATAAAAGGTAGGGAGGAGGGACTTGGGGGAGGGGCATTGGAAATGCGATAGGTGGAAGGAGGTTAAGGTGAGGGTGATAGGCCGGAGTGGGGGTGGGGGCAGAGAGGTCAGGAAGAAGATTGCAGGTTAGGAAGGTGGTGCTGAGTTCGAGGGTTGGGACTGAGACAAGGTAGGGGGAGGGGAAATGAGGAAACTGGAGAAATCTGAGTTCATCCCTTGTGGTTGGAGGGTTCCTAGGTGGAAGTGACTATGACCAGTCAGTCATTTGAATTAAATGACCCAGTGATTATTTATTAGACATAATTTTGAAGTACGTAACAGTGGATGAAAACAATTGGCAGGAGAAGACAAACAGGTGCTCTGTGATGCTTTAAGCTTTATCATGTTCAACCACCAACAGAGAAGCAAAAATGAATCACTTTACAAAACCTGAAAATGTTTCCCTGAAATTTCCTGGACATTGATAGCTAATCCTGAAGATTCAGCTAATTTTACAGCTACATTTTTGTGTGCAGTGATTTCTGTCTCCATCACACAATCATCCCTGCTCAGTCTCATTGTCTTCTGAATCTCATCTTTTAACCTGCTTAAATGTGTCGTAGTGCAAAACCTGTTTCTTTTTCTTTATTAGCACCAAATCCTTTATGCATTGACCTGTTCTCACTGACCCCTAATCTATACTTGCTCCTGGTTAAGCAACAGTTGTCTTAACAATTCACGTTCTTGTTTAATGTTCCTGCATTACTTTGCCCTCCATTTCTCTTTAATTTCCTGCAGCGCGCACACCTCTGGAATACCTGTTTTGTGTCATGATCCTCATGATTTTATTTGCTGTATGATTGTTATTTGTACCTTTAGCTGCCAAAGCCCAACACACAGGTAGAAGGATACAGGGAGGAAATTCCTATCTACAACTCTTTGCTCCTTTCAATCCTGCTTAAAATTAACCAATCCTTTTATCTTCTGCGGTGTTACTCTTTATGTGGCTCTGTGTCATGTATTGCTTTAAGACTTTCCAAGAAGAATTTATTATATTAAGTGTATTATGTTATGTTAAATAAACAAATATATTTTTGGTTATGCTAGGTATTTTACATTGTATATCCTTCTTGTGGCCTTTTAATCCAATTTTAATTGGCCTTTTATGAAACCTTTATATCATTCACCACATGAAGACCAAAACTGGCTGGTTTTATGTTATCATATGGAATTGCCCTGAAATTACAACCTAATGACCTATTTTCTTTGGCTGTCACTTGGTACTTCTCGTGGACCTTAGAGAATTGTACAATACAGTGCAGAAGATCTTTTCTTTACAATCTATAAAGTAGCAAGCTGTGTATGCTTTGTGTTGTTCTGCCCACATTCACAACCCTACATTTTATCTCTTTTAACTACTATTTGCCAGTTTGCAGACCTGTTCTCTTATCATACTGAGATTTGCAGTGCATTTTTCTTATTCACAAACGTTTTAGTAGTACAAACCTCTGTTTCATCCGCAACTAGTGGGGTGGTTGAACTTTTAGAGTAGGTCATTAGTAAAGATAATGAAAAGCACTGGCACTAACACTGGTAAAAATACAAGGCATTTGCTAGTAGCCACATACATTATTGTAGAGGCATTACTTACAACTGCACACACTTCATGCCTTACATTTCAAATACCGTACAACATCTAATAGTAATTTTCAGGTCACATTTGGTGGGGGAATAATAATTTAAAGGTAAGATTTTAATTCTGTAAAAGAACATAATAAAACCTGAGCAATATTTGCACCTTTTCAAGTGAACTTTGAATGCACTTGCTCCATATTTATCAGCTAGATTTTGTAGCTCTGAAGGAATGTGTGTTCTGCATGGTACAAAAGCTTTATTTTGAGCAGCTGTCCTGGGAAAGTTGTTAGTACAATACAAATGGCTGGACTTTTGCACTCAGTGGGGAATGGCGCTGGCACTTACTCTGGCGAACAGATTTTCTTTGTTCTTCTGCACTGTGCTTGCAGTATTCTGAAGCTGAATCAGCTTGCTGCCTGTGGATGTGGAACTTTGGGTGAACAGAGCAAGTGACTATACATTGTCTTAACTAATCAGATTTATGTAGTCCTAATTGAGCCATCAGAAGTATATTGGTACTGTACGTAAATTATAATATTTAATTCAATATCAAATCTTCTAACAAAATTAATAGGGAGAGCAACTTGGAATTGAGAGCGAACTTAGAAAAAACATGCATTGCAAAGTTTTTTTTAAATAAATGTCCACCAATAATTAAAAGACTATCACAGAGATACAAATAGGTAGCCATGGCCCAGCTCATCTAATGCTGCCTTTATTAGACTTAACTATTCCAATGAACTAATGATTAGTCTCCCACATTTTAATCCTCCATAAACTTCAGAGCATCCAAAACACTGCTAATCTTGTTTTAACTGGCAGCAAGCCCTGATATATCATCCCATGCTGACTGACCTGCCTTGACTACTGGTTAAGCAACATATGATGTTGAAACTCTCATCTTTGTATTCAAGTTCTTCTATTCCTGTTTCTGTGATTTACAAATCCTCAACTCTTCAAGTTATCTCTTCAGCAATCCAAGTTTTAATTGTGCCACTACTTGTGACCATGCATTCAGTTGCCTAAGCTCTCAACTTCCAGAATTTCTTCCACCTCTGTACCTCCTTTCTTCCTTTATGTCACTCCTTAAAACTTGCTGTTTTGACCAACATTTGGTAATCTGACCTAATGTCTTATTGTGTGGCTTTGTGTTATATTTTGTTTTGTAAAATGCCTGTAAAAAGTCTCCGGCTACTTTGTTAAAGATGCTATTGAAATATAAGTTGTTGTAAAATCTGAAAACATGAGAATTCAAGAGGCAGGATGAATGAATGTGCAGAACAGAGAGTTTCAGATTTTTAGGAAACTGGGACTGCTTCAGGAGGGCGGGTGGAATATAACAAATCAGACGGTTTACATCTGGCCAGGACAGGAGCCAATGTCCTAGAGGATGTTTTTACTAATGCTGTTGGGTAATGTTTAAACCAATGTGCAAGGAGGATGGAACCAAATGAGGAGGTTAGCTGACAGTTAGAAGATAATAACCAAAGCCTGTAAGGATCTGGATAATGAAGTCAGCGTGACTAAGGGGAAGAGTGGGCAGGAAGGAGGTGATGAGTGTAACAAGACAAGTGGTCTGAAGTGCATTTATTTTAATGCAAGAAGTGTAGTAGATAAGGCAGATGATCTTAAGGCTTGGATTAGTACCAGCGAGTATGATGTTATTGCTATTACTGAGACTTGGTTGAGGGAAGGACAAGAATGGCAACTGAATATCCCAGGATATAGATGCTTCAGGTGGGATAGAGAGGGAGATAAAAAGGGCGGAGGAGTTGTATTACTGGTGATACAGGATATCACAGCTGGAGGAGGGCATTATGAAGGACTTGAGCACTGAGGCAATATGAGCAGAGCTCAGAAATAAGAAGGGTGGGATAACAATGTTGGGGTTGTACTGCATCTCACACTCGCTGTTGGGAGGCCTGAAGTACAAATATCTAGACAGATTATGGAAAGATGTCAGAGGTGGTGGTGATGGGAGATTTTGATTTTCTCAACATTGACTGAGATTCACTTAGTGTTGGCGATTTAGATGGAGCAGATTTTATAAGAAGCATCCAGGAGGATTTTCTTGAGCCGTATGTAAGTAGTCCAACTCTGGAAAGGGCCATACTGGACCTGGTGTTGTGGAATGAGCCTGGCCGCGTTGTTGAAGTTTGTGGGGGATTATTTGGGAATAGTAATCACAATTCCATAGGTTTTAGAATATTCATGGACAAATGCTAAATTGGGGGAAGGCCAATTATAGCAAAATTCGTCTGGAGTTGGAAAATGTGGGTTGTTTGAGCAGAGCTGCTGTTGGAAGGTAAATCCACATTTGATATTTCGGAGGCTTTTCAAGAGAGGTTGATTGGAATTCAGGACAGACATGACCCTGTGAAACTGAGGTATAGAAATGTCAAGATTTGGGAACCATGGATGATTTGTGAAATTGTGAGACTAGTTAAGAGGAAGAAGGAAGCATTTATAAGGTCTAAGCGACTGAAAACAGATGAAGCTTTGGAAGAATATCTGGAAAGTAGGGCCAATCTGAAACAAAGAATTAAAAAGGTCCCAGCGCACCCCCCCCCCCCCCCCCCCCCCCCCCCCTCCTCCCCCAGCTTTACTAGTTTAAATCCTCCCCAATAGCTCTGGCAAATCTTTCTGCCAGTATATTAGTCCCCTTCCAATTCAGGTGCATTACTTTGGGTCAAGTTGGCATAAGGAGGGATGAAGTTTTGGATATTGTAAAATGCATAAAAATGGACAAATTTCCAGATCTGGATGGGATCTATCCAGGTTACTGAGGGAAGTGAGAGAGGAAATAGCTGGGGCCTTAATAGATATCTTTGCAGCATCCTTGAACACTGGTAAGGTCCCAGAGGACTGGAGAATTGTTATTGTTGTCCCTTGTGTAAGAAGCGTAGTAAGGGATAATCCAGGTAATTATAAACCTGTGAGTCTGACGTCAGTGGTAGGGAAGCTACTGGAGAAGATACTGGGAGATGGGATCTATTTACATTTGCAAGAAGCTGGACTTATCAATGATTGGCAGCATGATTTTATACAGGAAGGTCATATCTTACTAACTTAATAGAAGTTCTTTGAGGAAGTGACAAAGTTGAATGATGAGGGAAGGACTTTAGATACCATATACTTGACTTCAGTAAGGTGTTTGATAAGGTTCCGCATCGTCACCTTTTCTCTGATGGAGAAAGTGAAGTCGCATGGAGTCCAGGGTAGATGGATAAAGAAATACTGAGTGAAAGTGAGTTTCTCAAAATGGAGAACTGTGACCAGTTTGTGATATACGTAAATGATCTAGAGGGAGATTTAGGTAGTCCAATCGGCAAATTTGCTAATGACCTAAGATTGGAGTAGCAGATAGTGAAGGGAGCTGTCAGAAGTTGCAGCAGAATATAGATAGATAGATTGGAGAACAAAGCAAGTGGAACGAGTTCAGTTTAGGAAACCTGATTGGCATAGACAAGTAGGGTGAAGGGCCTCTTTTTCATGCTGTCTCCACAACAAACTGTATCTCCACAAAGTCTGTGCAGTAGTCACTCCTACCAATACAAACATTGGCAGATCAGTGAGGATGAGCTTGTGTGTATTTTTGCCTTCTGTTTACTGAAGAAGGCATTTGGGAAGCTTGCTTTATTAGTACACTGAGTATAGGAGTTGGGACGTCGTGTTGCGGCTGTACAAGACATTGGTAGGCCACGTTTTGAATACTGCATTCAGTTGTGGTCTCTGTGCTAAAAGAATGATGTTATTTAAACTTGAAGCAAAAAAAATTTACAAGGATATTGCCGGATTGAAGGTTGAGGTATAAAGATAGGCTGAATAGAATGGTGTTGAAAATGTGTTGCTGGTTAAAGCACAGCAGGTTAGGCAGCATCCAAGGAATAGGAAATTCGACGTTTCGGGCATAATCCCTTCATCAGGAATGAGGAGAGTGTGCCAAGTAGGCTAAGATAAAAGGTAGGGAGGAGGGACTTGGGGGAGGGGCGATGGAGATGTGATAGGTGGAAGGAGGTCAAGGTGAGGGTGATAGGCCGGAGTGGGGTGGGGGCGGAGAGGTTAGGAAGAAGATTGCAGGTTAGGAGGTCGGTGCTGAGTTGAGGGAACCGACTGAGACAAGGTGGGGGATGGGGAAATGAGGAAACTGGAGAAATCTGAGTTCATCCCTTGTGGTTGGAGGGTTCCCAGGCGGAAGATGAGGCGCTCCTCCTCTAACCGTCGTGTTGTTATGTTCTGCCGGTGGAGGAGTCCAAGGACCTGCATGTCCTCGGTGGAGTTCAACACTTTAACTCTCCCTCCCACTCCACCGAGGACATGCAGTTCCTTGGACTCCTCCACCGGCAGAACATAACAACACGACGGTTAGAGGAGGAGCGCCTCATCTTCCGCCTGGGAACCCTCCAACCACAAGGGATGAACTCAGATTTCTCCAGTTTCCTCACTTCCCCTCTCCCCACCTTGTCTCAGTCGGTTCCCTCAACTCAGCACCCGCCCTCCTAACCTGCAATCTTCTTCCTAACCTCTCCGCCCCCACCCCACTCCGGCCTATCACCCTCACCTTGACCTCCTTCCACCTATCACATCTCCATCGCCCCTCCCCCAAGTCCCTCCTCCCTACCTTTTATCTTAGCCTGCTTGGCACACTCTCTTCTCATTCCTGATGAAGGGCTTATGCCCGAAACGTCGAATTTCCTATTCCTTGGATGCTGCCTAGCCTGCTGTGCTTTAACCAGCAACACATTTTCAACTGTGATCTCCAGCATCTGCAGACCTCATTTTTTACCTGAATAGAATGGGGCCTTATCCCAATAGAATTGGAGGCTGAGGGCTGACGTTTTCGCGATTTATAAAGTCGTGAAGGGCATAGGGTGAAATGGCCAAGGTCTTTTTCCCAGGGTAAGAGAGTCTAAAATTAGGGGGCATAGGTTTAAGGTGAAAGGGGAAAGACTTAAAAGGGACCTAAGCGGCAACCTTTTTTACGAGAGAGTAGACCGTGTATGGAACGAACTGCCAGAGGAGGTGGTAGAGATGGGTACAATTGCAACATTTAAAAGGCATCTGGATATACGGATAGGAAGGGTTTAGGGATATGGGCCTAAAGCTAGCAAATGGGAATAGATCCGTTTAGAATATCTGGTCGGCGCAGACCAGTTGGACCAAAGGATCTGGTTCTGTGATGTTATTAGTCTATGATTATGATTTTAATTTTCACATGTATAATGCATAATAAAAGCTCTATTATGTTGTGCATTTTGCAATAATAATTGTTAGAGTTAATAAAATACAATGTTTACATCCACAGCTATTTTCTGTACTGATGGATTGGAGTAGTGCAATATACATTAGACCTATTTGTCAAATACAATATTATAGTTTTTTTATAAATTAGAAATTGTGTGGAGAAGAATACCAGTGCCTAATATTCTGGAATATTTTTCATTTTCAACACTTGTACAGTTAATAACTTTAACACACAACCAGGAAATGACAAATTGCTCTACAATATCATGCATCAATCCCTGACTTGGAGATAATAGACAGCCAAATCCTGTATACTTCAGTCAATGAACCTGTTCATTTAACATCCATATACAAGCGTATAGTGTTCAGAATGTGTTACAAACCAATTGTGAGTTCAAAAACATTTATTTTCTCTTTATTCTCACCACCAGACATTAAACAAACCTGCGATTTAATTTTTGCCCCTTTATTTAAACTATGGTGACATATTTATCTGCTTCCTTTGTTTGTAACACAAGTGTACAGTTTTCAGAATATGGATGTTGAATGAACATGCTCAGTGCTTTTCTCACACATACTTAAATATGGAAGAGATGGAGAGTAATACTTTGCAACACAGATAAACATAAAGCAATCAGAAGAGAACGGATTGAGAAGAATAAAAAAGTTCTTTAATAAACAACAGCTTGACTACAAATCAACAAAGGAATGCCAGTTTATCAATGTCCTTGTTTTTTAAGATGGAGTTCAAAAGTCCAAAGTAGGAATTAGTGATCTGGAATTCCTTTGTGGCAGCAATTGATAATTTTGTTATTCAGGAGCATAGAAGCAGAAGTAGCCCATTCAGCCACTCAAGCATATTCTGCCATTTAATGAGATCATGGCTGATCTGTTGTCTAACTGCAAGCAAATCTACTCTTTTATTATATGGATAAAAATCTCCTTGAAGGTCTTCTAAAGAATAATGCTGAAATATAATTTCTGTTGTGCCTTTTGAATGAAAGGAGGTTGATTACTTTCGGAGAGCTCATACGGGTTGTTAGTTGCTGTTTATAAATGTTGCCAGACCTGCTGAGTTTCTCCAGCAATTTCTGTTTTTATAACAGTAATGCTTATTGGGCTGTTGAGTGTTTTAAACCAGCCATAAATCTATCTATTCGTGATACCTTTTGTCCTCGTGACATGCATTCTGATTAAAGAAAGAAGCAAGTAAAGGTGTATTCATTTATTCTCCCATTCCACTCACATTAGATTTATTTGGTGCAATCTTGGCTTCTGGTCACATCACTTCACTTAATATCCCCAGATAATGTCATCTTGGGTAAAAATTTCTTAGTGATGGGAGTCCTAGTATGGGAGGAAAGAGTAAAGTTTCAAATCCTCCCTGACATTGGGGATTGGGTGTTTCCAGTATCTGAGTAAGGAAATAGAATTGCTCACTTTGAGAGGATTATGGTGCTCCCATTGAGGACAAACACTCTCGCAATCCTGAGGAGTTATTTGAGTGGATTTCACACAAGGCAAATTCTCTGAAGTGGTTAGAATCTGCAGTGAAGATACCTTGTTGGTTGTTCTATGCACCCCTCTGAGGTATGTCTTTTAGGACTGCTCTAGTGGACCAAGAATTGCAACCTTTGATTACAATCAATGGCCATTTCACGAGCCAACATGGAATAGACTTTTCGAGCCTTCCCTGTTAACTGATCCTGAAACATGAAGGTTCTCATTTCTTGTGGCCATTGTAACTGTCCTGCTCCCCATTCAAAAGTAGTGAAGAAGGACTACACATCACCCTCTTAAAATTTAGGAATGTAACTAGCATAGTTAAGGGCTTCAAAACTTGACTCTCTAACAAGGAAATTTGGACAGTTACGGAGTGGAGAGAAGTTTTACCTGGCAGTTTCCATCAGTTCAAGTTCTTCCTGAACCTTTAACTGCTTTTCCAATTCTTAGAACTGGAACGTGTTTTCATCGATGTGTGTGTCTCTCTGTCTCTCTGTCTCTCCTCCTGTTTCCCTAAACTCTATCTATATTTTAAGCTTTTTCAGCACTTGTTGAGTAACAGGATGTTGATTGGTTTCCGGTTCTAATTCCTCATCTACGTGTTCTGATTGTGGACTGGGTCTCTAGCCTGTTACTGTTTTTAAAACTGTCAGTAAATATGTGTACTAACACCAGTTTTTATCTTATTTATGACATATGGATTAAAAACAGCAAAAAAAAAGTAAAATTCAGAGGCAGCTTCGAGCAGGAATCTCCTATGAAAGTTTTCTGTCTATTCTTTTAAAACCTTAAATTCTAATGCAGTTAATGGAAATTGAGTGCCTTCATGCTGACATTAATTGTATTTCTCTGTGGGCCAAAGCTCTGGCTTTGTCTTTTTTTTAAAAATGTGATCGTACATGTGTATTGTAGCCATTCAAGGAGGCATCTTCTCAAGGGATGGACAATAAAAATACTGTCCATCCAGAGAAATCCACATCCCACCAGTAAATTTAAAAAATTCCTAAAGTCAATTGCAAGCCTCTGGAATTTTATTTTCTTAGATACTTTTCATTGAATACTTTGAATAACTTGTCTTTTAATCTTAACTTTTATGTATTACAGATACATTTTAATTGTAGCTGACAGGAAATGCTTCCGAGTAGTACATAGTATTTTAAATTGACTTTATGAAATGTCATTTACCACAATGAGTGGAATTTTATAGTCCTCCTGCGAGCAGGCTGGCTGCTGTGGTGTGGAGATGAGTGGCGATTTAAAAACAGGTGGCATGATATTGCCATGATTGTTGCCTACCTGTCTCTGCCAGTATTTTACCAGCACTACCTTTTGAGTTACTTGGGAATTTCATCTTATTCATGACCATTGATGGGCTCCTTCCACAAGAGGGGTCCATGCTACCTTTCGCCAACAGACGAGATTGTGTGGATGGAAGTTCCTCCCTGAGCTGATTGATGGTTTGATGGTAAAGAAATTTCCTCATTTGGCCTAGTTGAGAAGGGAGGCTTGTCCCCAACGTCAACTGAGGGAGCAGGTTTACCACTTCTGGTCCATGAATCTACAGCACATCTATTGTTCCTGAGGCTAGAGTCCCAAGCCACGAAATAATTTCATTTGTACATTTGGTCATGTAGCCATGTTTTCTTGATATTTCTGTTTTGGCTGCAACTTGAATCAACATCACGACCGGCAGTTATAAACCAACCAATTTATCAGAGAAACAATTTCTCATTTGTGAAAAGTTACCTGTTATGTATCAGCAGCATTACAAAAAGAGATGAAGTTATCCTGTGCGAGTTTTGTATTTTTTAATATTAAGAACTAAGTTGCAAGATTGATGCTGGAAAACTGTTGACTTGTATGTAAAACCCCATACTGGAGTAATGTTGAATATATTTACGAGTTTTATATCATCTTAACACTAAAGAATGTATTTTAAATGAATTATAGAAGACTATTTCAGTTTTAACCAAAACCACTTCTGTTTTGCAGTATATTCTTTCGATGGACTCCTGGTCTTTGGCTTGCTTTTTATATGCACCTGTGCATACCTAAAGAAAGTTCCCCGACTAAATAAGTGGCTACTATCTGAAAAGAAAGGGGTATGGGGTGTATTTTACAAAGGTAAATTGATGTGATATTAGATTTAATGAACAAAAACATTAATCTGTTTTAGGATATGACAAAATCACAAATAATAAAAAGATCATCTGGATTTTGAATGACTTATTGCTCAAGTTTGTATTGTGTATTCTTGAGGGGTAAACTAATTGGTTTTGATTAAAAAGATTTGATTTGTAAGTTAAATATTGTAACTACACTGGATTAAAGCATGAGATTTAATAAATCATGAATTAAAATCATCTTCAAGTCATAAAATAAATTGAGTTTGATATTCTCTATGTCCAGCAATATTTTTGTTTATTTTTATAACATCTTGAATAAATATTTATCAGACAATGCAAATAACAGAAAAATGCAAAATTCTGTAGATGCTGAAATCTGAAACAAACCGAGAATGCTGGAGAAACTCAGTAGTTCTGGCAGCATCTGTGGAAAGAGAAGCAGCGTTAACATTTTGAGTCCAGTATAACAACTTCAGAACTGAAAGATGTTGGAGAATAGTTTTTTAAAATATACTTTTGACAGAGGCAGAGGAGGAGCAAAAGGGCATATGGTGTGAAGACCCTGTGCAAAGAGAAAGGGATTGTTAAAGTTGGTAAAGGAGAAAAATGTGTAAAATAAGTATTAATTAACACATGAAAGGAAGAGAATGGTCTTTTCTACTACGAGCAAAATCAACAAGACAAGGGTTGAGGGGGTGTTAGACCACATAAGAAAAATGGAGAACAGACATAATGTGGTTAATTTCTGAAGTTGTGGGATTCAATATTGAGACCTCGGACTGTAAAATTCCTAAGTGGAAAATGAGGTGGTGTTCCTCACGTTTGTGTTGTACTTCGTCGGAAGATTACACATAAACACTACAATCAAGAGAGCACACCAATTCCTCTACCTACTTAAAAGGCTAAGGAGATTTGGCATGTCCACAATGAGTCTTGCCATTTTTTATAGATGCACCATAGAAAACATTCTATTCCAATGCAGCCCAGCCCATTACGAGAACCAGCCTTCTTTCCATTGGCTCTGTCTATACTTCTCACTGCCTCTGGAAAGTAGCCAACATAATCAAAGACCATTCCCACCCTAGCTATACTGTCTTGCACCTTCTTCGATTGGGCAGAAAGTACAAATATTTGAAAACACATACCAACAGATTCAAGAACAGTTTTTTTTTGTTGTTATAAGACTTATGAACAGGCCTCTCATATATTAGAGTTGATCTTCCTATGCACCTTCTCTGTAGCTGTAACATAATATTCTGCAGTCTGTTCTATTACCTTTAATGTACTTATTTAGGGTGTGATTTTCCTTAAAAATAATACTTCTCCTTTTATCTTGGTACATGTGACAATAATAAATCAAATCAAATCTAACTTATTTTACCTTTCCCTGTTTCATCACCATTAACAACCACTTTGGCTTTTTCACTGGGCCTCGATACCAATCTGTCTTTTTGCTTCTCTGTCAAAAGTATAAAAAAATCAATTTTTCAACAATCTCTGTTCTGGAGAAGACTCATACTGGACTCAAAGCACCAATTCTCTTTCTCTCTTCACAAGACACTTGACCCTACTCTCAACTAGTATCGTTGTGAGCAGGTTAGTAGTATGTGTGAAGTAATCCACTGTGACTCCTGTCAGTTCTTCCTGCTACTCTGTGACGAAAGGTTAGACCTCGTGGGATACAGGGAGAACCAGCCATTTGCATACAGAATTGGCTTGAAGGTAGAATACAGAGGGAGGTGGTGGAGGGTTGCCTTTCAGACTGGAGGCCTGGGATCTGTTGTGTGCCACAAGGATAGATGCTGGGTCTGCTGCTTTTCATGATTTGGATGTGGACCCAGGAGGTATAGTTAGTAAGTTTGCGGATGACACCAAAATGGGAGGTGTAGTGGACAGCAAAGGTTATCTCTGAGTACAACCAGACCTTGATCAGATGGGCCAATGGGCTGAGGAGTGGCAGATGGAGTTTAATTTAGATAAATGTGAGCTGCTGCATTTTGGAAAGACAAATCAGGGCAGGACTTATACACCTAATGGGAAGGTCCTGGGGAGTGTTGCACTTAAGTCTCTTCGTTCAGCAGGTTCATAGTTCCTTGCATGTGGAGCCGCAGGTAGATAGGATAGTGAAGGGGACATTTAGTGTGCTTTCTTTTATTGGTCAGTGCATTGAGTATAGGAGTTGGGAGGTCATGTTGCAACTGTTGGTTAGGCCACTTTTGGAATGTTGTGTGTCATTCTGGTCTCCCTCCTATCGGAAGGTGAAACTTGAAAGATTCCAGAAAAGATTTACAAGGATGTTGCCAGGGTTGGAGGATTGGGCAAGGCTTAATAGGCTTGGGGCTGTTTTCCCTGGAGTGTTGGAGGCTAAGAAGTGACCTTATAGAGGTTTATAAAACTTGAGGGGCTTGGATAGGGTAAACAGACAGACAAAGTCTTTTCCCTGGGGTGGGGGAGTCCAGAACTAGAGGGCATAGGTTTTGACTGAGAGGGGAAAAAATTAAAAGGGGCCACGTATCGTGCAGAGGGTGGTGTGTGTATGGAATAAACTGCCAGAGGAAGTGGTGGAGGCTGGTACAATTTGCCACATTTAAAAGGCATCTGAATGGGTAAACGAATAGGAAGGGTTCAAAGTTTGGGAGAAGATTTGTAGCTCGGGTACTCATTGTTGTGATTCTGTTTGCCGAGCTGGGAATTTGTGTTGCAGACGTTTCGTCCCCTGTCTAGGTGACATCCTCAGTGCTTGGGAGCCTCCTGTGAAGCACTTGTTTGATCTTTCCTCTGGCATTTGTCGCGGTTTGAATCTACCGCTTCCGGTTGTCAGTTCCAGCTGTCCGTTGCAGTGGTCGGTATATTGGGTCCAGGTCAATGTGCTTAGTGATTTGAATCTGTGGATAATTGCCATGCCTGTAGGAATTCCCTGACTGTTTTCTGTTTTGCTTATCCTATAATAGTAGTGTCCTATAGTATAACACGTGATTATGATATCTGGTTGGTATGGACGAGTTGGACCAAAGGGTCTGTTTCCATGCTGTACATCTCAATGATTCTGCCTAAACTTTTGAGTCATGATTTGGAGATGCCGGTGTTGGACTGGGGTGTACAAAGTTAAAGATCGCACAACACCAGGCTATAGTCCAACAGGTTTAATTGGAAGCACACTAGCTTTCGGAGCGTCGCTCCTTCATCAGGTTATAGTGGAGGGCTCAATCCTAACAGAATTTATTGCAAACTTTGATAGTATGATGTAACTGAAATTATACATTGAAAAGTTGATTGTCTGTTGAGTCTTTCATCTGTTTGAATACCATGATAATTTCACTACTTTCATGTAAATCACAAGACTTTTTTTTAAAAGTTGCATTCTCAGGTTAGCTGTTAACAGTGGGTAATAGCTAGACAATATGTTGAAGGTGCTAGCCCCCTGTGTTCTCTGTCTATGCCATGATGTTTAGATTGATTCTAATCTAAAAAGTGAGATAACAGAGTTTTAATTAATTCATGCAGTTTTTGAGCAAAGTACAATGTAACTTTGCATGTACAAATTCACCCCACAAAATATATATGTGCATGTGGGTCTGTGTGTGTGTCTGGGTTGGGGGTTGAGTGTGAGAAAGTGTATGCATGTGTGCGCGTAGAGTGTCTTAAGTCTGTGAGTGTGTGTGTGTATGTTTGTTTGTATAAGCGTGTGCGCGCGAGAGCGAGAATGTGCTGGATGTGTGTGTGTGTGTGTGTGTGTGTGTATAGTGCAATGGTCATCACCTGTAATGTGACATGAACCCAAGGTCCCGGTTGAGGCCCTCCCTATGGGTACCGAACTTAACTAATCAGCCTCTGTTCAGCCACCTTTCGCTGCTGCATGTCCCGAAGTCCGCCTTGGAGGATGGTCACCTGAAGGTCCGAGGTCGAATGTCCTGGACCACTGAAGTGTTCCCCACCTGGGAGGGAACACGCCTGTCTGTTGTGCAGTGCCCATTCATCTGTTCTCGTAGCCTTTGCTCGGTTTCCCAATGTACCATGCCTCCGGGCATCCTTGCCTGCAACGCATAAGGTAGACAACATTGGCTGAGTCACGTGTACCTGCCATGTACATGGTGGGAGGTGTCCCCACGCGTAATGGTGGTATCTATGTCCACACTCTGACACATCTTGCAGCACCTACCGTGACAGGGGGATGTATGGCGTTGTCCTGAGAGCCGGGCAGCTTGCTACGAACAATTATCTGTTTGAGGTTTGGCGGTTGTTTAAAGGCAAGTAGTGAAGGCATGGGGAAGGTCTTGGTGAGGTGCTCATCCTCATTGATAATGTGTTGCAGGTCACGAAACACATGGTATAGTTTTTCAGCTCCTGGGGAATACTGAACAACAAAGGGTACCCTATCAGTTGCAGCACGTGTCTCCTGAGGAGGTCATTACGGTTCCTTGCTGTGGCACATCGGAACTGGCGGTCAATGAGTTGGACATCGTACTCCGTTCTTGTGAGGGCATCCGTGAGTACTTCCAGGTGTCCGTCACCCACTGTTAACAGCTAACCTGAGAATGCAACTTTTTAAAAAAAGGTTTTGTGATTTTCACATGAAAGAAGTGAAACTATCATGGTATTCAAACAGATGAAAGACTCAACAGACAGTCAATTTTTCAATGTATAATTTCAGTTACATCACACTGTAAAGTTTTGCTCTAAATTCTGTGTGTTAGGATTGAGCCCTCCACTATCACCTGATGAAGGAGTGGAGCTCCGAAAGCTAGTGTGCTTCCAATTAAACCTGTTGGACTATAACCTGGTGTTGTGTATGATTTTTAACTTTTAAACTTTTGAGTCTCCATACAGTACAGCAGAGATTAAGAAACTTTGAGGCAAAATGTCTACCAGAATTTCTGCTCCATGCCACATGTTAAATCTTGCATTGTGCTACCTCATTAAAGTTATTTTGAGATGATTCTGAATGTGATATTTGCAATGTATCCTAGTGTATTTTTAAAGAAAACAAAAGTGAGGAAGCATTATTGTACTGATTTTAAATATAACTATGTTTCTTTACAGCTGCAGTAATAGGAACAAGACTTCACGTACCAGTTGCACTGTCTTGCCTTGTCATGGGTGTTTATGTTTTGTTTATTAAATGACCACCGTGATCCAAATATGATGAAGAACGTAAGAGGAACAATATTTAGAAAAACATGCAACAAGGATTATGATCAGATAATGTTTCCTTTCTGTACAAGAACTGAACACTATACCGTTTACCCTCTCGTGCTATCCTGGAGGTGCTTGGAAGAAACATTAACTAATGGAAAAGTAAATTGCTGGTATATACATGGTCCGTACTAAATCCGTATCTTTATTCCAAGGTGTGTGCTTACAGCAAATCTTCTGTTTCACTTGAAAACAACATCATGAAAGACTAGTCAGACAATTAGTCAACATCTTTGAGTATTCAGCTTTGAAGGAAGTATTTATGTGGGTCAGTAAGTTTAGAAATATTTTGAATTGAAACTATAATCCTGAGATCATTTAAAATAGGGTTTCTTTTTCAATTTCTGAATTTAATCAGCTACTAAATTTTCAATTTAAAACAGGAAATTTTGTCTTGGCATATTTTGTCTAAGATAATGCGATTGTTGTACGTTGATCCAATTGACTATGTTTGCTATGTCTTCCTAAAATGATGTATACCATGATTAAAAATGTAATGCTTTATTCATAATTTAGGGTGTTGTGGTAAAGTTTATAAATGAGATACTTCACCAAAAAAACAGCAGTTATAAACTGGAATCTGTAAAGTGACTTTGTAATGATGAGGATGCCCAACCTGCCTTAAAAAGTCCTTACTTGTAAGAAGGTGACTGCATTGGTTTTATTGACCCAATGGTTACTGAGATGAAGGTAGTCGATTTGTTGGACATTTCTTTCCTTTTGATATTGAAGTTGCAGCATATTTTCTTGCAAAATGTTATCTGCACTTCAAGGGATTATCATTATTTTGAAAAGTACAATATTAAATAAAAACAACTGTTGCAAGGATAATGTGTTTTAAATTTTAATACAGTTTTTCTTGTATCTTTTGAAGAGTGCACCTGGATTTGAGGTTGTGTTCTTTCTATAGCTGTTCAGAGAGGAAGAAATTGAAGTGAGCAATACTGACTGTGGCACCAGTGAAATGTTTTAGTGCAGCATATACAACACCCTTTGAGCAATTGTATTCTCGGACATGGATTTGCTAAGATCAGACTTTGGGCAATTGCAGCACTGTTTGTGCCTGTCACAGGATTCTTATTTCCCCAGATGTGCAATTGCTAATGCACTGGATGCTGTGATATATTGAGTTTTTTAAAAAAATTATTTTCTCATATTAGCAACACCCTCAGGAATCCCAACCTACTGAAGGTGTATATGACCAATTCAGGTATGCGTTGTGAAGATTCTGCAATTGTTCATTACAATAGTTGGAAAGCCATCTAGGATATTTTCCCTTTTTTTCTCACCGTGTATTTCTTTTTTTTTGGAGACATTCCAGACAACTTTCTCAAAGCCAGCAAATTGTCCATTAGATATTTTACCAATTTCAGTGCCAGTAGCCAGACCTGTATATGAATCTTTGCTTTCCCAAACCGGAGTGTATATTTATTTTCACAATGTCCAGATAAATGCGTCAGCTGCAGGTTGAATAGATACATCTAAAATAGTGACAAGAGTATCATGTGCCATGATGTGGTTTCCTTGGCTTTGGACAGCAGAACATTTCAATTGATTTGTGGCTGAGGCTATCAATTTATTTATTCAGCATTGAACAGTTAAATTTCTGACTGGACAAACAATAGATTTTCAGTAAATGCAGATTTTTTTTATTCATCATGAGAATATAGGAAGTAACAAAGCTGCTGCTTCTATATTTAAAGGTTAGACTGAATCTGAAACCATATCGTTAAGTAATGCTTCTTTACTCTAGATATAGAAGTTGTTTGCCTGCTCTCATTATGAAGGGTTCAAACAGACTGATTTAAAGTAAAACTGCCAGAGCTACATGCTACCAAACATTTGATAGAACAAAGGAAATTAAAAATATATTCCTCCAACTGAAGAACAACTTGCGATCAAACATACTATATGAAGGCAGTTGTTGCAGTTTGGTACTATGGGTGCAAAATATCCTCCAACATTATACCCAAGACACAGTTGTTCATAATTCAATTTTAACTGTCTGTCTGTTGAGTGTTTAATCACAGGGGAGATGGTAGTCCATGCAAAATAAATGTTATAGTGCTTACTGAGATCATGAAAATCATAATAAACAAATAAAAGGTTTTTTTTGCTGCTGGCTATATCTTGGCACCTTTTTGTCTTGAACTATTACATACATGTCTGGTGAAAGTGATTATTGTGGCTGTCTTGCATGTTAGGTATGTATTCCTAATTCAAAGTTGAGAATGCAGTTTAAACGTTGATGTCATTATGGAGATTACGTGTTTGTGTAAGCATGGGTTGCAAAGATGGAAACTTTCCTGATGCAAGGCCTCATTTAAATAATTTGGTGTCTGATGTTGACAAAACTTGATGGTAACAATATTGGGAAACCTGTCCTTCAACACGCTCCAGTTCAACAACTTACTTCTGAACCTTCTTTGGTCCAGCATGCACATTGACAAAAGATAGCACAGTATATTGCAAATTACAAAACATCATCCATGGGTTCTTGAAATTCCTTTCTGGGTTCAGCAATTTTGTCATACTTTTACACTGAGCTGGAATAATGTTAGAGTGATTTCAAGACCAGGAAATATGGGAAGTTAGTCTGGGAAGTTGCTGCTCCCACTGATAAAGATTCCACTTCAAAGTTATAAATTTGGCACTGTGTATTCTGACGCCAATTGATTATCCTCCATTCTCCTGTTGAATGAATTTGCACTCTCTCACATTCATGCTATAAGCAAAACATTCTTTATCCTAAGTCATTAGTATTTGTCCGTTTCTGTTCCAAGAACAGTTAGATCGCACCATACGATTCAACTTGGCTCCGTGCCTGAACTGCAATGCGATTTGATAGTGCATGGCAAATGTCTCATTCTTTGAATAACGTGTTAAATTGCTAATGTTGAGAGCTGTGCTTGAGATTAAAACTTTCATTTACTTGTAATATCTTCCATTTTCCAAGTTTTACTATACAGTTGATGTAAAATGTGGTTAAAAATTATTAAGATGTTGTCGTTGCATTTAAATTTTTGGCTTTGCCAGAATTTCAGCTTTTCATCTTATGCCTATTTTGCAGCCACTTTCACAATCTTGTCCTGTCAGTGTAACTGCTTCCTCATGTCATGGCAAGTCGGGAGCATCATTTGATTAATATAGATGATTGCTGATTATCATGGAAGATATAGGTACATATATATAGGATGGAAGTTTTGAAATTATATAGGTAAATGTTTTGGGAGGGTTTTTGCAGGCAGTGTTACCTCTAATAGTATAATGTCGCATCCTGTAAAGGATGGTTTTTACTGTTAGTACCCATGGTATAAATGGGCATTGAAGTGTGAGTAGATTAACTAACAAATCTCACCGTCCCCTTTTAATGCTATTGAGAGGTTTTTGCTAGTGTGAAGTGATTTTTATTAGCATTAACATTCATAATTATTGACATTAATATTGGTAATTGGATATGTCCCGTCTTCAGCGCAACTTTATAGCCAAAGCAAGTTGCAACTGAGGGGCCATTTTATTTTGTTGACAAATATGGTAACAAAACACAGCATGATCCCCAAACCAACCAGGTCTCATTTTATGGCCCTGACGTTTTGTTTGAGGGGAGAGGTTGGGTTGGAAAATGCGAACATTCATGTAAACCTGGAACATGAGTAGGCCATTTGGCCGTTTGAGCTGCTGTAAACAAAAATTATTGCTGATGTGTAACCTGAAATCTGCTCTCCTGCCTATCCCTGAAGCCCTTTCATCTATCACCAGAAATCTATCTGTCTTTAAAATATTCAGACTCTGCTTTCAATTTTCAGCAAGGGCGTTCAAAGAAGACACTCTATGAGAAACAAAACTTGTTTCATCTTTGTTTCAAATGAGTGAATCCTTAGTTTTTAAACAATGATCCTTCGTTCTAGATTCTCCCATATGAAGAAACATCCTCTCTGTACCTACTCTGTCAAAACTCCTTCAGGATCTTGGATCTTGTATGTTTAATAGCAGTGAGTTAAGTCGGGATGATTCCCCAATTCAATTCTACCACCAGGAAAATTTCCCAATGATTGTGCATCAACTGTTTACTCAATAAAAGTGGACTTCCAATTTCAATAATTAAAGGCCTATTGAGAATGATTTTCCTAGGCCTCTGGCATTCCACTAGTTACAACATCTGCTCTTTGCCCAAAATCATCCATCACCACAAGGGGAGCTGCATGCATGTGGCTTCCCTATAACTTCCAATTTAACTATAGGTTGGATGGAGAGGATCAATCACCAGGCTCTGTCTGCTTTCACCTTTTAAAAGATTTTTAAAATGTTCACCCCTTGAATGAACCTCCTGAAGTGCTCTTGCATTCCAGCTGTTCCTCCTTTTTGGTAGTTCAGCAAAGAATTGAGCTGCTAGCCTTCTGAGTGGGTTGACAGTGTGAAGTGCCGTCCATTATCCTTTCTTGTTCAGCCAAGTGAGGCTGCCCTGCAGCTGGTTCTGTCCTAATCAATCCAGTATTGAGGAGTTCATCTCCCTAATTACTTTCCTTCCTGCTCGCAGGAGTTAATTCAGGAGTTCCTCAAGGATCTATGCTTTCCAATCTCCTGTTTCAATTTCTATGATGCCCTTTAGCGATTGGTCAGTTGTGTCAGATGGCTGGACAGCTGGTTTGTGATGCAGTGTGATGGCAACAGCACGAGCTCAATTACTGCACTAGCTTGAGGTCACCATGAAGGACTGTCCTCAGCCTGTCCTCTTGCCAGAGCAGTGGCAACCCTCAGGTTAAACCACCGCTAGTCATCTCTTTTATGAGAGAGCAGTCCTATGGCCTGATAAGACTATGTTGATTTCACCTTTCTCTCTTACTATTCAAAAACACAACTTCAGATCTCGAATGTACAGCACTACCTTGGCACTACATTTACACTTGTATCAGGTTTGAACATCCAATATTGGATGAGCAGAAATCACCTCTGCTTAAACGTTGGACAAACTGAAGCCATTGCTTTTGGCCCTCATGACAAACTCCATTTCAGTAGGTGCAGAAAGTAAGTTTCTTCAGGCAATGGAACATACAACCAAGAGAACACATGTTCAGAATAATAACCCTTTTGGTACTGAGATGAGGAGAAACCTTTTCACTCCAAGGGTGGTGAAATCTTTGGAATTCTCTACATCAGTGAGCTGTGGAAGCTGTCATTAAGGATGTTCAAGACAGAGACTGATAGATTTCTAGTTAATAATGACATGAAACAATATGAATGTATGACAGGAAAATCACATTTAAGTTTGAAGATCAGACATTATCTAGAACAGTAGAGCAAGGTTAAAGGCTTGAATGTGAGTGTGAATGTGAGCCTTCCTGGCCCGAAACGTCGAATTTCCTGTTCCTTGGATGCTGCCTGACCTGCTGTGCTTTAACCAGCAACACATTTTCAGCTCTAAAGGCTTGAATGGCCTATTCTTGTGTTCTTATGAAATGAGACTTAATGGACAACTCTTCCAGGGATGCGATGGACCAAATTGCAGCTGCCTCTGTATCTTATGTTGCTATGCTATAAATTAAAGGAGTTGAATGCCCTTGGTCCTTTGTTTATCTGTAGCATTGTCCCAGAATATGTAGCATTGTGACCAGTTTGAAGTTTGTATCCATCATGCATGTGTATAGTACGTGTGTATGTGTAATCCTATTGTATTATGATCTGTTTGTGTAATGTCCTGGTATCCAGAAATTAAGAAATGTAATCTATTTTAACATGTTAAGACAAGTCTGTCACCTCCCTTGGCAATCCAAAAACTGGTTCTATGCAAAGCATATAAATTTTCAGGGATAGTGAAATGCTGGCCTCTATGTGGATTTCAGCAAGAATGAATCATTTTCCCCATCTAGACTGAAGTCATCTTTAATTTAACTGTGATGCATTTTCACAGCTTTTAAAACATGCTCACCAGGTTTTGTAGTTTACTGAGTTTTAAAGACTTCCGGGAAAAGTGTGTTTGAATAGCATCCGTTTTATTACCAATCTAGTACTAACTGCCTCATATGTCACGTGCAGCAGAACCTGCAGTGATTTATTAATCAAATGGGAATGAACAATGGAAACAAAATAAAATTACTGTTCTTGAGCATCTTCCTTTACATTTTAATTTTGTTACTATTAATTAACATTTTTATCACTTGTCCTCGAGATTAAATTAAGGAATCCTCTCGTCAGTTTGATACAATTAATTTTGCCCTAAAATCATGTATATAAATTAATAGATAGTGAGATATTTTCAATTACCACATTAGAATAAAACTAAGCATCTGGGGTGGTATTTCCCATGTATTCTAAAGAATATTCTAAAGGGAGGAATTAAGTACTCCAAGATGGAGGACGGGAAAAATTTCTGGCTGTAAGAGTTGCTCCTTTTTTTTTAAATATTTTGGGTTTTGGAGGTGAATTCCTCGAATTCCAGAAGCAGCAATTGCTGTTTTATATGCTGTTGCATTGTTTTGGAACTTTGGAAAAAAATCAAAATAACAGCAGTTTAAAAGGGAGAAGAGCAGACAAAGGAAGCACATGGTGAGGACAGTGCAGGAGAGAGAGAGAGAAAACCTGCACAGTTACCGCCTTTGCTGTTTGAATTCGTGTGTCGCTGGACATCGGAGTGCATCTGGGAAAATTAACAAACTGAAATTCACGACTAATCTTGGAGGAACTGATGGGCGAAGTTCACCGCACAGAATCAGATAAGTTATTTGTTGCTTTTAGGTCTGTCCAAGAGAAAGGCTGCAGTAGTGAGTATAATGGATTCTTTCTTGATTATATGTTTTGGAGGATAAGTCTCTTGATTAAACTTAAATTAATAGCTATGGCTTATATTTTAACCTGGGACAGTGTTTGTAGAGGAATAAGACGATGTTATTTTCTGGGTCTGCAGATTGTGAAGGAGCAAAAATGGCCTTTGCAGTGATATGTACTACTTGTCAGATGTGGGAGTTTAAGAATTACTACAGATTATATCTGCCATAAATGCTGTTGGATGCGAATCTTATCAGATCGAGTGGATCGGTTGGAGAGACAGATAGAAGCGATGAGGAATTTGCAACAGCAACAGTATGTGATGGATGGCAGTTATGGGAAGGGGGGAGAAGTCTCCGATACAATCACATAGATGGGTTAACTCCAGGAAGGGTAAGAGAGGTAGGCAGTTAGTGCAGGAGTCTTTTGTGGCTATACCCATTTCAAACAGGTATGCTGTTTTGGGAAATGTAGGGGGTGATGGATTCTCAGGGGAACGCAGCACAAAAAGCCAAGTTTCTGGTATTGAGACTGGCTGTAAAGCAATGAGGGGTACATCAGCTTCCAAGAGATCAATTTTGTTAGGGGATTTTGTAGTCAGAAGTACAGACAGACGTTTCTGTGGCCAGCAGAGAAAAAGCAGAATGGTGTGTTGTTTCCCTGGTGCGAGGATCAAGGATGCCTCCGAGAGGGTGCAGAATGTTCTCACGGGGCAGAGAGGCCAGCAGGAGGTCATTGTCCACATTGGAACCAACTACATTGGAAGGGAAGAGGTTGAGATTCTGAAGGGAGATCACAGACAGTTAGGCAGAAATTTAAAAAGGAGGTCCTCAAGGGTGGTAATATCTGGATTACTTCCAGTGCTACTAGCTCCTGAGGGCAGGAATAGGAGGATAGAGCAGATGAATGCATGGCTGAGGAGCTGGTGTTTAGGAGAAGGATTCACGTTTTTGGATCATTGGAATCTCTTTTGGGGTAGAAGTGACCTGTACAAGAAGGACCCCTCATTGCTTTAGAGCCAGTCTCAATACCATGATTGAATGGCGGAGTGGACTCGATGGGCCGAATGGCCTTACTTCCACTCCTATGTCTTATGGCCTTATATTGGCAGGGAAATTTGCTTGGGAGGATTTAAACTAGTAAGGTGGGGGGTGGTGGGACCCAGGGAGATAGTGAGGAAAGAGATCGATTTCTGAGAACAGAAGTGAGTCAAATAGTCAGGGACAACGTAGGACTAATAAATTTAAACTGCATTTATTTCAATGCAAAGGGCCTAACAGGGAAGACCGATGAACTCAGGGGATGGTTAGGAACATGGGGCTGGGATATCATAGCAATTGCGGAAACATGGCTCAGGGATGGGCAGGACTGGCAGCTTAATATTCCAGGAGACAAATGCTACAGGAAGTATAGAAGGGGAGGCAAGAGAAGAGGGGGAAGTGGCATTTTTGATAAGGGATAGCATTACCGCTGTGCTGAGGAAGGGTATTCCCAGAAATACATCCAGGGAAGTAATTTGGGCGGAACTGAGAAATAAGAAAGGCATGATCACCTTTACTGGGATTGTATTATAGACACCACCCCGCGCCCCCCCACCAATAGTCAGAGGGAAATTGAGAAACAAACTTGTAAGGAGATCTCGGCTATCTGTAAGAATAATAGAGTAGTTATGGTAGGGGATTTTAACTTTCCAAATATTAACTGGGACTGCCATAGTGTTAAAGGTTTAGATGGAGAAGAATTTGTTAAGTGTGTACAAGAAAATTTTCTGATTCAGGCTGGGGATGTACCTACTAGAGAAGGTGCAAAACTTGACCTACTCTTGGGAAATAAGGCAGGGCAGGTGACTGAGGTGTCAGTGGAGGAGCACTTTGGGGCCAGTGAACATCATTCTATTCGTTTTAAAATAGTGATGAAAAAGGATAGACCAGGTCTAAAAGTCGAAGTTCTAAATTGGATAAAGGCCAATTTTGACGGCGTTAGGCAATAACTTTCAAAAACTGATTGGGGCAGATGTTCGCAGGTAAAGGGATGGCTGGAAAATGGGAAGCCTTCAGAAATGAGATAACAAGAATCCAGAGAAAGTATATTCCTGTCAGGGTGAAAGGGAAGGCTGGTAGGTATAGGGAATGTTGGATGACTAAAGAAATTGAGGGTTTGGTTAAGAAAAAGAAAAGCATATGTCAGGTATAGACAGGATTGATCGAGTGAATCCTTAGAAGAGTATAAAGAAAGTAGGTGTATGCTTAAGAGGGAAATCAGGAGGGCGAAACGGGGACATGAGATAGCTTTGGTTTCTCCTTAATTCTATTTGCCAAAGGGTTTTTACAAATATATCAAGGACAAAAGGGTAAATAGGGGGAGAATAGGACCCCTCAAAGATCAGCAAGGTGTAGAGCCACAGAAAATGGGGGAGATACTAAATGAATATTTTGCATCAGTATTTATTTATGAAAAAGGATATGGAAGATATAGACTGTAGGGAAATAGATGGTGACATCTTGCAAAATGTCCAGATTTCAGAGGAGGAAGTGCTGGATGTCTTGAAACGGTTAAAGGTGGATAAATCCCTAGGACCTGATCAGGTGTACCTGAGAATTCTGTGGGAAGCCAGAGAAGTGATTGCTGGGCCTCTTGCTGAGATATTTGGATCATCGATAGTCACAAGTGAGGTGCGGGAAAACTGGAGGCTGGCAAACTTGGTGTCACTGTTTAAGAAGGGCGGTAAAGACAAGCCAGGGAACTATAGACCGGTGAGCCTGACCTTGGTGGTGGGAATCCTGAGGGACAGAATGTACATGTATTTGGAAAGGCAAGGACTGATTCGGGATAGTCAACATGGCTTTATGCGTGGGAAATCATGTCTCACAAACTTGATTGAGCTTTTTGAGGAAGTAACAAAGAAGATTGATGAGGGCAGAGCAGTGGATGTGATCTATATGGACTTCGTAAGGCATTCGACAAGGTTCCCCATGGGAGACTGATTAGCAAGCTTAGATTTCATGGAATACAGGGAGAACTAGCCACTTGGATACAGAACTGGCTCAAAGGTAGAAGATAGAGGGTGTTGGTGGAGAGTTGTTTTTCAGACTGGAGGCCTGTGACCAGTGGAGTGCCACAAGGATCGGTGCTGGGCCCTCTACTTTTTGTTATTTACATAAATTATTTGGATGCGAGCATAAGAGGTACAGTTAGTGAGTTTGCAGATGACACCAAAATTGGAGGTGTAGTAGACTGTAAAGAGGGTTACCTCTGATTACAACAGGATCTGGACCAAATGGGCCAATGGGCTGAGAAGTAGCAGATGGAGTATCATTCAGATAACTGCGAGGTGCTGCATTTTGGGAAAGCAAATCTTAGCAGAACTTATACACAAAATGCTAAGGTCCTAGGGAATGTTGCTGAACAAAGAGACCTTGGAGTGCAGGTTCATAGCTCCTTGAAAGTGGAGTCGCAGGTAGATAGGATAGTGAAGGCAGCATTTGGTATGCTTTCCTTTATCGGTCAGAGTATTGAGTACAGGAGTTGAGAGTCATGTTGCGGTGTACAAGACATTGGTACAAGACTGTTGGAATATTGCATGCAATTCTGATCTCGTATCGGAAAGATATTGTGAAACTTGAAAGGGTTCAGAAAAGGTTTACAAGGATGTTGCCAGGGTTGGAGGATCTGAGCTACGGGTGAGGCTGAACAGGCTGGGGCTGTTTTCCCTGGAATGTCGGAGGCTGAGGGGTGACCTTATAGAGGTTTACAAAATTGAGGGGCATGGATAAGATAAATAAACAAAGTCTTTTCCCTGGGGTTGGGGAGTCCAGAACTATAGGTTTAGGGTGAGAGGGGAAAGATATAAAAGTGACCTAAGGGACAGGGTGGTACGTGTATGGAATGAGCTGCCAGAAGATGTGGTGGAGACCGTTACAATTGCAACATTTTAAGAGGCATTTGGTTGGGTATATGAATAGGAAAGGTTTGGAGGGATATGGGCCGGGCGCTGGCAGGTGGGATTAGATTGGGTTGGGATATCTGGTCGGCATGGACGGGTTGGACCGATGGATCTGTTTCCATGATGTACATCTCTATGACTCTAAGTACCATCACTAAAGAAGTAGCATAAGACAAGCTAATGGGGCTAAATACAAATAATTCACCTGGCCCTGATAGCTCACACCCGTGGATTCTAAAAGAGGTAGCTACAAAGATAGTGGGTACATTGGTTATAATTTTTCAAAAATCTTTGGATTCTGGAGAAGTACTAAAGGATTTGATAACTGCCAATGTGACATCCCTACTCAAAAAGGGAGGGAGGGAAAAAGTTGGTAAGTATAGGTTGATTTTGTTGTAAGAATGTTGGAATCAGTTATAAAGGATGTAATAGCAGCACATTTGGAAACTTGTAATTAATCAAGCAAAGTCAGCCTGGCTTCATGAAAGGGAAATCGTATCTAAATCTGTTAGATTTTCAAGGAAGCTTCAACCAGAGTGGATAGAGGGGAACCAGTAGATGTGTTGTAATTGGACTTCAAGGAAGTATTTGACAAGGTACTTCACAAAAAGTTAAGTCAAAGATAAAAGCCAATGGTATATTAGCATGGACAGAGAATTGGCCAATGGGCAGGCAACAGCAAATGGAGTAAAGTGATTCTTTTTCAGGTTGGCAAGCTGTAACTAGTGGTGTCCCACAGAGATCATTATTGGGATTGTAACAGTTCATTATATGTACGTTAATGATTTGGAGGAAGGAAGCAAATGTACTCTGGCCAATTTGTCAGATGACACAAAAAAAGGTGGAAAGGCAAGTTGCGAGAGGGATACAAAAGTAAGTGAGCAAAAAATTGACAAAATGAAGTATAAATGTGAAATTGTTCACTTTGGAAAGCAGAATAAAAGAATAGAGTTTACTTCAATGGAAAAATGCAGGAAGCTGCAACTCGAAAGGACTTTTAGATACTTGTGCATGTAACACAAAACTAGTATGCAGGTGCAACAGGTAGTTAGAAAGGCAAATGGAATGTTGGCCCTTATTCCAAGGTGGTTGGAGTATAAGAATGGGGAAGTCTTACTGCAACTGTACAAGGTGCTGGTAGGATCACATCTGGAATATTGTGAGCAGTTTTGGCCACCTTATTTAAGGAAAGATACAATTTCATTGGAGGCAGTATGGGTGGATTGTCTTATGAGCAAAGGCTAAGTAAGTTGGGACATTGCTCATTGCAGTTTAGTAGAATGAGAAGTGATCTCAGTGAAATGTATGGGCATCTTAAGGGGCTTGTGAGGGTAACAACTGAGATGAGGTTTTTTCTTATGGGACAGCCCTAGGACCAGAGTGCATAGTCTCAGAATAAAAGGACACCAATTTAAAACTGAGATAGGGAGAATTTCTTTTGAGTAGTGAGTCTTTGAAACCGTTTACCGCAGAGAGCTTGGGGGGCAGGACTTTGTGTATATTTAAGGCTGAAATAGATTTTAAAGGTTTTAATCAGTTGGAGAATCAAGGATTATGGGGAAAGCATAGGAAAGTGAATGTGAGAAATAATGGATCATTCATGATCCTATTGAATGGTGGAGCAGGCGTGTGAGGCCAAATGGTCTATTCTTTTCCTATTTCTTATGGTCTCATGAAATGGCGTGCCCTCCCTGTGGCAGGTTTATGGGCATGAGGGCATTTAATTGAGCAACAGTGTGGACCCAGGCACACTCTTAACTCGACCCTGATAAATTCCATTGTGGGAAGGACTGTGGAGGTCTTTCTCACACAGCACCACAACAAAGACCCATGTGGGCTGTTAGGAGTGAGCTATGGGCCTCATCTAGTGCTGCGTAGGGGACTAGCTATGTAGGGAGCACTGTAAGGAAATCCATATTTAGCTGTTAATGACTTACCAGCGAAGTCCCTCATTTAAATGCCTAGTGCCCAATCAGGAAGGATTGGACCTAGAGTGCTTAGATCTTGCCTGTCTTTTGGTGCGCTTCCCTCTATTATTCACCTCTGGCCTCCTTGGTGGTGCAACAATCCAATAGCACTGATAGCTTCTAACTAGCTGGCAGCTCTCAATGGGCAGGATTTGCACCCATGCACCTTGACCCTGGGGAAGGCCTACTGCTAAGTGCCTAATTTGCACTTCAAGACGGCGATTTCTTGTAAAAGATGTACTGCGGGATTTTCAAGTCATTTGCTGGGGTCTCTTAGACCTTTATAAATTCTGCCCCTAGGGCTGATGCTGTTTTTGTTGTTCCCATATTATGAGAGACAAATCTAGGTTGAAATGGGTTTTTGAACATGTTGGCAAAATATGCTAGGGGCTCAGTTAAATTCTATGACTGTTACGATACCATACTTTAAATGCTATTTTAAATGAGTTTCTGTTTACATTGAACTGCCAAGCATGGAACTATGCATCAGTACATAGGGTTTTTTTTTGTGTAGACACAGTATAATTCCCAAGTGTGAGTTGTTCATTGTCAAGGATATCCTGGCTTCTGTTCCTTAAAAGCAGTCCCAGTAAAATTTTCCTGTCACCATCAGCCCAGGGTACAGATTTTGTTTATTTAACTTATTTGATTTGAGTCATAGTCATAGAGACGTACAGCATGAAAACAGACCCTTGGGCCCACCATCAACTTTATGATTGGGATTCAGCATCGTGGAATGTTTCAAATATACCTTCCTCAAAAAAACACATAATGTTGTGCAGGAAAGATGCACAGTTCTCAGTTTTGAAATTTTCTTATTTTAGATTGTAATGACCTATCCAAATTTAAGCATGTTTTACCTGTGTCTAGCATTTCTTTTCAAAATTGAATGATATTTGAGATGATTGTAAGGATATTTTGATCTAAACTTTATCGTCAGCATTGGAGATAGGATGATCATCCTTAACCACAAATAAAGCTGCACTGAGATATTGTAAGCTCCATGACAGAGGTTTACTGCTCAACATAGAAGTGATTTTCATGTTGTTTAATGTGGGCTTCATCTCCAGCCTCAGTAATAAGATCATACTGTCCACTTTACAAGAAAAGTTGACTTTTTTTTTGTTTTTGATGCTCTGAAATACAATGCAGGACATCATTTAACACTTATCTTGGAACATAAAATGTTCTAAACTATTCAACTGCTGGAAGTCAACAACTCTAATCGGGGCATTAAAATGAAGCTCTCCAAGACGTCAGCTATCCATTTCAGTAAGACATTTGATAAGGTAGGCTATTGCATAAAATACGGTAGCATGGGATTGAGGGTGATTTAGCGGTTTGGATCAGAAATTGGCTAGCTTAAAGAAGCCAGAGGGTAGTGGTTGATGGGCATTGTTCATCCTGGAGTTCAGTTACTAGTGGTGTACCGTAAGGATCTGTTTTGGGGTCACTACTGTTTGTCATTTTTATAAGTGACCAAGATGAGGACATAGAAGGATAGGTTAGTGAATTTGCAGATAACACAGGTTGGTGGAGTTGTGGATAGTGCTGAAGGATGTTGCAGGTTACAGAGGGACATAGATAAGCTGCAGAGCTGGGCTGAGAGGTGGCAAATGGAGTTCAATGTGGAAAAATGTGAGGTGATTCACTTTGGAATGAGTAACAGGAAAAAAAGAGTACTGGGCTAATGGTATGATTCTTGGTAGTGCAGATGAGCAGAGAGATCTCTGTGTCCATGTGCACAGATCCCTGAAAATTGCCACCCAGGTTGATAGGGTTGTAAAGAAGGCATATGGTGTGTTAGCTTTTATTGGTAGAGGGGTTGAGTTTCAGAGCCATGAGGTCATGTTGGAGGTGTACAAAACTCTGGTGCGGCTGCACTTGGAGCACTGCATACAGTTCTGGTCACTGCATTATAGGAAGAATGTGGAGACATTGGAAAAGGTTCAGAGGAGATTTACTAGGATGTTGTCTGGTATGTAGGGAAGGTCTTATGTGTAAAGGCTGAGGAACTTGAGGCTGTTTTCATTCAAGAGAAGAAGGTTAAAAGGTGAATTAATAGAGACATACAAGATAATAAGAGGATTAGATAGAGTGTACGGTGAGAGCCTTTTTCCTCAGATGGTGATGGCAAGCAATAGGGCATTAGCTTTAAATTGAGGGGTGTTAGATATAGGACAGGTGTCAGTGGTAGTTTCTTTCCTCAGAGTAATAGGGGCATAAAGTGCCCTGCCTGCAACAATAGTAGACTCGCCAACATTAAGGGCATTTCATTGGTCAGTGGATACACATAGATGGGCTTCAGATTGTTTTCACAGGTCAGCGTAACATTGAGGGCTGAAGGACTTGTACTGCATGTATTATTCTATTTTCTGTGTTCTACACAATCATCTGAAGGTAGAATTGAACCCGGCTCTCTAGTGCTTTGAGACAGCAGTGCTGGCCACAAAGCCACCTTGCTGCCATAAGGTAGAAAATAAATGTTGAGGGAATTTAGGAAATACATTGTGTTTTTAATAAGGAATATTGTTACATCATGGACCCCTCTGTTAATTAAACCAAATGCCCAGAAAAGCTCACCTCACCTCGTAATCTGTAAATTATGAGTGACAGAGAACTCCCAAATTCCACTATTTAAAGAAAATAACATAAATTTATTTTCTAACTCTTTTTAAGTGAACATTAAATTTTAAAAAAACTATTCACAAACGTAAGCCCCCCTTTCTCTTAACTGCTTGCTATCTGCCTCCAACTCTATAACAATATGCTGTTCCAATAAGACATTTGTTAAAATTACATCAACTTCATTTCAAAACCACATCATCTCTGTCTTCTTCTGTGTCTTCACTCTTCTGATTGCTAATCTCTCTGGGTTGTCTTCTGTCCTTTCACTGCGAGTACATTTTATATGAAAAGGTACCTTTGACAGAGTGTTTTCTAATTTCTTTGAGAGCAAGGTGTTAGATGGATAATTAGCTCTCCAGAAGTTTCTATCTCTACAGCAGTTGCTGTCTGAACAATTTTTAAAATGCCCACATTCTTATACCTCCAACATTGGCTCATTGGTTCAACGTTGGCAAAACAATAAATTCAAACATGATTGGGTTTTAGTATCCTGGAGCAACCAAAACTCATTTTATAGCCAAAGGTTACATATTTCTATTTTCCAATACATTCTGGGCTGCCATCTAGTCATATTCATAGGTGCTTGTAATCTCTCAGTTCAGAAACCAGCATCCTCTCTCTCTCAAAGGTATAGTACAGACCTTCAACTTCATAACAATATTTTATTAATAATTAAAATATTAAAATGTTTTAATATATAAGCTGGTCAAAGTATCCAAAGCATGGACAACACTGTTTAAAGGTAACTATTTGTATTTGTACCTTATGAAAGCTCATTCTATTCATTGTTGTTCCAAATCAAAGTACTTTGAGAGTTTTAAAGATGTATATCCAGATTTAAGATTTATTTTTTAAAAAAGCATTCTCAGGATGTGGAATTGCTGGTACAGTTGATGTTTTATTGATCAATACTAATACAACTGAGTGCTTCTCCAGAGGGACTTAGGACTCAACTGCATTGGAATGGGACTGCAGGCACAGAAAGGCCAGCTGGGTAAGAATGGCAGCCTTCCTTTTCTAAAGATATTAATTGTATGATTGTTTGGTTCTGATGAACCAGTCAGGATTTCACGGTAACTGATACTGTTTCCCACATTGTTTTTGATGGGCTGTTCTATGACATAACAACACTTAGCATGCAAGAACACCTTATTCTCGCGTTTCATTCTATTGATAACTCTCAACTTACATTGTTCACTTACTTGGCTCATACACTAATAGATTTTAATTTATCTCCTTAAACTCTTAATAACTTATTTTGCTAAAATGAAAATAATTTAATTTCTCTAGTCTCTTCTCCCTCGTTGATAAATGAGCTAATTCAACTGCACAATCTATTTTGCAGCTTTCAATCTGTAAATTCGATTATATAAATGTATATATTATCATCCATTTTTATAACAGTTAGTGAAAGAAAAAACTATTCAAAAGTCTCAGACTTTACGAAGAAAATAAAAGAGTAAAACAGATTTTTATGGTCTTCAAGTTCTAATCCCTGCTAACATCTTAATAAATCTTCAGTCTCTACACACATTGACACCCCCCCCCCCCCGATCTGGAAAACAATTGAGGCCATTATTTGTGGTGATGATCTGACTTAATTTAGCCACCCCATAGTTTCCAATTGGTTAAGTGGGGTGCACATGTCAACCATAAGTTGAAAGAGTTACCTCTATTAAGCTGAATATATATATGCCAAAGAAAGAGTGTCATGGTTCAGACTTTTTTCCACTTCACCATGGAAATATTTGGACAGAATGTCCACTAAAATATGTCCTGAGCAAACGTTGCATGGCTTTTCAGGGCCTTCAGGCTGTGTTATGATTCTGAGAGCAAACAATTGTTAATTAATATGCGACAAGAGATACAGTTTCTTTTAGAGGAAATACAATGCCTAATTCATTACCAATTTATGGTTAGTACCTCAATGTTAATAAACATGTTTGATCTCTGAATGGCAAGAAGCGTTTTAAATTCTGTGGACACCAGAAAGTCAGTCAGGAACAGCTGGCTATGTTAAGACTTACATATGTATGTAATGCTACAAGAACAGAAGATATAAATATCAAATCTTTCTCATCATACCTACCATGTGGTTTGGAATAAAAGCAATATCTGGATTTCACTTGTTGACTTGATCCTGTAGTCAGAGAGATTGACGGTGTACATGTTTAGGTGGGAAATTGTGGCCAAAGCACAACAGAGTTCAGTTGTTATAATGCTGAGTCATGTTAAAGTGCAAGCAGATCTTCAGAGGCAATCCTGGGGATTAAAGGAGATTCACTTCCATCTTGTTCAATGTGTTCTGAGATGTTGATAAATCCAATGTGTGATTGCAGTCTCTGTCACATGCAGGACAGGTGGAGATTGGAAGGTCAGATTGCTATGGACCAAACCAAACCTCCTCAAAACATACTAAGAAGATAGTCTTGGCCTTAGTTTTTTCTTATTTTAAAGGTAATTATAATGCATTGTATACCAGATGCAATTCAATTGGGCAAATTACCAGCCTTGAAAGAAAACACACAGTATTATCATGCTACCCCACTCTTTAAAAAAAGAACCATCAATATACAAAAATGGCTTCATTTAGTCTTACATTATTAGGACACTACAAAACATATACAGTTTATTGACTCTAAGCATGCAAACACTCAATACTATAGTCCGTATCAGTTCATTTGTTCCTGCCACCGTACACCTCTGCCTTTCTTCATCGAAGTCATGACAATGCACGTTCTCTTGTCCTGCCATGTGTATAATTTTCAAATTGAGTGGCTGCCATAATATATTGCACCTGAACAGTTTGGAATTTTTGTCCTTAAATTTTTCCAAAGCTTTGAGGGGTTATTGAAGGAAGCAGCAATAAAGATGGTGGATCTAATTTTATAGATTGTGGAAGACATTCCTGCTGACTGGCATGTGTGAAGTATAATCTTGTTATTTAGGAAGGAAAGAAAACAGAGGGTGGGTGGAGAACAATCAATCTTTTAGTTTGATGTAAGTAGTTGGGAACATTTTAAAATTTAACATAAAGAATGGAATAACTGAACATTTATAAAAGAATGACAAATTTGAGGAAAGTTGACATGGATTTATGGAAGGGAAATCATATTTGATGAATGGTATTTTTGAGAATGTTGAGCATAGACAAAACCCAACCAATGGATGTGGTACATTTGGGTTTTCAGAAGGCTCTTGGTGAACTCCCATACAGGGGGTTAGTAACAAAATAAGAGCACGTGGGATTGGAGGAATAGTCTAACATGGATTGGTTGATAGAAAGCAGAAAGTAGAAATAAGTCAGTTATACTCTGGATGACAGGCTGTTAGTATTTGGATACTGCCAGTTTCCACAACAATTCACAATCAGTATAAATGATTTGTACATGGGGACAAATACTTGCAAATTTGCTAGTGACATCAAATTGTGTGAGAGTCTAAGTTGTGAAGAAGATGTAAAAGGCTTGAAGAGGACTTTGTCAGTTAAGTGAATGGGCTGAAACATTGCAGATGGAATATCACCTGAATAAGTGTAAATTTAATCACTTTGGTAGGAAAAATAGATTGCAAAATATTTCTTAAATGGTGAGGGCTTTGGAAGTGAGTGTCTCCAAAGTGACCTGAGGTCCTTGTCCATAATTCACTAAAAATTACATGTAGATGCAACAAGCAATTTAAAAGGCAAATGGTATGTTAGCATTAATTGCAAGATGAATTGCTGCAGTTTTATAAACATCACCTGTAGGATTGTGTATAATCTTTTGTCTCCTTATCTAGGGAAAGATATACATGCTATAGATAGTTAATGGAGGTCACCAGATTACACTCGAGGATTGTGGGTTTGTCTTTTGAGCAGAAATTAAGAAAACTGAATTTGCATTCCCTAGAATTTCAAAGTATGAGAGATAATCTCTTCACAACATATAAATTTCTCGCAGGATGTGGCAAGGTGGATATAGATAGAATGTCTCCCTTTGTTGCTGTCTGTAGATCCAGGGGGCATAATCAGGATAAGGGGAAGGCCATTTAGGATTATGATGAAGAGAAATTTCTTCACTCTGACAGTGATGAATCGTTGGAATTCTCTACTCCATATAGCCATAAAACTCAAGTTTAGGTTCAAGATATCATTCTAAATGGGTGCAGAAACAGATGGACCTGGGTGCAAATATGCCTGACCACTTAAAGGTTTCAGGCCAATTTGAAAGAGCAGTTAATAAAGCATACAAAGTGCTAGGCATTATTAATACAGTAGGTTCTGCTATAACACCTGTTTCTTCAGGTTCAAGATAGAAATCATTAGGTCTCTGGAGATTAATGACAATAGGGGATATGGAGATGATTAGCCATGACTTAGAATGGCAAGCTAAGTTTGATGATTTGACTGGCCTATTCCAGTTCCTTTGTTGCTTTCTCCTGTCGAAAGTCAACATAGAATACCTACAGTGTTGAAACAGGCCATTCAGCCCAACAAGTCCACACCGACAATCCAAACAGTAACCCACCCAGACCCATTCCCCTACATTTACTCCTGACAAATGCACCTAACCTAGACATCCCTGAACACAATGGGCAATTTAGCATAGCCAATTCACCTAATCTGCACATCTTTGGAGTATGGGAGGAAACTGGAGCACCCAGAGGACACCCACATAGACAAGGGGAAAATGTGCAAACTCCACACAGAAAACCACCTGAAGCTGGACTCGAACCTGGGTTGCTGGTGTCGTGAGGCAGCAATGCTAACCAATGATCTACCATGCCGCCTGTATCTCTGTGACCATGCTTGTCAAGCTCTCCTCGGCTTTGTACCTGAGGAAGCATTGTATAATGTGAAGAACTAAATTAAATACTTTAGCTGAGGCAGAAGTAGAATCTTTCATAAGTTCAACACAACCTCCACATTCTTGTACTCTATGCCCTTACAGTCTGTTCTGATATAACACAATAGTTCTTGCATTTTAAGAAAATTGCATAATAGCTGTGCCATTTAAACTAATGGGGTTGGAATAGCATTATAGCCAATACAGATAAGGAAAGTTCACGTTTTATAAATAATGGTCTAAATTCTTCAAATATATTAAAGCCAATTCACATTGAAGAAACTGCGTTATCACAGAACTGACTGTATTAATAAAGGCCTAGAATTTTGTATGTTTTATTAACTGCTCTCTCAAACTGTCTTGAACCCATTAAGTATTTATATATATTTGCACCCAGGCACATCAGTTCCTGCACCCATTTAGAATTGTATCTGTTATTTTATACCATCTATCTCCATGTTCTTCCTCCCAAAACATATCACCTCACACTTTTCTGCTTTGAGCATCATTTGCCATCCATGTCCTTTAGAAATTCTATGCTCTTTTCTTCACAGTTCGCAATGCTTCCAAGTTTCTTATCATTTACAAATTTCAAAATTTGAGTCCAAATCATTAATACATCTTAGAAAAAGCAAGGTTCACAATACTGACCCCTGAAGAACTCTTCAATCAGCCTTCCCCGAGCCTGAAAGTCATCCATCAACAAAACAACTTGCTGTTTTCTGTCATCAACCAATATTCCATGAGCTCTAATTTTGCTCACAGATCTTTTGTAGCACTGCATCAAATACTTTCTGGAAGTCCTGTGTACCCCATCAACAGATTTTTTTTCTTTGTTACCTTATCAAAAAATTCCAGTAAGTTAGTTAAACAAAAATGGCAGTGAGGCTAGTTAACCATTTTTTCATAACGTGGGATCATACTGTCAAGGAAGGCAGGCAAGGATGATCATATTCAACATTTCCACACTGTAAGTCTAATCTAATCTAATCTAATTACCTTCAGTGTACCAGCTCAATATTTGGCCAGCAAACCAAAAGAGTATTTGAGAACCAGGATCTCAAGACAATGGGCTGGACCAAAACTAAGACAATGGTTTACTGAGCAGGAGTATTTTCCATGCTACTGTATGCTTTGAAGACTTGGTCAACCTACAGCAAGCACTTCAAAATATTGGAAAATATCATCAACACTTTTGCAAGATCTTTCAATGGCAAAAAAAATTCTTCTGACAACATTGTCATCTCCCAACCCAATATGCCAGCATCCCTGAGGCACAAGTCACGCGACATGAGTTCCGATGAGCAGTGCATATGCATGGCCGACACTAGGCACATGAAGCAAATCATTGGGATTTTGGATCTGTGTATCTGGAATCACACTGGTCCTGAAATTGATACATGACATTGCTTATCATAGAGTTATAGACGGTTACGGTACAGAAGGAGGCCATTTGACACATTGCGTCCTTACTTGCTCCTGAAACAGCGAAGCTGTTAGTCCCATTCTCCAACTCCATCTCTGTAACCCACTAAATTCATCACTTTGATATATATATTCAACTATTTTTTGAACCCTTCTGTGGAAGCAGCCTTCACCACCCGCCGAGGCAGAACATTCCAAATTCTAACAACTTTTTGAGTAAAAAAGGTTTCTCATCTCACTCCTAGCTCTTTTGTTAACAATCTTGAAATTTTGACCCCTAGTTACTGGCATACGAACTAGTATAAAAAGAATATCTTTCTTTACCCTGTCAAAATTGTCCACAATTTTGAATACCTCAATAAGGTCATCTCTTAATCTTCTCTGTTGTGAATTGAATATAATTTTTGTTCGGGAGTAGTAAAAATTAATAATGGAACTAAATAATTCCATTATGACAAGATAGTTACTGCTTATAATCATTGACATTTGATCAATAAGTAATACTAAATTACAAATCAAATGAGATGCATTATTGCAGTAATAAAGGGGATTAGATATAAGTTTGTAGAAGCAAAGGAAACAATGGACCATAAAAAAAACCTTGAACCTGTCCTGCCTCTCCCTTTTTATCCATGGATACAACATACCTCAGCTTAATTCAGTTGTGTTTGTTTCATACCCTTTTCAAGGCTAAAATATCTCTCCTGAGATTTGGTGCCCCAAACTGAACAGATTACTACAGGTAGTGTTTGGCCAAAGCACTGTGCAATTGAAATATCACTTCCTACATATGTATTGCAACTGCCATGCTATAAAAGCCAACATTCTTCAGCTTTCATAATTAAATGTTGCTTGTCTGTACTAGCTTTTAGTGTATATGAGCCTCTACAGTTTAGTCTTCTTCCATTAAGAAAGCATTCTAAATTGTTTTTCTAAGATATATAACGGAGTGACCTTTACTATATTCCATTTAAACACTGATATATCACAGTTAGCAAGTAGAATTTGATCATCTATGTATTTGTTTTTTGTTGGCGAAGATATACTCAGATAAGAAATAAGTTAATTTTATATAATGCATATGAATTATGCATTATATTTAATTACAATTACAAAATTGCAATGTTAAGGAGATCTAGTTTATGTACTAAAAAGGACAGGATCACCTATAATGTATATTTAAGCAAACAAAAAGGTAACATGTTACATGGACAATTATGATGTAGCCACACATATATTTGGGGTGGGGTGACGGTGGCATCCTGTCAATGAAAGTGCCATTCACATAGTTGCTGCATGACTCAGTTGCTTAACCTCATATCAAATTTTTAAGATGTTTTTCCTCCCAGCATCCCAGCAAATGGTTAATGAAATCATACATTTGTAAGAAATAGGTTTCAGAAAATGTGTGAGTGGTAGGTCGCCACGTCACTAATAATCCTATTGGGTAGTAGAAATAATATAAGCACATTAATTTGAATTTGTAGGATCACAGCTGATTCAGCCTAAATGGAGCACATGAAACATTTTGAAATTTAAATTTTAATTGTTACATTAAAAATACCATGCACATTTATATTGCGTATGACACCATTAGTACCCAATCAGAATAGGAATAACAGGGTATGTTTTATTTTATTTGTCCTATAGGATGTGTGTATCATTTGTCAGCTCAAAATTCATTACCCATTTTCTAATTGTCATGGAGAAAGTGATGGCATGTTACTCTTTTGAACCAAGTAATCAGTGTGGTGAAGGTACTCCTACATTTTTTGTTAAGACACATGTTTCAGAGTTTTTTATCTAGTGAAAATGAAGTTCTGCAGTTTTTAATGGGTGGTAGTGAAGGATGGTGAAATATTTCCAAGAAACATTGATATATAGATTGAAAGAGAATTAAAGCCACTAGTGTTTCCATATGTTTGCTTTCCATGTCCTTTTAGGTGGTACATGTTGTGTGTTTTAAAGGGGGATTAAAGGGGTTTGCTGTGAGTTAGAATCATAGAATCCCTATGATGTGGAAGTAAGCCATTCAGTCCATTGAGTCCACACACATCCTCCAAAGAATACCCCGTATAGACACACACCTCTACCTTATCCCTGTAATTGCACATTTCCCCTGGCTGATCCACCTAGCCTGCACATTCCTAGATACTATGGGCAATTTAGCATGGCCAATTCACCTAACCTGCACATCTTTTAGACTGTGGGAGAAAACTGGAGCATCTGGAGGAAACCACTCAGACACAAGGAGAATGTGCAAATTCTAAACAAACAGATGCCTAGGGGTGGAATCAAACTGGGTCCCTGGCACTGTGAGGCAGCAGTGCTAACCACTGAATCACCATACCACCCTTTTTGCATTGAATTTTGTAGATGATACATGAAACAGCAATATTGCATTGCTGGTGGAAGAAGTGAACATTTATGGTGTTAGATGGTTTGCCAATGAAGTAGATTGCTTTTCCTAGGTGGATTCAAGCTTCTTGAATATGTTGGAATTCAGCATATGAAAAGTATTGCATTGCACTTCTCACTTATGCCTTGTAGGTGGTAACAAGGTTTTGAACATTGAGTCAGGAGGTGAGTTACTCACCGCAAAAGTAAAAACTCTGCTGTATTATTGTTAGTTATGTGGCTGATCTAGCTAGGTTTCTGGTTAATGGTAAACCCTAGCATGTTGATGATGGGGAAATTAAATTATGATAATATCACTTAGTTATAGGGAGATGGTTAGATTCTGTTTTGTTGGAAATGATCATTGGCTAGCACTTGTGACGTACAAAAGTTATTTGCTGCTTATCAACTTGAGCCTAGATGTGTCTTGTTCTTTGTGAACATAGAATGTTTTATTAAATGAGGAATTACAAATGGAATTAGACATTGTGCAACCATCAGTGATTACCTTCACTTACATCATGATAGAGGGAAGATCATTGTCGAGACAGTTGAAGATGGTTGAGTCTAGGACACTCCCATTTCGTACACCTCCAGTGATGTCCTAGGGCTAAGATGTTCGGCCTCCTATAGTTGTAAAAGTTTTTTTTTGTGTTGGATATAACACCAATAAGTCAAGAGATACCTCTTATTATCTGATATTAATATCGTGAGAGAGGAAGAATGGGGATATGAAAATGGATAAACCCGCAGGTCTGAATGAAACGTTAAGATCACAAAAGGGATTCTGGAAGTTATTGTCTGAAGATGAAGGTGGAAATGCTCAAACATTCAAAATGTCTTTGGACGTGCACTTGAAGTGCTGGGACCTACAACATGAGGAGCAGATAATAAATGAGATTAGGCCAGATAGCTGCCTGTCAACCAGTGTGGGCACGATGGGTTATACAGCCTCATTCAGTGTTGCAAGTTTCTGTGATTTTATGATGCCATAATTTCAACTTCACTCATTCTCTTTGCTGCCAAATTCATTCAGATGCTGTTTTGATGTGAAGGGCAGTCATTTTCACTTCATGTCTGGAATTCAGCTGTTTGTCCCTATTTGGACAAAGATTGGAATAAGGTCTGAAGCCGAGTGGGCTGGAAAAAACTTGGGTGTTGGTAAATGGAAAGTGAATACCACTTGGTAGCAATATTAAGAACCTTTTCAATCATTTGGTTGCTCATTGAGAGTAGGCTAGTGCAGTGATAATTGGCCATATTAAACTTATCCTGCTTCTTGTGGAAAGGATAGCAGTTGTTTTTCCACTTTGATCATTAAATGTCAGTGTTACGGCTCTATTGGAACATCTTGACAAGAAGTTGGTTCTCAGCACGAGTCTTCAGCAATATTGCCAGGTTATTGTTTGCCTGTCCAGTGTGCTCATCCATATCTTGATAAGACATGGAAATGAATTTGCTGGATTGCTTTCTGTAATGACAAGGACCTTTAGAAAAGACCAAGATGAATCATATACTTGACACTTCTGGCTCAAGACAGTTGCACATGCATCAGCTCTGTCTTTTAGACAGTCACAGAGTCATACAGCATGGAAACGGACCTTTCGGTCCAACCAGTCCAGGCCGACCATAATCCCAAGCGAATCTTGTCCCACCTGCCTGAACTTGACCCATATCACTCCAAACATTTCTTATTCATGTACTTATCTAAATGTCTTTTAAATGTTATAACTATACCACATCCACCACTTCCTCTGGAAGTTTATTCCACACGTGAACCACTCTCTGTGTAAATAAATTGGCCCTTTTGGCTGGCATGCTGGGCTCCACCATCCTTGCCAATGGGATGTTTATGTAGCCTCCTAAGTTTAGAACAAAATACTTGAACAGTACAGCACAGTACAGCCCTTCGGCCCTTGATGTTATGCTGATCTTTTGTCCTACTCTAAGATCAAACTAACCTACATTCCTTTCATTTTACTATCATCCATGCGCCTATCCAAGAGTCAATTAAATGTCCGTAATGTACCTGACTCTATTACTACTGCTGGCAGGGCATTCCACTCACCCACCATCTGTGTACAGAACCTATCACTCCTCTAAACCTTCTTCCAATCACTCTAAAATTATGCCCTGTCATGATAGCCATTTCAGGCCTGGGAAAAAGTCTCTGGCTATCCACTCTATCTATGCCTCTCATTGTTTTATACATCTCTGTCAAGTAACCTCTCATCCTTCGCTGCAATGAGAAAAGCCCTAGTTGCTTCAACCTTTCTTCAAAAGACATGCCCTCCAGGCAACATCCTGGCAAATCTCCTCTGTACCTTTTCTAAAGCCTCCACGTCCTTCTAGTAATGAGGCAATCAGAACTGAACACAGTATTCCATGTGTGTTCTAACCAGGACTTTATAGAGCTGCAGTATAAGCTTGTGGCTCTTAAACTCATTCCCCCTGCTAATGAAAGCCAATGCACATAAGCATTCTTAACAATCCTATTAACTTGCTTGGCAAGTTTGAAGGATCTATGGGTGTGGACCCCAAAATTCTTCTGTTCCTCCACACTGCCAAGAGTCCTGCCTTTAACCCTGTAATCTGCATTCAATTTTAACTTTCCACAATGCATCACTTCACACTTTTCCTATTGAACTCCCATCTGCCACTTCTCAGCCCAGCTCTGCATCCTGTCAATGTCCCGTTGCAACCTACAACAGCCCTCTACACTATCGACAACTCCACCAAGCTTCATGTCAATTGCAAACTTACTAACACATGCTTCAACTTCCGCATCAAAGTCATTTATAAAAATCACAACGAGCAAAGGATCCAGAACAGATTCTTCTGGAACACCATTGGTCACCGAGCTTCAGATTAAAAACTTTCCATCTACTACTACCCTCTGCCAACCAATTCTGTATCTAGACAGCCAAGTTTCCCTGTATCCCATGCCTCCTTACTTTCTGAATGAGCTTACCATGGGGAACCTTAACAGACGCCTTGCTAAAATCCATATGCACTACATTCACTGCTCTACCTTCTTCAATGTGTTTTGTCACATCCTTTAAAAAATTGAATAAGGCTTGTGAGGCATGACCTGCCCCTTACAAAGCCATGGCAAAAGTGAGGACTGCAGATGCTGGAGATCAGAGTCTAAATTAGAGTGGTGCTGGAAAAGCACAGCAGGTCAGGCAGCATCCGAGGAGTAGGAAAATTGATATTTCGGGTAAAAGTCCTTCACCAGGAACCCTCCCAAAGCAATGCGGATTTTCTCTAATCAAGCTATGCTTTTCCAAATAATCATAAATACTGTCTCGCAGAATCCACTCCAATAATTTGCCCACCATGGATGTAAGACTGACTGGTCTGTAATACCCGGGGTTATCCCTATTCCCTTTCTTGAAAAAAGGAATAACATTTGCTACCCTCCAGTCATCGGTACTACTCCAGTTGACAGCAAGGATGCAAAGATCATCACCAAAGGTGCAGCATCTCTTCCCTTGCTTACTGTAGTAACCTTGGGTATATCCCGTCTGGCCCAGGGGACTTATCTATCCTCTTGTTTTTCAAAATTTCCAGTACATCGTCCTTCTTAACATCAACCTGTTCGAGCACATCTTCCTGGTTCATACTGTCCTCACAAATGACAAGTTCCCTCTTAGCAGTAAATACTGAAACAAAGTATTCATTAAGGATGTTCCCTACCTCCTACAACCCCAGGCACAACTTTCCTCCCCTATCCCTGATCAGCCCTACCCTTACTCTGGCCACCCTTTCATTCCTCACATAAGTGTACAACACCTTGGGGTTTTCCTTAATCGTGCTCACCAAGACTTTTTCATGCACCCTTCTAGCTCTCCTAAGCCCATTCTTCAGTACCTTCCTGGCTACCTTCTAACCCTCTAGAATTCTGAATGATCCTTGCTTTTTCATAAGGAAGCTTCCTTCTTCCTCTTAACTAGCTGTTCCATAGCTCTTGTCATCCAAGGTTCCTTCACCCTACCAGCCCTTCATTGCCTCATTGGGACAAACCTATCCAGCACTTACAGCAAGTGCTTCCTAAACAACCTCCATATTTCAGTCGTGCATTTCCCTGAGAATATCTGTTCCCAATTTATGTTTCACAGTTCCTGCCTAATTGCATTGCAATTCTCCTTCCCCCAATTAAACACTTTCCCATCCTGTCTGCTCCTATCCCTCTCCACGACTATAGTAAAGGTCAGGGAGCTGTGATTACTATTACCGAAATGCTCTCTCACTGAAAAATCTGACACCTGACCTGGTTCATTTGCCAAGAACCAAATTCAACATGACCTCTTCTCTAGTCAGCCTATCTACAGCCTATCAGGAATCCTTCCTGGACACACCTAACAATATTTGCTTCATCCAAATTATTTGCATTAAGGAGGTTCTAATCATTATTGGGGACGTTGAAGTCAGTCGCAACAACAATCCTGTTACTTCTGCACCTTTCTTAAAATCTGCTCCTCCGTGTCTCTGTTACTATTGGGGGGTTCTGTAGAAAACTCCCTATCTAGTAACTGCTCCTTTCCTGTTTCTGACATCCACTCATACTGACTCTGTAGACAAAACCGCCTCGATGACCTCCCTTTCTGCAGTTGTTATACTGTCCCTGATTAACAATGCCAATCCCCCATTTCTTTTACCTCCCTCCCTATTCCTTTTGAGACATCTAAACTCCAGAACATCCAACAACCATTCCTGCCCCTGTGATATCCAAGTCTCTGTAATGGCCACAACATCATAGCTACAAATGCTGATCCATGTTCTAAGTTCATTACCCTTTACTCCTGACATTTCGTGTGTTAAAATAGAGATACTTCAACACATCACACTGACTGCAATTTGCCCTATCAATTGTCTATCTTTCCTCCAGACTCTGTGCACGTTGTATTTGCCTGTTCACCAGCTATCCCCTCCTCTGATCTGTAGCTCTGGTTCCCGTTCCCCTGCCAAAGTAGTTTAAAGCCTCCTGAAGAGCTTGAGCGAATTTCCCGCCTAGGGGATTGATACCTCTCCAGTTCAGATGCAACCTGTCCTCCTTGCACAGGTCTCACCTTGGCCAGAAGGTATCCTCATGATCCACATATCTGAAGCCCTCCCTCCTACACCAGCTCTGTAGCTACGTGTTCAGCTACACTCTGTCTCTGTTCCTTGTCTCTCTAGCCCACGGCACTAGTAACAATCCTAGGATTACTACTCTGCTTTTCCTACCTCTTAGCTTTCAACCTATCTCTCTATTCAGGTTTCAGATCCTCATCCCTTTTCTAAACTATGTCAATGGTACCGATGTGCACCATGACCTCTGGCTGCTCACCCATCTGTTAAGAATCATGTAGACCCGATCCGAATCATCCCTGACCCTGCCAGCCAGGAGGCAACATACCATTCAGAAGTCTCGTTCACGACCATAGAATCTTCTATGTGCTCTTTTAACCATTGAATCTCCTCTCACTACCACTCTCCCATTATTCCCCCTTGCTTTTGAGACACAGAGCTGGGCTCAGTGACAAAGACCTAGCTGATGTGACTTTCCCCAGTGGGAACACCCCAATAGTATCCAAAACTGTATACTTGTTATTGGGGGAATGGCCATAGGGAATCACTGCATTGACTACTTATTCCTTTCCCTTTCCTGATGGCCACCCAGCTACCTTCCTCCTGTAACTTAGGTGTGACTACCTCCCTCTAACTCCTCTCTATCACTCCCTCAGCCATCGAATGATCTGAAGTTCATCTAACTCCAGCTTCAGTTCCCTAATGTGGCCTTTGAGGAGCTGGAGTTAAGTGCACATCTGGCAGGTGAAGTCAGCAGGAACATCAGTGGTGACCCTTACCTCCCACATCCTGCAAGAGGAGCATACAGCTGCCCTAGTTTCCATTTCCCCCCCCCCCCCCCCAACCCCTCTAAATTGCCAAAAGAGACTAAAAATCCTTACCAAACAGAATCTTTTTATTTTGGTTAGAGGAGGAGGATGGGTGGGAGATACTATGCATGTAGTATTCCATGTTTAGCTACTGCCCGAATATATTAGTTCAGCAGTTCCATCATCTGCTTCTGCTCCTATTCAGCCTTCGCTCTGTGAATTCACGAGGTAAGTATTTCATGTTCAAATTTATTTCTCCAGCTGCCCCTGGCTTGCGCTCTTTCGTCTCCACCTGCTGAAATGGAAGCTATTAATTCACGTGCTAAGTATTTTATGATAGTTTAGGTGTATTACTGTCCATTATCTTTCATGACTGGATGTAGCAGGACTGCAAAACTTCATGACGCCTTTTTTTTATTCAATGTTATAGAAATCGACAATATACGTGATACACTAACAGTTAGCAGTTAAAAAAACTACAAAGAAACAAGGTCCCAAAAGTGAATGCTTCAAGACCCCTATAACCAACAGGAAAAGCAAGCACACGGAACCAACAAAGTAAACTACATTGCAATCCTCCAAATAAAAATACTCCAGTCGATGCTTTTGTATGATGCATTCATTGGATATTGGTATTGTTGATGCCAATGATGGCATTGTCCATGAGAAGTAGTGATGAAATGTCTTTTAGAATAAAACTGACTGGCTTACAATGGTAGGAAAGAGGTAGGTATTGCTATGTGTTGAAAATCATAGACAGAACAAGCAAATAAGGTTAGCATATTTCCTTTGATAAAGAACATTAGTAAACTGTTTGGGTTTTGATGAGATAGAAGAGATAGTTACCCTGTCCTAACATAGCAAGTCAGACAGAGAAGAAATCTGATTGTTATCACTTTTTGAAAAGCCAAGCAAGTTGATATCAAAGTCAAAGCTAAATCATCAAGAAATTAATTATGAATTGGCTCTGGATAGGAGGTAGACTATTTCAATCATTGGTAACCAACAGCAATGACTAAACTGCAAAACACAGAATAAAGAATATGTAGACATACGAGCAACTTCTTAAAGTCATAGAGGAGATATCTAACTGTACGGTGGTTTTAAGTGACAATGACTAGAAGGCTACTGCAGCAGTTATACACTTGTCAACCTTCTGAGGCATCATAGAAAGTTGATGTAATTGTGAAAATCGGAGACGATGTAATTAGAATGTTTAAAATATAGAAACCGACCATTTGGTCCAAAAAGTCCACACCAACCCTCCAAAGAGTAACCTAGCCAGACCCATTCCCCTACCCTATTGCTCTACATTTTCCCTGTCTAATGCACCTAAGCAACATCTTCCTGAACACTATGGACAATTCATCAAACCTGCAAATCTTTAGAAACTAGAGCACCCCGACGCAGACCCACGGCGAATGTGCAAACTCCCAATAGTCAGTCGCTTGAATTGAATCAGGATCCCTGCTGCTGTGAGCCACCATGCCAACCCTAATTGATCACCTTTAATAAAGTGTTGAGTCCAAGAAGGCAAGGAGCAAACAGAGAACAACCTTTCAATATATGGGAGAGAAAAGGAGTATAACTGCAGTTGATGTGGACATAAAATTATGTGCAAATGCACATTGTGAAAGAACCTTTCATAACAGGAACACGAACAAACTTAATTGATTACTACACTTCATTTTAAAATGAAAAATAACTCCAGTAAACACAGAAGGTCAACTGTATAATTAAATAGTTTGTAGGAAAACTATACTAAACGGAGACTGAAGTTTAAACTCTTCAGGCTGAAAGAGCTTGGAAATGAATTGGGTACTGTTCAGGTAGAACATGAATTAGCAACTATTCAACAGTTCAATGCATGAAGAAATATACAGCTGGCTGCAAAGATCTTCAAAAATAATGGTTGAGAGTCAGGGAAAATTGAAGGATGCCAAAATAAATTATTTAGAATGGTGGAATTCATCACAGGAGTACAGTAATAGGGAAGAAGTAAGATGAGAAGAAACACAGGAAAAACAAGTCAAGATGGCAGCAGAGTAGGTCACTCCAACTGGAGTTCCTCTGCTCCTTCTGTTTATTTCCCATTTTCTTCTTTTTTTTCCTTCACTTTTCTTCCCTCCACCCCCCCGTTTTTGGTGTTTTCCCCCTCTTGGCACTCACGTCCCCCATGGTGGATTTCGGCCTGGTCTCTTGGTGGTTTGTGTTGGGTCCCAGTCTGGCCTCTCAGTGACTTATGGCAGGTACTGGTCTGGTCTCTCAGCAGCGTGGCGGGTCCCAGCCTAGTCTCTCAGTGGCATGGCAGCTCTCAGCTTGGTCTCTCGGTGGCTTGTGGTGGGACCTGGCTTTGTCTCTCGGTGGCTCCTAGAGAGTCCTAGCCTGGTCTCTCAGTGGCATGGTAGCTCTCATCATGGTGTCTCAGTGGCTCGTAGCAAATCCTGGCCTGGTCTCTCAGCTTGTGGTATGTGCCAGCCTGGTCCTTCAGTGGCTTGTGTCAGTTTTCAGCCTGGTCTCTCAGTGGCTCGTATTGGGTCCCAGCTTGGTCTGTCAGCAGCGTGGCAGGTCACAGGCTATTCTCTTGGCCATGTGGCAGCTCATGACAATTCTGGCTTGGCCTCTTGGTGGCTTGTGGTGGTTCCTGGGTTGCTTTCTCAGTAGCTTCTGACAGGCCTCGGCCTGGTCTCTCATCGGCTCATGGCTGGTCCTGGTCTGGTCTCTTGGCGGGTCATAGTAGTGTCTTGGCTCAGAGTGTAAGTGGATCCTGCCCAGGCATGTTTGCAAGGCACTGGGGGAGATTGGACAGGCGGCAGTTTCAGCAGCAGCAGCAAAGGTTTCTGGGGAAGTATGAACCAAGAACTGAGAAAAATGGTTAAAAACAAGGAGGATCAATTTTAATTGTGAAGGAAACAAGATCTGACAGAATGAATTGGAACTGGAGTAACAGCAGCATTGATAGGATTAAACAGAATAGTTATAGAAAATTTGTGGCCACACAATGAGGGAATGAAAAGACAAGTAAAAGAGTCGTTGACAGGCATAAGTCAACAATAGAGTGATAATCTAAGAGGCCATCAGAATACCATATTGTTCATAAAAGACTGTAGGAACTGAGAAAGATTCAGAATAAAATAAATGATATTTTTAGACAAATAATTGGGATAACTAGAATCAAGTTCCTTATAGCACTGATGAACATAATACAGAAGGTACTGAAAGACAGGAAGTGATTAAATCCCTTAGTTTATTCACGAACTTCTAAGAATATGATTCAACAGAACAAAAGAGAGGCTAAAATATGCTGCACCAGATGGCAATAGATTTCTTGCAATTCCCTGCCCTCGAAGATGTATCAATGGTATTATCACTGCTCTTAATAACAAAGAATTGAAGTCAACCTCGGTAAACAAGAGCTTTGGCATTGGCGTTATTAGAATTTTGCTGTGGACTTGATACAGACAATGCAGGAATTCCTAAATTATCTGATTAATAGTGATGACACATGGATATTGCTAGACATGGAATATTGGACTCAGAAAGGAACCACAGGAACCTATGGATGTGACCTGGTCGAAACAAACCGTTCTGGCCTGCGGATTTTTGCCGATTATGATTTCCCAGAAAATTGACTTGGAATTGTGGGAGTAGGAGAGAATGAACACAGTATTTAAAGGCAAAGGGCAATAGTGAGTGATGATTATAGCAGTCAGTTTGGGATGGGTACAACTGAATGTACTATCACAAAAACATGGTTTTGTGTATGCCCTGAAGTTGAAGCAAAAATGCTCTTGTTGCATTTGAGGTATAGATGATGAGGTTTTTACCCTAAACAAAACATATTGCTGCAACAAAAAAAGGAATTGTTGGAACAAACTCAGCGGGTCTGGTAGTATCTGTGGAGAGAAAGCAGAATTAGGGTCCAGTGACCCTTATTCAGAACTGATGGTAGCTCGGAAAAGATTGGTATTTATGCAGAAGATGGGGTGGGGGAAGGGCAGAGGAATAAACAATAGGTGGAGTTAGAGCCCAAAGAGAGAGAAAAATAGTTGGATAGATAAAGACCTGGGTAAAGGTCAACCTGGGAGAATGAATAGCTGCTAATGAGGTGTATTAGTAGCTGACAATAGGTTGTTTTGTTGTGTTGCTGTCTCATTGCTTATCTTGAAATCAATAATCTACAGGTCTAGAACCTTGCAAAAACTTCTGTGTAAATATGCCACAATAACAAAGGGATAGAGGAAAGTATTAAAATTCTAGGAGATCACAGTGTGGAACTACATCCACAAGTTAGATTATTACAGAAAGGATTGGTAACAGCATAAATGATAACACTAGTAATTCTAATTATTGGATTATACCATGCAAGGAAGTCAATAAGAAATACAGAAAATATAAGGAAGGAAAACAAGATAATAAGGACGCTGAAAAGAGGCAGAATTGATTAGAATTGCTACAGCGTGGAAACAGGCCATTTGGCCTAACAAGTCCACACTGAGCCTCCAAAGAGTAACCCACCCAGACTCATTCCCCTATTACTCTATATTTACCTCTAAATGTTGCAACTAACTTACACATCCCTGAACACAATGGGTTATTTAGCATGGCCAGTTCATCTAAGCTGCACGTCTTTTTGGACTGTGGGAGGAAGCCGAAGCACCTGGAGGAAACCCACGCAGACACTGGGAGAATGTGCAAACTCCATACAGTCACCGAAGGCTGAATTAAACCCGAGTGCCCAGTGCTGTGAGACAACACTGGTTAGTACTGCTGCCTCACAGTTCCATGGACCCAGGTTCAATTCCAGCCTTGGGCGACTGCCTGTGTGGAGTTTGCACATTCTCCCTGTGTATGTGTGGGTTCCTACCACGTGCTCCAGTGGTGCTGGAAAAGCACAGAAGATGAGGCAGCATCTGAGGAGCAGGAAAATCGACATTTGCCCGATGCTGCATAACCTGCTGAGCTTTTCCAGCACCACTCAAATCTAGACTCTTATCTCCAGCATCTGCAGTCCTCACTTTTGCCAGGTTGGTAAATGGCCAAGCTAAATTACCCATAGTGTGCAGGAATGTGTAGGTTAGGTGCATTGCCAAGGGAATGCAAGGTTGCAGGGACAGAGTAAGGGATGGGTCTGGGTGGGATGCTCTTCGGAGGGCTGGTGTGGACTTGTTGGGTCGCATGGCCTGTTTCCACACTATGGGAATTCTATAAAAACAAAATTGTTAAATAAATAAATAAGAGATATAACACATTTCATGAAGGAAGCCAAAAAACAAAGTAGCATTTGAAAAGTAAGGTTTGTTGATTTATAAGTGATAGTTACCCTGGCAACAGCAACCAACACTCTGAGGTAGTGAGAAAGAAAAATTTACTTGGCAACTACCAATGTGTTCAATGTTTAATCATGGTAATGAGACTTGCGGTTTTAGCAAAAAAGTATAATCAAAACAGTAACAAAACAAAGGGATTTGGGCAAGTTCAAGATAATCAGAGACATTATAGTTTTGTAAAAGTGAGATCATGTTTAGTTAATTTATCGGAGATCTTTAAAGAAGTCTCAACTGGAGTGCATAGAGGGAAACCATTTTGACATTTGGAAGGGGCCCAACAAAAGGTTAAGACATATGATAAGAACCCACAGTTTTGGAGATAGTCAATTGGTATGGATAGGAAATTGGTGCATGGGAAAGAAACAGCAAGAGGGGATAAGGGATTCTTTTTAAAGTTGGCAATGCAATAAACAATAGACAATAGATGCAGGAGTAGGCCATTCTGCCCTTCGAGCCTGCACCACCATTCAATATGATCATGGCTGATCATCCTTAATCAGTATCCTGTTCCTGCCTTATTTCCATAACCCTTGATTCCACAATCCTTGAAAGCTCGACCCAACTCTTTTTTAAATGAATCCAGAGACTGGGCCTCCACTGCCCTCTGGGGCAGAGCATTCCACACAGTCACCACTCTCTGGGTGAAGACGTTTCTCCTCATCTCTGTCCTAAATGGTCTACCCCGTATTTTTAAGCTGTGTCCTTTGGTTTGGCACACCCATCAGCGGAAACATGTTTCCTACCTCCAGAGTGTCCAATCCTTTCATAATCTTATATGTCTCAATCAGATCCCCTCTGTCTTCTAAACTCAAGGGTATACAAGCCCAGTCGCTCCAGTCTTTCAGTGTAAGGTAATCCCGCCATTCCAGGAATTGACCTCGTGAATCTACGCTGCACTCCCTCAATAGCCAGAATGTCTTTCCTCAAATTTGGAGACCAGAACTGCACACAGTACTCCGGGTGTGGTCTCACCAGGGCCCTGTACAGTTGCAGAAGAACCTCTTTGCTTCTATATTCAATCCCTCTTGTTATGAAGGCCAGCATGTTATTAGCCTTCTTCACTACCTGCTGTACCTGCATGCTTACCTTCATTGACTGGTGTACAAGAACACTCAGATCTCTCTGTACTGCCCCGTTACCTAAATTGATTCCATTTAGATAGTAATCTGCCTTCCTGTTCTTGCCACCAAAGTGGATAACCATACATTTATCCACATTAAACTGCATCTGCCATGCATCTGACCACTCACCTAACTGGTCCAGGTCACCCTGTAATCTCCTAACATCCTCATCACATTTCACCCTGCCACCCAGCTTAGTATCATCAGCAAATTTGCTAATGTTATTACTAATACCATCTTCTATATCATTAACATATATTGTAAAAAGCTGCGGTCCCAGTACTGATCCCTGTGGTATCCCGAAATTCCAAAATGGAGCTGTTTATCACTACTCTTTGTTTCCTATCAGCCAGCCAACTTTCAATCCAAGTTAGTACTTTGCCCCCAATACCATGCGCCCTAATTTTGCTCACTAATCTCCTATGTGGGACTTTATCAAAAGCTTTCTGAAAGTCCAGGTACACTACATCTACTGGATCTCCCTCCTCCATCTTCGGAGTTAAATCCTCAAAAAATTCCAGAAGATTAGTCAAGCATGATTTCCCCTTCATAAATCCATGCTGACTTGACCTATCCTGTTACTACTATCCAGATGTGTCGTAATTTCATCCTTTATAATAGACTCCAGCATCTTTCCCACCACTGAGGTCAGACTAACTGGTCTATAATTTCCTGCTTTCTCTCTCCCACCTTTCTTAAAAAGTGGTACAACATTAGCCACCCTCCAATCCACAGGAACTGATCCCGAATCTATCGAACTCTGAAAAATAATCATCAACGCAGCCACAATTTCTCGAGCCACCTCCTTCAGTACCCTGAGATGTAGACCATCAGGCCCCGGGGACTTATCAATCTTCAGACCTAACAGTCTCTCCAACACCAATTCCTGGCAAATCTAAATTCCCTTAAGTTCAGGTCCTTCAGCCACGTTACCTCATGGAGCTTGCTTGTGTCTTCTCCAGTGAACACAGATCTGAAGTACCAATTCAATTCTTCTACCAATTCTTTGTTCCCCGAAATATATTCCCCGTTTCTGTCTTCAAGGGCCCAATTTTAGTCTTAACCATTTTTTTGCCTTTCACATACAAACGAAAACTTTTACTATCCTCCTTTATATTATTGGCTAGTTTACCTTCGTGCCTCATTTTTTCTCTGTGTATTTCCTTCTTAGTAATCCTCTGTTGTTCTTTAAAAGCTTCCCAGTCCTCCGTTTTCCCACTTATCTTTGCTATGTTATACTTTTTTACTTTTAACTTTATATGTTTCTTAACTTCCCTCATCAGCCAGGGCCACCCATGCCTCCTCCTAGGATCTTTCTTCCTTTTTGGAATGAACTGATCCTGCAACTTCTGCATTATACACAGAAACATCTGCCATTGTTCCTCCACTGTCATCCCTGCTAAGGTATTGCACCATTGAACTCTGGCCAGCTCCTCCCTCATAGCTTCACCAGTTCCCTTTATTCAACAGAAATATTGTCACTTCCGATTGTACCCTCTCCCTCTCAAATTGCAGATTGAAGCTGATTGAATAATGGTCACTATTTCCCAATATCTCCTTCACTTCGAGGTCCCTGACCAATTCTGGTTCATTGCACAATACCAGATTCAGAATTGCCTTCTCCCTGGTCGGTTCCAGCACCAGCTGTTCTAAGAATCCATCTCTGAGGCACTCCACTAAGTCTCTTTCTTGAAGTTCAATACCATCCTGATTCTCCCAGTCTACCCACATGTTGAAATTCCCCATAACAACTGTAGTAACATCTTTGCGACAGGCCAATTCAGCTCCTGATTTAACTTACATCCGACTCCCAGACTACTGTTTGGGGGCCTGAGGGGGACTCCGAAGAGGGTCTTTTTACCCTTAGTATTTCTCAGCTCTATCGACACTGACTCTACATCCCCTGATTCTCGGTCACCCCGCGCAAGGGACTGAATATCATCCTTACCAACATGGCCACCCCACCCCCTCTGCCTGTCAGTCTGTCCTTACGATAGCACGTGTAGCCTTGAATATTCATTTCCCAGGCCTTGTCCACTTGAAGCCACGTCTCAGTTATCCTCACAATATTGTATCTGCCAATTTCCAAAAGAGCCTCAAGCTCATCCATTTTATTTCTAATGCTTCATGCATTCATGTATAGTATTTTAAATTTGTTACTGCCCTCATCCTTCCCATCAACTCCTATTTCACTCAACCTTACAGCATGATCCCTTTCTGAGTTTTCTGCCTCATTGATACAGTTGTCTTTCTTGACTTCCCTTGTTCTAACTTTCCCTCCAATTTCCTTCTTAAACATCCAGTTTGTCCCCTCTCCCTCACCCCGCTACTTAGTTTAAACATAGCTGTGTTGCAGTAGCAAACCTGCCTGCCAGAATGCTGATCCCTAATCTATTAAGATGCAAACCGTCTCTCTTGTAGAATTTATGCTTCCCACAAAACATACTCCAGTGATCCAAGAAGTTTAAATCCTTGCTTCCTGCACCAGTTCCCCAGCCACACGTTCAAGTCCATTATCTCCCTGTTTCTGGCCTCACCAGCCCGAGGAACTGGAAGCAAACCAGAGATAACCACCTTGGATGTCCTGCTTTTCAGCCTTCTTCCTAGTTCTCCGAAGTCCTGCTGTAGTGTGTTCCTCCTCTTCTTCCCGACATAATTTGTGCCGACATGTACCACCACTTCTGGCTCTTCACCTTCGTCCTTGAGGATTTCCTGCACTCTGTCTGTGATGTCTTTAACCCTGGCACCAGGAAGGCAACACACCATCCTTAAGTCCCATCTGCTGCCACAAAAACCCCGGTCAGTTCCTCTCACTATGGAGTCTCCTATTACCACGGCTCTGTGTGATGTCCGACTCTTCTGCTCTGTCTCCACACCAACTTTTGATTGACAGACCTGGCTGCCTCTCGGACTGGCAGTGTCATCTGTTCTCTACTGTTTCCAAAAGATTCAACTTGTTCCTGACAGGCACTGCCCCCAGGGTCTCTTGCACATGTCTCCTCTCTACCTTCCTCATCGTCTGCTCTCTTCTGGTACGTCTGGTGTAATAACCTCGCTGAAGGTCTTGTCCAGAAAGATCTCGTTCTCTTGGATGAGCCCAAGGTCCTCGAGTTCTTTCATCAGTGCTGCAATATGCTCTGTCAGTAGCTGAATGTGCACACAGTTTCCACACTTAGAAGAGCCAGACACAACAGAGTCGTTGATTTCCCACATCAAGCACGTAGCACACTGAACCAGCTGAGCAGTCATGTCTTCACCCTCTTCAACTGTGGCGTAATCACTTCACTCAACCTCCTTGTCAAAGACTCCTGAGCTAAAGCCTCACTCTTCAATCCACAGGAACTTCCTTGGAAGACAATGGACCTCCATATGGATCAATGCTTGGACTGCAACTGTTTAAAATACATACTAATGCCTTGGAGGGACAATGTCTGTGTACTACAGCCAAATTTGCAGATGACAATCAAATAAGGGGCAAGGCAGTTTGTGAGAGGGATACAAACAGGATGTACGTTTGCTCGCTGAACTGGAATGTTCGTTTTCAGATATTTCAACACCACACTAGGTAACATCTTCAGTGAGCCTCTGAATGAAGCATTGTGGTGTAGCCCATTATCTATTTTTATGTTTGAGTTTTCGAGGGTCAGTGATGTCATTTCCTGTGATGACATCATTTCAGTGGTGATGTCATTTCCTGTTCTTTTTCTCAGGGGGTGGTAAATGGGATCCAAGTCAATGTGTTTGTGATAGAGTTCCGGTTGGAATGCCATGCTTCTAGGATACATGAACACCAACTATCCACAAAATGACATGACCCACTCTCACTAGTATCCTTACATCCGGATGAGGAAGAACATCACTTTGACTGGGACAACACATCCATCCTAGGACAAGCCAAACAGAGACATGCACGAGAATTCATAGAAGCATGGCATTCCAACTGGAACTCTATCAATAATTGCATCGACTTGGATCCCTGAGAAAAAAGAACAGGAAATGACATCACCAAAGGAACTAGTGTCACCACAGGAAATGACATCACCAACCCTAGGAAATTCAAACATATAAATAGAAAGTGGGCTACTCTACAAGTGCTTCATTTGGAGACTCAATGAAGATGCTACCTAGTATCGTGACAAAATATCTGAAAACAGACCTCCAGCTCAGTGAGAAAACCTACATCCAGAACCTCAATCTGAGTTACAAATCTCCTCAAAACTCGCTAGGGATACAAACAGTTCATAGACAGACATTGATAGGTTAAGTGGCCAAAACATTAGCAAAATGGTGTATGATGTGGGGAAATGAAGTTTATGTGTGAAGTTGTTCATTTGAAAAGGAAAATAAAAGTATCGAGTATTATTTAAATGGAAAAAAACTGCAAAATATTACAATCCAAAGGGACTTAGGGATGATTGTGCACGAGACACAGAAAGCTAGCATACAGATGCAGCAGGTAATAAGGAAGGCGAATGGAACATTACCTTTATTTCAAGGGTTGGAATATAAGAGTAGCAAAGTCTGTCTACAACAGTACAAGATGCTGACAAAATCACATCTGGAGTACGAAGAGCAGTTCTGGACCCTTATTTAAGGAAATATATAATTTTATTGGTGGCAGTTCAGAAAAGATTCACTAGAATGGTCCCTGGTATAGAAGAATAGCTTAATGAGCAAAGGCTAGGCAATTTGGGACTTTACTCACTGCAGTTAAGAAGAATAAGAGGTGATCTCATTGCAACATACAGGATTCTTAAGGGTCTTGACAGGGTAGTGCTGAGAGGATGTTTCCCCTCATGGAACAGTTAGGATCAGAGGGCATAATCTCAAAATAAAAGGGAGCCAGTTTAAGACTGAGATGAAAAGGAATTTCTTCTCCCTGGAGAATGGTGAGTCTTTGGAACTCCTCGCTATAGAGAGTTTGTGTATATTTAAGGCACCCGAGCTACAAATCTTCTCACAAACTTTGAAGAGTTTGTGTATATTTAAGGCAAATATTCTTGATTAGTATGTGAATTAAGAATTATGGGGATGCCAGATCATCCATGATCCTATAGAATGGCTGAGCAGGCCCGGGGTGGGGGTGTGCTGAATGCCTACTTCTGTCCCAATTTTGAACTTGTGCTGGAGATAAAAGGAGCCACTGAATGCATAATGCTTAGATTTCCAGAAGGCATTTGATAAGCTGTCACATCAAAATGTTTGTGTGGAAAATAAAAGATCAGTGTAGAGAATAACATGTTGGCATGGATAGGAGGTTGGCTGGCTAATAGAAAGCATAAAGGAGGAATAAGTGGATTTTTTCAGGCTGGTAGGATATCATGAGTGGTAATCCACAGAGTCCTCAACTCTTTACAAGTTATTTAGATGATTTGGATAAAGGGGACTAAAGGTGTCTAAATTTGCTGAGACAAATAAAGCAAGGAAAATGAGTTATGAAGTGGACATAAAAAACCTGCAAAGTGTAATAGATACATTAAATAAGTGGGCAAAAGAATTGGCCAATGGAACACAATGGGAAATACCCATTTTGGCAGAAAAAATAAAAAGAGAAGCACATTTATCTAAATGGCACAAAGTTGCAGAGTTCTAAGATGCTGAGAGATCTGAATCTCTGAATTCACTGAATTCAGGTTGCAGGTCCAGTAAATAATCAGGAAAGCTAATAGGATTTTTTTTGTGTGAGGGGAAATTAAATGCAAGAGCAGGGAGGTTATGCTTCATTTATAGAGAGACTGCTTATCGAGTACTAGTACAGTACTAGTGACCGTACTTAGAGAAGAGTGTTCTCTTCTAAGACCTGGAATGAGCAGATTGCCCTCTGAAGAAAGGCTAGATCTGTATCCCATGGAATTTAGAAGAGCAGGAGGTGACTTAGTTGACCAGGTGAATGTCAACAGGATGTTTCCTCTTGAACCTAGAATTCGGGATCATACTTGAAAATAATGGATCGTTTAAGATAGAGATAAGGAAACATTTTTGCTCTCAAAGAGCTATGAGTCTTTGGCATTCCTTTCCTCAAAAAGGCAGCTGATGGAGAATCTTTAAATATTTTTAATGACGGGATAAATAAATTCTTGATTACCAAGGAGATGATCAATTATGTGGGTTATGTACAAATTTAGAGGTAAGCTTAAAATCAGATCAGCCATGGTCTTACTGAATGGCAGTGCAGACTTGAAGGGCCAAGTCCAGTTGATTGGTTTCAGAGATACAGTGTTTATCTTATGACAGAGCTTAGGTGTTAGGTGAATCCACCTGGTGAAGGAGCGGTGCTCTGGAAGCTAGTGCTTCCAATTAAACCTATAATATACCCTGGTGTGTGTGATTTTTAACTTTGTGTACCCCAATCCAACACCGGCATCTCCAGATCAGGGAGAAGGTAGGGCCGATCAGGGATAGCATAGGGAACTTGGTGCGTGGAGTCTGAGCAGATAGGGGAAGCCCTAAATGAGTTTTTTGCTTTGGTTTTCACTAAGGAAAAGGACATTGTTGTGAATGAGAAGCTAGGATACAGGCTTGAACAGATCAGGTTTGACGAAGTTGATATGCTGGTAATTTGGCAAGCTTTAGGATTGATAAGTCTCCAAGGCCAGATCAGATTTATCCTAGGTTGCTCTGGGAAGCGAGAAAGGAGGTTGCTAAGCCACTGGCAAAGATCTTTGCTTCCTCACTCTCTACGGGAGTCGTATGGGAGGATTAGAAGGAGGCAAACATTGTTCCTCTTTTCAAGAAGGGTAATAGGGAAATTCCTGGCAATTACAGACCAATCAGTCTCACGTCTGTGGTCAGCAAGGCTTTGGAAATAATTCTGAGGGTTAGTATTTATGACTATTTGGAAAAGCATAGCGTGATTAAATGCAGTCAGCATGGCTTTGTGAGGGGCAGGTAATGCCTCACTAATTTTATTGAGTTCTTTGAGGAGGTGACAAGACAGGTTGATGAAGGTCGAGCAGGTGGATCTGGTGTATATGGACTTAAGCAAAGCATTTGATAGGGTTCCCGATGGTAGGCTCATTCATAAAGTCAGGATTTGGCTAACTAAATTCAGAATTGGTTGGTTGACAGAGGCAGAGAGTGGTTGTAGATAGAAAGTATTCTGCCTGGAGGTCAGTGTTGAGTGGTGTCCCGCATAGCTCTGTTCTTGGGCCTCTGCTCTTAGTAGTTTTTATAAATGACTAGGATGAGGAGGTTGAGGGGTGAGTTAGTAAATTTGCCGAAGACACAAAGGTTGGAGGTGCTGTTGATAGTATTGAGAGCTACTGCATGCTGCAGCATGACATAGACAGGATACAGAGCTGGGCTGAGAAATGGCAGATATGGAGTTTAATCTGGAAGTGATGCAAAGTGATGCATTTTGGAAGGTCAGACTTGAATATAGGATTAAGGACAGGATTCTTGGCAGTGTGGAGGAACAAAGGTACCTTGGTGTTTAAGTACATAGATCCTTCAAAGTTGCCACCCAAGTGAATAGTGTTGTTAAGAAAGCATGTGTTGTTTTGGCTTTCATTAACAGGGGGATTGAGTTTAAGAGCCACGAGATTTTGCTACAGCTCTACAAGTCCCTGGTGAGACCAGACGGGGAATATTGTGTCAAGTCTGGTCGTCCTATTATAGGAAAGATGTGGGCACTTTGGAGAAGATCCAAAGAAGGTTTACTAGGATGCTGCCAGGACTGGAGGGCTTTCCTTATGAAAAGAAGTTTCTCTGTGGAGAAAAGGAGGAAGAGAGGTGACCTGATCAAGGTATACGAGGTAATGAGAGGCATGGATAGAGTTAATAGCCAGAGACTTTTCCCCAGGGCAGGATTGACTGGCATTAGTGGTCATAGTTTTAAGATATTAAGAGAAAAGTATAGAAGGGATGTCTGAAGTAGGTTCTTTACGCAGAGAGTTGTAAATGCATAGAATGCATTGCCATTAGTGGTATTGGAAGCAGAGTCATTAGGGACATTGAAGCGACTGCTGGACATGCACATGGACAGCAGTGAATTGAGGTGTGTGTAGGTTAGGTTATTTTATTTTACATTAGGATTAATCCTTGGTGCAAGATTGTGGGCCGAAGGGCCTGTTCTGTGCTGTACTTTTCTATGTTCTATGTTCTAATTGAGAGGCATATAATGCTAAAGGGGATTGACAAAGTAGATGTAGAGAAAATGTTTCCTCATGTCAGGCAATCTAGAAAGAGAAGTCATAAGGATAAGGGGTAGCATATTTAAAACAGAGTTGAGGAGGAATTGCTTCTCTCAAAAGGTCATGAATCTGTGGATTTCACAACCCCAGAGTGCAATGGATGTCAGGACAATGAGTAAGGAATATATAGACAGATTTTTACTTATTAATGGATTGAAGGGTTATGGGGAGCGTGCAGGAAAGTGGAGTTAAGGTTAAGATTAGATCAGCCATGATCATATCAAATGGTGGAGCACGTCCATGGGGATATTTTGGTACTCCTGATCCTAGTTCTTATATAAGGAATCTACTCTTGTTCCTTGTTTGTATGTTCGTATGACTTAGACTTATGTGATCTCCTGACAACTTGCTGATCACTAATGAACATTGATGGTAGGAGAATGCAAATTTGTTTGTTATGTAGAAGAGCAAGTTTTACTGAGAATTAAACACGTAATTACCATATAAGACATTTCCAGTTACAGTTTGATGAGAGTCATTTTCTTTTGTTCAACAGATAATGGTAATGCATTCTTACATTCAAATGTGTTTTATCCTTTAACAATACTTCAACTATATATTACTTTCATTGTTGTAGGAAGAAATAAAATGAGCCCTCAGCATTAACTATTTTTGGCACCACTTGTGTAGAAGGAAAATCTCCATCTATAATAATATGTTTTTTTATGACAATTTTATGGTCACCTTTGCTGATAAAAACTATTTAATCTTTTTGAATTCTGTGTTTCTTACTTGATTTGAACTCACATATTTGGATTAATAATCCAGATTATTTGTTTAACATACCCCACACGAATTGCTGTGAGACTGCTTAGCTCTGTCGACAATATGGTGATGTTGGTGTTTTACTTGCACGCAGTCCTATGTTAACTTTGCCAAGTTAGCATATCATTTTTCAGATACAATCAGTGATGCTCCTGGCATGCTTTATTACACTCTTCCACAAAACAAGGTTGATCCCCTGGTTTGATAGCCAGTAAATGGTGGGAAGATGTTACAGTTGTAATTAAATACAATTCTGTTGTTGTTGATGTCCCACAACCTTTCATGGGTGCTTTAGCCTGCTGGACTTGTAATGATCCTATCCCATTTAGCATAATGGCGGAGTCAGACAACATGTTTTGGAAAGTTCTCAGTGCAAGAATCATAAAATTATAGTTTAGCATAGCACATTAAAAAACCCCATTTGGCTTAACGAGTCTGCATCAGCTCTTTGTTTTGGTCCTTTATCTTTGATTTTTCTCCAGATTGTTGAAATTCTTTTCTCTTGCAAGTACTAATCAATATTGAACAAATATTGAAGAAAATAGCAAAGTAATCTGGTTGGAGAATTTCAATATTGATGACTAAGAGTGCTTTGATAGCAAAACTACAATACTTCAGTTGGGTGAGAGCTGAAGGACACAATTGCTGGCCAGGGCTTTCAGCAGATATGTGAAAAGCAGGAGAGGGAAAAGTCTACTTGACTTCATCTTCACTAATTTACTACAATTGCATCTGTCCATGACAATTAGCAGGAATAACAAACTTATAGGGTTGAAATTCTGCCAACTGGACTTTTTTTTAGAAGGGTGTTATATAAATGGAATGATCAAAAAGAATGAAAAGGAAAAGTTTACCTTTGCCACATAGTCATTGTATGATAAGTCATTGTTGTGGACCAGGCCAGATTCCCTCAAAATATTTTAAGAAGGCAGGCTAGATATTAACTTTTTCTTATGTTAAAGGCAAATGTAAAGTGCTGTGTTCCAGATGCAATTTGACTCGTCAAACTACTCAGCGTTAAGCAAAACACAACTTATTCAAACATGATAGTTAAAATACAACAAAAGAAAGAAGAACTTCAAATAAATTAACTCTATTTGAAACCTTAACAGAATAATAGATGCAGTAACTATTACTAGTTAACTGTTCCAGTGCAATAACATCCCATAAACACACTCCTTGGCAAAATGGCAAATTCAGAAATCAGATTTTCTGACGTGCAATGCCCACAGTAAGAAGAGAAACCCCACCTTCTTGCTGTAACCAAGAGAGGGGGAAAATATCTTCAACTTCTTCAAAGCTCCAGCAACTTCTGCTGAATCTAAAGCCAAAAAAAACCCCTAGAAACCCTGGCCTGTGAGAGCAGGCCACACTTATCCAGGCTGCTTCTATTATTCCAACTTTTAAAAAAAACCCAAGGCGTCACAAACTGTTTGTCTTACCACAAACCGCTCAATACCTCTCATTAAAACTCTTTCTTAAAAAAAACTGGGACAAAATACAGTTTTTAAAGCCATAGCATTGTCACATCATAGTTTATGACTTCGATAAGAGCCATTTCAGTACCGTCGCAATGCTGGAAACATAATTGAAGGGATTCAACTGTGGAGTTCTTGGAAAGCATGGAATAAATTTGAGAGGTGACACATGCTCATGTACTTTGGAGATGGAGGGGAGGCTAGACTAATATGTTAGCTTTCCAGGAATGATAGAGTCAATGATTGGTCTTTGAGAGTAGCTGTAATGATGGCAATTTTGAAGGAGGGAAAAACAATACCTGAAAGAGAACTGTTTAGAATATTGGTTAACGTTAGATGCAGGAGGGGAAGTTGATCAGCAGTGGGAATAGGATCAAGAGAGTAGGAGATGGGTCTTATAGACAACATAAGTTCAAAGAGGACATGATGGGATACAGAGAAACTACAGCAAAAGTTGTGAATTCCAGTCTGAAGCAGGGGATACTATTAAAGGAAATATGGCTAAGTAGGCACGCGGAAGTGAGAGATCTGTTTGAGGCAGGTGCTTGCTTTATCTGAATCTTAGGGCAAGAAACTTTATTTGCTGTAACTCATAATGACTCTGCAAATTTGTTCTATGGACTGCTGTAGCATACATTATTTGCCATAGCGAAAAGAAAACACATTATTTGCCAGGTTAATGGATTTTGTTTGCTTTAAAATAGCCAATTTGCTGTGGACCCCAACCTAAGTTTCATCCTGCCTCCAATTCATTGGCAGACACAGTGCAAATATCAGGGTGGTGGTGAGGGGGGGGGAGGTGGTCACTCCTTTTTCAGTACTTTGATCCATAGAGTGGATCAGTTTCAGTTAAGTTTTGGATTCCTATAGACATTCCAGTTCTAAAATTTGCCACCAAAAGAATTAAAAGCATTTCAAAAATATTGTTTTCCTTGAGAACTTCTGAGCAAAACATTTTCGCTATCATATGTAGCTTGATTTCTAAGTAATTTAGACTTTGATACTGATCACTTCGATTACAAAATATCTCAAACTTAGCTCATATATTATTTGTACATTTTATTTTTATCCGTGGGAGATTTTAAAGTTCTATTTTTATCTAACAGTGTTTTGAGTTGAGATTAAGGTTCCACAATAAATCTGGTGAGTCACATGCTATTTTGATTGTGTGTCCTTTCCAAGTAACTGAATGCAAAGACTGACTAAAATGGGAGAGCTTGTGGCAGTGAAATCTTCTTTAAGGATTTGTTTGGAAACTGCTGAAGGGATGGGGGAATTGGTAGATTGGTAGATGAAAATAAAGGATTTATGACTTCTTGTAAACACAACTTCAAAGCCTAATTATTGAAATAATGTATAATTTTTTAAAAAGAATTAATTCCTTAATAGTCTAGCTGCCACTATAACCTCAAGTGCTGCCATCTAGAATTTGCTAATTGTAAAAAAAAATTATTTTTATCATTTACAATACAGAGACATACTAAAGCATTTTCATTTTCAACATCAAGACAAAACATAGTTGTGCATTACCATCTGCCTGAAACTTGATCTCATTTATTAGGTTCCCATGGGACAATGATAAACAGGCTCACAATCATGTTTGCAATATCTCCACAAATGTCACTAGTTGAGTTATGGATATGCTTGTATATTATTTAGATACATAAGAGTATTTGAAAGATTCCTTAATAACTTATTAATATTCATCTTTTATGGCATCACCTAACTTAAATATAGCTTTGAAAATAACATTTTTGTTATGTAAAGTCACTGGATGACTATGATGAAAACGTTTGCTTGGTTTATTCTAGCTCTGGAGTAAACCTGTTTTCAAGGCTGATGGCTTTAAACTACTTAAACAACAATAGTCTGCACTTATCCAGCCAGCACCACAAAAAAAACTTACATATCCTAATGCAAACATAGATGTACGAATTTGGAGTGCTGTATTTGATCCAGCTGAGAGATTAGCTTTCTGCAGGAGCATTGTATAGAATGAGCACAGAGCACTGTTCCAAATTATGCATGATCAGTCTGCTTGTTTTTAATGTGTGTAGCTTTGAGAACTAAATAAAAACCTAAAGTTATTACTGCCATCTCAATCTCAATGAACAAAACTATTGAACATTCCAATGTTGATCTGATGCATCCTCAACCTTACAGATATGTTTTTCAAAATAAAAATCTCTACCATCAGACAGTAATTTCAAAATATTGTTTTAACTTGGGACTTCTTTTTACATGATAGAAGAATTATGTGGCATTAGCACAACAAATGATTGACTTAACCTATCAACTGTTTGGCATGTTTATGGTTAAAGAGGCCAGCCATATGTTAGGTCAGTACATTACAGCATCTCCATTTCAGAAGAAAGTAATAGGTATCCAATTACTTGGATCTCAAGGCTTATTAGGTAATTAATGTTACTATTCCCTGAGATAAATGAATATTTTTCAGTTTATGACTGGCAAGAAGATTAATTGTGTTGGCACCAAGCTCCCTTTCCATTTCAAGGGAAAATATCGCATGGATTCAGGAGGGAGATCAATTTTGTTTTAGATTGATGTGGAAAGCCATTGAAAACTATGTGTCAACTGCCTGTAAAGCTGTCATCATAAAATGAAATTAGGGTACTTTTCCACAGTGTACTTTGATAATTCAAATATTAATTCAGAAGAAGGACATGCTAGTTAATTAAGTAAAGTTAAAGGTGATTAACTATGTAACATCTAGTGGAAGGAAAATAAATTTCTATTTAACAAAAGAAGTAAAGTAATGCAATGATAAGTGGGGAGATCCATTAGGGTGAAATCTTGAAAGGGGCCTTAACTGAAGCTGGCTATGGTGAGAAATATGAGAATAGCGTGTGAAAATTCAGACAAGAGCTTTCTTGACGTTGTGAACAACCCATTGTATTTTTGAACAAAGTTCCAGACGTTGAGGCAAGGTTCTCGCTCGGCAGTGGCAAGATGCCTGTAAATGGGGATTATTGCTTGTTGTCAGCCTCACTGAATTTTACTTCATTAATATACAACTTTCTATTCTACCATCTGCCATGAAGAAACTAGACATCGTCAATTCCCAACATGAAATTCAGATTGAATACCTGCTTGCTTCTTCTGGCAATGTCTCAGGGCATGATCCAGGACACTAGCCACATGCAGCCCATTTATGAATGCTGGTCCTGGGGGAAATAAGGTGAGGAATGGTTTTGAGAGAAGAAAGTAAGAGAAATAGATGTCAGACTCTAAAGTTGTTAAATTCAGTATTGAGTCCAAGAAGCTGTAAAGTGTCTAAGTGGAAAATGAGGAATTAGGAATCAAGATGTTGTGTCTTTTGCACCGGGCCTCCAAACCTATCTGTTCCCCTTGCCTCTGTTGAGAGTATTAGAAAAAAAATCCAACCCCTTTCTGTTGAAAGAAAGGTTGAATCAAACTCACAATGTCAACTTAATTTCTCTCTCCACAGATGCTGCCAGACCTGCTGAAATTCTCCAGCATTTTCTGTGCTTGTTTCAGATTTCCAGCATCTGCAGAATTTTGCTTTTATTGAAGTGAGAAAGAACTTTTTTAAATCCAAGGATTTAAAGGAAAAATAACTAACCCGACACTCATTGCAAGCATCATTTATACAGTTGCTTGGTTGGTAACTGAACTCTAGTTTGCAGATGAACTGGAGCTGAGGAGATGTGTACAGATGGAGTCTTGATTGCTAACAAGAAGCTAATTGATTCGAGAACTGGCAACCAGTTATCAATGAGAATGGCCTTCTGCCTGCCAACAACTATATGATTGGCATTCAGGTATTTGAGCATCTTGGATTATGAACAAGATACAGCTGATCAGACCTATGCTGTCTACTTAGACAACTCCAACCCAGAATATTATGAATTAATTTGCCACATGTCTCATAATACTGAAGTGGTCAAATCAATACGAACACAAGCTGGTACCTATGCAAAACACTCCCAACTTTATTAGAAAACAAGTTACAATAACCTTTAATATTACACATATTCTCGAATTCTTTTCATCTCCTTAAGCTTACATTACTTCTCAAGTCTCTAGTAGATTTAAACAGTCACTTTCACTCTGATTCTTTTATCCTGTGATGCTACTTTCCTTTTTTCCTCTCTCTCCCTCTCTGTTTCGTTCTGAGTGGTCAGTTGGTCACTGCCTCTTGCCGTGTTGGTTTCCTCAGAAGGTCTCCAGAAGATTCAAGAGAGCAGTCCGCAGATGAACCCTGTTTTTATAGCATTTTGGATGATTTTCTAGAAATTTCTATAGTTCTTGCCAATCAGGGAGACACAATTAATAGGTTGAAACATTGTCAATCATTTGGATGGCTTGCTATTGTTTGTTTCTTTGTGTAGCCAGAGCCAATGTCTTTCTGTCTGGGCTCTTCTTTGTTTAGTGGATAAGTTGTTGGGGATATGACTGTCCAGGATAATTGTTAACATCATAAGCATCTGGTTGTTGGGTCTGATGTATGGAATTTACATTTTCAGAGTTTTACTTGGGCAATGTACCAAGCATCTGTTGCTGTTTGGCCAAGTTTGCAATCTATCTGTGCTTTAGCAGCAAGAGAGCTGCTACACCAGCATCAGTTAGGAACTGCATTTTTGTATTCTGCAGAAAAAGCCATATCAAGCCTGTGGCTTTTAATTAATAAACTAAAGACCTCCTTGTAAGGGGAAAAAAAGTTACTCTATGTCTCCTGCAAACCAATGAAAGAATCCGGAGAAGGATGACTGTTCTAAGCAGTATGAGAATTTGAAGGATCACTTCAAGAACCCCGTGAATAGGAAGCACTGAACTGCTTTCCTAATTTTCCTCCATTCACATATTTTTCCCTATGTGTATAAGTGAGTGTGTGTGTATATGTATGTAAGGGAAAAGTTTATGAGGAGATTAGAGTTCTAACTAGGAGAGTTAAATGATAACAATTCATAATTGTTTGCCCCTAGCTAGAGTCTAATTACTTGCAGTAAATTGTAGCTTTTGTTAAATACAGAAACCTGGTCCATGCTTTCTTTAAACATGGTTCTAGAAGATGAGTAAATTAGGGAATTTTGAGAACTTCAAAAGATCTTTAACTTCTACATGACTCTGGGAATAATTGTTTTCCAGTGTGATATCCCACTGAATAGTGACAATACAGTGAGAAATCTCATTAGGTGTCATGGAGAGAAACTTCCCATGAAACTTGTCAAAATTGACACTTATCCAAAATATCATAACGTTTTGCCCCTTGTGTTGTTTAGATTCCAAATTCACCAAGTTCTATTTTAGTCACATGGAACTTCCAGTTAGAATCTGGCACAAAACTTCTGAATATGTTATTGAAATGATTGGGTTTTGCTTTACTGATGTCTGGAGGAAGAGATATTTAAGCTGAATTCCAGAAATTACTGCTGGAAATTTGGTGAGATATTTCTTTTTCATTATTTTGTAGTGTTTCTAAGTTTAAGATAAATGAATTAATGCATTAAAATAAAGGCAGAAGAATTTCATGTATGTGTTCTGATATCATCTGTTACTTTTATAAGAGTGCTGGCTGTACAGTTTTGTACGAACCATTGTTTTTATTGTTATACAGGTAATAGTTTCTTTTAAGTTTCAGCATACAGTTCTGTTTCTGAATTAATTTATAAGTAGAATAGATGTTTGAAAATAAAATAATATAGATCAACATCAACTGTTGTTAGAAATGGAAGCGGTCTGAAATAAACTGAGAAGTTTGTCCCATGCCTGGAGAGTCCAGAACTCGAAGGACAAACTTTCTGAATAGAGGATCACTATTAAAGACTGAATAAGAAAGATTTTTCTCTTAATAATCTTTGATATTCTCTTGTCCTAAGGATCTGTGGATGCTCAGTCATTATATATATTAATGGTTAAGATGGATAGAGTTTTGAACTCTAGGTATTCAAGAGATATCTGAATCAAACGAAAAGTTGGAGTGGAGAAAAATGATCAGCCATGATCTTATTGAAAAGTGAAGCTGGCTTGTGCAGCTATATATGTGGTAGTCCTGCTCTTATGATCCTATGCACTTAAATTGTGCTTAGTTAGCTCTTGGGTTTTACACTCCAAAATTAATTTGTAACTCCACACTTGATTAGATTCAAATTTTGAAAATTTCAACCTTTATAGGTAAATGCAAGTCTTGTGAACTGGAAGTTATGTTTTTCAAAAATACTTCAGTTTTATTAGAGGGAGGAGAAAAGAGTTTGAATTTCAGATCTTCTGATTGCTGTCAACTGTTCTTAAGCTTAAAAAATATATTTGCCTTTTACTATCTTCGAAGAATAGGCTAGTATAAATCACATTGATACTTTCAGTTTGTGGAGGAAAATATTATCCCGAACATACATACTGAAGGAGGCAATGCAGCTATTTTATAATTAAATACCTCCAGATTTAGGACAGTTGTCACTTAATTTTTAAGATTTAATTGTTGTTGACTGGAATTGAATCATCGGTACAAAATGTTAAAGTAACATCTCGGACAAAGGTGGAAAATACCTTCTAGAATCACAGCACTTGGAAAATGAGTTTTGTTAAAATCTATGTGGGTGAAAGCAATAAAATCACTAATAATGGTTTTGATAGTGTTGTACATCTTTAAAAAGGAAAGGGAGTCAACAAAAAAAGACATTTTTCTTCCACATCAAGTGCAACTACAATTCTAAAACTAGGAAATTAGCAACATGTGAAGATGGGCTGTGCTTGCCCATAGTGATGAAAGCAAAAAGCAATGAGGCAAATCCTTCCATTTCATTTCAGGGGTATGATCAGTCCAAATTCACAAAAGTATAGCAAAACAGCGACTCTTAAAGAACAGGTGCATGACCTTGAAAAGAAAGTGTATGCTTACAGTCCACAGAAGTCTTTGTTATGAAAACAAATTACTCCATGATAAATGAAGGCATGGAATACCAAAGGAGGTCGGGCATGCAGTTGTGGAAAGCCTACTCTTCTGCCTAAGATGCAGTGGCAAGATTTCCAACTGTCAATCTACTCCAATATTCATCCTGTCTCCAGTGAAATGAATCAGGAGTGGGTCATTTAGCAGTCATAAACAAATGCACTGAGAGTGGCTGTGAAAGCCATCACCACTATTAATATGTCTAACCTCAGGCTTTTTCCAAACTACTGGAGTTGTGAACAACAGCTTCCAATCCGCAATGCACAACTCTATCCAGCTGGACACTTTGGTTCTTTACTAGAGGGAACAAATAACATCTTGCACACTGACAGAAAGACTAAGTGTGCTCTGGAGTTTGCAGCAGTAAGTGGCTTTCCTCATTCCCTCAGCAAAATGGACTGAATTGAGGTTGCATATTATAACTAGGTGAGAAGCAATGAATCAGCTTTCATCTTTTCAGCCACCCCAGTTTATTTATAATGCATGCTATTCATTTCTCCTAGGAAAATGTAATTAAATGTTTTCACTGTAAGCAATAAGAATCCAATTTTCTTGAGTGAAAGGAAAAGCAATTTGTTACCTCAAGCAAAATAATAAGACACAATGTCAAGCATACAACTGCTATGCAGTCTCTTACATGTGCAAATTTAAAAAGGGATAGTATCCAATAGAAGGGAAGGTAAAATAATATAGTTTAGAGCAATTTTGCTGATGTTGAGACCAAAGGTTTTCATCTGAGACAATGATTACATAGTTGATTTTTGAACCATCAGAAGTGGCAAGTATTGCAGCTGTTATTACCTTTCAGTTCTCAGTTAGTGTTGTCTTCAGGTTCTTCTTCTTGAGAGAGGGAAAGAGAGACATCTCAGTCTATGTTTCATATCCTTAGTTCCATCTCCTCCCCTCTGCCAACAGAAGCCCCTTGAAATAGCAGGCTATTTGTAAATTTCACATCGGCAGAAGTTATGTGTTTCAGGCTTTAAAATTGTAGAAATGTAACATTTTGTGAAGATGTGAAGATTGCTTGAATGATGTAAATCAAATAGGAAGTGAGAGCCCTTTTATGTCTCCCATGGGGGGCCTAGCTGACTAGTCTGTTCCCTTATGTAAAATGTTAATTTCAGCTCAGACTATCTTTTATCTAATTCACGTCAGTTTCATGAAATATGACCAACCCATGTGGATCAGATGATATGATCATTTGAAGTCAGTGTTTTGGTCCTTTTTAGTTCATGGAAGTCCCAGGCATTAAGGTGACCGATGGGATTCAAAGATAAATAATACGTATTTTATATCATCATGACATCTTCCCTCTAAGTACATTGGAACACAAATGATAATTGACCCTTTTGAATATGGTGAGTGTTCCATAACAAGATTCAAATGAAATATGAATAAAAAAATGGGACAGTCCAAGATGGAAGACAGGAAAGAAAATGTGGCTGTAACAGCTGCTCCTTTCTTGAGGTATTTGAGGTGTTGGAGCTGATTTCCTTGAATTCCAGGAGCAGTAATTACTGTTTTTAAAGCTGTTACATTGTTTTCGAACTTTGGGGAAAAAAGAGCAAAATAAGGGCACTTGAAAAAGGAGGAAGAGAGATGAAGGCAGGGACCACATGTCAGTGAATTAAAGAGAAAAAAAACTACACTGCTGTCTGACACAGTAGTGAATCCGCACAGCTACTGCCTTTGCTGTTTGAGTTCAAGTATCTCTGAACACCGGAGTGCATCTAAGAAAAATTAACAAACAGCGAAATTCACAGCAGACCTTGGAGGAACCTGTGTGGGAGAGCTGACAGCCCGGGAGCAGATAAGTGCATAGTTTTTAAGTGTAAACTTGTTGTTCCATTTCTTTGTAAATCTACAAGAGTAATTTTTTTTAATTATATGTTTTATTGAGATGGCTCTTGATTAAATGTTAAAAATATAAAATATAGGTGCTAAGTTAGTCTGGAGCAGTGTTTTTTAAAGCAATAAAACTGCTATTTTCTGGGTCTGCAGATTGTTAAGGTGCAAAAATGGCCTTTAGTAGGGTGATGTGCTCATCCTGTCGGATGTGGGGGATTATGGAAAGTTTCCATACTACTGATGATTATGTCTGTGGTAAATGTGTTTGGTTGCGAATCCTAACAGACCACATGGATCGATTGGAATGGCAATTAGAGGCATGAGGAATTCACGGGAGCTAGTTTGTGTGATGAATGGCAGTTATGGGAAGGGAGAAAAAGATACAGACAGGTGGATGGCTGACCTCTAGAAAAGGTAGGAAAAGGAGGCAGATAGTCACAGGAGATTCCTGCCCTATCCCGTTCTCAAACAAGTATGCTGTTTTGGAAAATGTAGGGTGTGATGGGCTCTCAAGGAATGTACCATGAACAGCCAAGTTTCTGGTAACTAGACTGGCAATAATGCAATGAGGGTTACATCAGGTTCCAAACGATTGATTATAATAGGGGTCTCTCTAGTCAGAGGCACAGACAGACGTTTCTGTGACCGACAGCGAGAAATCAGAATGGTGTGTTTCCTCTCTGGTGCTAAGATCAAGGATGTCTTTGAGAGAGTGCAGAGTATTCTCAAAGGGGAGAGGGACCATTGTACACATTGGAACTAACAACATAGAAAAGGAACAGGATGAAATTCTGAAGGAAAGTATAGGAAATTATGCAGGAATTTAAAAAGAATGTCCTCATGGGAGGTAATATGTGGATTAATCCTGGTGCTACAAGCTTGTGAGGGTAGGAATAGGAGGATAGAGCAGATGAATGTGTGGCTGAGGAGCTGGTTCAGGGGAGAAGGGTCCACATTTTTGGATCATTGGAATCTCATCTGGGGTGACCTGTCTAAAAAGGATGGATTGCATCTGAATTGGAAGGGGATGAATATAATGGTAGGGAGATTTGCTACAGCTGTTTGGGAGAATTTAAACTGGTAAGGTGGAGGAGAGGGGGAAAGACCCAGGGAGATAGTGAGAAAAAAGACCAGTCTGAGACTGGTACAGGTGGGAGAAGGAGCAAGTCAAACAGTCAGGGCAGGGCAGGTAGGAACAAAGGTAAAAACAATGACTGCAGATGCTGGAAACCAGATTCTGGATTAGTGGTGCTGGAAAAGCACAGCAGTTCAGGCAGCATCCGAGGAGCAGTAAAGTCGACGTTTCGGTCAACAGCCCTTCATCAGGAATAGAGGCAGAGTGCCTGAAGGGTGGAGAGATAAATGAGAAGAGGGTGGGGGTGGGGAGAAAGTAGCATAGAGTACAATAGATGAGTGGGGGAGGGGATGAAGGTGATAGGTCAGGGAGGAGGGTGGAGTGGATAGGTGGAAAAGAAGATAGGCAGGTAGGACAAGTCATGGGGACAGTGCTGAGCTGGAAGTTTGGGACTGGGGTGAGGTGGGGGAAGGGGAAATGAGGAAACTGTTGAAGTCCACATTGATGCCCTGACGTTGAAGTGTTCTGAGGCGGAAGATGAGGCGTTCTTCCTCCAGGCGTTGGGTGGTGACGGAGCGGTGGTGATGGAGCGGTGGTGAAGGAGGCCAGGACCTCCATATCATCGGCAGAGTGGGGGGTGGGGGGAGTTGAAATGTTGGGCCACGGGGTGGTGTGGTTGATTGGTGCGGGTATCCCAGAGATGTTCCCTAAAGCATTCTGCTAAGAGGCGTCCAGTCTCCCAAATGTAGAGGAGACCGCATTGGGAGCAATGGATACAATAAATGATATTGGTGGATGTGCAGGTACATTTGATGGACGTGGAAGACTCCTTTAGGGCCTTGGATGGAGGTGAGGGAGGAGGTGTGGGCGTAGGTTTTGCAATTCCTGCAGTGGCAGGGGAAGGTGCCAGGACAGGAGGGTGGGTTGTAGGGTAGCGTGGACCTGACCAGGTAGTTACAGAGAGAACGGTCTTTGCGGAAGGCAGAAAGGGGTGGGGAGGGAAATATATCCCTGGTGGTGTGGTCCGTTTGGAGGTGGTGGAAATGTCGGCAGATGATTTGGTTTATGCGAAGGTTGGTAGGGTGGAAGGTGCTGAAAATGTGTTGCTGGAAAAGCGCAGCAGGTCAGGCAGCATCCAAGGAACAGGAAATTCGACATTTCGGGCATAAGCCCTTCATCAGGTGTTCTGTTCTTGTTACGGTTGGAGGGGTGGGGTCTGAGGGCAGAGGTGTGGGATGTGGCCGAGATGCGTTGGAGCACATCTTTAACCACGTGGGAAAGGAAATTGCGGTATCTAAAGAAGGAGGCCATCAGGTGTGTTCTGTGGTGGAACTGGTCCTCCTGGGAGCAGATACGGCAGACGTGGAGGATTGGGAATACGGGATGGCATTTTTGCAGGAGGTAGGGTGGGAAGAGGTGTAATCCAGGTAGCTGTGGGAGTCGGTGGGTCTGTAAAAAATGTCGGTGTCAAGTCAGTCATCATTAATGGAGATGGAGAGGTCCAGGAAGGGGAGGGAAGTGGCAGAGATGGTCCAGGTAAATTTAAGGTCAGGGTGGAATGTACTGGTGAAGTTGATGAATTGCTCAACCTCCTCGCAGGAGCACGAGGTGACGCCAATGCAGTCATCAATGTAGCGGAGGAAGGGCGGGGAGTGGTGCCGGTGTAACTATGGAAGATGGACTCTTCTACATAGCCAACAAAGAGACAGGCATAGCTGGGGCCCATACGGGTGCCCATGGCTACCCCTTTGGTCTGGAGGAAAGCAGAGAACAAAGTAGGACTGATAAATTATGTTGCGTTTATTTCAATGCAGAAGACCTAACATCGAAGGCAGATTCACTCAGGCCATGTTAGCAACATGAGACTGGTATATCACAGCAAATACAGAGCGTGGCTCACGAATGGACAGGACTGGCCATTTAATATTCGAGGATACAAATGCTACGGGAAGGATAGAAAGAGGGACAACAGAGGACGGACAGTGCTGTTTTTGATAAGGGATAATATTATGGCTGTACTTCAGGAGGATATTCAGGAAATACGTTAAGGACTGCCATAACATTGAAGGCTTAGATGGAGAAGAATTTCTTAAGTGTGTACAAGAAAATTTTCTGATTCACTATGTGGATGTACCTACTAAAGAAAGTGCAAAACTTGACCTCTTCATGGGAAATAAGGCAGGGCAGGTGACTGAGGTGTCAGTAGAGCACTTTGGGACCAACAGTCATAATTCAATTAATTTAATGACGACAAAGGATAGACCAGGTCTAAAAGTTAATGTTCTAAATTGGAGAAAGGACAGTATGAGGCAAGAATCTTCAAAAGTTGATTGCGGGCAGATGTTTGCAGATGAAGGGACAGCTGGAAAATGGGAAGCCTTCAAAAATGCGATAACAAGAGTCCAGAGACAGCTTATTCCTGTTAGGGTGAAAGGAAAGGCTTATAGGTGTAGGGAATGCTGGATGACTAGAAATGTTGAGGTTTTGGTCAAGAGGAAGGAAGCATATGTCAGGTATGGAGAGCAGAGATTCAGTGAATCCTTAGGAGGGTTTGAAGACAGTAGGAGTATACAAAAGAGGGAGATCAGGAGGACAAAAAGGGGACACAAGATACCTTTGGCAAAAAGGATTAAGGAGAATCCAAAAGAATTTTATAAATATATTAAGGACAAAAAGGTAACTTTAGAGAGAACTGGGCCCCTCAAAGATCAGCAAGGCAGCCTATGTGTGGAACTGCAGGAGATGGGGGAGGCACTGAGTATTTTGCATCAGTGTTTACGGTGGAGAAGGACATGGAAGATACAGAATGTGGGGAAATAGATGGTGACATTGTGAAAAATGTCCAAATTACAGAGGAGGAGGTGCTGGATGTCTTAAAACACATAAAGGTGGATAAATCCATTGGACATGTTCAGGTGTACCCGAGAACTCTGTGGGAAGCTAGGGTAGTGATTCCTGGGTCCCTTGCTGAGATATTTGTTTCATTGATAGTCACAAGTGAGGTCCTGGAAGACTGGAGGTTGGTAACATGGTGTCACTATTTAAGAAAAGTGGTAGGGAAAAGCTAGGGAACTATAGACCAGTGAGTCTGACATTGATGGTGGGCAAGCTGTTGGAGGCAATCCTGAGGGACAGGATTTACATATATTTGGGATTTGGGATAGTCAACTTGGCTTTGTGCATGGGAAATCATGTCTCACTAACTTGATTGAGTTTTTTGAAGAAGTAACGAAGAGGACTGATGAGGGCAGAGCAGTAGATGTGATCTATATGGACTTCAGTCCAGTATTCAACAAGGTTCCTCATGGTAGATTAGTTTGCAAGGTTAGATCACATGGAATAGAGTGAAAATTAACCATTTGGACACAGAACTGGCTTGAAGATAGAAGTAAGAGGGTGGTGGTGAAGGGTTGCCTTTCAGAGTGGAGCCCTTTGACCAGTGGTGTGCCACAAGGATTGGTGCTGGTCCATGCTTTTCATCAATAAATGAATTGAGTGTGAACATAGCAGATATAGTTAGTAAGTCTGCAGATGATGCCAAAAGTGGTCAGTGAAGAAGGTTACCTCAGAGTACAATGGGATCTTGATCAGATGGGACAAATGGGCCGAGGAGTGGCAGATGAAGTTTAATTTAGGTAAATGTGAGTTGCTGCATTTTGGAAAGCCAAATCAGAACAGGAATTATGCGTGTAATGGTAAGGTCCTGATCAGTGTTGTTGAACAAAGAGACCTTGGAGTGAAGGTTCATATATCCTTGAAAGTGGAGTCACAGTAGATAGGTAGAAGGTGTTTGCTATGCTTTCCTTTATTGGTCAGAGCATTGAGTATTAGAGTTGGGAGGTCATTTTGCGGCTATACAGGACTTTGGTTAGGCCACTTTTGGAATATTGTGTGCAATTCTGGTCTCCTTCCTATTGGAAGGATGTTGCAAAACTTGAAAGGGTTCAGAAAAATTTACAAGGATGTGGCCAGGGTTGAAGGGTTTGAGCCAAAGGGAGAGGCTGAATAGGTTGGGGCTGTTTTCCCTGAAGGGGCTGAGGGGGGACCTTACAGAGGTTTATAAAATCATGAGTGGCATAGATTGGGTAAATTTTTTCCCTGGGATAGGGGAGTCCAGACTTGAGGGCATAGGTTTCAGGTGAGAGAGGAAAGATTTGTAAGGGGGAACTTTTTCACGCAGAGGGTGGTGAATGTATGGAATGAGCTGCCAGAGGAAGTGGTGGAGGCTGGTACAATTACAATGTTTAAAAGGCATCTGGATGGGTATATGAATAGCAAGTGTTTAGGGGGCTATTGGCTAAGTGCCAGCAAATGGGACTAAATTATTTAGAATATCTGGTTGGCATGAGTAAGTTGGACCAAAGGGTCTGTTCCCTTGCTGTACAGCTCTCTGACCCTATGACTCTGTAACATTACACTCATTCTGCATTCATTCTCTTAGTCTTAACTTGGATTTAAACCTTGCTTTAGGACTGGCAAATTAACTTGTTCATTGAGCTGTGTTGCCATCTGAGTTTTAAACTTTGACTGCTCCATTCTATACTACATGTACCTGACTCAGCCATTTTTACAAATTTGGTTGCCAGGAGTTAGTGATGTTTGTCTCACTCTGATGTGATCTTTTCCAAAATGGACAATGCTGATACCATGTGATATCTGCCATCTTAATCAGTATGTGGTGCTGGTAGCTTGCCCCATGTACGTTCGGAAGTCAATCCACTCCCTCCAATTTCTCAATGACTTTCAATTCCCTGTCCAACACTCCAGCTTCGCCATGGATGCCCAGTTGCCCAGTGTCTCTACAACTTTATTCCCCATAAAAGGGCCTCAAAGCCGACTGTTTTTTCCTTTCCCGCAGACCCAACAACAACTCCCACCCCCCCACTTCCCCCCCCACCACCGAAACTTTTATCTGCTTGGTGGAACTGGTCCTCACCCTTAACAACTTTTCCTTTCAATCCGTCCACTTTCTACAAACCAGAGGGGCGGCTATGGGTACCCACATGAGTCTGAGTTGTCCTTGCCTCTTCATAAGATATGCTGAATAGTCCCTCTTCCCTATCTACTCTGGCACCACCCCCCACCTTTTCCTCTACTACATTGATGATTGTATCTATGCTGCCTTACACTGCCACGAGAAGCTCAAACAGTTCATCTCCTTTACCCACACCTTCCACCCTGACCTCAAATTCACCTGGACCATCTCTGATACATCCCTCCCCTTCCTCAACCTGTCTATCTCCAACTGACACATTACTGACATCCAGTTCAAACCCACCGACTCCCACAGTTGCCTCGACTACACTTCCTCCCACCCTCATCATGCGAAAATGTGATCCCTTACTCCCAATTCCTCCACCTCTGCTGTATCTGCTCCCAGGATGAACAAGTCCACTCCAGGACATCATATATGTCCTCCTACTTCAAAGACTGTAACTTCCACTTCCTTGTGATCAACAATACCCTCAACTGCATCTTTTCTATTACTCACACCTCTGCCCTCAACTACTGTACCCCCCAACCAACCACACATGGATAGAGTCCCCCAATCCTCAGATTCCACCCCAGTAATCTCCAAATCCAGCTCATCATCCTTTTCCCCTTTGATTTGGATGTGAATTTTCTTCTAAATAGTTCCACATTCCCTGGAACATTACTGGCAACAGATGGATATTCAGTTTCTGCTATACTCCCCCAGCTCTTCCAATAAGTGAGGCTTTACCTTCACACTCTCCAGGCCTGTCTGAGAACACCTTTGAAATTTATCATGAAAGTATCTGTCAACAAGATCTCTGGCTTTCCCTTGTCATCTTCCCCTCATCTTCACTAACCTTTCCTTGTCTTCTTTTATGGCTATTTATCTAACTCATGCCTTGTTAACCTCTTCAGCTTTTGCCCTGACCATTTCTGACACTGCTGGTCTAATATCAGCTACACTAATTCGATTGATCCTTCCTGAGCGACTCCAATCCTAATGGTTTCTTTTGTCCTCCTGTCAGCTTCCAAATTTCTCTCTCTTCCCAGTCTCTCTGCTGCTTCCTGGTTTTCTTAGTTTTTCCAACCTCTTTAATCTTCAATGGTAACTTGCTGCCTGTAAGATCATGCCCAATCAAAAATTTATCTTTGGTATAGACCTGCTATTATTTGCTACTAACAAGTTCTCTCTGTAATTAAATTTCAACCAGTGACGCTTCCATATAATTTCCCATGACCCCTTCTATCACCAGAACTTAATTTGCATCCATATGGAAAATCTTTCATTTTTCCCACTTGCAAGTTTTGACTAGCACCTGAACCATGAAATCCCGTCAACACGAAGATCATTCACTCCTTCATTGTACAATTGGGATATGGTTATTACAGAAGGTAAATGCCATATTCCAGTGAGGTTAACATAGTAGCTGTGACAACACTTTCACCCTGTGACACATATCTAGCTGACCACATTTTTACCTATCCCAGAATATGCATTAAGGGTGTCTCAAGGACATAGGATATCTCTCCACAAGTGGAATATGACATGGAGGGAAAGTAAATGGCAGCTATGTGAAGTGAAGAAGGAGTTACAAGAACTTTTCATTCTACACTTGTTACCAATTTAGAGCATGGTAGTACTGATGTGAAAGGTGCAAGATAAAGGCGACTATATGTTTAAACAGAAAGCGAGAGTGGCTTAGTGTGACCTGTAGTGGGGATGCAAAGAGAAGAATCAATTATTCAAAGTAGAAAGGGGTAGAAAGAATTGTGGCCAGGTGACATTGAAAAGGATGCATAAATTGCTATTTATATGACATCATTGAGAATTTTCCAATAGATCTTTTTAAATGGTGGAAAGCCAGGAACAATGGTGGTCCAAATAGATTTGAAAGTCTATGTACACAGAACATTAAAATGTAATAGTAGATTACAAATGAAAAATCCAATAAATTAGTGGAATGTTAGCTTTTATGACCAGATGATTTAAATGTACAGATCAGGAAGTTTGCTAGAATTATTCAAATACACAGTTTAGATCTCATTTGGTATACTGGGTATTGTATAGGGATCACAAGTGTCATGAATACACACCAAGTGTATTCTCAAAGTAGTCTGCGACCTGAGAATTTGTATAAATTAATATATAGTCCTACTTTTGTTTGAGTATTTAACTCGGCCAATAATCTGCAGGAAGTCTTCAGTCTTAAACAAATGTTAGCTTATTACAAAACTACTGGTGTAGGTTCTAAAGTAAAAATGATAACATTACTAGTGAAAAATATATAGTTAAAATCACACAACACCAGGTTATAGTTCAGTAGGTTTATTTAGCAGCACTAGGTTTCAGAGCACTGCTCCTTCATCAGTGAAAGCTAGTGCTTCCAAATAAACCTGTTGGACCATTACCTGGCGTTGTGTGATTTTTAACTTTGTCCACCTCAGTTCAACACTGGCACCTCCAAGTCATGAAAAATATATAGTCAGATTAAAAGTAGATGAGGATAAAAGATACTTATAAAGATAAAAATAAGATCAATCTCTAAGATTGTTTCAGGCATCTTTTGTACAATTCTTTTTCAGAGTGCAAGATATGAAACCTGAAGATAGATTCAACAGCAATGTTGACTTCTGTAGTTGAATGATTGATCTTTGCCTATACAGATTCAACAGTTTTTGGGAAAGAAAAGCAGAAGGTTTAAATGCAATTACAACACTCACAGATTACATTCACTTTTTCACTACAACAGTAATTGATTTCTTCCTGTTTGCTACGCTAATTTCAAATGAACAATTTTTCCACCATGCAAAGAGGCTTCTCTGCTGGAATCACTTTTAAGTATCTTCCAATATTCTGTTTTTTCAGAAGCCAAGGCATCTTCATACTTTTAGAAGATTTGACGGATATTCCTGGCGGAGTATTTTGCATAGCATTGACTGTTTGTAGCCAGCTCTAGAGATTACAGAGTCTGACAAGCCTTCAATAAACATCAATGGAGACGGCTGTCTGTTGTAACTAAAATTTTATTTGGAGGTGCAGGTGTTGGACTGGGGTGGACAAAATTAAAAATCACACCAGACCAGGTTATAGTCCAACAGGTTTATTTGGAAGCACTAGCTTTTGAAGCACTGCTTCTTCATCAGGTGGTTGTGGAGCAGGATCATAAGACACAGATTTTATAGCAACAGGATTGCAGTGTTATGGAATGCAATATGAAACAAATTTAGCTTCAGCCTTTCAACTTTTAGAATGATTATTTTCGTTTCTGTTCCTTCAGATGTAAATCCCAGAATTTTTTTAAAGTCCTTTTGAAGTTCTTTAAACAAGTTCTGGGATTTACATATGAAGGAACTGAAACTAACATGACCATTCGAAAAGATGAAAGACTTAAGCTAAATTTATTTAATATTGCATTCCATAACATTGCAACCCTGTTGCTATAAAGTCTGTGTCTTATGATTCTTCTCCACAACCACCTGATGAAGAAGCAGCGCTTTGAAAGCTAGTGCTTCCAAATAAACCTGTTGGATTATAACCTGGTGTTGTGAAATTCTATTTGAAGTGTTGGTCTGCCAGTCCAAAGGCTTAATACTCAATTCAGTGATCTTGGAGCAAAATATACATTTAACAGGTTATCCAAAAAAAGGTATGATCTCATAATTGACTCATCTCTGAAAGCATACAGATTATTAACTTTGGAAAGCCTAGGAGAGAATGGGGTGGGGAGGAAACAGGGCCAGGAAGTATGTGTGGGGAAAATGGAGCTTCGGAGAAGGGAGGTGGGCAAACAGAGTGAAGGGGGTGAATAAGTAGGGCCCACTGTGCCTTCCTCTCATGGCTTCATTTTCCTTTGTGCCCTCACTCACCTCAATGTCCTCAGACATTGCCTTTAAATACCACCTTGTTGTCTTGCTCATGTTTCTGTTCTGGGCCTAGTGCTGTGTTCCATTTGAAGCTCAACTCAAACTGCAAAAACAGCACCTCATTTTCCAGTTAAGACCTTTGCAACTTTCTGGAGTCAACATTGAGTTCAACAACTTTGTACCAAGAACTTTGTTCTCCATTTTGATATATCCCTCTCCATCACTGGCGCTCATCATCTGCATGTTGTTCCCATATTTTCACTTTCAGTCAGAGCTGGCTTTTATTTTACTATTAACATCTACTTTGGAACAATGCCTTGTTAAATCTCTACAACTATTACCATTCCTTTTGTATTTTGTTCTATGACCTTTGTTCCCTAATCTCCCACCTTCTAAACTTTCCCTCACTTTCCCCTTTGGTTCCACTAGCTCCTTGCCCCCACCACAACCACCACCTACTCAACAGTATGAACCCCAAAAATTTAGATTAAGTGCTGTGTCTGCCTTTAATTTTGGATAGTAGCAGATGACGTGTCTTCTCAAAACTTGGAAGAAATCTTGGAAAGTAAAAGGTTTGTACGATATGCCAAACACAACCGTTGTGTAAACCTGCTAAGTTTATTTGGCACTTCTAGAGAGATTACAAAGAACAATAGACTACAATTTATTCATAAGTCAGTCCAAGACATACATGGGAAATAGTGTGTCTATCATATTACTTCACATTATCCTAGATTCAATTGTCTAGCTGAACTCATGATTCATAGTCAATAATCTAATCTTCAAATGCAAGCAAGTTCTTCACATTGCAAACTTCTATTTGAAAGCAACATCTCTGAGTGAAATCATATCATCAATAAGGAGGGAGGCTCTTAGTTGGCAGACCACTGTGTACTAATTTATTGATTTGTACTCAAAGTACTTTTTTGAAGACATAAGAACAATTTCTAAAATAACAATAGAAGATGAGCAATATGCAGCTTCAGAGTTGCCACGTTGGCATTCTGGATCCACAGAAGATACGAGGCAATCCAATGGCATAACAAGAATCTAATCAGAACCAAGGTTGTACGAGGTCCTTACTCATGGTGATCCAATGGGAGAGGGATTTAGGGACAAATCAGGTCTGTTCCAGTTTTCAAGCCATCTTCCATTCCTATTACAACATCAGCGAGACCCTGAAAAGAAACAGGAATAATATACAATGTCATTGATGACTGGGAGCAATTGACCTTGACTCACAATTCAATACAATCCTGGCTGATTGAACACTTCAAGGCCTTTTCTCAATCCATTTCCATAATCCTGAATATCATTGGTACTCAGAAATCTAACAATTTCTGCCTTAAACATTGTGAAAGACTGAACTTCCACAACCCTTTGTCATGGCTAATTCCAAAGACTTACAAACCTCTGAATAAAAAAAATCCTAATTTGAATATGTGGCATCCCCCTTATGTTAAAATTGTGCTTCCCAAGCAGGGGAAACATCTTACCTGAAACTATCCCTTTAAGTATTTTGTAAGTTTTAATAAGCTCATCTCTAATATTTCCAAACTGGAGAATACAGGCCCACTTTGCCTGAACTTTCTTCCGAGGACAGTCCTTCCATCCTGGGAACAAGTCTGGCGAACATTCACTGCACCACCTGTATGGCAGTAATACTTTTCCTGAGACAAGGAAACTAAAACTGCACACAGTGCTTCAGGTATAGTCTAACTCCTATACAATTGAAACAAGACTTCACTACTCTTGTACTCAATTCTTTTCCTCGATAGCTTGTTGTACCTGCATGTTAACCTTTAGTGACTTATCAAAACTGACACCTAGGTCCCTTCAGATGTCTACACTTTTCAACTTTTTACCATTTAAAAAAAATACTCTGCACAACCTCTTCCTCCTACCACAATGAAAAATTTCACGTTCCATCTACCATGTTCTTGCCCATTAACAGTCTGCCAACCAATTTTCTATTGAGATGGATAGAAAACTGGTTCACAGACAGGAAACAAAGAGCAAGATTAAATGGGTCTTTTTCTAAATGGCAGATAGTGACTAGTGGGATACGACTGAGATCAGTGCTAGTTCTCTAGCTATTCACAACATATATTAATGATTTAGATAAGGGAATTATAGGTAATATCTCCAACTTGCAGATGACATAAAGCTAGGCAAGAGGGCAAGCTATGAAGAGGGTGCTGAGATGTTTCTGTGTGATATTGACAAGCTGAATGAGTGGACAAATGCAGGGCAGATGCAGTATGATGTGAATAAATGTGAGGTTATTCACTTTGGTAGCAAAAGCATGAAGGCAGATTATTATCTGAATGGCTATAAATTATGGGAGGTGAATGTGCAACAAGCATAGGTGTCTTCATATGCCAGTTGCTGAAGATAAGCATGCAGTGCTGAGGCATAAAGAGGCAAATGGCCTTCATAGCAAGGGAATTCAAGTACAGTAGCAAGGATGTCTTTCTGCAATTATACAGGGCCTTGGTGAGATGTCATCTAGAATAATGCGTGCGGCTTTTGTCTCTGAATGTGAGGAAGGATATTCTTGCTGTAGAAGGAGTGCAGAAAATGTTTACCTGATTCTTAGGAACTGACATATTAGTAGAGGTTGAATGAGTTAGGATTATATTTGTAGAGTTCAGGAGAATGAGGGGGAATTTCACAGAAACCTATAAAATTTTAACAGGACTAGATAGGGTAGATTCAGGAAGATGTTCCAGATGGTAGGGGGGTCCAGAACCAGAAGTCATTGTCTAAGGATACAGGGTAAATTATTTAAAACTGATTTGAGGACAAATTTCTTCACTCAGAAAATGGTGAGCCTGTGAAATTCACAACCACAGAAAGCAATTAATGCCATTGTCCAAAACATTGTATGATTTCAAGAAGGAGTTGGACATACCACATGGGACCAAAGAGATCAATGGATATGGGAGAAAAGCAGGAGCAGGCTACTGAGTTGAATGATCAGACACGATGATAATGAATGGCGGAACAGCCTCGAGTGGGCCAAATGGCCTATTCTTGTATCTACTTCCCACATTTTTATGTTTCACTAAGCTTGCATAAATTTCCTGAAATAAAATAAAAAACTGAGGATACTGGAAACCTGTAAAAAAAAATTGATGGAGAAACTCAACAAGTCTGGCAGTGAAAGCAGAGGCAATGTTTCAAGTCCAGTGATGCTTATTAAGAACTTAAATGGTCACTGGCCCCGATGCACCTACACTAACTGTTGCACTTCCATTCTTGTTCCTCCCCCACAACGGAGGTGCCCATGGTGCTATCAGCTTGGCTCTGGCTGTTAGTCACCCGAGGAATCATTATCTTCACCAGTTGCCAAAATGGAACATCAACTGGGAAGTAATTTGCTCTCAAAGGAGTCCTGCCCACTGCCTTTTTTTTCAGACTGCTTTGTAGTCATACATTCCTTCTTTGCCTGTATAGTTTTAATCTGCTATGTTACCACCTCTCTATACATATTATCCATAGTCCTCGGCTGCTCAGATTCATAGCAATGAAATCACTGCTGCTGAAGTTCTGAAATTGGTGCTTGAGCTTGTGCAGCTAGTGACTTCTTGGAGATGTGTTTGTTTTCGGACACATGGTTTGTCCACAACTTTATACATACTGCTGGATGTACACTCCATTTGGCCCTTCTGACCTGCCATCTTGTAATTTAAAAACTATTTGTGACTGTTGCATATGAGTTTACAATGGAAACTTAACAAGTTATTTCTTTGAAAGAAAGATTAAAGACCTAAAGACCCCGTTTACTTCAAACACTAAGCAATCCTACTTAGCAATCAGCTGCTTTCCCTGCATTCATGATGTCATGCCATTTGTTCTGGTGCAGATAAGCCTCTCAATCTGTGCCTTATTTCCTCTCCTGCTCACCTCTTACACTTGAGATTTAATTTCTTGCAGTAAACCTTAATTAAAACATCTATTCTCCCCGCCCCCGCTGAATTCCCAGTTTGTCCTAGATTCCCAGATATTTACTTTGTCTCTGTCTCATTCTATCCATATGTGACTACTGTGCAGCTTACTTTATCACTCCTGATTTTTTGGCACCTGTTGTGACAGAGCCATTGGGATAAATGTGACAATTTCCTCAAGGGTCATCTGCTGTGCCTGGTCAAAGTAGCCATCCAATGGTAGTGAATGAACATCTCAAGTGACAGGTGTAGGTAGTGAGGAATGACGGCATCAGCAAATGTTCTGTTTTCTTGGCTGCACCTGTGCTCTGATTGCAGGTTTGGAACAGAGCTGGAGCAAGATTATGCAATGTCTACCATATGTTCGAGGGGTTCCATTAATCAAATTTTTGAAGAACCATCTTGGAAAGTGGTGGCGACTGTTTCATAATCCAACAATCCTCTTTCATTCTGTTAATATTTGCGCTCCCAACCCTGTCACTGTATCAGCATCTTTCTGGTTCCCTGTCAGTAAGCCTGACGAGGCAGGAGCTGCACATGCTCAGGTGGTGAAGTCTGAGTTGGGTCTTTGAGGACCAGAGCTGCCTGAGAGTGTCTTGCAACACCTTTGTAATCTAGCCCATTGAAAGTCAACAGTTTTACACTGACTAATCTGCAGCCACTGGGATATGTAGGAACACTACTTTGCGTAATGTCAATTGTGTGACAGGCACTAAATGCACAAGGGTGGTTAGTTGAGCACCGTATGGACTATTCGATGTGTAGTTAGATAATGTTGGTACGACATAGTTACATGCAGCTCATTCCTCATGATCGTGGTCAAAAATACTCTGACAATCCATCATAGAGGGTTGATAAGATGTGAAATAGTTGGATAATGATGATCTAGGGTTTCAATCAAGAAATTGGAGTCTGATGGTGCACTCACAAACAACCTTTCTGAAACATGGAAATGGCACCTGTCTCTTCTCTTTTTCCTCCTGCTCACCTGGTTGCTAATTCCATAGTAGCAAGGATACCATAATGACAAAATGGGAAGGGGAAGTAGACCCCAAGAGTTGGGACACAGAACCCAGCAAGTCCTGGAGGCAGTGGAACATCACTTTACCACCTGCTCAAAAGCATTCCTTGTGACAGTATGACTGTCAGCCACTTGTGGTGTTGTGGAGGGTGTCAGACTTTGGGAAGGCATTAGAGGGGTTAACTCTTCTCCCTTTCCACCTCCGCTAGTTAGATGAGGTGATTAGAAAATTGATGAAAAAGTCGACTGGTACAGAAGGAGCAAAACATGACTGCCACCAACACAATGGGTTTCACCAACATGATATGCCAAGAGTGGTTATACATCAACTGCACCTTGACTGAGTTGTTAACCTTTGCAGTCTTGGTACAACAGTTACGAGAATAGATTGAATAAACGGGGACTGTTATCTTTAGAAAGAAGGCTGAAAGGAGATATGAGAGAGGTTTTCAAAATCATGAAGTGCTGGTGAGAATAAATAGGGAGGAGATGTTTCCACTCATAAAAAAAGAACAAGCAATGTAGCTTTAAAGTGATGTGCAAACAAAGCAAGTGTGATAATGAGAAAAGATGTTGTCACATAGTGAATAGTTAGGGTATGGAATGCACTGCCTAGAAACATTGTGGAGGCAAGTTCAATTGAAGCAATTGATAGCATTATTTGGATAGAAATGATGTATAGAGATATGGGAAAGGCAGAAGATTGGCAGTAGGTAATACAGCCAATGCAGGCATTATGGTCTAAATGGCTTCCTTCAGCATCATAACAAATCTATAATTCTGAGATGTGGCATGCTCAAAGATATATGTATGCAGTCAATGACACCTTGCATAACAGGGAAATCTGGTAGCCTGGCAAGTCATGTTGTATTCATCTTGGGGCTCTGTTTAAAGAGATGATGATGAACGTCCCTCTCCTTGTACTACAGTGTCTCTGTGATGCAGCATTGAATTGCAAGATGTTTAGCATATTTTCTACTAAAAGGATCTGTTGCTGAAAAACAATTAGGGAGGTCATTAATTAGAGTTACAATGCCAAACATTCAGGATGCAGATCAAATTAGCTGACTAATATCATCATCTGTTGTTCTGCCAAACTTCCAGTGAACACACATATCACTTATGCTCAGACTATCAACAATATGGCATTAGGTGCAGGTTGCACTGTGGTCAGGAGTGGTGCAGGTACAATTTTTCTTCTAAACTGGCATCATTAGCACCACAACTACCAGTATGACGTAGCCAATCTTTTGACCTGATCTTTATTCAATAAATATAGATTCACAGGTCATTCATAATTTAACCAATGTTTAGTCAGGGAACTGTAAAGACTCCAATGTGCATAAAAATATCTCACTGGAGTTGAGAAACATATAATATCTTCAGGTTATATTTCATCTGAAAATGTGTAACATCGGGAGTGTTGATGTACTGTTTTTAATAATTGTACAGGTAGAAACAACTTGATTGGAAGATGATCAATGTTATAAAAACTGCTCATGTTTGTAATATTTTATTGCTAAAGTATAATTATCTAGGTCCTTAAGTCAAAACGATTTTACATTCTAACCATGTATCTACACACGGTTCATACAAAATTATTTTGATAGCCATGTTCAACATAGATACCAAGAGATATATCTGAAAATGACCTGGTTTAATGGCCTTTAAATTCATTCACAATCTTTAGGAGGACAAACATTTTCAAGTTGCATACATCACTACTAGGTTGCATGGCAAGAATGTCTATTTACTACTCACCTCAGCTCCTGAAGTGAAGATATAGGAGTGTGAGGACATGGGGAAGAGTGGCAACAGTGGTGAGAGAAGTGCAGATGGAATGGGTAAGTCCAGCTGGCCCTGTCTTACCCCATCATATGAGATGCATTGAGAATTGAACTTAGAACAGCATGTATTTAAAGAGAACAATGTTTGCTGTTGAGAACTGGCCTAGAAAGATGCAACTCTAAGAACATGATAGATGGACGAGCACCAAGATGTCATTATACTCTGAGAATGGCAGTTGGTTGGATGTTGAATCGGTCAGGAAAGCTCAGGAAGGGCTCATGCCCGAAACATCGATTCTCCTGCTCCTTGGATGCTGCCTGACCTGCTGCGCTTTTCCTGTAACACATTTTCAGCTCTGATCCCCAGCATCTGCAGTCCTCACTTTCTCCCTGTTGAATTGGTCAACCAAGGGAGGACCAGAACTGGAGGAGAAAGTGAGGTCTGCAGATACTGGAGATCAGAGCTGAAAATATGTTGCTGGAAAAGCGCAGGTCAGGCAGCATCCAAGGAACAGGAGATTTGACGTTTCGGGCATAAGCCCTTCTTCCTGAAGAAGGGCTTATGCCCGAAACGTCCAATCTCCTGTTCCTTGGATGCTGTCTGACATGCTGCGCTTTTCCAGCAACACATTTTCAGGACCAGAACTGGCCAGTCAACTGTAGAGAATATATGGCAATCAAATAGAGAAATCCAAGGGTGAACTGGTTTTGAATGCTTTTTGAGCAGGAAGCAGTGTTGCTTTGGAAGCTGCAGGAGTGGGTTTGTTGGTTATCATCTCTCTGGTTATTCTCCAGTTATCAATTTGCTGAAAATCCTGAGAAAATAACCAGTCTGTAAGTAATAAGGAAAAGTACCCAGAGGTCTATGGAAACTATTTGCACTGATCAATCACTTCAGATTTCATCATGACCTAGTATTCATTGTTGAAATGGTTATCAAACTGGCTCTTACATTACCTTTTTTTTAAAAATAGATTCCTTAACTAACTGTCTGTCAACTTGTGAGTGGAGGCTGGTGATCGAAAAGATTGGACTTAGATCATAGACATTAATTGTATTGCCTCGTAGTTCGTGTGTATTCCACCAAATTTACATTATTAATAATAAATTGTTAATTTTTGTTACAGTATTACCTTAGTGTCCAAGATTGGTATTTTGTAAAGTGTGCTTAGGAACAATTGAGCAATTTTGAGGGTCATCAAATGTTGTAATTTTACTGTATTGCCAAATCCAGTATTAGCAAAACTGATTTGGTCTGACCTGCTACTCGTGTCGCAACATATGAAAAAAAAATCCTAGCATCTCGCTGCTGCAACAATTTCCTGGATTATCACAGCGTCCAGGATGTCATAATTGGGTGTCTGCATACTGGAACTTGCAGTAAAAGACCAATAAAAATTCATGAGAAAGAAATTCTTGAAAAAGCACTGTTTTCTAAGAACGCAAAGATTTATAACTCCTTACCTTCTTGGTCATACCTTCTTCCCACAATTCATATGCCTATTAAAAATGAACATGACCATAAATTCTTGTTTTTTTTTAAACATAATGCTTGTAGTGATGTAACAAGGTCAGCCAGCTGGACATCACAGATGACATATGAAAGATCTGTTCAAATTCTACATATACCTTTTATTAGATTAATTTCAATATGTGACACTCTGCTGAAGTTTTAAAATTAGCTTAAATAAAAGAAGAGATAAAGAACAGATTTCAATGTCTCAATGAACAATAATTAATTAATTGAAAACTGAAAGTTTGCTTTTAAATAAATAAATTGTTGTGAACATCTGTCAATTGATAGCTAAAAGGGGCTTACTTAATACAGTAAATTTCTACATACTGCTTTAAATGGTATCGAGTATTTTAGAACAAATTTCTGCAATAATGTGCCAAAAGTAATGTTAAAAATGACTGAAACAGAAAATGGAATAATTTTCGAATTATGAAACTCCAACACTCCCATCCATTCAAAAAATGTTTGTTTTGATATCAAAACAGTCGAGCTTTTTGTTTATAGAATTAATTCTGCACTGAAACTCATGAAATTTATGCTCTTTAAACAAAATGTGCTACAGAAAAATCTTTAATTCTCATCCATGTGCTGCCCCTGAAATCATCTGACAACACAGTGCCAGTTTTCCTATGTATGCTGATGACACCAAGCTCTAACCCTTGACAGCCTCTCTTTCCAAAATCTAAATTGTCTGATTGCATGTCTGACAGCCAATACTGGATAAACAGAAATTTCTTTCAATTCATTATTAGGAAGGCTGAAAAATGACCTTGTGCAGAGACATAAATTGTTGGTGAAACTCAGTACATCTGGCATATCTGTGGAGAGAAAGCAGACTTAACGTTTTGAGTCCAGTGACTCTCATTAGATCACAAAATGACCTTGTGTTCTCAACTTGTGTTCGCTAGCCACCAACTTAGTTATATTCTTGGGTTTGCAGGAGATTGTGCACAACATTGGCATTGTATTTTACCCAAGATGAGCATCTATCCACACATTTGTTCCAATACTAAGACTGCTTATTGCCACTTTCATACTAATTGCTTTTGTCTCAGTTCACATGTTGCTCGACCATTCATCCCGTCCTTTGCTACACTGAGAATTGATTATTGCAATGAACTTCAGCAACCCACTTTCCAACCTCCATGAACTTAAGCTCATTCAAAGCTCTGTTACACTTAACTCACATCAAATCTTGTTCACCTCTTGTGGGCACTGATCCACATTTGCTCGCAGTTAATCACCGCCTTAGTTTTAAAATTCATTTCTTAGTTTCAAATAACTGTCGCCTCTCCAGCCCTTCAACATCAGAGATACCTTCATTCTTCTAATTATGGCCTCCTGTGCATCATGAATTTTAACTGCTCCAAGATTGGCAGCCGTTCCTTCAGCTGTTGAGTTCAAAATACCTTGAATTTTGAAACCTCTATTTCTCTTGACCTCTTTCCATTTTGTGAGATGCTTCTTAAACAAGCTTTTCATCATCTATCCTAATTTCTCATTCTGTGGTTTGGTATAAAATTTTGATTGATAATACTTCTGTGAAGCACCTTGAAATGCCTTGCTGTTATATAAAAACAACTCCTTTTGTTGTTGTATAATCAAATACAAAACTGCACACTTGCAAAGGTGAACTGTAGTGAGATTTTAAAATGATACACATTTAAAATCTATTTACCGAGAAATAGGCCATAGCATGAAAACAGTTCACTAACCCAATCAATCCATGTTGTTTACCCTAAACAAAACCAAAAACTTCTGATCATATTTATCCCCTTGTTCCTACACTCTTTCAATTTAATCCACATTTCCAAGCTAATTTTGAATATTGACAAAAGGCATAATTTTACATTGTGTCAGGATCCCTGCACCTCACAGCCTACTATTTTGGAAGTAAGTTCCCTTGTTCATGTGGATTCACTGTTGTCATTTAAAACTTGGCAGAGCATTCCTGCCCCCATATAGGAATAAAATTGCAGGCAACTCTCTAGTACTGGCAGTGCCAAAGGCAGTGATGTCCACTGTTGGGACTTCATGCAATTCCCAACAGAGATCTTCGCTGCAGCCAGATGGGGAGGTATGTGTGTATGTATCTACTGTGGGTTGGGATAGGCAGGGGGCATTGGATGGACAGGAAGATTTTTATAGGTCAGACTAGCAGGCTTGGGTGAAGAGAGGGTAGATTCTACAGTCAACAGACCACTGGTGAATGGAAAACTTTGATGGTGATTAGTGATAAAAACATGGTAAATCCTCCAAAGAACATGGTACCAATAATTAAGATATTCCCCCTCCTATGTTGCAGGTCTGCAACCTGAACAGTAGGAGCTGCTGGACTTCCTACTTGATGGTAGCTGTCATACTTGCACAGAATCTGCAACATGAAACAAACTACTCCAGATAATAATTTCTCCAACATTGTTAAAAATCACAATGTTAGGTTATAGTCCAACGGTTTATTTTGAAGTATAAGATTTTGGTGCCCTGCTCTTTGGTCAGGTAGCTAATGCTATGTCGACTAGCTTCTGGCTAAGGAGCAGAGCTCTGAAAGCTTGTATTTTGAAATAAACCTGTTGGACTATAACTCAGTGCTGTGATTTCTAACTTTGTCCACCCCAATCTAACACCAGCACCTTTACATTTCATGGCTCTCCAACATACAAGCATGCCTACCTATATTGCCTCACTAAGTGATGGGAAGTGTTAAGTGTACTGTGCGTATTCTCAGCTCTACAAGGAGTCCACAAAAGAAATGTGAGAAAGAAAGTTAACATGAAATAAAATGTCAAATGTTCGATTTAGCCTCCAGTCTTGCATTATATAGTAATACTTGCACACAAACACGTCTAACACAACTTGTTACAAAATAGCTTTTACCTAAGCCAGTGATTGATGTTTGCAAAATTTGACGATAAAAGTTATATCGGAACAGGAAAAGACAATCAAATGCACTTCAGCCCATTCAGTCAACCAATGAAGCCATGTCTGGATCAGTCCTAGTCCCTTGTTCCTCAGCATATAAAACATACAGCAGGAACAGGCCCTTCAGCCCATCATATTTGTGCTGACTATGATGCCATTCTAAACCAATCCAATCTGCCTGCACGTGGTTCCTATCTCTCTATCTCCTGCCTGTTGGTGTGTTTAAATACCTCTTAAACAATGTGTATCTGCCCCCACACCTTCCCCTATCGACCTCAGCTTTTCAATTCTCAACTTATCTGCTATCCGTATGCACCTTTGCGAGGAACAACTTAAAACGTCGTTTGTGCGTGTGAGTGTATCTTTCTCTCCCACGTATCTTATTTTCAGCGGCACCCCCGCAGTATGTTAGAAATTAGAGCACGAAGTGTTCAATGTGGAGCAGCCGACGACGGGAGTTGATTTGATGGGGGGGCGAGAACAGTGAGCAGAGACACGAAGGGGGGGGCAATCGGGCCGAGCGACAGCAGAAACCGTTGGGAACAGGTAGCCGCGTGCAACGATCCCGAGCAAGGGATTTGGGGGGGGGCGCGGAGAGAGAGACTGCATGACGCAATGACCGAACAATCCGGCGCGCGGGTGTGGGCGTGGCTCACTGACGTCAGCCCGACTGAAGGGGGAAGTGGAGCTGCTCGAGCCGTCGGGTGTTAGATGTCATTCCCCGTGGGGGGTAGGCTGGAGGGGGTTCCCGATGCTGCAGATCTACCCCCTTTTGGCTGGATCTCACTTTCTCCACATCGGGATTGCAATCAGGAGCTCCATAACGACACTGCCCACCTCCACGAGTCAGTCGTTTTGTTTTAAATGTGCACTCCCGTTGAGATACGGAAGGGGCGGTTTCTTTCAAAATTTTAAATTCTTTTTATTTTGCAGCAACTCCTCTCCGCACCCCGACGCCTTCCTCTTCCTCCCACCCGCCTCCCTCAACCGCCTGCGACCCTCCCCTTTTGTAAGAGAGGAGAGCAGCCTCCCTGCACAATGTCAGAAGTCAGGCCGCACTTTTACAAACAGGAGTTGAATAAGACAATCTGGGAAGTGCCGGAGAGATACCAGAATCTCTCTCCCGTCGGATCAGGGGCTTACGGCTCCGTTTGGTACGTGTGCCGCCGCTTTCATTTACTTAATTTTTTTTTGCTGGAGCCGCGCACGGGTTTCTGTTTTTGCCCCAAGTTGTGGGAAAGTTGTGTAAGAGCTGCAGCAGCCTTGGCAGCTGTGCACCCCTGCAGGCCTAGCTAGGCCCACACTTTTTCTTCATGATCCACTAAGATGTTTTGGCGTGTGGTTCATTGGGACTCCCGCACGCTACAGTGCACGCATTGCATTTTAAAACACTTTTTTTCTTTACGCACAATTCTTGAGCGGATTTGACAAAACTCACTCACTCTAGTCAAAAACAAATTGCTCACTAACTTTCTGCATGATGCATTGGTTTTCTCCACTGCCCGAGGTCGCCTACCGTGTCCAACAAAAAGGTAAAGCAGCAGTGAAAGTTTGCTGTGTAGTTCTAATTCCTGTTTTTTAAAATCATCATTGGACTTTAACCCATCAGAGTTTGCCTTGTGGGTTAATTCTAAGCTCTGTGGTATATCTATAGTATGCCCTAATCCTTTCAGCATTTTGATAACTTTTGTGTACAGAAATTGTCTTTTGTTCGTTTTAAGGACTATTGTTGCTCTTTATTGTGTTTATGGTTGCACTTTTCAGTTTCACGGGAATACTTTAATTGACTAAATTGTATTGTGTTGGTAATGCTATTTGTTGAAAAGCACTGCTTTGACCCGTTGGGACTTAGTTCCTCATATAGGCACGGCACCGAAATAACGAGCAGTTTGGTGGAAGTTTAGAACTTACTGATTTGCACAATTTGGCCAGCCTGCCTTGTCTTAATGAGTGCTGTATTTGAATCTCTGGGATCCTTTCCACCCTAACATGAGCCTTAAATTCACATTTTTCGCTAATTGCTATCTTTTTACTCCGAAACGCTGCCATTAACAATGGAGTAGAATTGTGGGTTCAATAGAAACTTAGCTGCAGCATCGACGACTGGAACTAGATGTTGTTTACAAAGAGTCGTATAATGTTGCGGAAAGGCTTATAAATGAGTTGGATCTAATTGAAAGAACGTGGAAAGATGAGTGGCAAAATTTTGATCAAGTTTGAGATTGTTGACCTCCAAAGTTCCTTTTATACTCCATTATTACGTTTCACAAACTGATTTCACTGCTTCCAATTAATACCCATCTGCTTACAGTATTCGGGCAAGTAAAATAAGTTGCAGAATATTCTCCATTGTTAGGCTCAGTGGCTGAAATGCTCCTGCTGTACTATCACTGCTCTGCTCTGATTTGAGAAGTTTGGGTGTCAATCGAGTATTTTAAACTTCACAAATAGATGTGCTGAAGTAGTTCATGGTGCTTTTATTTTGGAAATATTTTGAAAATTTAAATGATTATTTTCTTGAGTAACGCAACATCGCTGGGAAGCTAATTGTAGGCTAATGCATTGCTTAACTCCAGCCAGAGTGTGACAAATTAGTTCTTGTGCCTGCAAATTGCTGATTTCTGTCTGTGACATTGACTTTGCACAATATCTCATTTTGTGTTAGTCATGAATTCAGTTTTTTTCACACAATTGGCTGCAATGATGGGCACTATCTAAAGTAGTTCTAAAGAGGAATAGAGCTGCTAAGGGAACCAATATCCATTTGGGAGGAAATTTCTTGGGGTACCATTATGTGCTTGTAGTGGCATTTGGGTCACTGCTCGATGAGCTGACGTAGTGGCTCACCTTTACAGTCCAGCAATGTTGTTTCATCATATGCAACCAACCCATGATGCCTTGAGATGCTATGTTGCAGGGAAACCGCATATAGTTATTTGCTACTGTTGTATACACATTACACAATAAATGGACACATTTGCAATATAACAATTCCACAGAAACATTAAATGTTATAAAATCCATGCTAGGTTTTAGCAGCCTTGATTTTAGGTGACTAATTAGAGCGCAGACTAGAAAGTGAAAAGAAATTCGGAGAATAAGAAATTAGCAAGTTAAGTGCTGCCTTAGTTTTGTACTCAATTTTGACCTGTGCTAAACTGGAAATGATTTTACTGTAAGATCAGTACAATTAATTGGAAATAATGAAATACTGAATCAATGCTTCAACCACTGGTATGTATTTTTCAAAAGAATCTTACTTTTGAACCTGAGTGCTGAACTGAATTATCTTTTGAGTGAAATGTTTCCTGTGCTATTTAATTCATATTTTCCACACAAATGATGGGAAAAGTCTTTGAGGAGACTGGTAAATGGCAGTATGTTAAACAGAGCAACTAATTAAGCAGTAACAGTTTCTCTCGTCACATTTCGTTTCCTGTGGATGTAAATGTTGCAATAAATGTTCACAGGTACTTCAGGAAACATTGGAATGAAAAAGTACAACACTATTTAAAATTCAAAAACCTGTTGAGAATTATGATCTCTGCATTTAATCTTTAATATTTTAAATATAAATCAGTGATTAGTCATTGCCAAGTATGTATGCTAATTCAAATTCTGTCACTGCTGGGCTTGGTAATTCCAAACAAATTCAATGTTGTAAACATTTTGATATTTAAAGTTAAACTTTATTTAAACATTGAAATTGTCATGTCCAAAACCCTATTCATATTCTGAAAATTAAGTTGCATAATATTCATCTCAGTGCAGCAATCTACATATTTTTGTAGTATTTCATAAGTGTTAAGTTGTGTCACTATTCCGCATGTTAAGCTGCTAATGCATTTGTTCTACTTTTTACCTTTTGTTTGTAAAATTTCTTCATACAATTCTGAAAATCCCACAATGGTGTTGCACTTCTGCTATGACATGCAATGAGGGCAGATTGAATAGATTAGTCTTTATTCCCTGGAGTTCAGAAGAATGAGAGAAGATCTAATTTTAAGAATATAAATTCTTGAGGGACAAAAGCTGAAGCAACATTTCCCTGCCCAGGGAATGTATAACACAAGCAGGGTTTCAAGATAAGTAAGCTATTTAGAATAAACGAGACAAAATTTCTCTAATCAAATATCTTTGGAATTCTGTGCCTCAGATCTGATACTCAATTGTTGTGTGCATTCGAGACACATTGTGCATTTTTGTTTGGATATGTGAGGAATTTGGATATTAGGGAATACATTCAGGTAGAATGTCAGCTACAATCTTGCTCAAAAATGGCGTAGTTTGAAAGGTCCAAATGGTCTAATCCAGCTGCCATGTCTTAAGTTTTCTTTGTGGCCTTTAGAATTGTTTGTCACCTTTTAATTCCCCTATCTTGTGTGTTGTCATCAGCGTGCATTATATAGCATCTTCGTATTGGTGGTATCCAGAACACGTTCAGAAAGAGAATGGACAATAAATCATGATGGCAGAGTTAGGGGAAGTTAACTCTTTATAATCCCATCATGACCTCCCTGCTTTCGTAATCTATGCCTCAGTTGAGAAAGGCAAGTGTCCCATATGACATTTTCCACTACCCTACCAGAAAGCCCTCTTCTTTCAGAGATCTATCAAATGCACTATGGCTTGTTCCATAGAGCTTCCTAGTGTCATGCTACTCAATGAACACTTTCTTGTCAAATTACTCCTTCCAAAGCATATCATCTCACATTTTTTTTCTAGGTTGAATTCTACCTGCCACTTATCTGCCCATTTGACCATCCCATTTATATCATATTGTAGCCCAAGGCACTCAACCTCATTGTTAACTGCCCAACCAATCTCAGTTTAATCTGCAAATTTCCTAATCCAATACCCCCCCCCCCCATGTGTGTACACGTGCATACACACAGTCATCTGTCATTTGTAGAAATGACAGATAATAGGGGACCAGCACAGACTCCTGTGGTATGCTAGTGGACATTGGGTTCCTGTCACTAAATCAGTTTTCTGTCCTCGCCTTCTGTCTCCGACAACACGGCCAATTTTGAGTCTACTTTATCAAATTATCCTCTACTTTGTTTGTATTCTTGGCAAGTCTCCTATGTGGGACTTTGCCAAAGATTTTGCTAAAATCTATATAACATACATCAACTCCACTACCTTCATGTATGTGCCCGGTCACTTTCTCAAAAACTTCAATCAAATTTATTAGGCATGACCTCTGTCTGATAAAACCATGCTGACTATTCCTGATCAAGCCTAACCTCTCCAAGTGGGGACAGATGCTGTCTTTCAGAATTTTCTCCAGTAGTGTCCCTACCACTGATGTGAGATTCGCTGGTCTGGAGTTCTCTGGCTTTCTCTAAGCCTTTCTTAAATATCAGAGCTAAATTAACTGTTCTCCAGTCCTCTGGCTAGAGAGGAGTTAAAAAGTTTGGATTAGTGCCCTTGCAGTCTCCTCCCTTGCCTCTCTCACAGCAGGCTAAGTCACAATTTATCTGGACCTGGCAATTTATCTGGACCTGGCTATTTGTCTGACTTTAAGCCTATGATACCTTGTCCTTCCCTGTGTCAGTTTGCTCAATTCATTAAGATAATGGCTGATCTGATAAATCCTTACCTCCACTTTCCTGGGTTTTCTCCATAATCCTTCATTCCCATACTGATGACAGATCTGTCAACCTTGAATATCTAACAATCTAGCCTAGACATTCCTCTGAGATAAAGAATTTCACAGATTCACCACTGAGCGAAGCACTTCCTCCTATGTACTCTTAAATATACAACTCCTAATTCTGAGGTTATACCCTCTCCTTCCATAGGAAAGGAAAAGGTTGAGAGTCTAAAGGGGGATTAAAGAGTTAGGCAGGAATTTAAAAAGGAGGCCCTCAAGAGTAGTAATATCTGGATTACTCCCGGTGCTATGAGCTAATGAGGGCAGGAATAGGAGGATGAAGCAGATGAATACATGGCTGAGGAGCTGCTATATGGGAGTTACATTCACATTTTTGAATCATTGGAATCTCTTCTGGGGTATAAATGACCTTTTTTTACAAGAAGGACAGATTGCACCTAAATTGGAAGGGGACAAATATACTGGCAGGGAAATTTGCTAGAACTGCTTGGGAGGATTTAAACTAGTAATGTGGGGCGTGGGACCCAGGGAGATAGTGAGGAAAGAGGTCAATCTGAGACTGATACAGTTGAGAACAGAAGCGAGTCAAACAATTGGGACGGGCAGGGACAAGGTAGGACCAATAAATTAAACTGAATTTATTTCAATGCAAGGGGCCTAATAGGGAAGGCAGATAAACCCAGGGCATGGTTAGGAACATGCGACTGGGCTATCATAGCAATTACAGAAACATGGCTCAGGGATGGGCAGGACTGGCAGCTTATTGTTCCAGGATATAAATGCTACAGGAAGGATAGAAAGAGGAGGGGGAGTGGCACTTTTGAGAGCATTACAGCTGTACTGAGGGAGGATATTCCTGGAAATACATCCAGGGAAGTTATTTGGATGGAGCTGAGAAATAAGAAAGGGATGATCACCTTATTGGAATTGTATTATAGACCTCTAATAGTCAAGAGGGAAATTGAGAAACAAATTTGTAAGGATACCTCAGCTATCTGTAAAAATAATGTAGTTAGAGTAGGGGATTTTAACTTTCCTGACATAGACTGGGACTGTCAGTGTGTTCAGGATTTATACGGAGAGGAATTTGTAAAGTATGTATAAGAACATTTTCTGGTTTAGTATGTGGATGTACTACTATAGAACGTGGAAATCTTGACCTACTCTTGAGAATTAAGGCAGAGCAGGTGACTGATGTCAGTGAGGGAGCACTTTGGGGCCGGCAACCATAATTCTATTAATTTAAAATAGTGATGGAAAAGGATAGGTCACGTCTCAACGTTGAAGTTCTAAATTGCAGAAAGGCCAATTTTGACGGTATTAGGCAAGAACTTTCAAAAGTTGTTTGGGGCAGACGTTTGTAGGTAAAGGGACGGCTGGAAAATGGGAAGCCTTCAGAAATGAAATAACTAGAATCCACAGAAGCTATATTCCTGTTAGGGTGAAAGGGAAGGCTGGTAGGTATAGGAAATGCTGGATGACTAAAGAAATTTTGAGGGTTTGGTTAAGAATAAGAAGGAAGCATATGTAAGGTATAGACAGGATAGATCGAGTGAATCCTTAGAGTATAAAGGAAGTAGGAGTATACTTAAGAGGGAAATCTGGAGGGCAAAATGAGATAGCTTTGGTAAATAGAATTAAGGAGAATCCAAAAGGATTTCACAAATGCATTAAGAGCAAAAGGGTAACTAGGGAGAAATTGGGGCACCTCAAAGATCAGCAAGACAGCCTTTGTGTGGAGCCACAGGAAATGGGGGAGATACTAAACGAATATTTTGCATTAGTATTTACTATGGAAAAGGATATGGAAGATATAGACTGTTGGGAAATAGATGGTGACATCTTGCAAAATGTCCAGATTACAGAGGAGGAAGTGCTGGATGTCTTGAAACAGTTAAAGGTGGATAATTCCCCAGGACCTGATCAGGTGTACCCGAGAACTCTGGGAAGCTAGAGAAGTGATTGCTGGGCCTCTTGCTGAGATATTTGGATCATTGATAGTCACAGTTGAGGTGCTGGAAGACTAGAGAGTTGCTAATATGGTGCCATTTTTTAAGAAGGATGATGAGGACAAGCCAGGGAACTATAGACCAGTGAGCCTGACATCGGTGGTGGGCAAGTTGTTGGAGGGAATCCTGAGGGACAGGATGTACATGTATTTGGAAAGGCAAGAACTGATTAGGGATAGTCAACATGGCTTTGTGTGTGGGAAATTGTCTCACAAACTTGATTGAGTCTTTTGAGGAAGTAACAAAGAGGATTGATGAGGACAGAACAGTAGATGTGATCTATATGGACTTCAGTAAATCATTCGACAAGGTTCCTCATGGGAGACTGGTTAGCAAAGTTAGATCTCATGAAATACAGGGAGAACTAGCCATTTGGTTACAGAACTGGCTCAAAGGTAGAAGACAGGCGGTGGTGGTGGAGGGTTGTTTTTCAGACTGGAGTGCCACAAGGATTGATGCTGGGTCCTCTATTTTATGTCATTTACATAAATGATTTGGATGCAAGCATAAGAGGTACAGTTAGTAAGTTTGCAGATGACACCCAAATTGGAGGTATAGTGGACAGCGAAGAGGGTTACCTCAGATTACAACAGGATCTTGATCAGATGGGCCAATGGGCAGAGAAGTGGCAGATGGAGTTTAATTCAGATAAATGCGAGGTGCTGCATTTTGGGAAAGCAAATCTTAGCACAATGTATACACTTAATGATAAGGTCCTAGGGAGTGTTGCTGAACAAAGAGACCTTGGAGTGCAGGTTCATCACTCCTTGAAAGTGGGGTCGCAGTTAGATAGGATAGTGAAGAAAGCATTCCTGCCCTCACTAGCTCATAGCACCGGGAGTAATCTAGATATTACTACTCTCGAGGGCCTCCTTTTTAAATTCCTGCCTAACACTCTAATCTCCCTTCAGACTCTCAACATTTTTCCTTTCCTATGGAAGGAGAGGGTATAATTTCAGAATTAGGAGTTGTATATTTAAGAGTACAAAGATGTCAGGCTCACTGGTCTATAGTTCCCTGGCTTGTTCTCATCATCCTTCTTAAACAATGGCACCATATTAGCAACTCTCTAGTCTTCCAGCACCTCACCTGTGACTATCGATGATCCAAATATCTCAGCAAGAGGCCCAGCAATCACTTCTCTAGCTTCCCACAGAGTTCTCGGGTACACCTGATCAGGTCCTAGGGAATTATCCACCTTTAACTGTTTCAAGACATCCAGCACTTCCTCCTCTGTAATCTGGACATTTTGCAAGATGTCACCATCTATTTCCCTACAGTCTATATCTTCCATATCCCTTTCCACAGTAAATACTGATGCAAAATACTCATTTAGTATCTCCCCCATTTCCTGTGGCTCCACACAAAGGCTGTCTTGCTGATCTTTGAGGTGCCCTATTTCTTTTATTGGTCAGAGTATCGAGTACAGGAGTTGGGAGGTCATGTTGCGGCTGTACAGGACATTGGTTAGGCCACTGTTGGAATATTGCGTGCAATTCTGGTCTCCTTCCTATCGGAAAGATGTTGTGAAACTTGAAAGGGTTCAGAAAAGATTTAAAAGGATGTTGCCAGGGTTGGATGGTCTGAGCTATAGGGAGAGGTTGAACAGGCTGTGGGGCTGTTTTCTCTGGAGTGTCGGAGGCTGGGGGTTGACCTTATAAAAATTTACAAAATTGAGGGGTATGGATAGGGTAAGTAGACCAAGTCTTTTCCCTGCGTTGGGGGAGTCCAGGACGAGTAGGCATAGGTTCAAGGTGATGAGAGGGGAAAGATATAAAAGAAACCTAAGGGGCAACTTTTCTCGCAGATGGTGGTATGTGTATAGAGTGAGCTGCCAGAGGAAGTGGTGGAGGCTAGTACAATTGCAACATTTCAGAGGCATTTGGGTGGGTATATGAATAGGAAAGGTTTGGAGGGATATGGACCAGGTGCTGGTAGGTGGGACTAGATTGGGTTGGGATATCTGGTCGGCATGGACGGGTTGGACTGAAAGGTCTGTTTCCATGCTGTACATCTCTGACTGTGATTGACCTAGATTCTCCCACAAGGGCAAATGACCTTCTTTACAAACTACCCTGTTGAAGACTTGTAAGAATTTTATGTTTCAATAAGTTTGTCACTCATTCTTCTCAACTCCAATAAGTGCAAGTCTAAGCTACATCTCATCATAAAGCTGTCCTTGCATACCTGGTATCAGTGGAGTGAACCTTCTCTGGGCTCCACCACCAATACATCTGTCCTTGGACAAGGGGCCTAAAACTGTTAGTCTCTCAGCTGTGGTCTGAGTCATACTTTGTATAATTTTAGTAAAACTTCCCATATTCCGTTTGAAAGCTGATGAATCTCCTCTGAACCCCCTCCAGTGCTTTTGCACCCTTCTAATAGTATGGTGAGTAGAGCTGCACACAGTATTCTATCTGTGGCCTAACCAGTGGTTTACAAAGTTGTAACAAGTCTTCCTTGCTCCTATATTCTTTGCTCTGGCTATTTGAAGGCAAACATCCCACATGCTGCCTTTGTCATCCTGTCTTGACCTCTTCAGGGATCAACGGACTTGTACACCAAGGTCTCTTTGTTCCTCAGTACCCTCTGCTATTCATTATGCAAAAAGGGAGGGATATACACAATGCATCACCTTGTAATTATCGAAAATAAATTCCACCTGCAATTGTTCTGCCCAAGTTATCAACTGATCAATATCAAACTGTAGCCTGTGACCATCCTCCTCATGATTAAAATCATCAATTTTCATGTCATCTGGAAGCTTGATTATACTTACTACATTTGCATCTAAGTTGTGAAGGTACATAATAAACAGCAAGGATCCCTGTGGTACAATGCTAGTGTTGGGTTTCTACTTTTTTTAAAAAAACAGCCCTTCACCATTACCAATTGCCTCCTATCTGTAAGTCAATTTTGGATCCAGTTTGCCAACTTGCCTTGGATTACATGGGATCTTTTTGGACCAGCCTTTCATGTGCGATCTTGTCAAAGGCCTTACTGAAGTCCATGTAAACCACATCAACTGTACAACCATCATCAATATATTTAGTCACCTTTCAAAAAAAATTAATCAGATAGGATCTCTTCCACCTCTGACTACAGAGGTGACAAATCTGACTACAGTGTCCTTCTCTTCTGTGAATATGGGTAAGTATTAATTTAAAGTCTCACCCACGTTCACTGGCTCCTCGCGTAGGTTGGCCCTTAGATCTCTTGATCCCACTCTTTCATAAGTAATCCTCTTACTCTAACATACTTGTAAAAGCCTTGGTGTTTTCCTTGATCCCATCTGCCACAGATATCTCATGGCCCTTTTTTTGCTCGTATATTTTCCTTTTTAAGTCCACTTTTTTGTGTATTTCTAGATGCTCTGCTATTAAACCCTTTATAACAGACTCTATTTTCTCAATAACAGAAGGACTTGAGTGATCGGAGATCAGTCTGATAGGGGATGGAGTCTTGAATCTTGGATGAGTTAGTTAGTTATGTGAAAAACCAGAAGCCAGTCATGAAGGGATTAGAAAACACTCCGCCTAGAAGTGAATTTGAATGGTCGTGGGCTGTGATTTTCGACTGGAATTGATCGGAACATAGAAAAAATTACCTTGGATCTTGTAAAAGTTCATTTCTGGATCAGAGGATACCAAGGTATGATTTGGTGGATGGCAAAGGGAATGTAATATGACCAAGTGGAATTTATTGCAGAGAACAAATTTCAAGGTTTTTACTTTCTGAATATTGTGCTTAAATTCATGAGAAATGCTGTGAAAGGGGATTTTCCACTTTGTTTCCCTTGTGGTTTCATTCTTAGTTCTATTGAAGCATCAGACAGGATACGATGCACAAAACTTACAAGGCTATGGTATCAATCTTGTCTGCTAGCACACTTGCCTTCAAATCAGAAGATTGTGGTTTCAAGCGGGTTTTAAATCTAGAGTTGAAATCACATCATTTAACTACAGCTAACCACCATATAGTGGTTAGGGAATTCTACACTGTGGGAAAATGTTTTTTGGCTCACGTGACCCCTTAGGTGAGTGGAAGAAACCTCATAACATTATTTGCAGAGTAAATGCTTCCTAGTTTGGTTAGTATTAATCATTCAACAAATATCACTAAAACAAATTGGTTATTTCATTAATGTTTGTGGGATCTTTTGTGTAAATAGGGTAGTGTTATTGTTACTTGATTATTTGATGCTTCATTGTTTCAAAGCATTTTGCAACTGTTCTATATAATTGTAATCTTAAATACCATTTAAATATCCAATACTCTCCCATGGTATCTTGATTTGCATGATGGTAACTCTACAAATTCTTGAAATAGTTTTTTTCCTTACCATACAAACTATTTTCCTTCAATATAATGGTAAAGCCAATAAATAGTGGACAAGTCCAGCTGTGTTTGCAGAAAAATTATTTTGAAAACAGAAAACTTTGGCCATTCATTCGATCACATCAAAATTCTTCCCTGGTTTATATACTCTTAATCTACTTGAACACGTGGAGACTTCTGACCTGAATGTGATACAGCTGTTACTGGTCAACAGAACTAATAAATGCAAACAATTTCTTTTTGGCCTGTTAATTTTCTGATTTTGGTTTTGTCTTGTCTTTCATTCTTTTAAAAATGAATTGTCCTGCACGCAAAATAAAATATCAGCATCCTCTATTCTGAGCTGTTCAGAAATAACTATTGGCAATTATATACATTACACATACTATGAATACAACTGAAAATCCATTGTAGATATCAGAATGTTTTATTAAGTGTTTGGCTTTAGCTGAAAAGAGACATTTTGCTGAAGCACTTTGTCTTCCACTCCACCTCCATGTTATTTGCTTTCTATGTGATTTAATACCTAATTTACAATTTACAATTTCTAATTTCGATTCACAGGGTCATAGTAACAGGTGTTGACCATTCAGCCTGTCAAGTCTGCATGACTCTTTAATAATGGCTGTTTGAATACTTTAATGCCTTTTACTCATCTCACCCCAATAGCCTTATATCATTGATAGTCACAAATCTATCAATCTCAGGGTTTAACATAGTCAAATACTGAGCTTCCAGATCCCACTGGTACAGAATTCTAAAGGTTCACAATCCTTTGAGGAAAAGAACATTTCCTCTGGATCTAGTGGCGGCATCCTTTTTATTTTCAAATTGTGTCCCTGGTTCTAGACTCTCAAACATCTTGCCTGAATCTACAACCTATCCCTTTTTACTATTTTTTAACTTCCAGTGACATCACCTCTCATTAGTCAATACTCTAGAGAATTCAAGGCCAGTTTGTCTGATGTATCTTTGGGCAAGTCCTCATTCTGGGAACACGTCTGGTGAACCTTTACTAACTTAGATTGCAAAAGTGTCATTCCTGAGAAAAAGCCTAAAAATGCACATGTCCAGCAGTGTTCTAACAAAGCTCCTAGACAGTTGAAGGAAGACTTCAGTTCTCCTGAACTCTAATCTTGCAAATAAATGTTATCATTTCTTTTTCTAACGTTCATCTTCCTAATTGTTTGGTGCACCTGCATGTTCGCCTTTAGTGACTGATGAACAAGGGCACCTAGTCCCTTTTGTAGATCTCCAGTTTTCAACTTCCTATATTTTTTTTTAAGAAATGCTCTGCACATCTGTTTCTCCTGCCAAAGTGGATAATCTCACCTCACATTTTCCATATGTATCATCTGCTTAAGCTTGTGCAAATCCTTCTGAAGTTGCTTTCCACTTTGCTTGCCCCACACACTCTTTCTTACAAAATTGCAGATGGTACAAAGCATTTTATTTGGTTCCTACCCCAAGTCGTTGACACTTGTTGTGAATAGCTAAGGCCTTAGTTCTGATCCTTGCAGTGCTCCACGAGCCACAACCTGCCAATGTGAGAATGACCCATCTATTCCCACGGTTTCTAGTTTGTTAGCTAATCCTTAGTGCGTGCCAGTATATTACCTTCTATCCCAGGTGTTTTGAATTTTTTAACCAGTCTCCTGTAACAGGGTACTGTAACAGATATCTTAAAGTCTAAGTCGAACACAGGACTGCATTAGCAGTCCATTATAAACTTTATTAATAACCTCTTTCAAAAAAAAATCTAATTTGTTGAATGTGACTTCCTATTCACAAATCTATACTGACTATACCCAGTCATGATTTTCCAAATGTGTTTATGGTAGTCTTCATAGCATGTTCCCTACTACTGATCTGTAGTTAACAGGCCTGTAGTTCTGTGTTCATGCTCATTCTCTTTAAATAGTGTAGTGATATTTGATACTTTACAATCTGCAGCAGTTATTCCAACAGCCAAAGAAGTTTGGAAGATAATTATCAATTCATTGACTATATATCCAACTCCTTCAATGTCCTGGGATGGAGGATATCTGCTCATGGGGATTTATCTACTTTCAGTGCCATTAATTTAGTCAGCACAGTCTTTTTATTGATAATTTCTTGCAACTCTTCAATTTCCCTAGCTACTTGGATCTCTCTCTCTTTCTGGGAGATTTCTTGCATTGACCTCAGTGACACCAGAGTAATCATTCAGCTTCTTCGTAATTACACCATTCTCCATTATAGATTCTCCCAATTCTGCCTGTGATGGTCATATAATCTGTACAGTGCACAAAGAAGCCATTTGGCCCATCGAGTCTGCACCAACTCTTTGAAGATCAAACCATCCCAACTCTATAACCCGAACGCATACAAATAGACTTGCGAGCGGACTCTTTGCGATCCAGGGCCTGCCTGTACTTAGAACCTATTGAACTGTAATATCTTGCCTCAAATCACAAAACCAAGACTATTGCATAAAGTAGGAACTTGTGGTGCAAGAGGTAACAGTTTTATGGATAAAAGATTGGCTGATGGGCAATAGTATGCATACTTTTTTTTTATGGTTGAAATTGGCAGGATGAGAGAAATTGGGTCCTGTAGGGACCTGTGCTGGGCCCTCAACTTTGTACAGTTTATATCCGTGACATGATGGGATTAAATGTATGGTGGCTAAATGGTGACACAGATAGTAATGTGTGTTGCAAAGATTATGTAACAAGGACACCAATTATAGATGGAGTTTTTTGTCTGCTCAATTAACCTAGTAGATGGAGTATGAGGGGGAGAAATATGAAGTAGTTGAGGACAGATGAAGGGAAAATAGTTTGAGGGCTCTGCGAGTTTTGAACTTTGCCTCAGTGTAGTAGAAATAAGGCTGTTGAATATTTCAAGGCAACATTATTCTTGTTCAGCAGGAGAATTAATAGGTATTGGGGATAGATGAGTCTGTGGAATTTGGAATGCAACATGTAGTTATGATTTAATTGAATGGCAGAGGGTTGTATTGCTTCTCATTTGTATGTTTGTAACTTGAATTATGCCATTTCTTTAACAAAAGGGAGAGGCTAGAAGAGTTTTATATTAATGTAGTTCTTGTCCATGAGGCAGACGTGTCTGACAATTGTCATACTATTATAGTCTATCCAATGTTGGCTTCTAACATTGCAAACTCTGGCTAGTTTTTGAGTAATTACGACACCATAGAAGCATCTTAATTTTAAATATGTTTGAGAGATTTTGAATCCGTTCACTTTATTTAAATGTCACAAATTACATTGTCTCAGCCTCGTTTTTTGAAATGTAATTCATCTATAATCGATGTCCTTGTTATATCATCTTTGCAACGCATATTACTATCTGTCACCATTTAGCCACCATACATTTTTATTTGTTAATATCTTTTTATCTAAAGAGATGCATTTATTAATGAATAAGCAGACTGTTTGTGCAAATAGTTACAACAAAATATGAGAGAGAACTTAGTTGTTAAAAAGAAATCTCTAAAATCTAGAGCTTTTGCTTTCTCGGCAGCCTTTCAAGATCTACATTACTTTTCTGTCCTGTTATGATGAGTCAGATCTAACCGCTTTGAATAGTTGCCTAATTTTGTTGCTTACATTTGAACTAGTTCTGAAAAAAATTACTTTTTCAGTTTTTTTTTAGTGGAGCAGAAAAAGAGGAAATAAAGATTTGATGATTTGCTTCACAAGCAATATTGTTGGTTTATTATGGTAATTGCTCATTGTCCTTGGAAAGGTGTGTGTGCGTGTTACTGCTTTACTTCAAAAATATACTTGATTTAAAAAAAACTCGGTCACTAGGGTTTTTTGATTCTGTACAGATGGAGAACTAACAACTCCAAAGGCATTTCTTTCTTGCACAAGGTTATATTTACATACTTGTGAGGCATCGGGAGGGTCTGATAACTGGATGGCAATTAATTCCAGAAAGACCTTTTGATGATGGTCTTTCCCAACTGCACCTTGACAACAGTTGCCCAAATTTTTAGTGCACCCCTCTTCACATAGTCCTGGACTTTGGAATGTGCCAGCCTGTAACATTCAATAGAGATCAACTTTTGCTCTCTAAGTCAAAGCAGTTTCAGGCAGACCTAAAGAGTGTCTTTCAATGAGTTGATGGTCTTCCAGGCACAGTTGATGTTTGTCTTGGAGAGGGGGGATGGGGTCTGTCTGTCTGTCAGTCAGCCAATCCCAGGGAACAGATCGTAGAGCACAGAGTTCTGCGTCATGGATGTGCTTGGAACGAACCTGAACAAAAACCACTCTCTCCAGACTTCCTTTGCCAAGATACATTCCAGAAGAAGTGACAGTCTGTCCATCCTGACAGCCACTTTGAGGGCAGTGTCGGTGGCACCAATGTGGGCATACAGGATCTCAAGTAATGCCCTTCTTACCACCAGCCAAGCAATGTCTTGGTGCTTGTTGGAAAGTTCTGGTGATGCATTCTGCCAAATGACTTTGACAGTCTCTCCAGGAACAACCCAACAGGATTCATCCTCTCCCTTTTTCTGGTAGGGTATTGAGCAATACATGCTGACCACGTCTTGATGGACTTGTAATTGAATATAGTGTTCTCTGCAAATTTCTCCATGAAGGACAGATTATACAGAATGGAGCAATTACTGGGAATGTTCCATGAATTCGATGCCAGTCCCATCCTTCACAATGCCAGGGACAGAGAAAATCTCAGTACGTACACTAGATATTTGTGTACTGTGGGTTTAGGCAAAGCATGATGCAGCTGCACACTAAGATTGTCATCAGAATGACAGCATTGCATACTTGTTTATTGCTGAAAAGAGATACTGTTGAAGCTTAGTTATGATACTTATTGAGAAGTGTAAGAATATCAAATTTCTAAAGGAAGAACAATTTATGTTGCATGAGAAAGCAGTGTTGATTAGCAAGTGGACTCTGGTCATGGCAGTTCTGTGGGGAATGCATAAGAGATTAGTTATCTCCCACATTTTTTTAAAGTGAAAGAGGAGCAAAGGATAGAATCCTGTGAACGAATATATGTATAGGTTAAGTATGTAGGTGACAGGCACTGAAGGTGAGCCTAACTAATCATAACTGTCAGTGTAATTCTTAGTGCAGGTACTTGTTGACATGATGCAAGATGTATAATATACCTATCATCATTTTTGAAAGTTGGATTTTAAAATAGAAACAGAAGGATTTTGGGCATGTGTTTGGGAGAACCTCTAAAACCCTGAGAACCCTGGATAAGATGTTTATGGCAGGCAAAGTAAACACAGCAAAGCAACTAGTTTTGACCTCAAGAAGAATCAGCTTGTTCAATTCCGAACAGATGGGTATGGTTATCCAGTCACCTCAGCAGAATTGTTTTCTTGTCTGAGAAACCCTAAGCCCAAAGAGTTGGTATAGTAGTCTTCAGGTTGTGAGAACTGAGTGAATTTAGGTCCTCACAATTATGAAAGATTCGTGCCTGCAGATTTGGAGGGAATTGTAAAATTGTGTATTCCATAAAGGGGAAAAACTGGAAAAAGATTGAGTAGAAATGTAGAATTGAGATAAGACATTATTTTTGTGGATGAATCTCTAACAAATAATGTTGGAGAAACAGTGTTGCAACTTTTATTTTGTTTGTGTTAAAATCCTTCTAAACTGTATTCTATATCACTGTTTTACACTTTTGTGTAATGTGAATAATACATTAAGAACATCTGCATCCGCATGGAACATAGGATGTTGAGAGGTGACTTTGTTTTTGAGGTCTATAAAATCATGAGGGGTATAGATCGGGTTAACGGTAGGTGTCTTTTCTGTAGGATGTGCGCTTTGAAGATTAGGGGGCATATTTTCAAGGTGAGAGGAAAGAGGTTTTTAAAAAAAACGAGGGAACAAATTATTTAGACAGAGGGTGGTTTGATTGTGGAATGACCTTCCTGAGGAAGTGGTGGATGCGGGCACGGTTATGATGTTTAAAAGACATTTGGGTAAGTACATGAATGAGAGCTTTGGAGGGATGTGAGCCAGGAGCAGTCATGTTGTACTAGTTTAGTTTGGGATTATGCTGGTATGGCTTTATGACTCTCTGTTTCAGTCACAAACCATTTCAGTGTCGAACATTTTTTGGGGAAAAAAAATTAACCTGATCTGAGATCGTGTTTTTATTCTGGATTTGATTTGTCCTGGTGTCTTATCGATTTAGGATCGTAAGTGATAACTCAGGATTGTACTGTCCATTTACAAAATTGCACCAAATGTTGGACACGGAGATATTTTGTGAACATAAAAGCCGAAAGAACGGTGGGTGTTGTAAATTAGTAACAAAACCAGAAGTTGTTGGAAAGGCTCAGCAGGTTTGGCAGCACCTGTGAAGGGAAACCAAAGCTAACGTTTTGGGTCTGGTGACCCTCAGAATTGATACTGTCGAGGAAAATGTTGGTTCATATGTAGAAGATAAGGTGGGGGTAGGGGGTAAGGAGCAAATAATAGGGATAGAGCCCAAAGATTGAGAAAAACAGTTAGACAAAGGAGTGGGTAACGATCTGGCTTGGAGGATGAATAATGGAAACGTAGTGGCTAACAATGTAATGGCAGACTGTGATAACAAGGCCTAATGTGTGGCATAGGGAATGAAGACATGGACCTAAAATTATCAAATTCGATATGGAGTCCAGAGGGCTGCAGGGTCCTGAAAAAGACAACGAGTTTTTCGTCTAGCTTGTGCTGAGCTTCTCTAGAACACTCCGCAAGCCCAAGACAGAGTGGTGTGTTAAAGTGGCAGAAAAATGGAAGCTGTATATTCTGCCTGCAGAAAAGATAGGTGTTCTGCAAAACAATTGCCCAGTCCGCACTTTTTTTTTTCTCCTCATTTAGAGGAGACCACATTGTGAGCAGCAAATGTAGTAGAGTAGATTGTGAGAAGTGCAAATAAAGTGCTGCTTCACCTGGAAAGTATCTTTGGGTACTGAGGAGGGAGGAAGTAAATGTGCAATGCTTGCCCCTTCAGTGGTTGCAGAGGAAAGTGCCGTGGGGCTCTAGGAGATGTTGGGAGTGAAGGAACATGGACCAAGAGTCCTGGAGGGAATACTCCCTGCGGAAAGCAGACAAGAGAGGGGAGAGCAATATGTGTGCTGATAGCACCTTGCTGTGGGTGGTGGAAATGGTGACTGATCTTCTGATGTGTATGCTGGTGAGATAAGGGTATGGGTAACCCTGTCACTGGGGGAAGAGAGAGGGGTTGAGGGCAGGTGTGGTTGATGGGTCGGACCTGGTTGAGGACCCTGTCAACAGTCGTGCTGGGGAATCCAGAGTTCAGGAAGAAGGTGGATGCTTCGGATGCTCCCTTGCTGAATTGTGCCTCATCAGAACATATGAAGTTGAGACTAAGTGGGAGAATGGAAAGCTGTCTTTACAGGAAGCAGGATACAAGGATGTATAGTCCAGATGACTGTGGGAGTCCGTGGGTTTATAGTGGATGTTAGTGGTCAGACTATCCCCAGAAATGGAAACCCATGTCCAGGAAGGAAACAGTGGTAGACCAGGTGAAAGTGAGGGCAGGGTGAAAATTTAGAAGCAAAACCAATAAACTTTTTGAATTCTGGATGGAAGAGGGAAGCAACACCAATGACATCATCGATTATATAGAAAGATTTGAGAGTGGGGCCCAGAATAGGATTGAAACAAGGAATGTTCCACTTATCTCTCTCATTTCCCCCCCCCCCCCCCCCCCCAAAAGAGGCATAACAGGGGCCCATGTGGGTATCCATGGCACCCCTTGACTTGAAGAAAATAAGAGTTAAGAGAAGTGATTTGAGGATGAGCAAAATAATGTGGTGATGAGAGGGGATGGTTCAGGCCTTTGTTTCCAGGGAGAAGTGGAGAGCCCTGAGACCACCCTGGTTGGGGAATGGACTTGTAAAGGGATTGCATGTCCATGGTAAAGAGGAGATGGCTGGAGCATGCAAACTGGCAATTCTGAAACTGGCATTGTCAGGAATCATGGATGTATGTGGGCAGTGACTGGACTGGAGGAAAAAAAAGTCTAGGTGGGAAGAGAGGAGTTCTCTGGGGCAGGAGCAAGCTGAGATAATGGGTAGTCCTGTTTGTGGATATTCAGAAGGAGGTAGTAGCAGGTTTTGCAGGGCTAAGGGACTATCAGCTTGAAGGCAGTGGGGGAGGAGATCGTCAGATGAGATGAGGTAAGTGTCCATAGTTGATACAATGGCCTGATGTGCTAGGATGGGGTCATGGTCCAGGGGAAGATGATAGGAGGTATCGGAGACCTGTTGCTCAGCCTCTGCAATACACCGGACAAGAAAACAGTGCCACCCTTATCAGCAGTGTTAATAACAAAAGTCTGGGTTGGATGTCAGTGCATGGAGTGCAGTCAGTTTGGAGGGAGATTGGTTGCCTCAATTTCTCTGCTCCCCTTACCCAATCCAACCTGTCTCCCTCCAAAATGACTGCACGCAGTGTGCTTGGATCCAACCCTGACTTTGTTATTAACCCTACCAGTAAGGGTGTTGCTGTTGTAGTCTGGTGTACTAACTTCTACATTAGAGGCTGCAGCAGCTCTCAGATACCTGAATCTTTGTACTTTTGATCTGAAGAGTTTGATAATATCTTGAGTCAAAATCTCCTTTGAAGATTGCTCCGTCTGTATTACACTGAAGTTTCAGACTATCTTTTGCATTCATATCCTGCAGTAGGATTTCAGTACAGTTGAAACATGTGTTGCTGGAAAAGCGCAGCAGGTCAGGCAGCATCCAAGGAGCAGGAGAATCGACGTTTCGGGTATAAGCCCTTCTTCAGGAATGAGAAGGGTGTGCCAAGCAGGCTAAGATAAAGTAGGGAGGAAGGACTTGGGGGAGGGGCGTTGGGAATGCGATAGGTGGAAGGAGGTTAAGGCGAGGGTGATAGACTGCTGGGGGAGGAGAAGTCCGGAAGGAGATTGCAGGTCAAGAAGGCGGTGCTGAGTCAGAGGGTTGGGACTGAGATAAGGTGGGGGGAGGGGAAATGAGGAAGCTGGAGAAATCTGTATTCATCCCTTGCGGTTGGAGGGTTCCTAGGCAGAAATTGAGGCGCTCTTCCTCCAGGCGTTGTGTTGCCATGGTCTGGTGTTGGAGGAGGCCAAGGACCTGAATGTCCTTGGCGGAGTGGGAGGGGGAGTTAGTGTTCAGCCACCGGGTGGTTGGGTTGGTTGGAGCAGATGACCCAGAGGTGTTCTCTGAAACGTTTCGCAAGTAGGCGGCCTGTCTCCCCAATGTAGAGGAGGCCACATCGGGTGCAGCGGATGCAGTAAATGATGCGTGTGGAGGTGCAGGTGAATTTGTGATAGATATGGAAGGATCCCTTGGGGCTTTGGAGGAAAGTGAGGGGGAGGTGTGAGTGAAAGTTTTGCATTTCTTGTGGTTGCAGGGGAAGGTGCTGGGAGTGGAGGGTGGGAGGTGTGGACCTGACGAGGGAGTCACGGAGGGAGTGGTCTTTCTGGAATGCTGATAGGGGAGGGAAATATATCCTTGGTGGTGGGGTCTGTTTGGAGTTGGCTGAAATGACGATTGATGATACGAAGTATCTGGAGGCTGGTGGGGTGGTAGGTGAGGACCAGTGGGGTTCTGTCCTGGTGGTGATTGGAGGGGCAGGGTTCAGGGGTGAAGGAGCGGGAAGTGGAGGAGATGCAGTGGAGAGCATCGTCAACCATTTCTGAGGGGAAATTGCGGCCTTTGAAGAAGGAGGCCATCTGGGTTGTTCGCTATTGTAATTGGTCCTCCTGGGAGCAGATGCGGCGGAGGCGAAGGAATTGGGAATATGGCGTTTTTACAGGGAGCAGTGTGGGAGGTGTAATCTAGGTAGCTGTGGGAATCGATCGGTTTATAGTGAATGTCCGTGTTGAGTTGGTCGCCCGAGATAGAAATGGAGAGGTCTAGGAAGGGGAGGAAGGAGTCTGAGATGGTCCAGGTAAATTTGAGGTAGAGGTGGAAGGTGTTAGTAAAGTTGATGAACTGTTCAACCTCCCCGTGGGAGCACGAGGTAGTGCCAATCCAGTTATTGATGTAGCGGAGGAAAAGGTGGGGGGTGGTGCCAGTGTTCAGTACAGTTGTTGTAAATGGGAATCAACAGTATCATTCCTTAATGCCTCAGCATAGTTGAAGAGATGCACCGTTTTTCAATGTTGCCAAGACGTTTTCTATCGGCAGAAGTCTGGATTGTATGTGCATATTCGACTGTGTTGTAGAATTGACCGTGGAATTTCACTGGATGTGGGTATTCCTAGCTAAGCTTGTATTTATTACCCTATTCCTAACTACTGATGACAAGATGTAAGCTCTTTTGAACTGCTGCAGTTCATGGGAGTAAATACACCAAAAGTGCTGCCAGGGACAGTGTTTTAGGGTATGTGATAGTGCCCCCACCTCTGAGCCAAGAGGCTCAGGTCCCACATGTTCCCGAGATGTGTTGTGACTGCTTTGGACAAGTTTCTCTTTTTATTTAAAACACATCAAGAATGGCTATATAGTTCTGAGTTAAGGTGGTGTGTGGCTTGGAGGTGGTGGTCTTTGCATGCATTGTTGCCCTACAGTCAGTGTCTGACAGCACAGAGACAGGCCGTTCGGCTCAAACTGGTCTAAGCTGACCAAAATGTCCATCCACGATAACCCCATTTCCTTGCACTTAGGATTAGAAAGATATTGACTTTCCTGTCCATGTATTTGTCCATTGCCTTTTAAATGTTAACGTACCCGCATCGACCGCTTCCGCTGGCAGCTCATTCCATATGTGTATCTCCCTCTGTGTTACCACAGTTGGTCCTCAGGTTCCCTTTTTTATTCTCTTCCTTGTAATGTTTAACTGATGACCACTAGTCCTTTATTCCCCAACCCTGAGAAAAAGACTGACTGCATTCACCCTATCCATGCCTCTCTTGACCTTGTGCACCTCTTTAAGATTTCCCTTCAGTCTCCTAAGCTCTGAAGACAAAGTCCTAGCTTGTCCAACCTCTTCATTTGAGACCATTGAGTCCAGGCAACATCCTGTATATTTCTTCTGCACTCTTTCCAGTTTAATAACATCCTTCCTATAATGTTATCAAAAATGAACACAATATTCCAAGTGCGGCCTCACCAATGGCCTGTATAACTGCAACGTAACTTCCCAATTTCTATATTCACTGCCCTGACTGAAGGCCAGTGTGCCAAAGGTAACCTTCATGGACCTATCCACCTGTTACTCCACTTTCAGAGAAGAGTGCACCTAAATTCCAAGATCCTCTGTTCCACTACACTACTTAAAGCTCTACCATTCACTATGAAACTCGTACCTTGATTTTCCAAAAAGTGAGACCTCACACTTATCTGTGTTAAATTTCAGTTGCCATTTCTTGGCCCACTTCCCCAGCTAGTGAAGATCCTGCTGCAATTTCTGATAACCACCTTCACTGTCCATGATGCCGTCTGTTGTAGTGTCATCAGCAAACTTTCCAATCATGCCTTGTACATTCTTATCTAAATAATTGCTATAGCTAACAAACAGCAATGGCCCAGCACTGACTCCTGAGGCACTCCACTAGTTATAGGTCTCCAGTCTGACAAGCATCTTTCCACTGTTAACCCTCTGCTTCATGCCATCAAGCCAGTTTTGTGTCCAATTTGCCAGCTTGCTCTGGATTCCAATTGATCTAACTTTCCAGAACAACATGCCATATGAAACCTTATCAAAGGCCTTGGTGATATCCATATAGACTGTCTACTCCTCTACTTCATCAACCTTCCTGGTCACTTTTCATCAAAGAACTCTAATAAATTTGAGGCATGATCTCTCACTCAAAGCCTTGCTGACTACTTCTAATCTAACCCTGTCTTTCCAAATGCATGTATACCATAACCCTAAAAATCTTACCCACCACAGCTGTTAAGCTTACTGATCTATAGTTCCTAGGCATTCCTTTGCAGCGCTTGAATAAGGGCATGACATTCACTACCCTTCAGTCTCTGGGACCTTCCCTGTGGGTAACGATGATGCAAAAATATCAGCCACGGCTCCTGCACTTTCTCTTGCCTCTTGCAGTGTTCTTAGATATATAGAACATATAGAACATAGAACATAGAAGGATACAGCGCAGTACAGGCCCTTCGGCCCTCGATGTTGCGCCGACCGAATCCTACCTAACCTATACTAGCCCAATAACTTCCAAATGCCTATCCAATGCCCGCTTAAATGACCATAAAGAAGGAGAGTTCACCACTGATACGGGCAGGGCATTCCATGAACACTCAACCCACTGTGTGAAGAATCTACCCCTAACATCTGTCCTATACCTACCACCCCTTAATTTAAAGCTATGTCCCCTAGTAACACCTGACTCCATTAGCGGTAAAAGGTTCTTAGTATCTACCCTATCTAAACCCCTAATCATCTTATACACTTCTATCAGATCTCCCCTAAACCTTCTCTTCTCCAATGAGAACAGCCCCAAGTGCCTCAGCCTTTCCTCATAAGATTTTCCTACCATTCCAGGCAACATCCTGGTAAACCTCCTCTGCACTCGTTCTAAAGCTTCCACATCCTTCCTATAGTATGGCGACCAAAACTGCACACAATACTCCAGATGAGGCCTCACCAGAGTCTTATACAACTGCAACATGACCTCAGGACTCCGGAACTCAATTCCTCTGCCAATAAAGCCCAGTACACCATATGCCTTTCTCACAGCACTATTTACCTGGGTGGCAACTTTCAGAGATCTGTGTACATGGACACCAAGATCCCTCTGCTCATCCACACTACCAAGTAGCCTACCATTAGCCCAGTAATCCATCATCTTGTTATTCCTACCAAAGTGAACGACTTCGCACTTAGCTACATTGAATTCCATTTGCCACATTTCCGCCTAGCTCTGCAACTTATCTATATCCCGCTGTAACCTACCACTTCCTTCCTCACTATCCACAACTCCACCGACTTTTGTGTCATCCGCAAACTTGCTTACCCAGCTTTCAAGTCCTTCCTCTAGATCATTTATAAAGATAACAAAAAGCAATGGTCCCAAAACAGATCCTTGTGGTACACCGCTAGTAACTGCGCTCCAAGATGAACATAATCCATCAACTACTACCCTCTGTCTCCTTCCAGCCAGCCAATTCCTAATCCAAACCTCTAATGTATCCTCAATGCCATACCTCCGTAGTTTTAGCATTAGCCTACCATGGGGAACCTTATCGAACGCCTTACTAAAATCCATATACACAACATCTACTGCTTTACCCTCGTCCACTTCCTTAGTCACCTTCTCAAAGAACTCAATAAGGTTTGTGAGGCACGACCTGCCCTTCACAAAACCATGCTGGCTATCCCTGATCACGTTATTCCTACCCAGATGTTCATAAATCTTATCCCTTGCCATTCTCTCTAAGACTTTGCCCACCACTGAAGTCAGACTCACTGGCCTATAGTTACTAGGGCTATCCCTACTCCCTTTCTTGAACAATGGGACCACATTCGCTATCCTCCAGTCCTCTGGTACTATTCCCGTTGACAATGACGACATAAAAATCCAGGCCAATGGCTCTGCTATCTCCTCCCTAGCTTCCCATAGGATCCTGGGGTAAATGCCATCAGGCCCAGGAGACTTATCTATATTCATCCTTTCCAATATTCCCAAAACCTCTTCCCTGCATATTTCCAGGGTATCCATTCTAATTATTTGTGATTCCATATTCACATCAGCAACAGTGTCCTGTTCCTGAGTGAATACTGATGAAAAGTACTGATTTAATGTCTCTCCAATCTCCTCCGCCTCCACACACAACTTCCCACTACTATCCTTGACTGGACCGATACCTACCCTAGTCATCCTTTTATTCTTGACATACCTATAGAAAGCCTTTGGGTTTTCCCTAATCCTACCAGCTAAAGACTTTTCATGTCCCCTTCTCGCTTCTCTTAGCTCCCTCTTTAGCTCCTTCCTGGCTACCTTATAACTCTCAATCGCCCCTACTGAACCTTCATGCCTCATCTTTACATATGCCGCCTTCTTCCCTTTCACAAGGGACTCCAATTCCTTACTAAACCACGGCTGCCTCACAAGGCCCTTTACACCATGCCTGACTGGTACATACCTATCGAGGACACGCAGTAGCTGCTCCTTGAACAATCCCCACATCTCATTAGTGTTCTTCTCTTGAAGCCTGTTTTTCCAATCCACACATCCTAAGTCATGCCTCACTGCATCATAATTTCCCTGCCCCCAGCTATAACTCTTGCCCTGCGGCGCACGATTATCCCTCTCCACTAAAGTAAAAGTCACCGAGTTGTGGTCACTGTCCCCGAAGTGCTCACCTACCTCCAAGTCTAACACCTGGCCTGGTTCATTACCTAGAACCAAATCCAATATAGCCTCCCCTCTTGTTGGCCTGTCGACATATTGTGTCAGGAAACCCTCCTGCACACATTGTACAAACACCGACCCATCTAATGAACTCGAGCTATAGCTCTCCCAGTCAATATCTGGGAAGTTAAAGTCCCCCATAACAACCACCCTGCTACCTTCACTCTTTTCCTGAATCATCCTCGCAATATTATCCTCTACTTCTCTAGGACTATTAGGAGGCCTGTAGAAAACACCTAACAGGGTGACCTCACCTTTCCTATTTCTAACCTCAGCCCAAACTACCTCAGATGGCAAGTCCTCTTCCATCGTCCATTCCACTGCTGTGATACTATCTTTGACAAGTAATGCCACGCCTCCCCCTTTTTTTACCCCCATGTCTGATCCTACTAAAACATTTGAACCCTGGAACGTGCAACAGCCATTCTTGTCCCTGTTCTACCCACGTCTCTGTAATGGCCACAACATCGAAGTCCCAGGTACCAACCCATGCTGCAAGTTCACCTACCTTATTCCTTATACTTCTGGCATTGAAGTATACACACTTCAATCCACCCTTCTGGTTACAGGCACCCTCCTTAGAGATCACTGCATTATTCCTAACCTCCCTACACTCAAGGTCCTGTACCCTAAAGCTACAGTCCTGGTTCCCATGCCCCTGCGGAGTTAGTTTAAACCCTCCCAAAGAGCACTAGCAAACCTCCCCCCAAGGATACTGGTGCCCCTCAGGTTCAGGTGTAGCCCATCCTTTTTATAGAGGTCCCACCTTCCCCAGAAAGGACCCCAGTTGTCCAGAAACCGGAATCCCTCCCTCCTGCACCATCCCTGTAGCCACGCATTTAACTGCTCTCTCTCCCTATTCCTCGACTCTCTATCACGTGGCACGGGTAACAAACCAGAGACTACAACTCTGTTTGTTCTAACTTATATCTGGTCAGAACCAAGGGATTTATCCACCTTCATACATTCTAATATATTGAACAACATCTCTATGATATGAACTGCCCCAAGATATAGAGTCAGAGATGTACAGCATGGAAACAGATCCTTTGGTCCAACCCGTCCATGCCAACAGATATCCCAACCCAATCTAGTTCCACCTGCTAGCACCTGTTCCATATCTCTCCAAACCCTTCCTATTCGTATCTGAAAATGTGTTGCTGGAAAAGCGCAGCAGGTCAGGCAGCATCCAAGGCGCAGGAGAATGGACGTTTCGGGCATGAGCCCTTCAGGAATGACAAGTGTGTCCAGCAGGCTAAGATAAAAGATAGGGAGGAGGGACTCGGGGCAGGGGCGTTGGAAATGCGATAGGTGGAAGGAGGTCAAGGTGAGGGTGATAGGCTGGAGTGGGGGTGGGGGCGGAGAGGTCCAGAAGAAGATTGCAGTGTAGGAAGGCGGTGCTGAGTTCGGAACGTTTCAGAGATCACCTCTGAGACACCCGGACCAACCAACCCAACCACCCCGTGGCTCAACACTCCCTCCCACTCCACAAAGACATGCAAGTCCTTGGACGACTCCATCGCTAGAAGATAGCAACACAACGGCTGGAGGAAGAGCGCCTCATCTTCTGCCTAGGAACCCTCCAACCACAAGGGATGAACTCAGATTTCTCCAGTTTCCTCTTTTTCCCCCCCCCCCCCCCCCCCCCCCCCCACCTTGTCTCAGTCAAATCCCTCGAACTCAGCACCGCCTTCCTACACTGCAATCTTCTTCCTGACCTCTCCTCTCCGTCCCCACCCCCACTCCAGCCTATCACCCTCACCTTGACCTCCTTCCACCTATTGCATTTCCAACGCCCCTGCCCTAAGTCCCTCCTCCCTATCTTTTATCTTCGCCTGCTGGACACACTTTCCTCATTCCTGAAGGGCTTATGCCCAAAACGTCGATTCTCCTGCTCCTTGGATGCTGCCTGACCTGCTGTGCTTTTCCAGCAACACATTTTCAGCTCTGATCTCCAGCATCTGCAGTCCTCACTTTTTCTCCTTCCTATTCGTATACCCATCCAGATGCTTTTTAAATGTTGCAATTGTACCAGCCTCCACCACTTCCTCTGGCAGCTCATTCCATACATGTACCACCCTCTGTGTGAAAAAGTTGTCCCTTAGGTTTCTTTTATATCTTCCCCTCTGACCCTAAACCTATGTCCTCTAATTCTGGACCGACCCACCCACCTACCCCCACACCCCAGGGAAAAGGCTTTGTCTATTTATCCTATCCATGCTCCTCATAATTTTGTAAACCTCTATTAGGTCACCCCTCAGCCTAACTTCCCCAAGTTTTCGTGTCTTTTGATTAGATTAGACTTACAGTGTGGAAACAGGCCCTTCGGCCCAACAAGTCCACACCGACCCGCCGAAGCGCAACCCACCCATACATTTACCCCTTTACCTAACACTATGGGCAATTTAGCTTGGCCAATTCACCTGACCCGCACATCTTTGTGACTGGGAGGAAACCGGAGCACCCGGAGGAAACCCACGCTGACACGGGGAGAACGTGCAAACTCCACACAGTCAGTCGCCTGAGTCGGGAATTGAACCCGGGTCTACAGGCGCTGTGAGGCAGCAGTGCTAACCACTGTGCCACCGTGCCGCCCACGGTACGGAATAAAATATTCATTGAGAACCTCTCCCATCTCTTGTGGTTCTACACATACATGTCCACTTTGGTCCTTGAGGGACCCTCATCTCTTTAGTTATTTTTCCTTTTAATATACTTAAAGAACCTCTTTGGATTCACCCTAATCTTATCAGCCAAGGCTTATTGTGTGCCCCATTTTTGCCCTCCTGATTTCCTCCTTCAGTAAACTCCTGTGTTCAGTTTAAAATCTCACATCACCAGGTTATCGTCCAGATCTATTTGGAAGTACGAGCTTTCAGAGTGCTGCTCCTTCATCAGGCTGCCTATACTTCCAAATGAACCTGGTGTTATGATTTCTAACTTCACCCACCCTGGTCCCAAACCGGAACCTTCACATCATACCTCCATGCATTCCCTTGATCCCAGCTGCCTGTGACCGAGCCACACCTTTTTTTTTTCCCGGTCATAGCCTCAATATCTCTTGTCGTCATGAGTTCCCTATTCCTGCCAACCTTGTCCTTCACCCTTTCAGGAGCATAGACTTTGAACTCAAGCTATCTCATATTTGAGGAGGTCCGGCTTGCTCGAGGTCCTTTTGGCTGCAAACAAATTACTCCATTCAACCCCTGCAATCTCCTACCTAATTCCATCAAAATTTGCCTTGCCCCAAATTAGATCTTGAACCTTAGACTAGTTTTGTCCCCCTCCATAACTATATTTTAAAATTAATAGAACTATGGTTACGAAGATGGAGTACTGGGCTAATGGTCGGATACTTAGTAGCGTGGATGAGCAGAGGGATCTTGGTGTCCATGTACACAGATCTCTGAAAGCTGTCACCCAGGTAAATAGTGCAGTGAAGAAGGCATATGGCGTACTGGCTTTTATTGGTAGAGGAATTGAGTTCCGGAGTCCTGAGGTCATGTTGCAGTTGTATAAGACACTGGTGCAGCCGCATCTGGAGTATTGTGTGCAGTTTTGGTCGCCATACTATAGGAAGGATGTGGAGGCACCGGAACGGGTGCAAAGGAGGTTTACCAGGAAGTTGCCTGGTATGGTAGGATGATCGTATGAGGAAAGGCTGAGGCACTTGGGGCTGTTTTCATTGGAGAAGAGAAGGTTTAGGGGTGACTTGATAGAGGTGTACAAGATGATTAGGGGTTTAGATAGGGTTGACCATGAGAATCTCTTTCCATGTATGGAGTCAGATATTACGAGAGGGCATAGCTTTAAATTAAGGGGAGGTAGGTATAGGACAGATGTTAGGGGTAGATTATTTACTCAGCGAGTCGTGAGTTCATGGAATGCCTTGCCAGTAACAGATGGACTCTCCCTCTTTATGGGCATTTAAACGGGCATTGGATAGGCATATGGAGGAAAGTGGGCCAGTGTAGGTTAGGTGGGCTTGGATCAGCGCAATATCGAGGGCTGAGGGCCTGTACTGCACTGTATGTTTCTATGTTCTATGAGTCCCAAAGTACTCCCTCACTATTACACTGTTAGCTGTCTTGCCCTATTTCCCAAGAGTAGGTAGAGTTTTGCCCCTTCCTGAGTAGGACCCTCTTGAGGAAAATTTCCTGAATGCACTTAACAAATTCCACCCCATCGAAGGCCTTAACACTAGAAGTCCCAGTCTATGTTAGGAAAATTAAAATCCCTTACTATGACAACTCTATTGCTTCTACAAGTCTCCCCAATTTACCCATATATTTGTTTCTCTAATTCCCGTTGACTATTTGGGGGCCATTAGTACAACCCC